>NC_092041.1:87035440-88504886 GCF_003086295.3 Arachis hypogaea | reverse complement strand
CTTTTTATGACAGGAGCAAGACAAAGCTTCTTGTTGAGGCTGATCCTGAACCTGAAAGGACCTTGAAGAGAAAGTTAAGAGAAGCCAAAGCACAACTCTCTGTAGAGGACCTAACAGAAATCTTCAAAGAAGAAGAACCCATGGCAGCCGAAAACAACAACAATGCCAACAATGCAAGGAAGGTGCTGGGTGACTTTACTGCACCTACTCCCGACTTTTATGGGAGAAGCATCTCTATCCCTGCCATTGGAGCAAACAACTTTGAGCTTAAGCCTCAATTAGTTTCTCTAATGCAACAGAATTGCAAGTTTCATGGACTTCCATTGGAAGATCCTCATCAGTTTTTAGCTGAGTTCTTGCAAATCTGTGACACTGTCAAGACTAATGGGGTTGACCCTGAGGTCTACAGACTGATGCTATTCCCTTTTGCTGTAAGAGACAGAGCTAGGACATGGTTGGACTCTCAACCTAAAGAAAGCCTGGACTCTTGGAAAAGCTAGTCAATACCTTCTTGGCAAAGTTCTTTCCACCTCAAAAATTGAGTAAGCTTAGAGTGGAAGTCCAAACCTTCAGACAGAAGGAAGGAGAATCCCTCTATGAAGCTTGGGAAAGATACAAACAATTAATCAGAAAGTGTCCTTCTGATATACTTTCTGAATGGAGCATCATAGGTATTTTCTATGATGGTCTCTCTGAACTGTCCAAAATGTCTTTGGATAGCTCTGCTGGAGGATCTCTTCATCTGAAGAAGATGCCTACAAAAGCTCAAGAGCTAATTGAAATGGTTGCAAATAACCAATTCATGTACACTTCTGAAAGAAATCCTGTGAACAATGGGACTAGTCAGAAGAAAGGAGTTCTTGAGATTGACACTCTGAATGCCATATTGGCTCAGAATAAAATATTGACCCAACAAGTCAATATGATTTCTCAAAGTCTGTCTGGAATGCAAAATGCACCAAGCAGTACTAAGGAAGCTTCATCTGAGGAAGAAGCTTATGATCCTGAGAACCCTTCAATGGAAGAGGTGAATTACATGGGAGAATCCTATGGAAACACCTATAACCTTCATGGAGAAATCATCCAAATTTTTCATGGAAGGATCAATAGAGACCTCAACAAGGTTTCAACAACAATAATGGTGGAAGAAACAGGTTTAGCAATAGCAAGCCTTTTCCATCATCTTCTCAGCAACAGACAGAGAGTTCTAAGCAGAATAACTCTGACTTAGCAACCATGGTCTCTGATCTGATCAAAACCACTCAAAGTTTCATTACTGAAACAAGGTCCTCCATTAGAAATTTGGAGGGACAAGTGGGTCAGCTGAGCAAGAAAATTACTGAACTCCCTCCTAGTACTCTCCCAAGCAATACAGAAGAAAATTCAAAAGGAGAGTGCAAAGCCATCAACATGGCCGAATGTGGAGAGGAGGAAGAGGCAGTGAACGCCACTGAGGAGGACCTCAATGGACGTCCACTGGCCTCCAATGAGTTCCTCAATGAGGAACCATGGGAATCTGAGGCTCAAAATGAGACCATAGAGATTCCATTGGACTTACTTCTGCCATTCATGAGCTCTGATGAGTATTCTTCCTCTGAAGAGGATGAGTATGTCACTGAAGAGCAAGTTGCTAAATACCTTGGGGCAATCATGAAGCTAAATGACAAGTTATTTGGAAATGAGACTTGGGAGAATGAACCCCCTTTGCTCACCAAAGAACTGGATGACTTGTCTAGGCAGAAACTGCCTCAAAAGAGACAGGATCCTGGGAAGTTTTCAATACCTTGTACCATAGGCACCATGACCTTCAAGAAGGCCTTGTGTGACTTAGGGTCAAGTGTAAACCTCATGCCTCTCTCTGTAATGGAGAAGCTAGGGATCTTTGAGGTGCAAGCTGCAAAAATCTCACTAGAGATGGCAGACAATTCAAGAAAACAAGCCTATGGACTTATAGAGGATGTTCTGGTCAAAGTTGAAGACCATTACATCCCTGCTGATTTCATAGTCCTAGAGACTGGGAAGTGCATGGATGAATCCATCATCCTTGGCAGACCCTTCCTAGCCACAGTAAAGGCTGTGATTGATGTTGATAGAGGAGAATTGATCATTCAAGTGAATGAAGAATCCTTGGTGTTTAAGGCCCAAGGATATCCCTCTGTCACCATGAAGAGGAAGCATGAAGAGCTCCTCTCAAAACAGAGCCAAACAGAGCCCCCACAGTCAAACTCTAAGTTTGGTGTTGGGAGGCCACAACCAAACTCTAAGTTTGGTGTTGAACCCCCACATTCGAACTCTAAGTTTGGTGTTGGGAGGTTCCAACATGGCTCTGAGCATCTGTGAGGCTCCATGAGAGCCCTCTGTCAAGCTACTGACATTAAAGAAGCGCTTGTTGGGAGGCAACCCAATATTATATTTTGACTATTTTCTTTTGTTATTTTATGTTTTTTTTGTAGGTTGATGATCATGAGAAGTCACAAAATCAATAAAAAAAGCAAAAACAGAATGAAAAACAGAAAGAAAAACAGCACACCATGGAGGAAGAACCCACTGGCGTTTAAACGCCAGTGAGGCTAGCTGTTGGGCGTTTAACGCCCAGTCTGGCACCATTCTGGGCGTTTAACGCCAGAAAGGGGCACCAGACTGGCGTTAAACGCCAGAAAAGGGCATGAAGCTGGCGTTAAACGCCAGAAAAGGGCAAGAAGCTGGCGTTAAACGCCAGAAATGGGCACCAGCCCGGCGTTTAACGCCAGAATTGGCACAAAACGAGATTTTGCTTGCCATTTGGTGCAGGGATCACTTTTTCTTGACACCTCAGGATCTGTGGATCCCACAGGATCCCTACCTACCCCACCACTTTCTCTCTTCTTCACCCATTCACCAATCACCTCAACACCTCTTCCCCAAAAACCCTTCACCTATCAAATCCCATCTTTCTCTTCACCACTCACATCCATCCTTCATAAAACCCCACCTACCTCACCATTCAAATTCAAACCACTTTCCCACCCAAACCCACCCTCAATTGACCGAACCCTACCCTTCCCCCACTCCTATATAAACCCTCCTTCACTCCTTCATTCTCACACAACCTAAACACTACTTCTTCCCCTTCTTGGCCGAAAACAAAAGCCATTCCCATCTCTTTCATTTCTTCTTCTTCTACTCTCTTCTTTCTTCTTTTGCTCGAAGACGAGCAAACATTTTAAGTTTGGTGTGGTAAAAGCATTGCTTTTTGTTTTTTCATAACCATTTATGGCATCCAAGGCCGGAGAAACCTCTAGAAAGAGGAAAAGGAAGGCAAAAGCTTCCACCTCCGAGTCATGGGAGATGGAGAGATTCATCTCAAGGGTGCATCAAGACCACTTCTATGAAGTTGTGGCCTTGAAGAAGGTGATCCCCGAGGTCCCTTTTTCACTCAAAAAGAGTGAATATCCGGAGATCCGACATGAGATCCGAAGAAGAGGTTGGGAAGTTCTTACCAACCCCATTCAACAAGTCAGAATCTTAATGGTTCAAGAGTTCTATGCCAATGCATGGATCACCAAGAACCATGACCAAAGTATGAACCCGGATCCAAAGAATTATCTTACTATGGTTCGGGGGAAATACTTGGATTTTAGTCCGGAAAGTGTAATGTTGGCATTCAATTTGCCCATGATGCAAGGAGATGAACATCCTTACACTAGAAGGGTCAACTTTGATCAAAGGTTGGACCAAGTCCTCACAGTCATATGTGAGGAGGGCGCCCAATGGAAGAGAGATTCAAGAGGGAAGTCGGTTCAATTGAGAAGGCATGACCTCAAACCCGTGGCTAAAGGATGGTTGGAGTTTATCCAACGCTCAATCATTCCCACTAGCAACCGGTCCGAAGTTACCATAGACCGGGCTATCATGATTCATAGCATCATGATTGGAGAAGGAATAGAAGTTCATGAGGTTATAGCTCAAGAGCTTTATAAGGTGGCGGACAAGTCCTCCACCTTGGCAAGGTTAGCCTTCCCTCATCTCATTTGTCACCTCTGTTATTCAGTTGGAGTTGACATAGAGGGAGACACCCCTATTGATGAGGACAAGCCCATCACTAAGAAGAGGATGGAGCACACAAGAGACCCCACTCATCATGAGATCCCTGAGATTCCTCAAGGGATGCACTTTCCTCCACAAAACTATTGGGAGCAACTAAACACCTCCCTAGGAGAATTGAGTTCCAACATGGGACAACTAAGGGTGGAGCATCAAGAACACTCCATCATCCTCCATGAAATTAGAGAATATCAAAGAATCATGAGAGAGGAGCAACAAAGACAAGGAAGAGACATTGAGGAGCTCAAGCACTCCATAGGATCTTCAAGAGGAAGAAAGAGCCGCCATCACTAAGGTGGACCCGTTCCTTAATTTCCTTGTTCTTTATTTTTCTGTTTTTCGAAAATTATGCTTATGTTTATCTATGTTTGTGTCTTGTGATCATTAGTGTCTTAGTGTCTATGCCTAAAAGTTATGAATGTCCTATGAATCCATCACCTTTCTTGAATGAAAAATGTTCTTAATTGAAAAAGAGAAGAATTGCATGAATTTTAAATTTTATAACAGTTTAATTATTTTGATGTGGTGGCAATATTTTTGTTTTCTGAATGTATGCTTAAACAGTGCATATGTCTTTTGAATTTGTGGTTCATGAATGTTGGCTCTTGAAAGAATGATGAAAAAGGAGACATGTTACTGAGGATCTGAAAAATCATTAAAATGATTCTTGAAGCAAGAAAAAGCAGTGATTCAAAAAAAAGTTCGAAAAAAAGAAAAAAAAAGAAAGAAAAAGAAAGAAAAAGAAAGAAAAAGAAAGAAATAAAGTTGTGATCCAAGGCAAAAAGAGTGTGCTTAAGAACCCTGGACACCTCTAATTGGGGACTCTAGCAAAGCTGAGTCACAATCTGAAAAGGTTCACCCAATTATGTGTCTGTGGCATGTATGTATCCGGTGGTAATACTGGAAAAAAGAGTGCTTTGGGCCACGGCCAAGACTCAATGAGTAGCTATGTTCAAGAATCATCATACTTAACTAGGAGAATCAATAACACTATCTGGATTCTGAGTTCCTAAAGAAGCCAACCATTCTGAATTTCAAAGGATAGAGTGAGATGCCAAAACTATTCAGAGGCAAAAAGCTAAAAGCCCCGCTCATCTAATTAATACTGATCTTCATAGTTATTTTTGGAATTCATTGCATATTCTCTTCTTTTTATCTTATTTGATTTTCAGTTGCTTGAGGACAAGCAACAATTTAAGTTTGGTGTTGTGATGAGCGGATAATTTGTACGCTTTTTGGCATTGTTTTTAGTATGTTTTTAGTATGATCTAGTTAGTTTTTAGCATATTTTTATTAGTTTTTAGTTAAAATTCACTTTTCTGGACTTTACTATGAGTTTGTGTGTTTTTCTGTGATTTCAGGTATTTTCTGGCTGAAATTGAGGGACCTGAGCAAAAATCTGATTCAGAGACTGAAAAGGACTGCAGATGCTGTTGGATTCTGACCTCCCTGCACTCGAAGTGGATTTTCTGGAGCTACAGAAGCCCAATTGGCGCGCTCTCAACGGCGTTGGAAAGTAGACATCCTGGACTTTCCAGCAATATATGATAGTCCATACTTTGCCCAAGATTTGATGGCCCAAACCGGCGTTCAAAGTCACCCTCAGGAATTCCAGCGTTAAACGCTGGAACTGGCACCAAAATGGGAGTTAAACGCCCAAACTGGCATAAAAGCTGGCGTTTAACTCCAAGAAGAGTCTCTACACGAAAATGCTTCATTGCTCAGCCCAAGCACACACCAAGTGGGCCCGGAAGTGGATTTTTATGTCTTTTACTCATCTCTGTACACCCTAGGCTACTGGTTTTCTATAAGTAGGACCTTTTACTATTGTATTGAGATATCTTGGTAGCTATCTTCATTTTTATGCTATCTTAGATCATTGGGAGGCTGGCCATTCGGCCATGCCTAGACCCTGTACTTATGTATTTTCAACGGTGGAGTTTCTACACACCATAGATTAAGGTGTGGAGCTCTGCTGTACCTCGAGTATTAATGCAATTACTATTGTTCTTCTATTCAATTCCGCTTGTTCTTGTTCTAAGATATCACTTGTTCTTCAACTTGATGAATGTGATGATCCGTGACACTCATCATCATTCTCACCTATGAACGTGTGATTGACAACCACCTCCGTTCTACCTTCGATTGGGTGAATATCTCTTGGATTCCTGATACACGATGCATGGTTGATCGCCTGACAACCGAGTGCTCGCCTGACAAACGAGCCAGCCATTCCGTGAGATCAGAGTCTTCGTGGTATAGGCTAGAACTGATGGCGGCATTCAAGAGAATCCGGAAGGTCTAACCTTGTCTGTGGTATTCTGAGTAGGATTCAATGATTGAATGACTGTGACGTGCTTCAAACTCCTGAGGGCGGGGCGTTAGTGACAGACGCAAAAGAATCACTGGATTCTATTCCGGCCTGATTGAGAACCGACAGATGGATAGCCGTGCCGTGACAGGGTGCGTTGAACATTTCCACTGAGAGGATGGGAGGTAGCCACTGACAACGGTGAAACCCTTGCTTAAGCTTGCCATGGAAAGGAAGAAGAAGGATTGGATGAAGACAGTAGGAAAGCAGAGAGACGGAAGGGAAAGCATCTTCATACGCTTATCTGAAGTTCCTACCAATGAATTACATAAGTATCTCTATCTTTACCTTTATGTTTTATGCGTTTATCACCATACCCATTTGAGTTTGCCTGACTAAGATTTACAAGGTGACCATAGCTTGCTTCATACCAACAATCTCTGTGGGATCGACCCTTACTCGCGTAAGGTTTATTACTTGGACGACCCAGTACACTTGCTGGTTAGTTGTGCAAAGTTGTGTTTATGCCATGGTATTGAACACCAAGTTTTTGGATTTATTACCGGGGATTATTTGATTTGTGAAAAGTATTGATCACAATTTCGCGCTACCAGTCTTCATGGATGACTTCTCAGTATATGGAGACTCATTCAGCTCCTGTCTTGACCACCTAGCACTTGTCCTGAAAAGGTGCCAAGAGACTAACCTGGTTTTAAACTGGGAGAAATGTCACTTTATGGTGACTGAGGGAATTGTCCTTGGGCACAAAATTTCAAGCAGGGGAATAGAGGTGGATAAGGCAAAGGTAGAGGTAATTGAAAAATTACCACCACCTGCCAATGTTAAGGCAATCAGAAGCTTTCTGGGGCATGCAGGATTCTATAGAAGGTTTATAAATGATTTTTTGAAAATTGCAAAACCTTTGAGCAACCTGCTAGCTGTGGACACACCATTTGTGTTTGACACACAGTGTCTGCAGGCATTTGAGACCCTGAAAGCCAAGCTGGTTACAGCACCAGTCATCTCTGCACCAGACTGGACATTGCCATTTGAACTAATGTGTGATGCCAGTGACCATGCCATTGGTGCAGTGTTGGGACAGAGGCATAACAAGCTTCTGCACGTCATTTATTATGCCAGCCGTATTCTAAATGATGCACAGAAGAATTACACAACCACAGAAAAAGAGTTACTTGCAGTGGTCTATGCCATTGACAAGTTTATATCCTATCTAGTGGGATCCAAAGTGATTGTGTACACTGACCATGCTGCTCTTAAATACTTACTCACAAAGCAGGATTCAAAACCCAGGCTTATAAGATGGGTGTTGCTTCTGCAAGAGTTTGATATAGAAATAAGAGACAGAAAAAAGACAGAGAACCAAGTAGCTGATCATCTGTCCCGAATAGAACCAGTAGCTGGGGCGTCCCTCCCTTCTACTGAGATCTCTGAGACTTTCCCAGATGAGCAACTCTTTGCCATTCAGGAAACTCCATGGTTTGCAGATATTGCAAACTATAAAGCTGTGAGGTTCATACCCAGGAGTACAGCAGAGTGCAAAGAAAGAAATTAATTTCAGATGCCAAGTACTACCTATGGGATGAGCCGTATCTCTTTAAGAGATGTGCAGACGGAATGATCCGCAGATGTGTACCCAGAGAAGAAGCACAAAGGATCCTATGGCACTGCCATGGATCACAGTATGGAGGACATTTTGGAAGTGAGCGAACAGCCACTAAAGTCCTCCAATGTGGCTTCTACTGGCCTACTCTCTATAGAGATGCCCGAGAGTTTGTGCGTAACTGTGACAGTTGCCAAAGAGCTGGTAACTTGCCTCACGGATATGCCATGCCTCAACAAGGGATATTAGAGATTGAATTGTTTGATGTATGGGGGATTGACTTCATGGGTCCATTCCCACCATCATACTCAAACACTTACATTCTAGTGGCAATGGACTATGTATCTAAGTGGGTAGAAGCAATTGCTACACCCACTAATGATACCAAGACCGTGCTGAAATTCCTCCAGAAACACATCTTCAGCAGGTTTGGTGTTTCTAGAGTACTAATCAGTGACGGGGGCACTCATTTCTGCAATAAACAGCTATACTCTGCTATGGTCAGATATGGAATTAGCCACAAAGTGGCAACTCCGTATCACCCACAGACAAATGGGCAAGCTGAAGTCTCTAACAGAGAGCTAAAAAGAATCCTAGAACGGACTGTGATAGCCCGAAGAAAGGATTGGGCAAAGAGTTTGGATGATGCTCTGTGGGCATACAGAACAGCATTCAAGACTCCTATAGGAACCTCTCCATACCAACTGGTGTATGGGAAAGCCTGTCATCTGCCCGTGGAACTGGAACATAAAGCCTACTGGGCAACCAGGTTCCTAAACATGGATGCTCAGTTAGCTGGTGAAAAAAGATCGCTCCAACTAAATGAGCTAGAGGAGTTCAGACTCAATGCCTTTGAAAATGCAAAAATTTATAAGGAAAAGGCAAAGAAGTGGCATGACAAGAAGTTGTCCTCCAGAGTCTTTGAGCCAGGACAAAAAGTTCTGCTATTCAACTCTAGGCTCAGATTGTTCCCAGGAAAGCTTAAATCTCGTTGGAGGGGTCCGTATGTGATTACAGGAGTATCTCCATATGGATATGTTGAGCTCCAGGATGCTGAGTCTGACAAAAAGTTCATTGTTAATGGACAGAGGATCAAGCATTATCTTGAAAATAATTTTGAGCAAGAATGCTCAAAACTGATACTTGAGTGATTCTCAGTGAAGGTCCAGCTAAAGACAGTAAAGAAGCGCTTGCTGGGAGGCAACCCAGTCATTAGTAGGTTATATGTTTTGTTTCTACAAGGGCAAGTATCAAAAATGAAGGAATTCACAGAGTTACAGAAGGATTCAGTGCAAAAAGCAGAGAAAAAGAGCTTACTGGCGAAAAAATGCCAGTAAGGGGTACTTTGGGCGTTAAACGCCAGAATGGGCACCATTCTGGGCGTTTAACGCCAGTAAAGGTGCCATTTTGGGCGTTAAATGCCAGAATGGGCACCATTCTGGGCGTTTAACGCCAGGTGTGCAGCATCCTGGGCGTTTAGTAAAACGCCCAGTGACAAAGGGAATTCTGGCGTTTAACGCCAGCCAGGGCACCTGGCTGGGCGTTAAACGCCCACAATGGCTAGCAAATGGGCGTTAAACGCCATAATGGATGCCATTCTGGGCGTTTAACGCCAGAAAGGTGGGGGACTGAGATTTTGCTTTCCGATTAAATTTTTTCAAACTTTCCTTTTTTGACCCATACTTTTCTACATAAACACATTTCAACCTTTCATCATTAACCTTCAAATCGTCAAAAATCAAAATCATTCTTCACATCTCTCTCAAATCAATCCCAAATCTTGTTCAAAAAAACCCACATTCCCCTCAAATTCTCTCCATATCTTCTCAAATCTCCTTCCAATTTTTCGAAATCTCTTCCCCCCCTTATAAAAACACGTTCGGCCTCTTTATTCCCCCACACAATTCGAATTTGCTCTTCTCCTCTCTCTCTCTTCTTTCCTTTCTTTTGCTTGAGGACAAGCAAACCTCTAAGTTTGGTGTGCTTTTCCGTGATCACTAAGCCAAGATTCATCAAGATCATGGCTCCTAAGGGAAAACAAACCAATTTAAGAGGAAAGAAAGAGAATAATCCAAAGAATCTTTGGAATCAAGAGAAGTTCTTAACCAAAGAACATGAAGACCATTATCACAAAATAATGGGTCTGAGGTCAGTGATCCCGGAAGTTAAATTTGATCTGAAAGAAGATGAATATCCGGGGATCCAAGAGCAAATTCGAAACAGAGGATGGGAAGTTCTAACCAATCCTGAGATAAAGGTTGGAAGAAATATGGTTCAGGAATTCTACTCAAATCTGTGGCTGACAGATAAGCAGAGAATGACTGGAACTGCTTTCCATACTTACAGAACCATGGTCAGAGGGAAAGTTATCTACTTCCATCTGGACAAAATAAGAGAAATCTTCAAATTGCCTCAACTGCAAGATGATCCTGAATCCTTTAATAGGAGAATGGTGAGAGCAGATAAAGGGTTGGATCAAGTTCTAGAGGACATATGCCTCCCTGGAACTAAGTGGATAACCAATTCAAAGGGTGTCCCAAACCAACTCAAGAGGGGAGACCTCAAACCAATTGCAAGAGGTTGGCTAGACTTTATTGGGCGTTCCATATTGCCCACTAGCAACCGTTCTAAGGTCACTATCAAGAGAGCAGTGATGATTCATTGCTTTATGCTTGGAAAAGAAGTGGAGGTTCATCATCTGATTGCTTGTGAGATCTACACAATTGCAAATAAGAATTCCACTGAAGCCAAACTGGCTTACCTAAGCTTGATCTCCTTGCTCTGTAAAGAGGCTGGGGTAAAGATGGGAGTAGATGAATTCATACCCATTGAACATCCAATCACCAAGAAGTCAATGGAAGGACAAATGCAAGACAACTCTATCAAAAGGAGGGCGCAGGAGTTCCTCCCTGAATTTCCTGAAATTGGCTACTGGGCCAGCCTAGAAGCATCTATCACCAAGTTGCAAGAAACTATGGAGCAACTTAAGGAAGAACAGCAGAATCAGAACTGCATGCTCTGCAAATTGCTGAAGGAACAAGAGAAGCAGGGGCGTGAACTTCAAGAACTGAAACGCCAAAAATTATCCCCTCAATTTGAGGGAGCATCCACTTCTCAAAATCAAGGTTGTTGAGTCCTAACTCTGTGAAAACCTCTATCATTAGGAGCCTATTTAAATTTTTGTTTTCTATTTTTTTAATTAATAAAATTTAAAATTCATGTCTTAAAGCTATGAATGTCCTATGAATCCATCACCTCTCTTAAATGAAAAATGCTTTAATCACAAAAGAACAAGAAGTACAGGATTTCGAATTTATCCTTGAAACTAGTTGAATTAGTTTGATGTGGTGACAATACTTTTTGTTTCCGAATGAATGCTTGAACAGTGCATATGTCTTTTGAATTTGTTGTTTTGAGAATGTTAAAATTGTTGGCTCTTGAAAGAATGAGGGAAAAAGAGAACTGTTATTGAGGATCTGAAAAATCATCAAATTGATTCTTGAAGCAAGAAAAAGCAGTGATTCAAAAAAAAAGAAAAAAAAAGAGAAGAAAAAGAAAGAAATAAAGTTGTGATCCAAGGCAAAAAGAGTGTGCTTAAGAACCCTGGACACCTCTAATTGGGGACTCTAGCAAAGCTGGGTCATAATCTGAAAAGGTTCACCCAAGTATGTGTCTGTGGCATGTATGTATCCGGTGGTAATACTGGATGACAGAGTGCTTTGGGCCACAGCCAAGACTCATGACATAGCTATGTTCAAGAATCATTATACTTAACTAGGAGAATCAATAACACTATCTGAGTTCTGAGTTCCTATAGATGCCAATCATTCTGAACTTCAAAGGATAAAGTGAGATGCCAAAACTGTTCGGAAGCAAAAAGCTACTAGTCCCGCTCATCTAATTGGAGCTGAGTTTCCTTGATATTTTGGAGTCTATAGTATATTCTCTTCTTTTTATCCTACTTTGATTTTCAGTTGCTTGGGGACAAGCAACAATTTAAGTTTGGTGTTGTGATGAGCGAATAATTTATACGCTTTTTGGCATTGTTTTTAGTATGTTTTTAGTATATTTTAATTAGTTTTTAGTATACTTTTAGTAGTTTTTAGTTAAAATTCACTTTTCTGGACTTTACTATGAGTTTTTGTGTTTTTCTATGATTTCAGGTATTTTCTGGCTGAAATTGAGGGTCCTGAGCAAAAATCTGATTCAGAGGCTAAAAAGGACTGCAGATGGTGTTGGATTCTGACCTCCCTGCACTCGAAGTGAATTTTCTGGAGCTACAGAAGCCCAATTGGCGCGCTCTCAACGGAGTTGGAAAGTAGACATCCTGGGCTTTCCAGCAATGTATAATAGTCCATACTTTGCCCGAGATTTGATGGCCCAAACCGGCGTTGCAAATCAGCTTCAGAATTCCCAGCGTTTAACGCTGGAACTGGCATAAAAATTGGAGTTAAACGCCCAAACTGGCATAAAAGCTGGCGTTTAACTCCAGAAAAAGTCTCTACACATGAAAGCTTCAATGCTCAGCCCAAGCACACACTAAGTGGACCCAGAAGTGGATTTTTATGTCATTTACTCATTTCTGTATACCCTAGGTTACTAGTTCACTATTAATAGGATCTTTTGACATTGTATCAGTACCTCATGACACTTTACACGTTTCTCATTGTATCTTCTACAGCATGAGTCTCTAAACCCCATGGTTGGGGGTGAGGAGCTCTGCTGTGTCTTGATGGATTAATGCAATTACTATTGTTTTTCATTCAATCATGCTTGCTTCCATTCTAAGATATCACTTGTTCTTAAACCGGATGAATGTGATGATCTGTGACACTCATCATCATTCTCAACTATGAACGTGTGCCTGACAACCACCTCCTCTCTACCTTAGATTAAGTAGATATCTCTTGGATTCTTTAATCAGAATCTTCGTGGTATAAGCTAGAACTGATGGCGGCATTCAAGAGAATCCGGAAGGTCTAAACCTTGTCTGTGGTATTCTGAGTAGGATTCAATGATTGAATGACTGTGACGAGCTTCAAACTCCTGAGGGCTGGGCGTTAGTGACAGACGCAAAAGAATCACTGGATTCTATTCCAACCCGATTGAGAACCGACAGATGAATAGCCGTGCCGTGACAGGGTGCGTTGAACATTTTCACTGAGAGGATGGGAGGTAGCCATTGACAACGGTGAAACCCTACATACAGCTTGCCATGGAAAGAGCCCTGTGTGCTTGAAGAAGAAGACAGTAGGAAAGCAGAGATTCAGAAGATGGAGCATCTCCAAAACCTCAACCTGTTCCCCATTACTGCAAAACAAGTACTTATTTCATGTTCTTTTACTTCTCACAATCAACCCTGATAATTATTGATATCCTGACTAAGATTTACAAGATAACCATAGCTTGCTTCAAGCCGACAATCTCCGTGGGATCGACCTTTACTCACGTAAGGTATTACTTGGACGACCCAGTGCACTTGCTGGTTAGTTGTGCGGAGTTGCAAAAGTGTGATTGCAATTTCGTGCACCAAGCGCCAGCTTTGAGGACTCCAAGGGAAGAATCATGCATCACTCCATGCTGAACTTGGGTTAATCCAAGGTCAGCATGGACTCAAGGAACGCCAAAAGAGACATACTGCCTCATCCACGCTGAACTTGAGAATTTCCAAGTTCAGCATGGACCTTTATGAATTAAGTGGTCCCCATGTACGTCCACAGGCTGCACGCAGAATTTAATTAATTTCTTATTAAATTTTTATTTTATTTATAATCAGGAAAATATGTTATTTAGTTTAGGAAATATATTTTACATTAATTAGGATTAGATATAAAAGGGAAAAGAATCAGCCCTTCGGGCTCTTCTCTTCTCTTCAATCTCATTCTGCAATTTACAGTTTTTACAAATCCTAGTTTTGTCTCTGAACCATGAGCAACTAAACCTCCACTGTTAAGGTTAGGAGCTCTGTCTATTGTATGGATTGATACTATTACTTTTCTATTTTAATTCATGTACTGATTTATAATTCAAGAATTATTTTCGTTCTTTATTTTATGAATTTGGGTGGAACAGAAGTATGACCCTTGTTCTAATTGCATTCTTGTATAACTTGGGAAAGCTCTTTACTTGAACAACAGCTTGAAAACATATTCTCATAAATCTCTATTATCTGGACTTAACGGGATACGTGACATATAATCCTCTTATATTTGGGTAATTAGGATTTCTGTGGCATATAACTAGAATTGAACTTCACCCTCTAATTGGAATTAAGTGACCAAGGAATTAGCGGTTCATAAATTTTAGGAGACTAAAAAGGTCTAAGGAATCAGGGTTTAGTCACATATAGTTTGCCATGAATTAAATCTTGCATGATTAAAATAGTTAGTAAGAAAAGTCAATCCGAAAAATAGATATCTCTAAATTCTTAACTGTTTCTCCATATATATTTCACAACTTGTTTACTGCTTACTTTCTGATTTACTGAATTTACTGATTAATGCAATTGAACTCCCAAACATCATTTTCTGTTTGCCTGACTAAGTAAATTTATCAACCATTGTTGCTTAGTCCGTCAATCCTCGTGGGATCGACCTTCATTCATCTGAGGTACTACTTGCTACGACCCGGTGCACTTGCTGATTAGTTTGTGGGTTATAATTTCCACACCAGTAGCACAAGGCATTTTGGTAGGAAGAGGAAGCAAACTGATGTTTTAGAGAGGATGGCTAAGCATATCCAGCAATCCAGCATTGCCCAAGCAAAGAATGCCCAAGTACTTGCTAATGCTCTCGTCAGTGTGAACGGAAAGTTTAAGCTCGTTGAGAAGCTTGAACAGCTTGGGTTCTGTGAGGATACGGTGGTGCATGTCGTATTGAAGTTTTCCAAAAATCTGCATCTATGTGCTCGCTTTTGGGGCTTGACAATTTTTAGAAGAGTAGTCTTGTGCGATCCATTATCTTTTAGGATGAGTGCTTATTATATGAAATTGTGATATATTTATGAAACTTGTTATGGGGTTTAGTATATTATTTTGGAACTTGGTTAGAATGATTTAGGACTAACAATGTTTTGGTATTAATTAGATAGTAAAAACGATATTACTTATCTTTCGGTGAAATTGAATGGGTGAATTAATGCTACATACAATATTATGGTATTACTTTATATCTAAAAATAATGTTTAATATTTCTTGTGAATGTTTTGTGAAGGTCGGCTGCTTTCTATAATTTTATAGTGTAAGAAGAAATTTCTAGCAATAAGGTTTTATGTATCTACTTTCTATTAGCAATGTGGTTGGTATCAACATAGAATTATTCAACATAACCTTAATAGACCAGAAACAAACTCATTTCATTGCAGCAAACTAGTTTCTACAATATGTACATATGCCTATTACAATCCAAAATTCATACTAAAATTTTAAAAACAAGACTATAATTAGAAGAATACAAACTACAAAACCAAAAACATGAAAACACGTAAATAATTTCAGAAATATAATTTCATTCTCTAGTTTTCCAACTAGTTTGTTCAACTTCAAATTAGAACTAACATCACGAGAGTGATATTTGGCAACTTTTCAGAATGTTGAATACTTGGACATTGATTAGATGGACTTGTCCATCTAAACCATCCACATCGTTTTACAGGACATGCATAATACTCTATATCTGGGTTGGCAATACTATTTGAGACTTGTAACGGAGCTCTCAAACCACACTCGCAAAAACATTCGACCATTATATTAGAACTGCCGCTGCCGTAGGAGCCACTTGTAGATCTTCTACTTCTAGATGCTATTGTTAAATAGGCTATTGTACCTATGAGAGTAGTAAAAAATTAGAACAATATTAAAAAAATTAGTAATATAAATAGGTTTAGTATGAAGTAGTCTAAATACAAATTATTTAATAGCTAACCACTCCTCAATTAATCCTGTCACACACTTGATTATCAAAATCACTAAAAATATGAAATAGGAGTGAGCAACACTATCTGTTAATACAAGAAAGCAATAGACAATGTCCTCGTTATATTGAAATCTTGAAACAAAACAATTAATAGCTAACTAAAATAATTAAGATTAGTGAGGTCTACAGTCTGGTCTTAGACTACCCCATTATTTCCAAGATCTAATCCCTTTGTGGTATGTATCAATATTTCCAAACTTAAACTAAAAGAAAAACAATGAAAATATAGAATAACATTTTTGGCTTACTTGTAATTGTAGAACCGATTTTCAGAACAATGTTGGCACTAATTGTTTAACAAAGTTATCTCTGAACCGAATTAATACCTCAATAAACCAAAATAATGTGTTTGCTTAAGCAAAGCCCTGTGAGTGAAAAACTAATAAATTTATATTTTATGATGAACTTTGGGTTAAAAGGAGTGAAATTTATCAACTTATCTTGCATTTATTCATTGAAATTGCATGTTTTTATGATTTTCTCCTAATTGTGCTTAATGATGGAAACATGCATTTCATGCTTGAAAATTGCTAAATTTAATTCATGTTTATCCCATTCGATGTCTTGATGTATTTGTTTAAGTGATTGAAGGTTTACAAGACAACACTGACTTGAAGAATTGGAGAAAAAGCATGCAAAAGTAGAGAATTCATTAAGAAGTGAAGATCGGAGATTTTCATAGTTGTGAATACGCATAGGTCATGCGTATGCATCACATGGGTCATGCGTATGTATCATTCACAATTCATGCATACACATGACCCCAATCTCATGCCTCACTTAAAATGGCACGTGACTCGCGATTTCTAGCCCAATTTTAGCCCAATGCAACTCATTTCTGAAGCATTTGAAGGCAAGACTCAAAGGAAATCAACCAAGAAAAAGAGTAGTCTTAGAGTAGGATAGAATCATGTTTTAGATCAATTCTAGAGAGAGAAGATTCTAGAATTTAGGGTTTTTAGTCTAGCTTTTTCTTAGATTCAGGTTTTAATTCTTGTTTTAGTGTAGTTTCCTTTATATTTTTATGTTCTAGACTTCTAGCATCTTTGTTTGTTTAGTTTCACTTGTTAATTTCTTTATTTTGTTAATTTTAGTTTATGAACATTTGTTGATTTTAATTTTTCTTTAATGTAATTTGATGTTTTTATATTTATTGATTTTCCTTTTAGTTGTTATTAGTGCTTTCTTGTTTTGGTTGTTATAGATTTTATTATTTCTTGTAAGGGTTAAGTATGATTTTGGTTCCTAACGTAGAGGCTGAAAATTTATTTCGTTCCTAGCCTTTTTTGGCTACAAAATGGTCCCAAAGGTTTAACTAAGTTTTAAAATCATCCTTCAAACAAAAATACCCTTCCCCCTTCTTCCCCAAAATCAACCAACGTCAACTAGAAACAGAACAGAAGTCCAAGCTAAACCAGAACCCACCACCACCATTATCATCATGGTCATCATCATCATCATCAGAACTTCTCCAAAATCAACCAAAATCAACCAGAAGCAGAACAGAAACTTAAGCTAAACCAAAACCCACTACCACCACCATTATCATCATGGTCATCACCATCATTAGAAGAACAATAATAGAATCATAAGAAGAAGAAGAAGAAGAAGAAGAAGAAGAAGAAGAAGAAGAAGAAGAAGAAGAAGAAGAAGAAGAAGAAGAAGAAGAAGAAGAAGAAGAACAATGATAATGGAATCATAATAAGAACAAAAAAACTCAAAACCCACCACTCCCACCCCCACCCAGAACTCATAAAATTAGAACTCAGAAAACTAGAACAATCAAAACTCAGAATCATCAAAAAAATTTAAAACTAAAATTCTTCCTCGTTGATTAACAGAAATCATATACAATTACAATAATAAAAAATTTCCAAATTCATCTTCAATTACAAAAACTAAAAATCCATAAATATAATTACCAAAACAAACAACGAGACGAGGTGCGACGGTGAAGAAGAAGTGCGGCGAGACGAGGTGCGACAGCGAGGAGGAGGTGCAGCGAGACGAGGGCGATGGCGAGGCGACGATGACAGCGAGGTCGAGGCGATGATGTCGGCGAGGGCGAGGAGCAGCGACGTCCACCCTCACGGTGAGATCCAGCGGCGGAGACTGAACAACAAGGAGCTGTGGCGGTGAGGAGCAGCGGCGGTGGCCCTTCCCTTCCCTTCCATTGCCTCTCTTCTCCCTGAACCAAAACCCAACCCCCTCCAGCTGATACCCTCCCCCTTTTCTTAACCCGTGTTTCTTTTTTTTCTTTTTTTTCTTTTTTATTTTTTTTAGTTAAGGGTATTTTTGGAATAAAAATAAAAAATTTAGTAAAAAAGACGATTTTAAAACTTAGTTAAATCTTCGAGACCATTTTGTAGTGAAAAAAAGGTTAGGGATGAAATAAATTTTTTCTGCCCCTACCTTAGGGACCAAAATCGTACTTAACCCTTTCGTGTAATTTATCATGCTTTTCCTTTTATGCATTCTAAGTGTTTGATAAAATGCCTTCCTTAATTTTAGAGTAGATTTTTGTGTTCTTGACTTGGAATTGAAGACTTAGGTGACCTTGAGTCATTGATGTCCAATATTGATTAGTATTTTAGGGTTGCTAGTTGATTTTATTTCCACTAACACTAGTCTTTCACTAAGTCTAATTAGTGAGTTGGCAATGACTTGTGGATTAAGATCAAGTATGCCTATTTGACTTTTTTCTGATGTTTGGGAATGACGAAATTGGATTAACTCTTCTTAATTACCATATTTGTAGTTAATGACTTGGATAGGAATTTCTTGACTCTCAATCCTTTCCAGATACCTTTTAATAATTAAATTCTTTGTTTGTTCTTTGTTTTCTTTCAATTTAATTTCTTATCAATTGCTTTTAAAAATCATTTATTCTCATAACCAATACACACATCTTACTGCAATTCCTTTGAGAGAAAACCCAAGATTTAAAACTCCCGGTTTTTATTGATTTATATTATTACAATCTTTTAAAGTCTGACACGAGTCATTTGTTGGTTTGGAATTATACTTGCGACGAGATCTTTTTTAGAGAAATTCTGAACCAACCCGCGGTCAAATTTTTGGCGCCGTTGACGGAGATTTACAAAGTGTGCTTGTTATTGGTTATTGTGAATATGTTAATATTGTGAATAGCTTGATTTTTGTTTGTTTGCTTGTTTTTGTTAGTAGTTGGGAGTGTGTTTTTCTTTGTTTCGTGATAGCTTCTATTTTTATTTTCTCTTTTCTTTATTAATTCTTACCCTTTTGACTTTGCATTTGGTTGTAATTATGTTGTAGGAAATGGAAACTTCAATGATAGTTCGCATTATGGATCGGAAAATCAATCACAGGAGGAACCACGTTCTCATGGACAACGTTCATGGCAACATCCTCCTCCGGTCTACTATGGTCACAATCCACCCGATAATACATACCAATCCAATGGATATGGTGGCCCTCGTTATGGTTATAAACCTCAAGCACTATATGCTTATCAACCACCTCCTCAACATTGTCCTCAACCACCATACTCACAAGTCCCATCGTACCACCAAACACCTTCATATGATCCTAATCCATATCCACCACCATATCACTAACCTTATGTGCTTTAAGAACAACCATATGAATCATACTTAGAACCACCACCATCCAACATTAATACTCTCATGAACCTCTTGAATCATTACCTCCATACACACCACCTCAACATTCTCACCATCATGAACCACCTTCCATATATGTAAATCCCCTCCTAAATGACGAGCCATCTTTTTCTCCACAACTCTCAACAGAAGAAGCACTCCAATTGTTTTTTAAGACAAGAAGAATACTAAAAGAGACAAAAAATATCATGACTACCTTAACCGAAACTTTAACCCGTTTGGCTTTAATACACTCTTGCAACAATCCTAGCACATCCATAGTTGAATGCGAAGAATCAACTTCAATTGAAGAATGTGGAGTGGAAGAAAGCTTGGAACCTCAAGAAAAAGAAGTGAAGTTGAAGCATGACTTGCAACAAGTGAAGGAGGTTAAGATCAATAAATTGAAAGGAGTGGTCGAAGAGTTAAGATAAGTTGAGCAAGGAAAAAGCTTCATTATTGATGACACTTTCACACCAATTAGTGACATTGGTGGTTTTGTTGAGTCTTCTTCCATTGTATTTGAAATTGAAGTTGAGGAGGGTCGTGCACAACCTCCGAAACATATTTTGAGCAATGAAGATAATTTGGAAGAAGTCGGTGAATAAGAGATGGAAATCGAAAAAGTTTATCAAGAGGTGAAGGTTGTTAAAGAAGAGTCAAAGGGAGCGAGAACAACCATAGCACATCCATTGAAAATCTCCGTTAATAGATGTATAAGGTTTTTTTTTCCCATTTTTTTATCGCTACATGACAAATTTAACCCAGCCTACTTATTTGTACCAAAAATAGCGTGTTTTGCTATTTTTGACTGGTACACCAGATAATTTTTCTAAAGTATAACCTTATACATGGAGCGGGAAGTACTTGTACCTTTTTTTTTTTGGCACTAACCGACAGTTAAGGGTCTATAGTCGGTAGATGTATGAGTATGGTGTATGTAACTTAGTTTTAGACCTTATCTATAGATATTTATAGGTGAATCAAAGGCTAATGGTATGATCAGGTGTGAGGAACTTAGTTTTAGGACTTATCTAAGTATTTATAGGTGAATCAAAAGTTGATGATTGAGTAAAGAAATGTCTTTTATAGTAAATCGTGTGATAATTATCTATATGAGAAGATTAGGTCACTTGGTACGCAAGATTCTCTTGTTGGTAGGAAACTTCTAACGTGTTTTCTAAATTAGATGAGATACAAATCAGTTGCTTTAAGATAAGACTTGATTTGTGTGGACTGAGCAACCATAACAGTTTATACCTAAGTCGACTAAGACGTTTTTTAAACTTTTATGGGCCTTTCTACTTGGAAAGCTCTTCGCGGTATAACATGGATATAAAATAGTAAATCACTGTACAAAAAAAAAAAATAGTAAATCATAAGAAGTTTTAGGTCTTTCATTGTTAAATCCTAATAGAAACAATACTTTTTAAAAATAATGTTATGAATTATATTAGAAATTTAAATCTAATCATAAAAAAATAATTAAATGATAAAGTATCATACTTCATATTTATACATATTTATACGGAATATAAAATTTTTAACCTTAATGAAAAATAATAATACCACTCTTATTTTTTCTAATATCACTTCACATATATTCTTTATTTATTTATATGTTTTGAAATATTTTAAACTCTTTTTGTTTTTTATTCCTTTTAAAAACAAAGATTTGGTGATTTTTTTTAGCAAATAATTTTTTTCAATTATATTCAAACACTTTAAAATTTAATGTTATTATTAAATAAAAAGAATATACTGACACAAATGAAATTAAAATTTTTTTATTTTAATAAAAAATTATTTATTTATCAATTTAAATTATGATACATAAATTTATCAATTTGTGCATTTAGTTTTATTTTTCAGTCAAATACTATAAAAATCACATAGTTTTTTTTATGACTGTGACATTAAAAATAAAAAGATCTAATTTTTTATTTTTATATATATTGATAGTCAAATACATTAATTTTTTTTTCATATTTTCTCAATTACTATAGTAAAATTTACCAAAAAAAAAGTGTGAAAATAAATTTAGAATAGAAAAAAAACAGATTCTCTCTCTTCTTTTTAACCATTTTTGTTTGCAGTGATCGAGAAAATGTGAAAAAAATGATTTATTTTTGTTAGTAATACGCAAAAATGAAAAATTAAATCTTTTTTAATTTTGCTAATACTAAAAGTAATATAAATATAATTTTTGTTGTCTTTAATGGTGAAAATGAAACTAAAGAATAAATATATAAATGGATAAGTACGTATTTGATTTGTATTTGTATTTTTTATTTTTATTTTTTGTATATTTTATTTTTGAATTTTATAAAAAAAATAAAAATAATAAAAATTTTCTTTCATCTTTTGTTTTTATTTTTTCTTTTAAAAAATAAAAATACAAACTAACGCACCATAACATTTTCTATATTCCGATTTAAATAGGTAAATAAAAAAAATTATTTAAAAAAGAAAGCCAATGACTGAGTGGGACTAAAAGAATTGAGCTCAGTGCCCGAGTTAAGTGCAGTGACTGACTTATTTATTTGCATTGGGGTGAAGAAAAGCAAGGATACACACACTCGCAAAAAACATGGTTGGGGCCGCCCCACGGTTCCTCTCTCTCCTCACCACAGCTCCCTCCCCTCTCCTCCGCCACCGCCGCCACCTCCTCCTCCTCTCCGCAAACTTCCGCCGCCTCTCCACTCCCTTTTCAACTTTTGCACCCTCTCCTCTGAAACTCAAACCCTCCCAGCACCATCACCATCCACAACCACAACAGCAGCACCAGCAGCAGCAACGCTTTCAAACCGTAGCAGCTTTCTCTCCTTCTTCCGACACCTTTCCTTCCTCAGTTTCACACCCATGGCCCGAGTGGTCCCGCTTCCTCTCCCACCTCACCTCCGCCGGGTACCTCCACCGCCCGCCCCCTGACCTCGGAACATTCGCGCCGCCCCCTGAGTTGTCGCGCCAATTCGTTGCCGAGGCTGCCGCTTGCTACGCCTTCGCCGCCGATAGACCCAACCTCTTGCGGTTCGTTTTTTCTTCCGTTTCCAATCCAACTATCTGCTCCGATTATTGACAAGTGATGAATTGAATTGAATGGCTGTATGCTTGCATTTATGTAGGTTGCTTTCGAAGAGAGACATCGGGGTTGTGGCTGAAAATGGTGTCCCCTTTCTGTTCCGAGATGCAAAGGAATCCATCGCAAAGATGAAAGCTTTCGTGTCAACCAATGATGCCGCCGTAAGTGCCCAGTTATTATTATTATTTTTTTTTGTCGTTGTTTCTTTTCTTGAATGGATAGGGATATCGAAGTTGACTAGTTTGTGACATTGAAATAGTTATATATCAATCCATTATTCTCAATGTTGGGTTAATTAGATACTCTTGTTGCTTTAGCAACCTAATATATGCGTACCTTTCTCTTGTTAAGTTCCCACTTCTTTATAGGAAAAATTTGGGGGTGCTTTTTCATTTCATGCCTTGAGATTATTTCATAAGTTTGTCTAGAAAAACCAAAAAAGTTTCATGCTAAATTTGTTTTCCTTCTTGAATGGATGATAAGATGTGCTTTGTCCTAAATGCTGCTGCATTCTAGTTTTCTTTGGGATATAATAGTCATGCTTAACCAGTTAATCACTCACAACACCTCTTTTGAACTAATATTGGGTTATTTTCTGCAGAACTAAGTTGATGGTTTATTTCATGTTATATGAAATGTTTATTTTACAATATTTGTATTGTGTTTGATCTCAATAAAGTTGGACCAGCTGGAAATAGACATGCATGAGATCACTTGTCATGTAATTTCCATATTACTCATCCAAATTTGATCTATGTCGTTAAGTATATTAGGATGGTGATTGGCGTGGTTTAGTCACGGCATTTAATGTGATAAAAGCTGCGGTAATTCCATATCTAATGTATGAGACGGACCAGATTGTTAAAGTAATGAAAGAAATAGCATTTAGATGCGTGCATAAAGTTTATAAAGATGTGATTATGTCAAGAAATAATATATGTATAGCCCAAGTGGGAGATTGTTAGGAAATTATTTGATTTTCTAACTTATTTGTGGGCAATACGTATATCAATTATAATCACAAATGAACTAGAAACTAGAAAGCAATCGAAAGAAGTTTGCTTTTGAGTGGTTGGAAGTTGACATATAAGGATTGCTCAAGTATATTTCTCTTTTGGTGTTCTAACTCCTAAGAAAAGTGAAAAAATGGAGATTTCCCAAAATCCTAAACTTCTGTTCTGCATAGTTGCATCTTTTCCATTTCATTCCAATATTCGAAAATATGTGATGTGAGAACAGTTAATTCACATTGTCATGTGTGTTAAAGCAGTTAGCAGCCATTGATCTAGTTGCACATGTTATGCCCTTTATAGGTATTGGACACTGACAGAGCAACAACAGTTGATCTAATGAAGTTTATGCTTAGTTATGCAAGTAACCCATTGGTTACATCTGAAAGCAATAATCTATCTAACAGAGATATTGTTGAATCATCAGTGAGAAATCTGTTTGGTGAACTTTACAAGCTGAGTTACAGTGCACCTGGGCCCAACTCTTCTGATTCGATGCAAAATCAAATATCTAGTGGATATGGACAGACAATGCCTCCTGGTCGAAACATTGAAATGAAAAGGGGTGATTGGATTTGCCCAAGGTAGGCAGGACATTATCGTTTATCTTTTCACTTTGAATTACAATTGGTTAATTTTGTTTCCTCAAGTATTGTGAAGAGTATTCTGATAAATCAGTGCACTCCCTTTCAAATATTGAGCAGGTGTAATTTCATGAATTTCGCAAGAAATGTTAAATGCCGCGAGTGTGAGGAAGCAAGGCCAAAAAGACAATTGACAGGAGGAGAATGGGAATGTCCTCAGTATGTGTACCCGTCTATTTTTTGTTCCCTCTAATTTTGATGTACACAACCAATTAATGAAATTTTGTTTTTCAAGGTGCGATTTCTATAATTATGGGAGGAATATGACTTGCTTAAGGTGTGATTGCAAGCGACCGGGACAGATATCTTTGGGTCCTGCCAATACCCTGTCAAATATGGGGTATGGAAATGGAGACAATACTAATACTTCAGAGATTGATAGCAGACTAGCTGCTAATGAAGAGAAAGCACGGCGTTGGTTTAGTAAGGTTTCTCAACTAGATAGCAGTGCGGATATTAACAGCTTGATTGGGGATGAAGATTTTCCCGAGATAATGCCATTAAGGAAAGGAGTAAATAGATTTGTTGTGAGCACAAGGAAAACTCCGTTGGAGAGGAGATTGGCTGACGCTCGATACAGGAGAAACTTGGACAATAATGGCATTCCCGGGGTTGAGGATTTTAAATCTGTGGAATCAACCAGGATAAATGATCCTCGATTGTCTTCAGATCTGGCTGCCCAAAAAATTGAGAACATGACAACAGAAAAGAGCGAAACTGATGCTCAGTATGCAGGTACTAGTACAGGTAACAATTCACAACTTTCTAATAATTCTACAAACCAAAATGGCATCATAGATAAGGAGAAAGAGCAAGCTGAAAAATCTGAGCGGTGGTTTAGAAAGGTTGCTGAGTTGCATGATATTTCAGATTCATCAAGCAGGGTATCTGATGAGAACTTCCCTGAAGTAATGCCCATGCGCACAGGAGAAAACCGATTTGTTGTTAGCAAGAAAAAGGATCGATCTTTGACTTCACCTGCATACAAGAGACAATTGGCCATGGAACAATCTGGCAACAATACCAACTTTGTCCCCTTTGTTCCCTTCCCTCCAGATTACTTTGCCAAAAAGGACAAGCAACCGGAAAATGGAGTAGATTCAGTAGATATTTCTTCGAATGCTGAATCATCTTCAATATCTGAAGCGGCAGAGAATCCTCCAAAGATGCCAGATGATGCTAGAGCTAGAGCTGAGTTACGAGGTGCAAACTATTCCCCAGGTTTGACCAATGCTGAAACAATGTCTGGGGTTCCAGAGATGTTAGATAATGCTACACTTGGCCGGGAAAGAAAAGAAAATGTCAGAGAGATTAGAAGACAAGATGAAAACATGAAGAACAGTAGTCTGGAACCTTCTGGACAGCACTCGACTAAAAATGATATTGGTTCCATTTCTGGGGCATTAACTAGTGGAAATTCCAGTTTCAATCAAGAGAATTTCGGGAACAAGAACAGCAATCAAGAGCCAAATTTGACAGGCAGTTTGGAAAACCAGAATAACAGAACACAGTGGACAGGAAAGAGTTTGGAGGGGTCAGCTGTCAAGGAACCAGATCCTTTGGACATGTCAGAGGAGGCAAAGGCAGAGAGGTGGTTCCGTCGTGTTGCACAGATCAAGGATATCTCTGAGCTCAGTCAGATTCCAGATGAAGATTTTCCTTCGATAATGCCTATGCGTAAAGGCGTGAATAGATTCGTTGTGAGCAAGAGGAAAACGCCGTTGGAAAGGAGGTTGACATCTCAGCAGTACCGAAGAAACCTTCCTGTTGTGAGTTCAGATCCTCTTAAAAAGGAAAATGAAGGTAGCTGAAGAGCACTAATTAGTTTTCCAGTTGTTCTTATTTTATTTTTTGAATGAGATTAAAATTTTATCGGCAAATATTTGTATCCCATTTATTCGCGAGTGCAGAAAGAAATATAATGGTGTTTTAACCTTACTAGTAACTATTACTTTGTATTATTGTAAGAAATTTTTGATGAATTATCTATGCATGTGTTTGAGTTACTTACCATCTTAGTCTGTCAAATTTCAGAAATTAGTGATGCAGTAAAACCAATATTTTCAGGCTGTTTTACTATATGGAATGTAGAAATAGGATTGAAATTGGAGTTTATAAAATGGCTTGTTCACAGATAAATTTCTCTTAACTACCTTATATATGATCTGTCTAGAATTTTTTCTATTCTTTGTTATTTGTCTATTTTTATTTGATCCACCTTCTTAAATAAATATTCTGTCAGACTTTTTTCTACATATTTAAACAACTTAAGACGATATTTTACATTTCTACTGTTTTAGCATAGATTAACTTATTGGAAAAATTTCAAGTATAGCGAAAATTTCGGTATTTCAATAATTTTAATAATTAATTTTAATTAATATATATTATATATATTTTTTATAATTGTGATCAACGATTAAAATAATTGAAATATTGGTGTTCTAGATACATTTAAAATTCTTCCTAACTTATTTACCTTGCAGGTTGCAACTTCATAAAGATTTGACAAAATTTTATATTAGTTTTCGAGAGCATAATGTAAGCTTCCCCCTTTATCCATATTTGTACATAACATAGACAAAGTTGTAAAAATAAAATAAAATAATAACAAAAAAATTGGAGACACACTTATATATAGAATTTTGTCTATCAAGTACAAACATTTCGCCCAATTGTTGTATCTACGCATCAGACACATTTTAAACATAATACTTATCGACATTTATTCGATACTGTATTCAACCGTATTTTAATAAAAAATAAAAAAATATTATCTCTTAACATGTTTTAAGATACTTATATACCATTATGTATCCAACTTTATTCTTAAATGTATTCTTGACATAAATTTAGAAATAATATATATTATTATTTGTTGAAATAAAATATTTTTAAATATTTTATATAATTAAAATAAGACAAAAAATTAATTTATGTTTTAATATTAATAAAATATTAAAATATTATTATGATTTATCTAAAAAATACTTTATATTTTTTATATATATGTGTCTTCATGTCTTATAAAATTTTAAAATTCGTGTGTCAGCGTATCTCGTATCTCGTATCTTGTATCGTATCATATCTCGCGTTCTTATTAGTATGTGTGCATATTTTGCTAATGAGATGACAATTGGCAATCGTTGGATGTGAAATCAAATGAAAAAAACAGATGCACCTAATAATAAGGTTTAATTATTATGTCGATCTTTAATAGTTTTACTGAATTTTCAATTAAGGCTCTATACATTTTTTTTCGGTTGAGTCACTATACTATTTTATAATTAAGTCTCTTTCGTAACAAAATGTTCAAATTAACGATTAAACAAAACGAATATACTTAATAATTGATTGAATATTTTGTATAGTTTAACAGAATACTTTGTTAATTTCAATGTTTTTGTCACGATAGAGATTTAGTTACAAAATCTAATAGAGTATAAGGACTTAATTGAAAAGAAAAAAAAAGGGCAATTTGCTTAAATAAATAGAATAGCAGAATCGTTTACTTAATTGTGCAAAACTGGTTGTTGTTACGTGCATGTGCAAAAAACCATTTTTATGTAATCCGTGGCAACCCACCACGGTTTCAAAACGTGCATAAACCGTGGCAGGTCCCAGCGGTTTATGGACAAAAATTATAGAGTGTAAACCGTGGTAAGTCACCACGGTTTACGAAGGAAAGATGGCATGTATAAACCGTGGAGAGTCACCAAGTTTTATGAGTAAAGTTGATTGCACATAAACCCTTGTGGGTTACCACGGTTTATTAACCAGACTAACAAGATAAATAAGCATGATAAAATATGCATTACTAACAATACCGATAATAATATTAACATTTACGTAGACAATATTAATAAACGCCTCACATTTTGATTGACAGTAACCATAATAATATCAATATTTATGTAAATAACATTAATCAGAATAACAATACAAATAAACATAATAAAATATTTTTACTAACAATATTCCTAATAATATCAATTGCTATATTAGTATGAATTTTAATAACAATAATAATAACAATAATAGTAACTAACCTTTTCGTCGATATATCCTGCCACGTGAGCGACGCCATTTAGTCGGTACAAGCGATCCTCATCCTCCATTGGCTCCACCACCCACTCTTCCTTCACACCTCCAAAGTTTTCCCAAATCCTCTCAACACAACAACAACTTCCTTTTTTTTTGTGCTGTCTCAAATGATCCGTCCCTGTCTTCAGCGGATTAGTTATATAGCTACACACACATAAACCGCGGTTACCGGGTTTTATGTGTAATCAACTTTTCTCATAAACCGTGGTGACTCTCCACGGTTTATGCATGCCATTTCTCCTTCGTAAACCGTAGTGACTTACCACGGTTTACACTCTATAATTTTTGCCCATAAACCGCTGGGACCTGCCACGGTTTATGCACGTTCTGAAACCGTGGTGGGTTGTCACGGATTACATAGAAATGACTTTTTGCACATGCACGTAACAACAAACAGTTTTGCACATTTAGGTAAAGGAATCTCCCATTCTATTTAAATAAATAAATTGTCCAAAAAAAATATAAAGACTTAATTAAAAATTTAATAAAACTATAGAAGCTAAATGAGTAATTAAACTTAATAATAATAATAATAATAACTCCGGTGAAATTTTACAGGTCAAACTGTCAAAGACATGATAGGGGACCCTGAATGTGGCTAAATATTCTTGAAGACGTGGCCAAACCTCTATCACGATTTTATATATTCTAGCAAGCACCAAATCTGAACTATTAGTCCAATCTCCAGAAGATGCCAGCCACCTTCTCAAGCACTCTACTCTGTCTAGATACTCTATTCTTAGCCTAATATGAAAGATTTATTAAATTTTACATTTTTTTATGATATAAATGAAGTAAATGTATATAGCTGTTAAATTTCTTTGTCAAGTAGTGTAACTAGTTCTCCCTCAGAAACAGAATCAGGTGACATTTTTCATAAGGACTTGTTGCTGATTGCATCAATAGAAAAGAAAGATAAGGATATGGTTTTAGGCTTTTAGCTTTGGCATCACCATGTCTCCTGCTGCAGTTTCTTTACAAAAATGGTTGAGCAATGCTGCTCAGGTTCTCAACTCAATCATATGTTTTGTTGTGTTCCTCGTCTTCGATCTTCTTGACGCCATTTTCTGCGTTATCTTTAGATTCCTTGATGAGTACATTGAAGGGGAGGCTTCCCCTTGTTGCTGCCGGAAAGAAAAGAATGTGAAGGAAGATGAAGATTATGGCTTGTCAGAGAGCCTAAACGAGAGGAAGAACATTTTTAGAGAAATGACGAGGTTCTTGAAAATTAGGTGTAAAAGGGAGGATTCCAATGAAGAATGTGAGAAAATTGGTGGAAGGTTAATGAAAAAAAGCTGGTCTGATTGTGGATGTGAGTCTTGCCTTTCATGGATGAATGATGATGGTGACTATAGGCTTCATTTTGTTGTGAAGGAACCTTTAAATGGTATCATAATCCTACTAATGAATCTTTGCTGTTCCATTTGTTACACTCAATGCATCTAGACACAAATTGTATATTGGAAGATGATTCTATGACTTTTTGACAGATGGTGAGAATTGCAGGGGAAGAAGGCCTTCAGAGAATGTGATATTCTTGCATGGATTTATCTGTTCTTGCTCATTCTGGACAGAGACAGTGTTTCCATGTTTTTCTGAGAAAGTGAATCAAGATTACAGATTGATTGCCATAGACCTTTTGGGATTTGGAAAGAGTCCAAAGCCAAGGGATTGCATGTACACATTGAAGGAACATGTGGAAATGATTGAGAAATCAGTGATTCAGCCATTGAAGTTAGACACTTTCCATTTGGTTGCACATTCCATGGGATGCATAATTGCATTGGCAATTGCTGCAAAGTACCCCACTTGTGTAAAATCAATCACTCTTGTTGCACCTGTAAGTGCCTTACACCCAAACAGGATACTAATCTTCAAAAATATTAAACAAATACACCTTAACTTGTGTATTAGCATCATGTCAATGTCATATTTTAGAAAACGCAACTGTGTTAACAATAGTATATGCTTTTTACAAATAGAAAAGGTGTTTGTGTAATATTAAAGGCTCATAACTGATTAGTACTTTTTTTTTCCTTTTTTGGTTGTGTAAATTACCTTGATTTTTTCTTCTTTTAGACAATATTACATAAAAGAGATTCTTTGGTGCCTATAATTTTTTTCTTAAATTGCCTAAAAGTAGAGATAAAAAATGGTGGGATTCATCATTTTTTTTTTGAATTCTTCGTATAAAATCTAGACACCATAAAAGACACCATTACATAAATACTCCTTAATTTACACATTTTACAAAATACAAAAATATTCAGTTAGTATATTTTAATAAAAAAAAGATGTGACTGTAATATATGCTATATGCACAAAAAATTAGTCATCAAAATAGTCATCTATATATAATATATTTTAAAATATAAAATACATATTGAAAATAAGTTAAACCATATATATTTTTATACAAATATATACAGATTGATTTTTAGTGTGCATATACCATTTTTTAATCTTCTAATATAATAATAAAACAAAAAAATTGAGGTCAATGTCATTTAAGCATATTTATTTATAATTAATGTCATTGCATTATCTAGTTATAAGAGTTACATACTTTTACTGTTATGACTTATTGCCTAGTAATGTATTCTTACTTTTCTCCATTATTCTGCTTATGATTCTCTGGTGGCAGCCATACTCTCCTTCTGAAGGCAACGATGCTTGTTTAAAAGCGCTGGCAAATATGGCTGGGAAGAAATTGTGGCCTCCATTAGCATTTGGTTCTTCATTTATGTCATGGTATGAGCACTTGGGTAGATGCATTTGCTTTCTCTACTGCAGAAACCATAGGATATGGGAGTCCATTCTCAAATTCATTACTCTCAAGAGGTAACAAACGTTTCTTTCCATTATTATCTATACCAACCATGTTTCATAAACAAAAAATCAACCACCATATCAACCTTCTCTCTATAGAATACATATTAAAAATAAATTAAACACAACGTTAATTTATATACAACTACATAATAATTAATTTAGTGACTGATTTTTTGTGTGCACGTCATAATATTTTTGTATTTATACCTCTTTATATAAAGTAAATAAGAATAATTTGATTTGAATTTTTTGTTTATATATATTTGTGTTTATTGACAAGACATTAGTAAATTATAACATAATTATATTGATTTTCTATAAAATTAGATGACACTATTCATATTTTTTATATTATATACTAATCTCATTTTATATTTAAGAATTTTTTAGGATAATATTTCTAAACCTGAAATAAAAAACTTTTTGGTTTTGAAGACAAAGATAAAGAAACAAAATATTTCTATGTTAGAAACACATTTTTTATACTTCTAGGACATTCAATATTCATGTATTTCATAAAATATGACATAATAAGCATAACATTTGACCTTTTCATTATCTTTAGGAACGTCAATGTATATCACCTAACCTTATCTGGAATACCACCTAATCTTAGGTGAATCATTGTAATTTACTGTAAAGGGTAAAGTACTAAATTGGTCTCTTAAATTTGGGCGTAATTCTGTTTTGATCTTTAAAATTTAAAGTGTTCTATTTGAATCTAAAAAAATTTTATTTAGCATCAATTTAGTTCCACAGTGAGATCAAAATTAAATAATTAACAAAATGTTCTACATAACAACAGTACAAGAACAAAATTGATAATCTGGAGAACAAGTACAAACTCCAGAGGCATAAAATCAACCATTGATACATCAATACATTTATTTATTATTTTTTTATAATATAAATAAAATATTTTTTATAAAACTAAAGAAAATGATAAATAAGCATAATGGTTGATTTTGTGCCTATAGAACTTGTACTTGTTCTTCAAATTATCGATTTTGTTCTTGAACTGTTGTTATGTAGGACATTTTGTTAATTATTTAATTTTGACCTCAATGTGGGACTAAATTAATGCTAAATGAAACTTTTTTGGATTCAAATAGAACACTTTAAACCTTAAGGACCAAAATACCCTACTCTAAATTAAAATGTATAGAAGACATTACATATTTCTAGTCTCTATTACTTGCTAATTATCAACAATAATGATGATAACTAAGCATGTGTTTTTTCTGTTCTCAGGGAGCTTCATTTCTTGATCATAGACTTGCCTAGGCACACTCATCACTCAGCTTGGAGTTCCATGCACAATGTGATATGTGGTGGGGCGAAATTTATGGACACTTATCTCAGAATATCGACCGAAGCTGGGGTTATTATTAATATAATACAAGGTAACAAGGATGAGGTTGTACCAATAGAATGCTGCATTAACTTAAAGAAGAAGGCTCCAAATGCTGAAATTAACATAATTCCAAATGCAAACCACAAGACAGTACTTTTTGGCAGAGAGAAGGAATTTGCAAATAGTCTAGAGCATACATGGGCATCTTCATCTTGATATATGTATTTAGGTGATTTCATTGGATTTTTTCAAATAACATACATAGAATTGGAAAATAACTTAAATTATCTCTATTGATTTGTAAATCGTATTTTATATGAAACTTATCAAGCTAAATCTTAAAATAATATCAAGTAAACTATAATTTTACTTGTCAAAAAAATTAATTCATGAAGAAAGCAAACTAGTTTTGTACTTGTCAAAAAAAAATATTTGTGTGACAAACATATCTAATCATTAAATTTATTTGTGGATAATTTTTTCCTTATTCTGAATTTTTATAGATAAAAATAATATTTATTATTTTTTGGAGTACAATATTACTTTTATTTATTCATAGAAAATTTTCTATATAACTTATAGACATGGCAATTTAGTCAAAAAATATTTTTAAATTATATCTATAAAATATATATAAATGGTGGATTATAGTATAAAGATATTTTGGTAATTATAGGGATTATACAAATATTATTAAAATTAAAGTCACATTTTTATATTTTGATAATAATTTTTTTATTTTTTAAATTAAAAAATACTATTAAATAATAAAAAGTATTACTTTAATTTTTGGCAATACTTTTTTTAAAGTACCGCGTAGCCACTATAGTAAAAAAAATTTCAATCTGACTCTAGTCGCACTGAAAGAAGATACTCCAGATACGGACTCGAGCAGGGACGTTAGAGCTTTAAGTGACACTGTAGTGAGTAGGAATGCCAGACACACGTGACAAATCCAAAAAATTTATGTTAGAGGTCACTTAAATAAAGACGTTTAAAATATTTTTTTTTAAATATTTATATGTTGTGTTTTAATTAATTTTTGTATAATTTATTCGGTATTCTTCATCATATATTATTAAATTTTTTAAAAGATTTTCTTTCCAAAAACAAAAAAACATTTAATTTAGACTAAAACAAAAAAAGTAATAGATTAATTATTAAATTTTTTTAAAAGATTATTTACATAAAAAATATATCACATTCATCAAAAAAAAAGTATATATATATATATATATATAAAGCTCTTAAAATTTTTATAAATAAAAAATAATTAATTTTTATTTGTGTAATATATAAAATAATTATTATATTATTATTATATTATAGATTAAAATTTATTAATTTAAATTTTATTTTTATTTTTAATATAAGCATTAAAAATAAATAAATTTTTAACAAGATGTAATGTAACAAAATATATATAATATTAATTAGTTTTTAAAAAATTCTGAAAAGATGATTTTTTTAATAAAGTGTTATTAAAAAATTAACATTATAAAAATTAATTTCAACCAATATGATATAATAGGTTATTAAATATATTTAATACAAAACACATTGAATATAAATTAAATTTTAAATAATTTTTAATTGAATTTTGAATATTTTTATTTTAAAGAGTTAGAATATTTTAACATCATTTTTTTCGTATCTTTTTAATTAAGTCTTTGATTTTTTAAATTATAAACCTTATTTATAATTAAGAGTAATGTTTTAACACCACTAATTAGTCACATATATAAAAATACAAGAACAATTCTATTGTCATAATTACAATCTAACTTTATAAGCAATACAATATAATGAAACTATATATAAGTAATATAACTAAATTTTATCTACATCTATAGTCACATTTCATAAATAATATAATAAATTATATTTATGTTTATAATTAAAATATGAATAAAAATACAAAAAATTATCAGGATGGTTAATTTTTTTCGTTCATAATTTTTTATTATTTTTGTTGTGAAAAGTTTAATTATTTTAATAATTAATTATTTTTTAAAAAAGATAATTAAATAACACAAAAAAATCTTATTAAGAATAATTTATTTATATATGATTAAAAAATAATTGAATAATTATATACAATAAAAAATTAATATTATTAAAAAATAAAAATAAGATTTATTTTAAAATTAAAAATAAAGTTTATTTAAAAATAAAATTAAAAATCATGGTTTTTTTTCTTTTTTCCAAAATTTATCTACGAGTAATTCTATAAATATTTTATGATGAATAAAAACACTAAACTCGTACTAAAATTTATTCTAATAAAATTTATTTTTATTCTACTAAACGATAAATAAACTATTGAAAAAAATTTTGTTTCCTCCAATAGAGAAAAATGATAAACTTCCATACTTCTATTATGTTATGACAATAATTTGGCCTGTTATTTTTTAATGTACATAATAATAATAATAATAATAATAATAATAATAATAATAATAATAATAATAATAATAACAAGTATATCACAGTAAAAAAGGAAGCACGTCACCAAATAATTTATCATCCGAATTATATATGAATCAAATTGATAATATGATGGCTAACACTACAAAAATTGATAACAAGGTTAGGACTTACAAAACCTTTCTTAAGATCATAGAAAAAAACGTTTATATTTGTGTGATATATAAAATAATTATCATATTATTATTATTATTACATTATATATATATATATATATATATATATATATATATATATATATATATATATGAGAAAAAAATCCAACTATTTTAAAGTAAAATTTTTTTAATATTTGATTAAATGTTATTGTATTTAGTACTTTTTTTTTGTGTACTTCCTCTTAGTTAAAAATATAATTATTATAATTTTTTAGTTATTATTACTAGGGGTGTTTACAGATGGGATATGGCTGAAATTTCAATCTAATCCGCACTAAACTCATTAGATCAAATTCGATGTTCGCACTTTTTATGTTTGGATCAGATATCAAATATATCCATAAAATAAAAAATATTAAAAAATTTTATTTTTATAAAAAAGGTCAATAATTTTTTTGTTTACTTTTTTAAACATGTTTACTTCTATCTGATTAGAGTGTGGATCTGATTCGATGCAATCTGATCATCTTACAGATCAGATCATATCCTCAAATTACAGATCAGATACGGATAAATACTGTGGATTTATATGGATATGATATAATCTATGAACACCCCTAACTACTACTATCGGTTCATTGTTGCAAAAGAATGCTTCTTTTATTATAAAGCATTATTAGATATTAATTACCATTAAAACAACTTAATTGTCAACAAAGAGATAATACTTATTGGTCTCTGAAATTATGTTCGTATTTCAATCCATAGTTGTAAAAACTGAACTGGATCGGCTGGTTTGACCGGAAAACTAGTGAACCGAACTAGAACCGGACCCTACTCCTTGGACCGTTTAAGGAATAAAATCGGTGTGAACCGATAAGAACCGGTACAAACCGGTCTAACCGGCTGCTTGAAAAATTTTTAAAAATGTCTCCACAAGGTCTCGAACCAAGAACCTTGGAGCAAAAATAACCTCTACTTGCCACTTAGCCATTGCACTTCTAAGTACTTTATTTGACAAATACTAATTATATAATATACATAAATATCTAATTTAATTTAATTTTTGTTTTTTCTATTTTTAAAATTAATTATATTTTAATTATATACCATTATTAATATAAATATAAATTTTACTAAAAATTTATTAATTTACTTGATCTATTTTATTGCTAGTATTGTGATTAAGGTTATTTGTTTTGATGTTAGTGTTAAAATCTACTGATATTATAGTTAGATGATAGGCTTTTTGAATTAATTATTTTTTTATTGTGTCAAAATAAGATACTATTGTAGTATTAAAATTTTATGGTTTTTTATATTAGTTATTTTTAGAAGTTGAGACTTGATTCTTCATAAAATGTTAGTGAAGATATGTATTTCAAATTTTAATTTTAAGTTTTTAACTATTTTATATTTTATATTTATGTGAGATCGGTTTTATCAGTTTAACCAGTGATTTCTCGGTTGAACCAATAAACCAGTGAACCAGTAGCTTGATCGGTTCGATGACTGATTCGGTTCGAACAACTATGTTTCAATCTAATTTCAAAAATTTTGATTTACTCAACTTAGTCTCCCAACTTAATAGTTATGACTCACATTGGTTCCTAATCTTATTTTTGTCACTGTCTCACAAAATCGTTAACGACATGCTGAGATGGACTAACAACTGCTACATTATACATTCTAGCGACTATTTGATGTGACAATTGAAATTTTTTTACCTTATTTTTTTCAATTAAACACTTAAAACCCTAATATGAGTCACGGATACCTAAATTAAAAAATCAAACAAAGTAAATTGAAACTTTAAAAATCAGATTGAAGCTCGAATATAACTTTAAAACAGAACTTTAACTTATGTAGTGATTAATTTAAATGAGAATCAAATAAATCAAAATTTAACATAATTTTTATCAATATTTTCAAATTCAAATTTTTTATACCAAAACTAACTAGGATTTTTCTTTAAATTAAAAATTTAATGAAATAGTGACTTTAATTATCTTAACCAATGTCCTAATTAATTATTTTTATGTCTTAAAAAAACTGTATACGAGAAGAAAATAATTAATTTATCTACTTTAATAAATAGTTATTTTACTAAAATAAAAGAAAATTATTTTTTTAGAATTTTTTAAGAACTAATTAATATTATATATATTTTGTTACACTACATTTAGTTATAAAAATTTTATTTATTTTTAATGCTTATATTAAAAATAAAAAAATTAAATTAGTGAATCTTAATCTATAATATAATAATAATATAGTAATTATTTTATATATTGTACGAATATAAATTAATTATTTTTTTATTTATAAAAATTTTAAGAGGCTTGAGCTTGTTATATATATATATATATATATATATATTAATGAATGTGATATATTTTTTATGTAAATAATTTTTTTAAAAAATCTAATAGTTAATCTATTACCTTTTTTTGTTTTAGTCCAAATTAAATATTTTTTATTGTTTTTGGAAAGAAAACCTTTTGAGGAATTTAATAATATGTGATGAGGAACACCGAATAAATTATACAGAAACCAATTAAAACACAACATGAAAATATCTTTAAAAAAAGACGTTTTAAGCGTCTTTATCTGAGTGGCATTCTTTATGTTAAAGAGGCAAAAATAATACATATTACTATCAAAAGATATATTAATTTAAATTTAAAAATATAAAAATACACATTAATTATTCGAATAAAAAAAACCAAAAATTATATTAGCCGTTAATTTTTTCCGCTTCAATTCTAAGAATTTCTTTTTATTAGAAAAAACTAATGGAGTGACTTTAGATTTTAGTGGTAGCTTTCTTTTGAAATATTTTTTCATTATTATTTGTAAAAATAAAAAATATATATTTTAAATTAGTAAATTGATCAATTCACTTTAAAAATTTATATGCAACATAACATATAATAAAATAGAACAAAAGATAAAAAAAATAAGTAATAAGGATCACTAAATTGAGAATAAAATAAAATATATAAATTCATGAAGAGAATAAAAAAATAAATTAATACTTAAATTATAATTGTTTGAATTAAAATTTACAATTGAAAATATTAAAAAGAAAAACAATGAAATTGAAAAATAAATAGAGTCATAGAGAATTATATAAAACAAGAGAATTTAACATTTACCTTTTAAAGAAGAGAAAATGACAATTAAATAAGAAATAGAAAAGAAAGTTGAAAATATGAAACTAAAAAGAGAATTTAAAAGAATAAATGAGTGACGACTGAGATTTGAGAATAGAAAAAAACTAAATTTGATTAGGTTAACTAATAGTCAAAATAATAGAAAAATAAAATAAATTTAGGACTTTTAATAATTGGACTTTGTTTATTTTTAATGAGGTCATTAAAATTTTAAAATAAAAACATGTTATATATATAAATTTTTTTTTTTGTTGAAAAATATGAAATAAGTGGGGGCAAGTGCCCCCTCACTACTATGCATGAGTCCGGGCCTGCACAAGGAAATAACAGAAAAGGGATAGAAGAAGCGAATTTACAAAGAAAGAAGAGAAATTTAGGATTTGTGCAGTGAGACTGAGAACATAGAGATGCTAGAGAAATAAACGCTGGTAACACTCAGATTAAAGTGACTGGGAAGTTTGGGTTTGAGAAATTTATTTTATATATTAGTTTATTTCAAGTAAGATTTATAAGAAAACAAATGTATTATACTATTAATTAAAGTAATTGACTTATAGTGGTTCTATGAATTTTTAAAATGGAAAATATGTGAATTTAATTTCCATCTACTTTATAAATATATTTTAAAGTTACACTCAATTTAACTCATTCTGTTTTTAGTTTGAATCACGATAAGTTGGATTGTCGACTCTATTCAATTGAATTAGGTTAGATTAAATATTCGGAGATAAAATTAAGAGTAAAAGACAAACAGGTCTCTGACCTTTTAAAATGCGGACATTTTCGTCTCTCAAGATTGGAAAATACATTTCGATTCATCACCATGTAAATTTCGTGACAATTAAGTAATTCCGTGTAATTGGTGCTCGAAACGGTGACGGAGATTGCTGAGGTGGAGGGATGGAGAGTGATGTGTCCGTTACGGTTGCTGAAGTGGATGGGGAGCAAATTCTTGGAGAACAATTTGGTCTTTAATAGCCATAACACCCGAAAACGACGCCGTATGCATCCCCCCACCATATTTGAAGCTTTGTAATCCCCATAACACCCAGTAGTCACTTACTTCGTGAATTTTGAGAATTTTTTTTGGTGAATTTTGGGGATTTTGGTGAATAAGAATCTATTACAACCAAGATCTCAACATCTCAATCCACACTTTACAAATCATTTCCCATGAACATCCAATATCCTGTAACTGCAAAGCAAGACGGCAGCCCTCAATCAGCACATACTTGCCACTCTTGTCTCTTCTTTGATTTTCGAGCGGCTGATAACTCTATCTATACATTTGGATCAGCATTCTGGAAGCATCTGCATATCTTTTACCGGAAACTGCTTTCACTGCAATATCCTTATGGCTTCCCTAAATGAATCTCGAACATGGGTGATCCTATCTATCCATTTAGGCAGCAAGAATGGACGCATTAGTAGAACATACAACATATAATCTGATAAACTCTTGCTTGGTCTGCAATTGTAGTTGTTGTTCTTATCATCTTCTGAAGCAGCATCATAGCATATATCAGTTGCTATGTGCCAAAATGAGGAGGCTGTGACCAAATTCAACCTCTACACTCCAACCAATCTGATCAAAACAATTACTTTTGGTTAGAGCATGATTACCTCTATATGAAAGAATCTGATCAAAACAATCTTGTGAAGCTCTGCAGTGAGCTTTTCTTCTTGGTTAGCCATCGCATAGTCCAGTCCGAAAGAATCAACGAAATAAATGCATAAAGCTCAAGTGAAACGGCACCAACAAATAAGGCATATGTTATGCAAACATCAACCGTTGACAAGTGATTAGTGTCAACAAAGATAACAAATGCTACCAAAGCAGACACAATAGAGAAGATGCTGACGGATCGAAAGACGAGGCCAGGTAGAGAATAAATTCCAGGAGCCTTGGTATACAAAACATCATAAAGAAATGATAGTTGGACCTCAACCAACTTAAAAGCACAATAACTCTGTTGTTGGACATCGATAATTTCATCCTTTTCGTTCTTCTTTACCATCAATGAGTAGTTTCGTTGTCCTTCTGCGAACCGAAGACTTAGACTTGCATAGAGACGCTTGAACATCTGAAACGAGGAATACCCTCGATGAAGGAATTGAAGCTCAGAATTATGTGGAACATGCTTCAAATCCAGGGGTTGCGGAATTGGAGCTAAAATTAGAGAATCTTCAAATTGGTCAAAGCTAGTTGATCTCAGAACCCAAGTGCGCTCAACATACTTTTCAATCCCAGAGAAATGATAGATAAAGCGCCAGTGCTCCAAGATAATAGGAAGATATAAAATGCTACCGAAGCTTGGACAAGGAGGCCAAGCAAGTGCCTTAGCCATAAGGTGTTGTCTTCTAAGGCATAAGCAGTTATTGTGTCAGGGCCACCGAGATGCAAGAGCAAAAAAGGTGCCCACAGAGACTGCAGCATTTTGTTCCTGTCCTCTTCTTTTCCTCCATTCTCGTCCCCAAGGTTGTTGGCAAGAGTTCCAAGGAAAACTGTGGCGATCCAATCTGCTGAAAGGTATATTAACCAGACAATTATGCTGATGAAGCTGCTTCTGGCATGTTTCTTCTTAGAACCTAATATGATGAGAATAACTTGGAATGTTAGGCTCAGTAAAACCAGCACACAGATCTCCCATTCATTTCACAGATTTCTTACATGTGCTGAGAATATCTGCATGATCTTCCCTGCTCAAGCTATGGTACTAGTGTAGGCACAGTACTTTTTTCAGTGCACTAAAGACATTCTTCTTCACAATGTGCCTAGTTAAGTGTAAAAAATCTTAGTGTCGTAAAATTGAATTACCCTTGTAGAATTACTTGAGGTGGGAAAAAAGAGCTAAAGGGATTTATACTTTGGAATGGCGTGAATAGGCGTAAAGGGACAAAAGAAGTAAGGAATTTATACTTGGCTATTGGTGCACGAAATTGTGATCATCAATGGCGCCATCAACATGGTATGCTCAATTTCAATCTCAACTCTTTATCACAACTTCGCACAACTAACCAGCAAATGCACTGGGTCGTCCAAGTAATAAACCTTACGCGAGTAAGGGTCGATCCCACGGAGATTGTTGGTATGAAGCAAGCTATGGTCATCTTGTAAATCTCAGTCAGGCGGATTCAAATGGTTATGGAGGATTAATGATTAAAAGATAAATAAAACATAAAATAAAGATAGAAATACTTATGTAATTCATTGGTGAGAATTTCAGATAAGCGTATGGAGATGCTTTGTCCCTTTCGTCTCTCTACTTTCCTACTGTCTTCATCCAATCCTTCTTACTCCTTTCCATGGCAAGCTGTATGTTGGGTATCACCGTTGTCAATGGCTACAGTCCCATCCTCTCAGTGAAAATGTTCAACACGCTCTGTCACAGCACGGCTATTCATCTGTCGGTTCTCGATCATGTCGGAATAGAATCCAATGATTCTTTTGCATCTGTCACTAACGCCCCACAATCGCGAGTTTGAAGCTCGTCACAGTCATTCAATCCTTAAATCCTACTCGGAATACCACAGACAAGGTTTAGACTTTTCGGATTCTCAAGAATGCCGCCATCAATTCTAGCTTATACCACGAAGATTCTGATTAAGGAATCCAAGAGATAAACATTCAAGCCTTGTTTGCTTGTAGAACGGAAGTGGTTGTCAGGCACGCGTTCATAAGTGAGAATGATGATGAGCGTCACATAATCATCACATTCATCATGTTCTTGGGTACGAATGAATATCTTAGAACAAGAATAAGCTGAATTGAATAGAAGAACAATAGTAATTGCATTAATACTCGAGGTACAGCAGAGCTCCACACCTTAATCTATGGTGTGTAGAAACTCCACCGTTGAAAATACATAAGAACAAGGTCTAGGCATGGCCGAATGGACAGCCTCCCAAAGAGGGTTCAATCATAAAAACATGATCAAAAGATTTTATAATACAATAGCAAAAGGTCCTATTTGTAGAGAACTAGTAGCTTAGGGTTTACAAAGATGAGTAAATGACATAAAAATCCACTTCCGGGCCCACTTGGTGTGTGCTTGGGCTGGGCATTGAAGCTTTCATGTGTAGAGACTTTTCTTGGAGTTAAACGCCAGCTTTTGTGCTAGTTTGGGCGTTTAACTCCCATTCTTGTGCCAGTTCCGGCGTTTAACGCCAGAATTCTTGAGCTGACTTGGAACGCCTGTTTAGGCCATCAAATCTCGGGCAAAGTATAGACTATTATACATTGATGGAAAGCCCAGGATGTCTAATTTCCAACACAATTGAGATCACACCAATTGGGCTTCTGTAGCTCCAAAAAATCCACTTTGAGTGCAAGGAGGTCAGAATCCAACAGCATCTGCAGTCTTTTTCAGCCTCTGAATCAGATTTTTGCTCAGGTCCCTCAATTTCAGCCAGAAAATACCTGAAATCACAGAAAAACACACAAACTCATAGTAAAGTCCAGAAAAGTGAATTTTAACTAAAAACTAATAAAAATATAATAAAAACTAACTAAAACATACTAAAAACATACTAAAAATAATGCCAAAAAGCGTATAAATTATCCGCTCATCAGCTATAATAGGGATTTTGGTGAATGATAGTAGATTCTTATCCCTATAACACTCCACATACTTCGTGAATTTTTTAGATTTTGGTGAATTTTCTGTAATATGTGGAGTGACTTTTGGGTGTTATAGGGATTACGAAGCTTCAAATATGGTGGGGGATGTATACAGCGTTCTTTTTGGGTGTTGTGGCCATTAAGGACAAAATTGTCCTCCAAGAATTTGTTCTCCATCCACTTTAGCAACCGTAATGGACACATCACTCCCATCATTCCACCTCAGTAATTTCCGTTACCGTTTCGAGCACCAATTCCACGGAAGGACTTAATTGTCACGGAATTTACATGGTGATGGGTCGAAATGTATTTTCCAATCTTGAGGGACGAAAATATCCGAATTTTAAAATATCAGGGACCTATTTATCTTTTACTCTAAAATTAATATTATCAATCCTATTCAAATTAGTGTAAGCATTCTGAAATGAATTAAACTTTAAAATAAATAGTGTCAATCCGTCCATAGTTTGTCATCGAAAAGCTCAGTTGGGCTGATTCCTACCATGCTGGCAGAGTAACAACATCGTTTTGAATTTATAAAAAATAAAGAAGAAACACCCTAATGGATTAATGGCCTTCGGACAGGAGCAAAGCTAGACAATATTTAATAGGGGATAATTTTTTCAATTTTTTATTTTAACAAAAAATAATTATATATGTAATTGAAAATAACAAATAAGACTTAGAACTTACTTCTTATAAGATAATTAAACATATCATTTATTAAAATAATTAAACATAAATATCTCAAAACTAACTTTAAATGTTGTAAATATAGATTGTTGCATTTAAAATATTCAAACATTATTCAATTTTTTTTAGATATTTTCTGCAAAATTATTAAAAAATATATTATGCTTCGTGTAAATAATTATATCACAACTATAATTTATGCAATGAAAAAATTAAAAAGAATATTATTAAAGTTGAAATGAATTAAAATTTGCAACTTACATAGATAATTGAGTTCAATGATTTTTTCTACGAATTCCTATGTTTCAATGGTATCCCACGATGAAGACAATTGGCTGAATTCCGTGAAACCATTTCATAGAAGTTCATTTTGGGTTAGAGTGGCATTTCACCCCTAACCACAACTTATCCTCTAATTCTTCAACATCAGTCGGTTTGAACCTCCACTTAGTTTCACCTAAGCTTCATCCTGGTCATAGATAGATCACCGAGGTTCGATTCAAAGCTATCTATTATTGAATCTGTACTGAAAGTAGTTGCAATTTTTTTCTCAATGTAAATGACTAAATTATCTGTAAGAAATTCATCAACTATTTTACTCTGAACCTTGTTCTAACCATTTTCATTGCCGAGAAAGTTCTTTCTATTGTTGTTGTAGATACTGGAAGAGTAAAGACATTGCGAATCAATCTATCAACTAAATGATAAGTTCTTAATTTTTCTATTTTTTTTAAACTTTGACATAACTCAAAAAGTGTTCCAACATCTTTTAAATAATTCGGAATATCAAATATATAATATTGCAATTGAGTGTTTAAATGAATCATTTCATTTTAGAAAAATCTAAAAGATAAAAATCTGAATATTCAACAACTTAAATTTGTCTTTAAGATCTAAAGCAGTACTTAAAGTAAAAAACCCCATGATTATCTCATTGAATCTATTATATAACTCTTGTATTTGAGAGTCAATTGCTGTCAAAAATACATTTACCCAATAATAATGCTTAACTGTTATCTTTGGTGGACGAGATCGACCTTTTCCAACCATATATTGTGTACTCATATCAGGAATGCCAATTTCTTGCTTCTCACAAAACTTCTGTTAGTGGGTCCCCAACCAAGTGGGGCCCATAAGCTTTAAAACAAAAAAAATAAAGAAAGAATAAAGTGGCTAATTGCCATGGGAGAAGAGTGAGAGAAGCCTTCTTTTGAAATTGAAAGCAAAGAAAGCACAAAGCTTCGGCGCCGAAGAGAAGGAACTTGGGGGAAAAGGGCAGTTACATTCTGATCACATTGACCTGGTAAATTTGCTCCATTTCTTATGAAATTTTAGTATGTTATTCCTGGTGTAGAGATGAACATTAGGATATAACTTGCTAGCTGTATTGCCTTCTCTTTTTCCTAATTTGAGATACCCACTTTTGTGGAGGGTTTATGTTGATTCCATCAGTTTTGATGATGTATTTTGTTGATTGTTGAGATGCCCTAGTATCACTAGGAAGACTGTTTATGTACCCATTATTTTGATAGTGAAAGATTTTCTGGACTAGGTCCTGTAGGTTTTTTGTCCCTCTTTTGGGGGATTTTTCCACGTTAAAATTCTGGTGTCTGATTATTTAATTTCTGCCATTATATTTTCTGCTTAGAGTATCTTTGGTGTTACCCATTTAATTGCACATGTTGTGGAAAAATTATTTCTGGTGCTTCCGCTGTTAGATAGGTTCTTGTTTTAAACCTATGTTGAATTTTCCCAACAAAGTGGTATCAGAGCTTTGGTTGTTTGTCTCTGTGCTGATTAAATGGAGGAAATTACTCATGGACCGAATATGATCAAATTAAATTCCCAAAATTATTCAATTTAAAAGACTCTCATGGAAGACATGTTGTATAGCAAGAACTTGTATGATTCTGTGTAGGGGGATGATGATTGGATTTTTGACGGTTTAGAATTTCACAAATAAAATCTCGTTGAAGTATAGTCTCTAAACCAACAATAATCCTTTCATGCAAAAATTTGTTTGTCACAAGAACAAACCCCTAAAATCTATAAACCGAAGTATTTAAACCTCGGGTCGTCTCTCAAAGGACTTGCAGGGTAGTGTTCTTGTTATTAGTTATGGATTTATTTATTTTGGAGTTTTGGATGAGAAATATGAATAGTAAATGGTAAGAAAACTTTATCAACAAAATGGTCTTGGCAAGGTTTGGTTGTTAAGGGTCTTCATCATTATCACTAGCCACAAGTATGGTAGTTGCAAGGATTAATCCCACTCAGTCATCCTTAAATCAATTAACAAAGGAAAGTCAAGTGAGTTATATCAATCCTAGTCCATAAGTCCTAGCTTTCCACTAATTGGATTAATGAAGGCTAGAGTTAATGGCTATCAACTATCAATCAATTGGACACTAGAAACTCAAGAAATCCTAAGTCACCTTCTCAAGCCAAGAACATAGAATTCTACTCTAACATCCTCTCAAGCATTTCATCAAACACTTGGAGGGTAATGAAAGAAAGTATTTTTATTTGTAAGAATAAAAGGAATCAACAACTAACAATTACAAAGAATTAACAAAACAACAATCAACAACATCACAATCACATGAATTATCTCAAATTGCATTATTGAAAGAAAACAAAAGAACAAAAATATCTCAATTACAAAACCTAGAAACAAAATAAGAGAAATTACAACAAGAGGATAGGGATAGAAAGAAGAACCAAAGTGTAGCAATCATCAATTGAAGGTAGAAGTAGAAGGAGACTTGAATTAAACCTAGAACTATGAGATCCTAATCTAACCCTAATTCCTAATCCTAATTCTAGAGAGAAGAGAGAGCTTCTCTCTCTAACTTTAACTACTTCTAAAGCTAAACTATGACTAATGATCAAAAGTATCTAAAAATATTGATTCCCCTTCAATACTTGACTTAAATAGCATCAGAAATGAGTTGGATTGGGCCCACAAGGCTCCTAAAACCGCTGGGGACGATTTCATTAAAGTGGGCCACGGACAGAATCGGCGCGCGCGCAAAGTGCGCGTGCGCGCCCCTGAACACGAAGCAACATATGGCAAAATTTATATCATTTCAAAGCCCCGGATGTTAGCTTTCCAACCCAACTGGAACCGCATCATTTGAACCTCTGTAGCTCAAGTTATGGTCAATTAAGTGCGAGGAGGTCAGACTTGACAGCCTTTTGGTTCCATCATTTCTTCATGAGTTCTCCAACTTTACATGCTTTTTCTTCATTCCCTTGATCCAATCTTTGCCTCCTAAATCTGAAATCACTTAACAACCATATCAAGGCATCTAATGGAATCAAGGTAAATTACATTTAGCTATTTTAAGACCTAAAAAGCATGTTTTTACTCTTAAGCACAATTAAAGGAGAATATACAAAACCATGCTATTTCATTGAGTAAATGTGGGTAAAAGGTGATAAAATTCCCTAAAATCAATACAAGATAAACCCTACAAATGGGGTTTATCAACCTCCCCACACTTAAACCAAGCATGTCCTCATGCTTAAGCCAAGAGAGAAACAAAGGGTATCAACATTTATTCCATGTAAATGAGCTATATGCAACCTAAACTATATGCAACTAAAATGCAAAATGGTTTTACCTACTTGGTTAAAAATAAATCAATCCTCCAAGTCATACATGCACAGGTAGGGTCAAGATCATATAATGATTCATGAATCCTACCAATTCAAATATAAAAATTGAAGTTCAAATAGACTTGCAAGAAGAAAGCTTATGAAAGCCGAGAATCATGGAATTGAGCATCGAAACCTCACCGGAAGTGTTTGCACTCTAGTCGCTCAAGTGTTTGGGGTTGATTCACTCAATTCTCCCCTAATCATACTTTCCAAAATTTGTTTTTCATCTAACAATCAACAATTATTCAAAGCATGCATGCATGTATCATGAGGTCTTTTCTTTAGGTTGTAATGGGGCTAGGGTCAAGGTAGGGTCATATATGGCTAGTGGACTTAGGATTTGAATCTTTGCTTAACTTAAACTTTCCCACCTAACCTATATAATGACCTATACAATTAAGTACTAATCTAACTACCCATTCCTCACTTTTTCACATACTCATGCATTTTTTTTCATTTCACAACACTTATGCATTGATTCTTATTGAGCTTCACTTTGGGGCATTTTGTCCCCTTTATTGCTTTTTTTTCTTTCTTTTTCTATATACATTTTTTTCTTTTCTTTTCTTTTCTTTTTCTTTTTCACTTTTATTTCTTTTTTTTCTTTTCATTTTTCTTTTTCTTTCAAACTGTATACAAGAACATCAATGCATAAGGTCTATACATTTGATCAATACATGAGTATGTACCCAATTCCCAATATTTTCAATAAAAATACAAAACTACCCTTTTATTCACCTAATGTCCCAAGATTTCCACACTTGAATGTTAGACACACTAGCCTAAGCTAATCAAAGATCCAAATAAGGGACAATTATTATTTTTCACTTTAAGGCTTGTAATGTGCTAAAATAAGAACAAAGTGGGTTAATCGTAGGCTCAAATTTGGCTAACAAAGGAGGATAAAAGGTAAGGCCATTTGGGTAAGTGAGCTAATGAAATGATGGCCTCAATCATATAAATGCATGAATACAAGGAATAATAGGACATATAGATTCAAACAAATCAAAGATTACAATCATAGAAAGAGAACAATTACACACAAGAGGGAAAATAAGTGGTTATAAGATGTAACCACACAATTAGGCTCAAAACTCACATGCTTGTGTTCTTAGCTCAAAAACCATGCTCCAAAATAAATTCTTTCAAGCAAGTTCCACAAATTTTCTTTTTCAAATTGGTAGGGTGCCCTAAAACAGTTTCTTGGAAAGAAAGTCATCACCTTAACCAAGTAGTCCTAATAAGAAAGAAGTGGTAAAAATATGTACAAATTCTAACTAACATGCAACCTATCATGCAATGAAATAGCTAATCTAACAAAGAAAATAAAAAATTTGGTGTTGAAGAGGAAATCTTTACCCATGGAGATCGGTCGAACGACCTCCCCACACTTGAAGATTGCACCGTCCTCGGTGCATGCAAAGAAGAGCAAGGTGGATGGGTGTTACAATTGATGGGCTCCTTCAAAAGGTTGTGCGGATGACTTGTTTGTTACCCCATTTAGAAATTTTTCCTTTCTCCCTTCTTGGTGGCCAACCTAGAAGGAAAGAAAAGGAAAAAAAATTAAGCCTATAACAAAGATATCAAGGCAAATAGAACATAGGCGGGGCTAATGCCAAATAAGAGTATGATTCCCTACTACATGGTAGCTACAACATGTGAGTGAGAAATCAATATAAGCAAAAGGCATATCAACTGATACTTGATGCAAGAGTAAAGTTAAAGAATGGAGAGTATATTGAGCATCAAGATCAAATAAGAATTGACATAAACAAGATTAGTGGTACGCATGAAAGCATTTAATTCTATCCTAACTCAATGATGAAGCGGTACAAGAAAAAAAACAAAGGGTAATGAATTAGGAAGGACTAAAGCACTAATCTTGTGTGTTGACAAGTATTACAATTAATGTAACAAGTCATGAGGTACCAAAACAAATGCAAGAGATTCTCAACAATTGAGTGAGAGAATTCAACACCATTATTAAAATGAGAAATTTAGAAAATAAAATGAGAACAAATTATAGAAACAAAATTAAAATGCAAAGAATAAAAGTATGCAAATGTAATAGACAAAAGGAAATGGAAGAAGAGAAAATTTTTTTTATATTTTTAATAATTTTTTTTAGTATTTTATTTATTTATTTATTTATTTATTATTATATATTTTTTTATTAAATTTTTTTTGTAAAAGAGAAAAGAAAAAAAAATCTTTCAAGAGAGGAAGAAGAAAAAAATGAGAAAGAAAGAAGAAGAGAAGAGGAAAGAAGGAGAAAGGAGGAGAGAGAAAAGCAGGGTGCAAATCCGCGCGCGCGCGCACGGCGCGCTTACGCGTGGATGCAGCAGGGACAATCCGCGCACACGCGCACAGCGCGCTTACGCGTGGATGAGGTTGTGCTCCCAGCACAATGCTGGCACAGCGCACGCACAACTCTCTGGTTTTTGTACCAGAAGTTGCGGAAGTGCAATGTTCACGCGCGCGCGCGCACAGCGTGCTAGCGCGCCGATGGCCGTTTTTTTTTTTGCCCAAAAAGCAGAAAAAAATGCCCAAGAGCTCCCTATAATGTCCAAAACTCTTCTTTATTCAATCAAATATCAAACAATTCACAAAAATGCAATTTGATTTTAGGATTTATTCATCTACTACTAATGAATACAACATACTAACAACCAATCTTTACAAACAAATCAATATGAAATGAAAATCTACCTACAATGGCAACTCAAATCACTTATTAAACAAAACTAAAAGAGAATGGATAGAGTTTACCATGGTGGGTGTCTCCCACCTAGCACTTTTATTTATTGTCCTTAAGTTGGACATTTTGAGGAGCTCATTGTCATGGTGGCTTATGTTTGTACTCATCCTTGAATCTCCAAGGATCTTTGCCTCTCAATTAGTTGATAGAATTTCCAACCATCTTCACCAAACTTGGGTGAGGTTCTCCCCAAGATATGAGCTCCCAAAATTGGTCTTCATGTTGTGATCCGGGATCCTATATCTTATTTTCACACCCATCTTCTAGTTGATCATCATGATTTAACTTGGGTGGTAGGCATATAGAATTCTCCTTTATGCACCAAATTCTCCTTCTAGACCCATACAATTTAGAATTCCTCCAACCATAGTATTTATGCCTTGAGGGTTTAACCTTAATGAGCCTAACATTCTTTTTCCCACCATTACACCACTCCCTCTTACTCTTAACTCCACAAAGAGCTCTAAGTTGTCCATCATTTTCAATCAAACCATATTCAAGTGAGAAAGTGAAGCTTAGGGATAGAAATTTTACCCACTTGAATGTTATGTTAGGTGATGGTGGCTTGGGAAGGGGGCCTCCCCACACTTAGCCATTGCGATGTCTACGCTCTCGTGCTCTTCCCTTGTAACTTCCACCTCTTGACAACTTATATCAACTTCAACCTCTTCCTCTTGGTAGCTTCCTTCCAATTTGATATTTTCTTCGTGGCTTACCAAGGGTATGGGAGGTGAGGTATCTTCTTCTTTACCCTCTATGTCAAGCTCAATGGGAGAGGATTCAATTGTGGATAGGAACTCATCAATAATTGAATCCATCTCTTGATCAACCTCTTCAAAGTCTTCAACCATGATATGCTTTGGAGGTTGCGCACCCTCCTCAACATCAATGTCAAGCTTCTTGGAAGAGTTTCCCATGATGCTACATTCCCATGGACTCTCAACGTCTCCTAAATCTTCAACCACTTCTTCCTTTTCTTCAATAACCATAAGCTCCTCCAATTGTTCTAATACCAAATAGCCTCCTTCATTTGCCACCGGATTTTCCAATCCCTCCTTCATGCTATGATCTTCAATGGATTCTTCACATGTGGCCATGGAAGCACCTTGAGTGTTCAAAAATTTGTAGGCTAAGGTAGACACTACCTTGGTCAAGTTAGTCACAAACTCTAGGGTGTTCCTTTGCATATCCGCTTGTCCTTGAAGTAGCAATGTGAGAGAGTCGTCTATTGGGGCTTAGGGTGGATAAGAGGGTTCATTATTTTGGAGAGAGGGTTTATAGTAGGAAGGTGGTTCTTCTTGGTAAGGGTATGGAGATGGTGTGCATTGAGGTGGTTCTTGAGAGTAATTGTGTTGGAATGGTGGTGGTTCCATGTATGGTTCATATGGCTCATAAGGTGGTGGGTATGGTGGATAAGGATTGGGGTCATATGGAGGGTTTTGGTGATATGGGGCTTGTGAGTATGGTTGAGCATCATGTTGAGGATAAGATTCATAGGTATATGGTGGTGGTTGATTGTCATAAAAGGAGTCACCATAACCATTAAATTGACATGCATTAGGATGAGAATTATACCTATAAGTGTCCGGAGGTTGATGCCAATGGGAGTGATCAATTCCTTGAGGCTCCTCCCATCTTGGAGTGTTCCATCCTTGGTACATGTTAGCATTGAAGTTCACATTCCCTACAACACAATTAGAGCCAAACTCATAGCCAAAGTGAGAACTCATTATGGAAAAACAAAATAAAACTAACAAAAATTAAGAAACAAACAAAAGATAAACATATTCACAATATTCACATATGTACAATAACCAATAACACAACACCATTGCAAATCCCCGGCAACGGTGCCATTTTGATGATTGGATTTTTGACGGTTTAGAATTTCACAAATGAAATCTCGTTGAAGTATAGTCTCTAAACCAACAATAATCCTTTCATGCAAAAATTTGTTTGTCACAAGAACAAACCCCTAAAATTTATAAACCGAAGTATTTAAACCTCGGGTCGTCTCTCAAAGGACTTGCAGGGTAGTGTTCTTGTTATTAGTTATGGATTTATTTATTTTGGGGTTTTGGATGAGAAATATGAATAGTAAATGGTAAGAAAACTTTATCAACAAAATGGTCTTGGCAAGGTTTGGTTGTCAAGGGTCTTCATCATTATCACTAGCCACAAGTATGGTAGTTGCAAGGATTAATCCCACTCAGTCATCCTTAAATCAATTAACAAAGGAAAGTCAAGTGAGTTATATCAATCCTAGTCTATAAGTCCTAGCTTTCCACTAATTGGATTAATGAAGGCTAGAGTTAATGGCTATCAACTATCAATCAATTGGACACTAGAAACTCAAGAAATCCTAAGTCACCTTCTCAAGCCAAGAACATAGAATTCTACTCTAACATCCTCTCAAGCATTTCATCAAATACTTAGAGGGTAATGAAAGAACGCATTTTTATTTGTAAGAATAAAAGGAATCAACAACTAACAATTACAAAGAATTAACAAAACAACAATCAACAACATCACAATCACATGAATTATCTCAAATTGCATTATTGAAAGAAAACAAAAGAACAAAAATATCTCAATTACAAAACCTAGAAACAAAATAAGAGAAATTACAACAAGAGGATAGGGATAGAAAGAAGAACCAAAGTGTAGCAATCATCAATTGAAGGTAGAAGTAGAAGGAGACTTGAATTAAACCTAGAACTATGAGATCCTAATCTAACCCTAATTCCTAATCCTAATTCTAGAGAGAAGAGAGAGCTTCTCTCTCTAACTCTAACTACTTCTAAAGCTAAACTATGACTAATGATCAAAAGTATCTAAAAATATTGATTTCCCTTCAATACTTGACTTAAATAGAATCAGAAATGAGTTAGATTGGGCCCACAAGGCTCCTAAAACTGCTGGGGACGATTTCATTGACAGAATCGGCGCGCGCGCAAAGTGCGCGTGCGCGCCCCTGAACGCGAAGCAACATATGGCAAAATTTATATCATTTCGAAGCCCCGGATGTTAGCTTTCCAACCCAACTAGAACCGCATCATTTGAACCTCTGTAGCTCAAGTTATAGTCAATTAAGTGCGAAGAGGTCAGGCTTGACAGCTTTTTGGTTCCATCATTTCTTCATGAGTTCTCCAACTTTACATGCTTTTTCTTCATTCCCTTGATCCAATCTTTGCCTCCTAAATCTAAAATCACTTAACAACCATATCAAGGCATCTAATAGAATCAAGGTAAATTACATTTAGCTATTTTAAGACCTAAAAAGCATGTTTTTACTCTTAAGCACAATTAAAGGAGAATATAAAAAACCATGCTATTTCATTGAGTAAATGTGGGTAAAAGGTGATAAAATCCCCTAAAATCAATACAAGATAAACCCTACAAATGGGGTTTATCAGGGGATAAATCCAAAGGTACTAAATCCGATACTGAATGGAAAAAGCTGAATCGGAAGGCAGTTGCTTTGATTAGGCAATGGCTTGATCTTAGCGTGTATCCACATGTTGACACCGAAACAAATGCTGAAAAGATGTGGAAGAAATTGAAGGAGTTATATGAGAGAAAGAATGTGCAAAACAAAGTATTCTTGATTAGGAAGCTTGTCAATATGAAGTATGTTGAAGGTAAATCAATGCCGGAGCACTTGAGCATTTTTCAGGAGATGGTGAACCAACTGACGAGTAATGAAATCACTTTGAATGATGAGTTGCAAGCCTTGTTGTTGTTGAGATTTTTGCCTGATAGTTGGGAAGTTCTGGTTGTGACACTGACTAACTCAGCTACAAAAGTTGACGTTAGCAATGGTTAAAGAAAGCATGTTGAATGAAAAAGCCAGAAGAAGAGAGCGAGGTTTGACTAATGCCTCCTCACAGTCAGAAGCACTTGTTTCAAAGTCACGGAGAAGAAGTCAAAGTAGAAAACCTCAAAATTCTGACAGGTCAGAGAGTTGAAGCAAGTCAAGAGAAAAGTACAAGCCAAGAAAGGAGTTCATTTGTCACCATTGTGGCAAGCCGGGGCATATCAAGAGGTATTGTAGGTTTTTGAAAAGAGAACAATCGAGAGGAAAAAACGAAGACAAAGGTAAAGATAGTGATAAACAAACCGTTGCTATTGTTTATGAAGATGTTCTTATTACATATGATGAAAATTATGTGAATCTTGTCTGTGATGATTCCAATTGGATTATGGACTCTGGTGCCTCATGTCATGTCACTCTGAGGCATGAATTTTTCACTTCCTATACTGCTGGAAACTTTGGCAAGATCAAACTGGGAGATAAAGGAGTGTGTGACATCATTGGGATGGGTGATATGTGGCTTGAGACCAACATGGAAAGCAAATTGCAATTGAAGATATGTGGTTCAATCTTATTTCAGTGAAGGCATTGGATCAAGAGAGGTATTGCACTTCCTTTGGTAGTGGAAAATGCAAAATTACCAAAGGGCTCTCATTGTTGCCAGAGAAGACAATAGTCTCTCTACTCTCTACCAGTTGCAAGCAAAGTTGTGCAAAGAAGACGTGAATGTAGCTGATGATTTCTCTTCTGATTTGTGGCATATACGTCTTGGTCACTTGAGCGAGAAAGGACTAAGCGTCTTAGCCAAGAAGCACTCACTTCATGTGAAAGGTACAACTTTAAATACTTGCACTTATTGTTTTGTTGGTAAGTATGCTAGAGTATCATTTCATAATTCTGGACCTCATAGGAGATCACATGTTCTAGATTTAGTTCACACTGATGTTTGCACTATGGATGCTAAAACACTAGGTGGTGCATCATATTTTGTTACTTTTATTGATGATTATTCTCGAAAAGTGTGGGCTTTTGTTTTTAAATCTAAAGACCAGGTGCTCAAAATCTTCAAACACTTTCATGCAAGTGTTGAAAGAGAAACATGAAGGAAATTGAAATGTGTTCGAGCAGATAATAATGGTGAATATAGGGATCCATTTGAAGAGTATTGTAAAGGACATGAGATCAAGTTTGAGAAGACAGTTTCTAAGACTCCTCAACATAATGGAGTTGCAGACAGAATGAATCGCACTATCAATGATAGAGTCAGGTGTATGCTCTCTCATGCAAAGTTGCCTAAATCCTTTTGGGGTGAAGTGATGAGGACTGCAGTAGATCTGATCAACCTTTCTCCTTCAGTTCCACTTAATGGTGATGTTCCAGAGAAAGTTTGGAGAGGGAAAGATGTCTCCTATAGTCACTTAAGAGTGTTCAGTTGCAGAGCTTTTGTTCACATTCTAAGAGATGAAAGGTCTAAACTTGATGGGAAGTCAAAGCAGTGTATCTTCATGGGTTATGGTCACGAAGACTTTGGTTACAGATTATGGGATCCGGTGAGCAAGAAGATAATTAGAAGCCGAGATGTGATATTTCTTGAAGACCAAACTATTGAAGATCTTGAAAAGACAGATAAGCCAACAGTAACTGTTAGACGTTCTACTGATGATGAACCTGGTCCTTCCACTAGACCTTCTGTTTATGGGGGAGATGTACAAGTTGATAATAATGGTGATGATTAGCATGATGAACCTACACCTCAACCTGAGGTGTCAGATGTTGAAATTCCACCTGAACCACCAGTTGAGCCTGAATTGAGGAGATCTACTAGAGAGCGTCATCCTTCTCAAAAATACTCTCCTCATGAGTATGTGATGAACACTGAGACTGGGGAGCCAGAAAGCTACCAGGAAGCTATGTCTGATGAGAATAAGGAAGATTGGTTGAAGGCCATGCAAGAAGAAATGAAATCTTTACATGAGAATCATACTTTTGAATTGGTGAAGTTACCGAAGGGTAAGAGAGCATTCAAGAATAAATGGGTGTTCAAGTTGAAAGCAGATGAAAATGTCTCACGGACAAGGTACAAAGCTCGATTGGTTGTTAAAGGCTTTGAGCAAAAGAAAGGTATTGATTTTGAGGAGATTTTCTCTCCAGTTGTGAATATGTCCTCTATTCGAGTTGTGCTTGGATTGGCGGCTAGCTTGAATTTAGAGGTTGAACAGCTTGATGTGAAGACTGTATTCCTTCACGGTGACATAGATAAAAAAATCTATATGGAGAAGCCAGATGGTTTCGAGGTTAAAGGAATGGAGCACCTTGTATGCAAGTTGAAGAAGAGCTTATATGGGCTAAAGCAAGCACCAAGGGAGTGGTACACGAAGTTTGATTCCTTCATGGAAGGTCATGGGTATAGTAAGACTTCTTCAGATCATTGTGTATATGTTAAGAAATTCTCTGATGGTGATTTTATAATTCTCTTGCTTTATGTTGATGACATGTTGATTGTTGGTCATGACACTAAGAAGATTGAAAGTCTTAAGAAAGACTTGAATAGATCCTTTGCTATGAAAGATTTAGGTCCTGCAAAGAAAATCCTTGGCATGAGTATCACTTGTGACAGGAAGAATGGGAAACTGTGGTTGTCGCAGCAGAAGTACATTGAGAAAGTTTTAGAGAGATTTAGCATGAGTAATTCCAAACCTGTTAATACTCCACTTGCTAGTCATTTCAAGCTGAGTTCGCAGCAATGCCCTACAAGTGAGAAAGAGAAATCAGAAATGAAGAAGATTCCATATGCATCTGCAGTTGGTAGTTTAATGTATGCTATGGTTTGTACCGGGCCGGATATTGCTCATGCCGTCGGAGTTGTTAGTCGGTTTCTATCTAATCCTGGCAAGGAACACTGGCAAGCAGTGAAGTGGATTCTCAGATACCTTAATGGTACTTCCAGAGTTTGTTTATACTTTGGGAGTGGCCAACCTGTGATGGATAGTTACACAAATGTGGATATGGCTGGGATCTTGATTCAAGAAAGTCTACTTCTAGTTATATGATGACTTTTGCAGGGGGAGCTGTGTCGTGGCAATCTCGACTTCAGAAATGTGTTGCTTTGTCTACTATAGAGGCAAATTATATTGCTGTTGTTGAAACTTCTAAGGAACTCTTGTGGATGAAGAAATTTCTACAAGAGTTAGGCATCAATCAAGAGAAGTTTGTGTTATTTTGTGACAGTCAGAGTGCAATCCATCTCAGCAAGAATCTGACGTTTCATTCCAAATCGAAGCACATAGAGGTGAGGTATCATTGGATACGTCAAGTGCTTGAGATGAAGTCATATGCACTTGAGAAGATCCATACTGATGATAATTTTTCAGATATGATGACTAAGAGTTTACCTGTAGTGAAGTTTAATTCCTGCAAAGAGAAGGCGGGCTTGGTGGAGCAGTCTATCCCCACTTGAGTTGGTGAGGGGGAGATTTGTTAGTGGGTCCCCAACCAAATGGGGCCCACAAGCTTTAAAACAAAAAAAATAATAAAGAAAGAATAAAGTGGCTAATTGCCACGGGAGAAGAGTGAGAGAAGCTTTCTTTTGAAATTGAAAGCAAAGGAAGCACAAAGCTTCGGCGCCGAAGAGAAGGAACTTGGGGGAAAAGGGCAGTTATATTTTTATCACATTGACCTGATAAACTTGTTCTATTTTTTATGAAATTTTAGTATGTTATTTCTGGTGTAGAGATGAACATTAGGATATAACTTGCTAGCTGTATTGCCTTCTCTTTTGCCTGATTTGAGATACCCACTTTTGTGGAGGGTTTATGTTGATTCCATCATTTTTGATGATGTATTTTGTTGATTGTTGAGATGCCCTAGTATCACTAGAAAGACTGTTTGTGTACCCATTATTCTGATAGTGGAAGATTTTCTAGACTAGGTCCCGTGGATTTTTTATCCCTTTTTTTGGGATTTTTCCATGTTAAAATTCTGGTGTCTGATTATTTAATTTCTACCATTATATTTGCTGCTTGGAGTATCTTTGGTGTTGCCCATTTAATTGCACAGGTTGTGGAAAAATTATTTTTGGTGCTTCTGCTATTAGATAGGTTCTTGTTTTAAACCTGTGTTGAGTTTTTCCAACAACTTCTTAACAGTCTCAAGTAAATTGCACCAACCATTATCCCTCGATTTTTGAAGAAGTCGTTTTGATGTGGAAACAACATGCATTGTATTAGAAATATCTTGAAATTTTTGTTGTAATGCTTGACACAAAATATTAGTAATCCCCATGATTTCTTTCATCAAATGTAACGAAAAAACAAATTCAAATAAGGATAGCACTTTGTTGACACCGTAAGCCTCGCCTCTTTGAGTAGAAGTTGTACCATCATCAATAATGTTATTAAGAATGGTTTGAGTAGCTGCAAACATTCTTATCAAGTTACAAATAGAATGAAAGTGAGAACTCCATCTTTTATCTCTGCCTTTTTGTAAAGTGCCCACTTGATTTGTACTTTAATTTGTTTCTAGATCATCATTGGCAATCAATTTTATATTTTAATTTTTTAAGCTTCTTGTAGTTGATTATGTTGTTAGCAAGATGAACCAATAATATTGACAATAGTAGTTAATTGTGTGAAAAATAAAGCTTCTAAACTATTCCATTCTCCTCTCATATTGCTAGCACCATCGTACCACAGACCTCGAATGTTTTCAATCTAGAAATTACAAATAGAAAGCACAAACACCAATTCTTTTTTTAAAGTCAAGGCACTAGTATCGCTAACATGTATAAGATCAAAGAAGCATCGAACAAAACTATCCATATCAACAAATCTCAAAACAATAGCTATTTGCTCTTTTTTAGATTCATCCACAAGCTTCATCAATAATGATACAAAATTTGGCATCTCCAATATTTTTTCTAATTCAGTTTCTTACCATTGTAGCAAGAATATGTAGAATTTCTTTCTGAACATCATTTGAAATATATTTAGCAAATCTAAGATCATTTACCAAAATAAGCTTTTGAACGCTGCTATTGTAAAACCACAAAAACTTTAACAATTTAATAAAGTTGCCTTGATTATCTGAACTCGAGCTTTCATCATGGTCTCTGTAAGCACAACCTTAAAAAGTCAACCATCTATTACAATCAATAAATGTTCTAAGTTTATGTTGATTATTCTCAATTTTTTCTAATGTTTGTCATTTTATAAGTGTATCAACATGTTGTGATTGCTTAATCAAATCATCACATGATTTCGTTAGGGATGTCAATGGGGTGGGGCGGGGGTGGGGAATGCATCCCTGCTCCCTGTCTCTGCTCCCAGAATTGATCCCCATTCCCGTCCCGATTCCCGCCATGGGGGGATAATCGTCTCCATCCCCATTTCCTGCGTTCCCCGTGTTCCCCGCGGGACCCCATTCCCCATCTCCCTATGTTGAACATGTATATGAAAACTATAGTAAAAAAAAAACAAAAAACAAACTACAAAATATTATTACAAATATATCTTATCCAAGATTATAAGTCCAGAAATACAACATAGCAAATCATAGTCCATAAAGGGGTAAACACTGAGCAGGAAGAGTGGCCGGTAGCGACTGAGGAGGGGGTATGTTGCTATGGCTGTGACTGTGGACACAACTATGGGGATTAGGAGATTTGAACTTTTCTAAAAAGTTGGGGCTTAGAAACGGCGCTAAGTGGAATAGTAGGAGAGAATGGAAGACATTCAATAAGGTAGGATTAGGGTTTTCAATAGGCAAAATTACGAAAAAGTCCATATATTAGAAATAAATTAAAGATATTTAAATAAACTCAAGAATTCGAGAAATTATCGGGGACGGGGCGGGGATTCCCGCTCGGGTCCCCGCGCTTGTCTCGGGAGATTTTAGTCCCCATCTCCATTCCCACGGAAAAAATTTCTCGCCTTCGGATTCCCATTCGGGGTAGTCCCCGCAGGGATCCCTGCGCTTCGGGGAATTTTGACACCCCTAGATTTCGTTGCTTTGTGATGGAATGAATTGGGACCTTTGCCAATGTAATTTAAAAGAGGACAATCTTTTTCACTGTTTACCTTCTTTCCATTCCTAAAGCCATTTTCAATGAATGTATTTAAACTTGTGTTGATTGAAGATTCTTTAGCGAATAGGTAGCATGGTAAATAATATATACAGCATCATCTTCAATAGAATACTCTAACCATGAAGGGTATAATTCAAATTAAGAAGCTTGAAAATGACAACGATGATTTGTATCACTCGAAAATGGATAATTATTAAGTATTAGTTGATTTGGTCCAACTTTAAGATAAGCTCGACGAAGTTCATCTCTTTTACTTAAAAGAAACTTTTAAATTATTAGTCGAATTTTTAGATCTCTTACCAAATGACATACTTCCATTTGTTTAGGAATAAGCTGTGAGCGCTTTGATTTTGAACTATTTTATTGAGGAGTCAAAGTATTCATGTTTGAGTTTGATCTTTCAAATATTGAAGATATTGGTGTTGATGTAATAATATTAGAAACATCTTCACTTTTTTTATTAGTCTTTTAAAAAAAAAGTGTATTATTTTCATTTTATTCATGATTCAACTAAATTCTTATAATTAAAAATTTTACATAAATAAATATTATACAATTTAGCTAAACTCAATTAATTTTAATTTTTACAAATCAATAATATTAATGTCACAAACAATTAATAATAAGAAAAAAATGAAAACAATATATGTTAGGTTAATATTGTAATTATATAATTATTATATTCAATTTCTTTTAAAAACTTAAATTATTATTATAAAATTATAAACTACATAAATAAATATATAAATTGTTCAAAAAAATTAATTAAAAAATTAAAAAAAATAAGAGATAATAATAAAAGATCGAATGATACTTACTATTTTGTAGTGATAATAAAAATATGAAATGACGATTTGTTTTTCTATTTAAAAAAAAGAGAGAAAAACTGAAGAAGTGATCTTTGCTAATTGAATAATTGCCGCTGCGTGCTGAGGAAGAGAAGCGTTTCAGATGCTGTGGAAAACAGGAAAAGTGATTCGAAAAGTATAGGTGAATAATAAAAATATTAAATAATATAAATAATAGATATATCGGATATTTATTTTACTAGTGTACGAATGGTTATTTTAATATTAAAATTTAAAAAATTAATTTAAAAGTGTAGTATATTTTTATTTAATTAGTAATTATTCATATTGTTCAACAAAATTATTGTCTCTAACATTCATTTTTTAAAATATGGATTAGGCTTTTGTTTTTTATTATAGCCCATGGTCCAACTGAGTTGTTTCAAGTTGCTTTTCGGCCTGTAGCTTGAGCAGGGAGGCCATACATTCTTAAAAGGGAGGGAGAACTCATTCATTATTATTTTTTTATAAAGAATTTTTTGGGGAGAAAGCACTGCCTTCCCATAATGTAATGACTCACATTTTAAAAAATTTAAATATAAATAAATTATAATTTATTTTATAAATTAAAATTTTTTATTTTTAAAAATTATTTTATTAAAAATAATTAAATTCAAATTCTTATATATATATATTTTTTATGATGAAATATTTTACATAATTAAAATTATAATTTTAGTAATTTATAAATAATAAAAATTATATATATTTTAATTTGAATAATTGATATTTTTAATTTAAAAATAAAATTTAGTTAATAATATTATTATTGAGTTAGATATTCCTCGACAGTGACGGAGGGGACAAAAATATCTAACTAACTAACTTGTCATTTTAAACTTAAAATATCTTAATTAAATTTTAAATAACTTGTCATTCTAACTAACTTTACTTTTATTTATTTTTATACACATTTAATAAGAAAAAGAGTGAATTAGTTGACATGTTAGCGCTTACGCTAGTATTTATAATTTGAAACTAGATTTATATATAAATAGTAAATACCAAAAAAAACGAATATATAAAAAGTATGTTTATATAAAATAATAGAAACTTAATTTATAATTATTTTTCTTTTTTTAAATAATTACATTTTTTATATATTTTTAATTTAATTTTGATATATATCTTATTAAAGATTTTATGTATCTATTTAATTATGTATTATAATTAAAAAATATAATTTTTTATATTTATCACCTAAATAGTTATCTAAAAGAATACATTTAATTAAATGACTATGTTAAAAAATATACATATTTTAACATATCAAAATTAACTTTTATATTTTTAAATAATTGTTTTACTACTCATTATAATTTTCAAATATTAATTACCACCCATTGGATTAAAAAATTTATTTGTTATAATATTTATGACATAAAATACTTTTTAATCTAAAATAGTTATTGCAAGCAAGATTATTTAAGAGATAAAATTAAAAAGTATTATATAATTTTAAAATAAAAAATATTAATTAATAGATAGATATTATTTTTTCTCATTTCAACTAATTTGTGAAGAAAAAAAATTAATAATTTTACTTATATTTAAAAAACTGAATTTTAGTTTGGTAATTAACTAATTAATAAGTTTTAAAAATTATATTAACATTATTCATTAATTTTTTATTGAGTTAATTTATTTACTTATTTTTTATTTTTATATTAAATCAAATTTAACAAAATAAATATTGTTACATATTTAATTTAATAAAAAGTTATTTTTAACATAAATTTCAAGACAATTTTATAAATTTTTGTGGGGGCAAAAAATATAATTTTATTAAGAATATATATATATATATATATATATATATATATATATAGAATTATTTTTTTCTTTAGTGGGGGCAAGTGCCCCCCTCCTGTATAGCCTGGGTCCGTCCCTATTCGTTGATATAAGTAAATATCGGTACTATTCGATGAATTTAGTTTTGCTAATACTTCACTGTATATCTTTTATTATTATGTTACTAATATCATTTATATTAGTAATTCATATATATTATTATTTATGTTTTAATATATCCAATTTTTATAATTATCCGTTTAGAATATTTATAACTTAAATTGCTCACTTATGACTTAGCCGTCTTATAATGCGCCACCCTACCCCATTTTTTGACAACTCATCACTATTTTAATTAATCATCAGCATTACCCTTCGTTCTCTCTTGGAGCCGAACCAAGAAGAAACAAAAAAAAAAGAAGGCCGCGAGGGAGAGAGAATGGGAAACCATGGAAGCCATAAACCTTTGGCGTTTGATTTCTTGAGATTTGTAACTCTAATAAAAATTTAATCTAACCAAAATATTCGTATTTTCCTCTTTTTCACATTGATGTCACTTTTGTTCCGGAGAAGTTAATGGTGGAACTGCTATCTCTCCATGCAAGGTTCGGCCGAAGAAGTCTCGGAGGTGGAGTAGCCAATTCTAATGTTTTCTTTTTCAGTAGCTCAATCAAAAAACTTCTTTAAAATTTCTTTTGTTTTAATTTTGTACGGATGTAGAATTTTGGTAAATTCTCACCGATATTAAATTGTGTTTGATAAGTGAACTGATATTTAGATTGAGTATTGTCGAAATTTGATTACATTTCATGTTGAATTTTGTTGATAAATTGATATTTTGATGAGATTGTGTTTCGGTAAGCCTAGAAGCAGCCAAGATAGTGTCTTTAATGATAATATAGGAGCTAATATTGTGTACATAATTGGATAAATTTGGCGAGATTTAATGGCCGAGAGATTGTAAAAAATTATAAAGAATCAGTAACCGAAAAATTCAAAAATGGATTAATATACAAGTAATATTTTGAAAGAAAAAAGGTAAGGATTTCGGTTTTGGTATAAGAGAAAGATTAGTAATTAAACTTTATTTTTAAAGGGTAACATTGTATTTATATATAAAAATCAAGGTACAATTTGTAATTATATAAGTTTTTGGGTAATAAATAGAGTACGGGGTAAAACTGGACATTTTATAAAAGTTCAAGGTTATTTTTATAAATACTGAGATAAGTGATGTTTGAAATATAATCTTATAAAAATATTGAGTTAAAAATAAAAGGGCAAAAAACCAAAATCCACCAATGGTAGGCCGGATTTACGAATATAAGCCAAAATCAAACTCGTTTCGGTAATGAGCCAAATCATATATTAATATAAATCGAACCAGCCTGGTTCGAACTGCATCCATGAATAATTCGAACCGTTGCAGTTCGAATTACAAGGAAAGCGTACCAAATAAATCAAACTATGTAGGTTTGAACTAGCAACGCACGTAATTCGAACCAAGCTGGTTCGAATTACAAAATCCCTAATTTGATGAAGGCTGGTTCGAAATAGTGGGAGACAGAGCAGTATATATATGGTTGTAAACGTGAGTTGCTCTCATTAGAGGGTGTAAAATGGCTAGTGAGGAGAGTTTTGTTGCTTTGGTTCACCACAGAGGATCCATTAAGAGGAAAACTCGTTCCGGTGTGAAGTTCACAGATAAGGATCCTCTCTTTATTGTCGTGAGTCCTTCGACGAGCTATGATGACCTTGTTAGATCTAAGCTGATGAAACTTGGTCAGAAAGGTGCGAAGCGGGTTAAGAAGTTTTACTATCGCATTCCAGTCACGGTCCTCCAGGATACTGTGAAGTATGATTGTTTCACGATCAGTAGTGACGAGGACTTGCAAGTAATGTTTCTTTGTCGGCGGCAGTTTCCGGAGGTGAGGACACCAGAGTTGTTGGCAAAGCTGGTTGATGTGGTATCCAGCTCAGGGGGTTCGAACCGGAATACCACCACTTTAGCCACGGCAGCCGGTTCTAGTTCTCGGCCTGCCGTTGGTTCTTCCTCCGTCCCTGTGTACCAGCCAGTGGTCCAACCTGTCGCCTCCCCGTCTTTTGCTGTTGATCTCAACGGCAGCGTAGGCGACGAGGTAGGTTCAAGGGAAAATCTGCCGGACGCTTTACTGGGCGTTGCACCGCTTGGCGTTGGAGACGGATTGCTGGGTGATGCAGAGGAGGATGACGTCGAGCCGGATATGATTGACGATGACAGCGGCGATGATATTGGATTAAGTGAGCCTACATTGGCGGTAGGTGGTTCTAGCTCTGGCACACAGCAGTATCCACCTCATTTTTCCTCTTTGGACTTGGATGCCATGAGGCAGAAGGGGGTTTCTGGGCACTCTATTGGATTCGGAGCTAGAAGTGCGGAAGGGACTGCTGGTCTGACAGAGTTCCAGGTTGGTCAGCAATTTCAGGATAAAGATCAGGCCCTGTTAAGTGTGAAGACTTACAGCATCCGGCGAGGGGTACAGTACAAGGTAGTCGAGTCTGATTATCGCCGGTATGTGGGCAAGTGTTCTGAGTTTGGGAATGGGTGCACATGGTTGATTCGACTGAGTCTCCGTCAGCGCAAGGGCATTTGGGAGGTCAAACGATACAATGGACCTCACACTTGTCTTGCCACCTCCATCTCGAGTGACCACAAGAGTTTGGATTACCATGTGATATCGGCGTTCATTATGCCAATGGTTAGGGCGGATGCATCTGTCAGCATCAAGGTGCTCCTGAATGCCATGGCAGCACACTTTGGGTTTAGGCCGACTTACAGGAGGGTCTGGATGGCGAAGCAGAAGGCTGTTGCCCTCATCTACGGTGACTGGGATGAGTCATACAACGAGCTGCCCAGGTGGGTGTTGGGAGTCCAGTTGACGATGCCTAGTACTGTTGCAGTCCTAAGGACTAGCCCCGTTCGAGTTGGAGGATAGGTAGACGAGTCTCAAGCTTATTTTCTCAGACTTTTCTGGACATTTTCACCGTGCATCGAGGCATTCCGTCATTGCAAGTCGCTAGTCAGCATTGACGGCACCCATCTGTATGGCAAGTACGAGGGAACATTGCTCATCGCAATTGCACAGGACGGGAACTCCAACATTTTACCTGTTGCATTCGCACTAGTAGAGGGTGAGAATGGTGAGTTTTGGGCATTCTTTCTCTCCCACCTTCGTCAGCACGTGACACCGCAGCTGGGTCTGCTGGTTATATCGGACAGGCATAACGGCATCAAGGCTGCGCTTGAGGCTCCTGACGGAGGTTGGTTACCTCCATCTGCATACCGTGCATTCTGCATTCGACACGTAGCTGCTAACTTTGCCCTTACCTTCAAGGCAAAGACGCACGGAGGCTTCTTGTGAATGCGACGTATGCCAAGACCGAGGTTGAGTTTGATTACTGGTTTGATATTCTGCGGTCTGAAGACCCGGCGATGTGTGAGTGGGCGAACCGGATTGATTATTCCTTGTGGACTCAACATCGTGACGAGGGTCGGAGATTCGGTCACATGACGACGAATATCTTCGAGTGTGTGAACTCAATCCTCAAGAGTGTTAGAAACCTACCTGTATCCTCGCTGGTGAAGGCAACATATGGAAGGCTTGCGGAACTTTTTGTTCGCAAGGGGAGAGAGGCTGAGGCCCAGATGGGAACCAGACAACAATTCAGTCAGCACTTGGCCAAGTGTATTGATGCCAACTTGAAGACGGCGAGGTGCTTCACGGTGACTTTGTATGACAGGGATAATTCCGAGTTCACCGTCGCCGAAACCACTCCGACTGGTTCCTTCTCATTGGGTAGCTACAGAGTATCGCTTGCCGCTCGGACATGTGACTGCGGGTACTTCCAGGTGCTTCATTTCCCATGTCTGCACGCACTTGCATGTTGTGCCTACTCACGGGTAAACTGGACCACTTATGTTCACAGCGTGTATAGGATTAGTTCGGTATTCAGTGTGTATCGGATGTGATTCACCCCTCCAATTCTAGAGGGTTTCTGGCCACCATACGACGGGCCCACTATGATACCGGACCTTGACAAGAGGCGTGCGAGAGAGGGTCGTCCGAGGTCCACCAGGATACGAACAAATATGGACGAGGCACATCCAAACCGTCCAAAGAGATGTGGCCTATGTCGCCAACCAGGACACACACGTCGGAGTTGCCCACAGTTGGGTGGATCGTCTCACACTGGGGGCCATTAGTAGCCATGTTCTTAGCGGTAGTACTTATTTTAGTTAACTTTTTTTGTTGATTTTTTTACTTTCATGTATTCAGCATGCTGCGTTAAGTAATGAATATGTTATGTATCACTTTGAGTCTTGCTACAAGTACCCTAAATGCAAAATTTAATAAATAAATGTACATATTAGACTATTATATGATGCAATGATTATAAATAGTCACTGATAAATCCGGTAAACACCCGTTTTCAAAGTACAATTCGATGAACAAACAACAAAGGAAAACAGCTCTAAAATAACAACAAAAGTACAATGTCTGTGATACATGAATAAACCCTACGGAACAAAATACATGATACATGACTCATCTAAACAGATGCGAGCCCGTACCGTAACGACGGGGTACCCGTGCCCGCTGACCTCTGAGCATAAACGGCTCCTCATCCTCGATCTCATCCGCGTCCTCATCCGGGCCAGGCTGTACAGGGGGCGTAAAATGGGAGGCTGCCGCAGACGGCCCGGCAATAGACTCTGATGCAGCAGCGTAGGCGGATGGTGGGGTACCTCCCAAACCAAAATGGTCACCAACAGATGCCATAGGAGGCTCGTTCAGATCAACGTCTAACGATGCCTGCGTGCCGGATGTCTGACCACGCCTCCGGGCCGGCACGTCCTCCTGCATGATGGTAGTGATGTCATCCAGAAACTGTGAACCCCCGAAGTCCGCATCAAGCGTATCTGAGGCAAGGAAGTCTGACCACTATGATCCCGAAATAACCCATGGGGTACCCTCCTACTGAGGCTGGTCATGGGCGGGTACACCAACGAAGTAATCTCCAAGAGGCCCCGACCCAAGTCCAGCATGACCAGGGTCAACCACGTCACCCATACTTGACTCATACCACTCACCTCCTTGTCTGCCCTAACACCATGAACTGCAACAGCCCTTGCACCATCCCCGCCAACAGGACCATGCTGATCGTCGCCATCGTCGTCAGGGTCACGAGGACGGTAGTCCCCGCACCACACCCTCTCCGTCTCCCTCCCTGGCCTCGTCTTTCGCCTCTAGCGGGACCGTCATCGTCATGATCGTTAATAGCCGCATCAAGCCACCTCCACTCACGCTGGCTCCGTCGTGTCCCCACACGAGCTCTCCTCTCAACCTGCCGCCTGTCCGGCACGTCCTCAGGCCGATCCATGTCAGGAACTCGCCCAGCACCACGCTGTGAGGCCTCAACTGGAATAGGAACGACTCTCGGATCAATCAACTGCTTCTCCGGAGACAAGAACCTCTTTCCATGCTGCCTCCACCAATCGAGGAACTGCTGCGACGGTCCAAGGTCGGCAACAACATCGAACCTCAGCACAGTGTCCGCACGGGAGTCCCAATAAAGATGCCACTTCTGCAACTGGTACAGGAACCATCGATCGCCGCCTCTGCCGTCCTTGGACATCAGAAAGTCTATGTTCAGGGCGGGATTCGGACAGGGCTACACACCTCCAAACTGCGGAAGAACCCTATCTATCTGATGTCACTCTATGACAGCAAAGTAGATCAGCGACGTCACAGACCGCCACAACTCCATATGCCGAGGCTCCAAAGCCTCTGGATGCACAACCTGAAGTACGTCGGGACTGTTGTAAGGCATCCAGATAAACTGCACGGAGAACTCTCCAGTGTTAGGGCAACTCATGGACCCAACTCATAAATAGTGGCTAAATAAAGAAACTTATAACGTAGCGTACTCACCTCCCTGTCCTGTAACCGGTCTATCCTCAGCCTCCACATCTGCACTCTAGGACCCTTCTCGCTACCGGAAGGGTTGTATCCTGACCACCTGCATCATAAATGTGTGTTTAGTGTTTGTAATACTTTTTTAATCAACATGGAATTATTTATATTCAATTGAAATAGAGAAGGCTAAGTAGAGTACCTCGAGGCCAATGGCCAGCTGAACGTCTCATACCCTGCAGGCCTAAACCGAGGAAATTGCCAGAAGATCCAAGACTGAAGTAGCTGAAGCGGGCCCGCTAACTTGACAACATGTATGTTTGCCACTCGGCACATGCACCGGTACAACCATGCCAGTGCTACAGAACCCCAGCTGTAGGTTCCCATCTCCTCCATCCTAGCTACGTAGGGCAGCCATCTGATGTGAATGCGGTTGCCAGACTTATCCACAAACAGCTGCGTGCCAAGCAACATCATGATGTACGCACGGGCATATCGGCGCACGGTCTCGTCATCGGCTCCCTCGGGGCACTCACCAAATGTCTCTTGGAACCAGCTGCAGTTCACTGCGTACTTCTGAACCTGGCTGGGAGGAGGAATCACTCCAAGCAACTCCTGGAACCACACCCAGGATGAAAGGCCACCCTGGATGTATATTTGAAACTCTGAAAGGCAGCCGCTCACGTAACGCCCGTCCACTGGCAAACCCAACTGGTATGCCACGTCCTGGAGTCTGATCGTGCACTCTCCGAACGGCATATGAAACGTGTGCGTTTCCGGACGCCATCGTTTGACGAATGCACTGACAAGGGCCTCGTCTAACCGGAACCATCTATCGTTCAGCCTTGTAAGATGGTATAGACCCGTCATCTGAAAGTACGGAACGTATCTATCATCGAGTCGCATGCCCTGCTGCCGCCGCATGCTCCTGATGCATCGCTGAGGTTGTGTAACACCCCACCATACAGAGTCTTATGCTTAAGTCATAATTCAGAGATGGCAAGGTATTACGACCTCTATAATAAAAATTTAGTACGTATAGTAGTATGAATAATTGATTATAACTAGGAGCCTTTGTAGAAAAAGGGGTAAACAAAAATCGCAACTCAAAGCGCAACACTCCGATCGATAACGTAACGAACAAGGATAACCAACGCGTGATTATATATACACAAAGGAGTGTCCAAAAATAGGAATATCAAGACTCAAGATCCGGATGCGAAGATAACCGGTCCGAGCATAGCAACATATACATATGATAAAAATAAGGAAAGACCCCAAAGGAAACCCAAAGGGACACAAATACATAAAACCTAATCTCCAAAATCTCCCATAAGAGGAGTCATCACAGTTTGTATTATTTAATGGAGATAAAAGTATCTAAGCAAAATATACAACCCAAAACATAGTCCCGAGAACAAAGGATCTTCGCAAATCTAGAAGTCTCCAGCAGGCCTCAGCGGGAAACCTCATGTCCTGCATCTGAAAACCATAAAATTCGCATGGGTGAGAACCAGAGGTCCCCAGCATGGTAACAGCTCCCACATATATAATAAATAATAAAGGAGGAAAGCCGAAGGCAATCCTAGAACTTCCTCCAGATAATATCAAAGCTTATAAACAAGCTAAACCATATAAGGGCATCTAACTAAAGATACTTCAGTCTAACTAATACTTCCCTTTCCAATTCCTTCAAACCCCCCAACCACCAGCAGGAGTATAATGTAGCAAACACAGTTATATCAGACAAGAAATATACAATTAGGAACAAGTAAGACATGTAGACAATTAGCAAGTAATATGCAGTCAAATAGGCAATCTCAAACAATTCATATAGTATGCATATGATGAATGCCTGTTCCTAGTGGCTGATGATATCATCTGTCGGTTATAGAGCCAACCCAACAAGTCCTGGTAGCTAACCATTGGACTGTCCCTCTGTCACGCATCCCCAACTCGAGTTATACTCGTTATAAACTTGATCATAATCATGATCTATATCCATCACCCTCACTGGTGAATATTTACGGGGGCGAGCTCATCCGGGTCTTTCACAGTGCCCGGCCACACTTATGACATAGGGTCAAAAGAGCTTCGAGTCTCAACCTGGAGCACGTGGTGGCTAGCCACTGCTTCCTCCCAGGGAAACTCTCATCTCCAACAGTGGAAGTGCAACATTCACAATTCATTCAACAGCATATATGCATTTATACATGGCCATAATCATGGCTCCGCCGTAACACGGCAATAATCTAGCTATCCGGCTCACGGTTAAATCCATAACCAGCCAATCGGTATCACGGTTAAATCCATAACCAGCCAATATTCATAGCATACACAGCTATTCCGGCTCACGGTTCAATCCAGAACCAGCCAATTCATAAACAATTACGGCCCTCCGGCCAATGGCATAACAAGCACTTCCACCACCATCCTCCACATCTCACATAATCATCAATGACTCTCATTGATTATTCATTTTCCCTTGCTTCACTCGCAAGTTACCACATCCACTAGCTCCTTCTCTCATGGCTAGGCATATCATAATGATTTAAGATATAAGTGGTGAGATCGGAGGCTTAGAAGTATGAAATTTGGCTTTTAAAACTCAAAATCAACTTTGGGATGAAGACAGGGCCACGCGCACGCGCACTCCACGCGCACGCGCACTCCACGCGCACGCGCACTCCACGCGCACGCGTGGACGGCCTCAAAAACTTATCGACGCGCAAGCGTCATGCACGCTAACGCGTGGGTTAAAAGTTTGCCAATCGACGCGTGCGCGTCAACCACGCGTACGCGTGGGTGTTCTCGTGCCCCAGGCACAACACTAGCACAGTTCTGGCATAACTCTCTGGAAATTGGATGGGCATTGGGTGCAGCACCATCGGCGCGCCCGCGCACATCACGCGCACGCGTGGATGGCATTTTTGGGAAGAACGGCGCGCACGCGCCAAGTGCGCCCACGCGCAAGGGGTCATTCTGCTAAAAATTTTCTAAGTTAAAAGCTGCAGAATTCACCAATTTAAACCCCAATCTTCCAACGGACATAAATTTCTCATTTTAAATCGTTTTTCACCCGTTCTTCGAACGGCATGGACATCCCGGATCCAATTTCATTTCTAAATAGATTTGGCACAAAACAGAGATCCGTAGTTCAAGTTATGTCCCACCAAAGTGTGCCCAAAAACCATGTTTTTCATAAAAACCACAAATTGCCATTTGCAAACAAGCCATTTCCAATTCTTTTCAAAATCAATCAAGACATGCCATTTTCATCCCTTTTCTTTGAAATCAATCAAAATATATCAATTTCAACATCAAGCCTCCTCAACTCACACATTGAGATTTTACCACAATATACAAAATCACTATCTCATCATTCTAACCCACTTCACCCAAGTGGCTCAAACTCAAATATATTGACATATCATATACTCTTACTCATGCCAATTCTCAACAACACCAATTCCAATAAATCATCATGGTACATAATCAATATCATACTCACCATCAACATGGTTCCACCCACAATTCAACCATAACCAATCATCAAGCATATATCACAACATGCATATTTCTCATACATTATACCATCAAGGCATCATTAATCATCATCACATATATGACCACATCATATATCTCAATCATTCAACAACATCAACCATTCAATGCCTATCTTAGGGCCTCTAGCCTAAGTATTTCCTACCACATTACATATTAGATACGGGAAGCCGAAACCATACCTTAGCCGATTTCCCAAGCTCAACCGGAGCACTTCCAATTCACTTATCCACAAGCTCTCAAGGCCTCAACACCTCCAAGAACAGATTTTTTACCACCAAACCCTTTCCAAGCTTTTCAAAATCACCAATCAAGCTCCAATATTCACATATACACAACCTAAGCCACAATCATCATACCCATACACAACATCTCAATACCAAAACATCATAGAACAACAAAATTACACTAGGGTTGAGAATCTTACCACACCCAAGGTCCAAGGAGACAAGATTAACCTTCTCCTTCAAGAGAGTTGGGTCCTATAACATCAAAGAACCCAAAATCTCAACATTTCACCCATGAAACTCGAAAATAAGGGCTGAAATTTTGAACAGGAACACGTGGCTTACGTCAAGATTGATTGTATGGGTTTTGTAGAGCTCTCCGCGGTGAATGCGTGGCCGCAAACAGAGCGGCAATCGGAGCTCTAGACCAAAAGTTATGGTGGTTTGAAGATCAAGTGAGAGAAAGAACTTGAGAGAGTGTTCTTCCCTCCATGGCCTCCATTTTCTGCATGTGAGTGTGTTTAGTGAAGAGAGAGAATGCTGAAAACTAGGGTTTTAGTTTAGTTATCTTGGGCCAAGGGTCCACTTTGGGTCCGTTTGGCCCGGTTTGGCCCGTTCGGTCCAATCTTGGCCCGAATTCTATAAAATTGGTACCGAAATTCTCGTCTCAATCTCCTCTACCACATTTAGCCATAAAAATCACATTTTAGGCTTTCTAGAATAAATTCTCATTTATGGGTTAATTAGCCGTTAATTAACTGGGTTTTACATTCTACCCACCTAATTGGGAATTTTGCCCACAAAATTCAAATGCAAATACCTGAGAATAAATGCGGATAATCCGTTCGCATCTCCGACTCAAGTTCCCAAGTGTGTTCCTCAACACCGCCTCGACTCCAAGCCACTTTGACTAATGAAACCTCTTTCCCACGCAACCATTTGATACTAGTATCATCAATTCTGACCGGAGCCACTGGAAGCGTCAAATCTTCCTTTAACTGAATCGACTCAGTTCTAACACATGGCTAGCATCAGGGGTGTACTTCCGAAGCTGCGACACGTGAAACACGTCGTGCAGATTCGAAAGGTGAGGTGGTAGAGCCATCCGATACGCCACCGGTCCAATCCTCTCCAGGATCTGAAATGGACCAATGTATCGAGAATTCAACTTCTTTACCTTAATCGCCCTACCTACTCCTGTAGTCAGCGTAACCTTAAGGAAAACATGATCTCCTTCCTCAAATTCTAAGGGCTTTCACCTCTGATCGGCGTAACTCTTTTGACGACTCTGCGCCATAAGCATCCTATCACTGATTTTCTTGACTTGTTCAGTAGTCTCAGCTATCATTTCCGGCCCTAACAAGCTTTTCTCTCCAGCTTCATACCAACATAGCGGAGATTGACATTTCCTCCCATACAAGGCCTCATACGGTGCCATTCCGATGCTCGCATGATAACTATTATTGTATGCAAACTCCACTAATGGCATATACCGATCCCAACTCGCCGGTTGGTCCAAAACACAAGCTCTCAACATATCCTCTAGTGTTTGGATTGTCCTCTCGGATTGACCATCTGTTTGAGGATGGTAAGCCGTGCTCAAGCTTAATCGGGTTCCAAAAGCTTTCTGAAATGCACCCCAAAACCTTGAAGTGAAACGAGGATCTCTATCAGAGATTATAGTAGCAGGTACACCATGAAGTCTCACAATCTCCTTTATGTATAACCGTGCTAGCTCCTCAAGGGTGTAAGTCATCCGAATGGGTAAAAAGTGAGCTGACTTCGTCAGTCGGTCCACAATCACCCAAATAGCATCAAAACCAGCCCTAGTCCTTGGCAATCCCAACACAAAGTCCATTACAATACTTTCCCACTTCCATTGTGGAATCTCTAAAGGTTGCAACATCCCGGAAGGTCTTTGATGTTCAATCTTTACCTTTTGACAAGTTAAGCACTTTGAAACATATTCCGCCACATCATTCTTCATACCCGGCCACCAAAACATCGCCTTTAAATCATGGTACATCTTAGTACTTCCCGGGTGAATGGAGAATACGCTTTTGTGTGCCTCCTTTAAAATATCTTGCCTCAAAGTGCCAACATCTGGCACAATGATCCTACCCTTGAATCTCCATAACCCATCTTTTTCTTCCGAAACTCTCCATTATTTTCCTTGCTCAATAGCCGGTAACACCTTCCATAACGCTTCATCATTTTGATGAGCCTTTAGGAGTTCGGACTTAAAATCACTTGAGATCTCTAATCGGCTCAAACACAAAGTTCCGGATACTTCTCGAGCACCAATTTTTAGGCTCTCGAATCCCTTGAGCAACTTCTCCTCTTGAAGCATCATCCAAGCCGCATATAACGACTTCCGACTTAACGCATCCGCCACTACGTTCGCCTTTCCCGGATGGTAATGCAACTCAAAGTCGTAGTCTTTCAACAATTCCATCCACCTTCTCTGCCTCATATTAAGCTCTTTCTGATCAAATAGGTACTTCAAGCTCTTATGATCAGAGAAAACTTGGAACTTAACTCATAAAGGTAATGCCTCCACACCTTCAAGGCAAACACAACCGCAGCGAGTTCTAAATCGTGCGTAGGGTAACTAACTTCATGAGGTCTCAACTGTCGTGAGGCATACGCCACCACATTATGATGCTGCATCAGCACGCACCCTAAACCCTTTAATGAGGCATCACAATACACCTCAAATGGCTCATTCAGCTCGGGTAACACTAACACAGGTGCAGTGGTCAACTTTTTCTTCAATGTCTGAAAGCTCTCCTCGCACTCAGGAGTCCAAACAAACGGAGTATCTTTGCGGGTTAACTTTGTCATTGGCAAAGCTATCTGTGAAAAGCCCTTGATAAACCTTCGGTAATAGCCAGCTAAACCCAGAAAACTCCTTATCTCTGTCACGGTGGTTGGTTGCTTCCAATCCATCACAGCCTCCACCTTAGTTGGATCTACGGCTATTCCCTTCTTACTTACCACATGGCCCAAAAACTTCACCTCACTCTTCCAAAACTCACACTTAGACAGTTTTGCATAGAGTTTCTTCTCCTTTAGAATCTGCAACACGGTCCTCAAGTGTTCCGCATGCTCTTCTTCAGTCTTGGAATAAATCAGTATGTCATCAATGAAGACAACAACAAATTTATCCAGAAACGGACAGAAAACTCTATTCATGTAATCCATGAATACGGCAGGAGCATTCGTCAACCCAAAAGACATTACAGTGTACTCGTAATGACCATAACGAGTCCTGAAAGCGGTCTTAGGGATATCCTCACCCCTCACCCTTATCTGGTGATAACCGGATCGCAAATCGATCTTGGAGAAAACTCCAGCTCCTTGTAACTGATCCATGAGATCATCAATTCTCGGCAATGGGTACTTATTCTTTATTGTAACCTTGTTCAGCTGCCTGTAATCCACACAGAGCCGCATACTCCCATCCTTCTTCTTCACCAGTAACACTGGAGCACCCCACGGAGATACACTTGGTCGTATAAAATTCTTTCCCAACAAATCCTCTAACTGAGACTTTAGCTCGTTCATCTCTAACGGTGACATCCTATAAGGAGCACTTGAGATTGGTCCCGCCCCGGGCACCAATTCAATAACAAACTCAACCTCTCGGTTAGGTGGAAACTCATCAGTATCATCGGGAAACACTTCCGGAAACTCACACACAACCGGAATCTGTTCCAACCTTTGATCATCACCCGAAACGCCCGCGGCTAACAACATGATACCCTGACATTCGGTTCCGGAACAGTTCACCATCATCGAATTCAAGTAATAATTATTCACCACGACCGGCCCTTCGGTATCTTCCGGCATAAAGTACACCGACTTTATAGAACAATCTAGCAGAACATGGTTCTTAGATAACCAGTCCAATCCCAAGATAAGATCAAGACCAATCATCGGTAAGCAGACTAAATTATGAACAAAATCACACTGCTTGAACCTAAAGGAAACTTCCGGGCATCCTAGCCTAGTTACCATGGCTTCGTGGGTAGCATTGTACACTCTTAGATCATAACCTAAAGTTACAATCTTCAGTCCTAACTCATGGGCTTTCTTAAATGCAATGAATGAATGTGATGCTCCCGAATCAAATAAAGCATTTAAAGTTTGTCCAACCATTTCACAGTTACCTCGAATAAGTGTCTCAGATCCCTCAGCTCCTACAACTGAAGTGGTGAACACCCGACCAGTCTGTTGTGCTTTCCCAGCACCTTGTTTCTGCTTCTCAGGACAATTTGCGACTTTATGCCCCGCCTTTCCACAATTATAGCACAAACCCCATCCGGCCTTGCATGGTGCTCCCGGATGGTGACTTCCACACCTAGTACAAGCTTGATCATTCTGAGGTTGCTTCCCAAACTTCTTCCCTTGGAAATTGTTGTTGTTGCTGGGCCTCCTGAAAGAGTTCCCCCTCTTGAACGACGGACCTCTAGGCGCAAAGCTCTTCCCTCGGTTTTGTGGGAATGATCCTTTGTGACTCCCTTTCTCAGCGGTTACCCTTTTCACACACTCTTCAGCAACCCTACACTTGTTTACCAACTCGGAGAAGGTCCTAATCTCCATTGGTCCCACTGAACTGAAAATATCACTCCGGAGTCCTCCTTCATACTTAACACACTTCCATTCCTCATATTCCACCGGAGTCCCTTGGCACATACGAGAGAACCTGAACAGCTCCTCAAACTTGTCAGTATACTCTGATATGGACATAGTACCCTGCTTCAGCTGTAACAATTCAAGTTCCTTAGCCGTCCTAGCAGAAGTCGGAAAGTACTTCTTATAGAACTCCTCTTGGAAAACATTCCAAGTGATGTAGTCATCACCCTGCTGCAGAAGACGTCGGATACCTTGCCACCAATGCGACGCTTCACCTGTGAGCATATAGGTAGCAAACTCGACACGCTGTCCTTTAGGTACCACTTGTGCTTGCAGTGCTCGCTCTATAGCCTGAAACCATGTATCAGCCTCAGTCGGACTAGTAGTTCCCTTGAACTTAGGTGGATTAACCTTCAAAAAGTTTGCTAGTGTCATCGGGCCCTGAACTCCACCTCCATCATTACCATGGTTGTTCATCTGTTGACCAAGAGCCTCAGCAGTGGCTTGCGTAGCAACAGCCATGTTCTCCAACGCAGTCATAAAGTTCACCGGGTCATTAGGGTTATTCTCCGATGCACGAGCATTCGTACGACCTCTCGCACTACCTCTACCGCGTCCACGAGGCGCCATCTGGTTCCTATACGCACCAAACAATCGATATTAAGTTGATCAGTCTCAATATCGGAAGTCTAGTACTTCAAAGTCCCAAATGCATGCTCATGAACGTTTATGCCAATTATATCAAGCAGATATACTAATAGCACATAACACACACACAGAGAATGCACAGAAGCATAGTCAGTCCATCCCTCAGGCTCTACAGGAACGAACTGCTCTGATACCATAATGTAACACCCCACCAAACAGAGTCTTATGCTTAAGTCATAATTCAGAGATGGCAAGGTATTACGACCTCTATAATAAAAATTTAGTACGTATAGTAGTATGAATAATTGATTATAACTAGGAGCCTTTGTAGAAAAAGGGGTAAACAAAAATCGCAACTCAAAGCGCAACACTCCGATCGATAACGTAACGAACAAGGATAACCAACGCCTGATTATATGTACACAAAGGAGTGTCCAAAAACAGGAATATCAAGACTCAAGATCCGGATGCGAAGATAACCGGTCCGAGCATAGCAACATATACATATGATAAAAATAAGGAAAGACCCCAAAGGAAACCCAAAGGGACGCAAATACATAAAACCTAATCTCCAAAATCTCCCATGAGAGGAGTCATCACAGTTTGTATTATTTAATGGAGATAAAAGTATCTAAGCAAAATATACAACCCAAAACATAGTCCCGAGAACAAAGGATCTTCGCAAATCTAGAAGTCTCCAGCAGGCCTCAGCGAGAAACCTCACGTCCTGCATCTGAAAACCACAAAATCCGGATGGGTGAGAACCAGAGGTCCCCAGCATGGTAACAGCTCCCACATATATAATACATAATAAAGGAGGAAAGACGAAGGCAATCCTAGAACTTCCTCCAGATAATATCAAAGCTTATAAACAAGTTAAACCATATAAGGGCATCTGACTAAAGATACTTCAGTCTAACTAATACTTCCCTTTCCAATCCCTTCAAACCCCCAACCACCAGCAGGAGTATAATGTAGCAAACACAGTTATATCAGACAAGAAATATACAATTAGGAACAAGTAAGACATGTAGACAATTAGCAAGTAATATGCAGTCAAATAGGCAATCTCAAACAATTCATATAGTATGCATATGATGAATGCCTATTCCTAGTGGCTGATGATATCATCTGTCGGTTATAGAGCCAACCCGACAAGTCCTGGAAGCTAACCATTGGACTGTCCCTCTGTCACGCATCCCCAACTCGAGTTATACTCGTTATAAACTTGATCATAATCATGATCTATATCCATCACCCTCACTGGTGAATATTTACGGGGGCGAGCTCATCCGGGTCTTTCACAGTGCCCGGCCACACTTATGACATAGGGTCAAAAGAGCTTCGAGTCTCAACTTGGAGCACGTGGTGGCTAGCCACTGCTTCCTCCCAGGGAAACTCTCATCTCCAACAGTGGAAGTGCAACATTCACAATTCATTCAACAGCATATATGCATTTATACATGGCCATAATCATGGCTCCGCCGTAACACGGCAATAATCTAGCCATCCGGCTCACGGTTAAATCCATAACCAGCCAATTGGCATCACGGTTAAATCCATAACCAGCCAATATTCATAGCATACACAGCTATTCCGGCTCACGGTTCAATCCAGAACCAGCCAATTCATAAACAATTACGGCCCTCCGGCCAATGGCATAACAAGCACTTCCACCACCATCCTCCACATCTCACATAATCATCAATGACTCTCATTGATTATTCATTTTCCCTTGCTTCACTCGCAATTTACCACATCCACTAGCTCCTTCTCTCATGGCTAGGTATATCATAATGATTTAAGATATAAGTGGTGAGATCAGAGGCTTAGAAGTATGAAATTTGGCTTTTAAAACTCAAAATCAACTTTGGGATGAAGACAGGGCCACGCGCACGCGCACTCCACGCGCACGCGTGGACGGCCTCAAAAACTTATCGACGCGCAAGCGTCATGCACGCTAACGCGTGGGTTAAAAGTTTGCCAATCGACGCGTGCGCGTCAACCACGCGTACGCGTGGGTGTTCTCGTGCCCCAGGCACAACACTAGCACAGTTCTGGCATAACTCTCTGGAAATTGGATGGGCATTGAGTGCAGCACCATCGGCGCGCCCGCGCACATCACGCGCACGCGTGGATGGCATTTTCGGGAAGAACGGCGCGCACGCGCCAAGTGCGCCCACGCGCAAGGGGTCATTCTGCTAAAAATTTTCTAAGTTAAAAGCTGCAGAATTCACCAATTTAAACCCCAATCTTCCAACGGACATAACTTTCTCATTTTAAATTGTTTTTCACCCGTTCTTCGAACGGCATGGACATCCCGGATCCAATTTCATTTCTAAATAGATTTGGCACAAAACAGAGATCCGTAATCCAAGTTATGTCCCACCAAAGTGTGCCCAAAAATCATGTTTTTCATAAAAACCACAAATTGCCATTTGCAAACAAGCCATTTCCAACTCTTTTCAAACTCAATCAAGACATGCCATTTTCATCCCTTTTCTTTGAAATCAATCAAAATATATCAATTTTAACATCAAGCCTCCTCAACTCACACATTGAGATTTTACCACAATATACAAAATCACTATCTCATCATTCTAACCCACTTCACCCAAGTGGCTCAAACTCAAATATATTGACATATCATATACTCTTACTCATGCCAATTCTCAACAACGCCAATTCCAATAAATCATCACGGTACACAATCAATATCATACTCACCATCAACATGGTTCCACCCACAATTCAACCATAACCAATCATCAAGCAGATATCACAACATGCATATTTCTCATACATCATACCATCAAGGCATCATTAATCATCATCACATATATGACCACATCATATATCTCAATCATTCAACATCATCAACCATTCAATGCCTATCTTAGGGCCTCTAGCCTAAGTATTTCCTACCACATTACATATTAGATACGGGAAGCCGAAACCATACCTTAGCCGATTTCCCAAGCTCAACCGGAGCACTTCCAATTCACTTATCCACAAGCTCTCAAGGCCTCAACACCTCCAAGAACAGATTTTTCACCACCAAACCCTTTCCAAGCTTTTCAAAATCACCAATCAAGCTCCAATATTCACATATACACAACCTAAGCCACAATCATCATACCCATACACAACATCTCAATACCAAAACATCATAGAACAACAAAATTACACTAGGGTTGAGAATCTTACCACACCCAAGGTCCAAGAAGACAAGATTAACCTTCTCCTTCAAGAGAGTTGGGTCCTATAACATCAAAGAACCCAAAATCTCAACATTTCACCCATGAAACTCGAAAATAAGGGCTGGAATTTCGAACAGCAACACGTGACTTACCTCAAGATTGATTGTATGGGTTTTGTAGAGCTCTCCGCGGTGAACGCGTGGCTGCAAACGGAACGGCAATCGGAGCTCTAGATCAAAAGTTATAGTGGTTTGAAGATCAAGTGAGAGAAAGAACTTGAGAGAGTGTTCTTCCCTCCATGACCTCCATTTTCAGCATGTGAGTGTGTTTAGTGAAGAGAGAGAATGCTGAAAACTAGGGTTTTGGTTTAGTTATGTTGGGCCAAGGGTCCACTTTGAGTCCGTTTGGCCCAGTTTGGCCCGTTCGGTCCAATATTGGCCCGAATTCTATAAAATTGGTACCGAAATTCTCGTCTCAATCTCCTCTACCATATTTAGCCATAAAAATCACATTTTAGGCTTTCTAGAATAAATTCTCATTTATGGATTAATTAGCCATTAATTAACCAGATTTTACAGGCTGCGCATGAAATGCACCACATTGTTAGAACCAGCTTAATAACCAATGACAGACATAACCAACACGAAAAATCATCAACAAAACATTATACTAAATAAACCACATAAAAATACATGAACAAGGACCACATGCAAAACAACTTACATAAAACACCAAAATATGAAACCAACATAAACCACTAACATAAATGAGCTAACATAAAACAACTAAAACAAACCGCTAACATAAACCACCAACATAAACCACTAACATAAACCGGCAACATAAATCACTAACATAAACCACTAACTTCAACCACTAACATAAACCACTAACATAAACTAGCAACATAAACCACTAACTTAAACCACTAACATAAACCACCAACATAAACCACCAACATAAACCACTAACATAAACCACTTACCTAATCCACTAATATAAACCACCAAGATAAACCACCAACTAAACCACCATCTAACCCACATGCAAAACTACTAAGTCACAAATACCGCTAGCATAAAAAATATTTCCGTACTAACCTCGTCGTTGATGACCCCGACTATATGAGCAACTCCGTTCAGGCGATATAACCGTGCCGGATCATCCCCCATCAGCAGAGTATTCCGTTCAGGTCTTCATCGGAGAGAATCTGGGTCATTTTCTCTGAAATTTGGTGGGGTAGGGGAAGGAAGAATGGTTCGAATGAGGCTGATTCGAACTCCTTATATAGCCGAATCACTACTAATTCGAACCAGGTAGGTTCGAATTATGAAGGAGCCACGCTAACGGTAATTTGAACCAGGGTGGTTCGAATTACATACGTTGCAAACTTGGCTATAGTTCGAACGAAGCTTGTTCGAATTACGTTGGATTGAAGTTCGAACCAGGTAGGTTCGAATTACATGCAAAGTTTCCTCAGCCTAATTCGAACTAAGCTGGTTCGATTTATTAAGAAGTCTAATTCGAACCATGCTGGTTCGAATTATATAAAGATAGGGCATGGCTCATTGCTGAAACGAATTTCACTTTGGCTTATTTAGGTTATTTGCAACTTGCCTTGGCTTATTAGGGTTTTTTGCCCAAAATAAAATATTTAAAAGTTTGAGGTTAAAAACATAGATAACAAGAGTTTAAAAATAAAAGTTTTACGAAGCTAAATTTTTAAGAACAGATATAAATATTATTTATTTACCATTTAAAATATCTTATTTATATTATTGCTATTATTTTATTAAGAATATTAATTAGTAAAGATAGCATTAATATTGTTGTAGGTCAGAAAAGAGCAAACAGAGTGATTTTAAAAGCTTTAGGAAACACCGACTTAATTAAAAAATCTTATGATTGTCTTTCCATAAAATACTTAGTGGGTGATGAGAGAACAGTATGAAGATAGTTTGAACTATTAAGGATAATTAAGTAAAAGAATGAAGAAAGAGAAAAGAGAATACGACACGTGTGATTATAAAATGATTAAAAGGTCACGAGAGGGTGACGGAAAATAAATAGTTATAGTTCGATATGAAAATGTTAAGTCATGGGCTTTATATGTGAATGATTGTGTGGGAACGCCCGTGTATATGGAATGGCCTCCAAAAGAAAGGGTCACATACTTCAGCTGAAGAACCAGTGCCTGCAAGAGGTTGGAACCTTGCAGAGATTATGCCGTTGGAATGCCTTATCTGACTTGCGAGTCAGATTGCGTCAGGTGCGCGTCGAAACCGACAAATGAGCTCATTACCTGCGATAGGAATAGACATGCATCATCTCTGTTTGTTTATTTTGCATTTAGTTTGGTGTTGTGAATTGTTTGTGGTTGCTTGAGTGTGTTTGTGATTTTTACTTATTGTTAATATTTGAATCTCTATGACTGGTTATTGTTTTGGCTCTCTATGTTGGGCTACGATTAACTGAACTGCGATACATATATATATATATATATATATATATATATATATATATATATATATATATATATATATATCTTTGTGATTAAGTAATTAAAAGAAAGGACTTTTCCTTTTCTTATTTAAAGTTTTGATTCGTATTCGCGAAAGCTCAATATTAAATAAAGATAATATAGAATAAAAAGGATTAAAGGTAAGTAACGCCTTGAGCTTTTGGTACGATTATGAGGTACTAAAATTAGGGTATTACACATAATAATAGGAAGCTTTGCTGCTGCCTTCGAGGCTCCTTCCCCAACTCTACTCTCACACACTCACAACACTAACCACACAACAAAGGCAGAGCTTCCTCAACCTCTCTGTCGTCGCCTCTTGCGCAGCCTCCGTTTCGGCGGCGCCGCGCCACTCATCGTCTCTCTCCAACCTAGTCTCTCACACTCGAACGCGATAAAAGCAGAGCATGAAGCCTCATCCTTCTCTGTCATCGCCTCTCGTCGGCCTCCATCTCGTCACTATGCCATCGCCATCCCTTTTACGTCACCAGGTCGTCTCGTTTTCTCACTTTGCTGCTGCCTCCCTCTCTACTTGTTGTCGTCATTGCTCGTGCGTATGCACTATTCTCTTATCTCCTCTTTGTCTCTTTTTGTCTCTATTTTTTTTTGGCTCGGTCTCTCCCTCTGCGTGTAGTCAAGATGAGTTTTTTTAGTTATTCCATCATTATTATTTAATATTCTGGATGATTCTTGTTTTTGATTCTGTTTTAATGTAGCTCCAATGATTACTTTTTTATTTTGTAAGTGTTGTTGATTTTTTCTAATTGTTGCTATTTATTTTTGTGATTGTTGGTGTTCCTATTCTGATACAGAGGTTACTTGAAGTTCAAGGCATGATCATATCTAAAACTCTTTAAAATTTTAAAGAAAATCAATGAGACGTTGACTTGCAATTTATTTGAGTTGGATAAAATATTAGTGAGTCTGACTTTTGTTTAGGTTGATTGATGCTTGTTATTTAAGTTGATTGATTTTTTTATTGTTGTTGATTTTTTTGGAATCATTGCTAGTTTTTTTCAATAATTTTTGCTAATTTTAATCTTTTATGATGATGTTGTTACAGTGATGATTAGATTTGAAAGGTGAGAATAGTTGAAGAGAGTGAGAGAGAGAATTCGGTGAAGATGGTGAAGATAGTTTGGAGATTAAAATTTTAAAAGGGAAAAAGGAACCAAATTTTAAAAATAAAATTTTCTTTGCTACGTCAGCTAATCATTATAGTGCTAGCGTGGCAGAAATAAGTGCAATTCAGTTTTTCGATGGTAAGTGATAGACGAAAAGTGTTTTAAAGACTATTATAAATCTTGGAGTGTAACTTCAAAAATAAATTTGAGTAATTACTAACTTTAAAAACTACATTAAAATTCTAGTACAATTACTAACTTTAGAAACTACATTATTAAGACTTAACTAGGGGTGTTTGTGGTGCGGTTTGAATTTTGAATAAAAAACTTATCCGATTCAAACGCTAATTTTACTTGCGGGGCGGTCTAGATTATTGAAAGATTTAAAATAGAAAATCTGATCCGATCCGATCCAATTTCAAGTAGATTGAATTGGATTGAATTTACGGTTTTGTAAATTAAAAAATTAAATATATATAACAAGTCTTAACATTAAATTTTAAATAATCAATAATGACATAACAAATCTCTCGACAATATCTTAAAAAGCCAATGATAACATAACAATAAAAATAAAATTATAGATTAGTTAAAATAAATAAATAAATAATATTTTGAACATAAAATATTTATTAAATAATAATAATACATGAATAATATAAAAATATATAATAAATTGAATATGTTATAAATATAATTATAAATATAATAATAAAATCATAATATTATAACACATTGTGCGATTTGGATTGAATTGGATTGGTTATAAAAAGTAAATTTAAAACCTGATTCGATGCAGTGATTTGCAAAAAATAGAATTCAATCAAATTCGAATTAATACGATTTTAATCAATTTTCAATATAAAATAAATTAGATAAACAATTTAATTTAGATCAGTTTAAATTTAAACACTTTAAACTTAACTCATCCTAAAACACACCAATATAAATAATATATGGAATGAAAAATTTGGTGGAACGGCATAAATTAGTAAACCATTTGCGCGTACCATATGTGTGTGCCATAACCAGAAAGCTGAAAAAGAATTAAGAAAACCACGTAGGTCCCTGCTAATAAATTCTCACTACTCAACCAGGAAGTAGTTTACCCAAATTTTGCAGATTAAGAAAACAACAATAAAATCAAAGAGGAGAAAGGGGGAATAAAATTAAATAAAGGGCGATTTATACATTTAAATAAAATAAAGATTAAAATTATTCAAATACAACATTTTTATTAAACAGCTATATTTCAATTTTATAATTAATCAATATAAATTGCTATTATTGATAAAATTTTTAAAATTTATACATAAATTATTATAAATAATAAAAATTTATATAAAAACTGACTAAGTCATATATAAACCGATAGAAGTCGTAGCAGTTTATAAAAAAATAACTTCAATATGTAAACCGCGATAAGATATGACAGTTTATGAAAATATTTATATTTTATATTTAGTTCTAAATGCATACACAAATTAGATAAATAATTTTAAATATAAAAATATAAATATTAAAAAAATCTATTTAAATTTGTAAAATATAAAATTTTAAATTAATTACATAATTTTTTTTATTCTATTTTGTTGGATCGATTGATATTGGCTTAAAAAAATTATATTTTTTTTATATATATTTAAGTCTAGTTAAAAAGTTTAAATATTTTCGTAAATCGCTATGCGTTGAAATTGATTTTTCATAAATGGCTATTGCTTCTATCTATTTATAACTTAGTCAATTTTTACATAAATTTTTTATTCTATGGCAATTTTTGTATAAACTTTGAAAATCCTAAAAACCGTAATGATGTATATAAATGATTACAGAAATAAATGTAACAATTTTTTAAATATTGTTATTCTAAAAGTTACATGAAACTGAATTATTTTTTGGGTTTGAATGTGAGGTCTAAATTCTTTTTGAATAACTTCCAATATTTTTGGTGTCGAGGTAACACTGTTCAAGTTTCTTGTGAATAAATAAAGGGACATCTGAAAGGGACTTCGATATTTAAATTAGTAAGGATTTAATTAGGATTTTAGTAGATTGAGTTTTAAATATATTTGAGAGTGTCAGTATATTTATAATAGAATATGTAATCATTTTTTAGAATAGTTTCGCTTTTATTGGTGAATGACTGTTCTTTTTTTTTTTTAAAAATTATTGAAATCTTCTTTCTAGATAAATAAAGGATATTTTGAGAGTTAATTACTTATTTAGATAAGTAAGATTAAATTACTGTCGTCGCGTTCGACCTCTATAATATCGAATAAGTGTAGATGAGGTCAGATTTTTTAAGTGTAGACTTTTATTCGTTTTAGACATAACTATATTTTTGGGACAGAATTTTAAATCCTATCTATCTAAATATGTAATTTACCCTAAAATAAAATTGAGTTGAGCCAACATTCATTATTTTTAAACCATCACTGATTTCCTATGCATGCTTTAATTTTAATGCTGCTCCCATTGCCTATTTTTATTATATCCTTATCCTTAAATAATAAGTAATAACTATCACAAATGTACCGAAATAAAGCCCTAACATACATTGACAAAGACATCCCACATCCTCTTGACAATGTCAAAAACACTCGCTCATTTTGCGAAAATAGAATGCAATTATCTCAACATTCAACAAAATACTGAAAATAGTAAAATATCAATTCAATTATTCAACGGTCAAACGTAGAAAACTGGAGTTTATAGATCAAATTGAAAACTGAACCCCAAAAATATTTAAAATGTTTATTTAATAGTTGTATTTTAAATAAGAATTAGTAAATCTTCTGGCATACATATATAATGCAAACATTATATTTTCCCCCTACAAAATACGCATAACATACAAACATTATATGTTTCATAGTGTCTTTTAAGTTAGTGATGAATAGTTTTTAAAGCATATTTACACCTTTAACGACATATAATTAGGTATTTGTATAAAATTTTTAATTTTAATATAGATAAGATAAAAGACTATATTCAAGCCAATTTTATTCGTATTCAAAACTAATATAGAAAAGAAAAATCTTACAACTTTATAAAAATATTCAATAAAATAAGAAAGCAAGGATGTTTAGATGATTTTAATGAATTATTTATCCTATAACATTATAAAAAATTTATGAATCTTTAGACGAGTTCAATTATGATACGTTGAATTATGTTTATGTTTATTCAAATATTTTTTTCACAGATGTAGTAAGGGGAGAAAATGAGAGTCCATGCTAAAAAAGATGCAAAATTAACCATTAAAATAAGGGAGCCACCCAGATAAAGACATCTAAAATGTCTTTTTTTAAAAATGTTTTTTAATAACTAAAATTTAACATATATAATCGATTAAACTGTGTATTTTTTTTTGTCAAAATTAGACTAGACAAATTAATTTGACAAAAAAATGATAAATCAAATCTTGAAGCAGTTTAAATTAATATTATTTTTTTATAAAAAATAACTATAATATTTTTATTATAGAAAAGGACTAAAATACTCTTATTTTATATATATATATTAATTTTAAAAATTCTAAATCCTAACTCTATGACAACAAAGAAGTAAAGGACTAGAATTTACTATTCTCAAAATTAATATATATAATAAGAGTATTTTAGTCATTTTCTATAATAAGGATATTGTAGTCATTTTTATAAAAAAATATTAATTTAGACCAATTCAAGATTTGATTCACTATTTTTCAATTAAATTAATTTGTCTAGCCTAATTTTGACAAAAAAAAAACACTGTTTAATCGATTATATGTGTTAAATTTTAATTACTAAAAAATATCTTTAAAAAAAGACGTTTTAGACATCTTTATCTGAGTGGCTCCCTTAAAATAAAAATAAAAAAATGAAGGAAATGACACACCGTATTTGAATGAACATCATTTAAAAATTTGTTTTGTACTCTACAAAATACGATTATTTTTGGAGATGTAATATTATGTAATTAAATCCATAAAATAAGTCTATTTTACATTTTTGCTTTTGTTAGGAGAAAAGTAATTGTGTAAATCTAAAAATCCATGAATGATGCAAAAAATTTGAACCTCTAACTTGGAGAGAGGTTGGTAGTTGCAGCAAGCCACCAATCCCTTGAACGTTTGCTGAGTTCTGAGTTTTCACTTTTCAGGTCTCACCTACCACACCCACTCTCACTCTCTCTTAAATTCTCTCCCTCTCTCTAACCCCCTTCATTACTACTTCTTTACCATTCAAACGCCATGGTTTTCACGCCCGAGGATCAGATTCTCGTGGGTTTGGCCGTTGCTGTTGTGGCCATTGGTGTTGGTGCTTTCTACATCTACTCATCCAAGAAGCCCAAAGGTCGAACCTTTTTCTATGCCACTTTCAAATTCTTATGATTTTATTCATTTCAGTCTTGATGTCGTTTGATTCCTTATTATGAGGATCTGGATTCTATTTATTTGTTTGTTTTCTTTGTTTTTCAGTGATTCGCGTAGAGAATTTGAATTTGTATCTGTTTCAATAAGCAAAATTAATAAATCAGTTTGTCCATTTGGTGTATTGGTTGGATTCATAGACGTTGATGTTTCGGTTGCTTTGTTATTCATTTCTTCATATTTTAGATAATGTTTGGATTGGATTGGAAGTGGTTTTCGCTTCTGAAATGCTTTTAATTGCACAAGTGATCTTGCATGTTGATTAAAAGGGAGCTTTCTTTGATGAAAATGTCGCCTTAATCTTGTGGCAATTATGGTACCTGAAAAAATATAGGAATGTTTGATGAAATGACACCGCATGAGTGCATTGAAAATGGAAATTTTCAAGTATTAACCTGTTTTATTTTAAATCAAGCTCTTGTGCATTAAGTCTAGAAAGTTGAATTGCTAATTTTGCAGGGAATGGCATTTGTATGTGTCATAGTGAAGGGCTTGCTTTTAGATTGCTGATTATGAAACTAAAGATAAAGTTAACACTAATTGAAGCTTGAGATAGTGTAAAACACAATTCCATTAGTCTTATGCGGCATAATTTCGTGTCCTTACGTTTCTTCTGTATGATTAATTTTAGTTCTTGTTGTATCTCGTTAAGTGATCATTGTTGTTGTTCCTATGCTTCTAGCTTGCTTGGACCCAGAGAAGTTCAAGGAGTTCAAGCTTGTCAAGCGTCTACAACTGAGCCATAATGTGGCAAAGTTCACATTTGCGCTTCCAACACCGACTTCTGTTTTGGGTCTTCCAATTGGGCAACACATAAGTTGCAGGTTCTGTTGCACAATCTTGTTTCATGTGTCTAATTTATCTTGTGACTAATTTTCTCTGTTTTCTTGTCATATTTTGAGAAAAGTTGCTTTTTTCTAACAGGGGTAAGGATAGCCAGGGTGAGGAGGTTATCAAACCATATACCCCTACTACTTTGGATTCAGATGTTGGACATTTTGAACTTGTTATTAAGGCATGTCTGAATTGATTGAATAAATTGTTATGCTATTTCTATATATGTACATTAATCTTCATGTTCATTAATCTTTTAAATGTCTTTGTAATATGTCTTGATTAGATGTACCCACAAGGTAGGATGTCACACCATTTCCGTGAGATGAAGGTTGGTGACTATCTTGCTGTAAAAGGACCCAAGGTAAATATTTCTATCCACATTTCTGGGCATTTTCTTTGTAACTATGATGCTTTATCCTCTTGGATATTTGTAGTATTTACTTGGTATATATTTGACCTTTTTTTATTTTTACTTTTTGGTATGGTGGTAGATATCTTATTGAAAGAAGTCAAAATTTTATTTGGCTAATAGTAACAGCAATGGTATTCAAGAGTTTCCATGATCACAATTCACAACCAAAAATCAATGTTTGTGCTTTAGTGCTGATCATAGGAAGCACAGATCAATCATAGTAGCATACTCTTTTTTTTGGACTCTTTTTAATATATCTGTTAGAGTTTTTGTTCTAAATAGATGCTTATTTCTAGACGGTTCTGCTTTTCTTATCTGCCTTAGTACCAACCATTTTAAATCGTCTTGATCTTGTGAAAGTTGTATTGCTCTTTTTTGTTTCTTCGAAAAGTGGTTATGTGCAATTTGAATTCAGAGATTTTATACCAATTTGAAAAGTCGTTATTTAGGTATTGAGCTTTTAGACATTATTTCTTCCAGGGACGTTTCAAGTACCAACCTGGCGAAGTTAGGGCCTTTGGGATGCTTGCTGGAGGATCTGGAATCACTCCAATGTTCCAGGTATCATCAAGATGGATGCTGCTTTTATTCGTCATTAAGATGAAACCTTGTTTATACCATTCTATGCATTATACTAATTTATTTGTTTTTTTGTTGCTCAAGGTTGCTAGGGCTATTTTAGAAAACCCACAAGACAAGACTAAGGTTCACCTTATCTATGCCAATGTGACATATGAGGACATTCTTTTAAAGGTAATATCTTTATCTTTTTTGTTGAATACTATATTCTTAACTTGTTTATACATGGACCAGCTTGTTAATTCAGTTGATGATCTGCTTGTATTGCCTTGTAGCCAATTTCATTTCATAATATAATATGCTAGAATCAAATATATCAATCAGCTAGTTTGTTGTATCCTATTGTAGAAACAATGAAAACTATTTTCTTATAGATGTCTAAGAATTTTTATCATAATCCTTATCCTTCATTTCTTTTCTTGTTCTTTGTCAATATTATAATAGGATATTAAGTTTCTATAGCATAACGCATTACCATCTCATTGGTCAATTCCTGCAATTTGATTTGTCATTTAATCGAAACTTATGTTTATGTGCAGGATGAACTTGATGGCCTTGTTGCTAACCATCCAGGTCAGTTCAAGGTGTACTATGTCTTAAATCAGGTAAGTTGCTATAATGCGTAACTGTAATTCTGTTCTTGGCTGTTGATTTTGCTTTATAATCGTCAATCAAGGAGCTATATACTATTTTTTATCTTCACACTGAAAAAATGATAATATTTCTACTGAATTTTTTTGGTATCCGTTTGCCTACTAAATTTGATTAAAAATACAAGCAACAATTCAATATTTTTATCATAACTTGACGTAAACAGCTTATAGTCACTAACAGGGGAAAAACTTCAGTGGACCTTAACAAGAAAGGACTAATTTTCCAAAATGGGTAACTAAACCTTATTTGGATGAAATTAATGGAACTAGGGATCATATTTATGAATTTCTTAATCTACTTAACCCTCAAGTAGTTGACATATGTCTTCCTATGAGTTTTCAAATTGTTGAATGCATGTGTTCCGTGATATTATTCTAATAAGTTCACAGTATCCTAACTTCAGATAGCTGTCGCAATAGAAAATTGGGAGCTGCTTCTTTGATAGTATATTAGTAGCTTGGTGTGGTGTGTCCGCACCCGTCAAGCTATCTGCATTCAAACTTGATTTTTGTATGATATGACTAAAACATGATGATGCTGTATGGTATCATGACTTTAGATTACTCAATGTTATGATTAATGATCATTTGCTTTGATGTTATTTAATCTCCTTAGCCTCCTGAATCATGGAGCGGTGGTGTCGGATTCGTCTCAAAAGAAATGATTCAAGCTCATTGCCCTTCTCCAGCAACTGATATTAAGGTAACGATTTTAACCCTCCAAAATGTTTCCTTTGTGCTTTAGATATCATCATGTTTTGTTTTGCCTAATGTCATATATAAAGGGATGTTGGTATTAAACCAAGTTACTCCTATACTACTACTTTTAGTACTTGCTTGGAGTACAATTTATGCTCTGTTAATCATAGATTTTCAGTTAAACAAGTTTTATGTATAATAGCTAGAATCTTGATTTAACTCTTAAAAATCTTTTGATATCACAATTTTAAATGAGTCAATCAATTTTACAAAATTTGTACTAGGTTTGACGATATTACGATTTAAATGTTATTACAATTTTATGGTTTACGTACATAATTTACTTTTCTGACTTCACAATTTACTTTTCTGACTTCACGTAAAATCTCGATTTTCTCTACCTTTTATGAGATAGAATTAGACATTTGGCCTCTATCGCTTAAGCTCAACATCTTTACACAGGACTTCTCTCTCAGACTTGTTGAGAGATGGGAAAGTGACACATCACTTATTTTTGTTTGTTTTTTGCTTTTGTACACAGAATCTCTTATCCCACCATCTTTGGGACATTTTTTCTACTGTCTTAACGATATTATTCTTTTGTTAAAAAATGAAAAAAAGGTTTAATCATGTTACTTATGAAATTTCAGATCTTAAGATGTGGGCCACCACCAATGAACAAGGCCATGGCTGGTCACCTTGAGGCACTTGGATATGCTCCTGAGATGCAGTTCCAGTTCTGAAGTGATAGGCTTGATTTTGGTGCTTTTAACACTTCATTTTTAATGGCTTTGGTTATTCAAGAAACAGACATCAAAATTTTCCCTTGGCTACATAAAGCATGGTTCAACTGTGCTTATATTTTTCATAGGCGTTAGAGTTAAAATCTGCAATCTGCAATAATTGCTTCTCATTGTCATAATGAGATTGATACATTGACATGTGTTAGAATTGCAAATTGAGTTACACTATTGTATTCACTGAAAAATTTTCATTGCTCATTACCTAAGTTGGATGCATAGTTGGGTGTTGATTACCTAGGGGAATTTTTAAAATAAATAAATAGCAAAAGAGATTATTTAGTAGCCAGGGATTAAAGACTTCTTTATTGGAAGATTCAAATTTGACACTTCTAATTAAGCAACTAAGATATTTACTACTTTAAATAATCTTTACATTCCGGGGTAGTATTAATTATACTATTATTATTTGTTGATACTTTCAAACGGTTTGGTGAGTCCGTGATTGAAACCATCTACTATTTTCAAAACACTTGGTCATATTTATTTTGGCAACCAAACCAAGGACACGATCAACTAAGAAATATTCTAGCTCTCTAGTATATTTTATAAGGAGTATAAACCTTAAGACAACTATATATAATTATTGGTGAATTATAAGGTACAGATGTAAGTTTACAGATATTTCCTTTAATAGGATGAAAGAGAAATTGATAAAAGTAGGATCCACATTTTAAATAATAATAAAATAATAAAAAATAACTATAAAAGGAATTTATATTCCCTCTCTATACCACTCTAATCATTATAGTAGAGAAATAGAAAACTTTGTTATTGCTCAAAATTGTTTTCTAATATTTTTTCGAAATCTTTTGATATCCTCCTTCTACAGATATCCATTTTCCTTCACCACAATTATAGCCATTACCACAACAACAATCAAACTCACCACCGAAGTCAACACAACCACCAAGCCTATCACTGCTACAAGACTACTACCACAACCATCATCACTACAATATGAGCTTAATTTTTTATACAATTATTGTTTAACTCATTTTTATAGAAGGTTTAGAATAAAATTTAGTATTTAGAATAAAAGAATATTTTAAAAGAATAATTAGTATTAGCCGAAAAATAGTTAGTTCCTTAGTTAGTTAAAATATTTTTTAATCCTAGATAAATAATTTAATTTAGCATAGAAGTTATTTAGTAATATCCCTATATTCAATTCGGACTAGTTGAAACTTCGAAGTCGTAAAATTTTGCCGTCCCATGATATTTGTCCTCACGTAGGGACGGTCTTACCCGAAGTGCTACCCCATAAAAAAAAGTGATTATATTAAATAATGAAACCTATATTGAACCTATTAATCATCCCACAGAACAAATAAATAAGCAAGTTTATTATATAAAGAAGTTAACTTTGATATATTAATAGTATAAAAGGCTTTATATAATTATCCAATCAAATTTATTTATTTAAATTATTTAAAAATTATAAATTTAATAATTAATTACTTGAAATATATAAAAAAAGTCATAGTGAATACCATTATGTACGAAATAGAGTAGAGGTGTATATATGGATAAAATTTTAATTTGATTTGCACACAAAATATTGAATTTGATCATATCTGATATTTATATTTTTTGGAGATAGGACCAGATTGAATATCAAATATTACGGACAAAAAAATAATTAATTTTTACCCTTTTTTTTAAACAGTAATTTTTTTTATTTTTTTAAATTTATTTACTTCCAAAATATTATTAAAGATTTTTTTAAAATAATAGAAATAAAATAATCAAACTTATATAAATAATAAAAATAAAATAATTAAATCTAATTATCCAATGTTTCAATAACAGCAAACTAATTAATAGTACAAGTTTTAATATAACAACATTTTAAATGCAACACAAATTAAAAACTAAATGAAATTAAAAAAATATGTAAACACTTATCTAATATACCAAATGTATAATTATTTATTTGATTAGATATGCAGATGAAATATATAATATATTTATAAAATCTGATATCCAATCTAATTTATATGAAGATCAAATTTAATAGACTTGTGAATTAGATAATATTAGCAAAATGTAATTTAAAAATATTATAGTATATTTAAATTAGTCACTAAAATTAATTATTAATAAATTTGTATATAAATAAATGTGTAATTTAATTTATTTTTAATATGTATTTATATTCTAACATATATTATATAATAGTAATTTTAGTAGTTGATTTTGATGTATATGCGGTATAATCGTACAACTAAATACAAGTTCCTAACGTTTTAGTAATAGTACCGACTATTTGAGTATCTTTTGAATTCAGCAGGTGATTATAAAATTTGTTACATTAATTATTTTTCCATTGAATGATGTGTTAGCACATGATTCAGTGTTGAAAATTACTTCTAGAAGAATTAAAAAGGATAGAAAATAAAAAGGAAATTAGTTCTTGAAAATAGAGAAGAAAGGAGGCAGAGTTTGGTGTAGTTGCTCGTTAGTTGTTTCCAATAGACACAAAATACTAAAATAATGGACACCTCTTAAGCTTAGAAGAACGCTTCCACAGTTAAGACCCTATTCCCACGCTTCCTCCTCCTTCTTCCATCTCCAACTTTTGCATCATATCACAAAAAAAGAAAACACAACAACACAATCAGACAAAGATCTTCCGTGACCAAAATAACTACTAATTAAGGTAACACTGACCTTTGTAGAATTGTAGTGTTCTTTTCAAGTGTTTTTGAATCATACACCCATAAAGTTTTTCAACTTGAGTTTCAACCCATTTCTTCCTTTTTCCTTTTGAAGGAATGTGGACAATTTCAATGTGCAACCATAGTAACATATCATCCATGGTTATTTATTATTTCAAATAGCATAGTGAAATTTGGTTGGAATGCTATTATTACACTATAACAATGGCTGAGAGGAATGTGTCACACTCACATTTCAAGGTTGTTTCTAGAAACTCCTTACTCTCCTTCTTTTCATTGATAACTATGTTGTTCATGATGTCATGGCTCTTCATTCTCCGATCCACCCGACCGGAGGACAATCCTAATGCGATCGACCGCAATGCGTTACCTGATTCCAATCAATTCTCCACCATCAACACCGAGTCTCCGTTTGGAAACCGTGCAATCCTCGGCAATGAACAAGATTTAGAACCAACTAGCCATGAGACCAAGAAAACATTGCCTGATGAAACAAATGATTCTGGAAAATGCAGCACCAAACCAAGAACAAGGGGCAAAAAAAGTGTCCTAAAAATTTTCATGTATGATTTACCTTCTGAGTTTCATTTTGGACTATTGGATTGGAAAGAAGACGGGCATGGTGTTTGGCCTGATCTCAGAACAAAATTACCACATTACCCCGGTGGATTGAACTTGCAGCATAGCATAGAGTATTGGCTTACTCTGGATCTTCTTGCTTCAGAGCAGCTACCTGAATCCTCGGATTCAAGAAGTGCAATCCGAGTTCATAACTCGAGCGAAGCCGACGTCATATTCGTCCCATTCTTCTCTTCTCTGAGCTACAACCGGTTCTCACGAACCGATCCGCACGAGAAGAGAAGCAATAACAAGGTGCTTCAGGAGAAAGTGGTGAAGTTCGTGACGGCGCAATTAGAATGGAAGAGGTCAGGGGGGAGGGATCATGTGATCTTAGCACATCATCCGAATAGTATGTTGGATGCAAGGACGAAATTGTGGCCTGCTACCTTCATACTTTCGGATTTCGGAAGGTATCCTCCCAACATTGCCAATGTTGAGAAAGATGTGATTGCACCTTACAAGCATGTTGTTGAATGCTATGAAAACGATTCATCTACCTTTGATAGCCGTCCAACTCTTCTCTACTTCCAAGGAGCAATATATAGAAAAGATGTATGTTCTTTCTTCTTCTTCTTTTATATTCTAATATGCAGAGTTGCTTGCTTTTTCATTAGCAAATTATAATTAAAACAGGGGTTAACTAAGTTTTTTTTTTTTTTTAATCTTTATTAGATTTAAATAGTTGGTTATCTTCATGTGACCTCGGAATTATATGTTCAATCCGTAGAAATAGCCACTAATGTAATTATTTGCTTATATTACCCTCTTTGAATGTAGTGCTTTCTCAATTTCTGCATTAACATAGAATACTTATGCACCAGACTGCCTTTTTTATTAGATTTAGATTTTATTCTCCTAGTGTTCAAAGCATAAGTTGATTTGTATATAGAATGATGCCATAAACTAATTGCACTTAGTATTGAAAACTTATGAACTAAAGTCTCAAGAAAAGTTTAAAGATGATAGATTATTTCATGCTTTTCATATGCAAATTACAATTAGAGCTATTGGGAATGGGACAGTGCCTTTCGGGTTCGAGATGGGTCGAAGTCAACCTAGACTTAGTACATGATAATTACCAAAAGGATTTAAGTAATAAAAATTGCACCTTAACTATCAAGAATAGTGGGAAATAGTTTGGGGTAGGAGAGGGTCACCTCTAAATAATGGATGGTGGCCATACCTATATTAGTACACATAGTTATGCAACATAAAGGGTTGATTTGTGGGGAATCAATTTTTATTTTTTCTAAGGGTTGTACCGGACCCCCTTATTATAAAAGATTAGTAACTACCCCCACTAGACAGCAGTCCTGTGATGACTTTTAATTTGATCCATGAAGTTGGGACCTTTCTTGATATAGTAGTAAATGTCTGCTTGTGTGGTCCTTTCTGGCTATTAAATCATTGCATAATGTATATGATGGGAAGCCAGTGTGACTATGCTAATAGGTGTTTCTCCTAGTCCTAGCTATTCCATTATTAAAAAAATTGATGAGATTCAAACCCAAGAATTCTACCTAGGTCCTTGGGAGTTATGTTTGATGACTTAGGGGGGTCTAGCTGATTTTGTCACTTCAGATGGAATTGCAAGATTATAGACACTTAAGAGCTAAATTTACGTGCGTTACTAGCTAGAAAATCAAGGTAGTTAATTTTTATATTGTTGATAATGTTTTCCTGGAGTATAATGAACCTGTCCTAGCTAACTAATTATGTGGTGAATAGCAACTGAACATGCTCATGTTTTGGAACTTGGAAGAGAGTGGTTTCCAAATTCCAACTTTATTATTATTATTATTATTATTATTATTATTATTATTATTAGAAACTTTATTTTCAACAATAACATATTCTACCTTTTCCACACCACTTTATAAGCACTTATTTATTTTTATTTGTAATTATTCAATTTTTATTTATAATTTTATTAAATTTTTAATTATATTTTTTATCGTTTAGAAATTTATAATTGAATTCATATATTAGATAAGTTTTTTTAATCAGAATATCCATTTTTATTTTAACAAAATCACTCGTAAGAACTTAACTGAAAATTTTTATATTGTATAATGACTAAATTTAAAACCTTTAAAGTCTAATCAATAGAATAACTATTTTTTAATTATATTTACTTTCTTTTTTATTGAACTTTTTGTGGTAATAAATAAATGGTGCATTCTATAATAGCTATGATTATAGTGACTATAGTGGCTACGCAATTTTTATAACAATTAAAAAATATAATTAAATTAAGATTATTTTTTTAAAAAAATAGATCCTTAAATTTTTAATTTACAGATATTTAAATTCTCGAAAATTTGAAAATACATTTAAATTCTTGATATTTTTAAAACTTGAACATATCGACTCTTTATATTCACTTGGGTCTATTAGACCAAACGAAAAATCAAACGTAATTCCTGTTGTACTGACTTGGTTGATACGAATATACGAATCGATGTGTTCAGATTTTAAAGAAGTCATGAATTTAAATGTATTTTAAATTCTCAAAGACTTAAATGTCCGCAAACCAAAAACTCAGGGATCGATTTGTTATTGATGGATACTACTATGAATACTTTATAATTGTCTTCATATGAAAATATTTTCTTTTGATCCTTGGATGATAGATTGTATGATTAGATTTTGATATATTATAAAAGTGTTGTCTTTGTTTAAAATGTGACTAAATAAATAAGTCGCATTTTAAAATAAATTATTTTTATTGGAGGATGTTTTTGCCATCTTCATTTGAGTAATTGTTTTTGTTATTTTCTTTTTTTTATCATTGATAACACTTTTTAATTAAAAATAAAAATATAATCAAATTAAAAAATTATGCCAACTCATAAAATGAATAACCTTAATTTTAGCTATGCATTTTAAAGTATTATCAAAATGAGTTATGCTAGATGGATAACTAAAATTAAGTATCAATATAAAACACATACCGAAATATAATATATATATTAAAAATTAATTAAATTATACATATATTTATATATAAATATATAATTAATTTAATAACTAAATTTTAGTATCTACATGGAATTTTCTTTAAATATCTAAAATTGATAAGCATAGCCAGAATTGACAATTTAGTTAGATGTGTATAAGAATTTATCCTTCCTTCCAATTAATATTGTTTACATGTTCAGGGAGGGCACGTAAGGCAAGAGCTATTTTACCTCTTAAAAGAGGAAAAGGACGTACACTTCTCATTCGGGAGCGCTCAAAAAGGAGGAGTCAAGGACGCATCCGCCGGCATGCGGTCATCGAAATTCTGCCTGAACATAGCCGGCGACACGCCGTCGTCGAACCGCCTATTCGACGCCATAGCAAGCCACTGTGTCCCGGTGATCATCAGCGACGAGATTGAGCTCCCATACGAGGATGCAATCGACTACACCGACTTCTGCATATTCGTCCGCACCAGGGACGCTCTCAAGAAAAGGTTCCTCATAGATTTCGTCAGGAGCGTTAAAAAGGATGAGTGGACTAGAATGTGGAATAGGTTGAAGCAGGTTCAAAAGTACTATGAGTTTCAGTTCCCTTCCAAGGAAGCTGATGCTGTTCAGATGATTTGGCAGGCTGTGGCACGTAAGGCTCCTCTCATGAGGTTGAAAACAAACAAGTCTAGAAGATTTTTTAGGTCTGTTTATGGTACTAATATGGGCAATGTTAGGGTTAAATCATCATTACCTACACCCAAAAACTTTTGGTGACTGTTATTTATATTTATTTTTGTCTACATATTAAGTGTTGGGTATATGAAGATGGTAAGATGACAAAATCTTATATTTGTGTAGTGGTTTTAAGGCACGATTAGATCATTTTTTTTAGAGAGATATTTGTCCTGACACTTAATTGCTATAGGGTTGATGACAATACTCTCCCAAGATACAATGAAACCTAAGAATTTCTTAATTAGCAATAGTAAGAAATTCTCAACTCTCTTGAACAAAAAAAATCTCTTAATAGTAGTGTAAATTGTACGCTTAGTACTTTATATCTGAAATAGTGGACAAGGACATATTTATACATATTGCACGTAGCAATTATAATTAGTTACGTATACAAATGGTTGTGTCATTTCTATTGCCAATAGATACAATGTTTTGAACATATACAACTCTTAAAGAGTTGTGTCCCTTTAGCCAATAAACACAATGTTTTGAACATACACCATTCTTAAAAGGTTGTGTCCCTTCAACCAAATGGTACAAAACGGTTAGTAACCGTTTATTAATATTAATAATAATATTAATAATATTAATTAATCAAATTTGTAAATACCCTTCAATCCCCCACTATTTACAAAATTTAAATGTCATACAAGTATATGCATAAAGAATGTGTCACTAAGATTAAACATTCTTTTAGTGTAAATTTTAAAGTTCTAACGAAGTAATAGGTGTCTAATCGATTAAACCTATACTCCATATGCTAGTACCAAAAATCACACACATTACTTATATCCTCCAAGTTCAAGAATTTACAATTTTAAGCACTTATATGGCCTTGTGCTCATCCTGGTTTCATGAATATTTACGAGAATAAAACCTCTAAAATTCTCGATTAGAGCGGCACCACTCTTATATTCATATAGGTGGAATCTTTTGATAGATAATATTATCATTCCATTAAGAGTTTAAATTCACCCTCCTAATTTATTGTAAATAGCAATAAATCCTATACCTTAATGCTCCAATTGCTAAATAACTTGTTATTACCCATTAAACCTTGAAACTAGTGGTCTACTAGAATAAGGTTGGGTTCCCATCATTTAGCAATAATAGGTTTTAATCCCATTTTAGCAGTAGTTTCTTTGATTTTATCCCTTGACAAACCTTTAGTCAAAGGGTCTGCTAAATTTTCTTGAGATCTTACATAAGTGATGGTAATTACACCATCATCTATTAGTTGCCTCACAAATTCATGTCTCAAACTTATATGTCTAGATTTTCCATTATAAACCTTAGTATATGCTCGAGACATGGTTGATTCACTATCACAGAAGATTGAAATGGCTGTCGTCTGCTGTGGCCACAGCTTTATATCATATAACAAATTTCTTAACCATTCCGCTTCTTTACCTGCGGCTGATAAAGCTACAAACTCAGCCTCCATAGTAGAATGTGTAATACATGTTTGTTTCTTTGAGGCCCAACTTATTGCTCCACCACCTATGGTGAAAATCCATCCTGAAGTGGATTTGTTATCACTAAGATTTGTAATCCAACTTGCGTCGGAATGACCTTCTAAAACTGCGGGATAATAACTATAATGTAATCCCAAGTTTATAATTTTCTTGAGATAACCAAGAATTCTTGTTATAGCTTTCCAATGTTGATTGCTAGGCTTTCCTGTAAACCTTGATAATTTACACACAGCAAGTGCTATATCAGGTCTGGTACAATGTATTGCATACATTAAACTTCATATAGCACTAGCATATTCTAATTGTGCTATAGATCTTCCCATGTTTCCTTCTAATTTAAGATTAGGATCATACGGCGTATTGGATTCTTTAATTGTGAGATGATCAAACCTTTTCAATACCTTTTTAATATAATGAGATTGACTTAAAGTAAAGCCAACTTCATTCTTATGTACCTTTATGCCTAATATTGTATCAACTTCATTCAAATCCTTCATCTTGAATTTAGAAGTTAGATACTCCTTCGTTATACGAATTCCTTCTAAATTTGTTCCGATGATTAACATATCATCAACATATAAACAAACAATTACTCCATAATCTTTAGTAAATTTTTGAGTAAATACATTTATCCGCACTATTATGTGAGAAGCCATTTGATAACACCACTGAATCAAAATTCTCATGCCATTGTTTAGGTGCTTGTTTTAGCCCATACAAAGACTTAATTAATTTGCAAATTTCTTTTCATTTCCAGGTAGCACATAGCCTTCTGGTTGCTCCATATAAATTTCTTCATTAAGATCTCCATTTAGAAAAGCCGTTTTAACATCCATTTGATGTATATGAAGCTTATGTATGGATGCTAATGCTATAAGAGCCCTAATAGAAGTCATTCTTGCCACAGGTGCATAGGTATCAAAATAGTCTAGACCTTCTTGTTGTCTAAACCCCTTGGCCACTAACCTTGCTTTAAAGGTTTGTAATGAACCATCAGTATTATACTTTTTTCTAAATACCCACTTACATCCTATAGGCTTTGATCCTGAAGGCAAATCAACCAAGACCCAAGTATTGTTAGATAATATTGAGTCCATTTCATCATTTATTGCTTCTTTCCAAAAAGCAGAATCCCTTGAAGCCATAGCCTCTTTGAATGTTTGAGGATCACCCTCTATGTTCATAACAATAGGAATCTTGTTTGTTACAGAATTCCTAGTTCCTTCTACCAAAAAGGTGATAGCCTGAGAAGAAATAAAATCTGGACCCAAGTCCTTTTCTTTTCTTACTCTCAAGCTCTTCCTTGGTTCAATAAACTCTTTGTCGCTTAGACGTTTATTATTTTGATTATTTATTTCTTGTGAAATATTAGTATCATTTTGGGGATACTCTGAATTAGAAGTTGAATCATTGATAAATTTATTTTCAATAAATTCTACTCCTCTTGATTCAACAACTACATTAGACACTAAGTCTAATATTCTATATGCTTTAGAATTTTGAGCATATCCTATAAAAGTGCCTTTTATGGCTCTTGCCCCCAATTTGGTTCTCTTTTGATCAGGAACTCGATAAAAGGCTAAACACCCCCACACTTTAAGATAATTTAAATTAGGTTTCCTTCCTTTCCAAATTTTATAAGGAGAAATCTTTCTATGTCTTGATGGTATCCTATTATGAATATGACATGATGTCAATAATGCTTCACCCCACAAATTGTAAGACAATTTTGTAATTAGTAACATTGAATTAACCATATCCACTAAGGTACGGTTCTTTCTTTCTGCCAAACCATTTTGTTGTGGAGTATATGGAGCAGAAGATTCATGCACAATACCATGTAATTCACAAAAGTGATCAAATTCATTAGAAAAATATTCTCCACCTCGATCACTACGAAGAACTTTTATTTTCTTATCATGAATATTTTCTACTTCCATTTTATATTTCTTAAACATTTCAAAAGCTTCATCTTTATTTCTAAGCAAATACACATAAGTAAATCTAGAACAATCATTAATGAAGGTTATAAAGTATCTTTTTCCTCCTCTAGTAATATTGCCATTTAGCTCACAAATATCACTATGAATCAATTCTAATAAATGTGTATTTCTTTCAACCTTAGGAAAAGGTTTCTTAGTAATTTTAGATTGTATGCAAATATCACATTTCTTACTAAAATCCTTGTTACTAAGATCAATATAGTTATTCTTTTGCATATATTCAATTGATTTGTAATTTAAGTGTGCTAATCTACTATGCCATAAATCACAAGAATCAACAACATACAAGGAAACATTCACTTTATTAATACTAAATTTAAACATGCCTTCAGTACAATATCATTTTCCTATGAATACATCATTCTTAAGCAAGATCACTTTATCGGATTCCATAACAACTTTGAATCCTTTCTTACACAAGAGACTAACAGAAACTAAATTTTTTCTCAAATCTGGAACACGAAGTACATTTATTAAACTTAATTTCTTTCCAGATGTAAAATTTAATTCCACACTTCTTTGACCACAAACTTTGGCTGAGTTGTCATTGCCCATCAAGACTTCTTTATTGTTCACTTCTTCATATGTTTTGAATTGGTTGCGATCATTGCAAACGTGAACAGTAGCCCCAGAATCTAACCACCACTCAAGTGATTTTTCTTGTGTTGCTATGTTGACTTCTGTAACCATGCCAATATGCATGTTTTGTACTTTTTCTACAACCATAGCAATTAGATCCTTTTCTTCCACTAAGTTGGTCTTTGGTGCTTCCCTTTTCAGAAGTCTACATTCTTTGATATAGTGTCCTTTCTTGTGACAATGATAACACTCTCTTTGTCTCTTCTTATCTTGCTTTGAATCTTTAGAGAACTTTTTTTCTTCTTATTGGTGTTGTTTTCACCAATATGATTCACTTTAGAACTTTGAGAAAGATACACAACATCACGTTTTCGATTTTCCTCCTGTACACGTATATGCCTTAGTAATTTCTCAATTGTGAAGTCCTCACCAAGATGTAAAAGTTTCTTCCTATAACCATTCCAAGATGAAGGAAATTTTGAAATAATTGCTCCAACTTGTAATGATTCAGGGATCACCACTTGTAGATCACGAAGTCTACTTACAAGGATTTGTAATTCATGAATTTGATCCATGACAGGCATAGTATCATTCATAATAAACTCAAAATATTTCATCATAATAAACTTATCTGTTCCTTGTCGTTCAGTATTGTACTTTTCTTCCAAAGATTTCCAAATCTCTAATGGTGATTGAATTGACATATAGAAATCATAGAGTCGGTCGGATAAAGTATTGAGAATATGACCTCGACATGCAAAAGTATCTTCATCAAGTTTCTTTTTCAATTGAACAATCTTTTCTTTCTCTTCCGGTATGGAATTTTCAGCGGCATCGGCAATTGGTGTAGTCTTTGGGTCAATCACATATGCAAGATTAAGAACTGAGAGAAGAAACATCATCTTGTCTTTCCAATAGTTGAAGTTCGTTCTATCAAAGCGATCTAATTTGACAAACTCTTGATTCATGACCTTAAACGTAGTGTTTTGATCTTGTGCCATCTTTAAGAAATATCTCTCTAAAATTGTTGGGTATATGAAGATGGTTAGATGACAAAATCTTATATTTGTGTAGTGGTTTCAAGGCACGATTAGATCGCTTTCTTTAGAGAGATATTTGTCCCCACACTTAGTTGCTATAGGGTTGATGACAATACTCTCCCAAGATACAATGAAACCTAAGAATTTCTTAATTAGCAATAGTAAGAAATTCTCAACTCTCTTGAACAAAGAAAATCTCTTAATAGTAGTGTAAATTGTACGCTTAGTACTTCATATCTGAAATAGTGGACAAGGACATATCTATACATATTGCACGTAGCAATTATGATTAGTTACGTATACAAATGGTTGTGTCATTTCTATTGCCAATAGATACAATATTTTGAACATATACAACTCTTAAAGAGTTGTGTCCCTTTAGCCAATAGACACAATGTTTTGAACATACACAATCCTTAAAAGGTTGTGTCCCTTCAACCAAATGGTACAAAACGATTAGTAACCGTTTATTAATATTAATAATATTAATAATATTAATTAATCAAATTTGTAAATACCCTTCATTAGGTCAATATACAAAATGGATTTTATATGCTTAGCAGGTGGGGATTCAAACAAGTAATATTTCACCACACTAATAATTAATAATACGCACATTTTATGATCCAATTGAGATGGCTATTGGGTAAAAATGTGGGAATAGATGGTGGTATGATCCAATTGAAAAAAAAAACACGTTGTGACCTCTTGGGGGGTTATTGTACTAATGGGGTTGGGTCGATATATATGGCTTGTCATGTAAAAGAGGATTCCTCTGTTTTGAGAATTAGATAGAAACTTCTTCCTCCCTCTTTATGATAGTTTTCAATTTATTGAGGATATGACTCAGAAAAATCAGAAGCAACTTGGAGTTCAAATATAGGAAATTAAAGTGATATATGCTTGTTGAACTTATTCAAGGAATATTAAAAGGATACACGGTTTACAACAACAATCAAAGTGTTGGCAGGAATCCAATTAATAATAAGTCACAATTATTTAAGAAATTAGCTCATAACAAAGAAAAGAAAAGGTTTTTATTGTCTCTACAAGCTCAATACTGTAAATACAAATCAAGAGAAATCATAGGAGACTAGAAAAGTTTAATTATGTCAAATCACTACTAGATTGTTTTAAAAAATGTTCTTCGTATTTCTCATTCTTTTTTTACAATAAATCTCTTCTTACTTTGGAAGAGTAACTTTCCTCATCTAAATTTAAAATTTAGTTTTATCTTAGATAGTTTCTATCATTTGATATATTTTGTGTTAGGTTTGGATTTCCTTTTTATGTGGAGAAAAAGTCCAAATATTAGTATCTAATCCCATAAATAGTTAATTATTAAGGTGAGTTAGGGCTGAATGAGAAAGGTCACATTTTGTAAAAAATACAAGCATTGCGAGAGAAAAAAAAAGAAATAATACTATCCACGTTTTTCATCAGAAAAGCAGAACTTGAGCGTTCGTTTCGCACTCATTCACCATTAGATTGGCGTAAAATTTGGATTGCATATTCATCTCATCTTATTCTTCATTCTGAACGGTAAAAATTCTTATTAGAGATTTGCAATTGGAGAAATCAAGCTCGGATAGAGGCTCTATTTTGTGGTATTTTCATTTTCTTATTCTTGTCTTGTAAGCTTTGATACTTGGATGGTTTGACTTATTGTATGCACGTTTTGTGCAATAATTTGTGATTCTCTTATACCCTATTTTTTTTAATCATAGTGCAGCTATTTTCTGATCCTGGTGACTCGTGGTTTTTACTTCTCATATTAAGGAGGTTTTTCGCATTAAAAATCTTGGTGTGATAGCTTGCCTTTATTTTCTAGTTTATGTGATTTTTTCACTGGTATTGGGTATTATTGTGCGCTACCATTTATTGTTGTATGTGGATATTGTTGCTCCTTTAATTCTTGCAAGTAGAAAGTTTTATTCCTATCATTTGGTATTAGAGCTCAATTTTGGACATTTGGTTATTACTTGCTTGAAAGATAAAGACAAATAATTCTACTAGGATGATAAGTTTGAATGGCACTATCTATATATGGAAGGACAAAATAAAAGATTTGTTGTTTGTCAAAAATCTACATTTATCCTATTTTCTACATAAAAACTAGAATCTAAAACAGATGAAGAATGAGAGTTTGAACACGAACAAATTTGTGATTTTATTAGACAATGAATGTGACTCATGCTAGGACTTTGTAGAAACAAATTGAATCCTTGTACGCTTTCAAGTTTGGCAATAATAAATTATACTTGTTGAACATACTGATGAATTTGAGATACAAGGAGGGGTCACAGGTATTAGATCACTTGAATGAATTTCAAGAAATTATGGATCAGTTGTCAAGTATGGGAATCAATTTTAAAGATGAGGTTCAAGAATTATGGTTGTTAAATACTCTACCAGATTTTTGGGAGACATTTCATATCTCTCTTACTAATTCTACTCCAAATGGTAAAATGAGCATGCAACTTGTTAAAGGTGGCATTTTAAATGAAGAGATAAGAAGGAAGACACGGAGTTTTTCGTCATAATCTGAAATGTCAGTCACTAAAAATAAGGAAAAAAATTAGAGCAGAAGTAAAAAGGTAAAGGTAAAAGTAGGAGTAAATCCAAGTCAAGATATAAGAATGTTGAGTGTCATTATTGTCATAAAATGAGTCACGTCAAAAAATATTGCTTTCTTTGAAAAAGGAGAACAAAGATAAACAAAAAAAGAAGGATGATAAAAGTAATGATCGTGTATCTGCTATTTCAGATGATCTTCTCATTGTTGACATTGTTGATTAAGAGTACAAGGTCAATTTTATTTCTGATGATGAGTTCAGTTGAGTAATTGATAGTAGCGCCTCAATACATGTTACATCAAAAATTGATAATTTGGAGTGCTTAAGATGGATAATGATAGTTTGACCAAGGTTATTGATGTAGGAGATATTTTTCTTGAGACTAATATGGGAATGAAGTTGCTACCCAAAGATGTTAGACACGCTCTAGATGTTCGCTTAAATTTGGTTTCAGTTAAAAACCTTGATAATGAAAGCTTTGTAAACACTTTCGGCTTTGGACAATGGAAGCTTACTAAAAGTAACTTAGTGGTGACTCGAGAAAAAGGTACTTCAAGTTTGTACATGATGCATGCCATAACTACAAAAGGTAGTGCAAATGCGGTTGAAAGTAAAGAAGTTTGTAGCTTGTGACATAGAAAACTTGATCATATTAGTGAAAAAAGACTTAATTGTTTGGCTCGAAAGGACGTTCTTTCCAATTTGAAGAATGCAGATTTGGAGAAATGTTCTCATTGCATGGCTGGCAAACAAAGAAGATTATCTTCAAGAAGCATCAACCTTCAAAAAAATCAGACTTCTTAAAATTGGTGCATTTCAATATTTGTGGTCCTTTAAAGGTACAGATTTTTAATGGAGCTATTTACTTTATTACTTTTATTGATGATCATTCAAGAAAGCTTTGGACTTATGCTTTGAAAACAAAGAACCAAGCTTTGGAAAAGTTCAAACAATTCTAAGCTTTGGTTGAGAGACAAACAGGTAAAAAACTTTAATGTATTTGCACTGATAATGATGGTGAGTATCGTAAACCATTTGATGAGTATTGCAAGTAGCAAGGTATTAGGCTTGAAAGGACACTTCCTAAAATACCTCAGTTGAATTTTTTGGTAGAAAGGATGAATAGAACACCGATTGAAAGAGTTAGGTGTATACTTATTGAAGCTAATCTACCTAAAGTCTTTTGGGGTAAAGCATTACTTACAATGACTCATGTGATTAATTTGAGTCCTACAATTACTTTGGATAATGATGTTTTGAATCATGTTTGGTCAGGTAAAGATGTCTCGTATGATCACTCGAGAGTCTTTGGTTGCAAAGCATTTATTCATATTCCAAAGGATGAGAGGTCCAAGTTGGATGTGAAGGCAAAACAATGCATTTTTATTGGATATAGTCAGGATGAGTTTGGTTGCAGGCTTTATGATCCCATTGAAAAGAAGCTTATAAGAAGCCGTGATGTAGAGTTTATTGAAGATCATACCATTGAAGACATTGATAAGACAAAGAAAGGTCAATCACAAGAGAATAGTGACTTGACTAATGTAGATCCAGTTTAGCTGCCTTCTTTACCAAAACTAGCAAAGAATCAAGGAGCATATGTAGTAAAATGAGCCTTTGGTTCCTAATAACCAATAGATGGGAGATCCAACTTATGCTCCAATTGATGACGATGTTGATAGTCAGCCTGAGCTACCTGAAGATCCACCAGGTTTCCATCCTAGGAGGTATACTAGAGAGTTAGGACCTTCAATGAAGTATCCTTCTAATGAGTATGTGACATTTACTAATGGATATGTGACATTGACTGATGGGAGAGAACCTGAATGTTATGAGGAAGCTATGAAAGGTGACGACAATAAGAAATGGTTTGATGAAATGCAAGATGAAATAAAATTCTTTCACGATAATCAAACATTTGAGCTTGTAAAGTTGCCAAAAGAAAGAAAGCTTTGCAAAATAGGTGAGTTTATAGGTTGAAGCATGAAGAAAATTCTCAGTATCCAAAGTATAAGGCTAGATTGGAGGTCGAGGACTATAGGTAGAAAAAGAGAGTTGACTATAATAAAATATTTTCACTAGTTGTGAGAATTCTTCTATTAGAATTATTTTAAATCTGGCTGCAAGTCTTGATTTAGAGATAGAGCAGATGGATGTGAAAATGACTTTCTTTTATGGTGATCTTAAGGATGAAATTTACATGGAACAACCTAAAGGTTTCATGGTAAAAGACAAAGATGATCATGTTTGCAAATTGAAGATGAACTTATATGGTTTAAAGCAAACTCCGAGAAATGGTACAAGAAGTTCGAGTCTATTATGGCAGAACAAGGCTACAAGAAGACTACTTCTGATCATTGTGTATCTGTAAAATAGTTTGCCAGTAATGATTTTGTTATCCCTTTGATATATGTTGATGACATGCTTATTGTTGGTCAGAATACTTCTAGGATTAACATGTTAAAGAAGCAACTTGTGATGTCATTTACAATGAAGGAACTTGGGCCAACAAAGGAGAAAGCAAAGGCTGTTAGTACTCCTCTTGCTACACACTTCAAATTGAGTTGCAAGCAAAGTCCATCAAGTGAAGAAGAGAAGAAAGCAATAGAAAAAGTTCCATATGCATCACCCATGGTAGTTTAATGTATGCTATGGTGTGCACAAGACCAGGTATAGCTCATGTTGTTGGTTGTGTTAGCTGTTTTGTTTCAAACCCAAAAAGAGAGCATTGGAATGCTGTAAAATGGATAATGAGATATCTTTGTAGTACTTCTAGCATGAAGTTGTTTTATGGAAGTGAGAATCCTATTCTAATTGGTTACACTAACTCAAATATGGAAGGAGATATTGATTCTAGAAGGTCCGTTTTAGGCTTATTTTTGCGGGTGGAGCTGTGTCTTGGCAATCTAGGTTCCAAAAATGTGTTGCTTTGTCTACTATTAAGGCCAAATTTATTGCCATTACCAAAGCGTGGAAGGAGATACTTTGGATGAAGAAATTCTTGAATGAACTCGAGTTTTCTCAAGAGAGGTATGTCTTGTTTTCTGATAATTTTGGTAAAAATTGTACTTTTAATTCTCAATCTAAACATATTGATGAGAGGTATCATTGGATATGTGATGTTTTGGATGCTGAGTTGTTGGAACTTAAAAAGGTTCATACTGATGAGAATGGTTCTGATATGATGACCAAGACATTATCAAGATAGAATTTTGAAACTTGTTGCTTAATCGCCGGATTGGCGGTTACCTCTACATAGTCATAAGGGAGAGATTTGTTAGATTTTAGATCCCTTTCAATGTGGAGAAAAAGCCCAAATATTGGTATCTAGGTCCATGGATAGTTGAAGTTGCTGAGGTTAGTTAGGGTTGAATAAGAGAGGTCTTATTTTGTTAAAAGCACGAGCATTGAGAGAGAAAGAGAAGAGAGAACACTATCCACTTTTTTCATCAGAGCAACAGACTTTCAGTATTTGTTTTGCACACGTCTCACCATTGGAATGCATATCTACCTTATCTTGTTCTTCATTCTGCACGGTGGAAATTTCGATTGGAGGTCTGCAGTTTGAGAAATCGAGCTCGGACAGAGACTTTATTTTGTGGTATTTTCATCTTCTTGTTCTTGTATTTTAAGCTTTGATGCTTGGATTGTTTGGCTTGTGCAGTAATTTGTGACTCTCTTACACCGTATTTTTTATTATAGTGAAGCTATTTCCTAGTTTTACTTCTCATACTGAGGAGTTTTTTGTAAAATTCACAAAATTAGTAAATAATTAGCCAATAAATTAATTATTAATCCAAAAAATTAGAAAAGAAAATTTTATAGTTAAATGAGATAGAACTAATTAAAATAAGAATTTTGACACTAATTTTTAAGAATTTAGCCCAATATTAGGCTGAACGGACCGAATCGGGCCCGTATTGAGCCCAAGGCCCAACCCAATCCATTACAACACAAAAGACCTTAGCTTTTCTTTCCTTCCGCAAATGAAAAGTAAGCTGGGCATGCATGGAGGAGAAGAGAAATAAGAAACACCCTTAGGCCTTAACCTTCCACTTTAATCTCACATAACTTCCTCCTCCGAGCTACGATCATTACACCATTTACGGCCAGGCGTCCGCAGTGTCGAGCTCTACAAAGCCCACTAACTAATTGGTAAGGAACCTTGGATCTCACTCTCAGCCTCTCTTTTCCCCCAATTTTTTGAAATTATTTTTCAAAATTATGATCCATGAGTATTGAAAGTCCTTATGTCTTGATGTTAAAGTCAATTTAACTTGAGAAATTAACGGACTTTTGTTAGCTTGAGGCATGATTAAGGTAAAGTCCTTTGAACCCTAGTCAATACCTTGATTATATGTGTTTGGGTATTGAAATTTGGTATATAAATGTGATAATATGTGTTAGGTAGTATATATATAAAATTGGAACTCATTTGAAGAGATTGGAAGCTTGATTGGGAATATTGGATGCTAAATTTTGGTGGTGGAGTTTGTGAACTTGCATAGTTGGGTTGTCTTTAGGCTATATGAGGAAATTGGCCAAGGTATGATTTTGGTTTCTCATATCTAAAATATAATGTCTTGTGAAAACTTAGGTTAGTGACCGTAAGATAGGAATTGAATTGTTGATGGTGTTATTGGTTGAGATTGCATAATATGTATGTTAGTTAGTGATTTTGGAGGTTAAATTTGAGGCTCTTATGAATTATGTGTTTGACCTTGTATGACATTGGTTGGTATGTATAATGATTAGTAAATTTTGAAGTTGTTATTGGTGCCATATTTGTTGTGTTGTTGAGATTACATTTGTTAGAGATAATTGATGAGGCATATTGAAATATTGTTGTGAACTTGAATTATTGAACTGAAATTGATGAAAGTGGTGAATCGATAAGTTGTGGGAGGAATAAGGAAGATTGAAATATGATTGGGGAGTGTTTGATGCAGTTATGGTAAGGTTTGGTTTGGTTTTTGAAAGGTTTGAAATTGGTTTATTTTGAAAGTTGAGGTTTGTAAAGTTTAAAGAAAACTATTATTTTTGACCAATTTTGACATAGCAATAACTTGGCCTCCAAACTTCCAATATTTATCAAACTTGTCTAGATAGAAAATTGGTCCGAGAGGTTTACACCATTCGCAGAAGAGATGAAAAAATTTTTAAAACAAAAAAGTTATACTCGTCGGAAGTTTGATGTGCAAAGTTGAAATTCTGCGACATTTGAACATTTTGGCCACCTTGCATAACTCACGTACGGAGCCTCGTACACGACGCGAGCTCTTGTTTCAGGCTACAGCAGTAGTGGTTTAATTTCACTTGCTCTGGGTTAAGCGGGTAGTAGCAAGGGGGTTGTAGCTCAGAGCCACTTGCTCCGCGATGGGAGTTTCTGTCCATGGTTAGCTACCAAGACGTGTCGGATTGGCTATATAACTGACAGATGATATTATCAGCCATAGGACAGGCATGCATCATATGCATTTGTGTGTCTTGTTTGATTTTGCATTAATTGGTCTTGCCTATGTGATTATTATGCCTACTTGCTAAATTTGCTACCTGTTGTAATTGTATTCTACTTGTGTTTGCTTTGTCTGTATTTTGGTTGTCTGTGCTGTGGAGTTGTGGAAGAACAAAGGAAGGTGAGAAGCTAAAAGATCAAGTTAGGTTGAGTTAGAATTTTGAACCCTTAGCTACCCACTTTGTTTATGGCTTATTTATGGTCATAAAGTGTAGTTTTAAGATTAAATCTTTTGTCGAAAGTTCTAGGATTACCTTCGGCTTTCCCGGGACATTATATGTTAGAGATGTGTGAACTGTTACCATGCTGAGAACCTCTGGTTCTCACCCCATACATATTTTGTGGTTTCTAGATGCAGGACATGAGGCACCTCGCTGAGGCATACTGGGAGCTTCTTACAGCAAAGACCCTTTGTATTTTGGGACTTATTTTGGCTTGATGTATATATGTAGATACTTATTATCTCCACTATTTATTTATATGATGCTTTATCCCTCTTAGAGATTGATTTGGAAAAACAGGTTTCGTAATCTGTATTTTGGGTTCTTTTATATATATATATATATATATATATATATATATATATATGCTCTGTTCGATTTTAACTTCGCGAACCAGACTAGAAGCTTTGTTATCTATATCTTGAAATTCCATTGTATATACCCATGTGTTGTTTTAGTCTTACCTTGCCTCGGTTACGCTAACGTTTACGCGAGTGTTGCGCTTTTCGGTTTAACGTTTTGTTTTGAACTTTTCTCTAAAGGCTCCTCGATAAAATTTCCTTTCAATTATATTATATATATAATTTACTTTTACAGGTCATAATACTTCACCACCTCAGTTTTATGACTTAAGCATAAAATTAAGTGTCGTAGGGTGTTACATTTTTCACGTTAAAAATTTTAATGTGATAGCTTGCTTCTATTTTCTAGTTTATGAGATTTTTCTGCTGATATTAGATATTATTGTGCCGCTGCCCTTTATTATTGTGAGTGGATATTATTGCTTATCTAATTCTTACAAGTAGAAAATTGTGTGTTTTATTCCTTTCATTTTAGAACTAGAACATTAGAATCTATAAAGTGTTTCACACACTCTTTACTCTTTGTAACTTGATCCATTAAGGTAAGATACAATATCTATGTTTTTTAGATCAATCTAATTGGTCCGAGTCATTGTGATGTCTGAAAAAGTTCTAAGTATATGTAAGATCCTTTAATCAATGTGTTTGATTTGAGTTAAACTTATTCTGAGAAAGTTTGAGGCAATAATAATAGTTCTTAAACTAGTAAAAATCTAAGTCAAATTAGCTTGTAAAAATTTGAAGAATATCTTGTAACACTTATTCAAATAGTAAAACTCTCAACTTGATTGAAGATTACTATACATAGCTATTGCTAGCCAAACTGCTATATATCTTGATGTTTATCTTCTTGACTCCATCACCATTTATCTATTTTGTTTATCAAAATTGTTTTAAAATATTTTTAAGTAGGCTACACACATGAGAATATTTCTTCCAAGGAAATATATATCATTTTTCTAAACATATATCTTTTACTACTTACAAGTAAAACAACTTGATAAACTTTCTTAAATACATTTTAAAAAAAAAAGTTGTAACTAACTTCGATTCAACCCCCTTCTTATGAATATCTATGTATTTCAATTAATATTAGAGCTAATACTGCAGGCATTTGTCGAGAAAAAAGATCTAACAAATGGAAGATTTTTCAAGTCACAGTGAGAAACTCTCTCTTAATTGTTTTTCATACATTGATGGAAAAACTATTTTTATTGGAGAGACAAGATGGAACTCTTGATGGAATTTACTAGTCTAAATTTGTGGGAGATTGTTTAACATGAAAATTAGGTAGTTACCTACACAACTAATGGGGAGATGACAAGGCTATCAAAACAAGCATACCTACTAGAGATAAGTGGACTGATAACCATAATACTAAGGTTCAGTTAAATTCAAAAGTCAAGTACATCATGATATGTACTATTAGTAAATCAGAATATGAAAGATCATATCCTATGACACAACTAAAGAAATATAAGAAAAAATGAAAATGTTGCATGAAAGCATCAAAGAGGTGAAAGAAAACAGCATATACATCTCATATAGTAACCACATATGAACTTAAGATGAAAGAAGCAGAAATTAGTTTTGACATATCAACAAGATTCATGAATATACTCAACTCTATAAAAAGCCTAGACCATATATTCATCAATGCATAACTAGTTCAAAAGATTTTCAAAAATTTGACAAAAAAGTAGCTACTCGTGTCAACAACCTTCAAGCAAACAATGGATCTAAACACTCTTTAGTCTTGATGAACTCTTTGTTTCATTAAAGACATATGAATTTGAGCTTGATATGCTTCTTGGTGAGATTACTAAGAAGACCAAGTCTCTAGCTTTGCAATCTCAAAAAGGAAAAAAAATGCTCTAGAGGTCAATGAAGATTTTAAGAATGAAAGTTCAAAAGACATTGGAAATCAACCTAAAAGAGAATGATGAGCTGGTCATCTTCATCAAAAGAACCAAAAAGAGTTGGTTTATGAAACAAAGAAGAAGCAATCAAATCTATGATTGATAATTGTTTAGAGAATGATTAAAGCCGTGTATTTGTATATATGTAAATAAAAAACTTGAGGTCGTAGGGTACCTTTCTATATCTTATGAATGCTTTTGAAAGACATATTTTGATAATAATATGTTTCGTCATGTATCTATTTCATGAATATTTGAGTGTACAATTACGATTTGTTAAGCTTTTAAGTAGTATCAGAATTTAAGAACAAGTATATACATATTTTGGTAAAAAAATTTTAACTATAGAAATAAAATTCTTTTGAGTGCGATAAAGTTGTAAAAAGTATATAAAAAAAGAATCGTGCTTTAAATTTTTTTATCTAAAATAAACTTAAAAGTTTTTTAAATTTATGACTTATTTGTAATGAAAATATATATTAATTAGTTCATATTTCAAACTTGCTTTACATTTGTTGAAAAATAGATTTTGGATGTAAATATTTAAAAAATATCTTATGAAATTTATAACTGACTTCAGATGTATTTTAAAAATGATTTCTAAAAGTTCAAATTCTTTAAATATGAAAATTACTTATGAACTCGAAACAAATAATTGAATAATAAAAGAATCATAAATGCAAGAGACAATAGCTCAGAAAGAAATTATAGTTTATAAGTGATATATACTAATTCAGTTTAAAGTGCTTATGTTCAGTTCACAAAAAATTTAAAATTTTCACTACTAGAATAAGTGTACAAAAGTATTATTTGCACAGAATTTGTCTAGAATACAGTTGTAACGTAGATCATACCGTATGTAAATTCCGTTAAATTAGTAAATAATTAGTTAATAAATTAATTTTTAATAAAAAAATTAGAAATATGAATATTTTATTAAATTAGGATAGAGTTCATCAAAATGAGAATTTTGACACTAATTTCAAAAAATTCGACCCAAGATTGGACCGAACGGACCGGACCGATTGAACCGGATCCAAACTGGTCCTATAGGCCCAACTGACCCAGCACACTTAAATGAAGCACGGTTTCTTCTTCCCCATTTCAGCAAGAATGCTAAAAGCAATACACAGGGGAGAAGAAGAAAAGAAATTTCCTAACCCTTACGGTAATTCAAATCACCGTAACTCATCCGTCTAAGCTCCGATCGCCGCACCGTTTGCGGCCACACGACCATCACGTTGAGCTTTACATTTCTATCGAAAAAATTTTATAGGTAACTCACTTATTCACTCTTAGCTTCTTCTTCCCCCAATTTTTGAATATTGTGTAGGGGTATTGAATTTCTTTGCTTTTTCATGTTTTAGGATCCAATTAGCTTGAGAAAAAACGTTCACTCTTGCTTATGTGAAGCTTGGGTAAGGTGAGGATATTATAATTCTATCTAAATATTCTAAATTTGTGCTTTGGGTATTAAATTGGGTGTATATGTGTTATGAATGTATATTAGGTTGTGAATAAATAATTGGAGCTTGAAATTGTGGATATTGGAACTTGGAGGAAGCTGAACACTAGTATTTTGTTTAGGTTTTTGGGGATGTGTTGGTTTTAATAAGTTGCCTTGATCACTATGAGAAAATCGGCCAAGGTATGGTTTAGGTTTCTTGCATTTAATATATAATGTTCTGTAAAAACTTAGGCTAGATGACCATAGGATAGGTTAGAATGTATGTGTATATATATTGTTTAGTGTTTTGTTAATAAATATGTTTGGTTGGTGCTACAGGTTGGTTGATGGTTTAGTGAATAATTGATTAATCATTTGAGGACATAAGCATATAAATTTAGGATTTGTAAGCTATGGTGTTGGTTGTTGGATTTGAGAAGTATATGTGCAATTATTGTTGGTACGAGGCATGATTTTTTATGGTGGTTGATGTGTTAATGAAGAAGGACATAATGTGTTAGAAAGTGCAAGTTTGGTGATCAATGGCATGGGATTTGTTTTTATTGAAAATGAGGTTTTAAAAGTTTGTAAAGAATTTGGTTTTGGGCTGAACTTCGGCGAGTCATAACTTGGCTTTCGGACCCTCAATATGCTTCCAGCTTGTTTTAAAATAAAAATTCGGTTCATGAAGTTTATGCCATTTGAAGAACGGGTGAAATATATTTTAAGTTGAAGAAGTTATGGGTGTTGGAATATTTGAACCAAAAACTGTTTTCTTTCTTTCAATTCTGCAGCTTGCTACTGAATCAGATTTTTTTAAAAAACGTACGTCCACGCGTACGCTTGGCATGGAATTTTGACGATGCGTATGCGATTGGTCCACGCGTATGCATGACATGAAAGATTCACCTACGCGTACGCATGACAAAGGGATGCGCACGCGTGCTACATTTTTACACTCCCACGTATATGTAACACCCTAATTACCAAAGCTCACGCTTTCGGCTGCGCGACTCTGATAGCTCGGACATTACGATGACTCTTATACTATTTAATACTAAAATATGAGCTTGTTTAAAACTTTAAACCGCAATACCGCTCCAAAACACTTTTGTTATGTAACGTACATCCAAACATACAATACAGATTACAAAAAACTCACAAAGAGTACATACATACATATATATACAAAGATAAAGGCGAGGGTACAATAATATTACAAGCTTATCCAATACAATTCCTATCCCTCTTACATAATATATAAAGATAAAGGCGAAGGTACAATAAATAATAACTATAGCAATACAAAGCATCACGACAACAACTAGATAAACTCTTCGTGACTTCCGCGTCTATATCCTGAAATGGGAAAGTTGTAGGGGGTGAGAACATCATCCTCGAAACGGTTCTCACCGTAGGGTTGCAGAATTACTATAATAGGATACACGAGATAAAATCGTTATAGTGATTGATAACCGCCTTATGTATCTTTTCAAAAACAACGGTTTATTATAAAAGAGAAATCTGAAACCTTTTCTAAAAGAGGCACTTTTCAATTCTTAAAAACTCAAAAGCCTTTCAAAAGGTTTATCTATGCTGAATCAAATTAGCCTTTCATATTTTTCCAAACCAGAAACACAAAACCAAAACCAAAACCAACCATCGGTCCAACTCATTTAAACCACGGTCCTAGGCCCAAACAATCCAACAGCAACCAATCCACCACAATCCAACAGAGTTTCAGTCGCAAACACAAGTAGGAAGGATCAAGCAAAAACAAACAGTTACAGCAAGTAGAACAATTAGCAGTTAATAACAAGTAATCACAAAGGCAAACCAAGTACAATATGTACACCCAAACAATGTCACATAGATGCATATGATGCATGCATGTCCTAGTGGCTGATGATATCATCTGTCAGTTATAGAGCCAACCCGACAAGTCCTGGTAGCTAACCATTGGACTGTCCATCTGTCGTGCATTCCCAACTCGAGTTATTCTCGATCATCATCGTGATCATAATCATAATCTATATCCAACACCCTCACTGGGAAGGTGGCGTGGCGGCGAGACATAGGTCGATGGTAAGGCGCGGGTCCATCTCTCCCTATTTTGCGAGCTTTCTCTTCTCATTCAGATCTCCCATCCCCTTTGTTAGCCACGACGATGATGGTGGCAGTGGCGCCCACCGCGCTGCCTCCCTCTTCTCCCCTCTTCCCTGATTCTTTGTTTGTTTCCCTCTGCCTTTCTTTCTTTTATTGTATTTTGGGGGAAACCGCGTGTGTTGTGGCTGTTGGGACATGGGGAAAAACGGGTAACCGGGTAGGGTTTCAGGGATAGGGTTTTTGAGTAAAATTAGAGTTAGGGGCATATTGATAATTTCAAAGACAATTGAAAATAATATAGTAATTGAAACCCAAATTAAGTCAAACACTAATTATATATAGAGAAATACTATTTGCTCATCAATTTTACAAATTATTTTCAATAAAATGTTCAAATAAAAAAATTAGAAATAATATACTTAATTTTCCAAAACAATAGTATCAAAATTTTAAAATATTAATTATTTAGTCTAAATCATATAAAATCCTTATTATTTCACAACTGCCAACTTTATAATTTAAATATAGAAAATAATCCAATAATTATGAAATTAAGTAAAATCTTCACTTTAATTATCAAAACTTGATTTAATCATTCTCAATGAAATTCTCTACGAAATAATTTCTGAAAGTAAGATCTCTAATAATAAATATATTCAAAATCAGCTCATAATAAGATTCTTCAAAAGTTCTGGGTCTTACATTCTATCCACCTTACCAAAATTTTTGTCCTCGAAAATTAAAGTAGTACATAAGATCATACATAATCTTAGTACTTTCAAATACTTTTAGAAAAGTATGAAATCTTAGCATATATGTATAAATGCTCAAATACCGAATAACCATAAGATTTAAATATAGGGATAAAGTATGGTGTAAAGCAGAAGATACTGGATAAGTTCGATGCACAAGGTCATATGATTTCAAGGCTTTACAAAAACTTGAGGTAACAGTATAGGGTGCAAATCAAGATAGGCATTCACAAAACGAAGGGGTAGTCAATGTGATATAAAGGCTACCAAAACAGGTTGGTATGAAAACAACGGCTATAACGTTCCTTGACAAATCTCTTACCCACTTCAGAACTTCAACTTTGTAAACTCCACCAATCGCTTTATAACTTCATGGCTGATCATAAGCCTAACACCCACAAGCTCGTTTGCAAGAAACAAAATACCCACAACTCATAATGCCGTACACCTACCGCTTCACCTCCCATATACAAATATCATGTCTTAAAGAACTAACGCATCGCATTACTACGTCTACAGATTGCACGCGACATCAAAATAATTCTTGAGTCTACTCAGAAGGATACAAGATTTAGAAAGGAGAGTCAAATATCAAGGATAATACTCATAGATTTGAGAGAATGTATGCAATTCCAGGTAACCAAGGATGCTCAAGCAAAGAAGTTTGCTAGAAATAAATCGACTGACAACTTCAAAGATAACCTTTGGATTAAAGAAATTCAACAGGATCAATAAGAATAAAATCAGTGCATTAGTTCGAAACAAAGTCAAGCTAAGTCGAAGGAGTATGAGGCTTACAAAAGAGAATATCTCAAACCTAAGGCAAAGCTCATAGGACTCAAGTGCACGATTAAAAATACTTCCGAATACATTGTTCATAAAAGAATAGAAAACTTGCAGAGAAATCATTTCGCAGTTTAAAAGAAAGTTAAGCAACAGACATTCTTCAAGAGAGTAACAAAAGCAAAAATGTGGCTTTACTTTAATACAATTTCATGTTGAAGTAGATTATGTAGAATTTTAAAAACAATGCACACCGGTTTGGCTAAGAGTTAAAACATTTCCTCAAATATCTTAGAAAGATAGTTAGGTGCACAACTTAACCAAAAGTAATTCATAAAACTCAAAAGAAATCAAATGCTTGTTCAAAAATTCTCAAAGTTCATAGTCAAACAAGCGCGTATAAAAATTATAGCAAGGACGAAAGAAGAAGTTAAACTCTATTTAGAAAAGAGAATCTAAGGTAAAAATTTGCTTATAAGTTGGTAAGAAAAATCAGTAGTGTGTTACAAATGGACAGATTTCTACTAAATAAGGAAGCTTTCAAAACTTCATTTAAAATAGCGCATGCCAACCTTAAAAACTACTTTGTCAAAATTGAACCATAGTTTCAATCTCAATCAAGCAACAGAAAATAAATTCCGTTTAGAATTTCTTCTAAGAGAATTCAAAACTCTTAAAAAGTTTAAAACAAGGCTCCAAAAGTATACTTGAAATCACCATCTCAGAAGGGCATTCAAGGAGTTTAGGATGTACTTAAAAATGAGTCAAGCCATATAAGAAAAGATCTTAAATCAAGGTAGTTCGCACGAGATCCGCTAGGCATGAGACATCAAACAAGCTTTCAATTAATCCAAAAGAATACAAAAGTCATAGGAAAAGACAACTCAATCATTAGTAATTTCTAAAGGATAAATCTTTAACTAAAAACTCTAGTAGAGACAATGAGAGAATAAACGATGCACGAAATTGAAAAAATCAAGCCGACTCATATAATGATGAGGTTCACAAGAGAAGGGAAACTTGAGTGATGGTAGTGCCCACAAGAGGTAAAAGAATGATTAAAACATAATCAAGTATGACATTCATGGATATGGAAAAGCTTAAGAGAGAATGAGTTCGTTCACAAGAAGAAAGCTATGAGTCCAACATTTTCAAAAGAACAACAATGGCATAGAAAATGTAGTATGCTAAACCAAACTCAAGACAAAAATAGATTAGGTAAAGTTCATCAACGAAAATCAACTGGGATTAAAGCGAAAAATCCTTTTTTCCCAAAATTTTGAAAAACACCTAAATCAATAGTCAAATTAAGATATGCATTGGAACTGTAGTAAAATCATTAGAAAGTCTAATTGTAGTTAAAATAAGTGTAGTTCTGTAAACCAGTAAAAGCACAGGCGAGGTATTAGAATTAAACAGTTGTTAAACTGTATAAGGAATTTTCAAAGTTTCATATATGGATAAGTATATATCTAATCAACAATATTTTTTATAAAATCTCAAAATTGGCTGTGATCACTGTCAAATAAGAGAAAAACTGAATCAACAATTTCTTTAATAATGGACTCGGAATCAGGAGTTAAAATGCATAGCGCATTAAGACAAGTTCAAAGCCATATCAAAGGATACATGAATCAAGAAGAACTCAAACAGAGGAAGGTAGATGCAACAATGATTTCAAACAAGCAGATGCACTTAAGATCAAACAAGAATGCATATGAATAGAGGAATAGAGTTGAAAAATCAAACTACTTTTCAAAAGGAGTAGCAAACAAGAACTTCAAGTTAGGATATGAAAGAACAGGTCGACTCAAACAAAATTCAAGACACACAACTGAATAGTCTCGAGAAATAGTTTCCAACGTTCCCAAAACCCGCGATTCGCTTTATCCAAAACTCGTATATCATCTATGATAACCCATCAGTTCTTTCATATACATAATTCATTAGTATTAAGCCGGCCAAACTTAATATCGGGAATTATGCAATGCAAGACTAACAGTGTTAATCAATAGACCGTCATGTGCATAAAGCTCTAATTCTTATCATCCGACCAAGACCTATTACATGACAAACGCTCAGAGTATGCAATTGAAGCATAGTCAGTCCATTCCTCAGGCTCTACAGGAAGGACCGCTCTGATACTATAATGTAACACCCTAACTACCAAAGGTCACGCTTCCAGCTGTGCGACTCTGATAGCTCAGACATTACGATGACTCTTATACTATTTAATACTAAAATATGAGCCTTTTTAAAACATTAAACCGCAATACCACTCCAAAACACTTTTGTTATGTAACGTACATCCATACATACAATACAAATTAAAAAAAAACTCACAAAGAGTATATACATATATATAATATTGCAAACTTTAACCAATACAATTCATGTCCCTCTTACAAATATATAAAGATAAAGGCGAGGGTAAAATAAATAATAACTATAGCAATACAAAGTTCACGACAACTAGATAAACTCTTCGTGACTTCCGCGTCCATATCTTGAAATGGAAAAGTTGTAGGGGGTGAGAACATCATCCTTGAAAGGGTTCTCACCGTAGGGTTGCAAAATTACTATAATAGGATACGCGAGATAAAATTGTTATAGTGATTGATAACTGCCTTATGTATCTTTTCAAAAACAATGGTTTATTATAAAAGAGAAATCTAAAACCTTTTCTGAAAGAGGCACTGTTCAATTCTTAAAAACTCAAAAGCCTTTCAAAAGGTTTATCTATGCTGAACCAAATTAGCCTTTCATATTTTTCCAAACCAGAAACACAAAACCGAAACCAACCATCGGTCCAACTCATTTCAACCACGGCCCTAGGCCCAAACAATCCAACAACGACCAATCCACCACAATTCAACAGAGTTCCAGTTGCAAACACAAGTAGGAAGGTTCAAGCACAAACAAACAGTTACAGCAAGTAGAACAATTAGCAGTTAATCACAAGTAATCACAAAGGCAAGCCAAGTACAATATGCACACCCAAATAATGTCACATAGATGCATATGATGAATGCCTATCCTAGTGGCTGATGATATCATCTGTCGATTATAGAGCCAACCCGACAAGTCCTAGTAGCTAACCATTGGACTATCCCTCTATCGTGCATCCCCAACTCGAGTTATTCTCGATCATCATCATGATCATAATCATAATCCATATCCAACACCTTCACTGGTGTATATTCACGGGGGCGAGCTCATCCGGGACTTTCACAGTGCCCGGCCACACTTACGACATAGGGTCAGCAGAGTCTCGAGTCTCCACCTGGAGCACGTGGTGGCTAGCAACTGCTTTCTTCCAGGAAAACTTGTGTCTCCGATAGTGGAAGTGCAACAATCACAATATCAATAATTCATCATATTTGCATTCATTCTCAGCCATCCGGCTTAAGTTCATAATTCATATTCAGCCATCTGGCTCATGACATATTCCGCAATCAGCTATAATTCATTATCATATACAGCCATTCCGGCTCAAAACAATATAGCACCTCCACCATTCAACATCATCAAATTCATAAAAATCAATATTCAAAGCCATAAATCACTTTTTCTCAATTCACTTCACTTTGAAATCAAATTTCAATGCTTTTCAACCTTGCCTTTAAAGTTCTCATTTCTCAAATCATCTCAGGCTCATAAGCCACTCTTACTTAAGGTAAGTTTCCCTTTTTTTAAAAAAGACAAAGCCACCATCGACATTCTCTTTTCAAAACTTCCAAAACCATGGCAAGTTAAAGACTTATTTTGAAATATTCAAAATCGTCCATCCAACAACGGGAATTTATAACAAAAATTCCTTGGCAGAGTCTCAAGTCTTTAGGGGAGAATAACATAATTCATTTCCTCAAATTCACTTAAAATCATTAAAACCTTGGCTTCCTGATTTGAGTAATAAAAGTAGGATCTAAGCCAAACCGAATCATGTAATCAATTACTTTTTTCAAAGCCGTTTTCTTCACTTAAACAAAACCAGCTTCAACCCCATGATAAATTCTAAAAGCATTTCAAACTACTCAAAAATTGTTTTAATCTTACAAAAATTCTGAATTCAAAGAGTACTTAAAACTTTTTCCAAAATATTTTAAAATGAAACTTGTCAATAGACGTTCAGGTTCTTTCAAAGTCACTGAAACTCCTCTAATTGATACCGTCTAGTCAAATTCAAAGACTTAGCCCTTTTTACATTTAAAACAGCTTTAGAACATAAGTTTCATCTAAATAACTTTCTCCCAAAAAGATACAATGCTTTTCTTAAGAAACAAGACTAAATCATAATTTTCTCTTTAATAATTCATTTCAAAAGCATGAATCATCCTTTTTTTAATAATTCAAATAAAATAGTAGAAGTCTTTAACTCATCATTTTTCCAGAAAACATTTCAATAAAGTCACGGATTCTACCGGAATTTTGGTAGCACCTCCCCTAAAACTTGGACTTTACCACCCGGTTTGGGTCCTAACAAAACCGTTCCACAATCCTTTTCAATGGTCCAAATCCAAAATCAGTTCAAGAGGAAGCTAAATCCAACAGTCACTCATTTTCATATTTCGGCTCTGCTTGCTCTCTCAAAAGCAGAAACAGCTACAAGCGGCACAAGCAAATCGGATTCTAATTCCTAAAACCATTAACATTGCCAATACTTTATTACACGGAATAGAACACTAACGCAGGGCTTTCGAAAGAAAAATACTCACTGAAATAGCGAAACGAAATAGCTGCGGGTTCTGAACCAGTTTGGCAGCGGCCCCGGCAGTCACCTCAAGCGGCAGCGGCGATGAAAAACCCCAACAACTGCGACTGCACAACAACGTCATGACCATAAAAACCCAAAAAGAGAAAACAAAGAAAACCAAATGCAGAGATCCTTACCGGCTGCGGTTTCAGTGGCCAAGGCAATTTTCTTCGGCGACCATACAGTGGACCATAACCACTGCGGCAGCTAAGAGGGTGGCGGCCTTGGCAGCAGTTCTTAATGGCAACGGCAGTATGCGTGGCAGAACAACCCACCACCATCGTGCCTCACCCTCTCCACAACATACTCCTCTCTCCTCGAAGCTCGACGGTGACAGCACACGGCGGCTCGGAAGGAACGGCGACAGTATTGCGACGCCAACTACCATGGGAGCTCGGTGCTAAGCTGACAGCGACGATTCCCCCGCGGCGGTGAGGACACAGCTGGCTTCACGACTCCCACTCCCTCTTCGCGTCTTTCTCTGGCAGTGGGCTGAGCGGCGACGACACGGCTCCACAAGACGGCAACGCTCCTCCTCTCACGGTTCTGACAGCAGCTCGCGAATGGACCGAATGATGGTGGCACAGGGAAGGTGGCGTGGCGGCGAGACGTGGGTCGACGGCAGGGCGCAGGTCCATCTCTCCCTGTTTTGCGAGCTCTCTCTTCTCATTCAGATCTCCCCTCCCGTCTGTTAGCGATGGCGGTGACGGTGGCAGTGGCACCCACCGCGCCGCCTTCCTCTTCTCCCCTCTTTCCTGATTCTTTGTTTGTTTTCCTCTGCCTTTCTTTCTTTCATTGAGTTTTGGGGGAAAACCTCATGTGTTATGGCTGCTGGGACATGGGGGGACGGGTAACCGGGTAGGGTTTCAGGGTTAGGGTTTTTAAGTAAACTTAGGGGTAGGGGTATATTGGTAATTTCAAATAAAATTGGGAATAATATAGTAATTGAAACCCAGATTAAATCCAACACTGATTATATATAGAAAAATACTATTTGCTCATCAATTTTATAAATTATTTTCAATAAAATGTTCAAATCAAAAAATTAGAAAAAATATACTTAATTTCCCAAAAAAGTAGTATCAATATTTTAAAATATTAATTATTTAGTCCAAATCATATAAAATCCTTATTATTTCACAACTACCAACTTTATAATTTAAATATAGAAAATAATCCAATAATTATGAAATTAAATAAAATCTTCACTTTAATTATCAAAACTTGATTTAATCATTCTCAATGAAATTCTCCATGAAATAATTTCTAAAAGTAAGATCTCTAATAATAAATATATTCAAAATCAGCTTATAAAAAGATTTTCAAAAGTTCTTGGTCTTACAGCATACGTGTAAGCCACGCGCACGCGTGGCCCCTATTCCAGCAAACATGGTTTTCTAAGTTTTAAACCCTATTTCAAACTTCTAAACCTCTATTTTTAGTCCTTTAGTCATAAATAATAGTATTAAACCTGATAATCAGATGAAGTTAAGAAATGGGGATAACTTGGAGGTGAAGTAAAGCTAAAAAATGATTAATTGCTTATGAAATGTTACGGATAATCATGTATGATACTTGGCTTGAATAATCAAATGATCTGAGATACAAGATTCCCTGGGTAAAGTACCGTGGCTTGCCACCACGTCTACTAGGTCGAAAACTCGATACTCTGTTGACCCTGTGACGTAAGGGTGACCGGGCACTTATAAATTCCTGGGAATGTTTACCCCCATTGAGCAATATTATTTATTTGAGAAAAAACTTTGCATAAACTCTTAGGGATGCATGTCGAGGGACAGTCCAAAGGTTTAGCAAGCCGGACTTGTCGGGTTGGCTTGATAACCTACAGATGAGACTCATCAGCCATAGGACAGGCATGCATCATGTGCATATTACTTGAATTACTTGTTTGTGCATTAACTGGGAGTGCCTAATTGCATTTGCTATGTTAACTGTATATTTGTTACCTGTAGTACTTGTAACCTTTTTGTGTTTGCCATTATCTGTTTATTTGGCTGTGATATGTTCTCGGAGATGGAGGTACGAAGGAAAGGCGGTAAGACTAGATTTAAGATTAAGTTAAGTTAGGCTTAGATACTCCTAGAAAACCACCTTTTATGGTTTCTATTTAATATTTTAAGCTTTATAATCTGAGTGTCGGTGTTCTAGGATCACCTCTGGCATTCCCAGGACCTTATATCTTATATTTGTGGCACCTTTACCATACTGAGAACCTCAGTTTCTCATCCCATACTATATTGTTGTTTTTCAGATGCAGGTCGAGAGGCACCTCGTTAGGCGTATGGACTTTTGAAGCGAAGTGGCTGTCGGGTTACTTTTGTTGTATAGTTATGTATATATATGTACTTAGTTTTCTCTCCGCATAACTTGTTTCTCTTGATTCTCTTCGAGGCTTATGGAGAGACAGGATTTTGTTTATGTAAATTTGGGTTTTGGATATGTTTATATATGTGTATATATTCTCCGGCCAGCCCTGACTTCGCGGGCTGAGTTAGGAGCTTGTTACTTTGTATCTTTGGCCATCTATTCCTACTTTTGTTATCTTATGCTTGATAGTTATAGTTTTCCTAGCACGCAAGTTAACTCGTTTTCTGAACATTGCGCTTTAGTTCGCGATTTTTATTTTATCTGTTCTTCAAGGCTCCTAGTTTATTATATTCTTTCTGCTATTATATGTACACATTTTATTCTAGAGGTCATAATACCACACCACCTCTGTATTACGGCTTAAGCGTAAAGCTGAGTGTGGTAGGGTGTTACTTCGCATGACAACATATGAACTTTTTATGTATATTATTTCCCTAATCCTTCTAAGGACTATGATCGATTCAATTGGATACCCTCTCAACCAAGAACCTTAGATATTCAACTGATCTTTTCAGGTAAGATTCGAATTGGATACTCTGCCAACCTAAAAATGTTAGATACTCAAACTTTTTAAGTTAAGAAATGACTCGATTGGATGCCCTACCAAACAAAAACTTTAGATATTTTCTTGATCTTCTCAGGTAAGACTCAGATCAAACCACTGCTTGATATAAGAACATTAGATATTCTTTCCTTAAACCTTCTTAGTACTAGGAATAACAAAAATGATCAAAGGTGTGATGTCTGAAGACTTACAAGATAATTTAGCATAAAGATGTTTTCAACTTCTACAAATGAGTTGATGAATTATTTTTAGATTCTCTGATACTGTACTAATATGATACAGCTAAGTTCAGACAAGTCATCTCAGAATTTCAAAAATGTAATATGATCTACAGATAAAAATCAAATGACAACCTAAATTACAAGTCGAAGAACAAAATATTTTTCTAACATAGAAGAATGAAAAAAAAAAGGAATAAACTAAGAATAAAAAATCTAAAAATTTGCAGCATGTTATAAAATTAAAAGTGTGGGTATCCTACTACTTAATGGAGCATTATCAAAGTTTGATAATACGTGCTTCCACAGTTCCACTAAACAATAAGTGGGTTAGGTAATCAATAGTTTATTACTGTTTGATTCAATTTTCATACATAAATAAGTGCTATAGATGAAAGTTTTAGGACTATAACAAGCATAAGAGAATAAGTCATTAGCTATATAGCTATGTTAGTATTCTTTTGTAACTCCGAATATTGTTGAGAGTGTGTTATAAATTACTAAGTGTTATAGTATAAGGATATTGTTAATATATAACTCTCTTATTCTTAATTATATATAAATCTCTACATCTATTTTTCTACTTTCATTATAATTTCACAACATAGCACTTTGTTTTAAAAAATGTTCTTGTTTTGTCAAAGACCTAGATCGACTTTACATAAGTAGTGAACAATTACTACAATAAAAATGCTAAGTATCATCGGATTCCTCAAATATATCCGATGGTAATCAATTTACCATCAGATTTATCGTCAAAAATAATCTAACAATATAAACCTCGCCGGTAAATATTTACCGTCAGATTTATTTTGTCCAACAGTAATTACCATCGAATTTTGTGACAGATTACTAGCTCAGGAAACCAATTGCCAAAGCATGTTTTTACGCGCCATATTACCATCGGATTATTTCTATGGTAATGCCATTTTTTTTTGAATTTGAAATAAATGATCAATTTTAATTTTAAATTTAAATATTTTTCACACAATTAGTAGTTAATTAGTAAATAATGAAGAATTTTTATTTAAAATAAATAAATAATACAATGTGAAAATTAAATAAAGTGTAAAGTATACTTTTTGTCTCTGAAGTTTGACAAAAATTTTAAAAATACCCCTAAATTTTATTTTGTTTCAATTTTATCCCAAAAGTTTTCGATTTTCATCAAATGCATCCCTGACGACTAATTTTTTAAAAAATTTAAGACCAATTCAATAACAATTTCATAAGAACAACTCTCAACACAAACAAATTAAGCATAATTTTCATGCATTATTGTTAAATTGGTCTTAAATTTTATGAAAATTTAGCCGTTGAGAGTATATTTGATTCAAATCAAAAACTTCTAGGACAAAATTGAAACAAAATAAAACTTAGAAATATTTTTTAAACTTTTACCAAGCTTCAAGGACAAAAAAATATACTTTACCCTTAAATAAAAGTAAAGTAAAGCAAATAAATCTATGAAACAATAAAAAAACCTAATATCTACAGTTCTAGGTAGTCGTCAACGTTATCAGTCCTGTGGCCTTGAATCAGTGGTGCAAAAGGTGGTGATGATGTTCGTGAGCACTAGCGCTACCGATGCCACATACAGCAGGATCGCTGCCATCAGCAGCGGTGCTGCCACTAGTAGGGTCGATGCTAGTGTAAAACCCGGTTAATTAACGGCTAATTAACCCATAAATGAGAATTTATTCTGGAAAGCCTAAAATGTGATTTTTATGGCTAAATGTGATAGAGGAGATTGAGACGAGAATTTCGGTATCAATTTTATAGAATTCGGACCAAGATTGGACCGAACGGGCCAAACCGGGCCAATTGGACCCAAAGTGGGCCCTTGGCCCAACATAACTTAACCAAAACCCTAGTTTTCAGCACTCTCTCTCCTCATTTGTTACACACACAAGCTGAAATTAGAGAGAAAGGGAGGAAGAACACTCTCTCAAGTTCTCTCCCTTGGTTGATCTTCAAACCACCATAACTTTTGATCTAGAGCTCCGATTGCCGCTCCGTTTGCGGCCACGCGTTCACCGCGAAGAGCTCTAAAAAACCCATACAATCAATCTTGAGGTAAGCCACGTGTTGCTGTTCGAAATTTCAGCCCTTATTTTCGAGTTTCATGGGTGAAATGTTGAGATTTTGGGTTCTTTGATGTTATAGGACCCAACTCTCTTGAAGGAGAAGGTTAATCTTGTCTCCTTGGACCTTGGGTGTGGTAAGATTCTCAACCCTAGTGTATTTTGTTGTTTTATGATGTTTGGGTTTTGAGATGTTGTGTATGGGTATGATGATTGTGGCTTAGGTTGTGTATATGTGAATATTGGAGCTTGATTGGTGATTTTGAAAAGCTTGGAAAGGGTTTGGTGGTGAAAAATCTGTTCTTGGAGGTGTTGAGGCCTTGAGAGCTTGTAGATAAGTGATTTGGAAGTGCTCCGGTGGAGCTTGGGAAAATCGGCTAAGGTATGGTTTCGGTTTCCCGTATCTAATATGTAATGTGGTAGGAAATACTTAGGCTAAAGGCCCTAAGATAGGCATTGAATGGTTGGTGTTGTTGAATTGTTGATATATATGATGTGGTCATATATGTGATGATGATTAATGATGCCTTGGTGGTATGATGTATGAGAAATATGCATGTTGTGATATATGCTTGATGATTGGTTATGGTTGAATTGTGGGTTGAACCATGTTTATGGTGAGCATGATGTTGATTGTGTATAATAATGAATTATTGGGATTGGTGTTGTTGGATTTGGCATGAGGAAGAGTATATGATATGTCAATATGTTTGAGTTTGAGCCACTTGGGTGAAGTGGGTTAAAATGATGAGATAGTGATTTTGTAAATTGTGGTAAAGTGTCAATGTGTGAGTTGAGGAGGCTTGATGTTGAAATTGATATATTTTGATTTATTTCAAAGGAAAGGGATGAAAATGGCATGTTTTGATTGATTTTGAAAAGAGTTGGAAATGGCTTGTTTTGAAAATGGCACTTTGTGGTTTTTATGAAAAACATGGTTTTTGGGCATACTTTGGTGGGACATAACTCGGACTACGGATCTCTGTTTTGTACCAAATATTTTTAGAAATGAAATTGGATCCGGGATGTCCATGCCGTTCGAAGAACGGGTGAAAAACGATTTAAAATGAGAAAGTTATGTCCGTTGGAAGATTGGGGTTTAAATTGGTGAATTCTGCAGCTTTTAACTTAGAAAATTTTTAGCAGGATGACCCCTTGCGCGTGGGCGCACTTGGCGCGTGCGCGCCGTTCTTCCCGAAAATGCCATCCACACGTGCGCGTGATGTGCGCGGGCGCGCCGATGGTGCTGCACCCAATGCCCAGCCATTTTCCAGAGAGTTATGCCAGAACTATGCTAGTGTTGTGCCTGGGGCACGAGAACACCCACGCGTACGCGTGGTTGACGCGTGCGCGTCGATTGCAAATTTTTAATCCACGCGTTAGCGTGCATGACGCTTGCGCGTCGATGAAGTTTTTGAGGCCATCCGCGCGTGCGCGTGAAGTGCGCGTACGTGTGGACCTGTTTTCATCCCAAAGTTGATTTTTGAGCTTTAAAAGCCAAATTTCATACTTCTAAGCCTCCGATCTCACCACTTATAGCTTAAATCATTATGATATGCCTAGCTATTAGAAAAGGGCTAGTGAATGAGGTAACTTGCTAGTGAAGCAAGGGGAAGATGAATAATCAATGAGGATCATTGATGATTATGTGAGACGCGGAGGATGGTGGTGGAAGTGCTTGTTATGCCATTGGCCGAAGGGCCGTAATTGTTTATGAATTGGCTGGTTCTGGATTGAACCGTGAGCCGGAATAGCTGTGTATGCTATGAATATTGGCTGGTTCTGGATTGAACCGTGAGCCGGAATAGCTGTGTATGCTATGAATATTGGCTGGTTATGGATTTAACCGTGAGCCGGATGGCTGATATGGATGTTGATCCATAGATGAGAATTCATGCATGTTTATGCTGAATTATTGATAATTGTGATTTGCACTTCCACTATCTGAGATACGAGTTTCCCTGGGTAGTAGCAGTGGCTAGCCACCACGTGCTCCAGGTTGAGACTTGATACTCTGTTGACCCTATGTCGTAAGTGTGGCCGGGCACTGTGAAAGACCCGGATGAGCTCGCCCCCGTATATATTCACCAGTGAGGGTGATGGATATAGATCATGATTATGATCAAGTTTATGACGAGTATCACTCGAGTTGGGGATGCATGACAGAGGGACAGTCCAATGGTTAGCGACCAGGACTTGTCGGGTTGGCTCTATAACCGACAAGATGATATCATCAGCCACTAGGGACAGGCATTCATCATATGCATACTATATGAATTGTTTGAGATTGCCTATTTGACTGCATATTACTTGCTAATTGTCTAAATGCCTTACTTGTTCCTAATTGTATATTTCTTGCTTGATATAACTGTGTTTGCTATATTATACTCCTGCTGGTGGTTGGGAGGTCTGAAGGAATTGGAAAGGGAAGTATTAGTTAGACTGAAGTATCCTTAGTCAGATGCCCTTTTTGGTTTAGTTTGTTTATAAGCTTCGATATTATTTGGATGAAGTTCTAGGATTGCCTTCGGCTTTCCTCCATTATTATGTATTATATATGTGGAAGCTGTTACCATGCTGGGGACCTCTGGTTCTCACCCATGTGGATTTTGTGGTTTTCAGATGCAGGACGTGAGGTTTCCCGCTGAGGCATGCTGGAGACTTCTAGATTTGCGAAGATCCTTTGTTCTCGGGGCTATGTTTTGGTTTATATGTTTTGCTTAGATACTTTTATCTCCATTAAATAATACAAACTGTGATGACTCCTCTTATGGGAGAATTTTGGAGAATAGGTTTTATGTATTTGTGTCCCTTTGGGTTTCCTTTGGGGTTTTCCTTATTATATCATATGTATATATTGTTATGCTCGGATCGGTTATCTTCGCAGCCGGATCTTGAGTCTTGATATTTCTGTTTTTGACACTCCTTTGTATATATATAATCTCACGTTGGTTTATCCTTGTTCGTTACGTTATCGATCGGAGTGTTGCGCTTTTGAGTTGCGGTTTTTGTTTACCCCTTTTTCTACAAAGGCTCCTAGTTATAATTAATCATTCATACTACTATACGTACTAAATTTTTATTTTAGAGGCCGTAATACCTTGCCATCTCTGAATTATGACTTAAGCATAAGACTCTGTATGGTAGGGTGTTACATTATGGTATCAGAGCAGTTCGTTCCTGTAGAGCCTGAGGGATGGACTGATTATGCTTCTGTGCATTCTCTGTGTGTGTGTGTGTTATGTGCTATTAGTATATCTACTTGATATAATTGGCATAAACGTTCATGAGCATGCATTTGGGACTTTGAAGCACTAGACTTCCGATATTGAGACTGATCAATTTAATATCGATTGTTTGGTGTGTATAGGAACCAGATGGCGCCTCGTGGACGCGGTAGAGGTAGTGTGAGAGGTCGTACGAATGCTCGTGCGTCGGAGAATAACCCTCACGACCCGGTGAACTTTATGACTGCGTTGGAGAACATGGCTGCTGCTATGCAAGCCACTGCTGAGGCTCTTGGTCAACAGATGAACAACCATGGTAATGATGGAGGTGGAGTTCATGGCCCGATGACGCTGGCAAACTTTTTGAAGGTTAATCCGCCTAAGTTCAAGGGGACTACTAGCCCGACTGAGGCTGATACATGGTTTCAGGCTATAGAGCGAGCGCTGCAAGCGCAAGTGGTGCCTGAAGGACAGCGTGTCGAGTTTGCTACCTATATGCTTGTCGGTGAAGCGTCCCATTGGTGGCAAGGTATCCGACGTCTTCTGCAGCAGGGTGATGACTATATCACCTGGAATGTTTTTCAAGAAGAGTTCTATAAGAAGTACTTTCCGACTTTTGCTAGGACGGCCAAGGAACTTGAATTGTTACAGCTGAAGCAGGGTACTATGTCCATATCAGAGTATACTGACAAGTTTGAGGAGCTGTTCAGGTTCTCTCGTATGTGCCAAGGGACTCCGGTGGAATATGAAGAATGGAAGTGTGTTAAATATGAAGGAGGACTCCGGAGCGATATTTTCAGTTCAGTAGGACCAATGGAGATTAGGACCTTCTCCGAATTGGTGAACAAGTGTAGGGTTGCTGAAGAGTGTGTGAAAAGGGCAACCGCTGAGAAAGGGAGTCAAAAAGGATCATTCTCACAGAACCGAGGGAAGAGCTTTGCACCTAGAGGTCCGTCTTTCAAGAGGGGAAGCTCTTTTAGGAGGCCCAACAACAACAACAACTCCCAATGGAAGAAGTTTGGGAAGCAGCCTCAGAATGATCAAGCTTGTACTAGATGTGGGAGACACCATCCGGGAGCACCATGCAAGGCCGGATGGGGTTTGTGCTACACTTGTGGAAAGGCGGGGCATAAAGCCGCAAATTGTCCTGAGAAGCAGAAACAAGGTGCTGGAAAAGCACAACAGACTGGTCGGGTGTTCACCACTTCAGCTGTAGGAGCTGAGGGATCTGAGACACTCATTCGAGGTAATTGTGAGATAGCTGGTCAAACTTTAAATGCTTTATTTGATTCAGGAGCATCACATTCATTCATTGCATTTGAGAAAGCCCATGAGTTAGGATTGAAGATTGTAACTTTAGGATATGATCTAAGAGTGTACAATGCTACCCATGAAGCCATGGTAACTAGGCTAGGATGCCCGGAAGTTTCCTTTAGATTCAACCAGCATGATTTTGTTCATAATTTAATCTGCTTACCGATGATTGGTCTTGATCTTATCTTGGGATTGGATTGGTTATCTAAGAACCATGTCCTGCTTGATTGTTCTACAAAGTCGGTGTACTTTATGCCGGAAGATATTGAAGGGCCGGTCGTGGTGAATAATTATTATTTGAATTCGATGATGGTGAACTGTTCTGGTGTTGAATGTCAGGGTATCCTATTGTTAACCGCGGGCGTTTCGGGTGATGATCAAAGGTTGGAACAGATTCCGGTTGTGTGTGAGTTTCCGGAAGTGTTTCCCGATGATATTGATGAGTTTCCACCTAACCGAGAGGTTGAGTTTGCCATTGAATTGGTGCCAAGGGCGGGACCAATCTCAAGTGCTCCTTATAGGATGTCACCGTTAGAGATGAACGAGTTAAAGTCTCAGTTAGAGGATTTGTTAGGAAAGAATTTTATACGCCCAAGTGTATCTCCGTGGGGTGCTCCAGTGTTACTGGTGAAGAAGAAAGATGGGAGTATGCAGCTCTGTGTGGATTACAGGCAGCTGAACAAGGTTACAATAAAGAATAAATACCCATTGCCGAGAATTGATGATCTCATGGATCAGTTGCAAGGAGCTGGAGTTTTCTCCAAGATCGATTTGCGATCCGGTTATCACCAGATAAGGGTGAGGGGTGAGGATATCCCTAAGACCGCTTTCAGGACTCGTTATGGTCATTACGAGTACACTGTAATGTCTTTCGGGTTGACAAACGCTCCTGCAGTGTTCATGGATTACATGAATAGAGTTTTCCGTTCGTTTCTGGATAAATTCGTTGTTGTCTTCATTGATGACATACTGATTTATTCCAAGACTGAAGAAGAGCATGCGGAACACTTGAGGGCCGTGTTGCAGATTCTAAAGGAGAAGAAACTTTATGCAAAACTGTCTAAGTGTGAGTTTTGGAAGAGTGAGGTGAAGTTTTTGGGCCATGTGGTGAGTAAGAAGGGAATAGCCGTAGATCCAACTAAGGTGGAGGCTGTGATGGATTGGAAGCAACCAACCACCGTGACGGAGATAAGGAGTTTTCTGGGTTTAGCTGGCTATTACTGAAGGTTTATCAAGGGCTTTTCACAGATAGCTTTGCCAATGACAAAGTTGACCCGCAAAGACACTCCGTTCGTTTGGACTCCTGAGTGCGAGGAGAGCTTTCAGACATTGAAGAAGAAGTTGAACACTGCACCTGTGTTAGTGATACCCGAGCTGAATGAGCCATTTGAGGTGTATTGTGATGCCTCATTGAAGGGTCTAGGATGCGTGCTGATGCAGCATCATAATGTGGTGGCGTATGCCTCACGACAGTTGAGACCTCATGAAGTTAGTTACCCTACGCACGATTTGGAACTCGCTGCAGTTGTGTTTGCCTTGAAGGTGTGGAGACATTATCTCTATGGGGTTAAGTTCCAAGTTTTCTCTGATCATAAGAGCTTGAAGTACCTCTTTGATCAGAAAGAGCTTAATATGAGGTAGAGAAGGTGGATGGAATTGTTGAAGGACTACGACTTTGAGTTGCATTACCATCCGGGAAAGGCGAACGTAGTGGCGGATGCGTTAAGTCGGAAGTCGTTATATGCGGCTTGGATGATGCTTCAAGAGGAGAAGTTGCTCAAGGGATTCGAGAGTCTGAAAATTGGTGCTCGAGAAGTATCCGGAACCTTGTGTTTGAGCCGATTAGAGATCTCAAGTGATTTTAAGTCCGAACTCCTAAAGGCTCATCAAAATGATGAAGCGTTATGGAAGGTGTTACCGGCTATTGAGTAAGGAAAACGGTGGAGAGTGTCGGAAGAAAAAGATGGGTTATGGAGATTCAAGGGTAGGATCATTGTGCCGGATGTTGGCACTTTGAGGCAAGATATCTTAAAGGAGGCACACAAAAGTGGATTCTCCATTCACCCGGGAAGTACTAAGATGTACCATGATTTAAAGGCGATGTTCTGGTGGCCGGGTATGAAGAATGATGTGGCGGAATATGTATCAAAGTGCTTAACTTGTCAAAAGGTAAAGATTGAACATCAAAGACCTTCCGGGATGTTGCAACCTTTAGAGATTCCACAATGGAAGTGGGAAAGTATTGCAATGGACTTTGTGTCGGGATTGCCAAGGACTAGGGCTGGTTTTGATGCTATTGGGTGATTGTGGACCGACTGACGAAGTCAGCTCACTTTTTACCCATTCGTATGACTTACACCCTTGAGGAGCTAGCACGGTTATACATAAAGGAGATTGTGAGACTTCATGGTGTACCTGCTACTATAATCTCTGATAGAGATCCTCGTTTCACTTCAAGGTTTTGGGGTGCATTTCAGAAAGCTTTTGGAACCCGATTAAGCTTGAGCACTGCTTACCATCCTCAAACAGATGGTCAATCCGAGAGGACGATCCAAACACTAGAGGATATGTTGAGAGCTTGTGTTTTGGACCAACCGGCGAGTTGGGATCGGTATATGCCATTGGTGGAGTTTGCATACAATAATAGTTATCATGCGAGCATCGGAATGGCTCCGTATGAGGCCTTGTATGGGAGGAAATGTCAATCTCCGCTATGTTGGTATGAAGCTGGAGAGAAAAGCTTGTTGGGGCCAGAAATGATAGCTGAGACTACTGAACAAGTCAAGAAAATCCGTGATAGGATGCTTATGGCGCAGAGTCGTCAAAAGAGTTACGCCGATCAGAGACGAAAGCCCTTAGAATTTGAGGAAGGAGATCATGTTTTCCTTAAGGTTACTCCGACTACGGGAGTAGGTAGGGCGATTAAGGCAAAGAAGTTGAATCCTCGATACATTGGTCCATTTCAGATCCTAGAGAGGATTGGACCGGTGGCGTATCGGATGGCTCTACCACCTCATCTTTCGAATCTGCACGACGTGTTTCACGTGTCGCAGCTTTGGAAGTACACCCCTGACGCTAGCCATGTGTTAGAACCTGAGTCGGTTCAGTTAAGGGAAGATTTGACGCTTCCAGTGGCTCCGGTCAGAATTGATGATACTAGTATCAAACGGTTGCGTGGAAAAGAGGTTTCATTAGTCAAAGTAGCTTGGAGTCGAGGCGGTGTTGAGGAACACACTTGGGAACTTGAGTCGGAGATGCGAATGGATTAGCCGCATTTATTCTCAGGTATTTGCATTTGAATTTTGTGGGCAAAATTCCCAATTAGGTGGGTAGAATGTAAAACCCGGTTAATTAATGGCTAATTAACCCATAAATGAGAATTTATTCTGGAAAGCCTAAAATGTGATTTTTATGGCTAAATGTGATAGAGGAGATTGAGACGAGAATTTCGGTACCAATTTTATAGAATTCGGACCAAGATTGGACCGAATGGGCCAAACCGGGCCAATTGGACCCAAAGTGGGCCCTTGGCCCAACATAACTTAACCAAAACCCTAGTTTTCAGCACTCTCTCTCCTCATTTGTTACACACACAAGCTGAAATTAGAGAGAAAGGGAGGAAGAACACTCTCTCAAGTTCTCTCCCTTGGTTGATCTTCAAACCACCATAACTTTTGATCTAGAGCTCCGATTGCCGCTCCGTTTGCGGCCACGCGTTCACCGCGGAGAGCTCTACAAAACCCATACAATCAATCTTGAGGTAAGCCACGTGTTTCTGTTCGAAATTTCAGCCCTTATTTTCGAGTTTCATGGGTGAAATGTTGAGATTTTGGGTTCTTTGATGTTATAGGACCCAACTCTCTTGAAGGAGAAGGTTAATCTTGTCTCCTTGGACCTTGGGTGTGGTAAGATTCTCAACCCTAGTGTATTTTGTTGTTTTATGATGTTTGGGTTTTGAGATGTTGTGTATGGGTATGATGATTGTGGCTTAGGTTGTGTATATGTGAATATTGGAGCTTGATTGGTGATTTTGAAAAGCTTGGAAAGGGTTTGGTGGTGAAAAATCTGTTCTTGGAGGTGTTGAGGCCTTGAGAGCTTGTAGATAAGTGATTTGGAAGTGCTCCGGTGGAGCTTGGGAAAATCGGCTAAGGTATGGTTTCGGTTTCCCGTATCTAATATGTAATGTGGTAGGAAATACTTAGGCTAGAGGCCCTAAGATAGGCATTGAATGGTTGGTGTTGTTGAATTGTTGATATATATGATGTGGTCATATATGTGATGATGATTAATGATGCCTTGGTGGTATGATGTATGAGAAATATGCATGTTGTGATATATGCTTGATGATTGGTTATGGTTGAATTGTGGGTTGAACCATGTTTATGGTGAGCATGATGTTGATTGTGTATAATAATGAATTATTGGGATTGGTGTTGTTGGATTTGGCATGAGGAAGAGTATATGATATGTCAATATGTTTGAGTTTGAGCCACTTGGGTGAAGTGGGTTAAAATGATGAGATAGTGATTTTGTAAATTGTGGTAAAGTGTCAATGTGTGAGTTGAGGAGGCTTGATGTTAAAATTGATATATTTTGATTTATTTCAAAGGAAAGGGATGAAAATGGCATGTTTTGATTGATTTTGAAAAGAGTTGGAAATGGCTTGTTTTGAAAATGGCACTTTGTGGTTTTTATGAAAAACATGGTTTTTGGGTATACTTTGGCGGGACATAACTCGGACTACGGATCTCTGTTTTGTACCAAATATTTTTAGAAATGAAATTGGATCCGGGATGTCCATGCCGTTCGAAGAACGGGTGAAAAACGATTTAAAATGAGAAAGTTATGTCCGTTGGAAGATTGGGGTTTAAATTGGTGAATTCTGCAGCTTTTAACTTAGAAAATTTTTAGCAGGATGACCCCTTGCGCGTGGGCGCACTTGGCGCGTGTGCGCCGTTCTTCCTGAAAATGCCATCCACGCGTGCGCGTGATGTGCGCGGGCGCGCCGATGGTGCTGCACCCAATGCCCAGCCATTTTCCAGAGAGTTATGCCAGAACTATGCTAGTGTTGTGCCTGGGGCACGAGAACACCCACGCGTACGCGTGGTTGACGCGTGCGCGTCGATTGCAAATTTTTAATCCACGCGTTAGCGTGCATGACGCTTGCGCGTCGATGAAGTTTTTGAGGCCATCCGCGCGTGCGCGTGGAGTGCGCGTACGCGTGGACCTGTTTTCATCCCAAAGTTGATTTTTGAGTTTTAAAAGCCAAATTTCATACTTCTAAGCCTCCGATCTCACCACTTATAGCTTAAATCATTATGATATGCCTAGCTATTAGAAAAGGGCTAGTGAATGAGGTAACTTGCTAGTGAAGCAAGGGGAAGATGAATAATCAATGAGGATCATTGATGATTATGTGAGACGCGGAGGATGGTGGTGGAAGTGCTTGTTATGCCATTGGCCGAAGGGCCGTAATTGTTTATGAATTGGCTGGTTCTGGATTGAACCGTGAGCCGGAATAGCTGTGTATGCTATGAATATTGGCTGGTTCTGGATTGAACCGTGAGCCGGAATAGCTGTGTATGCTATGAATATTGGCTGGTTATGGATTTAACCGTGAGCCGGATGGCTGATATGGATGTTGATCCATAGATGAGAATTCATGCATGTTTATGCTGAATTATTGATAATTGTGATTTGCACTTCCACTATCTGAGATACGAGTTTCCCTGGGTAGTAGCAGTGGCTAGCCACCACGTGCTCCAGGTTGAGACTTGATACTCTGTTGACCCTATGTCGTAAGTGTGGCCGGGCACTGTGAAAGACCCGGATGAGCTCGCCCCCGTATATATTCACCAGTGAGGGTGATGGATATAGATCATGATTATGATCAAGTTTATGACGAGTATCACTCGAGTTGGGGATGCATGACAGAGGGACAGTCCAATGGTTAGCGACCAGGACTTGTCGGGTTGGCTCTATAACTGACAAGATGATATCATCAGCCACTAGGGACAGGCATTCATCATATGCATACTATATGAATTGTTTGAGATTGCCTATTTGACTGCATATTACTTGCTAATTGTCTAAATGCCTTACTTGTTCCTAATTGTATATTTCTTGCTTGATATAACTGTGTTTGCTATATTATACTCCTGCTGGTGGTTGGGAGGTCTGAAGGAATTGGAAAGGGAAGTATTAGTTAGACTGAAGTATCCTTAGTCAGATGCCCTTTATGGTTTAGTTTGTTTATAAGCTTCGATATTATTTGGAGGAAGTTCTAGGATTGCCTTCGGCTTTCCTCCATTATTATGTATTATATATGTGGAAGCTGTTACCATGCTGGGGACCTCTGGTTCTCACCCATGCGGATTTTGTGGTTTTCAGATGCAGGACGTGAGGTTTCCCGCTGAGGCATGCTGGAGACTTCTAGATTTGCGAAGATCCTTTGTTCTCGGGGCTATGTTTTGGTTTATATGTTTTGCTTAGATACTTTTATCTCCATTAAATAATACAAACTGTGATGACTCCTCTTATGGGAGAATTTTGGAGAATAGGTTTTATGTATTTGTGTCCCTTTGGGTTTCCTCTGGGGTTTTCCTTATTATATCATATGTATATATTGTTATGCTCGGATCGGTTATCTTCGCAGCCGGATCTTGAGTCTTGATATTCCTGTTTTTGACACTCCTTTGTATATATATAATCTCACGTTGGTTTATCCTTGTTCGTTACGTTATCGATCGGAGTGTTGCGCTTTTGAGTTGCGGTTTTTGTTTACCCCTTTTTCTACAAAGGCTCCTAGTTATAATCAATCATTCATACTACTATACGTACTAAATTTTTATTTTAGAGGCCGTAATACCTTGCCATCTCTGAATTATGACTTAAGCATAAGACTCTGTATGGTAGGGTGTTACAGCTAGCGACGTGCATCTGGGTCTGGTACACCTCCATCTGAACCTCCATACGCTGCATCCACTCCAGCGACTCCCTAAACTCTAGCCTTAACTCATTCGTAGATGTCATGCTTGTGATGATCTCCTGATACCTCTTCCGATAATTGTTAAACTTTTGAACCTACTAGTAAAGGTTGTGCTGGAGCTCCTGCATCTGGAGCCTCAAATCCACGCCTTCCTCGGGCTGTACAGCTTGACTAGTGGCAGAGCCTGATGACAACCTCAACGTCGAGGTGTGGAGGCTGCTGGTGAAGAACGACAACATTCCGTATATGCAGTTCTTGTACAAGGCTGAGGTGGTCTCGTGCCAAACCACATTGGGGTCGACAACTGAGGCCGTAGATCCATCAGCAGCGTCCTCTCCACTTTGCTGAGATTGTTGAGTCGCAGCCTCTAGTATCTATGTGTAGGACTTCTATGCAATTAACACAAGTCACTGTGTGATTAGTAAGCTAAGACAGATATAATGTTAATATCTAATAAGTTCATAGCAGAAGATAATTAGACATATATTTACTCACCTGATAGTCCTGAGACCACTGATCAACAAATCTCGCCTTGTTCTCCTTCAGCGTGTGAGTGTACTTGAAGGTCTCTGCCAACAACATACCAGCCTGGCCTTGGTCTTCATGAAGGTCGCTAAGCCGCCGGTGTATTTTGTAGACCTCTCTGATGTACTATTAGCTCAGTTGGTGAGACGCCAATGCCTGAACCCCGCATCGATCCCCCAATGAGTGAACATGCCCTTCTTTACCTCCAATCAGAGGCAGTGCGTCCGCTGGTCCCGGCCGTGGTGAACATCATCCAGCATTTGCTGAAGCCACTGACCCATCCTATAGTCGAATATCTTTCGGATGGCTAGGTCGTGTTTAGCATCCCAAATGAAGTAAAGCTGCAACAAAGAAGCTTTAAATTAAGTTACACAAGATAGAGGATATAAACTAGCAAAAAAGAATTAAAAAAGAAACAATGAAAGTAATTACTACCCATTTTTCAAACCAACACTGCCTGGTCTCGGTGGAGATCCTCGTGTAGTTGGGCTAGGGCATGTCATACATTAGTTTGATGACATTCTTTATCTCCTGAGTACATGCATTCTGGTTCGGAAAAAACCTAACAACAACCCACAAACAAAAATAAACCTAAATCCATTAAACAGGAATCAATTTTTCAAGAAATCTCAACAACAATAGGAATCATAATTAATAAAACTAGAAAACAATAACCATCATCATTCCAAATCAACTTAAATCCACTAAACAAAAATTAATTTTTCAGGAAATCTCAGCAACAACTGAAATCATAATCAATAAAACTAGAAAACAATAAATAGGAAATGCGATACTTATCCCATGCCGCCATTAGACCAAATGTGCAACTGTACGATGGTAGGTGGTCGAGCGGCATCAGCTGCTGCCTCACTGTCGTGGCTAGACTCCGGGGCCGCGGCATCCGTCGCTGGAGTGGGTGTCGCCATGGATGCGGGCTATTGAGCAGTAGGAGGCGTCGTCATCACCGTAGACGGCGTCATGTAGTTGGGATTAGGGACCATGTTGAATGGTTGGTCCACTAAGCCCGCAACATGTGGCATGACCGGGATGGTTGGAGTAGAGTAAGAGGATCTAGAAGTCCCGGGGTACCGGAGAAAACCCTCCCTCTATCGCAACCACGGCTGCAACCACGATCGGCAACCTGATCGGCAGCACCTCTTCCTGTCGTCATGTTTGCATCTATCAAAACCAGCCGTAATACAGTCAATGAACATCTTTCAGACAATGTCAAACAACTCCAGTAACAATATTCAGCTATTCAGTTTAATAATCAAAACACTTTTCAAAACTTTAAATTCAAAGTTCAAATTCAAAATTAAAATAAGAAAAACCAATTCAACAATCAATAAAACCTTAGCATATTCATAAACTCAAATTCAGTCATCTTCAAACACGTATAAAAATGTAGTTTTCATAGGAAAAATATTTATTCTTTACATATATTTGATGATGTGTTATCCTATAACAAAAATATTTAACATAATTACACAATCTATTTTCATTGGTAAAACAAACAATACAATTAAATGTGTCATTAATATTTTAAAAACAGTTGAACTAGAGAATTAATTTTTATTTCTATCTCATATTAATATTTAAATACGCATCTTAAATTACATACTAGAAGAATATCCAAAATTTTGTTAAAAATAACCTCTAAAATTAAAATAAAATATCTAAAGTCATAAAGTTTTGATGAAAATCACCAAAAAAATGATTTAGAATTAAAATAAAATCTTAATAAGTATAAATAAAAAAATGTTGACTCAATATAGAGATCTCAATTAATTCAATATAGAGATTTTCAATCAACAAAACAAGGTATAATCTAATCGAATTTCAACATGCATCAATATTAAGCATACAAGCTTCTATTTTTAATATTCTCCTTTGAATCTGTTACCTATTGTTGTAGAGATAGAATCAATTCGAAGAGGAGAAGTTGGGCAGCGACGGTGGTGGTGGCGGTAACGAGCAAACACCAGAGAGAAGAAACCTGGGGAGCAACAGTGGTGGCTCTGTGATGCGGTGCGGCGGTTTGCAATTCGAAGAATAAAGAAGGTTAACAGTCAAGTGGCAAGGAGAGAAGCGGGAGAAGAAGAAGAACGAAAGGGTCTCAGAGGTGGGTAGGCTGATGGCGATGGAGAGGGGGCTGTGGTGGTGGCAGTGTCGGCGACAGCAGATGGTAGTTTTGGGGAGAGGAAGGGAGAGGGAAGGTTTTGGTGGTTTTGTGAGAGAGGGAGTGAATCTGAATGAGGGAAAAGAGGGTTTGCATTTTGAATTTACATCCTAGTTACTATCAGATGTGTCTGACGATAATACTTTGTGGATCACTAAAACACATTGTTTCACGAACTAGCGTTACCGTCGGACAAATCCGTGGATATATCCAACAGTAAAGAACGAACCATTTTATTTTTTGTTTCCCTCCAAATATTACCAGCGGAGTTACTGTCAGATCCCAAAATCCACCAGCAATCACTAAACCTTATGAATTCAATGACATTACCGCTGGTAAATTTGACGATAATCTCGTCGCTAACGTCCGATGTTAAATCTGATGGTACTCAATGTTTTTCTTGTAGTGAATAAAGATTCATTGAAAATTCTTCTTCTTTCTATGTTCACTTTTTTAAAATAGTATAAAAAGTCAAATTACTTTCAACTTGTCTAAGTGCTTTTTGTCAGAATGATAGCTTCCTATTATATTGTGTTAGTTGTAAGAGAAAAGTCAAATGGTTTAACTTCTTGAGTTTAAGTACGTTTTTATATTTGAACATTAGAAAGTAGAAACTATGATGCTTTTTCTAAAATATGTAATATTCTCATGTTTTTATACTAATTAGTCTTTTGAGATATCATATAGCTAACATATGATACTCCTACAACTTGAGTAAAAGATTGTGCTTAATAGAGATATTACATCTAATTAGTTACTTTATGAATTTGAGACATTATTGTCCATCAAAATTAATTTATAAACTACAAAGAAAACGCAACAAAATGAATTGCCTATCAAAGATTATTGGCTAAGGGTGTTTGAAAAGATAAGTGACCATGATTAAGAGAGAATTGCAACATTTGTGCAAATTATTCAAAAAAAATCATAATAATAGAATTTCACAATTGTTGAATTAAAATTAAGAGATTAAACTATTTTAAAATCAATGTTAATTTAAAATAAGTAGAGTGTTTTTTGCTTCACCAAGATTATTTTGAATTATTTCCAAACACATGGCCTATAATCAGTTGGTTGGTCACCACATTTAAAAGATAGTTGATTGGTTTTATATATCTCTGATTGAGATGATTAACAATAACAAATATAATATAAGTTTTATAATTTTTATTTAACACTTTGTTCAAATATTTCTAAAATACTAGAGAATTTCTTTTAAAGTCATAAATGAAAACTTAAAAGGTATGAGACCTAAAAAAAGTATCTCAATCAATAGAGCACCTAAGAATATGTGTGTTGAGCAAACCAAACCATTAAAAAAATTCTTCTCTCTCCTACATTAAGCACACTGCACCAACAAAAAAGAAGTATACTTCATATTTTTCTAAAGGAATAAAGAAATAGTGAAAAGAAAAAGATTTTCAATGTTAAGTTCTTATAAGTCACTCATGATATAAGAATCCAGAAGAGCATAGTAGCATAGTGAAAGAAAGAAAGACAAAAGAAAAAAACTAAAACCAAAAGAAAAGATAAATTTTGTATGGAGAAGAAAGCACAAGTTATTTGTTCTTATGCCCATTTGGCAATAAGAGTCATTAAACCAGCTCCTAAAAGAAGAGAAATATTTGCTCCTATTTGAAGTTTACCACTTTTTTGCATTCTTGGATTCAGAAAATCAGCAGCAAGAAGATCTACAAGTGCCATATAGATTAAGATTCCAGCTGAAGCTGCATTAAAGACTCCTTCCACAATAAGAGCTGTTGAACTATTATCATCATAAACATTAGAGATTCCTATGCCAATTGCAATTCCTATTGGTGTAGTTAGAGAGAAGAACAATCCCATAATTATAACAGATAGCCTTCTAAATTTTGCCTGAAATAAATTTTGTCAATGTACAAATATCAGACAATAATATGTGATTTTGTTTTCAAAGAAGTATTTATTTCTTTTTACTTTTCATTTTAGGTGGATAAAATTTTATAATTTTATTTTTTAATAATCTATGCCCCTCTTTTGTTAATAGGAATTTGTAATTATTATTTAACTTTTAATATTTTAGGTGCACAAAAATTTGAAATATGATTTTCTTTATTTTTGCTAATCTCTATCTTTTTTTCTTTTTGTTGGTAATCGATGTGTGCAATAATGTCTACCATTTTTTTCAATTATTTCATTAAATAACAAAAATATAAATAGAATGAGTTTCGATATAATTTTCTAATAGTATAACTAATAATTCTCTGAATTTAAAAAGATAGTCAATTATAAGAAAGTAGCGTAGAGAAAAAATTTAAAAAGAAAAGATAAAGAAAAAGGGTGTGAAAAAATTAACAAAGGAAAAAAAGAGCAAGAAGAAAAATAAGGTAGAACCAAAAAATAAAAAATCAAAAGAAGTGTTGATTGAATTGGAGGAAGAAGATCATATATCATCTAGCGAAGAGAAGTTCGACAATTTTTAACTAGAGGTGGATAAGATGTGGACGTTGGGGAGCAAGCTGAGACTAACAACGTTGGAAGCATCAAAGATAAACAAGTATATCAAAGATGTGAAAGTTGAAGCTTAGAAACTAAAGAAAAGAGATGCAAAAGTAACAAAAGAGAGAGAGCGTGGAAGAAAGAAGGTGAAGGGCATCAAGTTAGGTTGTTATGGGTCTGAAAAGTTGTGGGAGGGGGAATAGGCATGGTTAGAGAAATGGTATGCAAGAATACTATTAGATTTCTGGGTTTGGTTGAAACAAAAATGACTAGTCTTAAAGTATGAAGTAAGGGAAATTTGGGAGAATATTAAGTTTCAATGGGAGTGGTTTGAAGCTGTTAATAGTAGTGGTGGGTTATTGTGCATTTGGAAAATGAAATTTTTACAAATAAATAGAGTTATCAAAGGTGTAAGGTGGATACGTATTATTGGCACTATTAAAGATGTGAATGAAAGGGCTGATTGGGGTTATATATGCCCCTAATTCGGTGGGAGATAGGAAAACTGTACGAGAAGAAGTCGCAAATGTGAAAAACAGTTTTGATATTCTTGAAATTGTTTTTAGAGATTTTAATGTGGTAATGAAAGCAAAGGAAAGAAGCAGCGAAATAGTATGTAGTTGTAACATTGATGATTTAAAAAATTGGTTGCAGCAAATGGGGTAATGGAGTTACCACTATGCGGATGAAAATTTACTTGGAGAAGTGGAAGATGTGCGAGTTTGCTGGACAGATTCTGTGTCGATCCTATTTGGATCCAAAAATATCCTGGGCTGCAAGTTAGAGCGGTGAAGTGCTCAAAATCTAATGATGTTCCACTTATCAGGGAAGCGAGAACTAAAGATTGGGACCTAAACCCTTTCTGTCCCTTGATATTTGGTTCTTACATCCTCAATTCAAAAGGATGTTTGATGATGAGCGGAAGAAGGTAAAGTGCATCAGTGACAAAAAAAAATTGAAGAATATGAAGTCAACGCTGAAGGAATGGAATAAGAACAAATTTAGCAATATTGAACGAAAGATCAAATGCTTTGAAGATGAAATTGTAAAAACAGAGCAAAATTTAGAGTTTGGGGTGAATCAAGAAGTAAAACTCATTAGAAGGCAAGCTCTTAAAAATCAAGTGGAAGTATGGTACAAGAGGATGGTTGATTTTTGGAGGCAGCAATCTAGAGATAGGTTTATCAAAGATGTGAACAAGAATACAAAATATTTTCATGTAAAGGCATAGTTGAGGCAATGTAAGAGCCAAATTCAAAAGATACCAGAAGAGGGAAGAAATGTGAAAGATCCTAGAAGAATAAAAATGCAAGTTAGGAGTTATTTCAAGAACTTATACACTCAAAAACCTATGCCAAAAGTGCTCTTTGAAAAAGTTTTGGTTCCTAAGATATCGAAAAACGAAGCAGTCCATGTTGAAACCATTCGTAGTAATGAAGAAGTAAGAGTTGTAGTATGGTCGTGTAAATCAACAAGTGTGCCAGGCCCTGATGGCTATAACGTGGGCTTCATAAAGAAGACTTGGAATACTATTAGAGTCGAGTTCACAAATATAATGAAGGAGTTTTTTCCTGAAGGAAATATGGCTATGGATATCAACACAACTTGGGTAGGATTGGCTACTAAGCCAGGCGGAAGTAAAGAGATGAAAGATCTTCAGCCAATTAGTATGGTAGGAAGCATATACAAGGTGATATTTAAGGTGATGGTGGCAAGACTAAGGCCACTAATGGGTAAATTGATAGGAGAAGTGCAATCAGCTTTCATTTAGGAATGCCAAATCTTAGATGGTGCGCTAATCGCATGTGAAACAGTGGCGTGGTTAAAGAAGACAAAGGGCAAAGGAGTAGTTGTAAAACTGGATTTTCAAAAAGCTTATGATTTAGTGAAATGGAGCTTTGTTCAACATGTGTTAAAGAGGATGGAGTTTGGTCAGACATGGAGAGCGTGGATAAGGGCAATGTTGGAGACTGCCTCAATGTCGGTGTTAGTTGATGGAGTGCCCACAAAGACATTCTAAATGGGAAGAGAACTTAGACAAGGAGATCTAATTTCTCCATTTTTATTCTCGTTGGTCGTCGAAGTGCGGATGCGGTTGCTAGAAGGATTGTAAGTCGTTTGAATAGAGTGTCATTAACACATTTATAATTTGCGGATGATACAGTGCTATTTTGTCCTCCAAAGCTGAAAGTTCTAAGAAATTACAAAAGAGTTTTAAGATGTTTTGGGATTATAGCAGGGCTGTCCATAAGTCTATAATCATTCTAGTCAATTGTCATGAAAGAGTGATATGGAGATCGAAGCGAGCTATGGGTTGCGAGGTGAGAAACCTACCAATTAAGTATCTTGGTATCCTCCTTAACACAAACCCAAGGAGAATTGATACATGGAAGCTAGTCTTGGAAAAAATTGAAAAGAAATTGAGCAAATGGAAGTCAAGTTTTTTGTCAAAAGCCGGGAGGATAGTTATTATTAAGTCAATGATTAATAGCTTGCCAACATATTACTTGGGATTGTTTAAAATGCCAAAAGAAGTGGAAAGAAAAATTATTTCTATACAAAAAAATCTTTTGGGGAGAAAATGGGGGAAAGAGGGGAATGCCAACAATAAAAAGGAGTACGATACAAATACCAAAGGAGCATGACGAGTTGGGCATGGAGATTTGGCTATGAAGAATGCATTCATGCTATTTAAATAGTGGTGGAGATTCTCAACTGAGAGTGACACTTTATGGAAAAAGATAGTTACTTCATGTTATGATATTGAATGATCATACTCCAGCAGTGGAACACATTTGCAAAAGGTCTTATGGACCTTAGAAGGATATTATCAGCATAGCCAATGCGAATGAGGTATAGTGTGAAATAGCTTTAGAGGATGGAAAATATGTGTGGAAGATGAAAACACTATAAAATTTTTGAAGGATCACTAGATAGCAGACAAGAAATTAGAAGAAAAGTTTTCAAGATTGTTTAGAAACACAAATAAAAAAGATTGTGCCATTGATGAACGTGGGTTGTGGTCCAGCTCAACGTGGGTATGAAATATCAGACAAGATTCTAAAAACTAGACCGGACCAGTCAGTTCAACCGGGTTAATCGGGAACTGATTAGTTGGCCGGTCTGGTTAATACTTAAAATTGGCCTACAAAAAATTGATCGAACCAGTGATTAACCAGTGAACCGGCTGAACTGGTCTGTTTTTTGAAAGTCCATTCTTCATTTGGCATCAAAACAACATCGTTTTAGTTTGAAAAAAAAAAACAAACAAAACGCGCAAAAGACCCCCCAAATGCACCAATCCCCTCTCCCATCTCTCTCACTCTCAGTCTCACCAAAATGGAAAAACCCCTAATTTCAAAGGTGGCAACTTTAGAGAGCAACGGAAGAATGAGCGGAACCCTTGTCGGCGCATGGCAGCGGCGGAGGAAGTTGGCGATGGAGGTATGTCTAAGGTTGATGTGCATGACTTCTTCCATTGTTGCAATGTCTCTCATGGTTACTGCAAAACAAGCTACGAGTAACCATTCTTCTTCTTATTCCATGTTCTTTGATCTTATATTGCTTCATTATCATTCCTCTACTTCCTCTTCTCTTTCACTCTCAGTCTCACCAAAATGGCAAAATGCCCCAATCTCTCTCACTCTCACTCTAAGCTGCTGCCACTCTTCTCCTCATCATCGTCTCTGTGCTCGTCGTGAAACCCACCTCTGTCCTCGTCGTCGTCGGCTGCCTCTTTCTCGTAGTAAAAAATGCCTCTCTCTCTCTCTCTCTCTCTCTCTCTCTCTCCCTCCCTCCCTCCCTCCCTCCCTCCCTCCCTCTCTCTCTCTCTCTCTGTGCATGCGTGCGTGTGTGTGTGAGAGCACCACTCTCTGTGTGAAGTGTGAAGGTACCCATACCGCTGTGGACTCTTCACCATCATCGTGAGTTCTTCAATCTTCGCCGTCCCTCAACATTTTCTTTATGGTTTTCTTTATTTTCAATTTTTTACTGATTTCCTCCCTTTTTCACTTTAGTATTTTATTTTTTTCCTTTGTTGTATGTGGAACGAGTTATTGATTATTTATTAATTTTATTTATTCTGATTTATGAGTTGCTTCACTTGCTTGTTGCCGATTTTTTTTTTATTTTCAGTTGATGGTGCTATGATGCATTGCTTCACTACATTTTTTATATTGAAATTTTTCTAGTTTTGAGTTGTTTATGACTTTATGCTATAATTCTGATTTTAAGTTGTTTATAAATTTATGCTAATTTTTTTAATTTGATGATTCTGTTTGTTGATCTTTCTAATTCTGAGTTGTTGATGTGTTGTGGTGCAATATAGAATTATTGAAAATTTTGAGGTGAATATGCTGATTTTTTCTTATTATTATTTTGATTTGTCATTTTCGTTTATGGTGAGTGTTGATAATGGATGGAAAATAATTAAGACTTTAGTAACTCAGTAAAAAAAAAAAAAAGAAAAGAAAGAGAAAAAAATGCACATAACAAAGAGGTAAATAAAGTACAACATAGTTATCAAAGAAAACGGACATGGTGGTCTTGTGTTGTATATAGATCGGATTTAAATCTTTATATAACAGGCGGATACTTGACTGATAAAGAGGGCAGATTGCATTGTTTAATGAGAAAAATAACAAATAAAACTTCATTAGTTAATGCTACATTAAAAGGAGTTCAAGTGAGATTACAGTATTTGTTGAAAGAAATGCACATAAAAGAAGAGAATATAACCATGGTGATCAAGAACAAAGATATAGTAGATTGGTTATTGAAAAAAAAAAAAAAATAGGATGGGACCAGAAATTTTTAAAAAATAGAACAGGCAATGAAGGTCAAATCCTAAAGAATGTGAAATTAGTACATGAAGGAGAGCAAAGATTTAAGCATAAAAATCAATGGGAAGGGATGGTAATAGAAAATGAAGAAAATTAGATCGAGTGAATCGCTTGAAGGATGACTATAGTACACTAAATTAAAGTACTGGATAGGTGGACATTATCAAGAATAACAAGCTAGCTTTGGTGATATAAAAGGGATAATATGCTTATCGATTTTAATAGTGGGTGGAATGTGGTTATTCAAAGGTGACAATTGGCTTGTGTGGATGTAGCCTGAAGGGTGTGAGTTAGCAATGGGTACAAATTACAATACAGTGATATTATTTAGAGTAAAAAAAAATTACTGATTGTTGTTATATTGTATTTCGTTTTGGATGTATGATTTCATTGTTTGTTAGACTAAGTTACTACTTCTTCTGTCCGGAACTATTTTTTAAAAGTTTTGTTATTCTTGACAGCAATGTGGAAGGAGATACATAACCGTCATAGGTTGTTATTTCTTCCATTTTAGGTCGAATTTGTACCGAATAATCTAAAAGAAAAAACTAATTCTTTGGATTTAATTTTTTTCTAATATTTTTACCTATGCGATGCACAAACTAAATATCTTTTAAATTAAAATAATTTCTTATAAAAGTTAAAAACATTTTTTTTGTGATGAATGAATTTTTATAGTCATTATTTTTAGATAATAAAATAAAATTATATACTGTAAAAATCTAACCCAAAGTTTGAAATAATAGTCCAATATTTTATTTTGATGTCTTTAATAATCCAACATTTGACATCTCTTTACGGAATATTTTATTTGTATAATTAGATGAAATTGTAAAATTTTTTATATAATTGGATTTCTAGATGAAAAAAAAAGGAACAATAAAAACTCACTTTCATGTTGAGGATGAGTCTGTAGAAAGAAATGTAAAACCGTGTCTCATATTAGATACACTTTTTATATTTTACGTTATCTTTTTATGTTAAAATTATTGTTGGTATTGTATTTAAAAATTGAGATTTTTTATTAAAATATTGTTTATTGTATTTTTTTTCTTTACAAAATCAAGTATTATTTTATTGCAATGAGAAAATAATATAAATCAAATACTTTGTATTTTTAGAACAAAGTAACTCCACATATAAATTAAATATATTTAAAAAAAATTAAGGAATTGTTTAAATTTGTTTGAACAACTTAAAAAAATAATTGACAAAAATATTAACTGAATTTATTTTATCTTAACTAGTAGATGAGCATACAATATTAATACTCCAAATTAGTTTGTATAATAATTGCTCCAAACAAATTAGTAGTTAATAAATATTAACATAATAGTTCATGATATTTTATAATAAAATTTGATAAATTAGTTTCAAATAATATAAGATAAACTAATCTTTTGTCTTTTCAAATTTTAGGTACTTTGATTATTTTATCATATTTTTTTTTTAGAAAAAGTACAAAATTTGTCACATTTTAAAAAGTATTATAATATGATTTATCTTTTTATTTTATTAAATACTTATAAAATATTAAGAACTAATTTATCATTTTTAGAAATTAATTAGTTTAAGTAACTCTCAAATCGAGTTATTTTTTATTCGGTCCAATAACAAATTTTAATTGTGTGGTCTCATTTATACGGGTCGAATCGATTTAGATATGGATCACCACAACCTATATGTAATCGATTTAAAAAGTGAGCAATTCAATTTGAGAAGTACATTAAATACCCCCTCACAATTTTACCTCCACTATTTCAATTACTATTACTAAGGTGATAAGGATCTTAAACGTGAAAATAACTTTTCACTCTATAAAAAAATAATCACTCTTAATCATCTAATATCATTTTCACAAAAAAAAATTAAATTTAATCTACAACTCTATAAATACCCTAATATTCAAGTTTTTTTTTCAATCCAAATTCATTTCAATCCGTTAAAATTCTTATTGACTTAGGTCTCACTTCTCATTTTACTTTCATTTTTTTCTTCTTTATCACTTTGATTGTATTCTTTAATTTCAAAATTTTAGAAAGTTAAATTTTTTTATTTTTATTTCAATTATTACAACTTCTTTTATTATTCATTCTTTCTCTATTTCACTTTTTTTTTATTTGTGAATTCAAACGTTTGATAATTGATCACCTTAATAAAAAAAATTAAAAACTCAATCAAATAATTAGATAGCTGAGTAAATATTGACAATGCACTCTCTTATATTAGTTGTGTTATTTTTGAAGAACAAAGGACCACCGTATAAAATTTAATAATTAGAAATAGAAATAAATAAAAATAGAGCAACGATCAAATTTACATTTTTTGTCATATGAGCATATATTTTTCTGTATGTGAAACATGAACTTTATAGTATTATATAAATGTGGAATATAAAGAAAATAGCTTTATAAATGTGTCATTAAGCAATTTTTAAAAATAAAGAAATTAAAATTTATATTTATATGTATTTCTTAAACGATTGATATGCATTTTATTATAATAAAAATACTACATGTACACTAAATTTAACCACAAAAATTAGCTATTATGTATTTATATTTAAATACATGTATTGTTTAACTATTTTATAATGTGTATTTTGTATTCTAATGTATAATATTATGTTAGTAGCTAATTTTTATGACTAATTTTAATATACATCTAACATAAATGTTATTCTTATAACAGTGGCAAAAATATTAAATTATTAAAAAAAATATTTATAATACCGTTTGAATCGATTTACAAGATAATATAAAATTGATATAATTATTACGATTTGAATTATATCTATTTGATTTTGTTTTCTAATATAATCCAATTGATTAAAACGATTACAATTTATATTGTATGGATTTAAATTTATTTTTTAATCTAATCTAATTTAAACTATTATAATTTGGATTGAAGAAATATAACCATTTGAAAGATTTAAATTACAAAATAAAAAAATTTAAAATTGAATAAGATATAATTTAAATTACAAAGATCTTAAAATTCAAAACTTGAATTCATTTATTGTCTATTAAAATTCGAAGTTATTGAGTAAAAATATAAATAATTAAAAAAAATAAATATAAAATTAATTTATTTATTTAAAAAAATATCCACTTGTATGCACACCTAAATTTCTCGTCAACTAACTAAAAGTATGTCAAAAATTTTAACTCATTCTAATTCAAGGGCTTAATTTAATTTGGCATATGTTAATTGCTAAACACTTGAATTACAGCTCTTTTTTTAAGTTATGATCAATGTTCAAAAAAATACCAAAGGTCCTTAGTTTAACCAAAAAAAAATTAAAAAATCTGTATAATATCTATGAGATGAAAAGAATAATAAAAGTATTTTAAGAGAAAAAAAATTGAATGGCATTATTATTATTATTTGATATTTATGAGAGTTTACTATTATATAGAATCAAAACTAATAGGGTCTTTCACCAAATTAACTAATGGTTAATTAAAAATATTAAACAAAAATAAATATTAAAGGTTATAATTTTGTTTAAATTATTGATAGTCAATTTTGTCAGCATTTTAAATTTTTATAATAAAAAATAATTATTTATTATTTAAAAAATAACTGATGATGTATTACCATATTAATAGAAGTAATTAATTTTTTAATTTATTACTTAAAAAGCCGGTCATTTAAAATATATAAATTTAATTAGATTTTTATGTAAAAGTATGTACATTAAAGTATATAAAAATTAAACTAATGTTCTTTATATTAAAATTTGAAATCAAAAAAACAATTTTAAATACATAAATATTTAAAAGATAATAAAATCTCTCTAAATTAATTTAGATTTATTTTATAATTATTAATTATGTCTAAAATAAACACATAATATTAAATATAATAAATATATAATTTTAAATTTTATATATAATTATAAATATTAAATTAAATATAATAACTTTCAATTATTTACTGATTTGAATCATTATAACAAACACAGCAAGTCTCTAAACATTCTTTATAACGAGATAAATTTATGTCTCCATTTTATTATCTTCTTTTTCCTGAATGGGTGTGATTTCAAATAATAGTATACTAATCTGACTAACCATCTTTCTATGTTTTCAAATGGGTTACATATAAGTTTTTACAAAAAAAAATAAATGTCCATAGCCTATTATTTTATTTAGGGTAATATTCCAAATTAATTTTCAAAAAAATTTTAGTCGGGTAATTTATTTTCAATAAATTTTAGTCACTAAATCAGTTTCTAATTTTTTTTATTAGATAAATTTTGATTAAAAATTAGATAAATTAATCTCTATATCATAGTTTAATAAAAGATATAACCGTCTCTAAAAATTTATAAACTTCTCAAATCAAATCTTTTATATAAAAAACGATGGAGTTGAATTTGTTTAACAAAATAAAAATTTAAAATCTAATTTAATGATTAAAATTTTTTAAAAACTAAAATATTCAGACTAAAAGTTTTTTAAGAATTAATTTAAAGTATTACTCTTTTATTTGCTCGTTTACTTTTTTGGAAGCACATTAACCGTAATTTGGCAATTCTATTGCTAGTCAATAAAATCAAAGAATATAAAACTGCACATATATAGTTTACCTGAGTTGTTCTTAAAAAACTGCACATATACAGTTACCTGTGATATGACGCGATGACGAAGTAGCTCTGAAGACTTACTGGGAACAAAGCCATGTGCATGACCATGTGTTTCGTGGAGGTGAAGATCTTTTTCTGTATCTGTGGAAGTCTCTACTTGTGCCTCTTGGAAATGCGATTTTTGAAAATAAGCAGTGGCATAAGCATCAACCATAAGGGTTCCCATACTAGTGCACATGGCCACAAATCCAGTGAAAGGAAAATCTCCCCAAGGATGATCGTGCAAACAAGGTGAGGTTAGATTCTCGAACGCATCCGGCAACACATGAATAAATCCGGTGGCCAATATGACACCTGCCGCAAAGGCCTTAATTAAGAGGAAGATGTCTTTTTCTGGACTTATAGCAGGTATGAGTTTGCCGAGAAATGGAATACAAACACCAATTGTACTGGCAATTAGAATGGATATAATAGCTGCTATCTTTAACTTCAGCGACTTGCCTTTGTCTTGGACTTCTTTTGATTCATCACAGGTGCACTCAGAAACAACTACACTTGGGACAACAAGCAAAATAAGAATGCCATAGATCAAGAGTACTTGGGTATTTTGATTCATCTCATTCATAGTGAAAGTGTATTGAAATCAGTGTGTATGTAAGAAACTGAACAAAAATAAAATTATATTTATAGGAGACCAACATCATCATTCCAAAATAATTTTATAATTGAAAAATATTTGTTGACATAATAACTTATAGATCTTAAAGATTATTATAATTTGACCAATATAATATTATATTTTTTAAGTGTATTCATCTAATTAAAGATCAACTCTTTTAACATATCAACTTTTATTTATGAGATAAGTAGTGTATTGAAGTACATCTACATTTTATTAATAATATTTTTAATGTTAAAATACTTGATTTTTTTAACTCAAATATACTTGCTAATTAATTATAAACATTTATGAACTATGTTACAATTTTTCGGTCTTTAGTTAGACTTTTATAAACATCAAAAGTGTGACATTATGTCGACACCATATGCTACAATCAATTAAAATATAATTTTTAAAATACTTAAATACAGAAAGTCTACATATGGAAGAGAAAATTATGTTACTATGTTAAAACATGAAATAGAAGTATATGTTAAAGTATGATTTATAATAAAAATTATTTAAAATGATATTGATATCAGTATAAAAGGTATTATATTATTTTTAAAAGATATCAGTGTCGACATTTATACTTCGCACATAGTGTATGGCTAACTACATGTCTATATAAAAGGCGTATACCTTACACAGTGTATGACTCACTACATGACTATATGAAAAGTTATGCAAATTTCTGTACATGATGTGGGTATGATTATAAATTTAATAGGTGTGGATAATGTGAATATGATTCTAAATATAGTAACTACACAAAAGGTTGTGTGAAAAGCTATGCATATTTATGTGATAGTAAACTTGGATAGTGTGATTGTTTGCATATGATTGTTAATATGGTAGATATAAATATAGTTGATATGCATATGGCTACTATTGCTAATAAAATAAATTAATTCTCAGTTTAGTAAAAATTATAAACAATAATAACTAATAAATTATTACAAATTTTAATAATTAATAATTACTAAGTTAATTATTAATTATTAACTACTACTATAAACATAAAAATTACTTACATATACAAAATATTAAATATATTCTATAATATAATCTTCAGCATATGTGATATCACATTTTTTTATTTTCTTTTTCTTTTTACTTTACATAAAAAAACATATACTAAAAATGAATGAGAATATTTTTTTTAAACAAATACTTAAAGATAAAAATAAAGTAAACTTAGTTAATAATATATACTGATAATTACTAATACTGTTCTTTTTTTAATTAATTAAGTATTTAAACTAAAAGATAATTTACTAAATATTTCAAACAAACCTAAAATCAATAAACATATGCTAAAAATTAATAATATTAATTCTTCCATTTCAATAAATAATTAAAATATAAAAATACTAACAATACATATTAACCATAGTCGTTAAATAATAATCAAGGCTAATAATTTTAAGTAAAACAAAACTAAAATTTGAATTATTTAGAATTATTCTAAAATTTCTACACAATACTGTTTTTGAAAAAAAATTTAAAATAAAACTAAAATAACTAAATAACATTTTTTGGAAAAAATTAATTAAAATAAAACTAAAATTAGAAATAATTGTTTTTTGAAAAAAAATTGTTTGAAATAAGCCTAAAATTATTAAATAATACTGTTTAAAAAATTATTTAAAATAAAACTAAAATTACTAAATAATTCTGTTTTTAAAAAATTATTTAAATTTTTTAGAACTAAAATTACTAAATAGTTGTATTTTTTGAAAAAAATTGTTTGAAATAAGCCTAAAAATACTAAATAATTCTATTTTTTTAATTATTAACCATTTATTCTAAAACAATTATATAAACAAATTTTTTTTTACCCTCAAAGTGTTTAATATTCTGAAAAAAAAAATTGTTATAAAATATACTTACATTTTATGATAAACAAATAACTTGTTACAAGCAATGTTAAATTTTGTGACAAATCAATTTTTTGTTACAAAATAATTTGAATTTTTGAAATAAAAAGATATTTTGTTACAAAATATTACGACTTTTTGCAACTTCTTTTTTTGTTACAAAATGTTATAATATTTCGTAACAAAACAACAGTTCGTTACAAAAATTAACATAATTTGTAACAAAAGTTAGGTTGTTACAAAATATTATTTTTCTGTAACAATCACCAATTATTTGGTAATAATTTTAAATTTGATACAAAATTTTTGTTACAAATTGTTCTATTTTTTTTTATAGTGAACTAACTACTTATGGCTTTACTTTCAGCTTAAACACTAACAAACTAGACTAAATAATTACCTAATAACAATATAAAACACTCAAAAATAAATTACCTGTGTATGTGCTGCCGTTTTCTTCAACAACTTAGAGGTGAGGAGGAAACTTGCTCTTCAAAGTGATAGGGAGTGGGACCGAAGAAGAAGTTTGAACAAATGAAGGAAGAGTGTTATTGCCTTGTTAGCATAGTTGTTAGAATCGAACAGGTAATCAAACTAGTCAAACTACTAAGGTACTGGGTCATTGGCTCAACCTATGGATCACTAGTTGAACCGATTGACCCGATCCTACGTAAATACACTACTAGAAAATTAGTTATTACAGACGGATATTTCCGACGAATTTTATCCCACGGAAATACAGACGGAATTTCAGAGGAATTTTTTGTCGGAAAACAAATAAAATGAATTAGCATAAATTACAGACGGAAAAGAGAATCCGTCGATAATTCTGTCGGAAAAATTAACTTTTTTTTTATAGAAAATAGTTATAGACGGAAAATTCGTCTGTAATTAAATGAACAAAAAATTACGTTTTATTAAATTATTACAGACGGATTTTTCGTCTGTAATTTAAAATTTTTCATCGGAAAATATATTGAAATTAGGGTTGTCACCCATAGTTCCTCTATTCAGTCACGATCCTTCTACTTCTCCACACTCATCTCCTCCAAATGCTCTGTCAGCGGCGCCTCTCAGCCTTGCATCGCCGTCGCACCGAAGCTCCGTCACACTCTTTCCCGGATCTTCTCCCTGTGTTGCTCGCGTCTCTCCTTTCAAACCCTAACCTGCAATCTGCTAATTTAGCCAAAGTTTGGAGGTTAGATTTTCAATTTCATGCAATTAATTCCTCTTATTCCAATAGATCTTCTCCGTCACACTCTCTTCGTTCCTTCTCCTCCTCCGCCGCCGCCGCCTCTGCTGCCATTGTTCGGTCGTTCGCCACTACCTCGCACCACAACAACCACCGCTAGAACCACAAGTTCCTGGATTCCAATACCTTCTTTGGAAGCTGGCAGCCTCCGTAGGACCCGAAGGAGGCTGAGGCAAAGCTGGCGATGCTCCGAAGGGGCTACGCAAAGCAGGTGAAGGAGGTTCGCAATCTGTACATCCACGAAATGGAGCTGCTTCAGATCGAGAAGGAGCTCAAGGACGAAGCTTGCAGAGAATCCCTTAGAGTTGCCAATGAGGAGCGCAAGAAGCTCAAGGCCGAAGCTGCGCAGATTAGGGCTCCGGAGCGAAAGATCGCACAACAAGAATTCAGAGAAACACTCGTGCGTTTTTCTTTTTCTTCTTCCTTTCCCTCTATGAATTTCGCTGTGCACACCAAGTGTTCGATGGTTTGCTTATTTGTTAGTTTGAGCTAACATGCACATCAAATGTTTGTTAATTAGTCTCACTGGATAATAAGATAGATATATGCACATCAAATGTTTGCACTAAATGCCTCTGATTCAATAATTTTTTTTCGTTGTTTCATTTGCACTTTCTGATAAAGAAGTTGTTTGCAGCTATTTGATGGTCACAATGGAACTGCTGCTTCTATTTATGCCAAGGAGAATCTTCTAAACAACATTTTAAGTGCAATTCCTTCAGATCTTAACAGAGATGAGTGGATAGCAGCATTGCCCAGGGCTTTGGTTGTAGGATTTGTGAAAACTGACAAAGATTTTCAACAAAAAGGTATGACTAATTATTTCTCTTGTAGTATTTGTTCCAGCCTTTACTAATTATTTAGTTGTGTGGCAAATTGAAGTACTTCTGGAATATTCTGAGTATTGCCGAATGAGCTTGCACATGCCCAATTCTAGAAGTTAGCAAATTAAAGAATAAAATAGTAATATTTATCTAAACCCTGTTGGTGGATTGCAAGTTGCACTTCCTATTACTTAAGCCATAATGACTGAGATTATTATTATCTAAATAACAGAATTTCTATGGTGGTGTATATTAAGGAAGCATATGATTCATTATTATTTAGTACTCATAATGTTTCAGGTATATTGACTATCTGTTTTTGGGAGATTATGTTGATAGAGGACAGTACAGCTTGGAAACCATTACCTTGCTGCTTGCATTTAAGGTAAGCTACTTCAATTATATTAATGTGTATATGTAGTTGTATTTTAATTATTATTTTTGTTTTTATCTTTATAACCGATCACGTACTACCCTTGTGATTCTGCAGATTGAGTCTCCTGAGAATGTTCACCTGATACGTGGTAACCATGAAGCTGCTGACATAAATGTACTATTTGGTTTTCGTATTGACTGCATTGAAAGGATGGTACGGATGGAATGTGCATATAGTCGTTAATTGGATTTAACTCTAAATTCTATTATTCTACAACTAACTAGTGTTCCTATAGGGGGAAAATGATGGAATGTGCATATAGTCATTAATTGGATTTTCTTTTTTTTATTAATTGGTTTATTATGCAGTTAAATCTAAGAAGGTTAATTGGTTCATTTGTGCAGCTAAGTTTTGTTCTTTTTTTTTTGTTTATGCAGAACAAAAGCATTGCTGAGTGTGGTTCTTTAGTTGTAAGCACTCCAAATCATTGAAAAAGGTAATTCATGGATTGCATATTTTTTTCATTTGAAAATCATACTAGAACAATATAATCTGATATGAGAAGCTGTTAATGCTCTAGCTTGATTTATATTTATAAGAAATTATGAACTGATTGATTGAATACCTTATCTGCTTTTGCTTTGCTGCTGCTACCTGACTCTGTGTTCCAATCTTAGCCTCAGGTGCCTTCTTCCTGTATTTGTAGAACTTCTCTCAAGAGCTTCAAAAGCTTGAGGAGTATCGCATGAACCAGAAATCCATTGATTCAATGGTACCTATATATACAACTCCCTTATTAATGCTTTTACTTTCTTTAATTTTTGTTGTCACATCACATGGTATTCTTGATCTTCTTCTTTACATTGTTCATTTTCATTGGTCATTGCATTTCTTGCAATTTCTATTGTTAGGAATTAGGAATGGACATTAGAAACCTTGCTTACTTCACTTTTTGTCTGCACATTATTCAGTTGAATAGAACTTATAGGGTGATTACATCAAAGGCCAAGTAATAGGGTATCTGGATCAGTTTGGCACTTCACTTCCTATTAAGGTGATCAGAAATTGCAACAGAGATTACAACAAGTGTAGCAAGTAGCAAAACCTTTTACACTGATTCCAATGGACGCGATTTCATCGAAAGGGTATGCCTAATAGGTTGATCAGCTGATTTAGAGTTCTCAATATGAATGCCTAGGCAAATATATTATATTATGGTATTCCTGATTTGTTGCTAAAACGGTGCATTTTACAGATTCGAGACTATAAAAAAGACTGGAAATTGCAAGTAAATCAACTTGTTGCTGGAAATTATTACCCTGTATGTTGTTCTGTTGAATCAAGTCTGTTGCAATTATGCTAATTTCAATACACATGAATGATTATTGAAATCTAGTTTTTTGTTTCAGATCAACCTTGGGATTTACATGAAAGATAAAAGTAAAGAGCTCTCTATATTGGTAGATAGGTCTGTGGGGGGATCCAGCATCAAAGATGGGCAATTAGAACTAATTGTTAAATTACTCTGAAGTGAGTTGCCCCATTTCTACTAGTGCATTGTATAGTTTATTGGCTGATTGAAAATAGCTTAATTGTTCTTAGTTGGGATCTATGGAAATCATTACTCCTTGCCTTGTATATTAGAATTGTTCCTAGTCCTAGTCCTAGAAATTGATTTTGCAACTTCTAAAAATTTTTGTTGGAAGTTCATGAATTAAAATATATAGAAGGCCAAATTTTTATTTTCAACTTTTGAATTGAGAAATAATTTATTAGTTTCATTTCATGGTAAATTAGTTCATTCATATGGTCCCTTTAACCTGCTGGAAGCACCCCACAACTAGTGGCAAGAAGCATGAGCACCTGAAATTGCTTCTGTGCAGATTGAATGGAGCGTCAGGGTGGCTCATTAAGGAATGTTGATTCTGCTCGTGTTTCAAATTCCCAGCACCTTTTACTGCTGATATCAGGCAAGAAGTGTAGCCCTTTTCCAATTGCATTAAGAGATATAAAGCAACACGGCATTACTCAAAGCATGCGCGGGATACTAGTTGATTGGCTTGTAGAGATTTGCATAATGTAATTTTTTCAAATAATACAATGTTATGAATTATAGCTGATAAAATTAGTACGGTTGAACAATACACTGAGGATTATAGTTGATGTATTAATACACTTCGTTTATGTTTTGATAATACGATGAATTTTATTTTTTGAAATATTATAAATATTCGAATACAAATTAGATAAAAGTTTGTATTAAATTTATATTTATTTTGTATGAAAACAAGTTTATTTTGCAATTAGAAAAGTAAAAAAAAAATTCTATTTTACCTTACAGACGGATTTACAGACGGATTTTCTGTCTGTAATCAGAACGTGGGATGATTTTCCAAAGTTCAAATTACAGACGGAAAATCTGTCGAAAAATCAATCTGTAATTACAGACGAAAAATTCGTCTGAAAATCCGTCGGAAAGTTCGTCGTCTTTGGGAAATGGATAGAAAATTTACAGAGGGAAAATCCGTCGGTAACTTGAAAAAATCCGTCGGTAAATAATTTCCGACGAGGCTTTTACAGAGAGACAAAATCCGTCGGTAACCAAAAATCCGTCTGTAATAAAGACTAAATCTATCTGTAAATCTGTCTGTATTAATCAATTTTCTAGTTGTGATAAGAATATAAAATAGTCAAAAATTTAAAATTAAAATTTAAAATATATATTCACTATCATTTTAAAAATAATTAAGCTATTCTAAAATAATATGAAACAAAAATAATAAATATTTTATTATTTTTACTTTATCATAAGTATTTTTGTTTTGTTTATATATTAAAATAATTGTTAATTTTTAAATTTTAATAATTTATTAATTAATTTATATCTATTATACTATTATATACTATAAGTATTTATTAAAAAATAATATTAATAAATATTATAAAATTATTAAAAGAAAAAATAAGTAAATTTATAATTATCGTTAAATAAAAATATAATTAATTGAAAAAGGAGTGAGTTTATAGCTAAAATAATAATAAAATATAAACTTATGATATCATGTGTATTAATTAGGATATCATGTGAAAATTAAATATATACTTTAAAAAATATTAAAAATAACTAAAATAAGATTAACCTAGTAGTTGTTAGGTTTGGTTTTTATACTAGAAGACTATTCATCTTATTTATAATGACAGTGTATAAAACTAATGTGTGTATGTAAGAAACTGAACAAAAATAAAATTATATTTATAGAAGACCAACATCCTCATCCCAAAATAGTTTTATAATTGAGAAATATTTGCCAACATGGTAACCTACAGATCTTAACGATTATTATAATCTAACTAGTATAATATTTTTTAGTTCTTTAAGTATATTCACCTAACTAAAGATCAACTCTTTTAATATATCAACTTTTATTTACGAGGTAAGTAGGTGTATTGTAATGTATCTATATTTTATTAATAGTATTCTTATTATTGAAATATTTGATTTCTTTAACTCAAAGATAATTGTGAATTAATTATAAATATTTATGAACTATATTGCAACTTTTCAGTCTTTAGTTAGACTTTGACAAACATTAGAAGTGCGGCAATATGTCCACACCATATGCTAACAATCAATTAAATTAAGATTTTTAAAATGTTTAAATACAGAAGGTCTACTTATAGAAAGAAAAATTTTATCACTATGTCAAAACATGAAATAGAAACATGTTAAAGTATGATTCATAATCAAAATTATTTAAAATGATATTGATATCAATAAAAAAGATATTATATTACTTTTAAGAAATATCAGTATCAACATGTATGTCTCACACATAGTGTATGACTGATCGCATGATTATATGAAAGATTGTGCATATTCCTGTGCATAATGTGGGTATAATTGTAAATTTAATAGGTGTGAATAATGTGGATATGGTTCTGAATATGGTGGATACAAGAACTAAACCTTTTTAACAAATACTTAAAGTAAAAATAAATAAAAATTAATTAATAATATATTTTGATATATAATTACTGATACTGATGCTGATAGTGTTCTTTTTTTAACTAATTAAGCATTAAAAATAAAGATAATTTACTAAATAATGCAAATAAACTTAAAATCGGTAAACATATGCTAAAAATTAATAATATTAATTTTTTTCATTTCAATAAATAATTAAAATATAAAAATCCTAACAATACATATTTAATATAGTTGTTAAATAATAATCAAGGTTAATAATTTTAAGTAAAATAAAACTAAAATTTGAATTATTTAGAATAAAACTAAAATTACTTTTTCTGAAAAAAATTAAAAATAAAACTAAAATAACTAAATAATTTTTTTTGGAAAAAAATTACTTAAAATAAAACTAAAATTATAAATAATTGTTTTTTAAAAAAGTTGTTTGAAATAAACCTAAAATTACTAAATAATACTGTTTTAAAAAATTATTTAAAATAAAACTAAAATTTTAATTATTTAAAATAAAACTAAAATTACTAAATAGTTGTGTCTTTAAAAAAATTTGTTTGAAATAAGATTAAAAATATTAGATAATTCTATTTTTTAATTATTTATCATTTATTTTGGTTCTACTTTTTACTTAAAATACTAACTAACTACTTATGGTTCTACTTTCAGTTTAAACACTAACAAACTAGGCTAAATAATTACCTAATAATAATATAGAACACTCAAAAATAAATTACATGTGTATGTGCTGCCGTTTTCTTTAACAACTTGGAGGTGAGGAGAAAACTTGCTCTTCAAAGTGATGGAGAGTGGGACTCAAGAAAAAATTTTGAACGAATGAAAGAAGAGTGTTGTTGCCTTGTTAGCATAATTGTTAGAACCGAACTGGTGATCGAACCGGTCAAGCTACTGAATTACTAAGTCATTAGTTCAACCGGTAGATCAACCGATTGATCCGGTACTAGGTAAATAAGAATATAAAATAATAAAAAATTTAAATTTAAAATTAAAATTCAAAATATATATTCACTAACATTTTAAAAATAATCAAGCTATTCTAAAATAATATGGAACAAGAACAATAAATATTTTATTATTTTTACTCTATCATAAGTATTTTTATTTTGTTTTTATATTAAAATAACTATTATTTTTAAATTTTAATAATTTATTAATTATTTATACCTATTATACTGTTATATATTATATGTATTTATTGAAAAAATAATATTAATAGATATTATAAAATTATGAAAAGAAAAAATAAGTGAATTTATAATTATTATTAAATAAAAATATAATTAATTTAAGAAGGAGTGAGTTTATAGCTAAAATAATAATAAAATATAAACTTAGGATATCATTTGTATTAATTAGGATATCATGTGAAAATTAAATATATAATTTAAAAAGTATTAAAAATAACTTAAATTAGATTACCTTAGTAGTTATTAGATTGGTTCTTATACTAGAAGACTATTCATCTCATTTATGATGAGAGTGTATAAAATCAATGTGCGTATATAAGAAACTGAACAAAAATAAAGTTATATTTATAGGAGACCAACATCCTTATCCCAAAATAATTTTATAATTGAAAAATATTTGTCGATATAGTAACTTACAGATCTTAACGATTACTATAATCTATCCAGTATAATATTTTTTAGTTCTTTAATTATATTTATCTAACTAAAAATTAACTCTTTTAACATATCAATTTTAATTTACGAGGTAAGTAGGTGTATTGTAGTGCATCCATATTTTATTAATAGTATTCTTATTGTTGAAATATTTGATTTTTTTTAACTCAAAGATACTTGTGAATTAATTATAAATATTTATGAATTATATTGTAACTTTCTACTCTTCAGTTAGACCTTGACAAATATTAGAAGTGTGAGAATATGTTCACACCATATGCTAACAATCAATTAAAGTAATAGTTTTTTAAAATATTTAAATACAAAAGGTCTACTTATGGAAGAAAAAATTTTGTCATTATGTTGAAACATGAAATAGAAACATGTTAAAGCATGATTCATGATTAAAATTATTTAAAATGATATTGATATCAGTAAAAAATGTATTATATTACTTTTAAAAAATATCAATATCAGCATGTATGCCTCGCACATAGTGTATGACTGATCGTATGACTATATGGAAGGTTGTGCATATTCCTATGCATAATATGGGTATAATTGTGAATTTAATAGGTGTGGATAATGTGGATATAATTATGAGTAGCTACATGAACTAAATATTTTTTAACAAATATTTAAAGTAAAAATAAATAAAACTTAGTTAATAATATATATTGATAATTACTGATACTAATGTTGGTATTGTTTTTTTTAATTAATTAAGCATTTAAAATAAAAGATAATTTACTAAATATTGCAAATAAACCTAAAATCAGTAAACATATGGTAAAAATTAATAATATTAATCTTTTGATTTTAATAAATAATTAAAATATAAAAATCCTAACAATACATATTTGCTATAATCGTTAAATAATAATCAAGGTTAATAATTTTAAGTAAAATAAAACTAAAATTTAAATTATTTAGAATAAAACTAAAATTATTATATAATACTATGTTTCTGAAAAAAATTAAAAATAAAACTAAAATAACTAAATATTTTTTTGGAAAAAAATTACTTATAATAAAATTAAAATTAAAAATAATTATTTTTTTAAAAAAATTGTTTAAAATAAGCCTAAAATTACTAAATAATACTATTTTAAAAAATTATTTAAAATAAAACTAAAATTTCAATTATTTAAAATAAAACTAAAATTAATAAATAATTATGTGTTTAAAAAAATTATATAAAATTTTTAGAACTAAAATTACTAAATAGTTGTGTCTTTAAAAAAATTTGTTTGAAATAAGCTTAAAAATACTAAATAATTCTATTTTTTAATTATTTGTCATTTATTTTGGTTCTACTTTTAATTTAAAACACTAACTAACTACTTATGGTTCTACTTTTAGTTTAAACACTAACAAATTAGGCTAAATAACTACCTAATAACAATATAAAACACTCAAAAATAAATTACCTGTGTATGTGCCGCCATTTTCTTTAACAACTTGGGAGTGAGGAAAAAACTTGCTCTTCAAAGTGATGGAGAGTGGGACCTAAGAAAAAATTTTGAACGAATGAACGAAGAGTATTGTTGACTTATTAGCATAGTTGTTAGAACCGAATCGGTGATCGAACCGGTCAAGCTACTGAGTTATTGAGTCATTGAGTCATTGAGTCATTGAGTCATTAGTTCAACTGGTGGATCGCTCGTTGAACCGATTGATCCAGTCCTACGTAAATAAGAATATAAAATAGTAAAAAGTTTAAAGTTAAAATTAAAATTCAAAATATATATTCACTAACATTTTAAAAGTAATCAAGCTATTCTAAAATAATATGGAACAAGAACAATAAGTATTTTATTATTTTTACTCTATCATAAGTATTTTTATTTTATTTTTATGTTAAAATAACTATTATTTTTAAATTTTAATAATTTATTAATTATTTATACCTATTATACTATTATATACTATATGTATTTATTGAAAAAATAATATTAATAGATATTATAAAATTATGAAAAGAAAAAATAAGTAAATTTATAATTATTGTTAAATAAAAATATAATTAATTTAAGAAGGAGTGAGTTTATAGCTAAAATAATAATAAAATATAAACTTAGGATATATGTGAAAATTAAATATATAATTTAGAAAGCATTAAAAATAACTAAAATGAGATTATTCTAGTGGTTGTTAGGTTGGTTCCTATATTAAAAGATCATTCATCTCATTTATGATGATAGTGTATAAAACTAATGTGTGTATGTAAGAAACTGAATAAAAATAAAGTTATATTTATAGGAGACCAACATCCTCATCCCAAAATAGTTTTATAATTGAGAAATATTTGCCGACATAGTAATCTATAAATCTTAACTATTTCTATGATCTAACCAGTATAATATTTTTTAGTTCTTTAAGTATATTCACCTAACCAACGATAAACTCTTTTAACATATCAACTTTTATTTACGAGGTAAGTAGGTGTATTGTAGTGCATCCACATTTTATTAATAGTATTTTTATTGTTGAAATATTTGATTTCTTTAACTCAAAAATACTTGCGAATTAATTATAAATATTTATGAACTATATTGCAACTTTTCAATCTTCAGTTAGACTTTGACAAGCATTAGAAGTGTGGCAATATGTCCATTCCATATGCTAACAATCAATTAAAGCAAGATTTTTAAAATGTTTAAATACAGAAGGTCTAGAAGGAAAAATTTTGTCACTATGTCTAATAATGAAATAGAAACATGTTAAAGTATGATTCATGATCAAAATTATTTAAAATGATATTGATATCAGTAAAAAAGATATTATATTACTTTTAAAAGATATCAGTATTAACATGTATACTTCGCACATAGTATATGGCTGATTGCATGATTATATAGAAGGCTGTGCGTATTCTTGTACATAATGTGAGTATAATTATGAATTTAATAGGTGTAGATAATGTGGGTATAGTTTTAAATATGGAGGCTACATGAACTAATTTTTTTTTAACAAATACCTAAAATAAAAATAAATAAAACTTAGTTAATAATATATATTGATAATTACTGATACTGATGATGATACTGTTTCCTTTTTAATTAATTAAGCATTTAAACTAAAAGATAATTTACTAAATATTACAAATAAACCTAAAATCAGTAAATATATACTAAAACTTAATAATATTAATTTTACCATTTTAATAAATAATTAAAATATAAAAATTCTAACAATACATATAGTTAATAGTCGTTAAATAATAATTAAGGCTAATAATTTTAAGTAAAATAAAACTAAAATTTGAATTATTTAGAATAAAACTAAAATTACTACATAATACTGTTTTTGAAAAAAATTAAAAATAAAACTAAAATAATTAAATAAATTTTTTTGGAAAAAAATTACTTAAAATAAAACTAAAATTATAAATAATTGTTTTTTGAAAAAAATGGTTTGAAATAAGCCTAAAATTACTAAGTTATTTGGTAGAAAAATAAATCCAAATCAATTTATCGTAAGTTATTTTCTCAATTACTTATAAAATTCTAATTTTTCTCTCAATCCTATATACAAAATTTTCAATTTTCACATCTACAAAATTATTAATTTTGTAATTTTATATTTTTAATTTAGTTAAAATTTCACAATTTAATTAAAATTATTTGAAATAAATAAAAATAATTTAAGCATAAATTAAAATAAGGCTAAGTATTAGAGTGATAAATTTTACATTGAGTTTTAAATTAAATTTTATGATATATGATTCTACAAATACTTATGTGGCACTTTGTATTAAAATCATGCATTAGAGATACTTTAATTGTTAGTATATTATTACAAACAATATTATGGATACACAAAACATTAACTACCAAATTAGTTATCGATATAAAATATATATTAAAATATAAAATATTTAAAAATAAATAAACAATACAATATACATAAATATATGTTGACTGATTTTGTGTGTGTATATAAAATTTTTGTATTATTATAAAACACAAAAAATTTTAATTTCAAATGGTCTTAGCATCACTACTACATACTTGACTTTTACTAACATTTAAAAAATGTTACTAAATTATATTAAAATATTACTCTGTATATTAGTAACATTTTAACAAATATTAAATACACCCTATGTTACTAAAGAGTTTTACTAATATTCTTTTAAAGATTTAATAACATTTAGTGAAAATATTACAAAAAATATTCTATAGTAATATTACGAGAAATGTTACAATAGACCATTCATAGTAACACTTAGAAAATGTTACACTAGATATTTTTATAATACTTAAAAAAATATTATTATAGATAATTTTTGTAACACTTAGAAAATGTTACGAAATATCTTTTTTGTAACATTTAAAAAAATGTTACCATAGATATTTTCTGTAACACTTACAAAAAAATGTTACTATAAATATTTTTTGTAACACTTAGAAAATATTACCATAGATATTCTATAGTAATACTATAATAAATGTTACAAAAGTTTTTTTTGTAACAATAAAAAAAATATTACAATAGATCTTTAGTAACATTTAAATGCACAAAATATTGAATTAAAAGTTTTTTCTTCAATTACATATTCTACACCCACTTTACAAATTAAAATCAAGATATTTAGATATTTAAATTGGTCTAATAAGTCAATTTTTTTATTTCTTTAATATGCTTGCATGATTAAATACAAATATTTGAGATCATGAGTACATGTTTAAATTAAAAAAGAAGTAATGGTGTTTATCTTTCAACTATACAAGCAAGAGACACCAGCAATTATAAACAAAATAATATCTCTATAACAAACAAACAAAATAATATTGCATCATGAAGAATGACAGGAAAATGAAAAGGCAAAACATCGAAGCACATGTTAAAATTTAACAATCTAATCATGAACTTAAACGAACTTCCTATAAAATATATCTGCTCCTCAGAACTCATTCCAACAACATCCATTGCTCTCCTTGTAGCTATATATTCTTTATGTTCGTCAATTCCTTCTAACTCATAGCAATTTGATTGATTCATATAATGAAATATTTTTGAATGTGAACTTGTATTTTATAATCTCTTGTCTAAACAAAGTTCTATCATACTAAATTTCTGTTACCCCATTCAAATTATCAGCTAGAGCTAATAGCAAGGCCAATAATGAATAATGATGTACTCTAAGCTTCTAAGCACTGAAAAAATGATCACAATGAATAACAACCACATGCATTACCATAATTAAGCAAAAGGGCATAATGTACAACAAATATTGTATACCTAACATGAAGACAATGATAGAAAATGGAAATGATCTTTTATTCTCTATCGAACACTCTAGAGGTCCTATGTCGAGGATTTTTGTTTAATTATCGGTCACTCAAATGTGTAATTTCATCCAGAAACAAATTAGTGCAAGAAAAAGAATCCCACTACCTCCTATTATGTAGTGCAGAGCATGTAGAAACAGTGATAATTTTCTCTCTGGGTTTGACTGCTGGCAAATACGCAATCTTTTCAGTAAATATGTTCTGATAGCAGCTCTTGAAATTCTTCTTTTCTGATCAAATTGAATCTCCACAAACTTACCAAAAGGACTGCAGAAGTCACAAATTATAGTAAGATAGTATGACAAAAAAATAATGCTATATAAATAAATAAGAAGAAAACTTACTATTATTTTTCACCTTGAATTATTGTTCCTAACCGTCTTTGCATTCCCAAAGGCTTCAAGAACAGGATTGGACTATAAATCACAGAAGAGCAAAAATGTTCATGTTTATATAATTTTTATGAAAACTAGATACTAGAAATGATTAAGAAAGAAATAAATTTACTGCATTTAAATGAGCTTGCAAAACTAAATTCATGAAGTTTGATTCTCTTACCTCCAAGACTTTTTGCTCAACAGTTCTACCTTTAGCAGCAGCAGTTCTAAACTCAACTGCATAATAAAAATCTTGCGATGAGGATAAGGAAAGGGTTACTATATTTACCGACAAACAATGTAGAGATCATTGTTCAATAGCTCACTAACTAGTATAGATTTTCCTTGACAAGTATGTAATAAAGGCATTTAGTGATGGTTCTAACTTCTAAATACAACAAATAGCAAAAACAAATAAATTTATACCACTTATGCACGAAAGCTACAGCATCAAACTATTACAGGATTCTCATAATTCAACAAAATAATTATTAACAAAGGGATTGAGAGTATAAAATTACCCAGAAAGAAGAAAATCATAGGGTTGACATATCTCTATGACTAAAATCAAGATTATCTTGAGACTCTTCTCCCATTGGTTGATTATCTAAGATGCATGTATCAATTGTTGTCACAGGTATATCATCCCTAGTGGATTAACATCATCTTCAACACTTGTAGATTGATAAAGCATAGAACTTGTTATTTGAGGACCATCCTTGAATTTTTCCATATCATCATTATCTAAGTCACCGTATATATCAAACAAACCGCTTGGAATGGTGTTGGTAATAACATACTAAGTATCATTTGGATCTTTTATGTAATAAACTTGTCTCACTTGGGTTGCAAACATGAATGGATCATTTTCATAAATTGGCTTTCTAAAATTTACAAGTGTTAATCCAAAATTGTCTTTTTTACTTTGAAACCAATCGTACTTAAATAGCACATATTTAGAATGCCCATGATAATCTAACTCAAGTATATCTTTCAGAACTCTATAATTAACAAAATATTTTTAAATATTGCTATAAAAAATCTTTTCTCTCACAATTTCAGCGACAAAAAATCTTTTTAAGTGCTCATTGACAATGTCTTGCAAATTCAGGAACAATAATTAAACCAAAGAAGGTATAAGAAACAAGTAAGCTGTCATTAACAGCATACCAACATGGTCTAGTGATGACAAGGGAGGAGCTGTGCTACATTTTGTAGCTAAAGGATACTATTTTATCTATTTGAGCCAGAGGATTGCAATTATACAATATTTTCACAATAATAATTTGAATATAAAACTCTTCAGAAAACTTGAATGAGAATCATGTGTCAAGTTTTTCGACACATTCCTATGTTGATGAAAATTAAGCTCACATCCCCATTTCCATTATATAGTATTTTCACACAAAATCAAATATATTAATGTATTATTATCATGAAAACTAAGTAGACATGATATTAATTTTCACTAGGATTTGAATAAGTTCGATAACCATAAGAAAAGAAAAATAATTTTGATGCATACACACTACTAGAATTTACATTTTTAGCAGTGACTTTTTTCTAATAAATTTTTTGTTGAATAAAGTATCTATATAGATACGACTTTTTAGAATTGTCACCATTTTAAATTGACCTTATATTTATGGTTGCGACAACAAGAAAGAACTATATACATGTCAAAAGAAAGAAAAAAAACCTGCCAATTTATCTCAAAGATTAAATATGTACATCAACTAGTTTCAGTCAATAAATTTTAACTACAAATATTCATCCCGTCAGATCCAAATGCTTATGGAGGAAGGCATGATACCAGTAATTAAAATAACTGCCAAGTACCTTTATAGATGAAGAAAGCAAACATAAATCACCATAAATATTGTGTTCATGCATTGGAAGTAGGATTCAGTCTACCAAATCTCATATATTTCTTAACTTTTAAAATTTTATTATTTTCCAAGATATCATTGGCCACGATGTAACAACATATAGTTGTGCACAGATCATAGATGATAATAATACTAATATTGTGTATATTGACAACTATATAAGATAATATATAGCTAGAAAATAATAACAAATGTTGAGATGCCATGATTACTCCCTCAGAATTATTGAAATAATCTGAATGCATAAGTACAGGAGCAACAAGACTAAAAATCTCTTTAAGGATATTTGCATTAAGGTATTAAAAATAATGAATAATTGATGAATCAAATAATTTTATTCATACCGTAATAATATTTTTACCAAATTTTGCTAATCAACCTTTTATAAATTTGCAGAACAAGACGAATCTATTATTATAACTGAACCGAATCCAATTATATACAAAATACAACAAGATGAAATCCATGTCAAAAATCCAAAATACTCAACTACCAATACAAGGTCAAAATCAGTTTTATGAAATAAGTTAACTAGCACTTTAAAGAACTGCCATGAATTCATAACCTAAATTAGCACATTGAGTATCAACGGATGGCCTACCTGAACAACGATGGTGACGATGATGATAGCAGGCGTGGCAAGTAGAGGCAGCAACAACGAACAACGATAATTTAGATCTGGATCGAAATCAGCAAGAACTGAGAAATTGAAGAACAGAGTGAATAAAAAAATTAAATAAGAGACAAATGCTTACCGATGAGCTTGCTCTTAAATTTGAGATGAGAAATTGAAGAACAAAGTGAATTGGAGGTAGCCTGTGGTTGAAGTACAGAGCATTGCAGTAATCATGATGAAACTAAGGAGGAAGACCGTGAGATCGAGGAGGCAGAGTGAGAGATTAAGGAGACGAAGTACGAGCAAGAGCGATATCGAGCGAGAGCGAGATCAAGAATCGAGCGAGATTGAGATCGAGATCAAGCAAGAGTGAGATCGAGATCAAAGAAAACACGTAATGCATGAGCGAGACTTTTATGTGAGGAGTGAAAGATTTTGATTTTGCGAGTGGGGAGTTTTGCTTGTTTCCAGTGAATGTGAATAAGTGAATTAGGAATATGTAACATTTAAAAAAAATAAATAAATGCATTTGGTAACATTTTAGCATAAATGTTATTTAATATGTAATTTTGTCATAACTACTAACATTTTAATAAATGTTAAGAGATAAATGTTATTAAATGTCTAAAATATAGTAGTGCATCAATTTTCATCTTTCTTTTCAACGTTATTTATGATTTGAATTAATGATTAGTTATACTAAATTTTGTCAATAATGTTAAATTATTTTGTCATATATTTTCAATAATTATAATGATATGTTCTATTTTCTTATATTATTATAATTATAATTAGAAGTTAATTTTAATGTATTAATAGTGTAAAATATTATATACAATTATTCAATTATATTTATTCTTTTAAATAATTATTCAAGCGGTCAATATAATGTAAAATTACCTTACAGTGACAATATATCAAAATTAAATTCTGATAATTATCTCTTAAATATAATAACAATGTAACTGTTACATACAAGACCCTAATATCCGAAAAACCAAGTGAGGCCCAATGATTTGGCAAGATCCCAAAGAATAAATTAATGCAACAAAAGGAATAGTTGCCTTAGAATCTGATGAGATAGGGATTAAATGTAAAGATATCATAATGTCAAGATATAAAGAGAAAATTAAGTCGAATCAAAGGCTATTCTGCCAATAACGTATTAATTAAGACAAATATAAAGATAATGTATAACAAAGAAATGGTAGGTATACAAAAAATACTTTGCAACTAAAACACTTACTAACTTAAGTATCGGAGTGTCTTTATAGGTTTTCTTTCCGGCCTAACTATAAGCATTGGTAGAAAGGAGGCTCTCCGTCATCTCCTCAGCTCGGACCATCTGTCTCACTATTTGGTTCGTCTGTTCACTGAAAACTATGGTTGACTAGATGTTAACACAAATTTGAAAGTTTCACACCCATAACTTCCAATCATGAAAGAAGGGAAGAGTGCGATAGGCATGAGACTGATATAACTCCTGACCAAGATAACAACGATTAACATCAGAATCGTAAAATCTACCTAGATGGGGTGTCGTCAAGGACGTAATGCAAAAGGGCACCATTTTTCCGGTTTCAGGAATAATTATGTGCACACTATGAAGGAAATGAGGCATCACGTTCAACAATTACAACATCAGTTACTGGAAAGGTTTTATCTATCTATGTCTAGAAGTTGTGATGACACGTCATGACATCGAAGTCGAGACCAGCAGTCGCCTAGTAGGAATGATGATTGATGATTCTCACCCTCACCATGTAATAGAAGGTATGATTTTCTTTAAAGGACAAAAAGGGACACAACTCAGGAGATCAGTAGACAGTCCTAAACTGCATCTCGCTCAGTACAGTCCAAGAGAAGAAGAACGACATCTAGAAGTAAGAGCTTGAGAAGGTAGATAAAGAGTCGAGAGCACCTGATTATCGGCAAAAACCTATTGTCCTCTCATGTTTTACAAGTTTGGCTTCCTAAAAATATTGACAAGTCGACAGATATGAAGTATAAAAAAGTCACGAATCCCCAAAAGCATATTGATGCTTTTGAAGCCATGATGAATTTGGAGGGGGTAGAGGATCCTTACTTGTAAGGCATTCCCATTGACACTACATGGACCAATATGGTGTAGTTTGACTTAGTTCCTTTGAATTCTATCTCTTATTTTTTTATATCAAGTATAAGTTCTTTGCTCACTTTACCACTAGAAGGGCACAAGCAAAACATTCAATTTCATTGCTTGGAATGGAGCAATGTGTTGAGAGTATCAGGGCTTACCTCAATCTTTTTAATAAAGTGCTTGTAAAGGTTAATACTTGAACACCTAAGGTCGTGCGATTGTGTGTTATAAATGGTTTATTAGAAGGAGATTTTAGACGCCATCTGACGTCAAAAGACGTTAAGTGTATGGAGGAAATACAATAGATCCCTTTGGAATATATGCAGGACGAAGATCTTAGCAATGTTATCTCTACTAAATAAAAAATCTGGACTTCTCAACCCTCAAAAGGCGGGAACTCGACAAATCCTTCAAACCAGCCTCCTTGATCTCATTTGTCAAAACTAAAGTTTAATCATTATACCCGTTGAGTGCTTGCATAGCTGAAGTATATCAACAAATCCCCTAAAAGTGTATATTTCCTAAGCCTTGTCAAATCATATCTCGTGCGTCTTTGGAAAAATCACAATATTGTGATTATCATAAATCCCATGGCATAAAACTAAGGATTGCATTAATTTGAAGGATCCTTTGAACCAAGCAATGTGGGACAGTAAACTCCCTGGATTTGTACAGCATGCAAGGCCGCCTCAGGGGCGAGGGGATGATGAAGATCGTGAAGGGAGAAACCCCAGAACCAACCGAATCCCGAAATGGTGAATAATGTGGCCTAGCTATTGTGAATGTTATATTTGAAAGAGATGGACAACCCAAGTCCTAGATTTTTTTGAAAGAAGATATAAAGGTTCTTACTGTTAAAACATAGAAAGCAGAAAACTTTTTTGACATCAAATTTATAGCAAAGGACTTTAAGTTCAAATCATTGGTAGATGATGAACATCATATGATCACTACAAATCTTGAAAATGGATTCGTGAAGAGCATTCTTCTAGACACTCTTGCATATTATAATCTATTGTTTAGAAATACTTTTGACGTTTTAGGACTAAAAGATCATCATTTGAAATAGTATTTGTTTGGGGTAGAGGTTTGGATAATCACTACATAAAGCCAGATGGAGCAGTGGATCTTTTGATTTCATTTGGAGACAGTAAGGATGTTAAAGTGATTCAAGCAGAATTTATGGTTTTGAATGATTTAACTGCCTACAACGTCATTTTTGGAAGAAAACCCATAAATAACATTTCATCTTTTGTTTACACAAAGTTCTCTGTCATCCAATACCTTATGTTGGACGATTCAGTTGCTTCCATCTGAGGAGATAGAATGGTTGCTATAACATGTAATAATACAAGTGTAAGCCTTATGAGAAGGATGAAAGAAGCAATTGGAGTATTCTTGGTGGATCTTGATATCCGAGTTGAAGGACAGCCAAGACTCAAACCCAATGAAAATTTGGAGAAGTTTCAAACATGAAAGGATGTGGAAGAATATACTATGATAAATAGAAATTTGCCATTTCCCTTGAAATTTGAACTCTAAAATTTAAAAGGGGGGACTTATCAAATATTGATGGCTAACAATTTCACATATTAGATCGGAAAAAACATGGAGATTTATATCGACGATATGTTGATAAAAATAAAGTCAAATGAGACTTAATCTTGGCAATGATATATTGATGGAATCAAATGAGGTTTAATCCAACAAAGTGTGCTTCTGGAGTTTGGGGAGATAAGTTTCTCGGGTTTATGGTAATTCGAAGAGGGAATGAAGTCAATTTCAAAAAATTTCAAGCAATTTTGAACATTGCAATCCCCTAGACTTTGAAATAAGTCCAAAGGCTCATGAGATTATTAGCAGCATTGTCTCATTTCATTGGAGCCTTGACTAAAAAGACCAAACCATTCTTTTCCTTAATGAAAGTGGATGCCCTATTCTCGTTGATAGAGAAGTGTGAAAAGGCATTCAAAATGTTAAAGAAGCCCTCGCCTCCCATCCAATACTTGTTAAATCAGAAAACAAGAAGCCATTATATCTATACCTCCCTATTAAAGAGGAGACTTTAGCATCTGTTCTCGTTTTAAAAAGCGATGATAAACGTCAACAACCCATTTAATTTTCTAAGGTCTCGAGTTGTGGTACACTAAATTAGAAAAACTTGCTTTTTCTTTGTTAACATCGGCATGTCAGTTACGCTAATATTTCCAAAGTCACACAATTACAGTGCGAACCGATCAACCGATTAAAGAATTATTACCAAAACTAGATTTAGTTGGAAGAATGTTAAGTTGGTCTAAATTTGACATTTATTATGAGCCCATAAATGTTGTCAAAGCTCGAGCCATGGTGGATTTCTTAGTTGAGATCACTCAAATTGAGTCGGAAGATATAATGTTGGTAATGATATGTTGCTGAAGCTTCAATAAAAGTGGCAGAGCTGATCTCATTCTAACAAAGGATGATTATGTGGTTATTGAAGTCTCTATTAAATTTGATTTTTGTATATCTAATAACTGAGCTGAGTTTAAAGTTTTGCTTGAAGGGTTATTGATAGCTTGTGATGCTGGTAGCACCAAGATTCTAGTGTACAATGATTTCCAGATCGTGACTTCTCAAGTTAATAGTGAATATCAATCACAAGATCCATTATTGAAGTTGTATCTTAACAAGGTACAAAGATTGATTAAGGATTTTGAATCATTTTCTATAAATCATGTTTCCTGAGAGAAGAATGCAAGGGTGGACGTTCTGTTTAAATTGACATGTATGAAACCTGAGAATGGAATTTATACTCTGATTCAAGAGGTTCTATAGGAGTAGACAATAATTCTTAATGAGGTTACAATTTCCCATTCGATTACTTTGCCAACTTGGATGGATCTGATTTTGTCATACTTAGAATGTAGGAAATTTTCCAATGCTTCAAAGAAGGCAAAGAGATTAAAAGTGAAAGTAGCACAACATGGCATTATAAATTATGTGTCAGATGATTTTTTCAACCTTTGCTCAAGTGTTTGGCTCCATAACAAACAAATTATGTGTTGCAAGAGATACATGAAAAGTATTGTGGACATTATGGGTGTTTAAAACCGATCTGGACCGAACTAAACTGACCAACCGAATCGAGAAAATCGAAAATCGAACAAACCGAAAATCGAAAAAAAACATATTTTGCTATTTTTATTGTGGTTCGATTTGGTTTTTGGTTCTGACAATGAAAACCCTAACCAAACCGAACCAGTATTATACAAAACTCTAAAAACCAAACCCCCACCCCCAATTAACGTGACCTAACCTAACTCCCCACCCCAAACGTAAACCTAGCCGCTCTTTTCTCTCACTCTCTCAGTTTCGCTCTCTGCACTCATTCTCAGTCTCACTCGAACCCCTTCCTCCCACCACCTTGTAGCGCCGTCGAAGCCTTCCTTCCAGCGCCACCAGACCTTTCTTCCCAGCCCCTCCTTGCGGACAGCACCACCCAGCCCCAGCCAGCACCTCCCTCGCGGTCATAGACACTACACTACCCAGTAGGCCAGCACCATCCAGCGGCACCCCAGCACCACCAACAGGACCGATCTGGCCACCTACAGCACCGTTTGTGGCCACCCATAGCAGTACAACTGCGTTTCTGGCCTGGCCACCCACAACACAGCAGCCACCGGTTGGCCTTCTTCCAATGCTCTTCCTCCTTCCCATCCACTTGACTTCAGGTTTGATTTTCTCTCCTTCTATGTATCTAAAGCAATTAGACATATTTGGTTTATAATTATGAAATAGTTAGGGTTTGATTTTGTTAATTATAATTTCTGTGATTCTGAGTTGCAGGATTTGTTTAGGGTTTTGTTAATTTGCTTGTTAATAACTCTGATTCTGTGCTTCTGAGTTGTTAGGTTCAAATTTGTTAATTTCTTGTTTAGGGTTTTGTTAATTTCTTGTTAATTAGACATATTTGTTCATTGTTGCTTATTGCTGTTCATTATTTGTTCATTGTTGCTGATTGTTGTTCATTGTTCATTGTTACTGAATGTTAGTAATTTTATTTTGTTATGTTTCTGCTTCTGTTTTTTTAATTATTTGTTCATTGTTGTTCATTGTTCATTGTTGTTGATTCCTAGTATTTGTTGTTCATTATCTGGTATTGGTCTTTGGCAGGATATAAGAAGAGAACTTGGAATCAATATAATTGACGAATAGAAGGTGCAATTGTCTAAGATAATTGGTTTTTCTACACATGTCTCGGTTGCGGATTTTAGTATTTGTTATTGATTTTTGGAAGTCTATTTCATTGTTGTAGGGATTGTGGCACGGAATAGATTTATTGGCTTGGATCGAGGATTTGGGTCCAATACTGTAAAAAACTTACCAAACAGTAGATTCTGTGATCTTTCATTTCATTATAGTTTCAATCTTTATCATGTTGTTAATCCTTTTTTCCTTGATTTTTTATGTTCAACCTATTGATATTTTTGCTTCTGCTTCTGCTGGTTATTGGTTAAACATGTACCAGTACCAATATACTTGGTTCTCACCTTTTAGTTGGTTGTTAGTTATTATTTTTATGCTGTCATTAATGGATTAACATCTTTTCTTTTTGTATTTTTAAGATGTTATATATATTGATTCTGTATTATTATACTACTCTTTTTATAAATTGTTTAGAGGAATGGTTCTGGCTCTTATCTTTTCCTTCTTAAAATGTATTTTGCTCCACCCTCAGCCCTCAGCTCTTGCTCATTTTCATGATTAATTGAACTTAATTTTTACTGAAGAAGTTCCATTGATTTGTCATGAATGTCATAGCCTTCATAACATTTTGTTGTTAATGGTGAAAGTGAAAAGTTGTACAATTTGCAGTAGAAATTTCTGTATTTTGTCTCCAATCAGTACATGAAATTAGGAATGTTTGAATGGAAGTGTACATACTAATGTTTGTTAGTTGCTTACACTTCACTATTTTTTTATATTTCAGTCTTAGCTCTAGTAATTCCTGCAATTTTTAGACTTTTTTCTATAATTAATTGGAAAATAAAAAAACCGAACCAAACCAAATTGATTTTAATTGGTTTGGTGTTGTTCGGATGACTTCGATAAAAAAATCGAACCAAACCGAACCGCAGTTTAATTAGACGATCGGATCGGATGACTTTTCTCTCAAAAATCGAACCAAACCGCACCGCGAACACCCCTAGTGGACATCACATAGGAGGAAAATCATTAGCCTAGAAGGTCATATAGGTTGGATACTATTGGCTGATATTAATCCAAGATGCAGTGGATTATGTGCAGGAATGTGTAAAGTGCCAATTGCATTCTAATTTGCACCAATTGCCACCTCATGAGCTGGTATCTGTGATTTTGACGAGACTCTTTGCAAAATAGGAGATGGAATTCTTGGGACCACTTTCTCATGGCCTAGGGAAATTTAAGTTTTTAATAGTAGTAGATTAAGTTACAAAATAGATTGAGTAACTCTAAATGGTTTGAAAAAATGCTGGATGGGAATAAAGACTTGTGGACTGATGAACTCAGTACATTGTTATGGTCATATTGTACAATTCCACAATCTTCAACTGGAGAGATGCCTTTCTGATTAACCTATGGAGACGAGATTGTCATCCCATTTAGGATCGAAAAACCTAGTCCGAGGATGGTCCTAGGAAGCACGACAGATAAGGTTAAAATGAACTTGTTTGAGGAAGTACGATCAATGGCTAATCTCGATGAACAAGCATTGAAATAAAGAGTGGCAAGAAGATATAACTTAAAAGTGAGACCTAGGGATTTCAAACAATTCGATTTGGCTTTGAAACAGGTAAATGCCGGATCCTCAATACCTTTGGATGAAAAGTTCTCATCAAATTGAAAAGAACCCTTCAGAATTAGAGAGGTTTTTGGCTAAGGGGCATATAAATTGGAAACCTTAGATGATCTTAAAGCGCCAAGGACATGAAATGCTACTCACTTAAGAAGGTATTACTCTCAGAAGATTCTAGCATATGAATAAAGGTACTCGTTTTCTTAAGCTAGGGGCACTTGAAGAGGAATATACATCTAAGGAAAAATAGGGAATAAGAGCATGATTTAGTCTTTCTTCGAGTTAAGCCTTAAAGTGGTCCCTGAAGTTACACTTGAGCCTCAAAATGGTCCCTGAAGTTAATAGTTACTCAAATTTGTCCTGGAAGTTGCACTCCAAGACTCAGAGTAGTTTCTAAGACACTTTTCATCATCGAAAAGCTAAGCTGGACTGATTCTTGCCATGTTGGCAAACTTCCCTTCCAAAACGACTTCATTTTGTATTTATATATATTAAAAAAAAAGAAAAACCCTAATGGCCTTCAAGCCCCCCTCCACAACCCTACTCTCACACTTACCACCGTCACTGATAGAGACAGAGCTTTTCTCATCCTTCTCTTTTGTCGCCTCTCGCCGGTCGGCATCTCGGCACCGCACTACTCGCCCCTCCCCAACCTAGTCTCTCACACTCACAACACTTAAATACGGTAGAGAAAGAGCTCAAAGCCTCAACCTTCTCTGTCGTTGCCTCTTGCTGGCCTCCATCTCGTTTTCGCGATGATCGCCGGCCTCCATCTTGTCGTCGTGCCATTTATAACACCCTACCACACAGAGCCTTATGCTTAAGTCATAAGACAGAGGTGGCGAGGTATTTCGACCTCTAAAAGTAAAATTATATATTAATAATAGTGAAAAAAGCTTTTTAACTAGGAGACTTTGAAGAAAAAAGGGTAAATCAAAATTGTTAAATTGAAAAGCGCAACACTCACGAAGCGATAAATTAAGCCAAACAGAAAAAGATAAGCTAATATGGGTATGTATATACAGAAGAGTGCCAAAATACAAATAACGAAGCTCGAGACCCGGTTCGCGAAGATAACCGGTCCAAGCATATAAGTATACATACATACATACACATATATCAAAATCAAAACCTAATATTCACAATATACCAAACTACAAGGGTTTATGAGAAACCTCACCTTGTGCACAGAAATTAGGGATGAAATCCAACAATTCCTCACTAATGGTTAGTACCTAAACAACCAAAACACAAAAATCTAGTCAAAACTCAAGCTTTGAATTTCGAATTTCTTAGGACAAGGCAGAGAAAAGGAGTACAAAATTCGAAATCTTACCTACAAAGCTTAGCTAGAACTGACGGGCTCGGCAAGAGTTTTGCGTAGCAACTGACGACACGCGAATTGGAGCACCATAGCTCGAAAAACAAGTGAATAAAGGTGAGGGTGAATAGTACTCTCTCTCTCTCTCTCTCTCTCTCTCTCTCTCTCTCTCTCTCTCTCTCTCTCTCTCTCTCTCTCTCTCTCTCTCTCTCTCTCTCTCTCTCTCTCTCCCCTCTTTCAATGCAGTTGTGTGTGTCACCTCTTTGTGTAGTTTATGAGCTGAAAAGCTCATTAAGTATGTTTTTATATGTTGGACTTGGGCTCAACTTGGCCCCGTCCAACCCATTTGCGTTTTTTATTTTTTTAGCCCACTTTGGGTCAAAACCTTTAAAATTAGTGTCTGGTTTTCAATTCTAACATTTTTTCTAAGTTTTCCTACTGTTTTTATTATTCTCACACAATACTGGACATACTTAAGCCGGTATTACAGACTAAATTACTGATATACGTTTTTACACAATTTTTCACTAAAAATTATATTTTTCATTGAAAATTATATTTTTCTACTCAAAAAAATTTACTAAATTTAAATCTCACTGTTAAATTTTTAAATTAAGACTTCTAATTTTTCGAACCTACTCCAAACAATTTAATTATTTTATATTATCTAAATGGTCCATAGAAATGATAGCTCTTACATCATCATTCATCATACAATGACTCTAGCCATCCCATTTAAAAAGTTAATTTGTGTAATTTGGCAGGAATATAATCTTGTGTGTGTAACTTTATTATTTGGTGGAAAAAGAAAAGAAAAGAAAAGAAAATTGCAAAACCCATCTTAAATCCCAAAACATGAGCCGAGCTTGTTGCCGTGGCTTTAACAATGACAATGGCGCTATCATCATCTTCATGCTTCTCTTCTTCCTATTCACCGCTCGCTCCTCCTCCTTCACTCCCTCGCCACCCTCTCATTAGCCTCAATTTCAAACCCAACTGTCGTGCCCGTGGCGGTTCTTCTCATCCCAAACTCAAAGCCTCCGTGGCTGCGCCGCCACTCTTCTCCGGCGCCACCAGACATGGCCTCGAAACTGTCAACATTGCTGAAGATGTCACCCAGGTTCGCACTTCTCCACCAATTCCTCTTTAGCTTTTCAATTAATTATAAATTTCAAGTCCCTTTGTTCTTTATCCTATCAAATTTAAACTTTAATTAACTCCAACTACATCATTTGCTTCTCTGTTTGTGAAATTTCGGTAGTTGCAATATTAACAAAAGTGGTTAGTAGCAGTAGAAGCTTAGCGTAGCTCAGGAATACATGAATTGCAGTTGAAGCATGTTAGGAATCTATGGAACTGAAATTTTGTGAAATCAGTTGCTACACTAATAATAATACTAATTGTTTCAATGGTGGTAAAAATGATGAATGAATTATGTTTTGACAGGGGGCATTTGTTTATCTTGTTTTAATGGATAGATGTATTAATTTGAATAATATTTTTTTTAATGCAAGCTAATGTAGTTGATTGGAAATACTCCAATGGTGTACCTCAACAAGGTTACAGAAGGTTGTGTGGCAAACGTTGCTGCAAAACTTGAGTCTATGGAACTCTGCAGAAGTGTCAAGGATAGGTAATTGTTGTATTCATCACAATGTATATACTGTACATAAAATAAATTTTTTGATTGTTTGTTCTGATGTGATATTATTTTGTTAAAGAATCGGTAATCAGATAAGTTATGTAATCACATTCATAATTTTATTGGAAACTTGTCGGTGTGGCATAGTAATAATTTATCCATTACTTTGCATTTCGGTTAAATTTTCAGCTTGGCATTTTGTTATATGATTTTCGATCGTCGAATTGGGGACACATCATGAACTGACATATGTTAATGTTTCAAAATCTCAGAATTGGCTTTAGTATGTTGTCTGATGCAGAAGAGTTTGGAGATATTTCTCCGGGGAAGGTAAGCTGGGATGATTTTTGGCATACCGATTAATGTGATATTTGCTTCTCCAGCTAGTTTTAAAACTTCATTAACTATGAACTGTGATGTAATTTTCTTTCCGAAGTTGAGGTTTGGATGTTTGATATTCAATAAATTTCCGATTATGCATTCGCCAGACTGTTTTAGTTGAGCCAACAACTGGAAACACAGGACTTGGCATCGCTTTTGTTGCAGCAACAAAAGGGTACAAACTTATAGTAACCATGCCTGCTTCCGTAAATCTTGAAAGGAGAATCCTTTTGCGTGCATTTGGGGCAGAGATTGTTTTGACTGATGCAGAAAAGGGATTGAAAGGGGCAGTTGAAAAAGCTGAAGAAATTGCTCAAAGTACACCCAATGCTTACATGTTTAGACAGTTTGATAACATGAATAATGCAAAGGTTTAAGTCTAAACTCTCAGATATATGACCTTTGCCTGGATAGCTACTGTTCTGAATTATTTGGTGCATTTCTGAAATTAAGATACAAGCTTTATGTGCACAAATTACAGATCCACTTCGAAACTACAGGGCCAGAGATATGGGAGGATACCATTGGTAATATTGATGTATTGGTTGCCGGTATTGGAACTGGTGGCACTGTTACCGGCACTGGACGTTACCTGAAAATGATGAACACCAACATAAAGGTTCAATTACTGCCTTGAATGTAATTATTTGTTATTTCAAATTAGTGAAATACACTTATTGGTGTTGTGCCATTGACTTCCACTTTAAACTAACACGGGGTCCTGACTCCTGAATTCCAATTTCATAACTTGAAAGAAATTAGGTGCAGTTGTTATTGAATTGGAATAATAAAATACACAAATGATGATAACTTGTGCATTATCATTTTCATATTCTAAATCCCTAAGGAATAGGCTCTATGATTATGGTGTTCTTATGTTGGAGGAGAGAAAGAGAAGATTATGAAAGGAAAAATGGGACTAGAAAGAAAACAGAGAGTATTTGTACAACTATTTGCATGTGTGGTTAAACCATTAATTTTGATTATGTTTCCAAATTAAGACTTGAATTGTATCCATTGGTTAGATGTATAGACAATTATGCCATATGGTTAATCTGCTGCTTGCATTTAACAGAGCCAGTGATTCTTTTTTTGTTCTATCATCTTTCTCCTATCATTACAGTATGCTTTATTATGTCTTTCTTAGGTGGTTGGTGTGGAACCTGCTGACAGAAGTATAATCTCAGGAGACAATCCAGGTATGAATCTTTTGCAAAGTTCATAAATGCACTCGTTCTTTTTTAACTGTTTTGCTTCTTGATATTAATTTCAAGCTATTGATTCTCTTCTCAGCTGTTGACTGTATTCCAATGTTTGATGCAGGTTTCATGCCAAACATTTTGGATATCAAACTGCTCGACGAAGTTATCAAGGTAAATGATAAAATCATTCCTCCTCAGTTTTATACTCGCATTTCTATTTTTGTTCACTGTAACTTCATTGCTAGTTCGTTTCTACTTTGGCATTTCTATACTGAAGAACAAACCTTATGATTTTCTTCATTTTGGGTGATATAGAGATTCAATTATGAAACAACTACTGAATTTTATTATGCTTTATTTTTCTTTCCTGGAGTGTCATCTACTTAAAACTTTATAGTTACTAGCTTTTTCTTTTAGTATGCAGTCCTTTTATCTTAATAATTTGCTTAAGTAAATTATTTTGCACAAACTAACTTGCCATATGAGGACACAGGTTACAAATGTTGAAGCTATTGAAATGGCTAGGAGATTAGCGTTGGAAGAAGGTTTGCTGGTAAGTTATCATTTAAAGTATTTTTGAAACTATTATTTCTTTTATTTTCATAATTTTAGTGTCAATTTTCTCTAAAGTTGTTACTTTGTATTTAGTTTTATTTCTGTCTTTTAATTGTTTATAAGTCTAGATTCTAGATGTAGAATTCGCTTTAGTTATTGGTTTTCTTTGGATTAGCATGTTGCTGGATATTGCAACGTCTACAAAGAAGTATGTTTTTGGATTTTATAACATTCATTATAATTCTTTCAAATTTCTTTATAGGTCGGAATTTCTTCAGGAGCTGCAGCTGCAGCTGCCATAAGTTTGGCAAGACGGCCAGAGAATTCTGGGAAACTTATCGTGGTGAGTTCATTTCTTCTTAAAATATTTGGCTATCTTTTATGTTTTCATCATTGCAAATGCTCTGGAGTATTCAAATTTTGTATATATCAATTTTTACTATGCAAAAGTGTAGAAGAAACAACTTAAGGATCAAGCTCTAAGCCAATTTCGTTCCCAAAATGATGCCAGAAACTGCCTCCTCTCCCAGCCAACCTCCTTATGTATTTCCTGAGATGTCCCCTCTCACTTACATGCTCCATTTTGATAACTTCCTCCTATTTTTCCCTTTTTTTTTGTTGGTCTTACACTACACACACACTAGAAGTAGAAAGGGTCCTATATTCCACTCTTGAGATTTGAACCCTGGTGCAGCTTGATGAGAGGCATACAAATCCTCCATCTGTGCCTAGCCTCAGCTGCTCCAATTTTTCCCTTCTTGCTCTTTCATATACTTTACTTTTTTTTTTTTTGGTCAAATGGATTGGACAACTCCAATTCCAGGCATTACAAACTCACCAACATTACACTCGAACACAATATTTAAGGGTTCCATCCACTAGCTGGCCTAGCCAAGTCTTGAATCCGAGTGCACTTGTTGCAAGGCATACATGATGACCACTAGACCAAAGCCTTTCGTGGTTTCATATACCTTACTGAATCCCCATTTTTTGATCCCTGCATCCCATTGGGTTGTGTCAATTGTGGCCCAATCTGCAACATCCCAGCCCTTATAGTGTATACATTGTTGAGGGTCTATAAATCACTTTTAGCATTGGGGTTTTTTAGGTGTACCCAAGATTGCTTTGTTTGGTAAGAGGGTAAAAGGGGAGGGTGAAATTAGAGGACACTTTTGTGTAATAGAAGTGATTTTATCCAATACTTCTAGTCTTCGGCACCGGATTCGATGGTCCTAGAACGTTTGGACCATTAAATGATCTCATAACAAAATATGTTTTTTAAATTTTTTTAATAACTGCTAAATAGTCCATTTCTAATTTTAATTACAAATTAACCCTACATATTTTATTTAATTATAAAAATTATTATAAATTATTATTTTATTATTCATCTATTATATTTATTAATAATAAAAAACAAAAATAATAATGAATTAGATCTTTCATTGATCATAATAACTTTTTGGCAATTCTAATCGATTAAAAGTTTATCTTTGATCCATTACATCCGTCGAAGAATTTTAGGTTTCTCATAACTCAATCAATTTATAAACCATTAGTCACGACGCGATTCAAAATTTATAAAAACGATATGAAAATTGAGAACAGCGATTCAAAATTCAATCGATTGGATTATCCTACCAATCAATTGAATGCAGAAAAAAATTTATTTACGTCTCATTTCAATTGATTGATTGATCATACCAATCGATTTGGAATATACCATTAGTCACGTACAAAATTCAATCAACTGTATTATCATACCAATCGATTAAACCTTCATATATCATTTTAATAGCGGCCTTCAATCGAATGGATAATATAAACAATCGATTGAATTATAAAAAAATCACATTCTAGTCATCGTTCAATCGATTGGGTAATATGACCAATCGATTGATTTTTGCAAAAACCATACTGCCTTACAACTTTCAATCGATTGTTTTGTGGTAACCTGAAGTCCCGATTGAGTTATGGGAAACCTGAAATTGAATCGATTGTTTTATTAATCCAATCGATTGATTTTCTAAGAAACAGGATTTCAAAATCCTCGACCGATGTAATCGATCAAAGATAAACTTTTAATTGATTGGGATTGTCAAAAAGTTATTACGATTAATGAAAGATCTAATTCGTTATTGTTTTTGTTTTTGATTATTAATAAACAAAATAGATGAATGATAAAATAATAATTTATAAAATAAAATATAATTTTTATGATTAAATAAAATATATGGGGTTAATTTGTAATTAAAATTAGAAACGGGCTATTTAGCAGTTGTTAAAAAAATTAAAAAAATATATTTTGTCATGACACCATTTAATGGTCCAAACGTTTTGGGACCATCGAATCTTTTGTCCTCTTAAGTTAACCAAACATTCTCTGATACCGATAGAATAAAAGAAAGCATTCGGAAATTTTTCCCATACAACTAATATAATAGGTATTGTGAATAGAAACAAATTTCGATATTTTTATTGCCTATATTTAGATTAAGGCTCATCCTTAAACGCTCTTTGCTAAGTATGGAGTGCTGCACACTTTGTGAATTTGTTAAATCTAAACTCTTCATTTATTATATTTTATTTGAATGGTCTGGATTTAAAAAGGTAACCTGTTAATCAGGTTAATTATTTTTTTTACAAATTTTAAATTTTTTTTGGCAAGCTTCAGATATTGGGATGACGTTCAAAATAAAAAATTAGTATATAAATATTAAAAACAATAGGTCTGTACAAAAAAAATTTATTGAACTTTAGAATTAAAATAAATAATACATAAAAAATAAGTTAAAAATTCATGTACTAAATCCAAAAAAAAAGATATATTAGAATCTTAAAAAAATAATATTAAATATATATTATGTATATAATATTAAAATTTAAATAAATTTTGTTTTGTGTGAAATAAAATATAATATTAAATATAAACACAATGATAAAAAAATTGTGTTATATATATATATAATATTAAAATTTAAATAAATTTTGTTTTATGTGAAATAAAATTATAATATTAAATATAAATACAATGATAAAAAATTTTGTATTATATATATATATATATATATATATATATAATTTTATTTTATGTGAAACAAAATTAAAACATTAAACATGACCAGAATGATAAAAAATTTAGTACTATATAAATTTAATTAAAAAAATATTTATACAAGGTAAAAAGCAAACAAACATATAATAATTTTATTTTGTGCGAAACAAAAATTCATGTAAAAAAAATATTTATATAATTTTTTATTAACAATTTTTTTATTGAAATATGTTATTTTACTATATTTATAATATATTATTTGGGATAATTATATTATTTTAGTTAATATATATTATTTAAAAAAATATTTAAAATTTATTATTTTGTAATAAGAATATTATTAAAAATATATTATTATTTTTTCTTAAAATAACATTTTCTTTTCTTTCGTTCAAATACTATGACAACAAAATTTTTTTTGTAATTGCTTCTACTCAATAAATATTATATTTATTTATTTTTATATTGTATGTAAAATAAATAATTAATGTTTAAAAAAGTTAATAAAGGAAAGAAGTATTTTTTTTTTACCAATTCTTAGGTGAATATAAAGAGATTATGTCATTTGAACTATAATTCGTTGGCAAAGAAAGAAATACTCTTAATTATATATTAAATAGAATAATTATTTATTAGGCTCATTTTTATACAAATAAAAATTTTTCTTAATTTTATATCTGTAATATTTTATACCAATTAGCTTCAGAATTTAATTATTTTTTGAATAAATTAATAAAAAAATAATACAAATAATTGTTTAAATATAATTGTATTTTAATTTTTCATTCTATTACGTACACGTTGAGGTTAATTTGAAATAAAAGATAATGGACTTGTTGTAACTGCCATGCATATTGTGCTTTGACTGTGTCGTCATCTGAGAATCATGCGCCTTCATGAAAACCGGGGTTCTTCTACAAAATCCGTTTTGCGTTTGGAGTTAGCTAACCGGCAGTGGCGACAGACATGCAGCGTCTTCCTTTTCTATGACAGCAATTTTTCGGACTTTGATGGTCATTTATGGTAGAGGTAGAATATGGTGGGTTCAAGAACGTCAAAATCTATAACTAGCTAAAACGATAGTGGAAGCACATGCCATCAAACAAAACAGTGAAAATATTTGAAGGCATCACATCGACAATAACAGAGTAACAGAGGAATTAGTCTTTTTACTCTTTTTATTAGTGCTGGTTTGTTTGTTCAGCCCATGACAAAAAAAAAAAAATAACAATAATAAATAAATTAAATTTACCTGATAACTTTTGATAATATGTTAACTTTTAAGGAATGCTGCACTCCCTACTTTATCTGGAGTGCACTAGCCTTAGATTAAGCTGTAGACTCATTTTATAGTCAATTTTTCTCTCTACGTTTCCTTTGTAATTGGATTTGGATCATTATAGCTCCTTGAAAAAGCCCATTATTTTTCTCTCTAGAGGGCCCAGGTTAGGTTGTTAACAACTTAACATGTGTTTATTTCCCGTCCAAAAAAAAAACGTGTTTATTTTAGTTTTCTTATCTCCTCGGCTTTGTAATTAGATCATTATGACTTATGTGTATGGTGCATTTTACAGTATTCCATGAGAAACAAAGAAATTGTTCTCTTGTTAAGAATGTTTTTCTGATTTTCCATAATTGAAGGTCATTTTCCCTAGTTTTGGTGAGAGATATATTTCAAGTCCTCTCTTCCATTCTATCTATGAAGAAGTTCAGAAAATGTAACAATCACCATATAAAGATGTGGACAATTGGACTCGTCTTTTGGATATTGGAGTAGTTTACATGCCACCATTCAAGAAAGTAGCTGCCTTAGCCCTAAACGGAATAGGTATAATACTATAATCACATACTTCTTTTTTTTAATGAATTTATTTATTAGTCACGCACATTATGTACACATTAACAGTGATATTTTGTATTATTTTCATCTTTGGACTTTTTGCCTCAGATGAATAATTTGAATGAGACAGAGTTCTTGGGAGTAAGCTCAAACAGGATGATGCATGGCCTAATTTGATGTACAATCCTGATTTTCCCCCCTTCTTTTTCATTTTTATTCTTTTCATTGCCTTAATACCCTTCACCTTCCTTCATTATTGACTTTATTTCTCCCTCCTATACCATGTTTTCTATTATATATGTAATTTTTTCACCAAGTGGGATAAGGTTTTCTTGTTATATATATATATATATATATATATATATATATATATATATATATATATATATATTTTAGCTTGGTCCTATCATGTATCCTGTTTGTGTAGAAATACATATATGGAAGCATCACAGACTGACAAGAGTTTGATAATGGTTTTGTTTGCACTATACTAATGTTTTTATTCAGTGCTTGCGTACTAATTGCATATTGAATCTAAAAATAGCACAGAAACTATGATGACAAGTATTGAGTGTAAGAATGAAACTACTTGAGAAAGTTACTTAGCTTTGCTGATTTGCTTAAATAGTCATACATCAAATTTATGTGACGATGATAATTGAGGAAAAAAAAACAATATTCATGAAATCAATTCTAAAAAGAGCTGGTCAAAATAATTATCATCTAGGAAAATTCTAGCTTTTTGTATTCACCTAATCTTGATAGTATTAGTAATCTCTCTAACTCTCGAATGGAAAACAATTTCACCTAGTTTTGATTAGCAGATTATGTTGTTAGAACACGAGTTAGCAAGATACTATAAAATATATAATAGATTTATTATGTGATCTAACCAATATATGCTAGATTATGATCATGATTGTATTTTCTATTTTATTTTATTTTTTTCATCTAGATGAGACATGTAGCAGCATTGCCTCCTCCGGTTTAAAAATCTAGCATATAGTAGCAACATCACCTAGTACTAGTCGTAGTAGACAAAGGTTGAAAGAACACATGGACATGGCACTTTGGATCGATTTTTTCTAGGTCCCATAATGGAGGAGGCGAATGCAACTACACAAATGAAATATTGAATTCCCATTTGAAATTCCCTTCTATTTTGGGCGACTTTTCATTATTTACTTTTTGGCATACTTGCAAGTAATGTTACAAGGTTAAACAAACACTAAGCTTTAGGTAGGATAGCAGAATCTTTATTATCTCTGAAACTGACATTTGTCTCTCATAGGCTGGTTCCAATAAAAATAAATATGTTCTCCATCACGTTTTTAAGGAATCGCCACTCCTTTTCTGCCATCACTGGTCCATATGTTTAGCCTAATTTTGAAGGCCAATTAATGCTGTGGACTTATACTAAGCAAACCACTTCATTTTCCACATTATGGCATCGATGTTGAGAGAGAGAAGGAAAGAGAAATAAGACAAAAGAAAAACTGAAAATTAACAAAAAAGAAAAAGAAAAAGAAATGTTATTTGTATGCTTAAAATTAGTGTCTACTTAAAACACTAACTTAAATAACAATAAAGATGAGATAGGTAAAATAAAGGGAGTGACCACTGTTATTCTGGTGACATGTTCAAATAGTTAGGAATATCAAAGGATTAGATAAAAGATGACTGTGATTTTTCAATTCTCCAGCTTTTGATGCTCGATTTTGGGACCTTTAAAATCACAATCTAATTAATAGTTATAAATTAAATATGAAATACCAATTTAAGTGTAAAAATATTATTTTTAAAAATAAAAAGGGGGCTTATAGAACCTAATCTTTTATTACATGAATAGGACAAATCCTAAATTGCATTGAAGGCAGTGGGATCACATAGTAATTGGGCCAATAACAATGATTTAGAATCTTGTCCTTAGTCTCGTTTAGTCTTTTCATGCCATTGGCTTGAAATTTTCCCATATAGCTGAGTTGTTTATATAGTTAAAACTTAAAAAGTTAAAACCATAGAAAAGGATCAATTCTATGGTTTTCTTCATATAGCCCTATTGTAAAATGAAGAGCTTCACAATTCACATATAGCATCTTAACCTCTATTTATTTATTTATTTATTTATTTTTGCGGTGGTCCCAATTATTTGTCTTGTACAAAAGGGAAGGGCCTATTGAGGAAGATCATGACAAGTGTGGGGTGCTCTTATCTCACATGAGATGATGAGAGCCATGCAATAATGCTTAGTTAGGTACAAAATTATATTAAACATTATTTAGTGTGGCTAACGGGTGTAATAGGTTTAATTGCACCATTAACACCAACCGTCATTTAATTAAAGGTTAACACAAAATAAACTAGTGTTCGAATTATGTTTATGGAAAATGCTAAGATTAGATATGGACATATGGTGTATTATAAGTTCAATAAAAGTAGGTGTTTAAATATTTTTAAACCAAATTTTTAACTAACTTGTCACAATTTTTTTTTTGTTCGTACATATGCGGGTACAGTTTCTTTTTTTTCTTTTTTTCCCTTCAGTATCGTCATTGTAATGTCGTGGCTGCCGTCACTGCTATATCATCGTCGTTGCCGCCATCTTTCTTCCTCTTCTTATTTAATTTCTTCTTTTTTTTGTCTCTCTTCATACTCCATTATTATCATCATCATCGTCGTCCTTGATTCTTCCTCATCTTCATCTCCTTCTTCTTTTGTATATGTTCACAAAATTAGAACACCCAAATTTTAATGCACACACATAAATTTTGGTACACAACATAAAAATTTTAGTTTACAATACAAGATTTTTAAGAATTACAAATACAAAATATTGACATCGAACCAATAAAATACGCATCGTACAGCAATTTTGATGCACAACACAGAAATTTTGGAATATAACAAAAAATTTTGATATTTAATACAGAAATTTTTAAAAGATCACCTGCCTAAATATTGACACCCAACTAATAAAATATGCACATGACATAAATTTTGATGTACAATACAGAAATCTTAGTGTGTAGCACATAAATTTCGATGTACAACTGAAAAATTTTAAAAAATTACATATTCAGAATATTAACTCACTCAACTAATAAAATACATTCACGTAAAAATTTGTGTTATATGTAAATTTCTGTACTATATACAAATATTTATGTTATATATAAATTTTTTTTAATATATTAGTAAGTTTGTAAGTTTGTGTTATACATAAAATTTTTTGTATTATATCAAAAATTTTATACTGCGCAGAAAGTACAAAAAATAAAAAATGGTGAGTTATATAGGTGGTTTTTTTTGGCTGGACTTGCACTAATTTTATTAAATTTGATTATAAAAACATTTGTACATGCATTACCGTTATATGTTAAGATAATTTAACGGTATTTATTTGAATGGTGATAAATGTCATCTTTTCATTATTCAATTATAGACTAAATTAAAAAATTAGTTTATCAAATTAAAGATACGCATAATATACATTAATTTACTTCTTAAGAAAATTTGTATCCATGAATAAATATATATCTATATGGCATCATTTTAGTTTCAAAAGATTTATATTAATTTAGTACTTAAAAAATATGTGTGAAATATCCATCTGATCTGTGAAATATACATTTGACATCAACATGATATTTGAAAAATGTATAAACTTATTACTTAATATCAAATATATGTTTCAAAAACTAAATTAAAGTATTTCAGAGGGTTAGAAATTAAATTGATTTTAAAATTTTCTAAACTAAAAAATATTATTTTAAAATAAATAAATAGATATCATAATTTTTTTTCGGAAAAAAAAGAAAAAAAACTAAACTAATGTACATATAATTTTTTTATTTGTTCTAATATACATATAATAATAGTACACGATATACACCAAATTCAACCCGATGCACCTAATGTGTATCTTGGTGGATTTTAACACGTCTATACATAAGAATGCAAAAATCTATGGCACATTGAAGTGTCGTTAAAACGTATCTAAAGTAAAAATAATCCATTGAGATTTTGTTGGCTACAATGGAAAGTACTATATATGTGAATGCACCATCATCACTATGTCCTTCATCTTTTTGGATGTGCATGTAGCTAGGATTTATTAGACTTCCACGTTCGTTAAGCAAGTTGAATATTGCATACGCTATACAATTATCCAAAAACTTTAAGAGCTCATAATAATATGCCAACTTACTGCTACGAAAAAGTTCTATCTAGCTTGCATTATATTGTTCTATGTCTTCACGGAGTGACGATATTGACTTTTTTTTGTTTACAGATTTATATATCCTTGTTGGAATTTATGATAATCTTATTTATAGGTATATATATATTGAATGGTAAAATCTATTTTGGTGTTTAATTTTCTTTTTAAATTTTGTTCTTCTTAATAATTTAATCAACTATATCTCAGTTATTTCATGTTAAAAATTTTTACTATTTTATTTTTTTTTTATCAAATACATTCACGTTTTTTCTTATTTCATACATTCACAGAACTTTTATAATTATCTCTTTCTTACTTTACTATCTCTCACCTCACATTACTATTACTGCAGAATAAAAAAACTTTCTTCTTTTTATATCTATCTTCTCTTGCATCCTTCTCATTTCACTTAAATATAACGTAAAACCTAATATAATTTGCTTTCCGTCATTAAATAAAAGTATAAGACTATGCTTATATGGTTATTTTGGTTAATTAGTGACAACATATCAATGGAAGATTCACGTGGACGTCGTCAACCGACTTGGCAAGTCTATGCCAGATGACGAAGATAGACAAAACATGAGCGAAGAACAGAGGCAGCAACACCTGGCCAGAAGGCGTCCCAGTTATCAAGAGAGTATTAGACGAGAAAAATAAATTGATATATCGAGTGGTCCAACTAATATGACAACACCATTAGAAGATTTCACAAATATATATAGAATTGCCGTTCATCAATACTCTAAGTTATACATCCAATTAATAAATTTATGTTGTTAGTTTATCATTTAATTTAAATTATTTCTACAATATATTTGTGTTAATGTACTTTTAGTACCATTTATCTATAATGATAGTAATCAGTGGTTAAAAGAAGGGGGTTGAATCTTAGCCCTTTTATTCTGAATATTAATTTCTGCCTTTTTTAAAGAAACTTCAGGAGATATTTCTGCTTTTGTCTCGTGTTGAGTTGAGAGACACTTTTTTTTTGTCTCGTGCCAAATTAAGAGACACTTTTTGTTTTTGTCTCCAGATTAACAGAAACTGAGAAAGGAGTAGAAACGAAAAATTAACACCAGATATATCTTGGTTCAGCCACTAGGTGCAATGTGGCCTACATCCAGTCTCCATCACAACAATGATGGAATTTCACTATGTTATCACAACATTACAAACACCAATTTCTTCCTATGAACTACCCATTCCAATTTGGGACAAATCCAGATTCTAACCCAATCTGAACTTGACTTAGACTGACACCAAGCTTTCAACTGCACAGTGCTAACTCAACTTGTAAGGGGATTCCCACAAAATCATGAAATACAACAGAAAGATGTACAAAAAAACTCTGAGACATCTATGACTTTTTCTCTAATATTGCTCACTGTCTTTTACCTTTCACTGGTTTTTTCTTACAAATCTCACCATGTTTGCCTTTTACCATAAGACTTAGACAGACAATAATAAGAAAAAGAAAATAAAATGAACATCTTTGAAGGAGAAGAACTCAGGTAGTTTCAGGGTAGCTATGAGAACTCTATACTTTCACTTACTCTCCTTGATCTCAACCCTTAACCGTTCACCTTTAATATAGAAGGAAAATCTTCCAAGGTCAAAACCGGTTCAACCAAGCAACTTCTTCTCCAACAAAAAATAGTAGCGGTTCGGACAAAGAGAAGAGAGAGGGAAAAACAAAAAATAATATTCATGTACCTCTCTCAACCCTTTTCATCAAGCTCCTTCAATCTGAACCCCTTGATCTTATTTTTGACTCCAAGAAAGGATTCAGACCCTTGATGATCATCTGACCCAGGACAGCTTCTTGCCTTCCATTTTTTCTTTAATATTTTATGTTTTTTTAACTTTTTGTTTAATACACAAAAAATGTTTAAATCATTTCAATAAATATATATAACGTTGTAAATTATAAATGACAATTTTTTCACTTATAATAAATTTATACGGTTACACTTGAATCATTTTTTCAAATGATACAATTTTAAAGGAACTCAGAATACCTATCATGTATTTATATTTTACATGCCACTATCTATTTTGTTTAGTTATTCAGAGTTTGGATAAAGACAATATTAATGGGTATTCTATGTATTTTATTGCTTCTAATAAATTTAATTTTGTATGTTTTGTTTTCTATAAAGAAAAGGATAGGAACCAAATGTCTAACCAGCCAAGAATTGAACAAATTAATTAATTATAATTATTTTAATTTTTTATTAAATTATAATTTGAATAATTGATATTAATTGTTGGTTTTGCAAAAATAGAACTTGTGTAATAACACAAGCCATCATCAACATCAATCATGCTGTTGTTTCTTCACATTCTTTCTCCACGACTACGGTTCTTGATTTCACTCATAACCCCATCAACTGCGCCGACCTTTTCCATCCAATCATCTAACCCGTTGCAGCCTCCTCGGATCTCCGCTGTGCATGTCGCCATTAGCGGTGCCATTCGTGGTAGTGGTGCAATTGTTGTTTACGATTGAGGTGATTGATTTCACTCATCAACTCATCAACTGCACCAAGCCTCTCTATCCAATCATCCAACCCGTGGCTACCTCCTCGGTACTCCGCTATGCGTGCCACCATTAACGGTACCGTTCATGAGCGTGGTGCAAGTGGTGTTCACAACTCGATCACGTCGCCGTACCCCCACAAGGACCATCACGCCGAGCTGTTCATATACAAAGTCGCTGCCATCTCGGTGCAAGGCTTCCGGCATAGAGCATCGTCCATGAAATTTTTAAGTTTAGAAGGAGGATTGAATAGCACATTGATTGATGTTCATGAAAACAATTCAATGGAAGGCAATGAACAATTGAGTGTGGGTGATGTTGTTATTCAACGGGGGTCAAAGGTACGTTGGAGAGGGTGTTTTTGCATTGTAGTGGATTGTATGACAATATGTTATGTGAATGTTTCTTATGCATGCTAACTAGATGTTTTTTTAGTCCATTTATTTGAAAAAATCTGGTACAGTAATTTGGTTATTTTATAAGGAGGTGTGTCTTTTTCTTGAACATGTTGCATGTTTTGTTCATTACACAGTTGTATTATGTTTTCCTTTAAAGCGAGTTAAACTCTTTCCAACGAGTATGTTTTTTTTAATTTAGTTAATCCTAGTTTATATATCGGTATGAGTGGATATCTCTTGGTGTAAATGCTCGAATAACTATTTTGATCGACTTTCATATGTGTTTGCACTATTTTTTAGTGAAGTAGTTCGTTATGTAGTAATAATCTTGAGTTGATAAAGGTTTTTTTGGGTATCTTTGATTGAAGGTTGACAAAGTTACCGATGTCATTGTGTTGGAAAATGATGAGTTGGAATTGAGACATTAGATTTAAATTATTCCTTGTTGTTACCACAGTATAATGAGTGAGTTTATGCTAGTTTTAATTGGAACTTCCATTGAATATTTGGTTTTTCAATTGCGTTACATATTCCAGATCATAGTGGGATCAGTGAAGAGGAAATCTCAGTCATAGGAATGTGTTTTGATTTATTGCCTCTGGCACAGAAATTTTATGCAAATTATGCAAAGAAAGTTGGGTTTGTAACTAAATTCAGGAACACAAATTTTGACAATACGAGGAAGGAATCATAGATACCCATTAATCAATCTATTCACTACACCCGAGAAGGTTATCGGGAGTCTCGAGTGAAGGCAGCAACTCGGACAAACAGAATAACAACCATGAGATGTAGAACAAGGATGTATGTCATGTTGGAGAGGGTAAAGGAAAGTTGGATTGTGTTTAGACTAGAATTGAGGAATTTTCACCCCTGTTCGGCTGAGAAATCAGTCCACTATCATGAGTATAAGGAGTTAACCATGCATGCTAAGTGTGTCATTACGGATAACGACGAGGCTCGCATAAGACCCAACAAGACGTACTTAGCACTGGCTAACGAGGTTGGTGGGTTTTCGAACTTGAATTTTTCAGAGAAGGATGTCAGGAATTACATCACAAGCAAACTCTATTGTGCTGACAAGAATACGGACTTTAAGAAGATGATGAATTATTTCATGCGAATGAAAGAGATCAATCCGAGCTTGTTTTATAAGATAGATGTTGACGATGCTAATAAGTTCAAGAGCGCACTCTAGGTAAATGCAAGGTGCAAGGCTTCGTATGAATATAATGGAGATGTGATGTCGTTCGACACCTCGTACAAAAGAAACAGGTATGTATACTTATGGGTTGATTGCAAAAGCCTTTATTTTTTGAATTTGTTTTTGCATTTGTCATTTGTTATTGGTGTTTTAGCATGCATGGTCTACCGTTTTCATCATTTGTCAGTGTCAACCACCATGGGAAATCTACTCTTCTTAGTTGTGCTTTACTTGGGAGCGAGGAGATCCCTAGTTTTGAATCTATGTTCAAGCAATGAGTGAGATGCGTGAGAACTGCGCCAAGGGGGATAACCACTGACCAGTACAAGGCCATGGCCGGTGCTATTAGGAATGTCCTACCGAATACTGTCTACCGATGGTGCATTTAGCACATACTGAAGAAGACACAATTAATGCTTGGGGGTTATGCTAGGTACAGAGAAATGAATGCTAAGATGAGCTACATTGTATGGAAGTTTTCTTCTGTGAACTCTTTCAATGTTTGCTCGGATGGATTCATCAAAGAATTCGACCTAGGTTAGAATAGATGGTTATGAGGTTCGTGACCGTTTACTTACTTCGAATTTATTTGTTGCATATGGTTTATTTATTTATTTTTGGTAGGTTTTTTGGTTTATCTTGGTTGTTGTTTTGTTTTAGGAGTATAGTCAATGATTTTTTTTTATCTTGTCAGTAGATGTTCTTTTAAAAAAGAAATGGATGGTTTCTCTAATTAGAAAACTGGATGTTTTTTAGTTTGTGTTATTGTTTCTTTGGATGTGGTTATCCTGTTGTGTCTAAGCAACACTCTTATGCTAGTTTTTTTGTAGACCTTTATGCCAATCGACGAAAGTGGGTTCCAATATTCTTCAATGGTTAATTTTGGGCCGGTATAAAAAGTACACAAAGGAGTGAAAGTATGCACACATTTTATGGGGGGCTTCTACATTGCAAGAGTGGTTTAGTTCAATTCATCCATGAATACGACAATGTGCTTGGATACAAGAAACAGAAGGAGTTGGAAGATGATACTGCAGACTCAAAAGGAGTCATTCCATGTATATCGAGCACTACCATCGAGAGACAGTTTCAGTGGGAATACACCAGTAATATGTTCAAGGACGTTCAGCTGGAGTTAAGAAAAAAGCTGATTGCATTGTTAAATTTTAAACCTTGCACACTGAACACAACCCAGTTTAGCAACTACATGTAGAGTCAACTCAATAGGAACTAATCACAAAGAGTTTAAACACATTCAACATTCAAAAATATTGAGCAGCGGGAGCATACAGATTCCACCGATTCAAGGGAAAAACACAAATATAGAAATCAAATACAATCAACTTTTTTAACATTCAATGGAGAACCAATAATATGAAAAAAAAAACAGTATCGAGTTTTTTTAGCGGAAAAGAAAAAAATTTTTGCTACAAATAAAACAGTCCAATCTATCAAAACAGTAATATCTAATCTAATCTATATGTACACGCATCTCAGCAAGTAGGGACCCCTAATGATAGCAACATCTGGTGACTAATAATTGCATCGACCTATATTCACCACAATCAAACCCAATTTTATTGAGGAAAAAACCAACCCATGGAGACTCTGTTTTCACACATTTTTGGCCAATTCAAAAAACAAAAGGAACAACTAGTATTTTAAGAAAACTCAATTCAAATCCTACAATCAAACCTCTAATTGTACAAAGAAGTAACATCCAATAATTCGAAAAATGGAGTGCTTAACACATGATTAGCGAGACAGACTCAAAAGCCTATAACCCATTCGATGTCTCAGTATATGAATATAACCATTCAAAGAAAAAGTATAACCATGTCTCAATATTTGTTATAGTGTACACATAAGTAACACCCTGACAATTATCAAGCAACACCAATGATCAAATAATTACCTATCGTGGAGTGCTTTCAGGTGATACTTCACGGCACCACCAGGAGGATTTTGACGCGGTGTTCATGGGGCAGAACATGCGAGTCACCTTCGAGCTTGAATGGTGCGGCATTGACAACATGCAGCAGTCCCAAAAGGCTATGCTGAGCTTCAACGGCGCGGTGACGATGACATGCAGCAGTAGCGGTGGGCTTCGTTGAGCTTCTGATACCAGTAGTGTCTCGCAGTTGGAATGAAACGGAGTGGCTGACCTGGGTTGACGGCATACAGAAAACGCGCATGACGAACGTGTGAGGGAGATTCTGTAGTTTGAGAATTTTGGATTATTCATCAGTAAAACTTTAAAAGTTGGGGTTAACTAGGGTTATTTGGTTCATTGTGGGTAAATTGGGATGTTGCTTCTTGCTTGTATGGTGAAATAGGCTTCGGGTTCTAGCCCAATAAGAGTGGCAAAAGTTGGCTGAACCCTTCTTAGTTTCCTTGCGAAATTGTTCCTATAAAATAAACTTTCAATTACTACTGATAATGTATAAAATTAATACATTGAACAATCCTATAACATTGTTAATTATAGTCAAAAGTTATATTGGTTAATTTACTACGTTTGAATCATTATTAGCATCCTACCATTTTAATAATCTCTTAGTACATATAATGTATATGTAATTTAAATGTTAGTCATACAAAATAAAAATAATAATTTATTTTTGAAACTATTGACTTAGTAACGCTAATAATTTAAATGTTCCTTAAAAATAAATTAAAAATTATGATATTATGTAAGCAGAATATCAAGTAAAATTAATTACTTTTTATAAAATATTTAATTAATTTATTTTCATACACAATAATATTGTAATTACTTATAATTGTTCAAATATGAAATATTACACATTCCTTCAATGTGCTAAATTATGATAAGAAACCTTTTAATATAAAAATGTTAAAGAACCCTTACCATTTAAATTACTATTATATTATTCTACTAGCATAGTATGTACTCTTGGTACACTTTGATTATTAATTTTTTATTAACTCAAAATAAACTTTTAATGTGTTCTTTTCAAATACCACCATAAATTCATGGAAATAAGGTTTGGTTTGGTAAAACTTTTACTTTTCGAAAGTAGCTTATGAAAGTTATTGGTGCACGAAAATTACACTCACACTATGTAATTCAGCACAACTAACCAGCAAGTGCACTGGGTCGTCCAAGTAATACCTTACGTGAGTAAGGGTCAAATCCCACGGAGATTGTTGGCTTGAAGCAAGCTATGGTTATCTTATTATTCTTAGTCAGGATACCAATAGGGTTCTTCAGTTTCAATTGTAAAAAAAAAAAGTAAAAAAGCATAAAATAAGTAATTGTTACGCAGTAATGGAGAATGTGTTGGAGTTTTGGAGATGCTTTGTCTTCTGAATCTCTGTTTTCCCCCTGTCTTCTTCTTCACGCACGCAAGGTTCCTCCTATAGCAAGCTGTATGTAGGGTGTCACCGTTGTCAATGGCTACTTCCCATCCTCTCAGTGAAAATGGTCCAAATACTCTGTCACAGCACGACTAATCATCTGTCGGTTCTCGATTATGTTGGAATAGAATCTAGTGATCCTTTTGCGTCTGTCGCTACGCCCAACACTCGTGAGTTTGAAACTCGTCACAGTCATTCAATCCCTGAATCCTACTCGGAATACCACAGACAAGGTTTAGACTTTTCGGATTCTCAAGAATGCTGCCAATGGATTCTAGCTTATACCACGAAGATTCTGATTAAAGAATCTAAGAGATACTCATTCAATCTAATGTAGAATGGAGGTGGTTGTCAGGCACACATTCATGGGTTGAGAATGATGATGAGTGTCACGGATCATCACATTCATCACGGTTAAGTACGAATCAGTATCTTAGATAGAAACAAGCGTGTTTGAATGGAAAACAGAAATAATTGCATTAATTCATCGAGACGCTGTAGAGCTCCTCACCCCCAACAATGGAGTTTAGAGACTCATGCCGTCAGAAATACAAAGTTCAGATCTAAAATGTCATGAGTTACAAAATAAGTCTCTAAAAGTTGTTTAAATACTAAACTAGTAACCTAGGTTTACAGAAAATGAGTAAACTAAGATAGATAGTGCAGAAATCCACTTATGGGGCCCACTTAGTGTGTGCTGGGGCTGAGACTTAAGCTTCTCACGTGCCTGGGCTATTTTTGGAGTTAAACGTTAGGTTGTAACCTGTTTCTGATGTTTAACTCCAACTTGCAACCTGTTTCTGGCGTTCAACGTCAGAATGCAACATGGAACTGGAGTTAAACACCGGTTTACGTCGTTTATCTTCGAGCAAAGTATAGACTATTATATATTGCTGGAAAGCCTTGGATGTCGACTTTCCAACCCAATTGAGAGCGTGCCAATTGGACTCCTGTAGCTCCAAAAAATTCATTCCGAGTGCAGGGAGGTCAGAATCCAATAGCATCAGTAGTCTTTTTTCAGCCTAAATCAGATTTTTGCTCAGATCCCTCAATTTCAGCCAGAAAATACCTGAAATCATAGAAAACACACAAACTCTTAGTAAAGTCCAGAAATATAAATTTTGCATTAAAACTAATAAAAGCATACTAAAAAGTAGCTAGAACCTACTAAAAACTACTTAAAAACAATGCCAAAAAGCGTATAAATTATCCGCTCATCACAACACCAAACTTAAATTGTTGCTTGTCCCCAAGCAACTGAAAATTAAATAGAATAAAAAGAAGAGAATATACTATAAATTCCAAACTATCAATGAAGCTTAGTTCTAATTAGATGAGCGAGACTAGTAGCTTTTTGCTTCTGAACAGTTTTGGCATCTCACTTTATCCTTTGAAGTTTAGAATGATTGGCATCTATAGGAACTCAGAATTCAGATTGTTTTATTTTCTCCTAGTTTAGTATGTTGATTCTTGAACACAACTACTTTATGAGTCTTGGCCGTGGCCCTAAGCACTTTATTTTCTAGTATTACCACCGGATAAATAAATGCCACAGACACATAACTGGGTGAACCTTTTCAGATTGTGACTTAGCTTTGCTAAAGTCCCAATTAGAGATGTTCATAGTTCTTAAGCACACTCTTTTACTTTGGATCACGACTTTAACCACTCAGTCTCAAGCTTTTCACTTGGACCTGCATGCCACAAGCACATGGTTAGGGACAGCTTGATTTAGCCGCTTAGGCTTGGATTTATTTCCTTGGGCCCTCCTATCCATTGATGCTCAAAGTCTTGGATCCTTTTTACCCTTGTCTTTTGGTTTTAAGGGCTATTGGCTTTTTCTGCTTTCTTTTTCTTTTTCTTTTATTTTTTTCTTTTTTTCGCAAGCTTTTTATTCACTGCTTTTTCTTGCTTCAAGAATCAATTTCATGATTTTTCAGATTATCAATAACATTTCTCTTTGTTCATCATTATTTTAAGATCCAAAAATTTTAACATTCATAAACAACAAGATAAAAAATATGCACTGTTCAAGTATTCATTCAGAAAATAAAAAGTATTGCCACCACATCAATATAATTAAACTAATTTCAAGGATGAATTCGAAACTCATGTACTTCTTGTTCTTTTGTATTAGAAACATTTTTCATTTAAGAGAGGTGAAGGATTCATGGAATTATTCATAGCCTTAAGACATAATTACGAAATACTAATGATCATGTAGTAAAGATTCAAAACATAGACAAACATATAGCATAAAACCGAAAAACAGAGAGATAAGAACAAGGAAGTTAAGGAATGAATCCACCTTAGTGAGGGTGGCGCCTTCTTCTTGAAGGACCAATGGTGTTCTTGAGCTCCTCTATGTTTTTGATCTCCTCTATGTCTCTTCCTTGCCTCTGTTGCTTGATCTCTAGTGATTTTGGTGCTCCTATCCTTAGTTGCTCCCAATAATTGTGTAGAGGAAAATGTATCCTTTGAGGTATCTCAGGGATTTCTTGATGAGGGAATTCCTCATGCTCTTATTGAGGTCCATGAGTGGGCTCTCTTGATGTGCAGTCAAATGCTCTACTACTGAGCTGTGGACCCTTGAGATGAATCTCTCCATCTCCCATGACTCGGAGGTGGAAGCTTTTGTCTTCCCTTTCCTCTTTCTAGAGGTTTCTCCGGCCTTAGGTGCCATAAATGGTTATGGAAAAACAAAAAGCTATGCTTTTACCACACCAAACATGGAATGTTGCTTGCCCTCGAGCAAAAGAAGAAAGAATAGAAGAAGAAGATATGGATAAGAGGGAGAGAGGTGTGGGTTTCGGTCAAGGAGGAGAAGAGAGGGTAGTGTTGTGTGAGAATGAAGAAGAGAGGAGTGGGGTAGGTGGGGATCCTGTGGGGTTCACAGATCCTGAGGTGATTCTGTGGGGTCCACAGATCTTGAGGTGTCAAGAATTTCTCATCCCTGCATCTTTTAGGCGTGTAAAACGCCCTCTATATGCAATCCTGGCGTTTAATGCCAGACTGTAGCTTGTTTCTGGCGTTAAACGCCCAAATGTAGGCTGTTTCTGGCGTTTAACGCCAGCCTGATGCTTGTTTCTGGCGTTAAACGCCAGCTTGGTGCTTGTTTCTGGCGTTAAACACCAGACAGATGCACGTTTCTGGCGTTTAAACGCCAGACAGCTCTTCCTCCAGGGTGTGTTTTTTCTTCTGCTATTTTTGATTCTGTTTTTAATTTTTGCAATACTTTTATGACTCCACATGATCATAAACCTAATAAAAACATGAGAGAACAATAGAAACATAGATAAATAAAGATTGGGTTACCTCCCAATAAGCGATTCTTTAATGTCTTTAGCTGGACTATTACTGAGCTTTAATCCAGTCTCAGTCTTGAGCTTTCTTGCTCAATATTGCCTTCAAGATAATGCTTGAATCTTTGCCCATTAACAATGAACTTTTTGTCAGAGTCACTATCATGAAGCTCTGCAAACCATGGTGCTTCCTGAATGGCAAAAAGTTGCTCATCTGGAAAGGTTTCAGAGATCTCAGTAAGAGGGAGGGACGTCCCTTCTACTGGTTCTATTCGGGACAGGTGATCTGCTACTTGGTTCTCTGTCTCTTTTCTGTCTCTTATTTCTATATCAGACTTTTGCAGAAGCAACATCCATCTTATGAGCCTGGGTTTTGAATCCTGCTTTGTGAGTAGATATTTAAGAGCAGCATGCTCAGTGTACACAATCACTTTTGATCCTACTAAATAGGATCTGAACTTGTCAATGGCATAAACCATTGTAAGCAATTCCTTTTCTGTGGTTGTGTAGTTCTTCTGCGCATCATTTAGAACACGGCTGGTGTAATAAATGACATGCAGAAGCTTGTCATGCCTCTGTCCCAACACTGCACCAATGGCATGATCATTAGCATCACACATTAATTCAAATGGTAATATCTAGTCTGGTGCAGAAATGACTGGTGCTGTGATCAGCTTAGCTTTTAGAGTCTCAAATGCCTATAGACACTCCTTATTAAAGATCAATGGCATGTCAGCAGCTAGCAAATTACTCAGAGGTTTGGTAATTTTTGAAAAATCTTTTATAAACCTCCTATAGAATCATGCATGCTCCAGAAAGCTTCTGATTGCCTTAACATTGGAAGGTGGTGGTAATTTTTCAATTATCTCTACCTTAGCTTGATCCACCTCTATTCCCTTGTTCAAAATTTTGTTCCCAAGGACAATTCCTTCAGTCACCATAAAGTGACATTTCTCCCAGTTTAAAACCAGGTTAGTCTCTTGGTACCTCTTTAGAACAAGTGCTAGATGGTCAAGACAGGAGCTGAATGAGTCTCCAAATACTGAAAAGTCATCCATGAAGACTTCCAGAAATTTTTCCACCATATCAGAGAAAATAGAGAGCATGCACATTTGAAAGGTTGCAGGTGCATTGCACAGACCCAGTGACGGATCCAGAAAATTTTTTCAGTAGGGGGCAAAATATATATAATATAATAATAATTTTTATAATTAATGTTATAAAATAGGAATATTTTTTAAATTATTTAACCAATAAATTAAAATAAAATAATAATTCAAAATAATAACAAATAATTTAGAATTCCATTCTTCTAGGTTTCATATTTTGAAAAGATTGAATAATCTTTTCATTGTCAATACAATCAAATGTCTCTCTTTCTTTGTATGTCACTAAACAATCATTTAAAAATTCGTCTCCCATACGGTTCCGAAGTCGACTCTTTATGATGTTCATAGCAGAAAAAGTTCTTTCAACTGATGCAGTTGCTACGGGCAAAACTAAAGCTAACTTCAAAAGAAGAAACACTAATGGATAAACAATATTTTTTTGAGTCTCAACCAACTTCTGAGAAAGAGCACCAATTCCATTTAAGTCTGAGAATTGATCATCAGAACGCACATCTAGTATGAAGTTCTCAAGTTGACTGTCAAGTGCCAAAAGTTGAGTGGAAGAAAATTCTAATGGATAGAATTGAGCTAACTGGATAAACTTCTCCTTATCAAATGCAAAAAATGAGTGTCTTGGATTCAAACAAGCTATGCAAAGAAGCAATTCAGTATTCACCTCTGTAAAATGATTATTGAGTTCTTGAAGTTGTCTATCAACTACTTGATAGAATATCTCAACTTGAAAATGATGCAAATTTGATATCTTTTGAACCTTGCGTCTTGATCTTCCTTGTGACACAAATATATCATCCATGATTAGAACAGTAATATCATGTTTGTCACAAAACAGTGAGACTTTGTCAAGTAAAAGAGACCAGCCATCATCTCTTATATTTTGCAACCGTTGCTTAGACACTTTGACTAATGCCATAGCATTTACAATGTCTTGATCATTCCTTTGTAACTCTTGAGATAACTCATTAGTAACTCCCAAGATATTTTTCATCAAGTGCAAGTTGAAAATGAATTCAAAGGATTGAATGACATTCAATAAATGATATGCTTCAGCTCTTTGTTCTGAATTATTTCCATCTTCCTCAACATATTCAAGAACATTAACCACAAAAGGAAATAAAGAAATTAATCTAAGTATAGTTCCATAGTGTGAACCCCATCTAGTGTCTCCAGCTCTTTTTAAAGCTGTTTCTTGATTCAAACCACGCCCACTAGAAATTTCTCCACTTTTTAGTGCTTCAATTGTCTTAGTCATTTGACTATCACGAAGCATATCTCTTCGTTTACACGAAGCTCCAACAACATTGCACAAATTAGTTAACAAATTAAAAAGCAAAGCAATTTCAACTTGTTTTTTTGCAACCGTTACAAGAGCTAACTGAAGTTGGTGAGCAAAGCAATGTACATAGAAAGCATAAGAATTTTCTTTCAATATCAAAGTTTTCAAACCATTAAATTCTCCTTGCATGTTACTTGCACCATCATATCCTTGTCCACGTACTCTTGATAAACTTAAATTATATGTTTCTAATAATGACTCCAATGCTAATTTTAGAGATAAAGCATTAGTATTAGAAACATGAACAAGACCAAGAAAATGCTCCCCAACTTGTCCTTCTTTGTTCACATACCTTAAGCAAACTGACATTTGCTCCTTAATAGAAATGTCACGGGCTTCATCAACCAATACAGCAAATAATTCATCCCCAAGATCATCTACAATAACTTTCGTCATTTCCCTTGCAGCAGCTCCTACAATATCTTTTTGAATTGAGGGTGCTATTAGTTTAAGATTCCCACGAGCATTTTTGAAAGCACGACCAATCTCTTCATTATGTTGCGCAAGAAAGTTTAGAAGTTCCAAAAAATTTCCTTGGTTAACAGAATCATCTGTCTCATCATTACCACGAAAGGCCAATCCTTGTCGCAAAAGAAATCTAATACAATCAATTGTTGCTGTCAAGTGAATTTGATAATTCTTTTTTAGCTTGCTCAGATTGTTTTTCAATAGCAGCAGTGATGTGTTGTTTTGGTCTCATAAGTGCTTCACATTTTCTCCAAGCTTGATTATGAGCGCTATCATGAATCCCAACATGAATTTGTAGTCTCTCCTTTTTTTTCCAATTTGAAAAGCCAGTAGTTACAAAAGCATCACCACCTTCAGTCTCAGGTTTCATAAGATAACAACAAAGACAAAAAACAGCATCTTTTGATATACTATACTCTAACCAGTTGCCATAGTTATCAAACCAATTAGGATTAAATCTTCGAAAAGAAGAACCACAAGCAGTTTGCGAAAAATCATGAGTCCTTGGTTGACAATGACCTTTTTGAAAATATGCACATCTAACTTTGTCTCTGTCATTCGGGTGATAACTTGAAATCTTTGGTCGTTGTCCTGGATCTGCTATAAGATTATTGATAAGCGGATAATTTGTACGCTTTTCGGCATTATTTTTAGTATGTTTTTAGTATGATCTAGTTAGTTTTTAGTATATTTTTATTAGTTTTTAGTTAAAATTCACTTTTCTGGACTTTACTATGAGTTTGTGTATTTTTCTGTGATTTCAGGTATTTTCTGGCTGAAATTGAGGGACCTGAGCAAAAATCTGATTCAGAGACTAAAAAGGACTGCAGATGCTGTTGGATTCTGACCTCCCTGCACTCGAAGTGGATTTTCTGGAGCTACAGAATCCCAATTGGCGCGCTCTCAACGGCGTTGAAAAGTAGACATCCTGGGCTTTCCAGCAATATATGATAGTTCATACTTTTCCCAAGATTTGATGGCCCAAACCGGTGTTCAAAGTCACCCTCAGAAATCCCAGCGTTAAACGCCGGAACTGGCACCAAAATGGGAGTTAAACGCCCAAACTGGCATAAAAGCTGGCGTTTAACTCCAAGAAGAGTCTCTACACGAAAATGATTCAATGCTCAGCCCAAGCACACACTAAGTGGGCCCGGAAGTGGATTTTTATGTCATTTACTCATCTCTGTACACCCTAGGCTACTAGTTTTCTATAAGTAGGACATTATACTATTGTATTTTCATCTTGGTTCTTCTGGTTCCCTCTTTGGGACCGAAGCCAATGATCACTCTTGTTCTTATGTATTTTCAACGGTGGAGTTTCTACACACCATAGATTAAGGTGTGGAGCTCTGCTGTACCTCGAGTATTAATGCAATTACTATTGTTCTTCTATTCAATTCCGCTTGTTCTTGTTCTAAGATATCACTTGTTCTTCAACTTGATGAATGTGATGATCCGTGACACTCATCATCATTCTCACCTATGAACGCGTGCCTGACAACCACCTCCGTTCTACCTTAGATTGGGTGGATATCTCTTGGATTCTTTAACCGGAATCTTCGTGGTATAAGCTAGAACTGATGGCGGCATTCAAGAGAATTCGGAAGGTCTAAACCTTGTCTGTGGTATTCTGAGTAGGATTCAATGATTGAATGACTGTGACGAGCTTCAAACACCTGAGGGCGGGGCGTTAGTGACAGACGCAAAAGAATCACTGGATTCTATTCCGGCCTGATCGAGAACCGACAGATGGATAGCCGTGCCGTGACAGGGTGCGTTGAACATTTCCACTGAGAGGATGGGAGGTAGCCACTGACAACGGTGAAACCCTTGCATACAGCTTGCCATGGAAAGGTGCAAGAAGGATTGGATGAAGACAGTAGGAAAGCAGAGAGACGGAAGGGACCAGCATCTTCATACTCTTATCTGAAATTCCTACCAATGAATTACATAAGTATCTCTATCTTTATCTTTATGTTTTATGTGTTTATCACCATACTCATTTGAGTTTGCCTGACTAAGATTTACAAGGTGACCATAGCTTGCTTCATACCAACAATCTCTGTGGGATCGACCCTTACTCGCGTAAGGTTTATTACTTGGACGACCCAGTACACTTGCTGGTTAGTTGTGCGAAGTTGTAGTGATCACAATTTCGTCCACCAAGTTTTTGGCACCGTTGCCGGGGATTGTTCGAGTATGGACAACTGACGGTTCATCTTGTTGCTTAGATTAGGTATTTTTTCTTCAGAGTTCTTAAGAATGAATTCTAGAGTTTCATGATGATCTGTTGAAATCTGGCTGGCTGTGAAGCCATGTCTAATTTCATTGGACCGAGGTTTCAACTTATCGTCACAAAAGCTTGTTAATTTCTATCAATCTTGCTATTGGAGCAGTGATCTGCTAAGGCTTGGCTGGCCATTGGCCATGTCTAGTGTTTTGGACCGAAGCTTTCTTTGAAAGCTTGGCTGGCTGTGAAGCCATGTCTAATTCCTGGACCGGAGTCTTAGACTAAACATTGCATGATTCCTGGAATTCTCATTAAGAATTTAGATACCTTTATTTTCTTTTTCCACTTAATTTTTCGAAAAAAAAAATTACAAAATCATAAAATCCAAAAATTTCTTGTTTGAGTCTAGAGTCTCATATTAAGTTTGGTGTCAATTGCATGTTTCTGTTCTTCTTGCATTCATGCATGTGTCTTCATTCATCTTCAAGTTGTTCTTGATGATTTTATTGCTTTGATTTTATTGAATTCTCTTGACTTGAGTGTTTATGTGTCTCATATAGTGTCAGTAGTATACAAACTGCTAAGTTTGGTGTCTTGCATGCATTGTTATTTGATTTTAGTTGCATTTTGATTATTCCTTATTATTAAAAATCCAAAAATATTTTTAATTTGTGTCTCTTCAAGTCAATAATACAGAGAATTGAAGATTCAGAACATACAGCAGAGAAATTGCACAGAAAAAGCTGGGCGTTCAAAACGCCCAGTGAAGAAGGACAGACTGTCATTTAAACGCCAGCCAGGGTACCTGGTTGGGCGTTTAACGCCCAAAAGGGTAGCATTTTGGGCGTTAAACGCCAAAATGTGCACCATTCTGGGCGTTTAACGCCAGGATGGCACAAGAGGGAAGATTTTGTTTTCAATGCAAATTTTTTCTCAAGTTTTCAAAATCTTTTCAAAATCAAATCTTTTTCAAATCAATCTTTTCAATCAAATCTTTTTCAAAATCAATTTCTTTCTATTTTCAAAGATACTTGCTATCAATTAATGATTTGATTCAACATTTCAAGTATGTTGCCTTTTCTGTTGAGAAATGTTTAATGTTTGAATCATATCTTTTCTTGATAGCCAAGTCATTAATTTTCAAAATCAAATCTTTTTAAAATATTTTTCAAATCATATCTTCTCAATCACATCTTTTTAAAACTAATCATATCTTCTTAACCACATCTTTTTCAAAATAGTTTTCAATCAAATCTTTTTGATTTCTAATTTCAAAATCTTTTTCAAAAATCACTTGATTTCTTTTCCACTTTCATTTTCGAAAATCAATTAGTGTTTTTCAAAAATGTTTTCAAAATCTTTTACTTAATTTTCGAAAATTACTTCCCTTCTTCTCACATCCTTCTATTTATGGACTAATACTGTTCCTTAATGCAAAATTCGAACTCCATCTTCTTTGATAAGTTCGAATTTTCTACTTCTGTCTTCTACTTTTCTTTTCCTCTAACACCTAAAGGAATCTCTATATTGTGACATAGAGGATTCCACATTTTCTTGTTCCCTTCTCTTTCTTATGAGCAGGAGCAAGGACAAAAGCATTCTTGTTGAGGCTGATCCTGAACCTGAAAGGACCTTGAAGAGAAAGCTAAGAGAAGCCAAATCACAACTCTCTGTAGAGGACCTAACAGAAATCTTCAAAGAAGAAGAACCTATGGCAGCCGAAAACAACAACAATGACAACAATGCAAGGAAGGTGCTGGGTGACTTTACTGCACCTACTCCCGACTTTTATGGGAGAAGCATCTCTATCCCTGCCATTGGAGCAAACAACTTTGAGCTTAAGCCTCAATTAGTTTCTCTAATGCAACAGAATTGCAAGTTCCATGGACTTCCATTGGAAGATCCTCATCAGTTTTTAGCTGAGTTCTTGCAAAGCTGTGACACTGTCAAGACTAATGGGGTTGACCCTGAGGTCTACAGACTTATGCTATTCCCTTTTGCTGTAAGAGACAAAGCTAGGACATGGTTGGACTCACAACCTAAAGAAAGCCTGAACTCTTGGGAAAAGCTAGTCAATGCCTTCTTGGCAAAGTTCTTTCCACCTCAAAAATTGAGTAAGCTTAGAGTGGAAGTCCAAATCTTCAGACAGAAGGAAGGAGAATCCCTCTATGAAGCTTGGGAAAGATACAAACAATTAATCAGAAAGTGTCCCTCTGACATGCTTTCTAAATGGAGCATCATAGGTATTTTCTATGATGGTCTCTCTGAACTGTCCAAGATGTCTTTGGATAGCTCTGCTGGAGGATCTCTTCATCTGAAGAAGACGCCTACAGAAGCTCAAGAGCTGATTGAAATGGTTGCAAATAACCAATTCATGTACACTTCTGAAAGGAATCCTGTGAACAATGGGACTAGTCAGAAGAAAGGAGTTCTTGAGATTGACACTCTGAATGCCATATTGGCTCAGAACAAAATATTGACTCAACAAGTCAATATGATTTCTCAAAGTCTGTCTGGAATGCAAAATGCACCAAGCAGTACTAAAGAAGCTTCATCTGAGGAAGAAGCTTATGATCCTGAGAACCCTTCAATAGAAGAGGTGAATTACATGGGAGAACCCTATGGAAACACCTATAATCCTTCATGGAGAAATCATCCAAATCTCTCATGGAAGGATCAACAGAGACCTCAACAAGGTTTCAACAATAATAATGGTGGAAGAAACAGGTTTAGCAATAGCAAGCCTTTTCCATCATCTTCTCAGCAACAGACAGAGAGTTCTAGGCAGAATACCTCTGACTTAGCAACCATGGTCTCTGATCTAATCAAAACCACTCAAAGTTTCATGACTGAAACAAGGTCTTCCATTAGAAACTTGGAGGCACAAGTGGGTCAGCTGAGCAAGAAAATTACTAAACTCCCTCCTAGTACTCTTCCAAGCAATACAGAAGAAAATCCAAAAGGAGAGTGCAAGGCCATCAACATGGCCGAATTTGGAGAGGAGGAAGAGGCAGTGAACGCCACTGAGGAAGACCTCAATGGACGTCCATTGGCCTCCAATGAGTTCCCCAATGAGGAACCATGGGAATCTGAGGCTCAAAATGAGACCATAGAGGTTCCATTGGACTTACTTCTGCCATTCATGAGCTCTGATGAGTATTCTTCCTCTGAAGAGGATGAGTATGTCACTGAAGAGCAAGTTGCTAAGTACCTTGGAGCAATCATGAAGCTAAATGACAAGTTATTTGGAAATGAGACTTGGGAGGATGAACCCCCTTTGCTCACCAAAGAACTGGATGACTTGTCTAGGCAGAAACTGCCTCAAAAGAGATAGGATCCTGGGAAGTTTTCAATACCTTGTACCATAGGCACCATGACCTTCAAGAAGGCCTTGTGTGACTTAGGGTCAAGTGTAAACCTCATGCCTCTCTCTGCAATGGAGAAGTTAGGGATCTTTGAGGTGCAAGCTGCAAAAATCTCACTAGAGATGGCAGACAATTCAAGAAAACAAGCCTATGGACTTGTAGAGGATGTTCTGGTAAAAGTTGAAGACCATTACATCCCTGCTGATTTCATAGTCCTAGAGACTGGGAAGTGCATGGATGAATCCATCATCCTTGGCAGACCCTTCCTAGCCACAGCAAGGGCTGTGATTGATGTTGATAGAGGAGAATTAATCATTCAAGTGAATGAAGAATCCCTTGTGTTTAAGGCTCAAGGATATCCCTCTGTCATCATGGAGAGGAAGCATGAAGAGCTTCTCCCAAAACAGAGCCAAACAGAGCCCCCACAGTCAAACTCTAAGTTTGGTGTTGGGAGGCCACAACCAACTTCTAAGTTTGGTGTTGAACCCCCACATTCAAACTCTAAGTTTTGTGTTGTGAGGTTCCAACATTGCTCTGAGTATTTCTGAGGCTCCATGAGAGCCCTCTGTCAAGCTACTGACTTTAAAGAAGCGCTTGTTGGGAGGCAACCCAATGTTATATTTTATCTATTCTCTTTTGTTATTTTATGTTTTTTGTAGGTTGATGATCATGAGAAGTCACAAAATCAATGAAAAAAGCAAAAACAGAATGAAAAACAGAAAGAAAGACAGCACACCCTGGAGGAGAGCGTGCTGGCGTTTAAACGCCAGTGAGGCTAGCTGTTGGGCGTTTAACGCCCAGTCTGGCACCATTCTGGGCGTTTAACGCCAGAAAGGGGCACCAGACTGGCGTTAAATGCCAGAAAAGGGCAAGAAGCTGGCGTTAAACGCCAGAAATGGGCACCAGCCCGGCGTTTAATGCCAGAATTGGCACAAAACGTAATTTTGCTTGCCATTTGGTGCAGGGATGACTTTTTCTTGACACCTCAGGATCTGTGGACCCCACAGGATCCCCACCTACCCTACCACACTCTCTCTCTTCTTCACCCATTCACCAATCACCCCAACACCTCTTCCCCCCAAACCCTTCACCTATCAAATCCCATCTTTCTCTTCACCACTCACATCCATCCTTCATAAAACCCCACCTACCTCACCATTTAAATTCAAACCACTTTCCCTCCCAAACCCACCCATATATGACCAAACCCTACCCTTCCCCCACTCCTATATAAACCCTCCTTCACTCCTTCATTTTCACACAACATACACACCACTTCTACCCCTTTTTGGCCGAACCCAAAGCTATTCCCTTCTTCCTCATTTCTTCTTCTTCTACTCTCTTCTTTCTTCTTTTGCTCGAGGACGAGCAAACCTTTTAAGTTTGGTGTGGTAAAAGCATTGCTTTTTGTTTTTCCATAACCATTTATGGCATCCAAGGCCGGAGAAACCTCTAGAAAGAGGAAAGGGAAGGCAAAAGCTTCCACCTCCGAGTCATGGGAGATGGAAAGATTCATCTCAAGGGTGCATCAAGACCACTTCTATGAAGTTGTGGCCTTGAAGAAGGTGATCCCCGAGGTCCCTTTTTCACTCAAAAAGAGTGAATATCCGGAGATCCGACATGAGATCCGAAGAAGAGGTTGGGAAGTTCTTACCAACCCCATTCAACAAGTCGGAATCTTGATGGTTCAAGAGTTCTATGCCAATGCATGGATCACCAAGAACCATGATCAAAGTGTGAACCCGGATCCAAAGAATTATCTTACTATGGTTCGGGGGAAATACTTGGATTTTAGTCCGGAAAATGTAAGGTTGGCATTCAACTTGCCCATGATGCAAGGAGATGAACATCCTTACACTAGAAGGGTCAACTTTGATCAAAGGTTGGACCAAGTCCTCACAGTCATATGTGAAGAGGGCGTCCAATGGAAGAGAGATTCAAGAGGGAAGCCGGTTCAATTGAGAAGGCATGACCTCAAACCCGTGGCTAGAGGATGGATGGAGTTTATCCAACGCTCAATCATTTCCACTAGCAACCGGTCCGAAGTTACCATAGACCGGGCTATCATGATTCATAGCATCATGATTGGAGAAGAAATAGAAGATCATGAGGTTATATCTCAAGAACTTTATAAGGTGGCGGACAAGTCTTCTACCTTGGCAAGGTTAGCCTTTCCTCATCTCATTTGTCACCTCTGTTATTCAGTTGGAGTTGACATAGAGGGAGACATTCCCATTGCTGAGGACAAGCCCATCACTAAGAAGAGGATGGAGCACACAAGAGACCCCACGCATCATGAGATCCCTGAGATTCCTCAAGGGATGCACTTTCCTCCACAAAAATATTGGGAGCAACTAAACACCTCCCTAGGAGAATTGAGTTCCAACATGGGACAACTAAGGGTGGAGCATCAAGAACACTCCATCATCCTCCATGAAATTAGAGAAGATCAAAGAATCATGAGAGAGGAGCAACAAAGATAAGGAAGAAACATTGAGGAGCTCAAGCACTCCATAGGATCTTCAAGAGGAAGAAAGAGCCGCCATCACTAAGGTGGACCCGTTCTTTAATTATTTTGATGTGGTGGCAATATTCTTGTTCTCTGAATGTATGCTTAAACAGTGCATATGTCTTTTGAATTTGTGGTTCATGAATGTTGGCTCTTGAAAGAATGATGAAAAAGGAGACATGTTACTGAGGATCTGAAAAATCATAAAAATGATTCTTGAAGCAAGAAAAAGTAGTGAATACAAAAAAAAAATTTCGAAAAAAAAGAGAAAAAGAAAGAAAAAGAAAGAAATAAAGTTGTGATCCAAGGCAAAAAGAGTGTGCTTAAGAACCCTGGACACCTCTAATTGGGGACTCTAGCAAAGCTGAGTCACAATCTGAAAAGGTTCACCCAATTATGTGTCTGTGGCATGTATGTATCCGGTGGTAATACTGGAAGACAGAGTGCTTTGGGCCACGACCAAGACTCAATAAGTAGCTATGTTCAAGAATCATCATACTTAACTAGGAGAATCAATAACACTATCTGGATTCTGAGTTCCTAAAGAAGCCAACCATTCTGAATTTCAAAGGATAGAGTGAGATGCCAAAACTGTTCAGAGGCAAAAAGCTAAAAGCCCCGCTCATCTAATTGATACTAATCTTCATAGATGTTTTTGGAATTCATTGCATATTCTCTTCTTTTTATCTTATTTGATTTTCAGTTGCTTGAGGACAAGCAACAATTTAAGTTTGGTGTTGTGATGAGCGGATAATTTGTACGCTTTTTGGCATTATTTTTAGTATGTTTTTAGTATGATCTAGTTAGTTTTTAGTATATTTTTATTAGTTTTTAGTTAAAATTCACTTTTCTGGACTTTACTATGAGTTTGTGTGTTTTTCTATGATTTCAGGTATTTTCTGGCTGAAATTGAGGGACCTGAGCAAAAATCTGATTCAGAGACTAAAAAGGACTGCAGATGCTGTTGGATTCTGACCTCCCTGCACTCGAAGTAAATTTTCTGGAGCTACAGAAGCCCAATTGGCGCGCTATCGACGGCGTTGGAAAGTAGACATCCTGGGCTTTCCAGCAATATATGATAGTTCATACTTTGCCCAAGATTTGATGGCCCAAACCAGCGTTCAAAGTCACCCTCAGAAATCCCAGCGTTAAACGCCGGAACTGGCACCAAAATGGGAGTTAAACGCCCAAACTGGCATAAAAGCTGGTGTTTAACTCCAAGAAGAGTCTCTACACGAAAATGCTTCAATGCTCAGCCCAAGCACACACCAAGTGGGCCCGGAAGTGGATTTTTATGTCATTTACTCATCTCTGTACACCCTAGGCTACTAGTTTTCTATAAGTAGGACATTATACTATTGTATTTTCATCTTGGTTCTTCTGGTTCCCTCTTTGGGACCGAAGCCAATGATTACTCTTGTTCTTATATATTTTCAACGGTGGAGTTTCTACACACCATAGATTAAGGTGTGGAGCTCTGCTGTACCTCGAGTATTAATGCAATTACTATTGTTCTTCTATTCAATTCCGCTTGTTCTTGTTCTAAGATATCACTTGTTCTTCAACTTGATGAATGTGATGATCCGTGACACTCATCATCATTCTCACCTATGAACGCGTACCTGACAACCACCTCCGTTCTACCTTAGATTGGGTGGATATCTCTTGGATTCTTTAACCGGAATCTTCGTGGTATAAGCTAGAACTGATGGCGGCATTCAAGAGAATCCGGAAGGTCTAAACCTTGTTTGTGGTATTCTGAGTAGGATTCAATGATTGAATGACTGTGACGAGCTTCAAACTCCTGAGGGCGGGGCGTTAGTGACAGACGCAAAAGAATCACTGGATTCTATTCCGGCCTGATCGAGAACCGACAGATGGATAGCCGTGCCGTGACAGGGTGCGTTGAACATTTCCACTGAGAGGATGGGAGGTAGCCACTGACAACGGTGAAACCCTTGCATACAGCTTGTCATGGAAAAGTGCAAGAAGGATTGGATGAAGACAGTAGGAAAGCAGAGAGACGGAAGGGACCAGCATCTTCATACTCTTATCTGAAATTCCTACCAATGAATTACATAAGTATCTCTATCTTTATCTTTATGTTTTATGCGTTTATGACCATACCCATTTGAGTTTGCCTGACTAAGATTTACAAGGTGACCATAGCTTGCTTCATACCAACAATCTCCGTGGGATCGACCCTTACTCGCGTAAGGTTTATTACTTGGACGACCCAGTACACTTGCTGGTTAGTTGTGCGAAGTTGTAGTGATCACAATTTCGTCCACCAATTATCTACTTCGAATTCTAAAAACCTCCTTTTATTAGAAGAGGTCGATGAATTATTTTGGGATCCAATCTCCAATGATGAGGTTCTTTTGAAATATTTCTCCATTACTAATAAGATAAAATTATAAATATAAAATTATAAATACAAGTATAAAATTATAAATACACAATTCTACACAAATTAAAAATTACAATATAAAATTATAAATACAAGTATACAACAAAATAATTTAAATAAAACAACAACAAAATAATTTTTAGCCTCTCTTGTCAGCCACTCATTTCTTTGCCTTATCATTGCTTAAAGAGAATGCTTGTGATTTGTGAATTCCAACAAAATAATTTAAATAAAACAACAAGAAAATAATTTTCAGTCTCTCTTGTCAGCCACTCATTTCTTTGCCTTATCATTGCTTAAAGAGGATGCTTCATGCTTGTGAATTCCAATCAAGAGGAAGGTATTAGGTAATCAAGCTGCTATGAAAGAATTAAAAATTCCCAATCTGATGCAACAAATAGAATGCTACATCTTAATCAACAAATATATATCAGATCATTAAAAGGAATCATCAGAAGATTTCTACTTTCTACATCCAAAAATTCAAAATCAATATTAGACTATTAGTTGATTATTGACTGATTTATATTATTTTCTCGTATTTATACATCAGAACAAATTAAGTCTTCAAAAATAATTAAATCAATGCACAAAAACAATTAACAAATAAATTAATCAAACTAAACTTGCATTACATCAGAAAAAAATCAAATATTCAATACAAATTCACAATTAACAACTAAATCAGTTATCAAACAACAATGAAGCAAATAAGTGAATAAGCAGAATTGCAGATCTGTGAATCATGATTCATGACTGTACCAAAAAAATCCAAGATTGAATCTGAACAGTTGAACTCTAGGAAGCAAAAGTGTAAAACCCAGTAGACAGTAGCCAGTGACGGATCTATGCGGCGTTCAGCGGCAGTAGGACGAAAGCCAGGCGTTCTCTGCTGAAGCCTGAAGAGTGAAGACTGAAGATTGAAAACCAAAGAGAGAAGAAGATCACAGATTTGCAGTATTCGAAGAAGAAGGACGAACGGATCGGAACCGATCGATGAAGAAGAAGGCAGAAGGAGGCGCGGAGATGTGGAGACATGGCAGTGACTCTGGAGACAGGAGGGCGGAGGCCGGAGAGCCAGAAACATCAGCGGGGAGAGAGCTGTGACACTGGCTGAGACGCGGAGCGGCGGAGTGGCTTTAATATCTGGAGACAAGAGTGCTGACTGCCGAGTGCGGGCTGCGAAGTGCGAAGGTTGGAGGTTGCGAAGCTTGGAGGCTTGGAGCAGATGAAGAAGATTGGGAAAAGAAGGGTTAGGGATTTGATTTGGGGTTGTGGGGTCAAAATAAATTATATAGTGGGGGCATTTAAGACATTTTATTATGAAGTACTAAGTAATTTCTGAAATTTCACTGGGGGCAGTTGCCCCCACTACTCAATGGATGCATCCATCCCTGCACAGACCAAATGGCATCCTTCTGTATGCAAATACTCCGGATAGACATGTGAATGCTGTTTTTTCTTGATCCTGGGGATCTACTGCAATTTGATTATAACCTAAATATCCATCCAGGAAGCAGTAGTATTCATGACCTGCTAGTCTTTCTAGCATCTGGTCTATGAATGGTAAAGGAAAATGATCCTTTCTAGTAGCTGTATTGAGACTTCTGTAATCAATACACATACGCCACCCTGTAACTGTTCTTGTAGGAACCAGTTCATTTTTTTCATTATGAACCACTGTCATGCCACCCTTCTTGGGGATGACTTGGACAGGGCTCACCCAGGGGCAATCTGAAATAGGATAAATGATCCCAGCCTCTAGTAATTTAGTGACATCCTTCTGCACCACCTCCTTCATGGCTGGATTCAGCCGCCTCTGTGGTTGAACCACTGGCTTAGCGTCATCCTCCAATAGGATCTTGTGAATGTATCTGGCTGGGATAATGCCCTTAAGATCACCGATGGACCACCCAAGAGCTGTCTTGTGTGTCCTTAGCACTTGAATTAGTGCTTCCTCTTCCTATGGCTCTAAGGTAGAGCTTATGATTACAGAAAAAGTGTCACCTTCTCCCAAAAATGCATATTTCAGGGATGGTGGTAATGGTTTGAGCTCGGGTTTAAGAGGTTTCTCCTATTCCTGAGGGATTTTCAGAGGTTCTATTATTCTCTCTGGTTCCTCCAAATCAGGCTGAGCATCTTTAAAGATATCCTCTAGCTCTGATTCGAGACTCTTAGTCATATTAACCTCTTTCACCAGAAAGTCAATAATATCAATACTCATGCAGTCGTTTGGGGTGTCTGGATGCTGCATAGCTTCGACAACATTCAACTTAAACTAGTCCTCATTGACTCTCAGGGTTAATTCCCCTTTTTGGACATCAATGAGGGTTCGTCCAGTTGCTAGGAAAGGTCTTCCTAGAATGAGAGTTGCACTCTTGTGCTCCTCCATTTCCAGCACCATAAAGTCAGTGGGAAAGGCAAATGGCCCAACCTTGACAATCATGTCTTCAATCAAGCCTGATGGGTATTTAATGGAGCCATCAGCAAGTTGGAGACATATTCGGGTTAGTTTGACTTCTTCAGTCAAACCAAGTTTTCTGATAGTAGATGCAGGTATTAGGTTGATACTTGCTCCAAGATCACATAGAGCTTGCTTGGTACAAGTACCATCTAATGTGCATGGTATCATAAAGCTTCCGGGATCTTTAAGCTTCTCTGGTAAGCTTTTCAGAATGACTGCACTGCATTCTTCAGTGAGGTAAACTTTTTCAGTTTCTCTCCAATCCTTCTTATGACTTAAGATCTCTTTCATGAACTTAGTGATGAGCGGATAATTTGTACGCTTTTTGGCATTGTTTTTAGTATGTTTTTAGTATGATCTAGTTAGTTTTTAGTTAAAATTCACTTTTCTGGACTTTACTATGAGTTTGTGTGTTTTTCTGTGATTTCAGGTATTTTCTGGCTGAAATTGAGGGACCTGAGCAAAAATCTGATTCAGAGACTAAAAAGGACTGCAGATGCTGTTGGATTCTGACCTCCCTGCACTCGAAGTAGATTTTCTGGAGCTACAGAAGCCCAATTGGCGCGCTCTCAACGGCGTTGGAAAGTAGACATCCTGGGCTTTCCAGCAATATGTAATAGTCCATACTTTGCCCAAGATTTGATGGCCCAAATCGGCGTTCAAGGTCACCATCAGAATTCCCAGCGTTAAACGCCGGAACTGGCACAAGGATGGGAGTTAAACGCCCAAACTGGCACCAAAGCTGGCGTTTAACTCCAAGAAGAGTCTCTACACGAAAATGCTTCAATGCTCAGCCCAAGCACACACCAAGTGGGCCCGGAAGTGGATTTTTATGTCATTTACTCATCTCTGTAAACCCTAGGCTACTAGTTCTCTATAAGTAGGACCTTTTACTATTGTATTTTCATCTTCTGATCTTTGGAATCTTTTGATCTTTAGATCTTTTGATCCTTGGGAGGCTGGCCATTCGGCCATGCCTAGACCTTGTTCTTATGTATTTTCAACGGTGAAGTTTCTACACACCATAGATTAAGGTGTGGAGCTCTGCTGTACCTCGAGTATTAATGCAATTACTATTGTTCTTCTATTCAATTCCGCTTGTTCTTGTTCTAAGATATCACTTGTTCTTCAACTTGATGAATGTGATGATCCGTGACACTCATCATCATTCTCACCTATGAACGTGTGCCTGACAACCACCTCCGTTCTACCTTAGATTGGGTGGATATCTCTTGGATTCTTTAACCGGAATCTTCGTGGTATAAGCTAGAACTGATGGCGGCATTCAAGAGAATCCGGAAGGTCTAAACCTTGTCTGTGGTATTCTGAGTAGGATTCAATGATTGAATGACTGTGACGAGCTTTAAACTCGCGATTGTGGGGCGTTAGTGACAGACGCAAAAGAATCACTGGATTCTATTCCGACATGATCGAGAACCGACAGCTGGATAGCCGTGCCGTGACAGGGTGCGTTGAACATTTCCACTGAGAGGATGGGAGGTAGCCACTGACAACGGTGAAACCCTTGCATACAGCTTGCCATGGAAAGGAGTAAGAAGGATTGGATGAAGACAGTAGGAAAGCAGAGAGACGGAAGGGACAAAGCATCTTCATACGCTTATCTGAAATTCCCACCAATGAATTACATAAGTATCTCTATCTTTATCTTTATGTTTTATTCATCATCCATAACCATTTGAGTTTGCCTGACTAAGATTTACAAGGTGACCATAGCTTGCTTCATACCAACAATCTCTGTGGGATCGACCCTTACTCGCGTAAGGTTTATTACTTGGACGACCCAGTACACTTGCTGGTTAGTTGTGCGAAGTTGTGTTTATGCCATGGTATTGAACACCAAGTTTTTGGGTTTATCACCGGGGATTATTTGAGTTGTGAAAAGTATTGATCACAATTTCGCCCACCAAGTTTTTGGCGCTGTTGCCGGGGATTGTTCGAGTATGGACAACTGACGGTTCATCTTGTTGCTTAGATTAGGTATTTTTTTTTTCAGAGTTCTTAAGAATGAATTCTAGTGTTTCAAGGTGATGTTCTTATCATCACCAAAGCTGATTGATTCTCATCAATTTAGCTCTTGAATGCAATGTCCTGCTGAAGCTTGGCTAGCCATGTCTAATTCCTTTAGACTGAAGCTTTAGACTAACATTGCATGATTCCTGGAACTCTCATTAAGAATTTTGATACCTTTATTCTCTTTTCCACTTAATTTTCGAAAAAGCAAAAAAAAAAATTTACAAAATCATAAAATCCAAAAATTTCTTGTTTGAGTCTAGAGTCTCATTTTAAGTTTGGTGTCAATTGCATGTTTCTGTTCTTCTTGCATTCATTCATGTGTCTTAAGTGATCTTCAGGATGTTCTTGATGATTTCATTGCTCTAATCTTTAAATTCTCTTGACTTGAGTGTTTTGTGTGTCTCATATGCATTCTCATTTTGTCAGTGTCAGTAGTATACAAACTGCTAAGTTTGGTGTCTTGTATGCATTGTTATTTGATTTTAGTTGCATTTTGATTATTTCTCATTATTAAAAATCCAAAAATATTTTTAATTTGTGTCTTTTCAAGTCAATAATACAGAGGATTGAAGATTCAGAACATACAGCAGAGGAACTACACAGAAAAAGCTGGGCGTTCAAAATGCCCAGTGAAGAAGATAGACTGGCGTTTAAACGCCAGCCAGGGCACCTGGCTGGGCGTTTAACGCCCAAAAGGGTAGTAGTTTGGGCGTTAAATGCCAGAATGTGCACCATTCTGGGCGTTTAACGCCAGGATGGCACAAGAGGGAAGATTCTGTTTTCAATGCAAATTTTTTTTCAAGTTTTCAATTTTTTTTTAAAATCAAATCTTTTTCAAATCAACTCTTTTCAATCAAATCTTTTTCAAAATCAATTTCTTTCTATTTTCAAGGATACTTGCTATCAATTAACGATTTGATTCAACATTTCAAGTATGTTGCCTTTTCTGTTGAGAAAGGTTTAATGTTTGAATCATATCTTTTCTTGATAGCCAAGTCATTAATTTTCAAAATCAAATCTTTTTGATTTCTAATTTCAAAATCTTTTTCAAAAATCACTTGATTTCTTTCCCACTTTTATTTTCGAAAATCAATTAGTGTTTTTCAAAATGTTTTCAAAATCTTTTACTTAATTTTCGAAAATTTCTTCCCCTCTTCTCACATCCTTCTATTTATGGACTAACACTATTCCTCAATGAATAATTCGAACTCCATCTCTCTTGATAAGTTCGAATTTTCTACCTCTTCCTTCTATTTTTTTTCCTCTGACACCTCAAGGAATCTCTATACTGTGACATAGAGGATTCCATATTTTCTTGTTCTCTTCTCTTTCATATGAGTAGGAGCAAAGACAAAAGCATTCTTGTTTAGGCTGATCCTGAACCTGAAAGGACCTTGAAGCGAAAGCTAAGAGAAGCTAAGGCACAATTCTCTGTAGAGGACCTAACAGAAATCTTCAAAGAAGAAGAACACATGGCAGCCGAAAACAACAACAATGCCAACAATGCAAGGAAGGTGCTGGGTGACTTTACTGCACCTACTCCCGACTTCTATGGGAGAAGCATCTCTATCCCTGCCATTGGAGCAAACAACTTTGAGCTTAAGCCTCAATTAGTTTCTCTAATGCAACAGAATTGCAAGTTCCATGGACTTCCATTGGAAGATCCTCATCAGTTTTTAGCTGAATTCTTGCAAATCTGTGACACTGTCAAGACTAATGGGGTTGACCCTGAGGTCTACAGACTTATGCTATTCCCTTTTGCTGTAAGAGACAGAGCTAGGATATGGTTGGACTCACAACCTAAAGAAAGCCTGAACTCTTGGGAAAAGCTAGTCAATGCCTTCTTGGCAAAGTTCTTTCCACCTCAAAAATTGAGTAAGTTTAGAGTGGAAGTCCAAACCTTCAGACAGAAGGAAGGAGAATCCCTCTATGAAGCTTGGGAAAGATACAAACAATTAATCAGAAAGTGTCCCTCTGATATGCTTTCTGAATGGAGCATCATAGGTATTTTCTATGATGGTCTGTCTGAACTGTCCAAGATGTCTTTGGATAGCTCTGCTGGAGGATCTCTTCATCTGAAAAAGACGCCTACAGAAGCTCAAGAGCTAATTGAAATGGTTGCAAATAACCAATTCATGTACACTTCTGAAAGGAATCCTGTGAACAATGGGACAAATCAGAAGAAAGAAATTCTTGAGATTGATACTCTGAATGCCATATTGGCTCAGAACAAAATATTGACTCAGCAAGTCAATTTGATTTCTCAAAGTCTGTCTGGAATGCAAAATGCACCAGGCAGTACTAAGGAAGCTTCATCTGAAGAAGAAGCTTATGATCCTGAGAACCCTTCAATGGAAGAGGTGAATTACATGGGAGAACCCTATGGAAACACCTATAATCCTTCATGGAGAAATCATCCAAATCTCTCATGGAAGGATCAACAGAGACCTCAACAAGGTTTCAACAACAATAATGGTGGAAGAAACAGGTTTAGCAATGGCAAGCCTTTTCCATCATCTTCTCAGCAACAGACGGAGAATGCTAAGCAGAACCACTCTGACTTAGCAACCATGGTCTCTGATCTAATCAAAACCACTCAAAGTTTCATGACTGAAACAAGGTCCTCCATTAGAAATCTGGAGGCACAAGTGGGACAGCTGAGCAAGAAAATTACTGAACTCCCTCCTAGTACTCTCCCAAGCAATACAGAAGAAAATCCAAAAGGAGAGTGCAAGGCCATCAACATGGCCGAATTTGGAGAGGAGGAAGAGGCAGTGAACGCCACTGAGGAAGACCTCAATGGACGTCCACTGGCCTCCAATGAGTTCCCCAATGAGGAACCATGGGAATCTGAGGCTCAAAATGAGACCATAGAGATTCCATTGGACTTACTTCTGCCATTCATGAGCTCTGATGAGTATTCTTCCTCTGAAGAGGATGAGTATGTCACTGAAGAGCAAGTTGCTAAATACCCTGGAGCAATCATGAAACTAAATGACAAGTTATTTGGAAATGAGACTTGGGAGGATGAACCCCCTTTGCTCACCAAAGAACTGGATGACTTGTCTAGGCAGAAATTACCTCAAAAGAGACAGGATCCTGGGAAGTTTTCAATACCTTGTACCATAGGCACCATGACCTTCAAGAAGGCCTTGTGTTACTTAGGGTCAAGTATAAACCTCATGCCTCTCTCTGTAATGGAGAAGCTAGGGATCTTTGAGGTGCAAGCTGCAAAAATCTCACTAGAGATGGCAGACAACTCAAGAAAACAAGCTTATGGACTTGTAGAGGATGTTCTGGTAAAAGTTGAAGACCATTACATCCCTGCTGATTTCATAGTCCTAGAGACTGGGAAGTGCATGGATGAATCCATCATCCTTGGCAGACCCTTCCTAGCCACAGCAAAGGCTGTGATTGATGTTGATAGAGGAGAATTGATCATTCAAGTGAATGCAGAATCCTTTGTGTTTGAGGCTCAAGGATATCCCTCTGTCACCATGGAGAGGAAGCATGAAGAGCTTCTCTCAAAACAGAGCCAAACAGAGCCCCCACAGTCAAACTCTAAGTTTGGTGTTGGGAGGCCACAACCAACTTCTAAGTTTGGTGTTGAACCCCCACATTCAAACTCTAAGTTTGGTGTTGGGAGGTTCCAACATTGCTCTGAGCATCTGTGAGGCTCCATGAGAGCCCTCTGTCGAGCTACTAACATTAAAGAAGCGCTTGTTGGGAGGCAACCCAATGTTACATCTTATCTATTTTCCTTTGTTATTTTATGTTTTCTGTAGGTTGATGATCATGAGAAGTCACAAAATCAATGGAAAAAGCAAAAACAGAATGAAAAACAGAAAGAAAAACAGCACACCCTGGAGGAAGAACCTGCTGGCATTTAAACGCCAGTAAGGCTAGCAGATGGGCGTTTAACGCCCAGTCTGGCACCATTCTGGGCGTTTAACGCCAGAAATGGGCACCAGACTGGCGTTAAACGCCAGTAAAGGGCAAGAAGTTGGCGTTAAACACCAGAAATGGGCACCAGCCCGGCGTTTAACGCCAGAATTGGCACAAAGAGCAATTTTGCTCGCCACTTGGTGCAGGGATGACTTTTCCTTGACACCTCAGGATCTGTGGACCCCACAGGATCCCTACCTACCCCACCACTCTCTCTCCCTTCTTCACCCAATCACCTCAACACCTCTTCCCCAAAAACCCTTCACCTATCAAATCCCATCTTTCTCTTCACCACTCACATCCATCCTTCATAAAACCCCACCTACCCCACCATTCAAATTCAAACCACTTTCCCTCCCAAACCCACCCATACATGACCGAACCATAACCCCCCACTCCTATATAAACCCTTCCTCACTCCTTCATTTTCACACACCCTAAACACTACTTCTCCCCCTTTGGCTGAACCACAAAGCCATCTCCATCTCCTTCATTTCTTCTTCTTCTACTCTCTTCTTTCTTCTTTTGCTCGAGGACGAGCAAACCTTTTAAGTTTGGTGTGGTAAAAGCATTGCTTTTTGTTTTTCCATAACCATTTATGGCATCCAAGGCCGGAGAAACCTCTAGAAAGAGGAAAGGGAAGGCAAAAGCTTCCACCTCCGAGTCATGGGAGATGGAGAGATTCATCTCAAGGGTGCATCAAGACCACTTCTATGAAGTTGTGGCCTTGAAGAAGGTGATCCCCAAGGTCCCTTTCAGACTCAAAAAGAGTGAATATCCGGAGATCCGACATGAGATCCGAAGAAGAGGTTGAGAAGTTCTTACCAACCCCATTCAACAAGTCAGAATCTTAATGGTTCAAGAGTTCTATGCCAATGCATGGATCACCAAGAACCATGATCAAAGTGTGAAGCCAGACCCAAAGAATTGGCTTACTATGGTTCGGGGGAAATACTTGGATTTTAGTCCGGAAAATGTAAGGTTGGCATTCAACTTTCCCATGATGCAAGGAGATGAACATCCTTACACTAGAAGGGTCAACTTTGGTCAAAGGTTGGACCAAGTCCTCACAGTCATTTGTGAAGAGGGCGCCCAATGGAAGAGAGATTCAAGAGGAAAGCTGGTTCAATTGAGAAGGCATGACCTCAAGCCCGTGGCTAGGGGATGGTTGGAGTTTATCCAACGCTCAATCATTCCCACTAGCAACCGGTCTGAAGTTACTATAGACCGGGCTATCATGATTCATAGCATCATGATTGGAGAAGAAATAGAAGTTCATGAGGTTATAGCTCAAGAAATTTATAAGGTGGCGGACAAGGCCTCTACCTTGGCAAGGTTAGCCTTTCCTCATCTCATTTGTCACCTCTGTTATTCAGTTGGAGTTGACATAGAGGGAGACATCCCCATTGATGAGGACAAGCCCATTACTAAGAAGAGGATGGAGCAAACAAGAGACCCCTCTCATCATCAAATCCCTGAGATGCCTCAAGGGATGTACTTTCCTCCACAAAATTATTGGGAGCAACTAAACACCTCCCTAGGAGAATTGAGTTCCAACATGGGACAACTAAGGGTGGAGCACCAAGAACACTCCGTCCTCCTCCATGAAATTAGAGAAGATCAAAGAATCATGAGAGAGGATCAACAAAGGCAAGGAAGAGACATTGAGGAGCTCAAGCACTCCATAGGATCTTCAAGAGGAAGAACAAGCCGCCATCACTAAGGTGGACCCGTTCTTTAATTTCCTTGTTCTTTATTTTCTGTTTTTTTCGAAAATTATGCTTATGTTTATCTATGTTTGTGTCTTGTGATCATTAGTATCTTAGTGTCTATGCCTTAAAGTTATGAATGTCCTATGAATCCATCACCTCTCTTAAATGAAAAATGTTCTTAATTGAAAAAAGAGAAGAATTGCATGAATTTTGAATTTTATAACAGTTTAATTATTTTGATGTGGTGGCAACATTTTTGTTCTCTGAATGTATGCTTAAACAGTGCATATGTCTTTTGAATTTGTGGTTCATGAATGTTGGCTCTTGAATGAATGATGAAAAAGGAGAAATATTACTGAGGATCTGAAAAATCATAAAAATGATTCTTGAAGCAAGAAAAAGCAGTGAATACAAAAAAAAATTCGAAAAAAAGAAAGAAAGAGAAAAAGAAAGAAAAAGAAAGAAAAAGAAAGAAATAAAGTTGTGATCCAAGGCAAAAAGAGTGTGCTTAAGAACCCTGGACACCTCTAGTTGGGGACTCTAGCAAAGCTGAGTCACAATCTGAAAAGATTCACCCAATTATGTGTCTGTGGCATGTATGTATCCGGTGGTAATACTGGAAGGCAGAGTGCTTTGGGCCACGGCCAAGACTCAGTAAGTAGCTGTGTTCAAGAATCATCATACTTAACTAGGAGAATCAATAACACTATCTGGATTCTGAGTTCCTAAAAAAGCCAATCATTCTGAATTTCAAAGGATAGAGTGAGATGCCAAAACTGTTCAGAGGCAAAAAGCTAAAAGCCCCGCTCATCTAATTAATACTGATCTTCATAGATGTATTTGGAATTCATTGCATATTATCTTCTTTTTATCTTATTTGATTTTCAGTTGCTTGAGAACAAGCAACAATTTAAGTTTGGTGTTGTGATGAGCGGATAATTTGTACGCTTTTTGGCATTATTTTTAGTATGTTTTTAGTATGATCTAGTTAGTTTTTAGTATATTTTTATTAGTTTTTAGTTAAAATTCACTTTTCTGGACTTTACTATGAGTTTGTGTGTTTTTCTGTGATTTCAGGTATTTTCTGGCTGAAATTGAGGGACCTGAGCAAAAATCTGATTCAGAGACTAAAAAGGACTGCAGATGCTGTTGGATTCTGACCTCCCTGCACTCGAAGTGGATTTTCTGGAGCTACAGAAACCCAATTGGCGCGCTCTCAACGGTGTTGGAAAGTAGACATCCTGGGCTTTCCAGCAATATATGATGGTCCATACTTTGCCCAAGATTTGATGGCCCAAACCGGCGTTCAAAGTCACCATCAGAATTCCCAGCGTTAAACGCCGGAACTGGCACAAGGATGGGAGTTAAACGCCCAAACTGGCACAAAAGCTGGCGTTTAACTCCAAGAAGAGTCTCTACACGAAAATGCTTCAATGCTCAGCCCAAGCACACACTAAGTGGGCCCGGAAGTGGATTTTTATGTCATTTACTCATCTCTGTAAACCCTAGGCTACTAGTTCTCTATAAGTAGGACCTTTTGCTATTGTATTTTCATCTTCTGATCTTTGGAATCTTTTGATCTTTAGATCTTTTGATCCATGGGAGGCTGGCCATTCGGCCATGCCTAGACCTTGTTCTTATGTATTTTCAACGGTGGAGTTTCTACACACTATAGATTAAGGTGTGGAGCTCTGCTGTACCTCGAGTATTAATGCAATTACTATTGTTCTTCTATTCAATTCCGCTTGTTCTTGTTCTAAGATATCACTTGTTCTTCAACTTGAAGAATGTGATGATCCGTGACACTCATCATCATTCTCACCTATGAACGTGTGCCTGACAACCACCTCCGTTCTACCTTAGATTGGGTGGATATCTCTTGGATTCTTTAACCGGAATCTTCGTGGTATAAGCTAGAACTGATGGCGGCATTCAAGAGAATCCGGAAGGTCTAAAACTTGTCTGTGGTATTCTGAGTAGGATTCAATGATTGAATGACTGTGACGAGCTTTAAACTCGCGATTGTGGGGCGTTAGTGACAGACGCAAAAGAATCACTAGATTCTATTCCGACATGATCGAGAACCGACAGCTGGATAGCCGTGCCGTGACAGGGTGCGTTGAACATTTCCACTGAGAGGATGGGAGGTAGCCACTGACAACGGTGAAACCCTTGCATACAGCTTGCCATGGAAAGGAGTAAGAAGGATTGGATGAAGACAGTAGGAAAGCAGAGAGACGGAAGGGACAAAGCATCTTCATACGCTTATCTGAAATTCCCACTAATGAATTACATAAGTATCTCTATCTTTATCTTTATGTTTTATTCATCATCCATAACCATTTGAGTTTGCCTGACTAAGATTTACAAGGTGACCATAGCTTGCTTCATACCAACAATCTCTGTGGGATCGACCCTTACTCGCGTAAGGTTTATACTTGGACGACCCAGTACACTTGCTGGTTAGTTGTGCGAAGTTGTGTTTATGCCATGGTATTGAACACCAAGTTTTTGGGTTCATCACCGGGGATTATTTGAGTTGTGAAAAGTATTGATCACAATTTCGCCCACCACTTAGCATAAGAGGGTATTTGCTCAAGTGCCTCTGCAAACAGAATCTTTTTTTTTCAAGAGTCCTGAGATAGTTTGCAAAGCGGGAAAGCCTACAGAGGGGTTGCTACAGAGGTGGTTGGAAAAGCCTTCTTAGAGGGGTTGCTATCAGCACTTGTATGTGTCTGATCTCCCATTGGCGTTTGAATGCCAGGGTTGGAAGTTGGATTGGCGTTGGGCGACAATTCCTTACCTGTTTCTGGCATTTGAATGCCAGAACTGAGCTTCCTTTGGGTGTTTAACGCCACTTCCCTACCTGTTTGTGGCGTTTGAACGCCAGAACTGAGCATGGGTTGGGCGTTTAACGCCAGCCTTTCACCCTTTTCTGGCGTTTGAACGCCAGAATTGTTCCTCTCTGGGCTCTTACTTTCCTCAGAGGGATTGTGGGTAGCAATTTGTTCATTTCTTGGCTTCTTGCTGCCTTGAAGTGAGGTATTTAATGTCTTCCCACTTCTTAATTGAATTGCTTGGCACTCTTTTGTTATTTTTTTTATAACTGCTGTTCTATTTGCTTCAACTGTACTTTTATGTTCATATTAGCTATTCTTGTGTCTTGTAATATCTCCTTGAATTCGGCTAGCTATTTTGTTAGAGAATCTAATTGCTGATTGAATTCAGTAACTTGTTCTGCAGGACTGAGTTCAGCAGTTACTGTTTTAGCCTCTTCTTTGATGGAAGGTTCACTACTTAGGTACAGATGCTGATTCCTGGCAACTGTATCAATGAGCTCTTGAGCTTCTTCAATTGTCTTTCTCATGTGTATAGATCCACTAGCTGAGTGGTCCAAAGACATTTGAGCTTTCTCTATAAGCCCATAATAGAAGATGTCTAACTGCACCCACTCTGAAAACATTTCAGAGGGGCATTTTCTTAGCATCTCTTTGTATCTCTCCCAGGCATCATAAAGAGATTTATTATCTCCTTGTTTAAAGCCTTGGATGTTCAGCCTTAGCTGTGTCATCTGTTTTGGAGGAAAATATTGATTCAGAAATTTTTTTGACAGCTGTTTCCATGTCCTTATGCTAGCCTTAGGTTGGTTATTTAACCACCTCTTATATTTTTATTAGTTTTTAGTTAAAATTCACTTTTATTGACTTTACTATGAGTTTGTGTGCTTTTCTGTGATTTTAGGTATTTTCTAGCTGAAATTGAGGGACCTGAGCAAAAATCTGATTCAGAGTCTGAAAAGGACTACAGATGCTGTTGGATTCTGACCTCCCTGCACTCGAAGTGGATTTTCTGGAGCTATAGAAGCCCAATTGGCGCGCTCTCAATGGCGTTGGAAAGTAGACATCCTGGGCTTTCCAGCAATGTATAATAGTCCATACTTTGCTCGAGATTTGATGGCCCAAACAGGCGTTCCAAATCAGCTCAAAACTGCTCGGCGTTAAACGCCGGAACTGGCACAAGAATGGGAGTTAAACGCCCAAACTGGCACAAAAGCTGGCGTTTAACTCCAAGAAAAGTCTCTACACATGAAAGCTTCAATGCTCAGCCCAAGCACACACCAAGTGGGCCCGGAAGTGGATTTTTATGTCATTTACTCATATTTGTAAACCCTAGGCTACTAGTTCTCTATAAGTAGGACCTTTTGCTATTTTCATCTTTAGATCTTTGAATCTTTTGATCATGTTTTGGGGGCTGGCCTCTCGGCCATGCCTAGACCTTGTTCTTATGTATTTTCAACGGTGGAGTTTCTACACACCATAGATTAAGGTGTGGAGCTCTGTTGTACCTCGAGTATTAATGCAATTACTATTGTTCTTCTATTCAATTCAGCTTATTCTTGTTCTAAGATATTCATTTGCACCCAAGAACATGATGAATGTGATGATTATGTGACACTCATCATTATTCTCACTTATGAACGCGTGCCTGACAACCACTTCCGTTCTACAAGCAAACAAGGCTTGAATGTTTATCTCTTGGGTTCCTTAATCGAAATCTTCGTGGTATAAGCTAGAATTGATGGCGGCATTCAAGAGAATCCAGAAGGTCTAAACCTTGTCTTTGGTATTCTGAGTAGGATTCAACGATTGAATGACTGTGACGAGCTTCAAACTCCTGAAGGCTGGGCGATGAAGACAGTAGGAAAGCAGAGAGACGGAAGGGACAAAGCATCTCCATTCGCTTATCTGAAGTTCTCACCAATGAATTACATAAGTATCTCTATCTTTACTTTATGTTTTATTCATATATCATCCATAACCATTTGAATCTGCCTGACTGAGATTTACAAGATGACCATAGCTTGCTTCATACCAACAATCTCTGTGGGATCGACCCTTACTCGCGTAAATTTTATTACTTGGACGACCCAGTACACTTGCTGGTTAGTTATGCGAAGTTGTGATAAATAGTTGAGATTGCAATTGAGCGTACCATGTTGATGGCACCATTGATGATCACAATTTCATGCACCAAGTTTTTGGCGCCGTTGCTGGGGATTGTTTGAGTTTTGACAACTGACGGTTCATCTTGTTGCTTAGATTAGGTATTTTTCAGAATTTTTAAGAATGAATTCTAGTGTTTTAAGGTGATGTTCTTATCATCACCAAAGTTGATTGATCTTAATCAATTTAGCTCTTGAATGCAATGTCCTGCTGAAGCTTGGCTAGCCATGTCTAATTCCTTTAGACTAAAGCTTTAGACTAACATTGCATGATTCCTGTAATTCTTATTAAAAATTTTGAATTTCTCTATTTTCTTCTCCATATAATTTTCGAAAAAACCAAAAAAAAAATTACAAAATCATAAAAAAAATATTTTATGTTTCTTGTTGAGACACTAGTCTCATTTTAAGTTTGGTGTCAATTGCATGTTTCTGTTCTTCTTGCATTTATCATGTGTCTTCATTGATCTTCAAGTTGTTCTTGATGATTTACTTGCTCTGATCTTTAAATTCTCTTGTTTTGTGTGTTTTGTTGTTTCTCATATGCATTCTCAATTTGTTAGTGTCCGTAGTATACAAACTTCTAAGTTTGGTGTCTTGCATGCATTGTTTATTTGATTTTAGTGCATTTTGATTTTTCCTCATCATTAAAAATCCAAAAAATTTTTTATTTGTGTCTTTTCAAGTCAATAATACAAAGAATTGAAGATTCAGAACATACAGCAGAGGAATTACACAGAAAAAGCTGGGCGTTCAAAACGCCCAGTGAGGAAGGCAAACTGGCGTTTAAACGCCAGCCAGGGTGCCTGGCTGGGCGTTTAACGCCCAAAAGGGTAGAGCTTTGGGCGTTAAACGCCAGAATGTGCACCATTCTGGGCGTTTAACGCCAAGATGGCACAAGAGGGAAGATTTTGTTTTTAATTCAATTTTTTTCAAGTTTTCAAAATTTTTCAAAATCAAATCTTTTTCAAATCATATCTTTTCAATCATATGTTTTCAAAATCAATTTCTTTCCATTTTCAAAAATACTTGCTAACAATTAATGATTTGATTCAACAATTCAAGTATGTTGCCTTTTCTGTTGAGAAAGGTTTAATGTTTGAATCATATCTTTTCTTGTTAGCCAAGTCCTTGATTTTAAAAGTCAAATCTTTTTCAAATCAAATCTTTTCAATCAAATATTTTTCAAAATCAATTTCTTTCCATTTTCCAAAATACTTGCTAACAATTAATGATTTGATTCAACAATTCAAGTATGTTGCCTTTTCTGTTGAGAAAGGTTTAATGTTTGAATCATATCTTTTCTTGTTAGCCAGGTCATTAATTTTCAAAATCAAATCTTTTTTAAATTGTTTTTCAAATCATATCTTCTCAATCACATTTTTTAAAAAAACCATAACTTTTAAATCATATCTTTTTAATCACATCTTTTTCAAAATAGTTTTCAATCATATCTTTCTGATTTCTAATTTCAAAATCTTTTTCAAAAATTACTTGATTTCTTTTTCCATTCTTAAGTTTTCGAAAATCAATTAGTATTTTTTCAAAATGTTTTTAAAATTTTTTTATTTTATTTCTTCCCCTCTTCTCACATCCTTCTATTTATAGACTAACACTACTCTTCAATGCACAATTCGAACTCCATCTTTCCTTGATAAGTTCGAATCTTCTACCTCTTCCTTCTATTTTTCTTTTCCTCTGATACTTCAAGGAATCTCTATACTGTGACATAGAGGATTCCATATTTTCTTGTTCTCTTCTCTATCATATGAGTAGGAGCAAAGACAAAAGCATTCTTGTTGAGGCTGACCCTGAACCTGAAAGGATATTGAAGCGAAAGCTAATAGAAGCTAAGGCACAACTCTCTGTAGAGGACCTAATAGAAATCTTCAAACAAGAAGAAGACATGGCAGCCGAAAACAACAACAATGCCAACAATGCAAAGAAGGTGCTGGGTGACTTTACTGCACCTACTCCTGACTTCTATGGGAGAAGCATCTCTATCCCTGCCATTGGAGCAAACAACTTTGAGCTTAAGCCTCAATTAGTTTCTCAGATGCAACAGAATTGCAAGTTCCATGGACTTCCATTGGAAGATCCTCATCAGTTTTTAGCTGAGTTCTTGCAAATCTGTGACACTGTCAAGACTAATGGGGTTGACCTTGAGGTCTATAGACTTATGCTATTCCCTTTTGCTGTAAGAGACAGAGCTTGGATATGGTTGGACTCACAACCTAAAGAAAGCCTGAACTCTTGGGAAAAGCTAGTCAATGCCTTCTTGGCAAAGTTTTTTCCACCTCAAAAATTGAGTAAGCTTAGAGTGGAAGTCCAAACCTTCAGACAGAAGGAAGGTGAATCCCTCTATAAAGCTTGGGAAAGATACAAACAATTGATCAGAAAGTGCCCTTCTGACATGCTTTCTAAATGGAGCATTATAGGTATCTTCTATGATGGTCTGTCTGAACTGTCCAAGATGTCTTTGGATAGCTCTGCTGGAGGATCTCTTCATCTGAAGAAGACGCCTGCAGAAGCTCAAGAACTAATTAAAATGGTTGCAAATAACCAATTCATGTACACTTTTGAAAGGAATCCTGTGAACAATGAGACAAATTAGAAGAAAGGAGTTCTTGAGATTGATACTCTGAATGCCATATGGCTCAGAACAAAATATTGACTCAACAAGTCAATATGATTTCTCAAAGTCTGTCTGGAATGCAAGCTGCACCAGGCAGTACTAAGGAAGCTTCATCTGAAGAAGAAGCTTATGATCTTGAGAATCCTTCAATAGAAGAGGTGAATTACATGGGAGAATCCTGTGGAAACACCTATAATCCTTCATGGAGGAATCATCCAAATCTCTCATGGAAGGATCAACAGAGACCTCAACAAGGTTTCAATAATAATAATGGTGGAAGAAACATGTTTAGCAATGGCAAGCCTTTTCCATCATCTTTTCAGCAACAGACAGAGAATTCTAAGCAGAGCCACTCTGACTTAGCAACCATGGTCTCTGATCTAATCAAAACCACTCAAAGTTTCATGACTGAAACAAGGTCCTCCATTAGAAACTTGGAGGCACAAGTGGGACAGCTGAGCAAGAAAATTACTAAACTCCCTCCTAGTACTCTTCCAAGCAATACAGAAGAGAATCCAAAAGGAGAATGCAAGGCCATTAACATGACCCACATGGCCAAACTTGGAGAGGAGGAAGAGGCAAAGATCGCCACTGAGGAAGACCTCAATGGACGTCCACTGGCCTCCAATGAGTTCCCTAATGAGGAACAATGGAAATCTGAGGCTCACACAGAGACCATAGAGATTCCATTGGATTTACTTCTGCCATTCATGAGCTCTGATGAGTATTCTTCCTCTGAAGAGGATGAGTATGTCACTAAAGAGCAAGTTGTTAAATACCTTGGAGCAATCATGAAGCTAAATGACAAGTTATTTGGTAATGAGACTTGGGAGGATGAACCCCCTTTGCTCACCAAAGAACTGGATGACTTGACTAGGCAGAGATTACCTCAAAAGAGACAAGATCCTGGAAAGTTCTCAATACCTTGTGCCATAGGCACCATGACCTTCAAGAAGGCCTTGTGTGACCTAGGGTCAAGTGTAAACCTCATGCCTCTCTCTGTAATGGAGAAGCTAGGGATCTTTGAGGTACAAGCTGCAAGAATCTCACTAGAGATGGCAGACAATTCAAGAAAACAAGCTTATGGGCTCGTAGAGGATGTTCTGGTAAAGATTGAAGACCATTACATCCTTGCTGATTTCATAGTCCTAGAAACTGGGAAGTGCATGGATGAATCCATCATCCTTGGTAGACCCTTCCTAGCCACAGCAAAGGCTGTGATTGATGTGGACAAAGGAGAATTGATCATTCAAGTGACTGAAGAATCCTTTGTGTTTAAGGCTCAAGGATATCCCTCTGTCACCATGGAGAGGAAGCATGAAGAGCTTCTCTCAAAACAGAGTCAAACAGAGCCCCCACAATCAAACTCTAAGTTTGGTGTTGGGAGGCCACAACCAAATTCTAAGTTTGGTGTTGAACCCCCACATTCAAACTCTAAGTTTGGTGTTGGGAGGTTCCAAAATTGCTCTGAGTATCTGTGAGGCTCCATGAGAGCCCACTGTCAAGCTACTGACATTAAAGAAGCGCTTGTTGGGAGGCAACCCAATGTTATGTTTATCTAATTTTCCTTTGTTATTTTATATTTTCTGTAGGTTGATGATCATGGAAAGTCACAAAATTAATTGAAAAAGCAAAAATAGAATGAAAAATAGAAAGAAAAACAGCACACCCTGGAGGAAGACCTTGCTGGCGTTTAGACGCCAGTAAGGGCAGCAAATGGGCGTTTAACGCCCAGTCTGGCACCATTCTGGGTGTTTAACACCAGAAAGGGGCACCAGACTGGCGTTAAACGCTAGGAAAGGGTAAGAAGCTGGCGTTAAATGCCAGAAATGGGCACCAGCCCGGCGTTTAGTGCCAGAATTGGCATAAAGAGCATTTTTGCTCGCCACTTGATGCAGGGATGACTTTTCCTTGACACCTCAGGATCTGTGGACCCCACAGGATCCCCACTACCCCACCACTCTCTCTCTTCTTCACCCATTCACCAATCACCTCAACATCTCTTTCCCAAAAACCCCTCACCTATCAAATCCCATCTTTCTCTTCACCACTCACATCCATCCTTCATAAAACCCCACCTACCTCACCATTCAAATTCAAACCACTTTCCCTTCCAAACCCACCCTCACATAGCTGAACCTTACCCCTCCCCCCACTCCTATATAAACCCATCTTTACCACCTCATTTTCACACAACCTAAACACTACTTCTCTCCCTTTGGCCAAACCACAAAGCCATCTCCATCTCCTTCATTTCTTCTTCTTCTACTCTCTTCTTTCTTCTTTTGCTCGAGGACGAGCAAACCTTTTAAGTTTGGTGTGTTAAAAGCATTGCTTTTTGTTTTTCCATAACCATTTATGGCATCCAAGGCCGGAGAAACCTCTAGAAAGAGGAAAGGGAAGGTAAAAGCTTCCACCTTTGAGTCATGGGAGATGGAGAGATTTATCTCAAGGGTACATCAAGACCACTTCTATGATGTTGTGGCCTTGAAGAAGGTGCTCCCCGAGGTCCCTTTCAATCTCAAAAAGAGTGAATACCCGGAGATCCGACATGAGATTCGAAGAAGAGGTTGGGAAGTTCTTACCAACCCCATTCAACAAGTCGGAATCTTAATGGTTCAAGAGTTCTATGCCAATGCATGGATCACCAAGAACCATGATCAAAGTGTGAACCCGGACCCAAAGAATTTGCTTACAATGGTTCGGGGGAAATGCTTAGATTTTAGTCCGGAAAATGTAAGGTTGGCATTCAACTTGCCCATGATACAAGGAGATGAACACCCTTACACTAGAAGGGTCAACTTTGATAAAAGGTTGGACCAAGTCCTCATAGACATCTGTGAAGAGGGCGCTCAATGGAAGAGAGATTCAAGAGGGAAGCCGGTTCAACTAAGAAGGCATGACCTCAAGCCCATGGCTAGGGGATGGTTGGAGTTTATCCAACGCTCAATCATTCCCACTAGCAACCGGTCCGAAGTTACTATAGACCGGGCCATCATGATTCATAGCATCATGATTGGAGAAGAAATAGAAGTTCTTGAGGTTATAGCCCAAGAACTTTATAAGGTGGCGGACAAGTCCTCTACCTTGGCAAGGTTAGCCTTTCCTCATCTCATTTGTCACCTCTGTTATTCAGTTGGAGTTGACATAGAGGGAGACATCCTCATTGATGAGGACAAGCCCATCACTAAGAAAAGGATGGAACAAATAAGAGATCCCACTCATCATGAAATCCCTGAGATGCCTCAAGGGATCCACTTTCCTCCTTAAAATTATTGGGAGCAAATCAACACCTCCCTAGGAGAACTGAGTTCTAACATGGGACAACTAAGGGTGGAGCACCAAGAACATTCCATTCTCCTCCATGAAATTAGAGAAGATCAAAGAGTCATGAAAGAGGAGCAACAAAGGCAAGGAAGAGACATTGAGGAGCTCAAGCACTCCATAAGATCTTCAAGAGGAAGAACAAGCCGCCATCACTGAGGTGGACCCGTTCTTTAATCTCCTTGTTCCTTATTTTCCTGTTTTTCGAATTTTCATGCTTATGTTTATCTATGTTTGTGTCTTGTGATCATTAGTGTCTTAGTGTCTATGCCTTAAAGTTATGAATTTCCTATGAATCCATCACCTTTCTTGAATGAAAAATGTTCCTAATTGAAAAAGAGAAGAATTGCATGAATTTTGAATTTTATAACAGATTAATTATATTGATGTGGTGGCAATACTTTTGTTTTCTGAATGTATTCTTGAACAGTGCATATGTCTTTTGAATTTGTTGTTCATGAATGTTGGCTCTTGACAAAATGATGAAAAAGGAGACATGTTACTGAGGATCTGAAAAATCATAAAAAAATGATTCTTGAAGCAAGAAAAAGCATTGAATACAAAAAAATAAAATAAAAAAAAGAGAAAGAGAGGAAAAAGAAAGAAAAAGAAATAATAATGTTGTGATCCAAGGCAAAAGAGTGTGCTTAAGAACCCTGGACACCTCTAATTGGGGACTCTAGCAAAGCTGAGTCAGAATCTGAAAAGGTTCACCCAGTTATGTGTCTGTGGCATGTATGTATCCGGTGGTAATACTGGAAGACAGAGTGCTTTGGGCCACGGCCAAGACTCATAAAGTAGCTGTGTTCAAGAATCATCATACTTAACTAGGAGAATCAATAACACTATCTGGATTCTGAGTTCCTATAGAAGCCAATCATTCTGAATTTCAAAGGATAGAGTGAGATGCCAAAACTGTTCAGAAGTAAAAAGCTAAAAGCCCCGCTCATCTAATTAATACTGATCTTCATAGATGTTTTTGGAATTCATTGCATATTCTCTTCTTTTTATCTTATTTGATTTTCAGTTGCTTGGGGACAAGCAACAATTTAAGTTTGGTGTTGTGATGAGCGGATAATTTATACGCTTTTTGGTATTGTTTTTAGTATGTTTTAGTTAGTTTTTATTATATTTTTATTAGTTTTTAGTTAAAATTCACTTTTCTGGACTTTACTATGAGTTTGTGTGTTTTTCTGTGATTTTAGGTATTTTCTGGCTGAAATTGAGGGACATGAGCAAAAATCTGATTCAGAGGCTGAAAAGGACTGCAGATGCTGTTGGATTCTAACCTCCCTGCACTCGAAGTAGATTTTCTGGAGCTACAGAAGCCCAATTTGCGCGCTCTCAATGGCGTTGAAAAGTAGACATCCTGGGCTTTCCAGCAATGTATAATAGTTCATACTTTGCCCGAGATTTGATGCCCAAACTGGCGTTCTAAATCAGCTCAAAACTGCCAGGCGTTAAACGCCGGAACTGGCACAAGAATGGGAGTTAAACGCCCAAACTGGCACAAAAGCTGGCGTTTAACTCCAAGAAAAGTCTCTACACATGAAAGCTTCAATGCTCAGCCCAAGCACACACCAAGTGGGCCCGGAAGTGGATTTTTATGTCATTTACTCATATTTGTAAACCCTAGGCTACTAGTTCTCTATAAGTAGGACCTTTTGCTATTGTATTTTCATCTTTAGATCTTTGAATCTTTTGATCACGTTTTGGGGGATGGCCTCTCGGCCATGCCTAGACCTTGTTCTTATGTATTTTCAACGGTGGAGTTTCTACACACCATAGATTAAGGTGTGGAGCTCTGCTGTACCTCGAGTATTAATGCAATTACTATTGTTCTTCTATTCAATTCAGCTTATTCTTGTTCTAAGATATTCATTCGCACCCAAGAACATGATGAATGTGATGATTATGTGACACTCATCATTATTCTCACTTATGAACGCGTGCCTGACAACCACTTCCGTTCTACAAGCAAACAAGGCTTGAATGTTTATCTCTTGGGTTCCTTAATCGGAATCTTCGTGGTATAAGCTAGAATTGATGGCGGCATTCAAGAGAATCCGGAAGGTCTAAACCTTGTCTGTGGTATTCTGAGTAGGATTCAATGATTGAATGACTATGACGAGCTTCAAACTCCTGAAGGCTGGGCGTTAGTGACAGACGCAAAAGAATCAATGGATTCTATTCCAACCTGATTGAGAACCGACAGATGATTAGTCGTGCCGTGACAGGGTGCGTTGAACATTTTCACTGAGAGGACGGGATTGTAACCACTAACAATGGTGATGCCCAACATACAGCTTGCCATGGAAAGGAGTAAGAAGGATTGGATGAAGACAGTAGGAAAACAGAGAGATGAAAGGGACAAAGCATCTCCATTCGCTTATCTGAAGTTCTCACCAATGAATTACATAAGTATCTCTATCTTTACTTTATGCTTTATTCATATATCATCCATAACCATTTGAATCTGCCTGACTGAGATTTACAAGATGACCATAGCTTGCTTCATACCAACAATATCCGTGGGATTGACCCTTACTCGCGTAAGGTTTATTACTTGGACGACCCAGTACACTTGCTGGTTAGTTGTGCGAAGTTGTGATAAATAGTTGAGATTGCAATTGAGTGTACCATGTTGATGGCGCCATTGATGATCACAATTTCATGCACCAACTGTTCATTTCCACTTAGGTCCATGATGGAGAAAGGGAGATGATGTGGATTTATTTTATTTATTTGATTATATAAGAAAAATAATTTTCAAAATAATAAAATGAAATAAATTAAAAACTAAAATAAACAATAAAAATAAAAAATAAAAAATTTGAAAATATTTTATGAAGATTTTCGAAAAAGTGAGGAGAGAAAAAGTGGTTAGGATATTTTTGAAAAAGATGTGATTTTTTAAAAATCTTAAAAGGATAAGATTTTGAAAAATTTTGAAATTGAAATCTGAATTTTTATGAAAAATTTCGAAATATTTGCTTAAAAATAGTTAGAAAAGATATTTTTTATATTTGGATTTTATTATGAAAGAGAGAAACACACAAAAGACACAAGATTTAAAATTTTTAAATCCAATGCTCCTTGTTTTCGAAAATTTTGGAGAGAAAACACCAAGGCACACCAAACTTAAAAATTTTAAGATCAAAACACAAAGAAGACTCAAGAACACCTTAGACTCACAAGAACACCAAGAACAAAAGAAAGAACACCAAACTTAAAATTTTTAGAAAACCAATTTAAAATTTTTGAAAACTAAAAAAAATTAACAAGAAAACACCAAACTTAAAGTTTGGCACAAGATTTAATCAAAGAAAAATTATTTTTGAAAAAGTTTTAAAAAGAAGATACCCAATTACCAAGAACACAAACCAACGCTCTTGCCAATTGAGCTATAAATGTAACGTGTTTTAAGGAGGTATCTTTAATAAATAAAAATATTTTTTGAAAACTAATATTTTGAAAAAGCACAAGAAAAACAAGAAAAGACACAAAAGAAGACAAACCAAGGATCAAACAAGAAAAATTGACAAGAATAATTTGAAGATCAAGGAAGAACAAAGAACATGCAATTCGAAAATTGAAAGACAAAGAAAAGCATGCAATTGACACCAAACTTAAAAACATGACACTAAACTCACAAAAAAAACTTAAAATAAAAAAAAAACAAAAAATAATATTTTTGAAAAATTTTTGAAAAGAAAATAAAAGACTCTGACCCAAAAGACAAAATTTTCCTAATCTAAGCAACAAGATTCACTGTTAGTTGTTCAAACTCAAACAATCCCCGGCAACGGCGCCAAAAACTTGGTGCACGAAAATTACACTCACACTATGTAATTCTGCACAACTAACCAGCAAGTGCACTGGGTCGTCCAAGTAATACGTTACGTAAGTAAGGGTCGAATCCCATGGAGATTGTTGGCTTGAAGCAAGCTATGGTTATCTTATTATTCTTAGTCAGGATACCAATAGGGTTCTTTAGTTTCAATTGTAAAAAAAGTAAAAGAGCATAAAATAAGTAATTGTTATGCAGTAATGGAGAATGTGTTGGAGTTTTAGAGATGTTTTGTTTTCTGAATCTCTGCTTTCCCCCTGTCTTTTTCTTCACGCACGCAAGGTTCCTTCTATGGCAAGCTGTATGTAGGGCATCACCGTTGTCAATGGCTACTTCTCATCCTTTTAGTGAAAATGGTCCAAATGCTTTGTCACAGCACGGCTAATCATCTTTCTGTTCTCGATCATGTCGGAATAGAATCTAGTGATCCTTCTGCGTCTGTCGCTATGCCCAACACTCGCGAGTTTGAAGCTCGTCATAGTCATTCAATCCCTGAATCCTACTCGGAATACCATAGACAAGGTTTAGACTTTTCGGATTCTCAAGAATGCTGCCAATGGATTCTAGCTTATACTACGAAGATTCTGATTAAGGAATCTAAGAGATACTCATTCAATCTAACATAGAACGGAGGTGGTTGTTAGGCACACATTCATGGGTTGAGAATGATGATGAGTGTCACGGATCATCACATTCATCACGGTTAAGTACAAATCAGTATCTTAGATAGAAACAAGCGTGTTTGAATGGAAAACAGAAATAATTGCATTATTTCATCGAGACGCTGCAGAGCTCCTCACCCCCAACAATGGAGTTTAGAGACTCATGCCGTCAGAAATACAAAGTTCAGATCTAAAATGTCATGAGTTACAAAATAAGTCTCTAAAAGTTGTTTAAATACTAAACTAGTAACCTAGGTTTACAGAAAATGAGTAAACTAAGATAGATAGTGCAGAAATCCACTTATGGGGCCCACTTAGTGTGTGCTGGGGCTGAGACTTAAGCTTCTCATGTGCCTGGGCTGTTTTTGGAGTTAAACATCAGGTTGTAACCTGTTTTTGGCGTTTAACTCCAACTTGCAACCTGTTTCTGGCGTTCAACGCGAGAATGCAACATGGAACTGGCATTAAACGCCGGTTTACGTCGTTTATCTTCGAAAAAAGTATGGATTATTATATATTGCCGGAAAGCCCTGGATGTCTACTTTCCAACCCAATTGAGAGCATGCCAATTGAACTTCTTTAGCTCCAAAAAATCCATTCCGAGTGCAGGGAGGTCAGAATCCAACAGTATCAGTAGTCCTTTTTCAGCCTAAATCAGATTTTTGCTCAGATCCCTCAATTTCAGTCAGAAAATACCTGAAATCACAGAAAAATATACAAACTCATAGTAAAGTCCAGAAATATGAATTTTTCATAAAAACTAATAAAAACATACTAAAAAGTAGCTAGAACCTACTAAAACTACTTAAAAATAATGCCATAACAGACACAATGTTAACATATAAACAAAAATATATAATGTCACATTAAAATAATAAACATTTAAAATAATCTAATGTTATAGATTGTATGTGATTTTAATTTGGTTATAACAGTTGTGAATAAAAGATTTTAAACAAAAAGATTTTATTAGAAAAAAGAATAAAACTATTTTAATACACAATAAATAATATTTTCTTATAATTATAAGAAAAAAATAATTTATTTAACGAATAAAGGAATCTTTATAAAGAATAAAATAAAATATTTTATAATTAAAGTTGTTAAATACTTCTGAGTAGCAAAATTTGAATAAAATAAAGTCAAGCAACATTACAATATTATAAAGTGTAACAAAGTTAAAAAAATATTTTCAAACATCATTTAAATATTTAATAGTTACTTATCTCTTGTTTATAATCATTATAATAGAAGTCATTCTTTTTTTTTAATCAACAACGTACTATTTTTTTAGTCGTTACAAAATTTATCATTTTTTGTTTTATATTATGAATGTAATCAAATATATAAATTTAATACGAGTACTGAAATTAGACAAAATGTTCGAGTATGTCACAATTGTGCTCAAAGTTTTTAAGAGGATGCAACAATACTTTGAGTTCTGCTACCAATCCCAATGACATATCATTACTGTAGCGCACGTTTATCTCACCATGAAACATTCGAGATGTGCTATAATGGGGGAGCGGGGGGTCTCTCTTGTAACACCCTACCATACAGAGTCTTATGCTTAAGTCATAATTCAGAGATGGCAAGGTATTACGACCTCTAAAATAAAAATTTAGTACGTATAGTAGTATGAATGATTGATTATAACTAGGAGCCTTTGTAGAAAAAAGGGTAAACAAAAATCGCAACTCAAAAGCGCAACACTCCGATCGATAACGTAACGAACAAGGATAAACCAACGCGAGATTATATATATACAAAGAAGTGTCAAAAACAGGAATATCAAGACTCAAAATCTGGCTGCGAAGATAACCGGTCTGAGCATAGCAATATATACATATAAATAGAATAAGATACCCTAAGGAAATCCAAAGGGACACAAACACATAAAACCTATTCTCCAAAATCTCCTATAAGAGGAGTCATCACAGTTTGTATTATTTAATGGAGATAAAAGTATCTAAGCAAAACATATAACCCAAAACATAGTCCCGAGAACAAAGGATCTTCGCAAATCTAGAAGTCTCCAGCATGCCTCAGCGGAAAACCTCACGTCCTGCATATGAAAATCACAAAATCTGCATGGGTGAGAACCAGAGGTCCCCAGCATGGTAACAGCCTCCACATATATAATACATAATAATAGAAGAAAGCCGAAGGCAATCCTAGAACTTCCTCCAGATAATTCAAAGCTTATAAACAAGCTAAACCATAAAGGGCATCTGACTAAAGATCCTTCAGTCTAACTAATACTTCTCTTTCCAATTCCTTCAGACCTCCCAACCACCAGCAGGAGTATAATGTAGCAAACACAGTTATATCAAACAAGAAATATACAAATAGGAACAAATAAGGCATTTAGACAATTAGCAAGTAATATGCAGTCAAATAGGCAATCTCAAACAATTCATATAATATGCATATGATGAATGCCTGTCCCTAGTGGCTGATGATATCATCTGTCGGTTATAGAGCCAACCCGACAAGTCCTAGTAGCTAACCATTGGATTGTCCCTCTGTCATGTCTCCCCAACTCGAGTTATACTCAATATAAATTTGATCATTATCATGATCCATATCCATCACCCTCACTGGTGAATATTTATGGGGGTGAGCTCATCCGGGGCTTTCACAGTGCCCGGCCACCCTAACGATATAGGGTCAAAAGAGCTTCGAGTCTCAACCTGGACCACGTGGTGGCTAGCCACTACTTCCTTCCAGGGAAACTCTTATCTCCAACAGTGGAAGTGCAACATTCACAATTCATTCAACAGCATATATGCATTTATACTTAGCCATAATCATGGCTCCGCCGTAACACGGCAATAATCTAGCTATCCAGCTCACGGTTAAATCCATAACCAGCCATTTCATTAACAATTATGGCCCTTCGGCCCATGGCATAACAAGCACTTCCACCACCATCCTCCGCATCTCACATAATCATCTTTGATCCTCATTGATCATTCATTTTTCCCTTGCTTCACTCGCAAGTTACCACATTCTCTAGCTCCTTTTCTCATTGCTAGGCATATCATAATGATTTAAGACATAAGTGGTGAGATTGGAGGCTTAGAAGTATGAAATTTGGCTTTTAAAACTCAAAAATCAACTTTGGGATGAAAACAGGGCCATGCGTACGCGCACTCCATGCGCACGCGTGGATGGCCACAAAACTCATCGATGCGTATGCGTCATGCACGCTAACACGTGGATTGAAAAATAGCCAAGCGACGCGCACGCGTCAGCCACGCGTACGCGTGGGTGCTCTCGTGTCCCAGGCACAAAACTGGCATAGTTCTGGCACAACTCTCTGGAAAATGGCTGGGCATTGGGTGCAGCACATCGGCGCGCCCACGCACACCATATCATATATTTCAACCATTCAACAACATCAATAATTCAATGCCTATCTTAGGGCCTCTAGCCTAAGTATTTCCTACCATATTACATATTAGATACGGAAAACCGAGACCATACCTTAGCCGATTTCCCAAGCTCAACCGGAGCACTTCCAAACCACTTTTCCTCAAGCTCTCAAGGCCTCAACACCTCCAAGAACAGATTTTTCACCACCAAATCCCTTTTCAAGCTTTTCAATATCACTAATCAAGCTCCAATATTCACACATACACAACCTAAGCCACAATCATCATACCCATACACAACATCTCAATACCCAAACATTATAGAACAACAAATTACACTAGGGTTGAGAATCTTACCACACCCAAGGTCCAAGGAGACAAGATTAACCTTCTCCTTCAAGAGAGTTGGGTCCTATAACATCAAAGAGCCCAAAATCTCAATATTTTTGCTCATGAAACTCGAAATCAAAGCTGGAAATTTGAAGAGAAAAATGTGGCTTACCTCAAGATTAATTGTATGGGTTTTGTAGAGCTTTCTGCGGTGAACGCGTGGCCGCAAATGGTGCGGCAATCGGAGCTCTAAATCAAAAGTTATGGTGGTTTGAAGATCAAGTGAGAGATAGAAGTTTGAGAGAGTATTCTTCTCCTCCCTCCACCACTTCAGCATGTGTGAGTGTCAAATGAGGAGAGAGAGTGCTGAAAACTAGGGTTTTGGCTTAGTTTAGTTGGGCCAAGGGTCCACTTTGGGTTCGGTTGGCCCGATTTGGCCCGTTCGGTCCAATCTTGGTCCGATTTCTATAAAATTGGTATCAAAATTCTCGTCTCAATCTCCTCTATCATATTAAGCCATAAAAATCACATTTTGGGCTTTCTAGAATAAATTCTCATTTATGGGTTAATTATCCATTAATTAACCAGGTCTTACATCTCTTTTCGAGTAAATGCTTCTCAAGAATTGCTTGAAATCTTCCTAGACCCCTCTGCAGAAGGAAACCATTTCAGAAAACATATTAGTGATTACAATCTTGTATTTTTCTTCATTGCGTTTGTTGTGTACACAGACGAATAGCTAGCTATAATAGGTCATGGTATATATACATTTCGTGCTCAAGACTTAATATATCACAATATAGGAGGATTTTATTCAGATTAGGGCACACGACCACATTTTTTGCAATTGTACATATATGATACTGAGCACGAGTTGCAATATAGAATGCTGGAGAACACACAACTACATGAAAGTTTGGTTCTCAAGTTACAATAATTGCTACACCGGTGTAATCATTTTCTCCATGTGTTTCGCTAGCTTGCGCAATGGTCGGATGTACATAAGTGTAGTTTGGTCATTAGAGAGCGATCTACTAATCATCCACAATATAGTCTTCCAACTGCTTCATAGGTAGCAGCTATAACTGTTGGTGATGACATTAAAACAATGATTCCTGAACGAGATATTAAGGTGCAAACTCATGCTGGTAGCCTGAGAATAATTCAGGAATTCGTTGGCTATTACGATCCACTACAATATCCTTTTCTTTTTTCATTTGGAACTCATGGATAGGATATCAATACTCGAAGTCAAAGTGGGGACAAAGTATCATGGTGAACATATTATATCTATATGCTCCAAGTACAAGTCCCTATTTCCTATGCCGTATAGACTTCTGAAAATTCTGCCAAGTAATTGTTCAATGTATCTAACATTTTTTCCAAAATCTTAAAATTTGTAGATCCACCCCAATGATCATTACACTATATTGCAAGAAAGGCAACTTCTACAAAAATATGTTGTAGATAACTATGTGAAAATTGAAATGGAAAAGTTAAGATGGGTTTGAACTAGACAGAAGAAACTATGGGTTGAACTATACCAATGATTACAAGATGCCTTGCCCACAGCCACAGGAAAAACCAATGCAAGTAAATATTGTTGGATCTAATGGCTACTTCGTAAATCGTTAAGAATTATCCAAAATAATTATTGAAACTAACAATATTTATTTCTATATTTGTCTTTAGAAAATGTTGGAAGAAAAATAACGTATTACCATCGTTGTTTATTTGTAGTCATCGAGACATGACCCAACGATATGAAGATGGAATGGAAATCGTTCTTAAAGAAAGCAAGCCAGATATTTTTCTCATAATGACATGCAATCCATCTTAGACTAAAATAACTTCAAAACTCAATGTAGTTCAAACTTTATAGGATCTTCCAGATCTAACAATTAAAAATTTTCGATCCAAATTTGAATAACTGAAAGAGGATGTAATCACTAAGGGTGTCTTGGGAAAGGTGAAAAGTTATATTTATGTCACTGAGCTTCATAAAAAGGGATTGCCATATGTATATATGTTGCTAATCTTAGAAAACAATGACAAGTTAATTGATCCAAAGCATTATGATAATTTGGTACGAGTAGAGATACCCTCTAAAGAAGTAGAACCACACCTACATGATACAGTGCTAAAACATATGATCCATGGTCCTTATGGAACACTTGATTAATCTTCACCCTGCATGAAAAATGGCCAATGTAAACACAATTACACAAAAGAGTTCGCAGCAGAGACACGAAGAGGTGACACATATCTACAATATAAGCAACGATTTGACACTCTGATACCGATTAACCAAAATGTCCCAGTTGACAATAGATGGCTAGTTCCGTACAACCCTTGGCTACTACTAAAGTATGATTGCCATATTAATGTTGAGATATGTAGTAGTATCAAGAGTATAAAATATCTCTATAAGTGTTGCTACAAGGGTCCAGACCGGGTTGCAATAAAAGTTCACAAAGGTTCTCATGTTGACAAGGTCCAACATTTTGTTGATGCAAGATGGATCGTCGCTCCAGAGGCATGTTGGAGAATATTTAAATTTAACATTTACCAAATGTATCCATCTGTGGAAAGGTTACAAATTCATTTGCCAAATCAACATCAAGTGAGCTTCTATAATTACCAAACCATTCCTGAAATACTTAACAATGATTATTTTTCTAGAAAAATGCTCATTGAATTCTTTGTGCTAAATCAGGACAAAGACAAAAAATCTAGCCATCTTCTATACAGAAAAATCCCAGAGTATTATACTTGTCATAATAAGGAAAAGGAATGGGGTCAGTGTAAGACACAAAGGAGATCTATTGATCAAATTTATACTGTATCACTTTCAGAAGGAGAAAAATTCTATTTGCGTATTCTGTTATCTAATGTTAGAGGACCAACTAGTTGGGATGACTTGCTAACAGTGAATTAGGTCCAATATTCGTCCTTCAAGCAATCTACTCAACACCGAAGATTGTTAGAGAGTGACAATAGCATCCGTACGTGTTTGGTTGAGACTTCTGTTTTAGATTACCATGTGCTTTACGAACGTTGTTTGTAACCATCTTAATATTTTGTGAGCCTACAGATGTAAAAAGCCTATGGGATGAACTTTTTTCATATACGATGGATGATTATTCGTCAACCAGCATTACAACAACTTAGTGTTAACAAATCGGCTACTCAGGGATATAAATAAGTTATAGTTTAATTTATAAATTGGAGTTCCTTATTTTTGAAATTATTTTATTATAAGTAATTGAATTAATTTTATAACTATTTGAGTTCAATTAAATTCGGATTCTTATATATATTTTTATTATGATAAAATATTTTACATAATTAAAACTATAATTTTATTAATTTATAAATAATAAAATGATGCGTAAGCATCTTTTCTATATTTTCTTAGCATTTTAGATATATATATTGATTGAGTTTTTATAAGATTTTGGTGTTTTAGGATTTTTTGGATGTTACTTTGAGGTGCTTTATGGTTGTATTTATTTTAGGAAAGATTTAGATGAGTTTGACAGAGTTCGTGCAGAAGAAAAAGGAAGAAAGTGGATGCTGTCAACCTTGACCTCCTCACACCCAACGAGCATAACTTGGGCTACAAAGGTCTAATTGATGCAGTTTTAGCAGCATTAGAAAGCCAACTTACAGAGCTTTCTAATGCTATATAATAATCTATACTTTTCTTTTGGCATCATGGCACTAAATGCCATGACATTGGAGTTTAGTGCCACAAGTCTCGTAAAGTGTGCAAGTGGTGCACGAAATTGCAATCACACTTTTGCAATCCGCACAACTAACCAGCAAGTGCACTGGGTCGTCCAAGTAATACCTTACGTGAGTAAGGGTCGATCACACGGAGATTGTTGGTATGAAGCAAGCTATGGTTATCTTATTAATCTTAGTCAGGATGCCAATAAGGTTCTTTGAATTTAATTGTAAAAAGTGAAAGTGTTTGGAATAAGTAATTATTACTCAATAATGGAGAATATGTTGGAGTTTTGGAGATGCTTTGTCCTCTGAATTCCTGTAACATAATGCTTTCTCACTTTCATAAATGCAAGGCTCCTTCCATGGCAAGCTGTATGTACGGAATTACCATTGTCAATGGCTACTTCCCATCCTCTCAGTAAAAATGGTCCAAATGCTCTGTCACAACATGACTAATCATCTGTCGGTTCTCGATCATGTCGGAATAAGATCCATTGATCCTTTTGCATCTATCACTACGCCCAACACTCGCGAGTTTGAAGCTCATCACAGTCATCCAATCCTTGAATCCTACTTGGAATACCACAGACAAGGTTTAGACCTTCCGGATTCTCAAGGATGCCGCCAATGGATTCTAGCTTATACCACGAAGATTATGATTAAGGAATCTAAGAGATACTCATTCAATCTAATGTAGAACGGAGGTGTTTGTCAGGCACACGTTCATGGGTTGAGGACGGTGATGAGTGTCACGGATCATCACATCCATCACAGTTAAGTACGAATCAGCATCTTAGATAGAAACAAGCGTGTATGTAAAGAAAACAGAAATAATTGCATTAATTCATCGAGACGCTGCAGAGATCCTCACCCCCAACAATGGAGTTTAGAGACTCATGCCTTCAAAGAGTGCAAAGTTCAGATCTAAAATGTCATGAGATCCAAAATAAGTCTCTAAAAGTTGTTTAAATACTAAACTAGTAACCTAGGTTTACAGAAAATGAGTAAACTAAGATAATTGGTGCAGAAATCCACTTCTGGGGCCCACTTGGTGTGTGCTGGGGCTGAGACTTAAGCTTCTCACGTGCCTGGGCTGTTTCTGGAGTTGAACGCCAGGTTGTAACCTGTTTCTGGCGATGAACTCCAACTTGCAACCTGTTTCTGGCGCTGAACGCCAGACTGCAATATGGAACTGGCGTTGAACGCCAGTTTACGTCATCTATCTTCGCGCAAAGTATAGACTATTATATATTTCTAGAAAGCCCTGGATGTCTACTTTCCAACCCAATTGAGAGCGCGCAAATTAGATTCATGTAGCTTCAAAAAATCCATTCCGAGTACAGGGAGGTCAGAATCCAACAGCATCAGCAGTCCTTTTTCAGCCTGAATCAGATTTTTGCTCAGCTCCCTCAATTTTAGCCAGAAAATATATGAAATCACAGAAAAGTACACAAACTCATAGTAAAGTCCAGAAATATATTTTTTGCCTAAAAAATAATAAAAATCTACTAAAAACTAACTAAAACACACTAGAATCTACATGAAATTACCCCCAAAAAGCGTATAAAATATCCGCTCATCACAACACTAAACTTAAACTGTTGCTTGTCCCCAAGCAACTAGATAAATAAAAGAGGATAAAAAGAAATCAAGAAGCAATAATATCTCAGAGTTTTAAGTGAAGCTCAGATTCTAATTAGATGAGCGGGGCTAGTAGCTTTTTGCTTCCAAACAGTTTTGGCATCTCACTTTATCCTTTGAAATTCAGAATGATTGGCATCCATAGGAACTCAGAATTCAGATAGTATTATTGATTCTATTAGTTTAGTATGTTGATTCTTGAACACAGCTACTTTATGAGTCTTGGCTGTGGCCCTAAGCACTTTATTTTCTAGTCTTACCACCGGATACATAAATGCCACAGACACATAACTGGGTGAACCTTTTTAGATTGTGACTTAGCTTTGCTAAAGTCCCCAATTAGAGGTGTCCAGAGTTCTTAAGCACACTCTTTTGCCTTGGATCACGACTTTAACCACTCAGTCTCAAGTTTTTCACTTGGACCTACATGCCACAAGCACATGATTAAGGACAGCTTGATTTAGCCGCTTAGGCATAGATTTATTTCCTTGGGCCCTCCTATCCATTAATGCTCAAAGCCTTGGATTCTTTTTACCCTTGCCTTTTGGTTTAAAGGATTATTGGCTTTTTGCTCTTGCCTTTTTTTTTCTTTTTTCTTTTATTTTCCGCAAAATATTTTTTTTCCGCAAGCTTTGCTTCTACTTCACTGCTTTTTCTTGCTTCAAGAATCAATTTTATGATTTTTCAGATCATCAATAACATTTCTCTTATTCATCATTCTTTCAAGAGCCAACAATTTTAACATTCATAAAATTCAATATAAAAAATATGCACTGTTCAAGCATTCATTTAGAAGACAAAAAGTATTGCCACCACATATAAATAATTAGAATTTTCCTTATTAAGAACTCGAAAAAAGTATTGCCTCTTTATTCTAGAAATCTACTATTTTATTCATGTTTGATGATGATGAGGAAAATAAATTATAGCTTAATTGGAGATAAAATCAAAATAGAGATACTAATTACTACTACTAATATATAACTTCTAAGGTAAATTCATAATAAGAACAGTTATCACAGAGTTAAGGCAAAGATTAGGACTCAACAACCTTTATTTTGGGAAGTGGATGTTCCTCTAGTCTGTGGGGTGCTTGGTCCTTCAAGAGATAATTTCTGACGCTTCAGTTCCTTCAAGTCACATCCTTGCTCTTCCTGTTCCCTTAGGTGCCATGATCTTGATGAGTTTTAGCTCAGTGATCATGGCAAATCACACCAAACTTAGAGGTTTGCTTGTCCTCAAGCAAAAGAAAGGAAAGGAGAGGAATAGAAGGAGAGGCAATTTCGAAATTCAAAAGATATGATGAGTTGAAAAAGATATGAGAAGAAATTAAAAAGATTTGAAAAGAATTCAAAAAGATAGATGAGTTTTGAAAAAGATTTGAAAAGAAATTAAAGAAAAATCAAGAAATATGTTTAGGATTAAAAATTTTTTGAAATTGAAGTTGAAAGATGAGAGTTTGTAACATGTTTATGCAAGAAATCTTGAATTGAAACATGAAAATTGGAAAAAATTTGAATTGAAAACGAAATTACCTCCTCCCCACAATCCTGGCGTTAAACGCCCAAACGCTGCATGTACGCCCATCTGTAGCTTCTCCTGGCGTTCAACGCCCAGCTATTGCTTCTAGCTGGCGTTGAACGCCAGAAACTCCTTTGTCACTAGGCGTTTTTTTGAATGCCCAGGACGCTGTAAATCTGGTGTTAAACGCCCAAAATAGCTCTTACTGGCTTTTTCGCACCAGTGAGCTTCTTTTTGCTATTTTATCCTCTGAAGCCTTCTGTAACTCTGTATCATTCACTGAAATGTATTATCTAATTTAAAATTAAAATTACAAATAAAATAAACTCATGACTGGGTTGCCTCCCAGCAAGCGTTTCTTTATTGTCTTTAGCTGGACTATTACTGAGCTTTAAGCAAGTCTCAATTTTGAGCATTCTTGCTCAAAATTGCTTTGAAGATAATGTTTGACTCTCTGTCCATTAACAATGAACTTTTTGTTAGAATCATTATCCTGAAGCTCTACGTATCCATATGGTGACACACTTGTAATCACATATGGTCCTCTCTACCGGGATTTCAATTTTCCGGGGAATAATCTGAGCCTAGAATTAAACAGCAGAACTTTCTGCCCTGGCTCAAAGACTCTGGATGACAACTTCTTATCATGCCATCTTTTTGCTTTCTCTTTGTAAATTTTTGCATTTTCGAAAGCATTGAGTCTAAATTCCTCTAGCTCATTTAACTGGAGCAATCGCTTTTCTCCAGCTGACTTGGCATCAAGGTTTAGGAATCTAGTTGCCCAATAGGCCTTATGCTCCAGTTCCACTGGCAAGTGACAGGCTTTTCCATACACAAGCTGGTATGGAGAAGTTCCTATAGGAGTCTTGAATGCTGTTTTGTATGCCCACAGAGCATCATCCAAGCTTCTTGCCCAATCCCTTCTACGGTTAATCACAGTCCGTTCCAGGATTCTTTTAAGTTCTCTATTAGAGATTTTAGCTTGCCCATTTGTCTGTGGATGATATGGAGTGGCCACCCTGCGGCTAACTCCATATCGAACCAAAGCAGAGTAAAGCTGTTTATTGCAGAAATGAGTGCCCCCATCACTGATTAGTACTCTAGGGATACCAAATCTGCTGAAGATGTGTTTCTGGAGGAATTTTAGCACTGTCTTAGTATCATTAGTGGGTGTTGCAATAGCTTCCACCCATTTGAATACATAATCCACTGCCACCAGAATATAAATATTTGAGTATGATGGTGGGAAAGGCCCCATGAAGTCAATACCCCATACATCAAACAACTCAATCTCTAAGATCCCTTGTTGAGGCATGACATAACTGTGAGGTAGATTTCCAGATCTTTGGCAATTGTCACAATTAAGTACAAACACTCGGGAGTCTTTATAGAGAGTAGGCCAATAGAAGCCACATTGGAGGACTCTTGTGGCTGTTCGCTCACTTCCAAAATATCCTCCATACTGTGATCTATGGCAGTGCCAGGGGATCTTCTGTGCTTCTTCTTTAGGAACACATCTATGGATTACTCCGTCTGCACATCTCTTGAAGAGATATGGTTCATCCCAAAGATAGTATTTTACATCCGTGATCAATTTCTTTGATTGCTGCCTACTATATTCTTTGGGTATGAATCTTACTGCCTTGTAGTGTGCAATGTCTGCAAACCATGGCACTTCCTGGATGGCAAAGAGGTGCTCATCTGGAAAATTTTCAGAGATCTCAGTAAGAAGGAGGGACGCTCCTTCTACTGGTTCTATTCGGGACAGGTAATCTGCTACCTAATTCTCTGTCCTTTTTCTGTCTCTTATTTCTATATCAAACTCTTGCAGAAGCAACACCCATCTGATGAGTCTGGGTTTTGAATCCTGCTTTGTGAGAAGATATTTAAGAGCAGCATGGTCAGTGTACACAATCACTTTTGATCCTACTAAATAAGATCTGAACTTGTCAATGGCGTAAACCACTGCAAGTAATTCTTTTTCTGTGGTTGTGTAGTTCTTCTGTGCGTCATTCAAAACACGACAGGCATAGTAAATGACGTGCAGAAGCTTGTCATGCCTTTGTCCCAACATTGCACCAATGGCATGGTCACTGGCATCACACATTAATTCAAATGGTAATGTCCAGTCTGGTGCAGAGATGACAGGTGCTGTGACCAGTTTAGCTTTCAGGGTCTCAAACGCCTGCAGACACTCCTTATCAAAGATAAATGGCATGTCAGTAGCTATCAGATTACTCAGAGGTTTGGCGATTTTTGAAAAATATTTTATAAACCTCCTATAGAATCCTGCATGCCCCAGAAAGCTTCTGATTGCCTTAACATTGGCAGGTGGTGGAAATTTTTCAATTACTTCTACCTTAGCTTAATCCACCTCTATTCCCTTGTTCGAAATTTTGTGCCCAAGGACAATTCCTTCAGTTACCATAAAGTGACATTTTTCCCAGTTTAAAACCAGGTTAGTCTCTTGGCACCTCTTTAGAACAAGTGCTAGATGGTCAAGACAGGAGCTGAATGAATCTCCAAATACTGAAAAGTCATCCATGAAGACTTCCAGAAATTTTTCCACCATATCAGAGAAAATGGAGAGCATGCACCTCTGAAAGGTTGCAGGTGCATTGCACAGACCAAAGGGCATCCATCTGTATGCAAATACTCCCGATGGACATGTGATAAACCACTATTTTATGGTTTATCTTGTGCTCAATTGAGTGGTTTTTTATCAACTCTTTACCCACTTATTCATACTATTTGCATGTTTTATATTTTCCTTCCTGATTTTGTGCTTTGATTGAAAATATGCTTCTTTGGACTTATATTTGCTTATTATTAATCCACTCTTATTACCATTAGATGCCTTGATATGTGTGTTAAGTGTTTTCAGAGATTACAAGGCAGGAATGGCTCAGAGGATGGAAAGGAAGCATGCAAAAGTGGAAGGAATACAATAAGTTGGAGAAATTGCTAAGCTGTCCAGCCTGACCTCTTCGCACTCAAACGGCTATAACTTTAGCTACAGAGGTCCAAACGATGCGGTTCCAGTTGCGTTGGAAAGCTAACGTTCGGGACTTTGATTTTATATATAATTTGCCATAGTTGCCCCGACGCCAGGCAACGCGAATGTGTGAGTCACGCGGACGCGTGACCTGGCAGGAACGCAACCCGCGCGGTCGCGTGAGCCATGCGGCCGCGTCACTTTTCCGCGACCTATACGGACCAGAAAGCGCTGGAAGTGACTTCTGGGCTGTTTCTGACCCAGTTTTCGGCCCAGAGAACACAGATTAGAGGCTATAAAGTGGGGGAATGCATGCATTCATAATTATGCATTCATAATTCACTTCTCATATTTTAGATGTAGTTTTTAGAGAGAGAGGTTCTCTCCTCTCTCTTAGGATTAAGATTTAGGACTTCTCTTAGTTTTAGGAGTGACTCTCAATCCCGGGTTCTTTATTTTTATTTATTTTTCAATGTTCCATGTTTAGATTGATTTTCTTGATTAATGTTATTTGAGATATTTCAGATTGATGACTGCTGTCTTTTATTTATATAAATAATTTGGATTTTCCTGTTGCCCAATTGGCGTATGAATGTCTTCCATGTTAGATTTTACTGCTTTGAATGAATTGAAGGTATTCCAGATATTTATGATTTTAATTTAGCTTTTTACATTCTTGGCTGTGGTTGATTAATTGGTGACCCTAAGGTTATCAGCTCCATTGTTGATTGAAAATTGGATTTCTTCATTTCATTAATTCATATTCCAATAACTCTAGCCTTTTCCAAGGAAAGACTAGGACTTGAGGATTCGAATTAATTCATCCACTTAACTTACCTTCATAGTTAGAGGTTAACAAAGTGGGAGAAAAATCCAATTCTCATCACAATTGATAAAGATAACTAGGATAGGACTTCCAGTTCTTATACCTTGCCAAGAGATTTTATTAGTATTATTTTATTTTACTTGTCATATAACATATTCTCACCTTACTTCCAAAACCCCAATTTTACCTTTTTCATAGCCAATAATAAGAACATACCTCCCTGCAATTCCTTGAGAAGACGACCCGAGGTTTAAATACTCGGTTATCAATTTTAAAGGGGTTTGTTACTTGTGACAACCAAAACGTTTGTACGAAGGGATTTCTGTCGGTTTAGAGACTATATCTACAACGCGACTGTTTTTATGAAATTCTTTACTGGCAAGAATCCAAACGTGAACATGTGAATGCTGTTTTCTCTTGATCCTGGGATCTATTGCAATTTGATTATAACCTGAATATCCATCCAGGAAGCAGTAGTATTCATGACCTGCTAGTCTTTCTAGCATTTGTTCTATATATGGTAAAGGAAAATGATCCTTTCTAGTAGCTGTAGTGAGCTTTCTATAATCAATACATATACGCCACCCTATAACTGTTCTTGTAGGAAGCAGTTCATTTTTTTTATTATGGACCACTGTCATACCACCCTTCTTAGGGACGACTTGGACAGGGCTTACCCAGGGGCTATCAGATATGGGATAAATAATCCCAGCCTCTAGTAATTTAGTGATCTCCTTCTGCACCACCTCCTTCATGGCTGGATTCAGCCGCCTCTGTTGTTGAACCACTAGCTTAGCATCACCCTCCAATAGGATCTTGTGCATGTATCTAGCTAGAATAATGCACTTAAGATCACTAATGGACCATCCAAGAGCTGTCTTGTGTGTCCTTAGCACTTGAATTAGTGCTTCCTCTTCCTGTGGATCTAAGGTAGAGCTTATGATAACAGGAAAGGTATCACCTTTTCCCAGAAAAGCATATTTCAGGGATGGTGGTAATGGTTTGAGCTCGGGTTTGGGAGGTTTCTCCTCTTCCTGAGGGATTTTCAGAGGTTCTATTATTCTCCCTGATTCCTCTATATCAGGCTAAACATCCTTAAAGATATCCTCTAGCTCTGATTCGAGACTCTCAGTCATATTGATCTCTTTTACGAGAGAGTCAATAATATCAATGCTCATGCAGTCGTTTGGGGTGTCTGGATGCTGCATAGCTTTGGCAACATTCAACTTAAACTCGTCCTCATTAACTCTCAAGGTTACTTCCCCTTTTTGGACGTCAATGAGGGTTCGTCCAGTTGCTAGGAATGGTCTTCCTAGAATGAGAGTTGCACTCTTGTGCTCCTCCATTTCCAGCACCACAAAGTCAGTGGGAAAAGCAAATGGCCCAACCTTTACAATCATGTCTTCAATCACGCCTGATGGGTATTTAATGGAGCCATCAGCAAGTTGGAGACATATCCGGGTTGGTTTAACTTCATCAGTCAACCCAAGCTTTTTGATAGTAGCTACAGGTATTAGGTTAATACTTGCCCCAGGATCACATAGAGCTTGCTTGGTACAAGTACCTTCTAATGTGCATGGTATCATAAAGCTTCCCGAATCTTTAAGCTTCTCAGGTAAGCTTTTCAGAATGACTGCACTGCATTCTTCAGTGAGGTAAACTTTCTCAGTTTCCCTCCAATCCTTCTTATGACTTAAGATCTCTTTAATGAACTTAGCATAAGAGGGTATTTGCTCAAGTGCCTCTGCAAACGGAATCTTTATTTCAAGAGTCCTGAGATAATCTGCAAAGCGGGCAACTTGCTTATCCTGTTCCGCTTGGCAGAGTTTCTAAGGATAAGGCATTTTGACTTTATATTCCTCAACCTTAGTTGCTATAGGTTTATTGCCTACAGATCTGGGTTGAGAAGCCTTTTAGAGGGGTTGCTATCAACACTTGTATGTGTCTGATCTCCCACTGGCATTTGAATGCCAGGGGTGGAAGCTGGAGTGGCGTTAGATGCCAGCTCCTTACCTATTTCTGGCGTCTGAACGCCAGAACTGTGCTTCCTTTGGGCATCCAACGCCAATTCCTTACTTGTTTCTGGCGTTGAATGCTAGGACTAAGCATGGTTTGGGCGTTCAACGCCAGCTTTCCACCCATTTTCTGGCGTTTGAGCACCAAAATTATTCCTCTCTGGGCTCTTATTGTCCTCAGATGGATTTTGGGTGGTTTGCTCATTTCTTGGCTTCCTGCTACCTTGAAGTGAGGTATTTAATATTTTTCCACTTCTTAATTGAACTGCTTGGCACTCTTCTGTTATTTGTTTTGATAACTGCTGTTCTGTTTGCTTCAACTGTACTTCCATATTCATATTAGCCATTCTTGTTTCTTGTAGTATCTCCTTGAATTTGGCTAACTGTTTTGTTAGAAAATCTAATTGCTGTTTGAATTCAGCAGCTTGATCTACAGGACTGAGTTCAGCAGTTACTGTTTTAGCCTCTTCGTTGATGGAAGATTCACTGCTTAGGTACAGATGCTGATTTCTGGAAACTGTATCAATGAGCTCTTGAGCTTCTTCTATTGTCTTTCTCATGTGTATAGATCCACCAGTTGAGTGATCTAGAGAAATTTGAGCTCTTTCTGTAAGCCCATAGTAGAAGATGTCTAACTGCACCCACTCTGAAAATATTTCAGAGGGGAATTTTCTTAGCATATCTCTGTATCTCTCTGTATCTCTTATCCTTGTTTAAAGCCTTGGATGCTCAGTCTTAGCTGTGTCATCCGTTTTGGAGGAAAATAGTGATTCAAGAATTTTTCTGACAGTTGTTTCCATGTTCTTATGCTAGCCTTAGGTTGGTTATTTAACCACCTCTTAGCCTGGTCTTTTACAGCAAATGGAAACAGTAATAATCTATAGACATCTTGATCTACTTCTTTATCATGTATTGTGTCAGCAATTTGTAAAAATTGTTCCAGAAACTTTGTAGGTTCTTCCTGTGGAAGACCGGAATACTGGCAACTTTGCTGCACCATGATGATGAGCTGAGGATTCAACTCAAAACTACTGACTCTGATAGAGGGTATACAAATACTACTCCCATATGAAGCAGTAGTGGGGTTAGCATATGACCCGAGAGTCCTTCTGGACTGTTCATTTCCACTTAGGTCCATGTTGGAGTAAAGGAGGTAATGTGGATTTAAATTTTTTTTTTAATATCGAAAAGTAAAAGGAAGATAAAATAAAATAAATGAAAAATTAAATAAAAATTCAAAAATTAGAAAACCAAATAAAATAAAATAAATTGAAAACGAAAATAATTAATTAATTGAAAAGATATGAAAAATTTTGGATATAATTTTCGAAAATTGAAGAGAGAGAAAAAGTGGTTAGGAAGTTTTGAAAAAGATATGATTTTTAAAAAAATTGATCAAGTCAACCAAAAGGATTTGAAAATAATGAATAATTAAAGGAAAAGATATTTTTTATTTTTGAAATTTTATAATGAAAGAGAAAAAACACACAAAAGACACAAGACTTAAAAATTTTTAGATCTAATGCTCCTTGTTTTCAAAAATTTTGGAGGGAAAACACCAAGGAACACCAAACTTAAAAATTTTAAGATCAAAACACATATAAGACTCAAGAACACCTTGAAGATTCACAAGAACACCAAGAACAAAAGAAAGAACACCAAACTTAAAATTTTTGAGAAAACTAAAATAAATTTTTGAAAATTAAAGAAAAATTAACAAGAAAACACCAAACTTAAAGTTTGGCACAAGATTTAATCAAAGAAAAATTATTTTTGAAAAAGTTTTAAAAAGAAGATACCAAATTGCCAAGAACATAAACCAACGCTCTAGCCAATTGAGCTATAAATTAACGTGTTTTAATATTGTATAAAAATTAATATTTTTGAAAACTGATATTTTGAAAAAGCACAACGAAAACACGAAAACACACAGAACAGGAAAAACCAAAGATCAAACAAGAAAACTTAACAAGAACAATTTGAAGATCAAGAAAAAAAATAAAGAACATGCAATTCGAAAATTGAGAGACAAAGAAAAGCATGCAATTGATACCAAACTTAGAACATGACACTAAACTAAAAAAACGAAAATTCAATTAAAGAAAAATAATATTTTTGAAAAATTTTTAAAAGGTATAATAGAAGATGTAATCTAGTAAAAAAGATAAATTTTTCCCAATCTAAGCAACAAGATTCACCGTCAGTTGTTCAAACTCAAACAATCCCCGGCAACGGCACCAAAAACTTGGTGCACGAAATTGCAATCACACTTTTGCAATCCGCACAACTAACCAGCAAGTGCACTGGGTCGTTGACATTAGGATTTTTGCTAGTAGAGAATTTATAAAAATATTCGCGTTGTAGATATAGCTTCTAAACTAACAGAAATCCCTTCGTACAAAAGTTTTGGTTGTCACAACTAACAAACCCCTTTAAAATTGATAACCGAGTATTTAAACCTCGGGTCGTCTTCTCAAGGAATTGCAGGGAGGTATGTTCTTATTATTGGTTATGAAAAAGTGTGTTTTGGGGTTTTGGATTAAGGTAAAAGGTTAATTGAATGACAAGTAAAATAAAATAATAATAACTGAAAAATAAACTCTTGGCAAGGTATGAGAAATTAGAAGTCCTATCCTAGTTATCCTTATCAATTGTGATGAGAATTGGATTTTTTCCCCACTTTGTTAACCTCTAACTATGAAGGTAAGTTAAGTAAATGAATTAATTCGAATCCTCAAGTCCCAGTCTTTCCTTGGGAAAAGTTAGAGTTTTTGGATCTCGAATCAATTCTTGAAGAATTCCAATTTTCAATCAACAATGAGTTTGATAACTCAAGAGTCACTAATTAATCAACCAAAGCCAAAAGGGAAAATATCTAAATTAAATTAAAAGCGTTCATGTAAATAAAGCAATCAAACTACGTTTAAACATAAATTCAAATTCAACATAAAAGAGTTCATAAATTAAATTGGGAAAATAAGTAAAGGAAATATTAAACCTGGAATTCAGAAGAAAATTGTAAGTTGGAATAATAATAAATCCTAAATCCTTTAAGAGGAATCCTAATCCTAATCCTAAGAGAGAGGAGAGAACCTCTCTCTCTAAAAACTACATCTAAAACATAAAAAGTGAATTATGAGAGCCTTATGAATGGATGCAATCCCTCTACTTTATAGCCTCTAATCTGAGTTTTCTGGGCCAAAAACTGGGTCGAAAACAGCCCAGAAATTGCTGGAAAAGAAATCTGCCACGCTGGTTTTTCGTCACTGCGACGCGGCCGCATGGAGCACGCGGTCGTGTCGCCTAGCGTCAGGGCCACTATGGCATATTATATATCAAATCGAAGCCCCAGACGTTAGCTTTCCAACGCAAATGAAACCGCATCATTTGGACCTCTGTAGCAAACGTTATAACTGTTTGAGTGCGAAGAGGTCAGGCTGGACAGCTTTGCAGTTCCTTCAACTTCTTGTATTCCTTCCACTTTTGCATGCTTCCTTTCCATCCTCTAAACCATTCCTGCCCTGTAATCCCTGAAATCACTTAACACACATATCAAGGTATCTAATGGTAATAAGAGAGGATTAAACATAGGAAACTTAAGGCCAAAGAAGCATGTTTTCAATCAAAGCACATAATTAGGAAGGCAAATGTAAAACCATGCAAATAGTATGAATAAGTGGGTAAAGAGTTGATAAAATTCACTCAATTGAGCACAAGATAAATCATGAAATAGTGATTTATCAACCTCTCCACACTTAAACATTAGCATGTCCTCAAGCTAAGCTCAAGAGAAGTTATAAAGATGAAGAGGAATGGTAGAAAGTATGAAATGCAATCATATCTATATGAATGCAACTAAATGTGAAATGCTTCTACCTACTTGGTTAAAAATAAATAAGTTCTCCAAGACAAACATAAATCAGATTTCACTAATTCAAATTATACAATAAAAGACAAGTAAACTTGTAACAAGATAGCTCATGAAAGCAGGGAACATAGAATCAAGCATTGAACCCTCACAGGAAGTGTATATCACTCTAATCTCTCAAGTGTCTAGGGTCAATCACTCTAATCTTTCCTAGTCATGCTTTCTAAACCTTGTTCTTCATCTAACCAATCAACAAATATTTAGCATACCAATGCAAACATCATGAGGTCTTTTTAGGGTTGTAATGTGGCTGAGGTAAAGGTAAAGATATATGTATGGCCAAGTGAGCTTTATAAAGTGAATCCTTGATTAGTCTAAGATCTCACCTAACATACTTTATACAATTTTAGAATACTTTACCTAACTACCCAAAATTTTCCCACTTTTGTATTACAAACTCATGTATTAAACTTATTTTTGAATTTTGTCCCATGTGCATTGATCCTTTTTATTTTGCATTTGGGGAAATATTATTTTTCTTCTCTTTTCTTTTCTTTCTCTCTTTTTTTTTATATCCCCTTATTTAATTACTTAATTTTTTTCAATGCACATGGTAATTTAATTATTTTTATTTCACATGAGCATGCTTCCCAAAATTTTTATTTTGAAATGTCTTTATTCTTTTTAACTCTCTACCTTTGTTTTTATCATCCATGTTCCCATAAGTTTTCCCTCACTTAAACAATACACAATTTCTATCTTAAGCTAACCAAGGATTCAACTTGGAATTTTTATTTTGTTTTTCTGCTTAAGGCTAGTAATGTGGTTATAAAACAAGAGGGGATTAAAAGCTCAAAGGGGCTAACAAGGGTGATGTAGAAGGTAGGCTTTATTTGGGATAAGTGAGCTTAAATCAAACAATGGCCTCAATCATATGCAAGCATGTAAATATACTAAACAATGGACATATAGGCTGAAACAAAGTAAAGATTGCAATTATAGGGAAGAAAACACACAAGAATAAAATATTATGGTTAAATAATATAACCATGCAATTAAGCTCAAAATCTACAGGTTGTATGTTCTTTGGCTCAAAAACCATGTTCCAAATACAACTTCAAACAAATTTAAAAAAAATTCAATTTAAATTAGTGAAATACTATAAAAATTTCTTGAAAAAGAAAATATTACTTCAACCAAGTAGTAACTAAATGCACAAAATCAAACAAACATGCAAATGCAACAATTAACAAATTAACATTGGTGTTGAGAAGGGATTAACTAACCCGCAGAGATCGGTATGAAGCAAGAAATACCTTACGTGAGTAAGGGTCGATCCCACGGAGATTGTTGGTATGAAGCAACCTATGGTTATCTTATTAATCTTAGTTAGAATGCCAATAAGTTTCTTTGAATTTAATTGTAAAAAGTGAAAGTGTTTGGAATAAGTAATTGTTACTCAATAATGGAGAATATGTTGGAGTTTTGGAGATGCTTTGTCCTCTGAATTCCTGCAACATAATACTTTTTCACTTTCATAAATGCAAGGCTCCTTCCATGGCAAGCTGTATGTAGGAAATCACCGTTGTCAATGGCTACTTCCCATCCTCTCAGTGAAAATGGTCCAAATGCTCTGTCACAGCACGGCTAATCATCTGTCGGTTCTCGATCATGTCAGAATAAGATCCATTGATCCTTTTGCGTCTGTCACTACGCCCAACACTCGCGAGTTTAAAGCTCGTCACAGTCATCCAATCCTTGAATCCTACTTGGAATACAACAGACAAGGTTCACACCTTCCGGATTCTCAAGGATGCCGCCAATGGATTCTAGCTTATACCATGAAGATTCTGATTAAGGAATCTAAGAGATACTCATTCAATCTAATGTAGCACGGAGGTGTTTGTCAGGTACACGTTCATGGGTTGAGGATAGTGATGAGTGTCACAGATCATCACATCCATCACAGTTAAGTACGAATCAACATCTTAGATAGAAATAAGCGTGTATGAAAGGAAAACAGAAATAATTGCATTAATTCATCGAGACGCTGCAGAGCTCCTCACCCCCAACAATGGAGTTTAGAGACTCATGCGGTCAAAGAGTGAAAAGTTCAGATCTAAAATGTCATGAGATCCAAAATAAGTCTCTAAAAGTTGTTTAAATACTAAACTAGTAACCTAGGTTTACAGAAAATGAGTAAACTAAGATAATTGGTGCAGAAATCCACTTCTGGGGCCAACTTGGTGTGTGCTGGGGCTGAGACTTAAGCTTCTCACGTGCCTGGGCTATTTCTGGAGTTGAACGCCAGGTTGTAACCTGTTTCTGGCGCTAAACTCCAACTTGCAACCTGTTTCTGGCACTGAACGCCAGACTGCAACATGGAACTGGCGTTGAACGCCAGTTTAGGTCGTCTATCTTCGCGCAAAGTATGAACTATTTTATATTTCTGGAAAGCCCTTGATGTCTACTTTCCAACCAAATTGAGAGCGCACCAATTGAACTCCTGTAGCTTCAAAAAATCCATTCCGAGTACAGGGAGGTCAAAATCCAACAACATCAACAGTCCTTTTTCAGCCTGAATCAGATTTTTGCTCAGCTCCCTCAATTTCAGCCAGAAAATATCTGAAATCACAGAAAAGCACACAAACTCATAGTAAAGTCCAGAAATATGATTTTTGCCTAAAAACTAATAAAAATCTATTAAAAACTAACTAAAACACACTAGAATCTACATGAAATTACCCGCAAAAAGCGTATAAAATATCTGCTCATCAGTAAGCTCACTGTGAAGCTGGCGCCAAATGCCATGAATTGGTGTTAAAGCGTGCGCAGAATCACATGCTAGTGGTGCTAAATGCCAATCCTAGTGTTTAGCACCAAGAGGCCAATAACCTCAACAAAGCTTTCTGCTGCCTCAGCAGCGCTAAACGCCGAGCCTGGTGTTTAGCGCCAGTAGCGCATTTTCGAGTCCAAAGAAAGCTTCATGGATTTAGTATCTTTAATTTATTTTTCTTTTATTTATTTTCTTTTCATTATTTTTAAAACAAAGCACACTCGTTTTGGTTTTAGATTTTATTATTTTTTATTTTATTTTCAAATCAATTAGGTTAGATATAAATGGAGAAAAGATTAAGCCCTTCGGTCCCTTTTCTCTACTCTCTTCCTCATTCCACACTTTACACACTTTTGGAATCCTAGTTTTTCTCTGAGCCATGAGCAACTAAACCTCCCCTGTTAAGGTTAAGATCTCTGTTTATTCTATAAATTAATACTATTGCCATTCTACTTTTAATTAATGTACTAATTTAAATTCAAGGATTACTTTCGTTCTTCATCTTATGTAATTGAGTATATTGAAAGATAGCTCTGTTTCTACATGAATTCTTGTCGATTCTTGAAAAAGTTAACTCACTTGAATAAAAGCTTGAAAGTAATTCCTCATAATTCTCTAATTACTTGGACTTAACGTGATACGTCACATATAATCATCTTATCTTTGGATAATTAGGGTTTGTGTGGCTAATAAACTAGAATTGGACTTAAACCTCTAATCTAAATTAAGTGACCAAGAAATTAGCGGTTGATTAGGTCAGACGAGATTAAATCACTAAGAAATTAAGGTTTAGTCAACTAAAGTTTGCCATGAATTAAATCTTGCATGATTAGAGTAGTTGATAAGAATTGTTAATCCGGAAAAATAAATATCTTTAAAACCTTAACTGTTTTCTCACATATTTTTCACAACCAATATACTGTCTGCTTTCTAAATTCCTGAATTACTGTTCAATGCTTTTGAACCCAAAACACTCTTTTCTGCTTGTCTGACTAAGTGAATCACTCGACTATTGTTGCTTAGTCCATCAATCCTCGTGGGATCGACCCTCATCACCTGAGGTATTACTTGGTATGATCCGGTGCACTTTCCGGTTCAGTTGTGATATTCTAATTTCACTCCAAGTTTTTGGCGCTGTTGTCGGGGATTGACTGTGATTGACAACTACCCATTGTTTGATTGCTTTGATTAGACGTTCTTTGCTTTAATTTTGTTTAAATTTTTCCTTAATTTTTTGAAATTCTTGCTTTAATTTGTTTAAAATTTCTCCCTTAGTTTTCGAAAATAAGTTTGGTGTTCTCTTAGTTTATTTATTTTGTTTTTCCAATTTATTCTCTTCATTGTTTTCGAAATTTTTGTTCTATTTTTCTTATTAATTTTAAAATTTTTTGCTCTATTTATTCAGTTTATTTTGTTTTATTTCTTTTACTCAGGTTACTTCACTAGGAATTCTCTTCACTCTGACATAGAAATTTTTACTTTTTTTTGTTTTTTGTTTGTTTATGAGTAGAAACAAGGACAAGAAACCTCTTCTTGATTTTGATTCTAAGATTGAAAGGACTTTAAAAAGGTTCCTACAACAGGCTTGGGCTTACAAGGCTGCTGAGAATCTCAAAAATAATTTTGAGAAGGAATCTGAAGAAGTTACTATGGAGCTGAACAACAACAGTGTTGCTATTCCTAATTCTCCTCATGCTCCTAATGTACTTGAGAAACCTAGAATGACACTTGGCTCATACATTGTTCCTAGTCCCACCTTTTATAACAATAGTATTGTTGCACCCCCTGTGGCTACTAAGAACTCTGAGTTGAGGTCTCAACTCATCACTTTGGTGCAACAGAACTGTCAGTTTCATGGACTCCCGCAGGAAGATCCAAACTTGTTCATCTCTAATTTCCTGCAAATCTATGATATAGTAAAGACCAATGGAGTCCATCCTGATTTTTGACCAAATTCTTTCTACCTCAGAAGCTGACTAAGCTGAGAACTGATGTTCATACTTTCAAGCAGAGAGATGGTGAATCTCTCTATGAAACTTAGAAGAGGTACAAGCTGATGCTCAGAAAATGTCCTCCTGACATATTTTCATACTGGATCCAATTACAGATTTTCTATGATGGAGTTACTGAGGCCGCCAAAATGTCTTTGAATAATTCAGCAGGCAGATCTCTTCACATGAAAAAGACTCCCGAGAAAGCTTTGGATTTGATTGAGATAGTAGCTAACAACCAATATTTTTATTCTTCTGAGAGGACCCGGTGAAAAAAGGAGTCATGAAATTGGATACTTTGAGCACAATTCTTGCTTAGAACAAAGCCATGTCACAACAAATTAGTGCTATTACTCAACACTTGAGTGGATTGCAAGTCTTAGCCATCAATACGCAAGATACTTCCTATGACACAAGTGGTGACTTCCCTCAATATGAGAGTTATGAGTATAGTTAATTTCCTCCTGAACAGGTTAATTATATGGGCAATTCCTCTAGACCCGTCAATAATGATCCCTTCTCTAAGACTTATAATCTGGGGTGGTGGAATCACCCTAATCTTGGATGGGGAAATCAACCACAGAGGCACCAACGCTTCAATAACCATCAGAGCCATTAGAACAATTTCAATCAGAGTAATCTTACTAACAACAATCCACCATTCAGTTCTGAGAAATCTTCTGACTTGGAATCTATAGTTGCAGAGCTCTCCAAGAGTACTCTTAGTTTCAAGCAAGAAACCAGAGCTTCAATTAGGAACTTGGAGGTTCAAATGGGTCAACTAGCCACAAAAGTTGCTGAGATTGATCAGAGGTCCACTAATACCTTTCCTAGTAACACAATTCCAAATCCAAGAGAGGAGTACAAGGTTATCACCTTGGTAAGTGGACCAGTGGCAGGTGAGGAAGCATAAGTTACCGAGGGACCGATTGAAAAAGAAGCTCCAAAGAAGACTGAGGATGCTGTAGTACACGCGCCTCCAAGGCATCCAAATAATCCCTTTCCAGTTGATCTGAGCAATACCCAGTTAAGCCTAAAGCACCTGAGTACAAGTCTAAAATGCCATATCCTCACAGGCTTCAAAAGGAGACCAAGGACAAGCAGTTTTCAAAGTTCTTGAAAGTCTTCAAAAAGTTGCAAATCAATATTCCTTTTGCTGAGATTTTAGAACAAATGCCTCTCTATGTTAAATTCATGAAGGAGTTGCTATCGAAGAAGAGGCCTTTAAAGGGAGATGAGACAGTGGTTGTGACAAAGGAATGTAGTGCCATAATTCAGAGTAATTTTCCAAGGAAATTTCCAGATCCAGGGAGCTTTCAAATCCCAAGTACCATTGGAAGCACAACCTTTGAGAAAGTTTTATGTGATCTAGGAGCAAGCATAAATTTAATGCCCTTGTTTGTGATGAAGAAGCTATAAATAAAAAAGAAATAATCAACAACGATAGCATTACAAATGGCAGATAAATCTTTGAAGCATGCACATGAAATAGTGGAGAATATCTTGGTCAAAGTGGGTAAGTTCTTCCTCCCAATAGATTTTATAATTCTTGACATGGGAGATGATGAAAACGCCTCTATAATCCTAGGAAGATCATTTCTAGCCACTAGGAGAGCTCTGATTGATATGGAAGAAGGAGAATTGATGCTGAGGGTGCATGAGGAGTATTTGATCTTCAAGGATTTTAAATTCATACATCACTCAGGTGAAGAAGGCAACTGTATGAAGATTGAGTTCCAAGAACCCCTTGATGATGTAAAATAGAGTTTGCAGCTCAAGCCTCCTTTGATGGCAATATACAAAATTCCCCCTAACATCAAATCTAAGTTTGGTATTGGGAGTGCAGTATCAAGAAAGGGGGAGGCTCCCAAGAAGAAAGTGCCCAGGAAATGGAAAAACAAAAAGATCCCCATTGAAGGTTTCTTACCAGTGTTGAAGGTGGTGTTAACTCGGAATCTAGTGTTACCTCATACAGTAAACAAAATTCTCTCTCTTGAGCATATTAAGATACTTCATAGGGACACAGAGGGAAAATTCACAGTAAGAAGGGAGGAGTTGAAGCACTATGATCAACCCCCACCTTAAAAAGAAATCAACCGTCAACCTAGTGATGTTAAAAAAGTGCTTGTTGGGAGGCAACCCAATCTTTAGTATCCTTAGATTTTATAAGCATTTTGTTTTTATTTATTTTATTTTTGTTCTTTATAGTTTTTCTTCTTTTACGTGTGTTTTAGTCATGCAAAGTATTTAAAACAAGAATAGGTGCAATCAGAAGGGAATTCAGCACACTCTGGAGGATGTTCAGTTCGGATGTCTCGGCGCTAAATGCCACAACTTAGCATTTAGTGCCAGGAGGCATGCATTTTTAGGAATAGTCACTAGGAGGCTGGCGCTAAATGCCCCGACTTGGCGTTTAGCGCCATGGTGCACATTTTTCGAGGAGCAACTAATGAGGTGGTGGCGCTAAATGCAGCAACATGGCATTTAGCTCCAGGAGGAGGACTAACATCTCCAACCTCTCTGCCGGGTGTGCACGCACACTGCTGTGCGTGCGTACAACCCTCCTCTTTCAACCAAGTATGCGTACGCACGGACCTATGTGCGTACGCACAAGCGTAAAAAACAAAAAATATTTTTCTCTTATATCACTCCTATCTTCTTTTGCATTATTTTTTTTTTACTTATCCGTGTGCTTTTTATGTCCCTCCTCGTTTCAATCTTTTTTGCTTGGGGACAACCAAACTTTTATGTTTGGTGATGTCGAGCGAGTTCTCTGTTTATCTTATTATCAATGGCACCAAAAGGGAGGTGAATCATCTTCATGGAAGAGACGACCACAATGACGACTGAGGTGGTTGAGTTCTTTTTATTCTATTTTCCCTATTTCTGCTCTTATTTTAGTATTTCCTATTTTTTGTTATTTGCTTTCAGTTCTTTGCAGGATTTTTTTAGCATTTTTAGCTTTTCTAGTTTAGTTATATATTTTAGTGATTTAATTTTAGTTTGAAAAGGATGTCTCATGTACCGCTCATTGAGCTTGAAATTTAAAAGAGAAAAAGAAAAGAGGTGATATATTACATGAGAAATTAAGTCTATATTCTGAATTGTCTTTTTATTAGGATGTGGTGGTATTTATCTGTGATTTTGAATGCATGAAAAGAATAGTGCATATTTGATCTTGTAGTTACGGTTGTTAATTCATGAGGTAGAAGAATTTAGAGAAGTATTATAAATTCTCTAAATTAAACAAGAAATTAATGCTTGAAAAAAATAACAAAGAGAAAAATAAAATATAAAAATCAAGGCCCAAGGCTCTGAGCATCAACGGCTAGGAAGGTTAAGTATGATCAAAAGCTCAAAGTAGTTGTTTTCCTAGCCATATGCTTATGCTATGAATGTGTCAAGAAAATTCTTGACACAGAGCACTTAGAGTCAAAGCCAAGTGCAAATGAAGAATATTCCAAAGGCTATGAGCACTACTGACTGGGAAAATGCAATAGAAAATTCAGAACTTAAGTAGTTTCCGAGTTAAGTGCTTGTGGTATTTTTGTGTCAAGTAAGGCTTGAGACAAAACATTTAGAGTTACGGCTAGGCTCAAGGTGCAAAGCCCCAAAGAAAACAACAAAAGAAAATGTTGTGTTCAAGGATCAATCAAAGGCTAAAAAGAAAGTGAATTCATAATATTATCCAGATTCTAGTCTTGAAGGACATTAACATTCTTGAGCTCCAAAGGATATTGAGATGCCGAAACTATTCAAGATCACAGTGCCATTAACCCCACTCAAAGAATGGACAGGAACTTAATTAAAAACTAAACTCTTAGGCAAACCCACATCTCAGGTTCACATTATTTTCAGTTGCTTGAGGACAAGCAACAATTGAAGTTTGGTGTTGTGATGCGTGAGCATCTTTTTTAGATTTTCTTAGTATTTTAGAAATATATTGATTGAGTTTATATGAGATTTTGGTATTTTAGCATTGTTTGGATGTTACTTTGATGCGCTTTGTGGTTGTATTAATTTCAGGAAAGATTTGGGTGAGTTTGACAGAGTTTGTGCGGAAGAAAAAGGAAGAAAGTAGATGTTGTCAACCCTGACCTCTTCCCACTCCAACGAGCATAACTTGAGTTATAGAAATCCAATTGACGCAGTTTTAGCGACATTAGAAAGCCAACTTCTAGAACTTTCTAAAAATATATAATAGTTTATAATTTTCTTCTGGCATTATGGTACTAAACACCGCAACATTAGCATTTAAGGCCACAAGCCTTGTAATATGTGCAAGCTCTCTATGAAGCTGGCGCCAAACGCCACGACTTGGCGTTTAGCACCAGGTGCCTCGTAAAGCATGCCCAGAACCACATGCTAGTGGCACTAAACACCAATCCTGACATTTAACGCCAGGAGGCCAGTAACCTCAACAAAGCTTTCTACCTCAGCGGCGCTAAATGCCGATCCTGGTATTTAAAGTCTGTAGCGCATTTTGGAGTCCAAAGAAGGCTTCGTGGATTTAGTATCTTTAGTTTATTTTTCTTTTATTTATTTCCTTTTCATTATTTTTAAAACAAAACACAATCTTTTAGATTTTAGATTTTATTATTTTTTATTTTATTTTAAAATCAATTAGGTTAGATATAAAAGGAGAAAAGATTCAGTCCTTCAGACTCTCTTGTCTGCTCTCTTCTTCATTCTGCACTTTACACACTTTTGGAACTCTAGTTTTTCTTTGAGCCAAGAGCAACTAAACCTCCTCTGTTAAAGTTAGAAGCTTTGTTTATTCTATGGATTAATACTATTACCATTCTACTTTTAACTAATATACTGATTTAAATTCAAGGATTATTTTCGAGCTAAAATTGAGAAGCTGGAGCAAAAGTTTGATTTAAAGACAGAGAAAGCACTGCAGATGCTGTCAGGATTAGACCTCTGTGCACTCGAAAGAGCTTTTCTAGAGCTATAGAAGTCTAAATGAAGTGTTCTCAATGGCTATAGAAAGCTAACATCCAGGGCTATCCAAAATTATATAATAGTCTATACTTTGCTTCAGAATAGGAGGCCTAAAACTGGCATTCAACACCAGCCATCTACCCCAGTCCAGGCGTTCATCGCCCACAAGGGAGTAGCCAGCGTTCCAACGCCCAAGAAGGACCCCCAAGCAGGCGTTCAACGCCAAGGAACCACCCTAGCTCGTGGAGACAATCAAGGCTCAGTCCAAACACTCAACAAGTGGTTCCTGGAAGTGGATTTTCACACTAAATGACTGTTTTACCCTTCTTGTGTAATCCTTAGTTATTAGATTAGTATTTAAAGGAGAAGATCCCCCTTGTTTAAGGAACTTCGATTTCTTCTGCCATATTTTCAATTCCATTGTGTTTTTCTATCAATATGAGTCACTAAACCTCCTAGGTTGAGGCTAGGAGCTCTGCTGAGTTTTATGGATTAATAAAAGTACTACTGTTCTATTCTCAATTCGTGTTTGATTCTATTCTAAGTTGTATCTTCGTTCTTCATCCTTATGAATGCATTGAACCGGCACAATGTTATCTCATTCTACATGGGTTCAGAGTGAGTCTTTTATCAGATAACAATGAACCACTAGCTTGATCATACATCTCTTAGACGGCTAATCCACGACTTCGTTGGGGACTTTTCGAGACACTAGTTCAGCCAAGGCACAGAGAGATTAGAGTTTTTGTGGTAAAGGCTAGAACCACAAGGTGCAGCATTCCCTGATTCGGAAGATTCGACCTTGTCTGTGGCGTTTTGAGTAGGATCATTAAGGGGAATAAACTGCAGGAGCTTCACCCTCAATCAGACTGGATCCACACTAACCCTGGGGTTCAGCACTAGAAGAGAATCAGCGGCCTCTCAAGAAAGGCATTGATCACACACAGCTTGCCATAGAAAAAATCATTCACAGTTGGAATAGACAATAAGACCAGAGTAATCCAGAGGAATAAAGCATCTCTGAAACCTTAACCATCTTATTATCACTGGTTTCACTCAATTTAAGTATTTTCATTCTTATTTTACATTTATGTGCTTTAAATAAACAAACAACTTTTCTATTCACCTGACTAAGATCTACAAGATAACCACAGCTTGATTCAAATCACAATCCTTGTGGGATCGACCCTGACTCACTCATGTATTACTTGGACGACCCAGTACATTTGCTGGTTCAGATGTGCAAAGTGTAATTCCGTGCACCAAGGTTTTGGCGCCGTTGCCGAGGATTGTTTGAGTTTGAACAAACTAACGGATTATTCTTTTTCTTAGATTAGGTATTTTTTAATTTTGTTTAAGTCTTTTATTTTATTTTTCGGAAAAAAAATCGGAAATTTTTCAAAAACCTTTCTTTTCCTTATTTAATCTTAGTTTTTGGTTTGAGTCTTTCGCTTGTGTTCTTGTTGAATTTTCGAATTTCTTGTCCTTCTTCTTAAAATTTTCAAAAATAGTGTCTTTTGTTTGATTCTTGTGTTAATCTTTAACTTTGGTGTCTTTTTTTCTTTAAAAATTTTCGAAAGTAGTGTTCTTTGGTTTTCAAAATTTTTAAGTTTGGTGTTCTTCGAATGTTCTTGTTTTCTTTTAATTCTTTGAGTTTTGTTCTTGGTGTTCTTCTTGATCTTCAAAGTATTCTTGTTTTTCTTTTTGTTTTGATCTTAAAACTTTTAAGTTTGGTGTCTCTTTGTGTTTTTCTCTTTGAATTTTCGAAAACTAGGTGTCTTAGATCTAAAAATTTTAAGTCTGGTATCTTTTGGTTATTTTTTTCTTTCTTCATTATTCAAAAAAATAAAAAATATCTTTTCTACCTTTTTACCTTAATTTTTGAAATTTTCAAAAAATTTTCAAATTTTAATTTCAAAATCATTATCTTATATTATCTTGAGTTTTAAATTTCAAATTCAAATCTTTTCAAAATCAAATCTTTTTAAAAATCATATCTTTTTTAAATTACTATCTTATCTTTTTATCTTTCTTTAAAATTCAAAAATCTTAACTTATTTCAAATTCAAATTTTAAAATTCAATATCAAAATTTAAAAATTTCTAATTTCAAATTTCAAATTTCAAAATCAAATCTTTTTCAAAAATTAAATTTCAAATCTTATCTCTTTCAAATCTTTTTCAAATCTCTTTTCAATTTCTATCTTATTCTTTTCAAATTTCAAATATTAAATTCAAATCTTTTCTAATCTTTTATCTTATCTTGTTTTTCAAATCTTTTTTAATTAGTTACTTATTTTCTCTTTTCTCTTTTTCAAAACTTTCTATATGGGAAGAACAAGCTGCAGGTGGCAACACACAAGAAGCTTCCTCTAAAGAAGAAGTTTATGATCCTGAACAACCCATGATAGAGGAGGTGAACTATATGGGAGAACCCTATGGAAGCACCTACAACCCCCCATGGAAAAACCATCCTAACCTTTCATGGAAGGATCAGCAGAAGGCTCAATAAGGCTTCAATAATAATCAAGGTGGAAGAAACCAAAACAGGTTTAGTAACAGATTACCATTCCCACCTTCTCAGCAACAATCAGAGACTTCTAGGCAGAGCATCTCTGACGTACCCACCATAGTCTCTGAGCTTTCAAATACCACTCATAGTTTCATAACTGAAACTAGGTCCTCCATTAGAAGTTTGGAGGTACAAGTTGGTCGGCTAAATAAGAGAATCACTGAGATTCCTCCCAACACTCTCCCAAGTAACACTGAAGTTTATCCAAGGGAAGAGTGCAAGGCCATCACTGTAGAAGTTGAGGCCAAAATAGAGGAGGAAGGGCAGGCGTTGAACGCCAGTGAGGAAGCCTATACTGGGCATTCAACGCCCAAGGATATGCCACTCTTGGCGTTGAATGCAAATGAGGTACACACCACTGGGCATTCAACGCCCAAACCTACACCACCACTGGCATTGAACGCCAGGAAGGACGTCCCTCCTGGGCGTTCAACGCCCAACTTAGCACTATTACTGGCATTGAACGCCAGTAAGGAAGACATTATTGGGTGTTTAATGCCCAAAACACCATAGGAGCTGGCGTTGAACACCAGTAAAGGGATCCCTACTAGGCGTTCAACGCCCACTAAGGATGTCCCTGCCCAAGAACTCAAGGAAATCAAGGGTCATGTAGAGACCATAGAGGTTCCACTGAATGCACTTCTGCAATTTATGAGTTCTGATGAACGCTCATCCTCTGATGAGGATGAAGACACTAGGGAAGAGCAAATTGCTTGGTACCTAGGAACTCTGATGAAGCTAAATGACAAGCTATTCAGAATTAAGACTCTTGATTCCTTGTACCATAGGCACCATTACTTTTGAAAAAGTCCTATGTGACCTAGGTTCAAGCATTAACCTCATGCCCCTCTCTGTAATAGAGAAGGTGAGAATCTTTGAGGTACAAGCTGCAAACATCTCACTAGAGATGGAAGAAAAATCAATGAAGAAAGCATATGGCTTTGTAGAGGATGTCTTGGTGAAGATTGAAAAACACTACATCCATACAAACTTTATCATTTTAGATACTGGGCAAGATGAGGATGACTCTATTATCCTTAGCAGACCTTTCCTAGTCACTGCCAATGCTATCATTGATGTGGCAAAGGGAGAGTTGTATCTATAGTTTTGGGAAGACCACATCCTATTCAAGATGTCTCGCCCCAACTCTCCCTCTGAGAAAAGAGAGATAACAGTACAACACCTAGTGTTCCAACCCTCTTTTTCAATGCAGAGCTTTACAGAACCCCCAAACACCAATTCTAAGTTTGGTATTGGGCAGCCATCATCAAACTCTAAGAACAAATGTACTAAGAAGAAAGTACCTAAAAGCTAGAGGGATAAGAAGTTCCCACTGAAGGCCTCTCACCTGGCATGAGAGTTGTCTTCACCAAGAAATCAGTCATACCACATACAGTGAGTCGTATCCTATCTCTAGATCATGTGGAGCTCATTCATGAAAAGACAGAAAGAAAGTTCACTATAAGGGGTGATATTCTGAGCCCTTGTCAATCTCTGTAAGGAGCTAACCGTCAAGCTAGTGACGTTAAAGAAGAGCTTGTTGGGAGGCAACCCAATCCTATATAGTAATTTCTATTTCTTTTAATTCCTTAAGTTTATTTTCTTTAAGTTATTTCTTTAGGTTCATGATCATGTACAGCAATCAGAATAGAGACAGAAAGGTTTAGCAATAAAAATAGAACACTCTTGATGGAATGTCTTGCTGGCGTTGAACGCCCATATATGCAGACTTGCTGGCGTTGAATGCCAGCCAAGGAGCATTGGCTGGGCGTTCAATGCCCAAACTGGCAGACTTGCTGGCGCTAAACGCTAGCCAGGGAGCACTGGCTGGGCGTTCAACGCCCATGCAAAAGGGCAGGGAATCTGAATTCCCAAGCTTCTTAAGACTAGTGGATCCCACAACATCTTTACCTACCCCACTTCTTCCTTCTTCTTTTTTCACACTTCCCCGTACACTCTTCCCTATAAACCCTAGCCCTAACACATGCATATCACTTCCCTAAAACCATCATTACTCTCACCAACCTCCACCCACTTTAAAATCAAATTTTTCTCCCATTTACCCCACCCATGACCGAACCCTAACCTAGCCCACTCCTATAAATACCCTCTCTTACTAACCCTTCATTCACACACTTCATCACCCTAAAGCCCCATTGGCCGAATCGCTCTTCTCCCTCCATCTTCATCTATTTTCTTCTTCTCCTACTCCATTCTTTTCTTCTATTTATTTTTGCTCGAGGACGAGCAAAGTTTTTAGTTTGGTGTTGCAAAAGCCTTACTTTTTGCTTTTCGTTCCCACTTATGGCACCCAAGGTCGCAGAACCCTCTAGAAAGAGGAAAGAAAAGGCCATAGCTGCCACCTCCGAATTTAGGAAGATGGAGAGATTCATCACCAAATCCCACCAAGACCACTTTTATGAAGTTGTGGCAAAGAAAAAGGTAATCTCTAATGTCCCTTTTAAGCTTAAGAAGAATGAGTATCCGGAGATCCGACATGAAATCCGGAGAAGAGGTTGGGAAGTCCTAACCAATCCCATCTAAGAGGTTGGGATCTTAATGGTGCAAGAGTTCTATGCTAATGCATGGCTCACAAAAAACCATGACAATAGTGTGAACCTGCATCCTAAGAATTGGAGCACCATGGTCCAAGGGAAAATCTTAGATTTTAGCCCGGAAAGTGTGAGGTTGGCGTTCAACTTGCCTTTAATGCAAGGAAACCCACATCCTTACACTAGAAGAGTTAACCATGATCAAAGACTAGATCAAGTTCTCTCAGACATCTGTGTGGAAGGAGCACAGTGGAAAAGGGATTTCCAAGGCAAGCTTATCTAACTAAGAAGGCCTGACCTCAAGCCCATAGCTAGAGGATGGTTGGAATTCATCCAACGCTCTATCATCCCCACTAGCAACCGGTCCGAAGTGACCATAGACCGAGCCATCATGATCCATTGCATCATGCTCGGAGAGGAGGTGGAAGTACATGAGGTGATACCTAAAGAGTTATTTAAATTGGCGGACAAGCCCTCCACCCAAGCAAGGTTAGCTTTCCCTCATCTCATCTGTCACCTATGCAATTAAGCTGGAATTGTCATAGAAGGAGATATCTTCATTGAGGAGGATAAGCCCATCACTAAAAGAAGGATGGAGCATACTAGAGAGCTGGCACATGAACCACAACATGAGCATGTGGAGCCGCCTCAACATGAGATCCCTGAGATGCCTCAAGGGATGTATTTTTCTTCTCAAAGCTATTGGAATCAATGGCACACTTCTCTTGGAGAACTAAGCACTTACATGGATCAGTTGAGGATGGAACATCAGGATCATTCCACCACCCTCCATCAAATAAGAGAAGATCAAAGAGGCATGAAGGAAGAACAAAGAGGTATGAGGGAAGAACAACAGAGACAAGGGTGTGACATTGAAGATATCAAGCGCTCTATTGGATTCTCTAGAGGAAGTGGTAGCCGCCATCATTAAGGTGGTCTCGTTCCATCACCCCTCCTTTTGTTATTTTTTTTTTGTTTTTCATTATATTTTATTGTCTATTCTCATGTTCTCATTGCATGATCATTTCAATCTATGTCTTAAAGTTATAAAATGTTCCATATATCTCTCACCTTACTTAAAAGAAAATTTTATTTGAAAAAGAAAATTAAGTTACATGAATCTCGACTTTATCTTAAGAATAGTTGAATTATCTTGATATGGTGGCATTGATTTTGTTTTCTGAATGTATGAATGAATAGTGCATATTGAAATTGGAATTAAGAATGTTGGCTCTTGAAAGAATGATAATAAAAGTGAAGTATTATTGGTGATCTGAAAAATCAAAAAATTGATTCTTGAAGCAAGAAAAAGCAGCAAAAAGCATGATGCAATAAAAAGAAAAACAATTGCATGCAAAAAAAACTAAGCAGAAAAAGCCATTAACTCTTTAAACTAAAAGGCAAAGGTTAAAAGGATCCAAGGCTTTGAGCATCAATGGTTAGGAGGGCCTAAAGGAAACAAAATCATGGCCTAAGCGGCTTAACCAAGCTGTCTCTAACTATATGCTTGTGGTGTGAAGGTGTCAAGTAAAAAGCTTGAGATTGAGCAGTTAAAGTCATGATCCAAAGCAAAAAGATTGTGCTTAAGAACTTTGGACACCTCTATCTGTGGATTCTAGCAAAGCTAAATCACAATCTGAAAGGTTTCACCCAGTTAAGTGTCTGTGGCATTTATGTATCCGGTGGTAATACTGGAAAACAAAGTGCTTAGGGCCATGACCAAGACTCTAAAAGTTGTGTTCAAGAATAAAAAAAACTAAACTAGGAGAGTCAAGAATATCATCTGGATTCTAAGTTCCTAAAGAGACCAACACTTCTGAGTTTTCAATGGATAGTGAGATGCCAAAACTATTCAGAAGCAAAAAGCTACTAACTCCCGCTCATCTAATTGAAACTGAGCTTCACTGAAAACTCTGAGATTTATTGTACCTTACTCTTCTTTTTATCCTACTTTGTTTTTAGTTGCCTGGGGACAAGTAACAGTTTAAGTTTGGTGTTAAGATGAGCGGATATTTTATACGCCTTTTGGCATCATTTTCATATAGTTTTTAGCATGTTTTATTTAAGTTTTATTGTATTTTCATAGGTTTTAGTATAAAATTCACATTTTTGGATTCTACTATGATTTTGTGTGGTTTTATGAAATTTCAGGTATTTTCTGGCTGAAATTGAAGAGCTAGAGCAAAAGTCTGATTCAGAGGCAGAGAAAGCACTACAGATGCTATCAGGATCTGACCTCCGTGCACTCGAAAGAGCTTTGCTGGAGCTACAGAAGTCCAAATGGAGCGTTCTCAACCGCTATGGAAAGCTAACATCCAGGATTTATGAGTTCTTCATGAATTTTTCACTTTTGCATGCTTTTCCTTCATCCTTTAAAGCCATCCTTGCCTTCTAAAACTTAAATCACTTAAACAAACACATTAAGACATTGAATGGAATAAATATGGATTAAATTCAACAATTTAAAGACATAAAAAGGATGTTTTTTGGTGCAGAATCAGAATCCCAAAACTAAATTGGCAAGTGCACTGAGTCGTACCAAGTAATAGCTCAGGTGAGTGAGGGTCAATCCCACGAGGATTGATGAACCAAGCAACAATAGTCGAGTGATTCACTTAGTCAGACAAGCAAAAAAGAGTGTTTTGGGTTCAAATGCATTAAACAGTAATTCAGGAATTTAGAAAGTAGACAGTATATTAGTTGTGAAAAGTATGTGAGATAACAGTTAAGGTTTCAGAGATATTTATTTTTCCAAATTAACAATTCTTACCAACTACTTTAATCATGCAATGTTCAATTCATGGGAAACTTTAGTTGACTAAACCCTAATTCCTTAGTGATTTAATCTCTTCTGACCTAATCAACCGCCAATTTCTTGGTCACTTGATTTATATTAGAGGTTTAAGTCCAATTCTAGTTTATTAGTCACACAAACCCTAATTACCCAAAAATAAGATGATTATATGTCACTGGTGCGTGAAATTACACTTTGCACAACTGAACCAGCAACTGCACTGGGTCGTCCAAGTAATACCTGAGTGAGTCAGGGTCGATCCCACGAGGATTGTGATTTGAACCAAGCTGTGGTTATCTTGTAGATCTTAGTCAGGTGAATAGAAAAGTTATTTGTTTGTTTAAAGCGCATAAAAGTAAAATAAGAATGAAAATACTTAAATTGAGTAAAACCAGTGATAATAAGAGGGTTAAGGCTTCAGAGATGCTTTATTCCTCTGGATTACTCAGGTATTACTGTTTACTCCAACTGTGAATGATTTTTTCTATGGCAGGCTGTGTGTGATCAACACCTTTCTTGAGAGGTCGCCAATTCTCTTCCAATGCTAAACCCCAGGGTCAGTGTGGATCCAGTCTGATTGAGGGTGAAGCTCCTGCAGTTCATTCCCCTTGATGATCTTACTCAAAATGCCACAGACAAGGTCGAATCTTTCGGATCAGGGAATGTTGCGCCTTGTGGTTCTAGCCTTTACCACAAAACTCTAATCTCCCCGTGCCTCGGCTGAACTGGTGTCTCGAGAAGTCCCCAATGAAGTCGTGGATTAGCTATCTAAGAGATGTATGATCAAGCTAGTGGTTCATTGTTGTCCGATGAAAGACTCACTCCGAACCCATGTAGAATGAGATAACCTTAGAATAGAATCAAAACACGAATTGAGAATAGAATAGTAGTACTTTTATTAATCCATAAAACTAAGCAGAGCTCTTAGCCTCAACCTAGGAAGTTTAGTGACTCATACTGATAGAAAAACACAATGGAATTCATATGCCAGAAGAGATTGAAGGTCCTTAAACAAGGGGGATCTTCTCCTTTAAATACTAATCTAATAACTAAGAATTACATAAGAAGGGTAAAATAGTCATTTAGTGTGAAAATTCACTTCCGGGGACCACTTGATGAGTGTTTAGGCCGAGCCTTGAGTTTCTCCATGAGCTAGGGTGGATCCTTGGTGTTGAACGCCTACTTGGGGGTCTTTCTTGGGCATTGGAACGCTTGCTACTCCCTTGTGGAGGTTGAACGCCTGGAGTAGGGTAGATGGCTGGCGTTGAATGCCGGTTTTGGGCCTTTTATACTAAAACAAAGTATAGACGATTATATATTTCTGGAATGCCATGGTTGTTAGCTTTCCATAGCCGTTGAGAACATTCCATTTGGACTTGTGTAGCTCCAGAAAAGCGCTTTTGAGTGCACGGAGGTCAGATCTTGACAGCATCTGCAGTGCTTTCTCTGCCTCTGAATCGGATTTTTACTCCAGCTCCTCAATTTCAGGCAAAAAATACCTGAAATTTCATAAAAATACACAAACTCATAGTATAATCCAAAAATATGAATTTTACAATAAAACCTATAAAAATACAATAAAACTTAAATAAAACATGCTAAAAACTATATGAAAATGATGCCAAAAGGCGTATAAAATATCCGCTCATCACAACACCAAACTTAAATGTTAGTTGTCCCCAAGCAACTAAAAATAAAGTAGGATAAAAAGAAGAGTAAGGTACAATAAATATCAGAGTTTTCAGTGAAGCTCAGTTTCAATTAGATGAGCCGGACTTAGTAGCTTTTTGCTTCTGAATAGTTTTGGCATTTCACTATCTATTGAAAACTGAGAAGTGTTGGTCTCTTTAGGAACTTAGAATCTAGATGATATTATTGACTCTCCTAGTTTAGTTCTTTTTTATTCTTGAACACAGCGTTTAGAGTCTTGGTCGTGGCCCTAAGCACTTTGTTTTCCAGTATTACCACTGGATACAAAAATGCCACAGACACTTAACTGGGTGAACCCTTTCGGATTGTGATTCAGCTTTGCTAGAATCCCCAAATAGAGGTATCCAGAGTTTTTAAGCACACTCTTTTTGCTTTGGATCACGACTTTAGCTGCTCAGTCTCAAGCTTTTTACTTGACACCTTCACACCACAAGCATATAGTTAAGGACAGCTTAGTTGAGCCGCTTAGGCCAGTATTTTGTTTCCTTTAGGGCCTCCTAACCATTGATGCTCAAAGCCTTCGATCCTTTTTACCCTTGCCTTTTGGTTTAAAGGGTTATTGGCTTTTTTTGCTTGCTTTTTTTCGCTTGCAATTGTTTTTCTTTTTATTGCATCTTGCTTTTTGCTGCTTTTCCTTGCTTCAAGAATCAATTTTTGGATTTTTCAGATCACCAAAAATACTTCACTTTTATCATCATTCTTTCAAGAGCCAACATTCTTAATTCCAATTTCAAATATGCACTGTTCATTCATACATTTAGAAAACAAAAGCAATGCCACCACATCAAGATAATTGAACTATTTTTAAGATAAACTCGAGATTCATGTAACTTAATTTTCTTTTTCAAATAAAATTTTTTTTAAGCAAGGTGAGAGATATATGAAATGAGAACACGAGAATAGACAATAAAACATAACGGAAAACAAAAGAATAACATAAAAGGAGGGGTGATGGAACTGGACCACTTTAATGATGGCGACTACCACTTCATTTAGAGAATCCAATAGAGCGCTTGATATCTTCAATGTCACGCCCTTGTCTCTGTTGTTCTTCCCTCATAACTCTTTGTTCTTCCCTCATGGCTCTTTGATCTTCTCTTATTTCATGGAGGGTGGTAGAATGATCCTGATGTTCCATCATCAACTGATCCATGTTAGTGCTTAGTTCTCCAAGAGAAGTGTGCCATTGATCCCAATAGCTTTGAGGAGGAAAATACATCCCTTGAGGCATCTCAAGGATCTCATGTTGAGGCGACTCCACATGCTCATATTGTGGTTCATGTGTCGGCTCTCTAGTATGCTATATCCTTCTTTTAGTGATGGGCTTATCCTCCTCAATGAAGATATCTCCTTCTATGACAATTCCAGCTGAATTGCATAGGTGACAGATGAGATGAGGGAAAGCTAACCTTGCTTGGGTGGAGGGCTTGTCCGCCACTTTGTATAAATCTTGAGGTATCACCTCATGTACTTCCACCTCCTCTTCGAGCATGATGCAATGGATCATGATGGCTCGGTCTATGGTTACTTAGAACCGGTTGCTAGTGGGGATGATAGAGCGTTGAATGAATTCCAACCATCCTCTAGCTATAGGCTTGAGGTCAGGCCTTCTTAGTTGGACAGGCTTGCCTTGGGAATCCCTTTTTCACTATGCTCCTTCCACACAGATGTCTGAGAGCACTTGATCTAGCCTTTGATCATGGTTAACTCTTCTAGTGTAAGGATGTGGGTCTCCTTGCAACGCTCATCACTCTGATTCCTAAGACCGAACCCGTGATTAACCTAAAGCATATGCGACTGATAAATTCATATTTTACGATTATTTTTTGCTTGAAAAGAGTGGATTTTATCAACTTACCTTGCATTTATTCCTTAAAATTGCATGTTTTTGTGAATCTCTTCCTAATTGTGCTTAATTGTGAAAAACATATTTTTTATGCTTAAAATTGGCAATTTTAATTTAGTTTTCTCCCATTCGATGCCTTGATATGTTTATTTAAGTGATTTAAGATTTTGAAGGCAATAATGACTTGAAGAAATCAAGAAAAGAACATGCAAAAGTGGAGGAATAATGAAGAAATGAAGTTTTGGAAATTTGTCCGGTTGTGCGTACGCATGGCATACACATGGAAGATTGGAGGTTTCATGGTTGCCCGCACACATGAGTCATGCGTACGCATCATTCACAATTCGTGTGTACGCATGACCCTAATCATGTGATTCATTTAAGTGAACACGCTGCGATTTCAGGCCAATTTTGGACCCAATCCAACTCATTTCTGAAGCATTTGAAGCATGGAACAAGGGAGGATCAACCAAGTGGTGTTAGAATAGTTTTAGTTTAGGTTTTTATTAGGTTTTAGGGTAGAATTCTAGAGAGAGAAGCTTCAACTTTTCTATAGAATTTAGGGTTTCTTAGTTTAATTTCTTCTTAGTTTAATTTCTTAGTTTTAGCATCCTAATTTGTCTAGTTTTACTTGTTATTTCTTTATTTTGTCAATTTTGGTTTATGAACTCTCTTGTTTAATTTCCAATTTTCTTTAATGCAATTGATATTTTTCATGTTTATTGTTGCTTCTTTGAATTGTTGTTATTGATTTCTTGCTTTGGTTTGTTATAGTTTTTATTAATTATTGCAAATTACCATGTTTTTCATTTTTACCTTCCAAGTGTTTGATAAAATGCCTCTTTTAATTATAGAGTAGATTTTACACTCTTGACTTGGGATTGAGGACCTAGGTGACCTTGAGTCATTGATGTCAAATATTGATTGGTGATTTAAGGTTGTTAGTTGTTTTGGTTTCCACTAACGCTAGTCTTTCACTAAGCTAATTAGTGAGTTAGCTAGAATTTATGGATTGAGATTAATTATGCCTATTTGACTTTCCTCAATATATAGAGGTTGACTAAGTATGATTAACTCTTCATAATTTTCATGTTTTTAGTCAATGATTAGGATAGGAAACCTTGACTCTCAACCCTTGTCAAGACCCTTTTTGCCATTTGAATTCCCTTTTTTTTACTTTCTTGTCTTTTAAATTCTTATCAATTACCATCAAAACCCACTTTTCTCATAGCCAATGATATGCACACCTCACTGTAATTCCATGAGAGAACGACCTGAGATTTAAAACTCACAATTTTTATTAATTTGAATTCGTGACAATCTTTATTTAAACTTTGATTAGGGTCATTTGCCGGTTTGGAATTATATTTACGATGCAATTCTTTTGAAAAATTTCTAAATTGACGTTTGACCCCATCAGTGACCCATCAATTTGTGTAATTTCTCCTACAAGATGGTAACTAAAATCATTGTCAACCACTTGATAACACTTACGAATATGTTGGTTTTGGCTACTCAAATAATATCATCATTACCCAAGAGGTTATTCATTCAATAAGGAATGAAAAAGGTTTGAAAGGATGGATGGCTATCAAGATCGACTTGAAAAAAGCCTATGAAAACTTGAAGTTGAGTTTTGTGGATGATACTTTGATTGACATTGGTTTCCCCCAACACATGATCAAGCTTATCATGGTATGTATCAACAGTTCAACACTATAAGGATGACAGTTCTGTGGAACAGTGACAAACTTGATGAATTTACCCCTTCCAAAGGTATAAATCAAGGAGATCCCATCTCTCCATACATCTTCTTGCTTTGCATCGAACATCTGTCTCAACTTATTAATACAGCTATTGACCATGGATTTTGAAAACCTATTCGTATCAAAAGGGATAAGCCAACTCTCTCACACTTATGTTTTACAGATGACTTGATTCTCTTTGCAGAAGCTACTTTGGAGTAGGCAGGTATTATTAGGAAATGCTTGGATGCCTTTTGTGAAAATTCAGGCCAAACTATGAGTAAGGAAAAATTGAGGGTTTTATTTTCTAAGAATATGGGGTTTAATGTCAGAACAGAGATTAGTGAAGCCCTCGAATTCACCAGAATTGACAACCTTAGTAAATATTTAGGATTGCCTAATCTTCACTCTAAAGTCACAAAACATACTTCTAAAGAGATTATCAACAAGCTCAACAATAAACTCAAATATTGGAAAGCTTTATCTCCATCCTTAGCCTGTAGAACTACCCTGGTGAGATCTATCCTTTTCTCTATTCTAAATTATACTATGCAATATGCCATTCTACCAGTTGTTACTTGTGACTCCATTGATTATAAATATAGGAACTTTCTTTAAGGGAATTCGAAAATAAAAAAAGATCCATCTCCTTAATTGGTTGAAAATAAGGACTCCTTATGGACGAGAGTCTTCCGTTTGAAATATGGCACTGAGAATGATATAATTCCCATGGTGAACCGCAACAAGAATAACTCTAATCTTTGGAAAGGAGTTTGATCTAATTGAAAAAATGTCCTAAAAATCATATTTGGTGCATTAGTGATAGAGCCAACATAAATTCCTGGCAACACAATTGGGTTCCAACCTTAGGATGTCTTTAGAGTCATGCGAGTCAGGTATTGATTTTTCTAGCACTCTGATAGACTTTTTGGATGTTTTAGGCAGTTGGATACTACCAAAATGAGCGAGTACTTCCCAGAGGATATTCTGAACAAAATTGTTTCAGTGTCCCCTCCTTCTTCATGGAAAACAAAAAAAAATGAAATTGCCTGGACCCTTTCTTCTAATGACTCCTTTAGCGTCAAAACTTCATACAATCCTTATGTGGTAGCTCTAAGATGGTGGGCGAGATCTTCTCTCTAATATGGTGTTGGAAGGGTCTAGAACGCACCCATAGATTTCTCTAGCTTGTGGCAAAAAATGCAATTCTTACAAATGAAGATAGAAGAAGACGGCACCTAATGGATGCTATAGCTTGTGGCGTTGTCACCTGTATAATGAATCTTTCCTTCATGTCATACATGATTGTTAGTATGATAGACGTATTTGGCTCATGTTTCTCCCCCATGGCAGAGAAAACATGTTCTTCAATAGCGATCTCTGAAAATGGTTAGCTAGCAACCTCTCTTCCCTATCTGACTGGGCCAATCTTTTTGGCGTAATAACACCTTCTCTTTGGTTCATTTGCAATGAGATGATCTTCAAATGAACCATCACCCTAATCTCCGTGGCTCTTGGCAAAATAAGAGTGAAAAAAGATGAACATCTAGTACTCTCAACTGATAGCAACCACCCCAAGAGAATCTTGTCAAGCTTAATGTGGATGGATATTTCTTCACTCAGAGAAATAATGCACAGTGCGATAGTATTTTCAGAGATCATATGGGGGGTTCCTAAAATGTTTCTCCTAAAATTTAGGAAGTTGCTCGATTATGCAGCAAAATTGTGGGCCATTATCTGCAGCCTCAAAATTACAGCACCTAATAATATAATCAAGATAGTGGTTAAGTCTAATTCCATCTCTGTTGTTAATTTCATTCAAAATGGGTGCTGCCCCACCCATCTGTGCTCTCTGCTATTCCAAGATATAGCCAATCTTGCTGATCATTTGAAACATAACCTGGAGGCACTCTCCTCGTGAAGCTAATATGATTGTGGACATCCTTGCAAAAAAGGTACAAAAGCTCCCACTGGGCCTATACTTTTTTTATATGGCTCCTCCTGGTATTAATTTTGCTTTATTATGTGATTCTTATGGTTGTCATAGACTATGAAAGGTTGGCTAGCTCTCCCTGTTTTTCTTTTGCTTCTGAATTTTGTTTCTGGTCTTTTGCATTGCTTTTGGGGTCTTTGATCCTCTCTTTCGCAAAAACAATTTTGAGTTATTAGATATTAGAATGAGTGACAAAAATTTAGTGTTTTCTTTGTAACATCTTCTTTAAAATCTAAAAAAAAACACTTAATTGCAATACTCTTTTCTCTTCACTACTACTTTGTGTGTTACACAATGTTGCAGACTAAACCGCTGAGACCACAGAAAAAGAATGGTTATGGATCAAAGAACCGATCCACTTAAAAGAAAGCCTGATTGAGGGATTTTTTTTCAGAATAAAATAAAAAAATATTTATTTCCCCAAACAGGATTTTTGAACTTTAATTTCCCAAATATGATTTTTTTTTTGCATTTAGGGCAAGTTTGTCGCACCCTCCGGCGAACTCTATAATTTATATAGAGTTCGCCACACCCCCCGGTGAACTTCTGGTGGAGTTTCCAAAATAAAAGCATCCCTGCTGGAGAACGGAGCTCAAAATCACAATTTCATTCTCCACTTTCATTCTCATTCTTGGTATTTTTTCTCTATAATGTCAATGAATCCATTGTTATCCATTCATTATGATGGTGAAATAGTGTATGATGAAGAAGGTTCTATTGTTTTTAGGTCTGGGCAATTGATAATTACGTATATGACACCAGAAATCAACAATCTAACAGCATTGATGAATCTAATATTGCATTTCGTCGGGTAGCAACTGACAAAAAGAATGAAAAAAATTGACAACAGATATCCAACCGAAGTAGATCACAATTTGTTTTATAAAAGGTATGTCACCGTTGGCTTGGCTCTGTTGTTAGTATGCTTATTATACCACAGTTTTGATCAATATTTCTGTTGTTTTGAATTAGGTATCGGTTACGTGACGACGAGGACGTACGTCTTATAAGGTCGTGGCACAACCGATGGACAAATGTTCATATGTTGGAATTATTCATGTTCCTTGTTGAGTTGGGAGAACGATGATTATCTGTTCCATTAAGTGGAGCTGTTAAATGGAATATTCGAAGGATGATGGTCGATCTAAATATGCCACCTGAAGGTAGTCAAGAGGGATCTAACATTGAAGTTGGTAATGCTGACATGATGGAAGATAATGTTTCAAGTCATGAGGGTTCTGCTATCAGGGATCCAATGATGGTTCAATATGAAGTTAACCCCGGTGATAGAGATGATGCTGATGATGAACCAATAGTAATTCCTGATGATGGTAACGAGGAAGAAGAGATGAACTACTACGATGACACACAAATCGCTCTGACACAGCCTACCATTTCTTGACTATATGACCGGCTGGATCACTTCTCCAGGTTGAATATCAATGTAATGATTTTGGATTGGTCATTTACCCAAGGAGGCTCCGAAGAGGATCCAAGCAATGAATTTGAGGTTGGACAACAAAGTCAGAACAAGGAAGAAGTCATGTTGGCAGTATAAAATAGTAGAGAGTGATCAGTTGAGCTATAATACATAGTGTATCCAATTCAGACTCGGTTGTTCTTAGAGTATACTCATATCATATCGCCGAAAGCAAGAAAAATGAGAGGATACACTGGTCTTCATACTTGCATGCAAACATCGATGGGGCAAGACCATCATAGGTTAGATTCAAAGGTGATTGCTCAACACATTTTCACAATGGTCAAAGCAGATCCAACAATCAGCATCATAGGTTTGGCTTGCAAATCAAAGTGTCATTGTTAGAATATATTGCGATTGGGAAGAGTCATACAACGAGCTTCCTCGTTGGTTATTTGCTATGCAGATGTACTTGCCCTGTAAGATTTATTTCATTGTGCTTAGTTTCGTATAAAGTCACCATCTATATGTGCTAATTGTTTATGCATCTTTAGGTACTTGGGTGTAACTTGTGACACAACCTCGGCCTGGTTTAGCCGACACTGTCATGTTTCATCAGGTTTTCTAGACGTTTTCATCGTGTGTTAAGACTTTCAAGCATTGCAAGCCACCTATTTTCATCGATGGCACCCACTTATATGGCAAATACGGTGGGACGTTACTAATGGCCATTGCTCAAGATGGCAATGCAAACATTTTTTCCATTGCATTTGCCGTTGTTGAGGGTGAGATGAAGGAGGCTTGGTCGTTCTTTCTTTTGTATCTTCGGCAGCATGTGATACTACAACACGGCATCTTATTGATTTCAGACAGACACAAATCAATTGATGGTGCGTTGACGCCGAGGAAAGTTTACGGAAACCACCTCATGCTTTCTAGGCATTTTGTACAAGACACATTACTACCAACTTCATGACTCACTTCAAAAACAAGGACTTGAAAATGTAGCAATCACAAACTAACTTGACTTGGTCGCATGGGGTGCAGTATGCGGATGAGGGTCATCGGTTTGATCATATGACGACAAATATCTCGGAGTGCATTACCGCTGTCATGAAGGGTTCTCGTAATTTTCCAATCACAGCTCTTGTTAAGTCAAGTTATTTTCGTTTAGGTGAACTTTTAGCTAGGAAGAGTTCAAAGGCCCTTGCCCAACTTCAAGTCGGTGTTGAATTCTCACAGATGTTGATGAAGGCCATAGAATTCAACTCGAAGCCACGTTCTACAAGGCGTGATAGTCATCTCCCCGCATGGTAGATGAAACGTGTGGGACTCGGGTCTCCACCTCTCCTTCAACGCCGACGCCAATGGCCAATGGTGCTCGAACTCCACCATATACGCCACATGCTCAAACCTGGTTCGCCTGAGATATGGCCTAATTTGCTCAGGCAGGCGTCTCATCAAATTCTGTCTAGTGTACAAGATCCGAAGCGCCTACTAAATGGAAAAAAAAAATAAAAAAGGGGTCAATACATAAAATAACAAATTTGATTTTTATTACAATATAATAAACAAGAGTGATAAAAGCGTACCACTCGATCAAGTATGCCAACAATGTACTCAACCTGATCCAATCTGTAAAGCATATCCTCATAACCCAATAACTGCTGCTCCATCTAACCACACTCTAATAAAATAAAATAACATATACTGAACTCGGTTCCTTTCACATTAACTAAATTTTTAAAAGACATATTTAACCCAACTAATTATCTACCTTACATCTTATTTAGTTTATAAACTTACTAATTAAAATGTAAGCCACATGCGGCCGTCAACTAACTTTATAAATATACTAATCAATAACTAACTAAAAACTAAATTTTACTAATCATGTTCCTTATAATCTAATCTAACTCATTATTCCACTAATTATAATCTAATTTACAACTTAAACTAATTATTCTAAATAAACTAATTAACAATTAACTAATAACTTATACTAATTAACATATTATAAACAATAAACAACAACTGTACTTAAAAATAATAACAAACTATCATGTAAACAGTAAACAGTAATGCTAAATAACATGTAAATACTAAGTAATAACTCTAACTAACATGTAAACAGTAAACAGTAACTCTAACTAACATGTAAACAGTTTTTTTGTAATTCTAACTAACATGTAAATAGTAACTATGTAATTCTAACTAACATATAAACACTAAACAGTAACTCTATCTAACATGTAAATAGTAACTCTAACTAATATGAAAACAGTATAGTAACTCTAACTAACATAATATACACTGATATGAAACTGACGATGTAGTGGATAATGAACTTTACGGATATCGAAAGATAGAAAATCTCGTACAGAACAATCTGAATATCACAAGCGAAGGAGCAACAAAGTGGATTCGGAGGAAAGATTTGAAAAGAAAGCGACAAATGAAAATGGCCTAACGCTTCTATAGTATAGCGAACTCGACCTAAAGTTCGTCGAGGGTGCGACAAATTTGTCCTAAATGAAAAAAGAAAATCGTATTTAAAAAATTAAAGTTCAAAAATCTTATTTGGAGAAATAAATATTTTTTTATTTTATTCCGCAAAAAAAATCCCCTGCTTGAGTCATAAAAAATAGATAAATTACTAAGAAAAAAAGAGATAAATGTTATAAAGAAACGTGATGGATATTAAAAGCACTATTCAATTTTGCTTTAATGCTTGTAATTATTACACCATTAACAAAAGTAATCAAATGCTTTAAGCAAAGAATTCAAAATTCCACCAAAATTAAGTTACATGGTTGGTGCATTTATCCCGCTAATTAATTGTAGTAATTGATTAATAACTGAAAAATTCAAGGTCTACAGTCTACACTATACTACGGTATCTCATACTTTGATTTTATCAAAAATTTTAATCATATTATTATTTTAAAATAATATAAAAATTTGTAGTATAAGTATCTCTGAACAATTGTTTATTGAGTAAAAAGATTCATGAGTCAACTAATCTAAATTAAAATTTTTATTATTTAATTATTCAAACAATTGCTTTTGATAAAAAAAAAATTCATTTATACAGATATAAATAGATAAAGCTCATTTGCAATGCCTCTAAGAGAAAATAATTTTTTTAATCTTGAATTTAAAATTTTCATAATTAAGTTATTATTTCGCAAGTTAATTAATTAATTATTGATTCTAACAACTTGAATTTTTTTAATATTTTATCATTGAAATCTCAAAAACTCGAACATTCAAATCTACAAAATATGAACTGGAGATATCCACTACTGAAAGTAAAAAAATTGAAGAGTTGAGACATTAAAAAAAATAACATTCGCAAAATTAAATTGTCAACTCTTGATTTTGGAATTGCATTAAGCAAATATGTCATTAAAAAAATTCCCAAACTCATAAATCAAGACAAAACAACCTGCAATTAGTAGAAGTTATGGTCAAAATTTGGACTATATAAGAAAAGTAGGTAAAATAAAAACATGCACTAAAAATGACAAGACACTTAGGTTGAAATCTGAAACTTAGAAATCTCTTATCAAGAGAAAGACATATTAAGTCTGGGTATCTGTTCTGAACAAATTTTCTAGGCCAAATATTAAGAACCGAGTTCAAGAGTATAAGAAATTCGATCCCAAAGAACCAGTTTGATGATTAAGTGTTCTTTCGAATTTCAAAGATGACATTACAAAGAGAACACTAACTCCTCATGACTCATTTTAATATCCTATAACTCAATTTTATAAGTATAATTGTTATATTGTAACTATCATTCTATTATTAGAAGAAATGTTATAATATTGATAATTGTTGCAGACTCAGGTTTCAGCCTTAGCGGCTCAATGACGAATCCGACTCTCAAGCCCAATTCAGCCACCTCGGTCTAAGAATCCGGGATCTTCTGGACCACCTTAGCTCACTCACCATCATTCAAATACAAATCGTGTCTTTCCCCATTTAGAAAATCTCTCACATCGGAAAAGCTCCATATAAGGGGAGTCTCGGACCCCCCCACCCCCCGTGTGACACACAAAAACTATAAAACATTGCCTCTTACATCCATTCTGACTTGAGTGTTGGAGTATGTTTACAAGTCACCCTCTTCATGTTTCACTCCACCGGACTTCACGCCACGAAGTTTGCCATCCTACTAGATCGTGGATCCCATTGTTCAAGGTAACTCATGAACATTGGTGCCATCTGTAGGAACCCTCAGCAATAGAGCTCAACAATCTCTGTTCGATGGATAACTATCACTCACTCATAGAGAATGGAGAGTATAAACCCCAGAGAATCACCAAGCGCCAAATGGGGTTAGGACTTCAAGTGTGGTCTACACAGCAGTTACACCAGTCATCAGCCAGGAAACAGTTGGAACTCTCACCCCGAGTCGGTTTCCCTCCCTTTCGGCAGAACAGGATCCAAAAGCTCCTAGATCATCTAGGAATTATGGCACAGAATGCAAAACTTGGAAAGAAAATTAGTCTCTTGAGATCGTTACCATCTGACGCCTAGCTCAAAGGCACACTCAAAGATGAAACTCCAAGAGAGGCATCGCTCCCAATTGCCAGAACGGTGGCAACAAGGCAGGGATGATCAGCATGCCCATGAGTCGGGGACCCAAACTCGGCGTGACCCCTATCAAAGGGAGAATAGCCAATCTCTCGTGGGGAAGAGAAGGCGATGCGGCGAACGTGTTATTCTAGAGTCAATTCCTTTCGACGAAAAAGTCCTTCGATTTGTTCGCCTAAACACTTTGAAAAGCTGATTGATATGTGCTACGATGAGATCAAAGACCCCCAGGAACATTTAACTGCCTTTGAGGGGTGGATGAACCTAGAAGGTGTTCCTGATGCAATACAGTGTTGAGAGTTTCCGATAACACTTGCAGGACCAACGATCAAGTGATTTAACTCACTCCTTCAAGGATCCATTATGTTCTTCTCGGATATCTCTAAAAAATTTCTGACCAAATTCACCACACAGATCACCAAAGCAAAGCATCCCATAAATCTCCTAGGGGTGACTCAAGAAGACGGCGAACCGATAAGAAAATTAGACTAATTAATGATGAATGCCTAGAAATTGACGACCTCAAAGATTCGGTTGCAAGCCTCAGCCTGACCAACAGACTGATAAACATAGACTTCCGTAAACACCTTACCACAAAGCCTATTTGGACCATGCATGAAATCTAAACAGTGGCCAAGGAATACATAAATGACGAAGAGGTGAGTCAGGTTATGGCAGCCAATAAATAGAGCACAAACAACCCGCCTAATCGTTAAAACATCCCTTCTCAAGCTGCCCGGGAAGGAGCCAAAGAACAAGCAAACAAGCCTCCCAACCCCCAAGAATTGGAAGGTTCACGAACTACATGTCCCTAACCGCCCCGATTGTAGAGGTTTATCTGCAACGTCCTTTGCCCTCTTCTCGGCCTCCTCTACGCGACGCTCAGCCTTTGAAGGTTGCACTTGCAAAGACGTCTCGAGGTCAAAAAGATGCTGGATCTTGTCCACGGCCTCTTTTGCCTCTCTCTCCACCTTGATACAGGCATTCGTCAGGTCAAATTGATCTTGGTGAAGCTTCCCATCCAAAATAAGTGACTACCCCATAATTGTCTCCATTTTGCGAACCACCGTCGCAGAACAGAGCAAAAAGCAGTAGACCCACTTCACTTAAGCGACCAAGTCGCAGTCGGTAAAGAACTCCTCTGTCTCTGAAAGCAAATTCTCATCAATGAAAGCCAAGAGCCTTCTCCATCACAGAACGGACAACAACCTCCTTCTCATTTCCGCTTGATGTCATCTTTCATTTTTTTTCCAAGGAAACGAGGTGTGATCTCATGGAGATTATCCTCAACCTAGTGTATTCAAAATTGATCCAATTCGAATAAAATTGATGGACCGAACCATAAAAACAAAAAACCAAAATAACCGAAAAGACCAAAAAATGATGTTTTACAGTTTTTGTTGCAGTTCGGTGGGTTTTGATTATGCTAAGGAAAACCCTAACCAAACCAAATCGAACTAGTATTTAATGGAAACCCTGAATTACAACCCCCAGGGCTCAAGCCCAAACCAAATGACCTAACCCTTCTCCCTCTTCAATCTTCAGTCTTCACACTTCACACTCACTACATTGAAAACACTCCCTCCCAGTCTCCCACGTCCTCTCACAGAGATGAAATCATCCCTCTTCCCCCACCGTCGACGCTGCCTCAGAAGCCACAACACCCTAACTCACACGCATCCTATGGCGGCATGACCCAGTGGTGGACGAAATTGTGATTCGTACTCTTTGTACTTGTATGAAATTTATTATAATGGCTCTTTGCTATGTGTGGACACAACTCCGTTCAACTAACCAGCAAGTGTACTGGGTCGTCCAAGTAATAAACCTTACGTGAGTAAGGGTCGATCTCACAGAGATTGTTGGTATGAAGCAAGCTATGGTCATCTTATAAATCTCAGTCAGGCGAATTATAATTGATTATGGATTTTTGAATAATAATAAATAATAAGCAGGAAATAAGGATAAATAACATAGGATAGAAATACTTATGTAAATTAATGATGGGAATTTCAGATAAGCGTATGGAGATACTGTGCCCTTTCTTTTTCTACTTTCCTACTTCTTCCTTCAATCCTTCTTACTCCTTTCCATGGCAAGCTGTATGTAGGGCATCACTGTTGTCAATGGCTACATCCCATCCTCTCAGTGAAAAAGGTCCAAATGCTCTGTCACAGCACGGCTAATCATTTGTCGGTTCTTAATCAGGTTGGAATAGAATCCCTTGATTCTTTTGCGTCTGTCACTAACGCCCAGCCTTCAGGAGTTTGAAGCTCGTCACAATCATTCAATCCCAGAATCCTACTCGAAATACCACAGACAAGGTTTATACTTTCCGGATTCTCATGAATGCCGCCATCAATCTAGCTTATACTACGAAGATTCTGTTTAAGGAATCCAAGAGATATGCGCCCGGCCTAAGGTAGAACGGAAGTGGTTGTCAGTCACGCGCGTTCATAGGTGAGAATGATGATAAGTGTCACGGATCATCACATTCATCAAGTTGAAGTACAACGAATATCTTAGAATAGGAATAAAGAGAATCGAATAGAAACAGTAGTAATTGTATTAAAACTTGAGGTACAGCAGAGCTCCACACCCTTCATCTATGGTGTGTAGAAACTCCACCGTTGAAAATACATAAGTGAAAGGTTCAGGCATGGCCGAATGGCCAGCCCCCAAAACGTGATCAATATCTTCCTAAGATGAAGAATAAAACAAAACTGAGACCAAAGATGTCTAATACAATAGTAAATTATCCTATTTATACTAGACTAGCTACTAGGGTTTATATAAGTAAGTAATTGATGCATAAATCCACTTCCGGGGCCCACTTGGTGTGTGTTTGGGCTGAGCTTGATCTATCCACGAGCTGAGGCTTCTTTTGGAGTTGAACGCCAAGTTTCAATGTGTTTTGGGCGTTCAACTCCGGGTCGTGACGTGTTTCTGGCGTTTTACTCCAGACAGCAGCATGGAACTGGCGTTGAGCACCAGTTTACGTCGTCAATTCCTGAATAAAGTATGGGCTATTATATATTGCTGGAAAGCTCTGGATGTCTACTTTCCAACGTCGTTAAGGGCGCGCCATTTGAAGTTCTGTAGCTCCAAAAAATCCATTTTGAGTGTAGGGAGGTCAGATTCCAACAGCATTAGCAGTCCTTTGTCAGCCTCCTATCAGAGTTTTGCTCAAGTCCCTCAATTTCAGCCAGAAATTACTTGAAATCACAGAAAAACACACAAACTCATAGTAAAGTCCATAAATGTGAATTTAACATAAAAACTAATGAAAACATCCCTAAAAGTAGCTTGAACTTACTAAAAACTACCTAAAAACAATGCCAAAAAGTGTATAAATTATCCGTTCATCACAACACCAAACTTAAATTGTTGCTTGTCCCCAAGCAACTGAAAATCAAATAGGATAAAAAGAATAGAATATACTATAAATTCTAGAATATCAATTAATATTAATTATAATTAGATGAGCAGGACTTGTAGCTTTTTGCTTCTGAACAGTTTTGGCATCTCACTTTTTCCTTTGAAGTTTAGAATGATTGGCTTCTCTAAGAACTTAGAATTTCGGATAGTGTTATTGACTTTCCTAGTTAAGTATGTTGGTTCTTGAACATAGCTACTTATGAATCTTGGCCGTGGCCCTAAGCACTTTGTTTTCCAGTATTACCACTGGATACATAAATGCCACAGACACATGACTGGGTGAACTTTTTCAGATTGTGACTCAGCTTTGCTAAAGTCCCCAGTTAGAGGTGTCCAAAGCTCTTAAGCACACTCTTTTTGCTTTGGATCACGACTTTAACCACTCAGTCTCAAGCTTTTCACTTGGACCTTCATGACACAAGCACATGGTTAGGGACAGCTTAATTTAGCCGCTTTTCACTTGGACCTTCACTTAGTTGAACCGGCTTGCCTTTGGAGTCTCTTTTCCATTAAGCTCCTTCCACACATATGCCCATAAGGACTTGGTCCAACCTTTGATTAAAGTTGACCCTTCTAGTGTAGGGGCATTCATCTCCTTGCATCATGGAATGCCAACCTCACATTTTCCGGACTAAAATCTAAGTATTTCCCCCGAACCATTGTGAGATAATTCTTTGGACTCGGATTCTCACTTTGATCATGGTTCCTAGTGATCCATGCATTGGCATAGAACTCTTGAACCATTAAGATTCTGACTTGTTGCATGGGGTTGGTTAGGACTTCCCAACCTCTTCTTCGGATTTCATGTCGGACCTCCGGATACTCATTTTTCTTGAGTTTGAAAGGGACCTCAGGGATCACCTTCTTCTTTGCCACAACATCATAGAAGTGGTCTTGATGGCTTTTGGAGATGAATCTTTCCATCTCCCATGACTCAGAGGTGGAAGCTTTTGTCTTCCCTTTTCCTTTTCTAGAGGATTCTCCGGCCCTAGGTGCCATTGATGGTAATGGAAAAACAAAAAGATTATGCTTTGACCACACCAAACTTAAAATATTGCTCGCCCTCGAGCAAGAAAAGAAAGAAGAGATGAAGAAGAAGAATAAAATATGGAGGAGAGTGAGGGAAGGTGTTTCGGCCAAGGTGTAGAAGAGGGGGTTTGTGTTGTGTGAAAATGAAGTAGAATGGAAGGGTATATATAGGGAGGGGAGTGGGTGTAGTTTCGGTCATTTAGGGTGGGTTTGGGTGGGAAAGATTTTTGAATTTTGAAGGTGGGTGGGGTTTATGGGGAAGAGTGGATGGATGTGAATGGTGAAGGGGTTAATTGGGAAGAGAGATTGAAGTTGTTGGGAAGTGTGTTTATGGGGAGGAGAGAATGAATAGTGAGAAGAGGGGAGAATATGTTAGGTGGGGATCCTGTGGGGTCCACAGATCCTGAGATGATCATGTGGGGTCCACAGATCCTGAGGTGTCAAGGATTTACATCCCTGCACCAATTAGGCATGTAAAATGCCTTTGCACACCATTCTGGCGTTTAAACGCCGAAGTGATGCACACTCTGGGCGTTCAATGCCCACGTGTAGCATGTTTCTGGCGTTGAACGCCAGTTCCATGCTTGTTACTGGCGTTCAGCACCAGCTTTCCTCAAGGCACATTCCTGGTGTTCAAACGCCAAGATGTTGCTTGTTTCTGGCGTTCAGCGCCAGAAACATGCTCTGTTCTGGCGTTGAACGCCAGCCAGATGCACCTTACTGGCGTTTAAACGCCAGTAAGTCCTTCCTCCAGGGTGTGATTTTTCTTCTGCTGTTTTTGATTCTGTTTTTAATTTTAGTATTTTTTTGTGACTCCACATGATCATGAACCTAATAAAACACAAAATAACAATAAAATTAAATTAAAATTAGATATATAAAAATTGGGTTGCCTCCCAACAAGCGCTTCTTTAGTGTCATTAGCTTGATAGTGGGCTCTCATGGAGCCTCACAGATATTCAGAGCATAATGAGGGCCTACCAACACCAAACTTAGAGTTTGAATGAGGGGGCTTCTCAACACCAAACTTAGAGTTTGGTTGTGGCCTCCCAACACCAAACTTAGAGTTTGACTGTGGGGGCTCTTTTTGACTCTGTACTGAGAGAAGCTTTTCATGCTTCCTCTCCATGGTTGCAGAGGAAGGTCCTTGAGCTTTAAACACAAGGTAGTCCCCATTCAATTGAAGGACTAATTCTCTTCTACTAACATCAATCACAGCTTCTGCTGTGGCTAGGAAGGGTCTTCCAAGGATGATGCATTCATCTTCTTCCTTCCTAGTGTCTAAGATTATGAAATCAGCAGGGATGTAAAGGCCTTCAACCTTTACTAACACGTCCTCTACTAATCCATAAGCTTGTCTTACTGACTTGTCTGCCAATTGAAGTGAGAATAAGGCAGGCTGTACCTCAATGATCCCTAGTTTCTCCATTACAGAGAGTGGCATAAGATTTATGCCTGACCCCAGGTCACACAGAGTCTTGTTAAAGGTCATGGTGCCTATGGTACAGGGTATTAAGAATTTACCAGGATCTTGTCTCTTTTGAGGTAGAGTTTTCTGAATCCATGTATCTAGTTCACTAATGAGCAAGGGGGATTCACCTTCCCAAGTTTCATTACCAAACAACTTGGCATTCAGCTTCATGATAGCTCCTAGATATTGAGCAACTTGCTCTCCAGTTACATCTTCATCCTCTTCTGAGGAGGAATAGTCTTCAGAGCTCATGAATGGCAGAAGGAGATTTAGTAGAATCTCTATGGTCTATATATGAGCCTCAGATTCCTTTAGGTCCTCAATAGGGAACTCATTCTTGCCTGAGAGACGTCCCAGGAGGTCTTCCTCACTAGGATTTTCGTCCTTATCCTCCCTTGTGCATTCGGCCATATTGATTACTTCAATGGCCTTGCGATCTCCTTTTGGATTCTCTTCTGTATTGCTTGGGAGAATACTGGGAGGAGCTTCAATGACTTTCTTACTCAGCTGGCCCACTTGTGCCTCCAAATTTCTGATGGAGGACCTTGTTTCACTCATGAAACTTAAAGTGGCCTTTGACAGATTAGAGACTAAGTTTGCTAAATTAGAGGGGCTCTGTTCAGAACCTCTGTCTTTTGCTGAGAAGATGATGGAAAAGGCTTGTTATTATTGAGCCTATTTCTTCCACCATTATTAAAGCCTTGTTGAGGCTTTTGTTGATCCTTCCATGAGAAATTTGGATGATTTCTCCATGATGAGTTATAGGTGTTTCCATAAGGTTCACCCATGTAATTAACCTCTGCCATTGCAGGGTTTTCAGGATCATAAGCTTCTTCAGAACTTGCCTCTTTAGTACTGTTGGATGCATTTTGCCATCCATTCAGACTTTGAGAGATCATGTTGACTTGCTGAGTCAACACTTTGTTCTGAGCTAATATGGCATTCAGAGCATCAATTTCAAGAACTCCCTTCCTCTGAGGCGTCCCATTATTCACGAAATTCCTCTCAGAAGTGTACATGAATTGGTTATTTGCAACCATGTCAATAAGTTCTTGAGCTTCTGCAGGTGTTTTCTTTAGGTGAATAGATCCACCTGTAGAATGGTCTAATGACATTTTCGAAAATTCAGATAGACCATAATAGAATATATCTAATATGGTCCATTCTAAAAACATGTCAGACGGACACCTTTTGGTCAACTGCTTGTATCTTTCCCAAGCTTCATAGAGGGATTCACCATCCTTTTGCTTGAATGTTTGAACATCCACTCTAAGCTTGCTCAGCTTTTGAGGAGGAAAGAATTTATCCAAGAAGGCCGTGACCAGCTTTTCCCAGGAGTCTAGGCTATCTTTAGGTTGTGAATCCAACCATGTTCTAGCTTTGTCTCTTATAGCAAAAGGGAAAACCATAAGCCTGTAGACTTCAGGATCTACTCCATTTGTCTTAACAGTCTCACAAATCTGCAAGAACTCAGTTAAAAACTGGTAAGGATCTTCAGATGGAAGTCCATAAAACTTGTAGTTCTGTTGCATTAAAGTAACTAGTTGAGGTTTAAGCTCAAAATTGTTGGCTCCAATGGCAGGAATGGAGATGCTTCTTCCATCAAATTTGGACGTTGGTTTTGTGAAATCAACAAGCATCCTCCTTGCATTATTATTATTTTCGGCTGCCATCTCCTTCTCTTGTTCAAAAATTTCTGAAAGGTTGTTTCTGGATTGTTGTAATTTAGCTTCTCTTAGTTTCCTATTCAGAGTCCTTTCAGGTTCTGGATCAGCTTCAACAAGAGTGTCTTTTTCCTTGTTCCTGCTCATATAGCGAAGAAGAGAACAAGAAAAGAAAGAGGAATCCTCTATGTCACAGTATAGAGATTCCTTTATGTTAGTAGAAGAAGAAATGGAATAGGAGTGAAGAAGAATGAATAGTCTGAATAAAGGGTAAAGGTAGGGGCAGTGATTTGAGATGAAGAGAGGTGAAGAAAAGTGTTAGTAAATAAATAAATAAATAGATAGAATGAGAGATAGAGAATTTCGAAAATAATTTTGAAAAAGTGGTTAGTGATTTTCGAAAATTAAAGATAAGATATGATTAAAATTAAAATTTAAACAATTAAAAATAATTTTTTTTGAAAAAGAGGGAGGTATTTTCAAAAATTAGAGGGGGAAAAGTAGTTAGGTGGTTTTGAAAAAGATAAAAAACAAATAAAAAGTCAAATAGTTAGTTGAAAAAGATATTAAAATCAAATTTGAAAAGATAAGAAGATAAGAAGTTAGATAAGATATTTTGAAATCAAATTTTTGAAAAAGATAAAATTTTGAAAAAGATAAGATATAAAAGCTTTGATAAGATATGTTTGAAAAAGATTTAATTTTTAAAATTAAAATTAATTACTTTACTAATAAGAAACTACAAGATAAGATTCTAGAATTTAAAGATTTAACCTTTCATCCCTCTTCCCCCACCGTCGACGCTGCCTCAGAAGCCACAACACCCTAACTCACACGCATCCTATGGCGGCATGACCCAGTGGTGGACGAAATTGTGATTCGTACTCTTTGTACTTGTATGAAATTTATTATAATGGCTCTTTGCTATGTGTGGACACAACTCCGTTCAACTAACCAGCAAGTGTACTGGGTCGTCCAAGTAATAAACCTTACGTGAGTAAGGGTCGATCTCACAGAGATTGTTGGTATGAAGCAAGCTATGGTCATCTTATAAATCTCAGTCAGGCGGATTATAATTGATTATGGATTTTTGAATAATAATAAATAATAGGCAGGAAATAAGGATAAATAACATAGGATAGAAATACTTATGTAAATTAATGATGGGAATTTCAGATAAGCGTATGGAGATACAGTGCCCTTTCTTTTTCTACTTTCCTACTTCTTCCTTCAATCCTTCTTACTCCTTTCCATGGCAAGCTGTATGTAGGGCATCACCGTTGTCAATGGCTACATCCCATCCTCTTAGTGAAAAAGGTCCAAATGCTCTGTCACAGCACGGCTAATCATCTGTCGGTTCTCAATCAGGTTGGAATAGAATCCCTTGATTCTTTTGCGTCTGTCACTAACGCCCAGCCTTCAGGAGTTTGAAGCTCGTCACAGTCATTCAATCCCAGAATCCTACTCGGAATACCACAGACAAGGTTTAGACTTTCCGCATTCTCATGAATTCTGCCATCAATCTAGTTTATACCACGAAGATTCTGTTTATGGAATCCAAGAGATATGCGCCCGGCCTAAGGTAGAACGGAAGTGGTTGTCAGTCACGCGCGTTCATAGGTGAAAATGATGATGAGTGTCACGGATCATCACATTCATCAAGTTGAAGTGCAACGAATATCTTAGAATAGGAATAAAGAGAATTGAATAGAAACAGTAGTAATTGTGTTAAAACTTGAGGTACAGCAGAGCTCCACACCCTTCATCTATGGTGTGTAGAAACTCCACCGTTGAAAATACATAAGTGAAAGGTTCAGGCATGGCCGAATGGCCAGCCCTAAAAACGTGATCAATAGCCTCCTAAGATGAAGAATAAAACAAAACTGAGACCAAAGATGTCTAATACAATAGTAAATTATCCTATTTATACTAGATTAGCTACTAGGGTTTACATGAGTAAGTAATTGATGCATAAATCCACTTCCGGGGCCCACTTGGTGTGTGTTTGGGCTGAGCTTGATCTATCCACGAGCTGAGACTTCTTTTGGAGTTGAACGCTAAGTTGTAACGTATTTTGGGCGTTCAACTCCGGGTCGTGACGTGTTTTTGGCGTTTTACTCCAGACAGCAGCATGAAACTGGCGTTGAGCGCCAGTTTACGTCATCAATTCCTGAATAAAGTATAAACTATTATATATTGCTGGAAAGCTCTGGATGTCTACTTTCCAACGCCATTGAGAGTGCGCGATTTGAAGTTCTGTAGCTCCAGAAAATCCATTTTGAGTGCAGGGAGGTCAGATTCCAACAGCATCAGCAGTCCTTTGTCAGCCTCCTATCAGAGTTTTGCTCAAGTCCCTCAATTTCAGCCAAAAATTACCTGAAATCACAGAAAACTCATAGTAAAGTCCAAAAATGTGAATTTAACATAAAAACTAATGAAAACATCCCTAAAAGTAGCTTGAACTTACTAAAAACTACCTAAAAACAATGCCAAAAAGTGTATAAATTATCCGCTCATCACCTAGCCTTCTCCTTTGTAGTGCTTCTCTCTCCATCCTCCTCTATGGCACCATGCAGCCGTCGTCGTCCCCACGCACAGTTGCACTCTCCACTCCCAGTCACAGACTCACAGTCCTCTACTCCTATTTGTTATCTACGTTCAGCCGTGTAGCCGCTGTCTTCTCAAATTGTAGTGCCTTCTTTTGCAGTTCACAGCGTCATCATCTTCATAGTTTGCAGCGCCTCGTCTTCGCATATATGTGATTTGCAATTCTAAACTATTTTTTGGAACTAACTATTTATTATTATTTTTATTTTTTGGTTCTGATCTGATACTTGTTTATGTTCTGATTTGTTATTTTAATTTTTGGTTGTGATTATTGTTCTTGGTCATGAGTTTTTGTTTAGGGTTTTGGATCTGAGTATTCTTATCTTTGATGGTATATTCTATTCTAATTTTTTATTATAATTTTTTTATGATTATTTGTTTTGGATTCTTATTTTTTATTTAGGGTTTTGATTCTATTTTAATTTTGTTTGTTCTAATATTTGATTTCGGTGCATTATATATGATTAAAATAGAATATTTTTTGAATTAATTGAAAAACCGAAAAAATCGAACCAAACTAAACTGATTTTAATTGATTTGATTTGGTTTGGTTGGTCTCAATAAAAAAATCGAGCCAAATCAAACCGAAAAATTAATGAATTGGATCGAATTATTTTTTCTTAAATAACTGAATCAAACCGCACCGCAAATACCTCTATCCGAGCCTAAATGACCGTGACCTCGCGATGCCCCTCAGCATTGGCACCTGAGGCAGGGACCTCCTCAACATGAGGCTCTTCCACATCAAGGAAGGCAACCATGAGGTTTCCATGGTTGTACCAGCCATATTAACTGCAAACAGAAATATCTTATGAGAACAAGCATACAGAAGGGGGTACAAAAACAAAGTGAAAAGAGAGAAACCTACCAACATATTGGCAACCGACTTTTCGGTCACCCATCACATGTCGGTGGTTTAGCGTCCTATTCGCAAAAATGATCGTTAATACCTCGACTGTATTCTTAATCTCCCGACTTAGCCCTTCATAAGACATTTTTACTAAATAATCCACAGTGGCCTCATACTTTCAGTAAGTCAGGAACCTTTGTTCCCCCTCCAAAGTCAGCCAAAATGGATGATGTCCCCTTGCCAGCCTCACCTTGAAGTACTCCTCCTTGAACCCATGGAAGGAGTCCCCGAAGAGTCCGATAATCTTCCGACCTTGAACGGCTCGGAAGGACATATAGCCCTTCTTGTGCTTAGCTTCAGGGTGCGGCACGGTGAGTATGAAGAAGTACAGAAAACTTCCACAATGGCCAGGATTTCAAGATACTCGAACACAAGCTCAAAACACCTAATAGCCACCCAGCTATTAGGATGAAGGTGTGAAGGGGGAACACTACACCAGTTCAGGAGCCCGATCATAATGTCGGAAAAGAAAAAACGAACCCCTACAATATCAAACATGTGTTTATATACCCACATCCAATCAAAAACCTGGAGAGCCTCCATATTTACATAGCAAACGTGCTCCTAGGGGTCGGGGAGGGAGAGTTCATAATGTTCCTCTGCAGCGCCTCCACCACAAATCACACCGGTATCCCAAAGATCCTATAAATCTTCCTCACCAAGACGCGAAGGGGTCTCTACTACATTGGTATTACGCCAGAAATACATCAGGAGAACCCCTTCAACCGTAAATACGAGCTCCCATTGAGGTTTAGCTCTCCTTCACACTATACCTACAAATTCGGGGCACCACCACCACCACTGTAAGCCTACGAGCTATAGATAAACAGTCCACAAACTATTAAAACTCAAGGGAAAGCTAAGCCTAAGTCCTAAATGGAAAGGCTGTAGCACCCCTTCTTGACCTCCTAAAACCACCCTCATGGTGGAGCTATGCTATCAATCGCATTTCCATAACAGTAAACAAAAATACAAGGAAAATCGACGAGGGAGAAAAAAAACCCTTACTTGATTAGGAAGTAGCTGAATATCACGAACAATGAACGACGAAAAAGTGCAAAAAAATGCCTTTAAGCAAAGACGATTCCAGAAGTGGTCGAAGCAGCTCCCACGACGAAGAACCAAAGAAAAATGGAAAAGAAGGAAGCACACACGAAGGTGATGAAGAGGAAGTTAGGAAATAAAGCTACAAATGTAACTGAAGTAGCTTTTGAATGAAGGCATTCAAAAAGTGCGAATACAAAAAGTTAGGACGGTAATAGGATAAAATCAAGCGCGGCAGCAATTAATGAGCCCTTTCACATCAATTGACGTGATGTCTCGAGAACCGCACGCACAATCTCTAGGATCAGAAACCCTTTAGAAATCGTTAGATTCCAACTGACCTACCAGGAGTCAGGTTTGACCTGGGTCCACGAAAACGTGACATCCCTACCAGGGCCACGCCATGTCTGGGGGCACTATTACAGGCTCAGGTTCCAGCCTTAGTAGCCCAACGACGAATCCGGCCCTCAAGCCCAATTCGACCCCTTCGCCCCAAGAATCCAGGACCTTCTGAACTGCCTCAGCTCACTCACCATCATTCAGATACAAATTGTGTCTTTTCCCATTTGAAAGATCTCTTAGATAAATAAAAGCGCCCATATAAAGGGAATCTCATACTCCTCCTAGGTACGTCGTGATACACAAATTCTAAAACCCTACCTCTTAGATCTATTTTGACTTGAGCGTCGAAGTGTCTTTGCAAGTCACCCCTTCCTCCTTTCACTCCACCGGACTTGACGCCGCCAAACTCGTCACCTATAGATCCCATTGTTCTAAATAACTTGCGAACAATTATATATAGACGTAAGGAGAATAAAAGACCATGATATAAAAGGAAACAACTCATAAAAAAATACTTTATGAAAAGAATTAATATCTTAAATAAAAAATAGTTTGTAAAAAGAACAACTCTCATCGTACTAAAATCAACTAAATCTAGTTATATTGACTATTTTAAATTTGTATATTCAGGTATAATTTCTAATTGAGTGTTTCTCGCAATCATGCTAACTTAAATATTACCGTCTTTATTATTAGTACACCCACCATAAAATAACAAATTCGTCAAAACATTGAGAATTTGAAATAAAGAAATGGTAATAAGTAATAACATTGTCTCTTCAATCCATTTTTTTTTTTTGTAAATTTTATCGAAAAAACTTTTTCAACTCGAAAGGACTAAAATATTTTTGAAAACATACATCATTTGAAAATTAAATAGCAAGCGTACTGATAAGAATCCAACAAAGAAACACATAATATTGATAATCTTACGGATATACAGAGCACAATAGTATACAGAGCCAGATCTGAGATCTGGATCTCGTTATTTATGTTTGTCATGAACGAAATCATCGTACAACTTCAATCTTTTGTATGACAGAGACTTGCACTTCATTCTATGTCATCCGAAATTCACATCACTTTTCACATGGATATATTTGTTGGTTGAATCAGAGAGTTTAAAGTACAAAGGTTTAAAATTTCTAAAAATATAATCATTTGAATTTTCTTTTTTATATAATTTTAGTTTTGTTTTCCTTAATGTTAAGTTTTAGCCTCTATTTCTGAATATAACTTTTTCGCCCCTTATGAAAAGTTTAATATTCTTATAAATATCACACTTTAATAGTATTGAACCATAAATTAAAATCTAGAGTTAAAAAATAAACTAAAAGTTAAGAAAAATCAGAATATAAAAACTTAAAGATATATATTTATGGTAGAAACTTAAAATATATTTTTTCATTCATGCTGTCTCATATTAAGATATATATATATATATATATATATATATATATATATATATATATATATATATATATATATATATATATAAAATAGTATTTTGATAATGTTTATATATCATTAATTAGAAGAGGAAAAATTCATAAATCACTTTATGTATAAACATATAGATGATACGGATTAAAAAAAATTATCAACATACAATTATCATTTTGACAAGTGATTATAAAAAAATAACGTTTACTGATTTATTAATTTTTTAATTATAATAGAATGTTCCCAAATATTTAAAACATGATATGTAGTTTCAGAATTATTGTTAATTTCAATTACGTTAACAGTGTTTATTATGTTAATTTGAATAATTTAATGTATATAAATTTTTTTTGCTATTTATATGACTTGGGATTAATATAAAATTTTATAACTACAATATAATTATATATGATATAAATTTTAATTCAACTAAAAGGTTTTGTCAAATTCATCTATAATGAAAGAATTACTACCAGTCAATAATATAAACACGATCAATTTAAATCAATATTAGTTAAAATGTATCTCATCGTATCCATGTTATCAGTATAAAATTACATTTTGTTTGGGTTATATATACATATGATTTTACCTAAATGACTTTTGAGATAATGAAAATTGAGTGAAAAATATGTAAATATGTATATAAGATATTTTATACATATTACATATTAGTAATAATATATAATATTAAAATTAAAATTCTTTTATTCTTTATTTTGTTCACATAATTAATGTATATTTAGAGGGTTATAAACCCAAAGTGAGAAACATAGAGATAAACATAATACACAATACATTGAAGTTAAAAAGAGATATAATAAGCATAGGAAATTCAACATATATTAACAGAGGAAAACATCATTTTCATTTAGAGTATGAAGAAAGGGAAAAAAGAAAAGATAAAAGAAATTAAAAAAATTGGAATCCACAATTTCCATTACCCATAAAAGTAGGCAATGAAGAAAAAAAAAAGATGTGGCCTATAAGTTAAGCATATTTCATCTCAAACATAAATGATCCAACACTTCTCTACCATAGCCCTACATTTTCATTTAATTGCCGTTACAACTTCTGTTTTCACTTTTCATTTTACTTTTTGGAATTGCTCACATGCTTTCTCTGTCCTTGAGTGAGTCTCACAAGATTAGGATACTATGAATTATTATTTCCATGCCTCCAACTTTTTTCTAGAAAAAGAGTCTAATAATTTAACCACTCCTACATGTGATAGTAACATATATATTTGCGTGGAGTGATTAAATGATGGAGTGGGGTGGAAAACAAAAAGATATATGAATAGTGTTACTTAGGTAAATTTTGACTTTCATTGAGTAATATTCTCTTAGCTTGTACTCTTAAGTGGTAATTTTATTTATTTGCAAATTTAAAATGTTATTTCATTTGAAGAAAAATTATTATCCTTATAAGTTATTAGTAGAGTTTTACTAATGAGTATTTCATTAAAAAAAAAAAGAATTATTAGGGTTTTGAAGAAAAAGATGTGTTTTTTTCACATTTTTAAATACATTAATGAATTACAATTTTTTTTATTTTCTACCATATTCTCCAATTTTTATTAAGTTAAGAATTAATTTATTACAAATCAAAATTCTATTTAAAAATATATCGTTAATTAATAAATTATTATATAAACAAGACGATTTATTTAACCAAATGAATAAACGAACTATTTGGCTAACCTAAATTAATTAAATGGATTATAAATTTAACTTTTAATATTCACACCAATAAATTTTCTATTATTATTAGTAGTATTTAGTTTGAAAAGAATATAACTATCTATTATAGAAAATTATTAAATGATGCACCTCACCTCTAGTTGTCCACTGCCAATCAAAACATGCCGCATTTAGTCCCAAAGCTGCTGCATTAAATATACGCTCAAAGTCAAGGGAGGCTATCCACAAAATTTAACATCAAATTATTGCTGTTATTATTATTGTCATTATATATAAATCACTATTCATTTATTGTTTTTCAGCATTATTATACTAGTATATGCTAGTATATCTTAAATTAAATAGGAGCCCAAAAAAAAAAAAAGAAACATGTGGCACCATATGATTGGTCCAGCATTTTTTCCCTTTAATTTGATAGTTGCTAGCTAGATCCACACAAAAGCATATATATAGAATAGTCCAACCCAAATTTTATGTTGCATCCTGTGAAAGTTAATTAGATTAGATATATGCATATATGGCATCCATGAGAATAACAATGGTAGCCAGCTTCTCACACCGAAAAGTAAAAGGAATATCACATGCTTCCAATACAAAAATTTTTCCAAATTGGAAAAAATAAATAAAAAATGGACTTTCAAGCATGTCAATATACCTTATTTTGCTAGCAAGAATTTCGTGACAGCATAATGTTTTTCTCTTATATAGCTATGTTTTCCTCTTTAGCTAGCAAGGGTTATTTAATTTTATGCAATATATATATAGTACCATTCATATTATCGTATATATAAATTGAATGACATTATATTCCCCATCTCACACATGAAAATAAAAAGTCATGGTTAAATTTCATGATTATTAATAATGTAAAGTATATAGGTTGAGTCTTATATTACGATCCAGATATTTGGTGGCATTGGTCTCTTCTGATCTTTTACCCATCATTTGTTTTTTGGCCATTGTTGCTAATATGATCTCTTATTGTGTCAAATTCATGTACCCTTTTCCCTAAATTATTGATATGACCAAAATTGATAAACAAATTTCATGCTTTGTTTTCGTGTATTTGATTTATATGGTAATAATTAATAATTCAACTAATGATTTAGCCTAACAATGAAAAAGTTAGCCAATAAAGAGTTCCTGGCGACAATAACAAAGAATATATATATATATATATATATATATATATATATATATATATATATATATATATATATATGTTTTTTATGTTCATTAAATTGTACACTTGGACACTATAGTCACGTCATATTTTTCTCCTCTATACGGTATCAATTATTGAAGATATTTATTTTTTTAAGAGCACAAAATTTTTTTTTCAATTTTGATTTACTTTCATTGTAATTCCTTTTACACAATTATCATATTATTTATATTTGAATTATTTTATACCTAAAGTTCTAACTTCATGGGATGCTATGATTTTTGTTTAACTATATTCTTATTAATTAATATAAATATATATAATGTCATGAATACTCTACATAATATAATCAAAACAATAACCTTAGCTTTTACTAATAAAGTAAGAACATACAAGAAGTCTTTTATATATGCTACTTATTATTATTATTATTATTATTTTAGGGTGATAATACATATTCTACTAGCTACTAACTAGTTGCCAAGATTCATAAATTGAAATTAAATGGATCCGTAATAAACACAGTGCTCTTCATTATGTATCTTCCATTTTTCCCGGTAACTTGTTAAGTACATACACAGTTCACTGTATTAATCAGAAGTAACTAATTAAATTAAAATAAAAATGAAAAAGAAGAAACAGAAAATTAAAACAGCATATATAATAAGGTTAGTAACTAATATTGTTTTGAAGTGTTCCTTGAAGCAAATATTCCAGAATATTATTCATAATTCGAGTTGACAATCATGAAAGTTTCTCAAGTCTTCTTCATATGTATTTGTGCTAAATTAAAGTTAAAACAAATAACTTTATCTACAGCTCTCTACAAAGAAATTAAAGATTAACATGCAATATAAGTAACTACTTAATTATCAAATGCAAACAATTAAACCAAATTCATCGTAAAATAAACATCAAGTTACAAAGTTGAATAGAGATCCTAAACTTCTCAGAACCTCCAATTAACACATCTAATAATAGTTATAATAATAGTAATTAATATATATATATATATATATATATATATAGAATAAAAGAAAAAGAAAAGAAAAAGATAGATTTAGTTTTACCCTAGTCAGAAAGATCAAGATATTTCTTCTTTTTTTTTTCCTTCTTTTTCTCCATTATCCTCCTCTTGCAGCTTCTTCTTTCCACTTCCTTAATCCTCCTTTGAAATTATTAAAGTAACATCACATATCCCAAACTTAGGGAATGGTGTGTTCTTTTTCTTTTCTTTTTTTCTTTTTTTTTTTTTGAATATATATAATTTGAATGTTATTAGAAGATAGGAGATAACTCCATGATCTCCTCACCATGACCAACATTCTCATCCAATAGCCACTTCTCAAGGAATGACAATGGAGGGTTATTATTGTCATTATTATTCTTATCCCTACTCTTACTATTCTTCCTCTCCTCTTGATCCTCATAGTCCTCTTCTTCTTCCTCAATTTCATGATGATGATGATGATGAGAAAAAGTAGTAGCAGCAGCAGGTTCTGAAGAACATTTGTGATTATTATTATTAGGCATAGAATCACAAGTAGATTTGTCCCAGCAAGAAGCAGTAGTAGTGTTGAGATTCTCAAAGGAAAGAATAGATTCAAAGTCTTGATGATGATTCTGATGATGATGAAGCTCAAGATTCAAAGCAGGCATAGAAACAGACTTGACTAGAAGAACCTCCTTATTATCATTGTTGTTGTTATTGTTTTCTTCATCAATCTCATGATGATTTGATGATGGTCCTCCTCCTCCTTTGATGATGAATGGAGAAGATGATGAAGATGGTTTTGGAGAAGTTCTCATCCAACCTTCTAGAAGCCTTGAAATGTTCTCAGTGCTTGATGCATAGGATGTGGTAATTGATGAACACTGAGTAGAAGACTTATTATCTGATGATGAAATTCTGTCACTGAAGCTCTTAGATGACGCTTGAAGGTGCTGATGAGAAGAAGAATCCATGGACGCTGTTTGTTGTTGTTGGAATTTCTTGAGCTTCTTCTTTAGATGTGTGTTCCAATAATTCTTTATGTCATTGTCTGTTCTTTGTGGAAGGTATGAAGCTATGGCTGCCCATCTATATATATAAAAATAAATATTATTTTAATTCAACAAATTAAACAATAATAATATATATTAATTGAATTTGTTATATGTGGGAGAATATTACTTGTTACCAAGAAGAGCTTGCAAGTGAATAATCATTCCTTCTTCATGGGGAGTGAAGTTTCCTCTCTTGATTCCTGGCCTTAGATAATTTGTCCACCTTAGCCTACAACTTTTGCTGCATCTTGACAACCCTTTTCAACAAATAATTAACATTGTTATTCTATTGTCAAATTCATGGACTCAATTCCAATTAAAATATATAATATATAATTACCAGTATTAGTAGGGACTGATCTCCAATTTCCAGGACCATGTTCTTGGATGTAAGAGACAAGGATGATATCCTCCTCAGGTGTCCATGGACCTTTCTTGATTCCAACTTTGTCACAGCATGGAGGCCTTCCCATCTTTCTTTCTTCTCTTCACTCACTCACTCACTCACCTCTCTTTTATGCTACTAGTTTTTACAACAAGAGAAGAAAAGAGAAAGAGAAAGAGATAGAAGAGCTTTCAAATAGTACCAATGCATGTGAATGCTTTATATATACTTGATGACTTTAAAACACTAAGAGAGACCCAAATTAAATTGCACTTTATTTTTTACACACTCACATCTACCATGCCCTTCCTCTCTCACCTAACTCTTTCACTATCCCTTATTTTCTACTGTTATTTTTATAATTATCCATTATTACTCAATATTATTATATATAGAAAAACCAAAGTCAGCGACGAGTTTCAAGTTTCAACTATGTATTAATTCTCTTCTTCCTTTTTTTTTTTAAATTTTATTTTATGGGTCACGTGGCACCATGGCTTGTGTCAACAAAGTTATTAGGAAAGTGAATAGTATATTATTGATCTTGTATACGTATACCCTTTTATTCGATTGAATTTATTTGTAGGGTTTTGCTTGGATCATTTGATGTATATCTCTTAGCAAGCTAATAATCAATCACCAATGGCTAAATTAAATTTATACATGATGAGACTTTTGTAAACATCTAATAAATTGAAAAGATGGGGATGGATGGATGCAAAGCTGGGTATACTTTTCTTCTAATCTTCTATTATTATTCTTTTAATTTATTAAAAATTAAATGGGACATCTCCAATTTATTAACCGAACACAAAATTTGAAAGCAAGAATTGACATTATTTTCCAATGAGAAACGTACATATTTCTGTGTGTAATTACTTGAAACTCAATATCTAATTACTTTTAAAATAATATTATAAATTTTAAGAGAATATATAAACGAAAAAGAAAAAATAAAAAAAAATTGTATATCATCATCATTACACATTTTCTAATAATTAGTTATTTTGGGTTCTGGAGCGATGGAAACAAGAAAAGTGAATGTTTGGGAAGTAGTCCTGCCAAATTTAGCGGACTGGTAACAATTAATGAAATTTGCACAGAAGAGAGCAGAAAAGACCATAAAAATGTGCATAACATTGGGTGATTTCAGTAAGGGTTGCTGCTAGCTTTTGGGGGAATGTTTAGATAATGTTGAATTTGAACAAAGGGATGAATATATAGTGATTTATTATGGTCACTATATACTATACTACACTACATAGTCTGTGTCACCGTGCAGAATAATAATAAACCTTTTACTTTGTGTACTTTTTTCAAATGAAATTATTCAAAACCATTGATCATGGATATTACTATATATTGTACATGCATATCAAAAAGGTTACTAAGCTCGTGATAAACCAACTACCCAATATATCACTATTTTATTTTTCTTTTTTTAAAAGTTACCAGTAAAGAGTTAGGAAATTTAGCAATACTATGTTATTTTATTAAAATTACTTTTTTTCGTTATTTGATTGCTTGTAAAATATTTATAAATAAAGCATCTTTTAAATAATACGATTTTTTAAACTTTTACCAAAATTTCATCATTTTTAAATTATTTATTGAGGTGTCGTCATTTTACCACAATGGCACTTTATGTTTTGTCGAAAAATATTATCTGTCTTTTAAATTTTCATTCTTTAGTTAGCCTTTTGATTTAAATAATATTATTTAATTAATTTAAATATTTATTTTTATAGAAAATTACTTGTTTTTTATAAAAAATTACTTGTTCTGAATGATAAATAATTTTTAAAAGATACTTAATTGTCTCCCAAAAAACGCTAAAACAAAAACATCTCTAGTGACATGAAAAAAGATTAATAATATAGTAATTTATATGATATAATTGAAATATTGTAAGTTGGGTGTGTCTTTAATTTCTTAAGAGGCTCCTCAAATTAATTCTTAACCATGTGGTCAAACTGTGGCTATGTACTGAAAGCATGTGTTAGTAGCGAGTTTGTGTCACTGTCAATGCAATTTCCATAGGTCTTGCTCCTTCCTTCTTATGAGAGAGGACAATATGAACTATGCAAAATCTAACCATTCTTCAACACTAAACCATCATCACCACTTGCTAGAAAAGGTAATCAACAATTACATGCCTTCCGTACCCCCATGCTTGCTTTAGAGGAATTAGGTTTTCTAACAGAAGATCTAACTCTGATTTACTTGGCCTCCTTTATTAAGACAGACAGAATGTTAGTTTTCAAATAATATCTCTTTCAGTATTTTAATGGCTAATACTTGTGCGTTATTTAGAGAACTAAACTCCTTTCTTTGCCTCTAATATATCACCTATTATATAGCGGCTACTCATAGTGTTACTCTTTTAACCTATGGACATTCACAACATACAACACCATACACAATATACGGACACATTAACACAATTTTTTTCGTATATATATAAAGTATTATTTGGATAAATTATAATAATATTTTATTAATATTTAATTTAATTACCGACAAGCGTTACGAACGGTTTTATACTATATTAGCAACGAGAAATAAGGTTAGAGTTACTAAGTAACATTATATTATTATTATTATTTAGAATATTATTAGAGTCGGTGGGGAGTGAGTAATAAGGGCATTTAAGAGGGAAGATTGAATGTGGCTCATGGCTCCATCTCCTTTTTAGAGATGAGTTTTCAATGTGTTGATTTAAAAAGTCATGAAAACATGTACCCCACATGGAATTGACCATAGCTACCTTAGCTTCATGTAAAGATCTATTGATACCACAACATGGAATTTGTACGTATATATCATATATCCACCTTCATAGATTTACACGTATTTTCACCTAAGCTACTGCCCCATATGCCACAGTGCATTCATCGCTCGGCGTGGTTCAACCATGTGCGTTTTCATAAAGTGATGATATAAATGGTACACTCTCATTTTTTGTTTTTACTGATTCAACAAATTGGTCAACCAATCAACTTTGATATTCAATTATTTAATAATCATGATAACGGATATTGATTCATTGGGAAAGAAATTTTCATAGATCTTCAAATGTAACTAACTGCCCAAGTGCATGCCCATACATGAAAACCTAGAACATATAGATATTGTGAAATCATTGCCATCTTTTTTTTATTTTCTTTTTAATTTTTAGGATATGTTATGTGAGATTGTGTGGCTCGGAGAATATTTTCATATCCTAAGAATCTTACTCTAGGAATTTTACATAAAAAAATATACAAATATTCTGCCAATCATATGTCTCCTAAATGCTATTGTGCATTTGTGTCTAAGTTTTTAGAATAGTTTGATAATTTCCCAATGTCTTCAACTTCAAGAGGCATGCTTGTTAAAGAAGACCATTTTGAACAAACGCGTAGTGTTAAACGAAAATTATTTTATATATGTGATTTACTCTTTCATGTTATAATAATTAAAGAGTGTTTCTACTTTTATTATCAGACATTTTATCCTTCAATTATTGAGATTTATAGTTGTGTTAAAATTTGGAAAAGAAAGCTCTAATCATTCTGATATATATTTATACTTATTTGAACATACATGATAATCTATAAAATAAATAAAATATTTGCTACAGAGTCTTGCTTGCATGTAGTGCAAAAATTGTGCATCACATATTCTTATCACATTTTGGGTGAACCACTGGATTAAGTTTAATAACTAGTTCTCCATATTTAAAGAAAAACTCCTAACAACTAGATTACAACAGTTTTCACGCTTCATATGACCCGTGATGACTGATGATACCACTACTACATGTTTAATCAGATATTTAAAACTTAATTTTGACGTTATTAAGCGTCTTGTTCCGATATTGATTAATTATATCTCCTCTTTTATATGCGTGGTTTTTATTTCATGAAATGTACAAAATTTGGTGACTACTCCGATCCGTGAAGATATTTTTATATAAAAATAAGAAAAAGTCTAAAAATCATTAAACAGTGAAGATATTTTTATATAAAAATAATATATTAAAATTATTAAATAATTTAATTTATTTAATTAAAATATTATTTAATAATTTTTAATTATTATATTTATATAAAAATAACTTCAAATAAATAATTACGGTAAAAGTTTTATAATAGTACCTTTTTCTCCAAAACTCAGTAGAATCACCGATATCTATATATTATTACCGAAAACTCAATTTATAATTCAACTAATAATTGAATATAGATAAGAATTTCATTATTCATCTAAATATTTTTGTCAATTAAAATTTAATTTAATTAATTTAAATCTAATAAAAACCATTCACATAAAGTGTACGTAAATCATACACTTTCTTTTGTTCTTAGTATTTTTTTTGCATGATTTTTTCTTCTCGTCGTTCTTTTATTGCTGATGTTGTTGTTGCATTTTTTTCTCTTTCTCCTCTTTCTGGCATTATTCAAGTTATTTTTTTGTTTGATTTTTTATTTTTATTTTTCTAAGAGGTTGAAAATAAAAAATTATGAGAATGTGAAATAAGAAGAAAAAGATGAAAAAGAAAAAAAAGAAGACAACGACGATAATGAAAAAAAGAAATAGTAGAGTTTTAAATTTTTTAAAATATATAAGAAAAATAGTATTAATTTTTTAAATTTGACACAAAAAATTTCTAAATTTTGACACCAAAATTTTTTTAACGGTAACAAATAATTTATTCTCATTTTTTTTATGAAAATCCAATTTATTCTCATTTTTTTATTTAAAAAATTTGAGATGAAAAACATAATTATAAAAAATTAACAAAAATAATAAAAGAAAAAATAAAAAATAAGTTATGTCTCTTGTTAGTGTATTTGTGTCCTTCCTGTTAGGATGGACACAAAATACACTAATTCAGTGTCTCTAGGCACATTGTCTCTGTCAATGTTTCATCTATCAAACACGATTTTGTATCTCTGTGTCCCTGTCTCAGTGTATTATCTCGGTAAACAAACGCAGTCTTAATTAATTAGAAGTTATCATAAACAAAAGAGTAAAGTATCGTGTTTGTCCCCAACATTTGGGATAAATCCTATTTGTGTCCCTAACGTTTAAATCGTCCTATTTGTATCCCTAACGTTTATAAAAGTGATTCAATGTTATCCTTCTGTCAATTACACATCATGAGCGCTTTAGTTTAAATTTTAAAAATCTCTTATTGAAGTTAGAATACAAATGTCTGGGATAGAATCGATGATCTACTCCGAAAAATAGCTCATCAAATGTTGAAACTAATTCCTACAACATTTACATAATTCACTTTTTTAGGGACATAATTGAATCTAAATACAAATAGTGGGTATAATATTAAAATCGAACACATCCAAGTGAGACCTAATTGAGAATGAATACATCCAAGTGAGAATAATTGAAATATATAATCTGATTTGTTAGTATAATTGATAGTAGGATATCATTGAATCATTTTTATAAACGTTAAGAATACAAATAGAACGATTTAAACGTTAGGGACACAAATAGGACTTACCCCAAACGTTGGAGACAAAAATGATACTTTACTTTACTCTAAACAAAAATAGCATCAAAAATTTTTAATCGTGACACTGAAATTTTTTCCAATATATCTTTTTTACTACTTTTTTTCTTCCTATTTTATCTTTTTTTTTTCTCCTAACATGTTCTTCTTCTTCTTTTTATGTTTTGTTGTTGATATAAAATTTTTCTATATTTTCTTATGTTTTACTTTAAAAGTGGAAGATTTTATTTAAATAAATTTGTTTTAAAATTGAATTATACACTCTTACATCCTAAACAACAAACTATCTTGCAATGTGACCTGAAAATCAATTCAAATTCTATGTTTTAGATAATAAATTTTGGTGTGCATATAAAAAATTTTAATGTTATTCTTTATCATCATCATCATTATTTTTTTGTGTTATATTTTTTTATTTTTTTTTCCATAAAATTTTTAAAAATACACAGTCAAATAAACAAACAAAAAAGATAAATAAAAAAAGTATAAAAAGAAGAAAAAAATGATATCGTCAATGACAATAAGAATATTGATGATAAAGAAAAAAGAGAAGGAAAAAGAAAAAAAAAAGAAAAAATGCATATATATCATGACTTAATTAAACTTGGTTACGTAAAAAGTTTGATTGTCTAAAATTATTATATTAATAAATATTAGTTGATAAAAAATAAAGTGACTAAGATATAACATAATTAAAATAAATAAACAAAAGTGATGATGCAGGTCACCGTGATTGGCACTAGTATTAAGTCCAAAATTTAGCGGTGATTGATTTGTGCTTTTATTGTCTGTTTTTATTTTTTAGTATTTTTTTATTTTACAAAATCCAAAAAATAGACAATAATAAAAATACAAACTAAATGCACCTGTAGTTTTCTTTCTCAGAGATTAAATAAGTAAATATTAAAAAAAAGTAAAAAAACAGCACCCGCAGTTTCAAGTCATCAAGTGAATAGTCACCCAAAAAAAAAGTCATCAAGTGAATGTTAATTCTGCCCAATCACTATATTGTGCTTCCTTTGCTTTTAAAACCTTCAATGTCGGACTAATTCCTCTAATTCCAAGACATAACAAACATGAAAAAAAAAACATTAAAAGAATTTAATAGAAAAGCACACCTCGATTAAATCATTTCTTTTTCTTTTTTTTACAATTCTTACAAACTAAAACTCAAAACCATCATACTTATACCACTTATTATTAGAATTTTTTGAATGATAAGAATATTTTAACATTGTAAAATAAACAAATCAGCATTCATCCCCAACTATTTTCACTGTGTCACCTCTTTTTATATATTTTTTTTTAAAAAAAAACGAAAAGATTCTGGCGCCATAAATTCTACTTGGGATTTATGAGGCTCCACTGTGCATGTATAATTTCTGCCAAATTTCACATCTGTTGTAACCAAGAAAAGAACAATTTGCTACGTTAGCTGTACCATGTTGAATACATGGGAAACTGACAGCACTATTTCTTCATCTAACATGTCGTGTGAAATAATATGTTCACATAAATTTCCACACCAATATGCTTTAACAAATAATAAAAATATTCAATAAAATTACACAGTGAAGATAATTACCCCCAACCACTAAGTGGCTCTACTTCTGAAACCATTTATGCATACATAATACATTAACTAACCAAATCATAAATGCTTCACCTGAAAATCCATAAACAAAGATAACCAATGATTTAACATAACATATTTGTACTCTTTCTGATACAGCGAATCCATGCATTCTCCTCCACTGTTTCCCATACATTCAACAGTAGAAATGAGTGACTCGGTTCGGTGCAAGAAGAAAATTGTGTCAAAAGTAAATGTTATAGGAAGGTTTTCAAGTGTTTTAGAAATATTTGTATTTCAGTGATTTTAATAGTTGATCTCAGCATTGATATTGAGATCAACGGTTAAAATCACTGAAACACCAAGGTTCCTAGATCACTTGAAAACTTTCCACACACATCAACTTCATATAACTACTTTCATGGGGGAAAGGGGGCCAGTTGGACCCTCCAATCAAATTATTTTACTGTGAATTTAAATAAGTTGGAAGAACATCATGAAAAGAAAACAGTATGTTCTAATGCCACCTCACACTGATGTGACTTGTGACTTGGTGAAGGTGATGTGTGTCAGAGAAATTGAGAGAGGTGGTGTACAACAACCAATAGAACAAGTATACAATCAAACAGAAGAATAATGAGTTCCTGAACCATGGGAGAAGAAGCAAATGAACCCACATGACTATACAAATTGTTCCCACCTATGATATGATCCTACTTCTTCACTCTATCTACCTCACATGGTTTTCTTTTCCCATGAAGTTCACATGCTACAATTGAGTGGCTCAGTTGCCATCCTAACTCTTTAACTTAGTAGATATCATTCCAAGATCCTTTTCTTTTCTTTTAAGTAGGTTGCTAGTTAGTTCCTCAGAGTTACAATCCATGCTAATGCATTCCTTTCCATGAAAATGCAATGAGCAGAGGATTTGATTAAAGCACAACCTTCTTGGTTGGAAGTAAAGGACCAGGTAATTTCGAATCCCCGCAAATTTTGGTCACATCCAATGAAACTTTGCCTATCAAAATTCAAAACATATATCATTGTGTAATTATAATTCATTATCAAACATTTACATTACATACTATCATCGATCAAGAAAAGAACGGAAAAGCATAGGTTGTATGATATATTGATATCAATAATAAAAAAATTGCAATTGTACCAGTCCTCCCCTCCCGAATTCATTTTAGTATCAATTGTTCTGGATTACTGAATCAGTAAACAAACAATATGCATTTGCAATAAAGCAGCTCAACTCGAATCCAGTTTTCAATTGCAATGGCAATGATTTCGAGAGAGGAAAAAAAAGAATTGTATATTTTAAGTGTGATAGGTGCAGTTGTCATTGCATTGCTGTTGTGGAGGAAATAGTATTTGAGAATGTAAGATTAAATTGCACATGCCAGAGTGTTTTTTCTTTCAAGTACAGCGATCACCAAGATGCATGGCAAATCATGATTAATATGTGAAGATTTCATGCAAAATACTTCTTTTAGTTCGTAAATCAATTTGAAATAGATAGTTGGTCCACATTTTACCACAAGAAGGATCATAACATTTGCTCATACCTCTCGATGAAATCATCTTGTACTCATTTCAAGAATTATTCCCATCTATGAAGCTTTACATTGTTTTTCATGTGCTGCAAAATCAAGAAATATGTCTTATTACTAGTTTTGTATCCTTACTAAACAATCAAGAAAACCAATCAGAAGTGCAGCCAATTCCAATATTAAAAATAACCCCCATAACTATAATAAATAATGCAAAAGGTGTAAGTATTATTTACAAAGGAAATTTAACAAACTACAGGATGCAAGTAAAAATCTTTGGAGGAAAGAAGCCGAAAAGGATTCAGTTTTAGGCAGGCAATAATTTGGCATTAGACAACGCGGCAAAATATATGGAAGAATCAGAATTAGGGCCTCACAGCTATTGCATCTTTTCAACTTCTTTTGCTTGATGATGTGCCCATTTTCCGTGGCAGTCACAGCATTATACTCCTGAACAGGATGATAATTTATGGATTCTAACTCTTCCTTTGCAGTAGCATGTCTGCGCTTTTCCTCTTGCTGGTACAATTTCATGTAAGTGACAGCAACTCTTTGAATCTTTATAGATCATATCACATGGGAATATCAACACTTACATAGGACATCTCCAACCCGATAATCTGTTGCCTACAAAGCCTAAGTTCCATTTCAAGCGCATGTATTCGAGATTCAGCAGGCACAACACTTTGTTCCACCATCTGCTTTTGCCTACCTCGAACAACCTCCGGTTGCCAAACATTCAAAGCCACAGAAGCTTGCCTACAGGAACCAATCACAAAACCACATCAACAAAAAGGGCACACAAAGACAAATTAAGTATCGATATAACACAATACAACAGCTGCACGGTGTTATGCATATGATGACCAGGGAATGAATAAGCGAATCCACCCCATTTCCTTTCCATGTTAAAGACCTCCAGGCATAACATATTACATATCCATCCCAAATTTTACCAGCATATACAGCGCCGAAAAGATAGCATAGGATTCAACTTGAACTGGCTTTAATATCAAAGTAGTAGGAGGAAAATCACAACTTTGATTTTGCAGTAAATACAAGGCAATTAGCAATGCATTCATGATAAAGATTGCAAATCATTTGTGTCTAAACATGTGATCAGCATGCAAATAACTACTACTATGACAACATCATAACAGGCATGAAAACTTTGCTACCAAATGTTCAATAAAAACGATAAGATTAGCAAAGTACCTGACCCTGCGCAAATTGGACAACTCTGCAACAGTTTCTCTCATCTTGGAAGTCTCTTGATTGATCCGAGTCTCAATGGCACGAAGCCTTCTAGAATGTTCAGCAACTTGGCTTTCTTTTCTCAGCACTGCTCTCCTATGAGCCGCTACTCTCCTCTCCTTGTCTCTCTCAAACCTAACCACCAAAAATAAAATCAAATAAACAAAATAAGAACAACTTTTGAATACCCAGATATTAAAATTCTACCCAAAAACGCAGCCCAGAAGTGCAGACAGAAATAAAAAAATTGAACTTCACAGATAGCCAGATAATAAAATTCTAGCAAAATACCTGATAAAACCTAGCATAGATAACAAAATAAAAAAAAAAAATCTGAACTTCCTGGATACCCAGATAATAGAATTATCCAAAATTGGAAGGAAGCCAATGATCGAACTTCAATTCAAACCTGAACTTATAAATGGATTTTGCAGAAGAAGAAGAAGGGAGAGAGGAAGGGGAAACGTTGTGGTTGAGGGGGAAGTCAATGGAGAGAAGGCGGTTCCAAAGAGGGTCTTCGGCGGAGAGGCGGCCGAGGCGGCGGCAGGTGATGGTTATACAGCAGAGAGTCTTGTAGTTGAAGCTGCGATTTTCAATTCCGATTTCGAGGATTCGCCTCCAGAGCTCGTCGGGGAGTAAGGACATTTTCGGGATTCTACAAGCAAGTTGTTATTTAGTTCCACTTCGCCGGAGGAAACTCCACCTCGTTAACCAAAAACGGGTGGATTATTTTATTATTTATTTACTTTTATCAGAAAATCACCATTTCTTACTTCTTAGCCAACTGATTAAGGAAACATAACTTCCTAAATGGTTGGTGTTGTGATATGGATGTCAATATGTCATGAGCGGCTGAATTTTTAAAGATTGAGAGGTTGTTGTTATTAAGAGAGATTGAATTTAATAAATTTTAAAAAAATAAATTTAATAGGTGGATAAATAAAGAGTAAGTCTTAGATAAAATACACAAAATAATAATATAAACATTCGTCTCTCTTTATATATATGCGTTGTAACATATATATATATATATATATATATATATATATATATATATATATATATATATATAATCTTTTTATTTTAAGATAATAATATTAGTCAATAATAATATTAAATTTTTTTATTTATATTTTTTATTATTTATTTATTTATTTATTTATTTTTCAATATATTATTGATACAAAATTCTCATCAAATTTAAGCAAAAAGATCAACAGTAATAAATTTTAATTATGTCAAATTTTCTTATTTTTAATTTATAACTCTTAATATATTAATAAGTAAAATACTTATCATTAATATTAAAAGTTTAAATTCATATTGATTAAATAGGTTTTGAAGACACTATTAAAGCAAAACTATAAATCTTGTAATATTTATATTAGGGTAAAGTATTAAATTGGCTCCATATGTTTGGGCGTAATTATATTTTGATCCTTAAGGTTTAAAGTGTTCTATTTGAATTCAAAAAAGTTTTATTTAGCATTAATTTGGTCTCACAGTGAGGTCAAAGTTAAATAATTAACAGAATGTCCTACATAACAACAGTACAAGAACAACATCGATAATCTGGAAAATAAGTACAAGCTCTAGAGGCACAAAATCAACCGTTATGCATCAATACATTTATTTATCATTCTCTTTAGTTCTATAGAAAATATTTTATTTCTATTAAATGTATTGATGCATCAACGGTTGATTTTGTGCCTTTGGAGTTTGTACTTATTCTCCAGATTATCGATTTTGTTCTTGTACTGTTGTTATGTAGGACATTTCGTTAATTATTTAAGTTTGACCTCACTGTGGGATTGAATTGATGCTAAATGAAACTTTTTTGGATTCAAATAGGACACTTTAAATCTTAAGGACTAAAACAGAATTACGTCCAAACATAGGAGACCAATTTAGTACTTTACCCTTTATATTAATAAGTATGTTCTGAAAATATCATTATAATATGATCCTCGAAGGATTACATATAAGGTGAGGTCTAGGATGTAGAAGGAAAATTCTTTCTACACATATATGTTATTACTGTCACCTTAACATTTTGACAAATGTTTAAATAAATATTGGTTGAAGACAAATATTGCAGAACAGCAACTGACATAAAGCACATTCTGTCTACTGCTGACACGTGATGACTTTTGCTAAACTATCTTAATTAGTTTAGTTCAGTGTGAGTAATTAATTTAGAAGTTATTGGGCTAGGGGTGTTTGGACTTTTTGATTGTCATTGTGATTGTTTTTTGCTATAGTGGGAATTGAATTGGACTGGAGGCAGCATATTAAATTAAATACCATGACATTGGTAAAAAAAAAACACCGTGACATTATGAGATAGGGAAATGTTATGTGGGCTTCGTTTAAGATTTTGTTGCGGGTTTTGAATGTTGGTGCCAGTGGTTTCACCATCTGCCTAGATTGGAGTGGAATAAGGGGATATCGGCATTGTTGTTGCAGCTGGTTGGGAGAGGATGACTGATTTTTTGCGCTGCTGTCCATCTCATATGCGGCGGGAGAATGGAGGTATGTGTTTCTTGTGAACTCTGTTTGTTCTTTGTGTACATCGATTTTCATTATGTCTCGGCGGAGGGAGAAATATTTTGAAGTTATAAAGTTTTAGGAAAGATAAAAGGTTTGATTTAAAGGATGCACACTGTTAATTTGGGTTGTGTATTTGTTTTTTAGTTTATTTTGAAGATGACGAAAGAGAGGGTTCGTCATTACCCTCTTCCTTTAGTGTTACGCATATGTCATTTGTGTGTGTATATTGCAAAATTTGTTTTTCTTATACATTCCAAAATAATGGCGTGCCATGTTGATGAGCGGATAATTTATACGCTTTTTGGCATTGTTTTTAAGTAGTTTTTAGTATGATTTAGTTAGTTTTTAGTATATAATTATTAGTTTTTATGCAAAAATCACATTTTTGGACTTTACTATGAGTTTGCGTATTTTTCTATGATTTTAGGTATTTTCTGGCTGAAATTGAGGGACTTGAGCAAAAATCTGATTCAGAGGCTGAAAAAGGACTGCAGATGTTGTTAGATTCTGACCTCCCTGCACTCGAAATGGATTTTTCTGGAGCTACAGAAGCCCAATTGGCGCGCTCTTAATTATGTTGGAAAGTAGACATCTTGGGATTTCCAGCAATATATAATAGTCCATACTTTGCCCGAGTTTTGATCACGCAAACTGGCATTTTAACGCCAAATTTCTATCATTTTCTGGCGTTAAATGCCAGAACTGGCATAAAAGCTGGAGTTAAACGCCCATATTGGCACCAGAGCTAGCGTTTAACTCCAAAAAAAGCCTATGCACGTGAAAGCTTCAATGCTCAGCCCAAGCACACACCAAGTGGGCCCCGGAAGTGAATTTCTGCATCATTTACTTATTTCTGTAAACCCTAGGTTACTAGTCATTATAAATAGGACCTTTTACTATTGTATTTTCATATCGGGAGATCTTTAGATCATTTTTGAGACTATCTTTATATCACTATTGATCTCTTGATCACGTTTAGGGGGCTGGCCATTCGGCCATGCCTGGACCTTCACCACTTATGTATTTTCAACGGTGGAGTTTCTACACTTCATAGATTAAGGTATGAAGCTCTGCTGTTCCTCATGAATTAATGCAATTACTACTGTTTTTTATTCAATTCAAGCTTATTCTTGTTCTAAGATATTCATTCGCACTTCAATATGATGAATGTGATGATCAAGTGACACACATCACCATTCTCACTTATGAACGTGTTCCTGACAACCACTTTCGTTCTACCTGAAAACAAGCTTGAATGTTTATCTCTTGGCCTCCTGGTCCACAACGTATAGTTGCCTCTCTTGACAACAGAGCCTTCCATTCCGTGAGCTCAGAGTCTTCGTGGTATAAGCTAGAATCAGTTGGCAGCATTCTTGAGATCCAAAAAGTCTAAACCTTGTCTGTGGTATTCCGAGTAGGATCTGGGATGGGATGACTGTGACGAGCTTCAAACTCGCGAGTGCTGGGCGCAGTGACAGTGCGCAAAAGGATCATTGGATCTTATTCCAACACAAGTGAGAACCGACAGATGATTAGCCCTACGTATCCCGTAGCCGGACCATTTTCACTGAGAGGACGGACGGTAGCCATTGACAACGGTGATCCCCCAACATACAGCTTGCCATGGAAAGGAGTACGCATGACTGGATAAAAGCAGTAGGAAAGCAGGGATTCAAAAGGAACAAAGCATCTCCATACGCTTATCTGAAATTCCTACCAATGAATTACATAAGTATCTCTATCCTATTTTATGTTTTATCTGTCTTTTAATTATCAAAACCCCATAACTATTTGAGTCTACCTGACTGAGATTTACAAGATGACCATAGCTTGCTTCAAGCCGACAATCTCCGTGGGATCGACCCTTACTCACGTAAGGTATTACTTGGACGACCCAGTGCAGTTGTTGGTCAGCTACGCGGAGTTGTGAAAAAAGTGTGTGAGATCACGATTTCGTGTACCAAGTTTTTGCGCTGTTGCCGGGGATTGTTCGAGTTTGGATAACTGACGATTCATCTTATTGCTTAGATTAGGTATTTTTCTTTTTTTATTTCTTTTTTCCTTCAGAATTTTTAAGAATGAATTCTAGAGTTTCAGATGATGCTTTTATCATCACAGGAGCTAGTTGATTCCCATCAATTTGGTTGTTGTATGTAATGTCCTGCTAAAGCTTGGCTAGTGATGTCTAATCCTTTTAGACTGAAGCTTTAGACTAACATTGCATGATTCCTGGAATTCTTATTAAAAATTTTGAGTGTCTTATTTTTCTTTTCAAAATAATTTTCGAAAAATAAAAATAATAATAAATAATAAAAAAATTTATAAAATCATAAAATCAAAAATAATTTGTGTTTCTTGTTTGAGTCTAATGTCAAATTTCAAGTTTGGTGTCAATTGCATGTTTCTATTTTTCTTGTATTTTTCAAAAATATATGCATTGTGTTCTTCATTGATCTTCAAGTTGTTCTTGATGATTTTCTTTGTCTGATCTTTAAATTCTCTTATTTTGTGTCTTTTGTTGTTTCTCATGTGCATTCTCAAAATTTTTAGTGTCTCTAGTATGAAAACTTCTAAGTTTGGTGTCTTGTATGCCTTTCTTTTCTTAAAATTTTTCAAAAATGTGTTCTTGATGTTCATCATGACCTTCAAAATGTTCTTGGTGTTCATCTTGACATTCAAAGTGTTCTTTCATGCATTTCTTGTTTTGATCTTAGTTTTTCATGTTTAATTTCATTCTGTTATTTTTCTCTCTCATCATTAAAAATTCAAAATTATGTCTTTTCAAGTCAATAATACAGAGAATTGAAGATTCAGAACATACAGAGAGGAATCACAGAGAAAAAGCTGGGCATTCAAAACACCCAGTAAGAAAGGATTTCTGGAGTTTAAACGCCAGCCAGGGTACCTGGCTGGGCGTTTAACGCCCAAGGAGGTAGCCAAGTGGGCGTTAAATGCCAGAATGGATACCATTCTGGGTGTTTAACGCCAGGATAACACCAGGGAAGGAATTTTGTTTTCAATTCAAATCTTTTTCAATTTTTCAAATTTTAAAACTAATTTTCAAAATCTTATCTTTTTCATATCCTCTTTTATCAATCATATCTTTTTCAAAATCAAATCTTTTTTCATTTTTCTTTTAATATTTTCAAAAATTCTTGCTAAAAATTAATGTTGTGATTCAAAAATTTCAAGTTTGTTACTTTCTTGTTAAGAAAGGTTCAATATTTGAATTTTAGAATCATATCTTAGTTTCTTGTTAGTCAAGTAATCAACTTTAATTTTAAAAATCAAATCTTTTTCAATAATATCTTTTCAAACACATCTTTTCTAATCATATCTTTTTAAATCAAATCTTTTTCAAATCATATCTTTTTCAAATTTTAATTTCAAAATTTTTTTCTAACTTCTTATCTTTTCAAAACCTACTATCCCATCACCTCTTCACCAATCACCTCCACCCACTCTTCCCCAAAAACCCCACCCACCTCACCATTCAAATTCAAATCCTTTTCCTCCCAAACCCAACCCCTAATACACGAACCCTACCCTCTCTTTCCACTCCTATATAAACCCCTCATCCATCCTTCAAATTCACACATCATAAACACTTCTCCCCCCTTGGCCGAACCACTCACACCTCTCCATCTCCTCCATTTTCTTCTTCTTCTCCTCCTTTTTTTCTTCTTTTGCTCGAGGACGAGCAAACCTTTTAAGTTTAGTGTGGTAAAAGCGTTGCTTTTTGTTTTTCCATAACCATTTATGGCGCCTAAGGCCGGAGAAACCTCTAGAAAGAGGAAAGGGAAGGCAAAAGCTTCCACATCTGAGTCATGGGAGATGGAGAGATTCATCATCCAACGCCCCATCATTCCTACTAGCGACCGATCCGAAGTGACTGTAGATCGGGCTATCATGATCCATAACATCATGATTGGAGAGGAAGTAAAAGTTCATGAGGTCATATCTCTAGAACTCTACAAAGTGGCTGACAAAACCTCCACCTTGGCAAGGTTAGCCTTTCCTCATCTCATCTGTCACCTATGCAATTTAGCTGGAGTTGTCATAGGAGAAGACATCCTCATTGAAGAGGACAAGTCCATCACTAAAAAGAGGATGGAGCAAACAAGAGAGCCCACTCATGGACTTCAACAAGAGCATGAGGAGGTCCCTCATCAGAAAATCCCTGAGATGCCTCAAGGGATGTATTTTCCTCCACATAACTATTGGGAGCAACTCAACACCTCTTTGGGAGATTTGAGTTCCAATATGGAGCAACTAAGGATGGAACACCAAGAGCACTCCATTATTCTCCATGAAATTAGAGAGGATCAAATAGCCATGAGGGAAGAGCAACAAAGGCAAGGAAGAGATATTGAGGAGCTCAAGCACTCCATAGGAGGCATGACAAAGGCTTCTCCAACCCCTACAAATGCCAGTGAGGGATCAGACACATACAAGTGCTGATAGCAACCCCTCTAAAAAGGCTTCTCCAACCACATCTATAGGAAATAAACATGCAGCAACTAAGGTTGAGGAATACAAAGCCAAAATGCCTTATCCTCAGAAACTCCGCCAAGCAGAACAGGATAAGCAATTTGCCCGCTTTGCAAACTATCTCAAGACTCTTGAAATAAAGATTCCGTTTGCAGAGGCACTTGAGCAAATACCCTCTTATGCTAAGTTCATGAAAGAGATCTTAAGTCATAAGAATGATTAGAGAGAAACTGAAAAAGTTTACCTCACTGAAGAATGCAGTGCAGTCATTCTGAAAAGCTTATTAGAGAAGCTTAAAGATCCCGGAAGCTTCATGATACCATGCACATTAGAGGGTACTTGTACCAAGGAAGCTCTATATGATCTTGGAGCAAGTATCAACCTAATACCTGCATCCACTATCAAAAAGCTTGGTTTGACTGAAGAAGTCAAGTCAACCCGGATATGTCTCCAACTTGCTGATGGCTCTATTAAATACCCATCAGGCATGATTGAAGACATGATTGTCAAGGTTGGGCCATTTGCCTTTTCCACTGACTTTGTGGTGCTGGAAATGGAGGAGCACAAGAGTGCAACTCTCAGTCTAGGAAGACCTTTCCTAGCAACTGGACGAACACTCATTGATGTCCAAAAAGGAGAATTAACCCTGAGAGTCAATGAGGATGAGTTTAAGTTGAATGTTATCAAAGCTATGCAGCATCCAGACACCCCAAACGACTACATGAGCATTGATATTATTGACTCTCTGGTGAAAGAGGTCAATATGACTGAGAGTCTCGAATCAGAGCTAGAGAATATCTTTAAAGAAGTTCAGCCTAATCTGGAGGAACCAGAGAGAATAATAGAACCTCTGAAAATCCCTCAAGAAGAGGAGAAACCTCCTAAACCCGAGCTCAAACCATTACCACCATCCCTGAAATATGCATTTCTGGGAGAAGGTGACACTTTTCCTGTAATCATAAGCTCTACCTTAGAGTCACAGGAAGAGAAAGCACTAATTCAAGTGCTGAGGACACACAAGACAGCTCTTGGGTGGTCCATCAGTGATCTTAAGGGCATTAGCCCAGCCAGATGCATGCACAAGATCCTATTGGAGGATGACGCTAAGCTAGTGGTTCAACCACAGAGGCGACTGAATCCAGCCATGAAGGAGGTGGTGCAGAAGGAGGTCACTAAATTACTAGAGACTGGGATTATTTATTCTATTTCTGATAGCCCCTGGGTGAGCCCTGTCCAAGTCGTCCCTAAGAAGGGTGGCATGACAGTGGTTCATAATGAAAAAATGAACTGGTTCCTACAAGAATAGTTACAGGGTGGCGTATGTGTATTGATTACAGAAGGCTCATTACAACTACCAGAAAGGATTATTTTCCTTTACCATTCATAGACCAGATGCTAGAAAGACTAGCAGGTCATGAATACTACTGCTTCTTGGATGGATACTCAGGTTATAATCAAATTACAGTAAATTCCCAAGATCAAGAGAAAACAGCATTCACATGTCCATCTGGAGTATTTGCATACAGAAGGATGCCATTTGGTCTATGCAATGCACCTGCAACCTTTCAAAGGTGCATGCTCTCTATTTTCTCTGATATGGTGGAAAAATTTTTGGAAGTTTTCATGGATGACTTTTTAGTATTTGGAGACTCATTCAGCTTCTGTCTTGACCATCTAGCACTTGTTCTAAAGAGGTGCCAAGAGACTAACCTGGTTTTAAACTCGGAGAAATGTCACTTTATGGTGACTGAAGGAATTTTCATTGGGCACAAAATTTCGAACAAGGGAATAGAGGTGGGTCAAGCTAAGATAGAGGTAATTGAAAAATTACCACCACCTGCCAATGTTAAGGCAATCAGAAGCTTTCTGGGACATGCAGGATTCTATAGGAGGTTTATAAAAGATTTTCCAAAAATTGCAAAACCTCTGAGTAATCTGCTAGCTGCTGACATGCCATTTATCTTTGATAAGGAGTGTCTGCAGGCGTTTGAGACTCTGAAAGCTAAGCTGGTCACAGCACCAGTCATCTTTGCACCAGACTGGACATTACCATTTGAACTAATGTGTGATGCCAGTGACCATGCCATTGGTGCAGTTTTGGGACAAAGGCATGACAAGCTTCTGCACATCATTTATTATGCCAGTCGTGTTTTAAATGACGCACAAAAGAACTACACAACCATAGAAAAAGAGTTACTTGCAGTAGTTTACGCCATTGACAAGTTCAGATCTTATTTAGTAGGATCAAAAGTGATTGTGTACACTGACCATGCTGATCTTAAATATCTACTCACAAAGCAGGATTCAAAACCCAGACTCATAAGATGGATGTTGCTTCTGTAAGAGTTTGATATAGAAATAAGAGACAAAAAAGGGACAGAGAACTAAGTAGCAGATCATATGTCCCGAATAGAACTAGTAGAAGGGGCGTCCCTCTCTCTTACTGAGATCTCTGAAAACTTTTCGGACGAGCAACTCTTTGCCATCCAGGAAGTACTATGGTTTGCAGACATTGCAAACTACAAGGCTGTGAAATTCATACCCAAAGAGTATAGTAGGCAGCAATCAAAGAAATTGATCTCGGATGCAAAGTACTATCTTTGGAATGAACTATATCTCTTCAAGAGATGTGCAGACGGAGTAATCCGTCGATGTGTGCCTAAAGAAGAAGCAGAGAAGATCCTCTGGCATTGCCATGGATCACAGTATTGAGGACATTTTGAAAGTGAGCGAACAGCCACAAGAGTCCTCCAATGTGGCTTCTATTGGCCTACTCTCTATAAAGACTCTCGAGAGTTTGTACTTAATTATGATAGTTGCCAAAGATCTGGCAATCTGCCTCACAGTTATGCCATGCCTCAACAAGGGATCTTGGAGATTGAGTTGTTTGATGTATGGGGTATTGACTTCATGGGGCCTTTCCCACCATCATACTCAAACACTTATATTCTGGTGGCAGTGGATTATGTATCCAAATGGGTGGAAGCTATTGCAACACCCACTAATGATTCTAAGACAGTGCTAAAATTCCTCCAGAAATATATCTTCTGCAGATTTGGTGTCCCTAGAGTACTAATCAGTGATGGAGTCGCTCATTTCTGCAATAAACAGCTTTACTCTGCTATGGTTCGATATGGAGTTAGCCACAGGGTAGCAACTCTATATCATCCATAGACAAATGGGTAAGCTGAAGTTTCTAATAGAGAACTTGGAAGAATCCTGGAATGGACTGTGATTAACCGTAGAAGGGATTGGGCAAGAAGCTTGGATGATGCTCTGTGGGCATACAGAACAGCATTCAAGACTCCTATAGGGACCTCTCCATACCAACTTGTGTATGGAAAAGCCTGTCACTTGCCAGTGGAACCGGAACATAAGGCCTACTGGGCAACCAGATTCCTAAACCTTGATGCCAAGTTAGCTGGAGAAAAACGATTGCTCCAGTTAAATGAGCTAGAGGAATTCAGACTCAATGCTTTCAAAAATGCAAAAATTTACAAAGAGAAAGCAAAAAGATGGCATGACAAGAAACTGTCATCCAGAGTCTTTGAGTCAGGGCAAAAAGTTCCACTGTTTAATTCTAGGCTCAGATTATTCCCCGGGAAATTGAAATCCTGATGGAGAGGACCATATGTGATTACAGGTGTGTCACCATATGGATACGTAGAGCTTCAGGATAATGATTCTGACAAAAAGTTCATTGTTAATGGACAGAGAGTCAAACATTATCTTGAAGGCAATTTTGAGCAAGAATGCTCAAAACTGAGACTTGATTAAAGCTCAGTAATAGTCCAGCTAAAGACAATAAAGAAGTGCTTGCTGGGAGGCAACCCAGCCATTAACAAAGCTTATTTGTTAATTACATGAAAATTTTATAGGTTCATATTAATTATCTTCAAGGTAAAATAGTAATTGCAGGAGTTCATAGAGTTACAGAAAGATTCAGAGGATAAAACAGCAAAAAGAAGCTCACTGGTGCGAAAACGCCAGTAAGAGCTATCTTGGGCGTTAAACACCCAAAAGAAGCATCTACTGGGCGTTTAACGCCAGTAGAGATAGCCATCTGGGCGTTAAACGCTAGAAAGAAGTAGCTTCTGGGCGTTTAACGCCAGATTTACAGCGTCCTGGGCATTCAGAAAAACGCCCAGTGATAAAGGAGTTTCTGGCATTTAACGCCAGCTAGAAGCAACAGCTGGGCGTTAAACGCCCAGACCAAGCACCAGTTGGGCGTTAAACGGCCAAAACATGCTGCAGTTGGGCGTTTAATGCCAGGATTGTGGAAGGGAGGAAGTTTTTGTTCCCAACTTGATTTTTTTCAAATTTTCATGTTTCCATCCATAATTTCTTGCATAAACATATTACAAATCCTAATTTTTCAAATCCTTTTTCAAAGATATCAAATGTATCTTAATTCTAAACATAAATCTTTTTTTAAATCCTCTTCAACTTCTTTTCAAATCTTTTTCAAAACTCAATTATCTTTTTGAATTCTTTTCAAATCTTTTTAAATTCTTCTAAAATCTTTTTAAACTCATCATATCTTCTTTTCAAAATTCAGATTTATCTTTTTCAAAAATCTTTCATATCTTTTCAATTTTAAATTGTATCTTTTTCCTATCATACTTATCTTTTACAAATCATATCTTCTATCATATCTTCTTCAAAATTTTCAAAAACCCACCCCTCTCCCTTTAAATCCACGTTCGTCTCCCTCCTCTCCTCCACAATTTGAACTTGGCTCTCCATCTATCCCTCTCATTTCCTTTCTTTTGCTTGAGGACAAGCAAACCTCTAAGTTTGGTGTGTTTATTCGTGATCACTAAACCAATACCCACTAAGATCATGGCTCCTAAGGGAAAATAAACCACTCCAAGAGGCAAGAAATAGAATATTCCAAAACCACTTTGGAATCAAGGAAAGTTCTTAACCAAAGAACATTCAGACCATTACTACAAAATAATGGGTCTAAGGTCAGTGATCCCGGAAGTTAAATTCGATCTGAAAGAAGACGAACATCCGGAGATCCAAGAGCAAATTCGAAATAGAAGCTGGGAAATCCTAGCTAATCCTGAAACAAAGGTAGGAAGAAACATGGTTCAGGAATTCTACTCTAATTTGTGGCAAACAGACAGACAGAGAATGGCTGGAACCACCTTCTATGACTATCAGACTTTGGTCAGAAGGAAGATTGTTCACCTCTACCCTGACAAAATCAGGGAGATCTTCAAGCTACCTCAGCTGAAAGATGACCCAGACTCCTTTAATAGGAGAATGATAAGAACAAATAAGGGCTTGGATGAAATTATAGAGGACATATGCCTCCCTGGAACCAAGTGGACAACCAACACAAAGGGTGTCCCAAATCAACTCAAGAGAGGAGATCTCAAACCAGTCGTCAAAGGCTGGCTGGACTTCATTGGGCGTTCTATACTGCCCACTAGCAACCGCTCTGAAGTCACCATCAAAAAAGTAGTAATGATCCATTGCATTATGTTGGGAAAAAAAGTGGAAGTTCATCAGCTGATCTCTTGTGAACTTTACACAATTGCAAATAAGAACTCCAAAGATGCCGAATTGGCTTATCCAAGTTTAATTTCTATGCTATGTAAAGATGCTGGGGTGAAGATGGGAGTAAATGAGTATATCTCAGTTGAGCAATCAATCACCAAAAAGTAAATGGAAGGACAACAAGTGCAGGACGACCGCATCAAGAGGAAAGCATAAGAGTTTCTCCCGGAAATCCCTCAAATTGAATATTGGGAGCATCTTGAAGCATCTGTCACCAAGTTGCAAGAAGCTATGGACTAACTAAAGGAAGAACAGCAAAATCAAAGTAGCATGCTTTGCAAACTGCTTAGGGAACAAGAAGAGCAAGGGCATGAACTGAAGCAACTGAAGTGTCAGAAGCTATCTCTTGAAGGGCCAAGCATCCCACAGATTAAAGGTTGTTGAGTCCTAATCTTAACCTTAACTCTGTGATAATTGTTCTTATTAGGAATTTACCTTAGAAGTTATGTATGAGTAGTAGTAATTAGTATCTCTATTTTGATTTTTTATCCAATTAAGCTATAATTTATTTTTCTCATCATCATCAAACATGAATAAAATAGTAGATTTTTAGAATAAGGAGGCAATATTTTTTCAAGTTTTTAATAAGGAAATTCTAATTATTTATATGTGGTGGCAATACTTTTTGTCTTCTAAATGAATGCCTGAATAGTGCATATTTTTTTATATTGAATTTTATGAATGTTAAAATTGTTGGCTCTTGAAAGAATGATGAACAAGAGAAATGTTATTGATGATCTGAAAAATCATGAAATTGATTCTTGAAGAAAGAAAAAGTAGTGAAAAAAAGAGAAGGAGCAGTAGAAAAAGCCAATAGCCCTTTAAACCAAAAGGCAAGGGTAAAAAGGATCCAAGGCTTTGAGGATCAATGGATAGGAGGGCCCAAGGAAAAAAATCCAGGCCTAAGTAGCTAAATCAAGCTGTCCCTAACCATGTGCTTGTGGCATGCAGGTCCAAGTGAAAAGCTTGAGACTGAGTGCTTAAAGTCGTGATCCAAAGCAAAAGAGTGTGCTTAAGAACTCTGGACACCTCTAATTGGGGACTTTACTATATGAATTCTGAGTTCCTATGGATGGCAATCATTATGAATTTTAAAGGATAAAGTGAGATGCCAAAACTGTTCGGAAGCAAAAAGCTACTAGCCCCGCTCATTGATGAGCGGATATTTTATACGTTTTTTGGGGGTAATTTCATATAGATTTAAGTATGTTTTAGTTAGTTTTTAGTATATTTTTATTAGTTTTTAGGCAAAATTTATATTACTGGACTTTACTATGAGTTTGTGTGTTTTTTGTGATTTCAGGTATTTTCTGGCTGAAATTGAGGGAGCTGAGCAAAAAATCTGATTCAGGCTGAAAAAGGACTGCTGATATTGTTGGATTCTGACCTTCCTGCACTCGGAATGGATTTTTTGGAGCTACAGAAGTCCAATTGGCGCACTCTCAATTGGGTTGGAAAGTAGACATCCAGGGCTTTCCAGCAATATGTAATAGTTTATATTTTGCGCGAATATAAACAACGTAAATTGGCGTTTAACGCCAGTTCCATGTTGCATTCTGGCGTTGAACGCCAGAAACAGGTTACAAGTTGGAGTTAAATGCCAGAAACAGGCTACAACCTAACGTTTAACTCCAGAAACAGCCCAGGCACGTGAGAAGCTCAAGTCTCAGCCCCAGCACACACCAAGTGGGTCCCAGAAGTGGATTTCTGCACTATCTATCTTAGTTTACTCATTTTCTGTAAACCTAGGTTACTAGTTTAGTATTTAAACAACTTTTAGAGACTTATTTTGTATCTCATGACATTTTTAGATATGAACTTTGTACTCTTTGATGGCATGAGTCTCTAAACTCCATTGTTGGGGGTGAGGAGCTCTGCAGCGTCTCGATGAATTAATGCAATTATTTCTATTTTCTATTCAAACACGTTTGTTTCTCTTTAAGATGTTCATTCGTACTTAACCATGATGAAGGTGATGATACGTGACACTCATCACCATTCTCAATCTATGAACGCCTGCCTGACAACCACCTCCGTTCTACCTTCGACTGAATGAATATCTCTTGGATTTCTTAATCAGAGTCTTCGTGGTATAAGCTAGAATCCATTGGCAGCATCCTTGAGAATTCAGAAAGTCTAAACCTTGTGTATGGTATTCCGAGTAGGATTCAAGAATTGGATGACTGTGATGAGCTTCAAACTCGCGAGTGTTGGGCGTAGTGACAGACGTAAAAGGATCAATGGATCCTATTCCAGCATGAGTGAGAACCGACAGATGATTAGCCGTGCGGTGACAGTGCACCTGGACCATTTTCACTGAGAGGACGGATGGTAGCCGTTGACAACGGTGATCTACCAACACACAGCTTGCCATAGAAGGAACCTTTCGTGCGTGAAGAAGATGACAGTAAGAAAGTAGTGATTCAGAAGACAAAGCATCTCCAAAACTCCAACATATTCTCCATTACTGCGTAACAATTACTAATTTTATTCTCTTTTACTTTTTACAACTGAAACTAAAGAACCCTATCGGTATCCTGACTAAGAATAATAAGATAACCATAGCTTGCTTCAAGCCAACAATCTCCGTGGGATCGACCCTTACTCACGTAAGGTATTACTTGGACGACCCAGTGCACTTGCTGGTTAGTTGTGCTGAATTACATAATGTGAGTGTAATTTTCGCGCACCAAGTTTTTGGCGCTGTTGTCGGGGATTGTTTGAGTGTGAACAACTGACGGTGAATCTTGTTGCTTAGATTAGGAAAATTTTGTCTTTTGGGTCAGAGTCTTTTATTTTCTTTTCAAATTTTTTTTTTCAAAAATATTATTTTTCTTTATTAATTTTTAGTTTTTATGTGAGTTTAGTATCATGTTTTAAGTTTGGTGTCAATTGCATGCTTTTCTTTGTCTTTCAATTTTTGAATTGCATGTTCTTTGTTCATCTTTGACCTTCAAGTTGTTCTTGTCTATTTTCCTTGTTTGATCTTTAGTTTGTCTTGTTTTGTGTCTTTTCTTGTTTTTATTGTGCTTTTTCAAACTATCAGTTTTCAAAAAAAATTTTTTTATACCTTATTAAAACACGTTAAATTTATAGCTCAGCTGGCTAGAGCGTGGGCTTATGTTCTTGACAATTGGGTATCTCTCTTTTAAAACTTTTTCAAAAATAATTTTTCTTTGATTAAATCTTGTGCCAAACTTTAAGTTTGGTGTTCTCTTGTTAATTTTTCTTTAGTTTTCGAAAATTTTATTGTGGTTTTCTAAAAATTTTAAGTTTGGTGTTCGTTCTTTTGTTCTTGGTGTTCTTGTGAGTCTTCAAGGTGTTCTTGAGTCTCCTTTGTGTTTTGATCTTAAGATTTTTAAGTTTGGTGTGCCATGGTGTTTTCCCTCCAAAATTTTCGAAAACAATGAGCATTGGATTTAAAAATTTTAAGTCTTGTGTCTTTTATGTGTTTTTTTCTTTCATCATAAAATTCAAAAATAAACAATATCTTTTCTAACTATTTTTAAGCAAGTATTTCGAAATTCTTCATAAAAATTCAGATTTCAATTTCAAAATTTTTCAAATCTTATCCTTTTAAAATTTTTAAAAATCATATCTTTTTCAAAAATATCCTAACCACTTTCTCTCTCCTCATTTTTTCGAAAATTTTTAAAATATTTTTTAAATTTTTATTTTTATTTTTTATTTTAGTTTTTATTTTATTTTATTTTATTATTTCAAAAATTATTTTTTTATAATAAAATAAATAAAATAAATTCACATCATCTCCCTTTCTCCATCATGGACCTAAGTGGAAATGAACAATCCAGAAGGACTCTGGGGTCATATGCTAACCCCACTATTGCTTCATATGGGAGTAGTATATGTATATCCTCCATCGGAGTTAGTAGTTTTGAGTTGGATCCTCAGCTCATTATCATGGTGCAGTAAAGCTGCCAGTATTCTGGTCTTCCACAGGAAGAACCTACAGAGCTTCTGGCACAATTTTTACAAATTACTGATACAGTACATGATAAGAAAGTAGATCAGGATATCTACAGATTATTACTATTTTCATTTGCTGTAAAAGATCAAGCTAAGAGATGGTTAAATAACCAACCTAAGGCTAGCATAAGGACATGGAAACAACTGTCAAAAAAATTCATGAATCACTATTTCCCTCCGAAACGGATGACACAACTAAGACTGAGCATCCAAGGCTTTAAACAAGGAGATAATAAATCCCTTTATGATGCCTAGGAGAGATACAGAGAGATACTAAGAAAATGGCCCTCTGAAATGTTTTCAAAATGGGTGCAGTTAGACATCTTCTATTATGGGCTTACAGAGAAAGCTCATATTTCTCTAGACCACTCAGCTGGTGGATCTATCCACATGAGAAAGATAATTGAAGAAGCTCAAGAGCTCATTGATACAGTTGTCAAAAATCAGCATCTGTACCTAAGCAGTGAACCTTCCATGAAAGAAGAGGCTAAAACAGTAACTGCTGAACTCAGTCCTGCAGAACAAGTTACTGAATTCAATCAGCAATTAGATTTTTTAACAAAACAGCTAGCCAAATTCAAGGAGATATTGCAAGACAAAGGACTGGCTAATATGAATATGGAGTTACAATTGAAGCAAACAGAACAGCAGTTATAAAAATAAATAACAGAAGAATGCCAAGCAGTTCAATTAAGAAGTGGAAAGACATTAAATACCTCACTTCAAGGCAGCAGAAAGCCAAGAAATGGACAAACTACTACCCAAAATTCCTCTGAGGACAGTAAGAGCCTAGAGAGGAATAATTCTGGCGCTCAAATGTCAGAAAAGGGTGGAGAGCTGGCGTTAAACGCCCAACCCATGCTCAGTTCTGGCATTCAAATGCCAAAAACAGGCAAGGAGTTGGCGTTGAACACCCAAAGGAAGCTCAATTCTAGCATTCAGACGCAAAAAATAGGTAAGGAGTTGGCGTCTAACGCCACTCCAGCTTCCACCCCTCGCATTCAAACACCATTGGGGGATCAGACACATACAAGTGCTGATAGCAACCCCTCTAAAAAGGCTTCTCAACCCACATCTGTAGGCAATAAACCTGCAGCAACTAAGGTTGAGGAATATAAGGCCAAAATGCGTTATCCTTAGAAACTCCACCAAGCAAAACAGGATAAGCAATTTGCTCGCTTTGCAGACTATCTCAGGACTATTGAAATAAATATTCCGTTTGCAGAGGCACTTGAGCAAATACCCTCTTATGCTAAGTTCATGAAAGAGATCTTAAGTCATAAGAAGGATTGGAGAGAAACTGAAAAAGTTTACCTCATTGAAGAATGCAGTGCAGTCATTCTGAAAAGCTTACCAGAAAAGCTTAAAGATCCCAGAAGCTTTATAATACCATGCACATTAGAGGGTATTTGTACCAAGAAAGCTCTATGTGATCTTGGGGCAAGTATCAACCTAATACCTGCATCTACTATCAAAAAGCTTGGTTTGACTGAAGAAGTCAAACCAACCCGGATATGTCTCCAACTTGCTGATGGCTCCATTAAATACCCATCAGGCGTGATTGAAGACATGATTGTCAAGGTTGGGCCATTTACCTTTTCCACTGACTTTGTGGTGCTGGAAATGGAGGAGTACAAGAGTGCAACTCTCATTCTAGGAAGACCTTTTCTAACAACTAGACGAACCCTTATTGACATCCAAAAAGGGGAAGTAACCCTGAGAGTCAATGAGGACGAGTTTAAGTTGAATGTTGTCAAAGCTATGCAGCATCCAGACACCCAAAACAACTGCATGAGCATTGATATTATTGACTCCCTGGTAATAGAGGTCAATATGACTGAGAGTCTCGAATCAGAGCTAGAGAATATCTTTAAAGATGCTCAGGCTGATCTGGAGGAACCAGAGAGAATAATAAAACCTCTGAGAATCCCTCAGGAAGAGGAGAAACCTCCCAAACTCGAGCTCAAACCATTACCACCATCCCTGAAATATGCATTTCTGGGAGATGGTGATACCTTTCCTGTAATCATAAGCTCTACCTTAGAGCCACAGGAAGAGGAAGCACTAATTCAAGTGCTAAGGACACACAAGACAGCTCTTGGGAGGTCCATCAGTGATCTTAAGGGCATTAGCCCAGCCAGATGCATGCACAAGATCCTGTTGGAGGGTGACGCCAAGCCAGTGGTTCAACCACAGAGGCAGCTGAATCCAGCCATGAAGGAGGTAGTGCAGAAGGAGGTCACTAAATTATTAGAGGCTGGGATTATTTATCCTATTTTTGATAGCCCCTGGGTAAGCCCTGTCCAAGTCGTCCCTAAGAAGGGTGGCATGATAGTGGTTCATAATGATAAAAATGAACTGGTTCCTACAAGAATAGTTACAGGGTGGCGTATGTGTATTGATTACAGAAGGCTCAATACAACTACCAGAAAGGACCATTTTCCTTTACCATTCATAGACCAGATGTTAGAAAGACTAGCATGTCATGAATACTACTGCTTCCTGGATGGATATTTAGGTTATAATCAAATTGCAGTAGATCCCCAAGATCAAGAGAAAACAGCATTCACATGTCCATCCGGACTATTTGCATACAGAAGGATGCCATTTGGTCTGTGCAATGCACCTGCAACCTTTCAAAGGTGCATGTTCTCTATTTTCTCTGATATGGTGGAAAAATTTCTAGAAGTCTTCATGGATGACTTTTCAGTATTTAGAGACTCATTCAGCTCCTGTCTTGACCATCTAGCACTTGTTCTAAAGAGGTGCCAAGAGGCTAACCTAGTTTTAAACTGGGAAAAATGTCACTTTATGGTGACTGAAGGAATTGTCCTTGGGCACAAAATTTTGAACAAGGGAATAGAGGTGGATCAAACTAAGGTAGAGGTAATTGAAAAATTACCACCACCTGCCAATGTTAAGGCAATCAGAAGCTTTTTGGGGCATGCAGGATTCTATAGGAGGTTTATAAAAGATTTTTCAAAAATCGCCAAACCTTTGAGTAATCTGCTAGCTGCTGACATGCTATTTATCTTTGATAAGGAGTGTCTGCAGGCGTTTGAGACTCTGAAAGCTAAGCTGGTCACAGCACCAGTCATCTCTGCACCAGACTGGACATTACCATTTGAATTAATGTGTGATGCCAGTGACCATGCCATTGGTGCAGTGTTGGGACAAAGGCATGACAAGCTTCTGCACGTCATTTATTATGCCAGTCGTGTTCTAAATGACACACAGAAGAACTACACAACCACAGAAAAAGAGTTACTTGTAGTGGTTTATGCCATTGACAAGTTCAGATCTTATTTAGTAGGATCAAAGTGATTGTGTACACTGACCATGCTGCTCTTAAATATCTACTCACAAAGCAGGATTCAAAACCCAGACTCATAAGATGGGTGTGGCTTCTGCAAGAGTTTGATATAGAAATAAGAGACAGAAAAGGGACAGAGAACCAAGTAGCAGATCACCTGTCCCGAATAGAACCAGTAGAAGGGGCGTTCATCCCTCTTACTGAGATCTTTGAAAACTTTCCGGATGAGCAACTCTTTCCATTTAGGAAGTACCATGGTTTGCAGACATTGTAAACTACAAGGCTGTGAGATACATACCCAAAGAGTATAGTAGGCAGCAATCAAAGAAATTGATCACAGTGCAAAGTACTATCTTTGGGATGAACCATATCTCTTCAAGAGATGTGCAGACGGAGTAATCCGTAGATGTGTGCCTAAAGAAGAAGCACAGAAGATCCTATGGCATTGCCATGGATCACAATATGGAGGACATTTTGGAAGTGAGCGAACAGCCACAAGAGTCCTCCAATGTGGCTTCTATTGGCCTACTCTCCATAAAGACTCCTGAGAGTTTGTACTTAATTGTGACAGTTGCCAAAGATCTGGCAATCTGCCTCACAGTTATGAAATGCCTCAACAAGGGATATTGGAGATTGAGTTGTTTGATGTATGGGTTATTGACTTCATGGGGCCTTTCCTACCATCATACTCAAACACTTATATTCTGGTGGCAGTGGATTATGTATCCAAATGGGTGAAAGCTATTGCAACACCTGATAAACCCCAATTTGACGGTTTATCTTGTATTGAATTTAGAGTATTTTGTAGACCTTTTCTCACATTTACCCAATGAATTAGCATAGTTTTGTATATTCTCCTTTAATTGTGCTTAAGAGTGAAAACATGCTTTTTAGGTCTTAAAATAAATAAATTTAATTCACCTTGATTCCATTAGATGCCTTGATATGTTTGTTAAGTGATTTAAGGTTTAGGAGGCAAAGATTGGATCAAGGGAATGAAGAAAGAAAGCATGAAAAGTTGGAGAACTCATGAAGAAATGAAAGAACCGGAAAGCTGTCAAGCCGACCTCTTTGCACTTAAACGACCATAACTTGAGTTACAGAGATCCAAATGATGCGGTTCCAGTTGGGTTAGAAAGCTAACATCCGGGGTTTCGAAACGATATAAGATTTGCCATAGTTGCTATACGTATGGTGGCGCGCACGCGCATAGTACGCGCACGCGCCGTTGCTGCCACCTGGTTCACTTAAAGCAAAACGTGGCCAGCGATTTTAGAAGTCTTGTGGGCCCAATCCAACTCATTTCTGATGCTATTTAAACCAAGTATTGAAGGGGGAATGAATATACTCTCACACTTTAGAAGTTAGTTACCATTAGTCATAGTTTAGTTTAGAAGTAGTTTCTAGAGAGAGAAGCTCTCACTTCTCTCTAGAATTAGGATTAGGATTAGGATTAGTTCTTAGATCTAGGTTTTAATCTTTGCTTTCTTCCACTTCTACCTTTCAATTCTTTGTTGTTACATTCATTCTTCTTCCATTCTTTTATTGTAATTTCCTTTATGTTGTTCTTATATTTTGTTGTAGATCTACTATTGTTCCTTCCATTTTCTTTCAATTCAATAAGAGGTAATTCATAATAATTGTTCTTCTTTGCTTTTCTATTGTTGATCTCTTGCCTTTGTAGTTAGATCTCTCTTTAATTCTTGCAATTTATGATGTTTACTTCTATTGCACTTTATGTGTTTGTTGAAATGTCTCTTTTAGTTTTAGTGTAGATTTTGTTCCTCTTGGCCTAGGTAGAGTAATTAGTGACACTTGAGTTATCTAATTCCTTTGTTGATTGATAATTGGAGAGATTGCTAATTGGTTTGGAGTGCACTAAAGCTAGTCCTTCCTTGGGAGTTGGCTAGAACTCGTGGCTCAAGTCAATTCATCCACTTGACTTTCCTTTATTTAGTAAGGGTTAACTAAGTGGTAGCAATGAACAATTCTCATCACAATTGAGAAGGATAACTAGGATAGGACTTCTAATTTTCATACCTTGCCAATAGCCTTTTATAGTTGTTAGTTTATTTTCATTGCCATTCACTTTTCATGCTTCTTATCCAAAAACCCCAAAATAACTCACAACCAATAACAAGACACTTTATTGTAATTCCTAGGGAGAACGACCCGAGGTTTGAATACTTCGGTTTATAGATTTTAGGGGTTTGTACTTGTGACAAACAAATTTTTGCATGAAAGGATTATTGTTGGTTTAGAGACTATACTTCAACGAGATTTCATTTGTGAAATTCTAAACCGTCAAAAATCTAATCATCAAAATGGCGCCGTTGCCGGGGAGTTGCAATGGTGTTGTGTTATTGGTTATTGTCTATATGTGAACAGTGTGAATATGTTTGCTTTTGTTAGCTCTTACTAGTTTTAGGATTTAATTTTCTTTCTTCTTATTTGATTTTGTTTTCATTTTTCTTCTTGCTAGCATGAATTCTCACCTTGGCTATGAGTTTGGTTATCAACATGTTGTAGGCGATGAGGACTATAATGAAGATGTGTATCAAGGATGGGATAACCAAAGGTGGGAGGAGCCATATGCTTATGATCAATCCTCATGGCAACAACCTCCACCAATGCACTATGAAGAAGAGCCATTCTATGATGCATATCAATCCAATGGTTATGGTGAATCTCCTTGTGACTTTCAAGAACCACCACCATATGCCTATGATCCATACCCTCAACATAATTCTCAACCATACTCACAAGCCCCTTCTTACCAACCACCTTCATATGACCCTAATCCATATCCATCACACCAACCAACTTTTGAGCCATATGAGCCATATATGGAACCACCACAATATCAACCCTTTCAAGAGCCACCTCCTCCATATTATTACCAAGATGAACTACCTCCAATAAATGAAAATTTTCAACCACAAGATGAATACTACTTTCCACCACAACCTCCCATGGAAGAATACTCCTATCCATTGAACCAAGAGCCACATGATCCTAATCATATTATCCAAGAGGAACAAGAGTCAAGGGATCGTCTCAAGGAAGCATTGGATCAATTTCAAGAAACCATGGAGTGTGTTGTGCAACAAGTGGAAAGAGTAGAAAATATTGAACCACCACAACTCTACCAAGAAGAACCATCTTCCTACTATGAACCCTTCCCCTAAAATGATGAATCCTTCCATCCACCCCAACCTCCAATGAATGACATCCTTGGTGTTCTTGCTCAAGGACAAGAAGAGATGAAAAGGGATGTGCAAAATTTCATGGCCGCCTTGGATGTGGTAACAAATCAATTAGCCTCCCAATGCTTGAACACTCAAGGAACTCCCATGGCTACATGTAGAGAATCGAATGAAGAGCATAGCATGAAGGAGATATTGGAAACTCCGGTGGGAAATGAGGGGAGTTGCTTTGTATTGGAACAATTGGAGGAAGCTTTAATTGTTGAAGACACGGAAGAAGTGGTAGAAGACTTAGGAGATGCGGAGCCTCCATGGGAACATAGAGTTGAAGAAAACCCCTCCAAGATGATTGAAATTGATGCTAGGGAGGAAAGTGCACACCTTCCAAGGAATATTCTATATGAAGACTTGGATGGGATAGAGAAAGAATTGAGTTCCCTTGGTGATGAAGAGCAAGCATCAAGTCCTAGTGGTGGAGAATCCTTTGAACTTGAAGAACCTTCTCCCGGTGCATTTGAAAATGTTGTGGAGGTAAACTTCTTTCACCCTCCCAATTATAGTTTGATTAAGGGAAAAGGCTTAGATAGTATTAATGAACAAATGATTGAGATTAAGAGATCTTGTGAAGAGGTGGAAGTCCCTAGAAATAGAAGAACGGGGGTTGGTTATGCTTTGTCAAGATCTTTGGAAGCACCTTTGCCTAGGTTGCCATCTACACCTTCATTTGAGTGAGTGAAATTCATTTCTATTAGCTTTATTATCCCACTTGAATATGGTTTGCTTGAAACGGATGGTCAACTTAGGATGCTTTGTGGGATGAAGCGTAAGCGGAAGATGTTCCGTGGTTGGCGTTGCAAATCAAGGCTCATTATGGTTGATGCATCAAACATGAGATATAAAAGTTGGAGTAGTGCTCAAATAGATGGGTCTAGGAGGATTGTTGGCCACTATATAGAGAATTCACCTTACTCACCACCCGGTTGGACCAATAATGATGATCAACCTCAAGACGGGTGTGAAAACAAAGTGTGGGATCCCGGATTACAAAACGAGGATCAACATTGGGAGCCCCAAGCTTGTGAAGAACTCCATCAACAGTTGGCTCAACCCATAGGAAATCTTGGGGCACAATGGAGATTCAAGCATTGGTGGAAGTTCCAAGATGAGTACAAGCACAAGCCACCTTGAGAGAAGCTCCCCATAAGTCCAACTTAAGGACAATAAACAAAAGTGCTAGGTGGGAGACACCCCACCATGGTAAAATCCTTTCATTTTCTCTTTTGTACATATTGGTAGAATGGTGCACGAAATTGTGAACAATACTTTTCACAACTCTCATAATCCCCGGTCATGAACCCCAAAAACTTGGTAGCTCAGTACCATGGCATTACACAACTTCGCACAACTAACCAGCAAGTGCACTGGGTCGTCCAAGTAATAAACCTTACGCGAGTAAGGGTCGATCCCACGGAGATTGTTAGTATGAAGCAAGCTATGGTCATCTTGTAAATCTTAGTCAGGCAGACTTCAACAGGATATGGTGATGAACGAAATAAACATAAAGATAAAGATAGAGGTACTTATGTAATTCATTGGTAGGAATTTCAGATAAGCGCATGAAGATGCCTTCCCTTCCGTCTCTCTGCTTTCCTACTGTCTTCATCCAATCCTTCTTCCTCCTTTCCATGGCAAGCTTATGTAGGGTTTCACCGTTGTCAGTGGCTACCTCCCATCCTCTCAGTGAAAACGTTGCCTATGCTCTGTCACAGCATGGGTAATCATCTGTCGGTTCTCGGTCAGGCCGGAATAGAATCCATCGATTCTTTTGCGTCTGTCACTAACGCCCCGCCTGCTAGGAGTTTGAAGCACGTCACAGTCATTCAATCATTGAATCCTACTCAGAATACCACAGACAAGGTTAGACCTTCCAGATTCTCTTGAATGCCGCCATCAGTTCTAGCCTATACCACGAAGACTCTGATCTCACGGAATGGTTGGCTCGGTTGTCAGGCGAGCACTCGGTTGTCAGGCGATCAACCATGCATCGTGCAATCAGGAATCCAAGAGATATTCACCCAATCGAAGGTAGAACGGAGGTGGTTGTCAGTCACACGTTCATAGGTGAGAATGATGATGAGTGTCACGGATCATCACATTCATCAAGTTGAAGAACAAGTGATATCTTAGAACAAGAACAAGCGGAATTGAATGGAAGAACAATAGTAATTGCATTAATACTCGAGGTACAGCAGAGCTCCACACCTTAATCTATGGTGTGTAGAAACTCCACCGTTGAAAATACATAAGAACAAGGTCTAGGCATGGCCGAATGGCCAGCCTCCCAATGATCTAAGATAGCATAAAAACGAAGATAGCTACCAAAGTCTTTAAATACAATAGTAAAAGGTCCTACTTATAGAGAACTAGTAGCCTAAGGTTTACAGAAATGAGTAAATGACATAAAAATCCACTTCCGGGCCCACTTGGTGTGTGCTTGGGCTGAGCAATGAAGCATTTTCGTGTAGAGACTCTTCTTGGAGTTAAACGCCAGCTTTAGTGCCAGTTTGGGCGTTTAACTCCCATTTGGGTGCCAGTTCCGGTGTTTAACGCTGGAAATCTTGAAGGTGACTTTGAACGCCGGTTTGGGCCATCAAATCTTGGGCAAAGTATGGACTATCATATATTGCTGGAAAGCCCAGGATGTCTACTTTCCAACGCCGTTGAGAGCGCGCCAATTGGGCTTCTGTAGCTCCAGAAAATCCACTTTGAGAGCAGGGAGGTCAGAATCCAACAGCATCTGCAGTCCTTTTTAGTCTCTGAATCAGATTTTTGCTCAGGTCCCTCAATTTCAGCCAGAAAATACCTGAAATCACAGAAAAACACACAAACTCATAGTAAAGTCCAGAAAAGTGAATTTTAACTAAAAATTAATGAAAATATACTAAAAACTAACTAGATCATACTAAAAACATACTAAAAACAATGCCAAAAAGCGTACAAATTATCCGCTCATCACAACACCAAACTTAAATTGTTGCTTGTCCTCAAGCAACTGAAAATCAAATAAGATAAAAAGAAGAGAATATGCAATGAATTCCAAAAACATCTGTGAAGATCAGTATCAATTAGATGAGCGGGGCTTTTAGCTTTTTGCCTCTGAACAGTTTTGGCATCTCACTCTATCCTTTGAAATTCAGAATGATTGGCTTCTTTAGGAACTTAGAATCCAGATAGTGTTATTGATTCTCCTAGTTAAGTATGATGATTCTTGAACATAGCTACTTATTGAGTCTTGGCTGTGGCCCAAAGCACTCTGTCTTCCAGTATTACCACCGGATACACACATGCCACAGACACATAATTGGGTGAACCTTTTCAGATTATGACTCAGCTTTGCTAAAGTCCCCAATTAGAGGTGTCCAGGGTTCTTAAGCACACTCTTATTGCCTTGGATCACAACTTTATTTCTTTCTTTTCTCTCTTTTTTTTTCTCTTTTTTTTCGATTTTTTTTTCATTGCTTTTTCTTGCTTCAAGAATCATTTTTATGATTTTTCAGATCCTCAGTAACATGTCTCCTTTTTCATCATTCTTTCAAGAGCCAACATTCATGAACCACAAGTTCAAGATACATATGCACTGTTTAAGCATACATTCAGAAGACAAAAGTAATGCCACCACATCAAAATAATTAAACTGTTATAAAATTCAAAATTCATGCAATTTTTTCCTTTTTAATTTAAGCACGTTTTTATTCAAGAAAGGTGATGGATTCATAGGACATTCATAACTTTAAGGCATAGACAATAAGACACTAATGATCACAAGACACAAACATAGATAAACATAAGCACTAAAATTCGAAAAACAGAAGAATAAAGAACAAGGAAATCAAGGAACGGGTCCACCTTAGTGATGGCGGCTCTTTCTTCCTCTTGAAGATCCTATGGAGTGCTTGAGCTCCTCAATGTCTCTTCCTTGTCTTTGTTGCTCCTCTTTCATGATTCTTTGATCTTCTCTAATTTCATGGAGGATGATGGAGTGTTCTTGATGCTCCACCCTTAGTTGTCCCATGTTGGAACTCAATTCTCCTAGGGAGGTGTTTAATTGCTCCCAATAGTTTTGTGGAGGAAAGTGCATCCCTTGAGGAATCTCAGGGATTTCATGATGAGTGGGGTCTCTTGTGTGCTCCATCCTCTTCTTAGTGATGGGCTTGAGGTCATGCCTTCTCAGTTGAACCGGCTTCCCTCTTGAGTTTCTCTTTCATTGAGCGCCCTCTTCACAAATGTTTATGTGGACTTGGTCCAACCTTTGATCAAAGTTGACCCTTTTTGAGTTTGAAAGGGATCTCGGGGATCACCTTCTTCAAGGCCACAACTTCATAGAAGTGGTCTTGATGCACCCTTGAGATGAATCTCTCCATCTCCCATGACTCGGAGGTGGAAGCTTTTGCCTTCCCTTTCCTCTTTCTAGAGGTTTCTCTGGCCTTGGATGCCATAAATGGTTATGGAAAAACAAAAAGCAATGCTTTTACCACACCAAACTTAAAATGTTTGCTCGTCCTCGAGCAAAAGAAGAAAGAAGAGAGTAGATGAAGAAGAAATGAGGAAGAAGGGAATGGCTTTGTTTTCGGCCAAAGGGGAGAGAAATGGTGTTTAGGATGTGTGAAAATGAAGGAGTGAAGGAGGGTTTATATAGGAGAGGGGGATGGGAGGGTTCGGCCATTTGAGGGTGGGTTTGGGTGGGAAGGTGGTTTGAATTTGAATGGTGAGGTAGGTGGGGTTTTATGAAGGATGGATGTGAGTGGTGAAGAGAAAGATGGGATTTGATAGGTGAAGGGTTTTTGGGGAAGAGGTGTTGAGGTGATTGGTGAATGGGTGAAGAAGAGAGAGAGAGTGGTAGGGTAGGTGGGGATCCTGTGGGGTCCACAGATCCTGAGGTGTCAAGGAAAAGTCATTCCTGCACCAAATGGTAAACAAAATCACGTTTTTAGCCATTTCTGGCGTTAAACGCCGGGCTGGTGCCCATTTCTGGCGTTTAACGCCAGCTTCTTGCCCCTTTCTGGCGTTTAACGCCAGTCTGGTGCCCCTTTCTGGTGTTAAACGCCCAGAATGGTGCCAGACTGGGCGTTAAACGCCCAACAGCTAACCTCACTGGCGTTTAAACGCCAGTAGGTGCGTCCTCCAGGGTGTGCTATTTTTCTTCCTGTTTTTCATTCTGTTTTTGCTTTTTTCATTGATTTTGTGACTTCTCATGATCATCAACCTACAAAAAAGAGAAAATAACAAAATAAAATAGATAAAATATAACATTGGGTTGCCTCCCAACAAGCGCTTCTTTAATGTCAGTAGCTTGACAGAGGACTCTCATGGAGCCTTACAGATACTCAGAGCCATGTTGGAACCTCCCAACACCAAACTTAGAGTTTGAATGTGGGGGTTCAACACCAAACTTAGAGTTTGGTTGTGGCCTCCCAACACCAAACTTAGAGTTTGGCTGTGGGGGCTCTGTTTGGCTTTGTTTTGAGAGAAGCTCTTCATGCTTCCTCTCCATGATGACAGAGGGATATCCTTGGGCCTTAAACACCAAGGATTCTTCATTCACTTGAATGATCAACTCTCCTCTATCAACATCAATCACAGCCTTTGCTGTGGCTAGGAAGGGTCTGCCAAGGATGATGGATTCATCCATGCACTTCCCAGTCTCTAGGATTATGAAATCAGTAGGGATGTAATGGTCTCCAATCTTTACCAGAACATCCTCTACAAGTCCATGGGCTTGTTTTCTTGAATTGTCTGCCATCTCTAGTGAGATTTTTGCAGCTTGCACCTCAAAGATCCCTAACTTCTCCATTACAGAGAGAGGCATGAGGTTTACACTTGACCCTAAGTCACACAAGGCCTTTTTGAAGGTCATGGTGCCTATGGTACAAGGTATTGAAAACTTCCCAGGATCCTGTCTCTTTTGAGGCGGTTTCTGCCTAGACAAGTCATCCAGTTCTTTGATGAGCAAAGGGGATTCATCCTCCCAAGTCTCATTTCCAAATAACTTGTCATTCAGCTTCATGATTGCTCCAAGGTATTTAGCAACTTGCTCTTCAGTGACATACTCATCCTCTTCAGAGGAAGAATACTCATCAGAGCTCATGAATGGCAGAAGTAAGTCCAGTGGAATCTCCATGGTCTCAGTTTGAACCTCAGATTCCCAGGGTTCCTCATTGGGGAACTCATTGGAGGCCAGTGGACGTTCATTGAGGCCTTCCTCAGTGGCGTTCACTGCCTCTTCTTCCTCCCAAAATTCGGCCATGTTGATGGCCTTGCACTCTCCTTTTGGATTCTCTTCTGTATTGCTTGGAAGAGTACTAGGAGGGAGTTCAGTAATTTTCTTGCTCAGCTATCCCACTTGTGCCTCCAAATTTCTAATGGAGGATCTTGTTTCAGTCATGAAACTTTGAGTGGTTTTGATCAGATCAGAAACCATGGTTGCTAAGTCAGAGTTATTCTGCTTAGAACTCTCTGTCTGTTGCTGAGAAGATGATGGAAAAGGCTTGCTATTGCTAAACCTGTTTCTTCCACCATTATTGTTGTTGAAACCTTGTTGGGGTCTCTGTTGATCCTTCCATGAAAAATTTGGATGATTTCTCCATGAAGGATTATAGGTGTTTCCATAGGGTTCTCCCATGTAATTCACCTCTTCCATTGAAGGGTTCTCAGGATCATAAGCTTCTTCCTCAGATGAAGCTTCCTTAGTACTGCTTGGTGCATTTTGCATTCCAGACAGACTTTGAGAAATCATATTGACTTGTTGAGTCAATATTTTGTTCTGAGCCAATATGGCATTCAGAGTGTCAATCTCAAGAATTCCTTTCTTCTGACTAGTCCCATTGTTCACAGGATTTCTTTCAGAAGTGTACATGAATTGGTTATTTGCAACCATTTCAATCAGTTCTTGAGCTTCAGTAGGCGTCTTCTTCAAATGAAGAGATCCTCCTGCAGAGCTATCCAAAGACATCTTGGATAGTTCAGAGAGACCATCATAGAAAATACCTATGATGCTCCATTCAGAAAGCATATCAGAAGGACACTTTCTGATTAATTGTTTGTATCTTTCCCAAGCTTCATAGAGGGACTCTCCTTCCTTCTGTCTGATGGTTTGGACTTCCACTCTAAGCTTACTCAATTTTTGAGGTGGAAAGAACTTTGCCAAGAAGGCATTGACTAGCTTTTTCCAAGAGTCCAGGCTTTCTTTAGGTTGAGAGTCCAACCATGCTCTAGCTCTGTCTCTTACAGCAAAAGGGAATAGCATAAGTCTGTAGACCTCAGGGTCAACCCCATTAGTCTTGACAGTGTCACAGATTTGCAAGAATTCAGCTAAAAACTGATGAGGATCTTCCAATGGAAGTCCATGGAACTTGCAATTCTGTTGCATTAGAGAAACTAATTGAGGCTTAAGCTCAAAGTTGTTTGCTCCAATGGCAGGGATAGAGATGCTTCTCCCATAGAAATCGGGAGTAGGTGCAGTAAAGTCACCCAGCACCTTCCTTGCATTGTTGGCATTGTTGTTTTCGGCTGCCATGTGTTCTTCTTCTTTGAAGAATTCGGTCAGGTCCTCTAAAGAGAGTTGTGCTTTGGCTTCTCTTAGCTTTCTCTTCAAGGTCCTTTCAGGTTCAGGATCAGCCTCAACAAGAATGCCTTTGTCTTTGCTCCTGCTCATAAGAAAGAGAAGAGAACAAGAAAATGTGGAATCCTCTATGTCACAGTATAGAGATTCCTTGAAGTGTCAGAGGAAAAGAAGAGTAGAAGACAGAAGTAGAAAATTCGAACTTATCAAAGAAGATGGAGTTCGAATTTTGCATTAAGGGATAGTGTTAGTCCATAAATAGAAGGATGTGAAAAGGAGGGAAGTGGTTTTCGAAAATTAAGTAAAAGATTTTGAAAACATTTTTGAAAACAATACTTGATTTTCGAAAATGAAAGTGGAAAAGAAATCAAGTGATTTTTGAAAAAGATTTTGAAATTAGAAATCAAAAAGATTTGATTGGAAACTTATTTTGAAAAAGATGTGGTTAAGAAGATATGATTAGTTTTTAAAAAGATGTGATTGAGAAGATATGATTTGAAAAACATTTTTTTAAAAAGATTTGATTTTGAAAATTAAAAACTTGACTAACAAGAAAAGATATGATTCAAACATTAAACCTTTCTCAACAAAAAGGCAACATACTTGAAATGTTGAATCAAATCATTAATTGATAGTAAGTATCTTTGAAAATGGAAAGAAATTGATTTTGAAAAAGATTTGATTGAAAAATTGATTTGAAAAAGATTTGATTTTGAAAAGATTTTGAAAACTGAAAAAAAAATTGATTTGAAAACAAAATCTTCCCTTCTAGCCATCCTGGCGTTAAACGCCCAGAATGGTGCACATTCTGGCGTTTAACGCCCAAAGCTATACCTTTTTGGGCGTTAAACGCCCAACCAGGTACCCTGGCTGGCGTTTAAACGCCAGTCTGTCCTTCTTCACTGGGCGTTTTGAACGCCCAGCTTTTTCAGTGTAATTCCTCTGCTGTATGTTCTGAATCTTCAATTCTCTGTAGTATTGACTTGAGAGGACACAAATTAGAAATATTTTTGGATTTTTTTATAATAAGGAAAAATCAAAATGCAACAAGAATCAAATAACAATGCATGCAATACACCAAACTTAGCAGTTTGTATACTACTGACACTAATGCATATGAGACACATAAACACTCAAGTCAAGAGAATTCAAAGATCAAAGTAAGAAATCATCAAGAACATCTTGAAGATCACTAAGACACATGAATGAATGCATGCAACTGACACCAAACTTAAGATGAGACACTAGACTCAAACAAGAAATTTTTGGATTTTATGATTTTGTAAATTTTTTGTGTTTTTCGAAAATTAAGTGGAAGAAGAAAATAAAGGTATCAAAATTCTCAATGAGAATCCCAGGAATCAGTGCAATGCTAGTCTAAGACTCCGGTCCAGGAATTAGACATGGCTTCACAGCCAGCCAAGCTTTCAAAGAAAGCTTCGGTCCAAAACTCTAGACATGGCCAATGGCCAGCCAAGCCTTAGCAGATCACTGCTCCAAAAGCAAGATTGATAAAAATCAACAAGCTCTTGTGATGATAAGTTGAAACCTCGGTCTAATGAAATTAGACATGGCTTCTTAGCCAGCCAGACTTCAACAAATCATCATGAAACTCTAGAATTCCTCTTCAAGAATTTCGAAAAAAAAAATACCTAATCTAAGCAACAAGATGAACCGTCAGTTGTCCAAACTGAACAATCCTCGACAACGGCGCCAAAAACTTGGTGCTGTTGCCGGATCTTGGCACTGATGTTACCGGACCAAAAGCTTGCTCAAAACTTGAACAATCCCCGGCAACGGCGCCAAAAACTTGGTAGCGCGAAATTGTGAACAATACTTTTCACAACTCTCATAATCCCCGGTCATGAACCCCAAAAACTTGGTAGCTCAGTACCATGGCATTACACAACTTCGCACAACTAACCAGCAAGTGCACTGGGTCGTCCAAGTAATAAACCTTACGCGAGTAAGGGTCGATCCCACGGAGATTGTTAGTATGAAGCAAGCTATGGTCATCTTGTAAATCTTAGTCAGGCAGACTTCAACAGGATATGGTGATGAACGAAATAAACATAAAGATAAAGATAGAGGTACTTATGTAATTCATTGGTAGGAACTTCAGATAAGCGCATGAAGATGCCTTCCCTTCCGTCTCTCTGCTTTCCTACTGTCTTCATCCAATCCTTCTTCCTCCTTTCCATGGTAAGCTTATGTAGGGTTTCACCGTTGTCAGTGGCTACCTCCCATCCTCTCAGTGAAAACGTTGCCTATGCTCTGTCACAGCATGGGTAATCATCTGTCGGTTCTCGGTCAGGCCGGAATAGAATCCATCGATTCTTTTGCGTCTGTCACTAACGCCCCGCCTGCTAGGAGTTTGAAGCACGTCACAGTCATTCAATCATTGAATCCTACTCAGAATACCACAGACAAGGTTAGACCTTCCGGATTCTCTTGAATGCCGCCATCAGTTCTAGCCTATACCACGAAGACTCTGATCTCACGGAATGGTTGGCTCGGTTGTCAGGCGAGCACTCGGTTGTCAGGCGATCAACCATGCATCGTGCAATCAGGAATCCAAGAGATATTCACCCAATCGAAGGTAGAATGGAGGTGGTTGTCAGTCACACCTTCATAGGTGAGAATGATGATGAGTGTCACGGATCATCACATTCATCAAGTTGAAGAACAAGTGATATCTTAGAACAAGAACAAGCGGAATTGAATGGAAGAACAATAGTAATTGCATTAATACTCGAGGTACAGCAGAGCTCCACACCTTAATCTATGGTGTGTAGAAACTCCACCGTTGAAAATACATAGGAACAAGGTCTAGGCATGGCCGAATGGCCAGCCTCCCAATGATCTAAGATAGCATAAAAACGAAGATAGCTACCAAAGTCTTTAAATACAATAGTAAAAGGTCCTACTTATAGATAACTAGTAGCCTAAGGTTTACAGAAATGAGTAAATGACATAAAAATCCACTTCCGGGCCCACTTGGTGTGTACTTGGGCTGAGCAATGAAGCATTTTCGTGTAGAGACTCTTCTTGGAGTTAAACGCCAGCTTTAGTGCCAGTTTGGGCGTTTAACTCCCATTTGGGTGCCAGTTCCGGCGTTTAACGCTGGAAATCTTGAAGGTGACTTTGAACGCCGGTTTGGGCCATCAAATCTTGGGCAAAGTATAAACTATCATATATTGCTGGAAATAACAGGATGTCTACTTTCCAACGCCGTTGAGAGCGCGCCAATTGGGCTTCTGTAGCTCCAGAAAATTCACTTTGAGTGCAGGGAGGTCAGAATCCAACAGCATCTGCAGTCCTTTTTAGTCTCTGAATCAGATTTTTGCTCAGGTCCCTCAATTTTAGCCAGAAAATACCTGAAATCACAGAAAAACACACAAACTCATAGTAAAGTCCAGAAAAGTAAATTTTAACTAAAAACTAATGAAAATATACTAAAAACTAACTAGATCATACTAAAAACAATGCCAAAAAACGTACAAATTATCCGCTCATCATAGAACTAGTTTAATTTCATGTTTAGATTAGTTGGTTGAGTTTAATTAGTATTTTATCATGTTAAATAAGGTTTTAGGGTGTTTTGGTAGTTGCTTGGAGGTTTGGAATGCTTGGATTGGTGCAAAAATAGAGAGAAAAATTTTGAAAAAAAAAAAACAGAGCACCATCCATGCGTACGCGCACTGCGTGCGTACGCGTGCATCTAGCATTTTTGACCATCCACGCACACACGCACTGTACGCGTACACGTGGATGCAAAATTTCACCTCCAGCCAAAAAAACCCGAGAGTTAGGCCTACACTGTGCAAACATTGGGCCTAAGGCACAAGTCTATGCACGCGTGCACGCACCTGGCGCGTACGCGCACATGATCTTAAATTTGCAATGCACGCGCACGCACACTGTGCGCACGCGCGTCGATTGCACAATCTGTACCCCTGGTACTTTTACCCGAGAGTTGTGCCAGACTTGGGCCGACACTATGCCTCCGGCCTAACTCGATGCACGCGTGCGCGCACTTGGCGCGTACGCGTCCTTCGACCAATATACCCATCAACGCGTAAACGTGCATGACGCGCACGCGTCGATAAAAAAAAAGAGTTTTTTTTCTCATCTTCCATTTTCTTTATTCATTTCATTCGCATACTTCTACTCTTTCCATTTTCATTTTGTTTCTATAGCATGTTTTCAGTTTTTTTCTAAGTGTCATTTCAATAATGGTGTTAGATTCTTACACTCAATTGTTGAGAAATTCTTGCATTATTTTGGTGCCTCTTGACTTGTTTGATATTGTTGGGTGATGAAACTTTTAAATCAATGCTTCATTTTGTATGACTCTTATGTTCTTTGTGCATTGATATGACCTTATATTGTCTTTCATGGCCCACTCTCTCTTGTTCGAACTTGATGCTCATCATGCTCTTCATGCTTTGACCTTACTCTTGCATCAAGTCTCATTGATATGCCATTTTCTCTTATTGTTTCCTCCTCTACATGTTGTAGCTACCATGTAGTAGAGAACCATACTCCTACTTGGCATTAACCCCGGCCTATGTTCTATTTGCTTTGATATCTTTGTCATAGGCTTAATATTCCTTTCCTTTTCTATCCTTTTAGGTTGGCCACCAAGAAGGGAGAAATGAATAGCTTTAAATGGGGCAACAAACAAGTCATCTGCACAATCTTTTGACGGAGCTCATCAATTGTAGTAACCCGTCCACCTTTCTCTCCCTTGAGTGCACCGAGGACGGTGCAAACTTTTAAGTGTGGGGAGGTCGTCCGACCGTTCGGCAATTTTGGGTGAAAAATTTCTAATCCCAACACTTTTGCATTTCATTTTAGGTTTTTAGGATTTTTGTTGCATTTTCTTATTTTTTTTTGCATATATATACACAATAAGCTTAGTCAAAATAATGAAATTTTTCAAGAATTCTATCTATAGGGCACCAATTGATTTGAGTGAAAACTTTTTATTAAACTTGCTTGAATTATATATATTGTGGATCATGTTTTTGAGCTAAGAACACAAGCAAGTGAGATTTGAGCCTAATGGTGTGGTTACATCCTATAACCACTTATTTTCCTTCTTGTGTGCATTATTCTCTTTCTATGAATGTAATCTTTGATTTGTTTGATTCTTTATGTCCATTATTTTGTGTATTTATGCATTTATATGATTGAGGCCATCATTTCATTTAGCTTACTTACCCAAAAGCCTTACCTTTTATCTTCCATTGTTAGCCAAATTTGAGCCTACACTTAACCCACTTTGTTCTTAATTTAGCACATTACAAGCCTTAAAGCGAAAAACAATAAATGTCCTTAATTTGGATCTTTGATTGGCTTAGGCTAGTGTGTGTGAGTATCATTCAAGTGTGGGAATCCTGGGACATTGGAGGAATAAAAGGGTAGTTTTGTATTATTAGTGTAAATATTGGGAATTGGGTACATACTCATGTATTGATCGAATGTAAAACCTTATGCATTGATGCTCTTGTATATAAAAAAAATTAAATGAGAAAAAGAAAAGAAAAAGAAAAGAAAAAAACAATATGGAAAAGAAAAAAATATAGAAAAAGAAAGAAAAAGAAGAAAAAAAAGAAAGAAATAAAAAAGGGGACAAAATGCCCCAAAGTAAAGCTCAAATAAAAGTCAATGCATATGTGTTGTGAAATGAAAAGAGAATGCATGAGTATGTGGAAAAGTGAAGAATGGGTAGTTGGGTTAGAACTTAATTGTATAGGATGTCATAGGTTAGGTGGGAAGTCTAAGCCTATCAAAGATTCAAACTTCAAGCTCACTTGACCAAATATGCATCCTACCTTAACCCTAGCCCCATTACAACCTAAAGAAAAGATCTCATGATAATTGTATGCGTGCATTAAATAATTGTTGATTGTTAGATGAAAAACAAATCTTGGAAAGCATGATTAGGGGAGAATTGAGTGAATCAACCCCAAACACCGAGCGAATAGAGTGCAAACACTTCCGGCGAGGGTTCGATGCTCAATTCCTTGATTCCCGGCTTTCATGAGCATTCTTCTTGCAAGTCTTCTTGAACTTCACTTTTATATTTAAATTGGTAGGACTCATGAAACGTTATATGATCTTAAGCCCTACTTGTGCATGTATGTCTTGGAGATTGATTTATTTATTACCAAGTAGGTAGAATCATTTTGCATTTAGTTGCATGCATATAGTTTCTTTGCTTTGAATAAGTGTCATATCCCTTATTTCATTCTTGGTTTAGCATGAGGACATGCTAAGGTTTAAGTGTGGGGAGGTTGATAAACCCCAATTTGACGGTTTATCTTGTATTGAATTTAGAGTATTTTGTAGACCTTTTCTCACATTTACCCAATGAATTAGCATGGTTTTGTATATTCTCCTTTAATTGTGCTTAAGAGTAAAAACATGCTTTTTAGGTCTTAAAATAAATAAATTTAATTCACCTTGATTCCATTAGATGCCTTGATATGTTTGTTAAGTGATTTAAGGTTTGGGAGGCAAAGATTGGATCAAGGGAATGAAGAAAGAAAGCATGAAAAGTTGGAGAACTCATGAAGAAATGAAAGAACCGGAAAGCTGTCAAGCCGACCTCTTTGCACTTAAACGACCATAACTTGAGCTACAGAGATCCAAATGATGCGGTTCCAGTTGGGTTAGAAAGCTAACATCCGGGGCTTCGAAACGATATAAGATTTGCCATAGTTGCTACACGTATGGTGGCGCGCACGCGCATAGTACGCGCACGCGCTGTTGCTGCCACCTGGTTCACTTAAAGCAAAACGTGGCCAGCGATTTTAGAAGTCTTGTGGGCCCAATCCAACTCATTTCTGATGCTATTTAAGCCAAGGATTGAAGGGGGAATGAATATACTCTCACACTTTAGAAGTTAGTTACCATTAGTCATAGTTTAGTTTAGAAGTAGTTTCTAGAGAGAGAATCTCTCACTTCTCTCTAGAATTAGGATTAGGATTAGGATTAGTTCTTAGATCTAGGTTTTAATCTTTGCTTTCTTCCACTTCTACCTTTCAATTCTTTGTTGTTACATTCATTCTTCTTCCATTCTTTTATTGTAATTTCCTTTATGTTGTTCTTATATTTTGTTGTAGATCTACTATTGTTCCTTCCATTTTCTTTCAATTCAATAAGAGGTAATTCATAATAATTGTTCTTCTTTGCTTTTCTATTGTTGATCTCTTGCCTTTGTAGTTAGATCTCTCTTTAATTCTTGCAATTTATGATGTTTACTTCTATTGCACTTTATGTGTTTGTTGAAATGTCTCTTTTAGTTTTAGTGTAGATTTTGTTCCTCTTGGCCTAGGTAGAGTAATTAGTGACACTTGAGTTATCTAATTCCTTTGTTGATTGATAATTGGAGAGATTGCTAATTGGTTTGGAGTGCACTAAAGCTAGTCCTTCCTTGGGAGTTGGCTAGAACTCGTGGCTCAAGTCAATTCATCCACTTGACTTTCCTTTATTTAGTAAGGGTTAACTAAGTGGTAGCAATGAACAATTATCATCACAATTGAGAAGGATAACTAGGATAGGACTTCTAATTTTCATACCTTGCCAATAGCCTTTTATAGTTGTTAGTTTATTTTCATTGCCATTCACTTTTCATGCTTCTTATCCAAAAACCCCAAAATAACTCACAACCAATAACAAGACACTTTATTGTAATTCCTAGGGAGAACGACCCGAGGTTTGAATACTTCGGTTTATAGATTTTAGGGGTTTGTACTTGTGACAAACAAATTTTTGCATGAAAGGATTATTGTTGGTTTAGAGACTATACTTCAACGAGATTTCATTTGTGAAATTCTAAACCGTAAAAAATCCAATCATCAACACCCACTAATGATACTAAGACAGTGCTGAAATTCCTCCAGAAATATATCTTCAGCAGATTTGGTGACCCTAGAGTGCTAATCAGTAATGGGGGCGCTCATTTATGCAATAAACAGCTTTACTCTGCTATGGTTTGATATGGAGTCAGCCACAGGGTGGCAACTCCATATCATCCACAGACAAATGGGGAAGCTGAAGTCTCTAATAGAGAACTTAAAAGAATCCTGGAATAGACTGTGATTAACCGTAGAAAGGATTGGGCAAGAAGCTTGGATGATGCTCTGTGGGCATATAGAACAGAATTCAAGACTCCTATAGGGACCTCTTCATGCCAGCTTGTGTATGGAAAAGCCTGTCACTTGCCAGTGGAACTGGAACATAAGGCCTACTAGGCAACCAGATTCCTAAACCTTGATGCCAAGTTAGCTGGAGAAAAAACAATTGCTCCAGTTAAATGAGCTAGAGGAATTCAGACTCAATGCTTTCGAAAATGCAAAAATTTACAAAGAGAAAGCAAAAATATGGCATGATAAGAAACTATCATCCAGAGTCTTTGAGTCAGGGCAGAAAGTTCTGCTGTTTAATTCTAGGCTCAGATTATTCTCCGGGAAATTGAAATCCCGGTGGAGAGGTCCATATGTGATTACAAGTGTGTCACCATATGGATACATAGAGCTTCAGGATATTGATTCTAACAAAAAGTTCATTGTTAATAGACAGAGAGTCAAACATTATCTTGAAAGCAATTTTGAGCAAGAATGCTCAAAACTGAGACTTGATTAAAACTCAGTAATAGTCCAGCTAAAGACAATAAAGAAACGCTTGCTGGGAGGCAACCCAGCCATTTTGTTAATTAATTGAATTTTACAGGTTCATATTAATTATCTTCAAGGTAAAATAGCAATTGCATGAGTTCACAGAGTTACAGAAGGATTCAGAGGATAAAACAGCAAAAAGAAGCTCACTGGTGCGAAAAAATCAGTAAGAGCTGCTTTGGGCGTTAAACGCCCAAAAGAAGTATCTACTGGGCATTTAACGCCAGTAGAGATAGCCATCTAGGCGTTAAATGCCAGAAAGAAGCAACTTCTGGGCGTTTAACGCCAGATTGGCAGCATCCTGGGTGTTCAAAAAAATGCACAGTGATGAAGGATTTTCTGGCGTTTAACGCCAGCCAGATGCTACAGCTGGGTGTTAAACGCCCAGAAGAAGCTGCAAATGGGCATTAAACGCCCAAAACATGCAGTGTTTGGGCGTTTAATGCCAGGATTATGGGGAGGAGGTAAATTCGTTTTTCACTTCAAATTTTTTCCATTTTTCATGTTTCAATTCATGATTTCTTGCATAAACATGTTACAAACTCTCATCTTTCAACTTCAATTCCAAAAATTTTTAATCCTAAACTTTTTTCTTAATTCTTCTTCAAAATATTTTCAAACCTTTTTCAAAACCCAATTATCTTTTTAAATTCTTTTCAAATCTTTTTAAACTCATCATATATTCTTTTCAAAATTTAGATTTATCTTTTTCAAATATCTTTCATAACCTTTCAAATTTTAAATTATATCTTTTTCCTATCATACTTATATTTTACAAATCATATCTTCTATCTTATCTTTTTCAAAATTTTCGAAAACCCACCCCTTCCCTTTAAATCCACATTCGGCCTCCCTCCTCTCCTCCACCATTCGAAATTGGCTCTCCTTCTATCCCTCTCCTTTCCTTTGTTTTGCTTGAGGACAAGCAAACCTCTAAGTTTGGTGTGTTTATCCGTGATCACTAAACCAATATCCACTAAGATCATGGCTCCTAAAGGAAAACAAACCACTCTAAGAGGCAAGAAAGAGAATATTCCAAAACCACTTTGGAATCAAAGAAAGTTCTTAACCAAAGAACATTCAGACCATTACTACAAAATAATGGGTCTAAGGTCAGTGATCCCGAAAGTTAAATTCGATCTGAAAGAAGACGAACATCCGGAGATCCAAGAGCAAATTCGAAACAGGAGCTGGGAAATCCTAGATAATCTTGAAACAAAGGTGGGAAGAAATATGGTTCTGGAATTCTACCCTAATCTATGGCAAACAGACAGGCAGAGAATCGCTGGAACTGCCTTCTATGATTATCGGACCTTGGTCAGAAGGAAGATTGTTCACCTTTACCCTGACAAAATTAGGGAGATCTTTAAGCTACCTCAGCTGAAAGATGACCCAGACTCCTTTAATAGGAGAATGATGAGAACAAATAAGGGCTTGGACGAAATTCTAGAGGACATATGCCCCCCTGGAACCAAGTGGATAACCAGCACCAAGGGTGTCCCAAATGAACTCAAGAGAGAAGATCTCAAACCAGTCGCCAGAGGCTGGCTGGACTTCATTAGGCGTTCTATACTGCCCACTAGCAACCGCTCTGAAGTCACCATCAAAAGAGCAGTAATGATTTATTGCATTATGTTGGGAAAAGAAGTGGAAGTTCATCAACTAATTTCTTGTGAACTTTACACAATTGAAAACAAGAACTCCAAAGATGCCAAATTGGCTTATCCAAGCTTAATCTCTATGCTATGTAAAGATGCTGGGGTGAAGATGGGAGTAACTGAGTATATCTCAGTTGAGCGACCAATCACCAAAAAGTCAATGGAAGGACAACAAGTACAGGACGACCCCATCAAGAGGAAAGCACAGGAGTTCCTCCCAGAAATCCCTCAAATTAAATACTGGGAGCGCCTTTAAGCATCTGTCACCAAATTGCAAGAAGCTATAGAGCAACTAAAAGAAGAACAGCAAAATCAAAATAGCATGCTTTGCAAACTGCTTAAGGAACAAGAAGAGTAAGGGCGTGAACTGAGGGAACTGAAGCGTCAGAAGCTGTCTTTTGAAGGGCCAAGCACCCCACAGATTAAAGGAGCATCCACCTCCCAAAATAAAGGTTGTTGAGTCCTAATCTTTGCCTTAACTCTGTGATAATTGTTCTTACTAGGAATTTACCTTAGAAGTTATATATTAGTAGTAGTAATTAGTATATCTATTTTGATTTTATCTCCAATTAAGCTATAATTTATTTTTCTCATCATCATCAAACATAAATAAAATAGTAGATTTTTTAGAATACAGAGGCAATATTTTTTTCGAGTTTTTAATAAGGAAAAATCTAATTATTTAGATGTGGTGGCAATACGTTTTGTCTTCTGAATGAATTCCTGAACAGTGCATATTTTTGATATTGAATTTTTTGAATGTTAAAATTGTTGGCTCTTGAAAGAATGATGAACAAAAGAAATATTATTGTTGATCTGAAAAATCATGAAATTGATTCTTGAAGCAAGAAAAAGCAGTGAGAAAAAGAGAGAAAAAAGAGAAGAAGCAGTAAAAAAAGCCAATAGCCCTTTAAACCAAAAGGCAAGGGTGAAAAGGATCTAAGGTTTTGAGCATCAATGGATAGGAAGGCCCAAGGAAATAAATCCAGGCCTAAGCGGCTAAATCAAGCTGTCCCTAACCATGTGCTTATGGCATGTCGGTCCAAGTGAAAAGCTTGAGACTGAGTGGTTAAAGTCGTGATCCAAGGCAAAAGAGTGTGCTTAAGAACTCTGGACACCTCTAATTGGGGACTTTAGCAAAGCTAAGTCACAATCTAAAAAGGTTCACCCAGTTATGTGTTTGTGGCATTTATGTATCCGGTGGTAATACTCGAAAACAAAGTGCTTAGGGCCACGTCCAAGACTCATAAAGTAGATGTGTTCAAGAATCAACATAATAAACTAGGAGAATCAATAATACTATTTAAATTCTGAGTTCCTATGGATGCCAATCATTTTGAATTCCAAAGGATAAAGTGAGATACCAAAACTGTTCGGAAGCAAAAAGCTACTAGTCCCGCTCATCTAATTGGAGCTAAACTTCATTGATATTTTGGAATTCATTGTATATTCTCTTCTTTTTATTCTATTTTGTTTTCAGTTGCTTAGGGATAAAAGTGGGCCCCAAAAGTGGATTTCTGCACTATCTATTTAGTTTACTCATTTTCTGTAAACCTAGGTTACTAGTTTAGTATTTAAACAACTTTTAGAGACTTATTTTGTATCTCATGATATTTTTAGATCTAAACTTTGTACTCTTTGACGGCATGAGTCTCTAAAATCCATTGTTGGGGGTGAGGAGCTCTGCAGCATCTCGATGAATTAATGCAATTATTTCTGTTTTCTATTCACACACGCTTGTTTCTCTTTAAGATGTTCATTCGTACTTAACCATGATGAATGTGATGATCCGTGACACTCATCACTATTCTCAATCTATGAACGCGTGCTTGACAACCACCTCCGTTCTACCTTCGACTGAATGAATATCTCTTGGATTCCTTAATCAGAGTCTTCGTGGTATAAGCTAGAATCCATTGGCAGCATCCTTGAGAATCCGGAAAGTCTAAACCTTGTCTGTGGTATTCCGAGTAGGATTCAGGGATTGGATGACTATGACGAGCTTCAAACTCGTGAGTGTTGGGCGTAGTGACAGACGCAAAAGGATCAATAGATCCTATTCCAGCATGAGTGAGAACCGACAGATGATTAGCCGTGCGGTGACAGCGCACCTGGACCTTTTTCACTGAGAGGACGGATGGTAGCCATTGACAACGGTGATCCACCAACACACAGCTTGCCATAGAAGGAATCTTGCATGCGTAAAGAAGATGACAGTAAGAAAGCAGAGATTCAGAAGATAAAGCATCTCTATAACTCCAACATATTCTCCATTATTGCGTAACAATTACTAATTTTATGCTCTTTTACTTTTTACAACTGAAACTAAAGAACCCTATCGGTATCCTGACTAAGAATAATAAGATAATCATTGCTTGTTTCAAGCCAACAATCTCCGTAGGATCGACCCTTACTCACGTAAGGTATTACTTGGACGACCCAGTGCACTTGCTGGTCAGTTGTGCAGAATTACATAGTGTGAGTGTAATTTTCGTGCACCACTCATCTAATTAGAATATGAGCTTCACTTGAAACTCTGAGATATTATTGCTTCTTGATTTCTTTTTATCCTATTTTATTTATCTAGTTGCTTGGGGACAAGCAACAGTTTAAGTTTGGTATTGTGATGAGCGGATATTTTATATGCTTTTTGGGGGTAATTTCATGTAGTTTTTAGTATGTTTTAGTTAGTTTTTAGTATATTTTTATTAGTTTTTAGGCAAAATTCATATTTCTGGACTTTACTATGAGTTTGTGTATTTTTCTGTGATTTCAGGTATTTTCTGGCTGAAATTGAGGGAGCTGAGCAAAAATTTGATTCAGGCCGAAAAAGGACTGCTGATGTTGTTGGATTCTGACCTCCCTGCACTCGGAATGGATTTTTTGGAGCTACAGGAGTCCAATTGGCGTGCTCTTAATTAGGTTGAAAAGTAGACATCCAGTGCTTTCCAAGCAATATATAATAGTCCATACTTTGCTCGAAGATAAACGACGTAAACTGGTGTTTAACGCCAGTTCCATGTTGCATTCTGGCGTTAAACGCCAGAAACAGGTTACCAGTTGGAGTTAAACACCCAAAACAGGTCACAACCTGATGTTTAACTCCAAAAACAGCCCAGGCACGTGAGAAGCTCAAGTCTCAGCCCCAGCACACACCAAGGTCGCCCCAGAAGTGGATTTCTGCACTATCTATCTTAGTTTACTCATTTTTTGTAAACCTAGGTTACTAGTTTAGTATTTAAACAACTTTTAGAAACTTATTTTGTACCTTATGACATTTTAGATCTGAACTTTGTACTTTTTGATGGCATGAGTATCTAAACTCCATTGTTGAGGGTGAGGAGCTCTGCAGCGTCTCTATGAATTAATGCAATTATTTCTGTTTTCTATTCAAACATGCTTGTTTCTCTCTAAGATGTTCATTCGCACCTCAATATGATGAATGTGATGATCCGTGACACTCATCACTATTCTCAATTTATGAACGCGTGCCTGACAACCACCTCCGTTCCACCTTCGATTGAATGAGTATCTCTTGGATTCCTTAATCAAAATCTTCGTGGTATAAGCTAGAATCCATTGGCAGCATTTTTGAGAATCCAAAAAGTCTAAACCTTGTCTGTGGTATTCCGAGTAGGATTCAGGGATTGAATGACTGTGACGAGCTTCAAACTCACAAGGGTTGGGCGTAGTGACTGACGCAAAAGGATCAATGGATCCTATTCCAGCATGAGTGAGAACCGACAGATGATTACCCGTGCGGTGACAGTGCACCTGGACCATTTTCACTGAGAGGACGGATGGTAGCCATTGACAACGGTGATCCACCAATACACAGCTTGCCATAGGAGGAATCTTGCGTGCGTGAAAAAGAAGACAGGGAGAAAGCAGAGATTCAGAAGACAAAGCATCTCCAAAACTCCAACACATTCTCCATTACTGCGTAACAAATACTCATTTCATACTCTTTCACTTTTTACAACTGAAACTAAAGAACCCTATTGGTATCCTGACTAAGAATAATAAGATAACCATAGCTTGCTTCAAGCCGGCAATCTCCGTGGGATCGACCCTTACTCACGTAAGGTATTACATGGACGACCCAGAGCACTTGCTGGTTAGTTGTGTGGAATTACATAGTGTGAGTGTAATTTTCGAGCACCACCACCATCACTAAGGTGGACCCGTTCTTTAATTTTTTTGTTCTTATTTTTCTATTTTTTATTTCTATCTTGATGTTTTATCTATGTTTTAGCTTCATTACATGATCATTAGTGTCTAGTGTCTATGTCTTAAGGCTATGAATGTCCTATGAACCCTTCACCTTTCTTAAATGAAAAATATGCCTAATTACAAAAGAACAAGAAGTACTTGAATTTTGATATTTATCTTGAAATTAGTTTGATTATTTTGATGTGGTGGTAATACTTTTTGTTTTCTGAATGAATGCTTGAACAGTGCATAATTTTGATAATGAAGTTTATGAATGTTAAAATTGTTGGCTCTTTAAAGAATGATGAAAATAGAGAAATGTTATTAATAATCTGAAAAATCATAAAATTGATTCTTGAAGCAAGAAAAAGTAATGAATAACAAAGCTTGCAAAAAAATGGCGAAAAAGAAAAAGAAAGAAAAAGAAAAAGCAAGCAGAAAAAGCCAATAGCCCTTTAAACCAAAAGAAAAGGGTAAAAGGGATCCAAGGCTTTGAGCATTAATGGATAGGAGGGCCCAAAGGAATAAAATTCTGGCCTAAGTGGCTAAATCAAGCTGTCCCCAACCATGTGCTTGTGTCATGAAGGTCCAAGTGAAAAGCTTGAGACTGAGTAGTTAAAGTCGTGATCAAAAGAAGAAAGAGTGTGCTTAAGAACTCTGGACACCTCTAACTGGGGACTTTAGCAAAGCTGAGTAACAATCTGAAAAGGTTCACCCAGTTATGTGTCTGTGACATTTATGTATCCGGTGGTAATACTGGAAAACAAAGTGCTTAGGGTCATGGCCAAGACTCATAAAGTAGTTGTGTTCAAGAATCAACATACTGAACTAGGAGAATCAATAACACTATATTAATTCTGAATTCCTAGAGATGCCAATCATTCTGAACTTCAAAGGATAAAGTGAGATGCCAAAACTGTTCAGAAGCAAAAAGCTACTAGTCCCGCTCATCTAATTGGAGCTAAACTTCATTGATATTTTGGAATTCATTGTATATTCTCTTCTTTTTATTCTATTTTGTTTTCAGTTGCTTAGGGACAAACAACAATTTAAGTTTGGTGTTGTGATAAGCGGATAATTTATACGCTTTTTGGCATTATTTTTAGGTAGTTTTTAGTATGATTTAGTTAGTTTTTAGTATATAATTATTAGTTTTTATGAAAAAATCACATTTCTGGACTTTACTATGAGTTTGTGACTTTTTCTGTAATTTCAGGTATATTTTGGCTGAAATTGAGGGACCTGAGCAAAAATATGATTCAGAGGCTGAAAAAGGACTGCAGATGCTGTTGGATTCTGACCTCCCTGCACTCAAAATAGATTTTCTGGAGCTAAAAAAGCCCAATTGGCACGCTCTCAACTGCGTTAGAAAGTAGACATCTTGGGCTTTCCAGCAATATATAATAGTCCATACTTTGCCTGAGTTTTGATAACGCAAACTGGAGTTTTAATGCCAACTTTCTACCATTTTCTGGCGTTAAATGCCAGAACTGGCATAAAAGCTGGAGTTAAACACCCAAATTGGCACCAGAGCTGGCGTTTAACTCCAAGAAAAGCCTATGCACGTGAAAGCTTCAATGCTCAGCCCAAGCACACACCAAGAAGGCCCCGAAAGTGGATTTCTGCATCATTTACTTATCTCTGTAAACCCTAGGTTACTAGTCATTATAAATAGGATCTTTTACTATTGTATTTTCATATCGGGAGATCTTTAGATCATTTTTGAGACTATCTTTGTATCACTGTTGATCTCTTGATCACGTTTAGGGGCTGGCCATGCCTGGACCTTCACCACTTATGTATTTTCAACGGTGGAGTTTCTACAATTCATAGATTAAGGTGTGGAGCTCTGCTGTTCCTCATGAATTAATGCAATTACTACTGTTTTCTATTCAATTCAAGCTTATTCTTGTTCTAAGATATTCATTCGCACTTCAACATGATGAATGTGATGATCAAGTGACACTCATCACCATTCTCACTTATGAACGCGTGCCTGACAACCACTTCTGTTCTACCTAAAAACAAGCTTGAATGTATATCTCTTGGCCTCTTGGTCCACGACGCATGGTTGCCTCTTCTAACAACAGAGCCTTCCATTTCGTGAGATCAGAGTCTTCATGGTATAAGCTAGAATCAATTGGCAGCATTCTTGAGACCCGAAAAGTCTAAACCTTGTCTGTGGTATTCCAAGTAGGATCTGGGATGGGATGACTATGATGAGCTTCAAACTCGCGAGTGCTGGGCGCAGTGATAGTGCGCAAAAGGATCATTGGATCTTATTCCAACACAAGTGAGAACTGACAGATGATTAGCCCTACGTAACCCGTAGCCAGACTATTTTCACCGAGAGGACAGACGATAGCCATTGACAACAGTGATCCCCAACATACAACTTGCCATGGAAAGGAGTACGCATGACTGGATGAAAGCAGGGATTTGAAAGGAACAAAGCATCTCCATACGCTTATCTGAAATTCCTACCAATGAATTACATAAGTATCTCTATCCTATTTTATGTTTTATCTGTCTTTTAATTATCAAAACCATAACCATTTGAATTTGCCTGACTAAGATTTACAAGATGACCATAGCTTGCTTCAAGCCGACAATCTTCGTGGGATTGACCCTTACTCACATAAGGTATTACTTGGATGATCCAGTGCACTTGCTGGTCAGCTACACGGAGTTGTGAAGAAAGTGTGTGAGATCACGATTTTGCGTACCACATGTCCAAAGATTTACACATAATAACACTATTTATTTGAATGTATCCATATATTATTCGGTTGTGTCCTATATTTAACATTTAACTAATTAAAGCATTTATGTTTTTAATCTAGACATAATGATTAGACTTCGATAGAATACTTGGTTTTTTATTTGGAACGTGTAAAGTATGAATGATTAAATTAAATATTCATTAAGAAACTCTTTTATTGTTAGTGTATGTGAGATTTGTATGTGTATCTCGCAAAATTGGTTGTCTCATTATATATATAACATTTAACTAATTAAATCATTTATGTTTTATGTTTTTAATTTGAATAGAATAATTAGACTATCAAAGCATGATTGCTTTTTTATTTGGAGCTTTTAAAATATGAATGATTAAATTAAAATGATGTATTGCTGAAGGAGTTGGATAATGTTCCTTGAGTAAAGGGTGGTTTGCTGAGAAATATTGTGGCATTGTTAGTTGAATTTTTTTGTTTATGAAGTATCATGTTTGTGTGGTTTTCACTAAAGAATAATTTCAGCATGAGTGTATAGCAAATTGCCAAGACTTTGCAATTGGTTTTTTTATGTTCTTGCAAATAATTTTAATCAGATGGAATTCACAAAAGGAAATGAGGGTTGCGACACGATGGAAGGAAGCCAAAGGGATGAGGGGTGTAGGTTGATGAGGAATTGGATAATGCATGTGGCGGTGACGGCACGAATGTAGTATCGGATCAGTATGCATCCAATTATGCTGATGTGTTTGGACTCTCAGAACAGGAGATAATGAGAAAAGGTCTTTCAAAGTGAGGAAAAAGCGTATAATATTTACAGTAAATTTGGCAGATGTCATAGATTTGACGTGCACAAGGGGGATTATGGAAAGGATGAAAAAGGCAATTTGATAAGGAGAAGGTTTTTTTGTAACAAGGCTGGAGTGAGAGATGAGAAACACTTGAATAGGTTGGATAGAAAAAGGGGACACCGTCCTGAAATAAGTACTAATTGCATGGCGAAGCTGTCGATTTATCTGGATAGGAAAAACTCAACATGGAAGGTTCGCAAAGTAATCTTGGATCACAATCATGAATTGACACCTTGAGGGATGGTGCACATGATTCCAAAATTCTATCGTATATCAGATGCTGCAAAGGCTAACATAGATGGCATGTGCGGGTATGGTGTTCCTACATCAAATATTTTGGGTTACATGGTTGGGGTTGCCGGAGGGTACTCTTTGTTGGGCCTTACGAAAAAGGATGCATACAACTACATTGACCACATGAGGCGGGACAAGGTTGCTAATGGTGACTCGAATAACGCTATTGCATATCCAGTGAGAAAGACAGCGGCGGATCCAATGTCAATGGCTAGGTATAATGTTACAAATGATGGAATGTTAGCGAACATATTCTGGGCCGACGGACCTTGCAGAGTAGACTATCAGTATTTTGGGGATGTGGTCGCCTTTGACTCGACATACAAAAAGAATAAGTACCAGCGCCCGTTAGTGATATTCTCTAGGTCAAACAATCATAAGCAAACCACGATATTCGGATTTAGATTAGTGCTAGACGAAACAATAGATAGTTATACATGAATGTTGGAGAATTTGTTGGAGGTGATGTGTAATAAGTTTCCTTCTGTTGTGGTAACTGATGGCGATGATGCGATGATTGCGGCGGCCAAAAAATGTTTCCAAAAGCTACTCATCGGTTGTGTGTATGGCACTTACAGAAAAATGTAACCTCGAATGGAAGCGAGCAGATGTTTCGTGAGATATTCTGAAAATGGCTTTATGCTGACATGGAGGTAGATGACTTCGAACTTGAATGGGAAGAAGCTTCTGAGGAATTTGGTCTACACGAAAAATGTTGGGCAAACTAGATGTACGAGGAAAAGCACATGTGGTGTAATGCATACCTTCGTGGCAAGTTTTATGTTGGATATCGCACAACTTCTAGGTGTGAAGGAATAAATTCTCACGTAACGGGGTTTTTGAACTCAGGACAGTATTTTGGAATTGGTGCAAAATCTGGAGTTAGTAGTACGAGAATACCGCAACAACGAGCTGGTTGCGCAATTCAATTCAATATATAGCACCCCTACTCTAACAACGTGCCTGGATCCTATTGAGAGGTGCGTTGCAGATGTTTACACGAGAGCTATTTTTGTACTAGTTAAGAAAAAAGATTGATGGTGTTGGAGCGGTTAATTTTGTGAGTAAAAGGAAGGTCTCCACAACAATGGTATACACAATGGAAGAGTATGGTCATCCCGACCACAACATTGTTACCTTATTTGATAGGACCATGACTAGAATGGAATGTCAATGCCGATTCTGGAGAAGGAGGGCTTTCCATACAGGCACATGTTCTTTGTCATGAAGCACGAGCATTTAAAGGATATTTTAAATCATTTAATTCTGAAGCGGTGGAGGAGAGACGCCAAGGAAATTAAAGAGTACGTCGATGACATGTTGAGTGAGAGAGGTTTTCTAATGCGACATGGGGCACTCCATGCGGTGTCACAGTGGATGTTATACCTTGATTCAAAGAATCGAACTGTATTTAAGAATACAATAGAGGGAATTCGTGGAATTTGTACTGACATTCATGCACGTCTTGGTCAACCGAATGAGGGAAGAAAAGCAAATGTGGACGAGGACATTTGGGATCCCATTGTTGTTAGAACTAAAGGCGCTCTACGGTCCAAAGGCAAAAAGGTAAAGAAGAGGAGATGTACATTCTGCAAAAGGACCGGCCACACAAAATGGACATGTCTTGGTAGGGTACCAAATCGATCCAAATGGGATCTGTAAGATGATGAAGAATCTATTGAAAGACCAGGGGCCAATGAGGTTCGTGTTTTATTAAGTACAATCTGGCATTTTTTTTTGCAGAATTTCATGTAATTTTTGAAAAATTGCAGGTTTAAGTATATTTTTTAATATGGAATTTCAATACTGCATCTTGACATTTCATTTACTTAATTCCTTGTTACAATATAATTTTTTAATTAGGCCTTCTTAGGACATAATTTAATGTATGGATGAAACATGTCTGACAGTTTCTGTATGGAGTTGTGGGGAATATGGACATAATTTAATGTACAATTTGGCATGTATTTTTTTTTTGTTTTTTGTAGAATTTTATGAATGCTAATTTAAAATTGCAGATTTGAGTATATTTATTAATATAGAATTTCAATAGTGCACCTTAGCATTTCATTTTCTTAATTTCTTGTTTCAGCATAATTTTTTAAAAGAACCTTCGAGGGACATAATTTAATGTATGGATGAAACATATTTCACAGTTTTCGTATGGGATTGTGGGGAATGTGTCCCTCAACTACTTATATTGAGAGAATCAGCATTACTTTTGCATGCTAAGTAAATGAAATTATGAGATAATGTTTTGGGGTGTGAAGTTGTTGTATAGGCAGTATATCTGAATTAACTGTGGTGAGTGATCATTTGGGTTGCTGTTGCAGAACTTAATGGGGTACATGAAACAAGTCTGCCCGCGAGGATAGTATCGGCGTATTCACGAGATGGGAAAATGTTTCGGCAAAATTAAAACCCGTGGGGACTCAGGAGAGGATCGTCGAAACTGCACAAAGTGAGATTGTAGCATTTGTTGCAGATGCAGGCACTTGCGATTATCACCAACAGGTACTCCCCTCAATTACATATAATATTTATCAGTTGGATGGAATGTGTTCCATTTGTTCATCGGTTGAGGGAATTCGTAGGTATTGGATTGATGAGCGGATAATTTATACGCTTTTTGGCATTGTTTTTAGGTAGTTTTTAGTATGATCTAGTTACTTTTAGGGATGTTTTCATTAGTTTTTATGCTAAATTCACATTTCTGAACTTTACTATGAGTTTGTATATTTTTCTGTGATTTCAGGTATTTTCTGGCTAAAATTGAGGGACCTGAGCAAAACTCTGATAAGAGGCTGACAAAGGACTGCTGATGCTGTTGGAATCTGACCTCCCTGCAATCGAAATGGATTTTATGGAGCTACAAAACTTCAAATGGCGCGCTCTTAATGGCGTTGAAAAGTAGACATCCATAGCTTTCTAGCAATATATAATAGTCTATACTTTATTCGAGATTTGACGATGTAAACTGGCGCTCAACGCTAGTTCCATGCTGCATTCTGGAGTCAATCGCCAGAAACACGTCACGAACCAGAGTTGAACGCCCAAAACACGTTACAACTTGGCGTTCAACTCCAAGAGAAGCCTCAGCTCGTGGATAGATCAAGCTCAGCCCAAGCACACACCAAGTGGGCTCCGGAAGTGAATTTGTGCATCAATTACTTACCTCTGTAAACCCTAGTAGCTAGTTTAGTATAAATAGAACTTTTTACTAGTCTATTAGATATCTTTGATTATATTATTCAATCTTTGGACGTTTAGTTCTTAGATCTGAGGGCTGGCCATTCGGCCATGCCTGGACCTTTCACTTATGTATTTTCAACGGTGGAGTTTCTACACACCATAGATTAAGGGTGTGGAGCTCTGCTGTACCTCAAGTTTTAATACAATTACTACTATTTTCCATCCAATTTGATTTATTCCTGTTCTAAGATATTCGTTGCACTTCAACTTGATGAATTTGATGATTCGTGACACTCATCATCATTCTCAGCTATGAACGCGCGTGATTGACAACCACTTCCGTTCTACCTTAGACCGGGCGCATATCTCTTGGATTCCTTAATCAGAATCTTCGTCGTATAAGCTAGAATTGATGGCGGCATTCATGGGAATCCGGAAAGTCTAACCTTGTTTGTGGTATTCCGAGTAGGATTCTGGAATTGAATGACTGTGATGAGCTTCAAACTCCTGAAGGCTGGGCGTTAGTGACAGACGCAAAAGAATCACTAGATTCTATTCCAACCTGATTGAGAACCGACAGATGATTAGCCGTGCTGTGACAGAGCATTTGGACCTTTTTCACTGAGAGGATGGGATGTAGCCATTGACAACGGTGATGTCCTACATACAGCTTGCCATGGAAAGGAGTTAGAAGGATTGGATGAAAGCAGTAGGAAAGCAGAGATTCAACAGGGACAAGCATCTCCATACATTTTTCTGAATTTCCCACCATTGAATTACATGAGTAACTCTATCTTTATTTTCTGTTTATTTTATTATTTTTATTTAAACCAATAATCTCTTAAATTAGTTAAATCCACCTGACTGGGATTTACAAGATGACCATAGCTTGCTTCATACCAACAATCTCCATGGGATCGACCCTTACTCACGTAAGGTATTACTTGGACGACCCAGTGCACTTGCTGGTTAGTTGTGCGGAGTTGTGACTAAGTGTAATTCACGTGTGAGAGCTACCAAGTCATTGGAGCCATCGTTGATGATCACAATTTCGTCCACTATGGATCTTATAAAATCGCTGAATGCAACAATAGGCTCAGATGGCATTTAGAAGTCCCAGTGATGCTTCGGTTAGTGGTTTAGTTTGTTTTTCTCAGGAGTCAGTAGTTGTTTAAAAAACTCTTTTTGGCTTTGTGTGCAACAATATCGTTAAGATGCAGCGCAATTGGATATGCTAAGTACATGGATTCTATTATTTGGCCTTTTTTGTACTTACGTTACACTTTCAATGGCAAAACTTTGCTTGCTGAAAGCAAAGATCAATTATAGCCTTTACTTTCATTCAGCCGCCGATAAATATTCTTTTTTATTTTTTTTCCAAGGGTCAAGTTATGCTCTAATGGTATTTTTTATAACAAAGAAATAAATACACATCTACCGATTGATTATGAAGGTGTTTTAATTATGTTAACACTGAAAACTTACAACTGCTAATGTAATTAAATAACCTTTGTTAATACGATTTATTCTTTATAGTACTAGATTAAGTTTTCTGAATTACAATATAATCCAATAATTTCAATTAATCATTAGAAAATAAATTTTGCCTTTTAATGCTAATGACTACTGTAAATAATTCTAAATCTCTAAATGTGCATTGCAAGAATCTATTTCCTTTTAAAATTAAGATTCATAGTTGCTAAAGAATCAAATAATGTTAGTTATTCCAATAAGGGTATGCTAGTAACTTTAAAATTGTTATATACATTATATTTTGGGTTCTGTCAACATCGTGATAAACAGGTTTTTTTAATTTTGAAGATATTATGTGTGAAGTTTTAATATTTAAAAATTAAAAATCTAATGCTACTTTCAAATAACATCATCACTTCATTGAAGTTATTTATTCCACGAGACATTTTGAAATGTTGACAATTTGAAAAAGCAAAGTTACAAGGTTAAACCTTCTTGTTCGGTGCCAAAAATAGCCAGTAGTTAAATACCCAAAAGAAACTCATACCCATATGCCCATGATCAGGAGAAGCACACAAATTCTCAAAAGATAGACACCAATATTCATGATCTTGTGCTGATCAAGATGGATTCCAATAATAGTATATACTAACACACAGTCTAGCAAATTCCAGTATAATTATATTCCCCCAATCTAACCAAAATGCATCATGTGACTTCTCCCAAAATGAAGTACTCTTACGTAAGCAGGATTCGGCGTGGAAAATCACCGTGCAATCCCTACACATTAGATGGTCATGCTTTGGCTGCTGCTAGTGGCCAGTGGAACATCACCGTGCAATCCCAACACAGAAGATATCATCCGAGATCGGCCTATAGTTTCAGGTAACCCTCGGAACATTGGCGCCGTTGCCGGGGAACCAGGAAGTCATCCCATCAACATGGCGGATGACCATGACAACGACCACGATTCAGGTTTGGAAGACAGAACGCCGCATAAAAACGCGGACACGATACTCAAAAATACTCCAGAAACCAACGGAGACAAAAATTCATCAAATCCAGGAGTAATAGAAGCACTTCAAAACCGATTGGAGCAACTTGAGAAAGAAGCCCAACATCGACGTGAAAAAGAAGAAGATCTACGCCGGGAAATAAGGCGGCGCCGAGAATTAAAAGATAAACTTATAAGACTCAAAGCTGATCTCAAAACTAAAGCTACTCGACCATCCACAGAGGATAGCTCTCAGAAAGATCAAGATCCATTCACCAGAGAAATCATGAAAACCAAAATTCCAAAAGATTTCAAGCTTCCGGAGATGACTCTATATGACGGCACCTCAGATCCCAACCATCATCTCAGCAACTTCAGAAGTAGAATGTACCTCACTGATGCTTCAGATGCAGTTCGCTGCAAAGCCTTTCCAACAACTCTAACCAAGACAGCCATCAAATGGTTCGACAACCTACCTCCGAAATCCATCTCGAGTTTCGACGACCTGGCCAAGAAGTTCCTGGCCCGATTCTCCATACAAAAGGATAAAGCCAAACACGCGCCTAGCCTACTAGGGATCAAGCAAGGAGATCGGGAGAGCCTTCGCAACTACATGGAAAGATTCAACAAAACATGCATGGACATACAAAGTCTTCCAACAGAAGCTGCCATTATGGGCCTCATAAATGGCCTGCGAAAAGGACCATTTAGCCAATCTATATCGAAGAGATACCCGACCTCCTTAGACGAAGTACAAGAGCGGGCACAAAAATACATCAACATGGAAGAGAACTCTCGACTTAGCAAAATCTCAAGGTTCGGTTCTGCCTACCGAGATAAAGAATCCAAGAAAAAGGAAGATCGCTCCGGAGAGAAAATCAAAAATATCATAACTATACCCCTCTTAGGGTATCCTTGGTAGATGTTTACAAAGAAGTCTGCCATACAGAGAAAATCCCTCTAGCTCGGCCACTTAAAGGTAAAAGAGGAGGAGGAAATCGGAATGAATACTGTGAATACCACCGACTTCGAGGGCATTCCACCAATGAATGCTTCGATTTGAAAAACATCATAGAAAAACTAGTAAGAGAAGGAAAACTAGATCGGTTTTTGGCTAATCGGGATGACGAACCAAGAAAAAGAAGAAGGGATGAAGATATTGGACGATCTGAACGATCACCTCGCACATCGGAAAGACACGTTCACGTAATACACGGTGGATTTGCTGGAGGAGGAATCTCCAAATCATCTCGCAAGCGACACCTCAAAGAGGTATACCACGTCGAAGGAAAAAAGGAAACCCCAGACATCCCAGCAATCACGTTTACCAAGGAAGACGCATCCGGAATCATCTCGGGACATGACGACCCCATGGTCATTACAATCATACTGGCAAACGCCAACCTTCACCGTACACTAATTGACCAGGGAAGCTCTGCCGACATCTTATTCAAAACTGCCTTCGACAAACTCGGTCTAGAAGAAAAAGAGCTAAGAGCATACCCGAACAATCTGTTCGGACTAGGAGATACCCCAGTTCAACCGCTGGGATACGTATCGCTGCATACAACCTTCGAAAAGGGGAACCAATCCAGAACACTCAAGATAGACTACATCGTGGTTGACGTAAGCTCGGCCTACAATGCCTTAATAGGTCGGACAACGTTAAATCAACTCGGTGCAATAGTTTCAACTCCACATCTATGTATGAAATTCCCAACTGCGGAAGGGATAGCTACAATAAAGGCAGATCAAAAGATGGCACGTCGCTGTTACAACGAGAGCCTAAACCTCCGAGGTAAAGGAGGAGAGTTCCACACAATCGAGCTCGGTGGAGTTCAGAGGCGAGAAGAACTCCGACCACAACCCGAAGGAGAAGTAGAAAGAATCCAGATCGAAGACACCTCGGATAAAATAACTAATATTGGTACGATCCTAAAAGGAGACATAAAGGAATCACTAATACGGTTCTTATGAGATAATGTTGATCTCTTCGCATGGAAAGCCGCCGACATGCCAGGTATTGATCCCGAACTAATGAGCCACAATTGGCAGTCTATCCGGGATCCCGGCCGGTACAACAAAGACGAAGAAAACTTGGACCAGAACGAGCTCAGGCTGTAGAGGAGCAAGTACAAGCGCTACTTGAGGCCGGGTTCATAAGGGAAGTCAAGTATCCATTATGGCTAGCAAACGTCGTCTTGGTGAAAAAGTCAAATGGGAAGTGGCGAATGTGTACCGACTACACCGACCTCAACAAAGCCTGCCCAAAAGACCCCTATCCACTCCCAAGCATCGACGCTCTAGTGGATGCTTCATCAGGATATAAGTATCTCTCATTCATGGACGCATATTCAGGGTACAATCAAATCCCTATGTATCCACCAGATCAAGAAAAAACCTCGTTCCTAACACCGAAAGCAAAATACTGTTACATAGTGATGCCTTTTGGTCTCAAGAACGCAGGAGCTACTTAGCAAAGGCTAATGAATAAAGTCTTCTCAGATCACATCGGAAAAATCATGGAGGTCTACGTGGATGACATGTTGATAAAGACACAAAGCGAAGAGACATTATTAACCGATTTAATTCAAGTATTCGATACCATAAGGAAGCACGGCATGCGACTCAACCCGGCTAAATGCACCTTCGCAATTGAAGCAGGTAAATTTTTAAGATTTATGCTCACACAAAGGGGAATCGAGGCAAATCCAGATAAATGCCAGGCCATACTCAACATGAAGAGCCCAACCTGCGTCAAAGAGGTACAACAACTCAATGGAAGGTTGGCAGCCTTGTCCAGATTCCTCGCAGGATCAGTGATAAGATCCCTCCCTTTCTACGCTACCTTGAAGAAGGGAAAGAACTTCGAATGGACAGCGGAATGTGAACAAGCCTTCAAAAACTTCAAATAATTCTTGGGGCAACCACCTATCCTATCTCGACCACAAGAGGGAGAATCGCTCATACTATACCTCGCAGTAGGAAGTCGGGCAATAGCCTCAGCGCTGATTTGAGAAGACGAAAGAGGCCAACAACCCGTCTACTTCATTAGTAAAGCACTACAGGGGTCAGAGCTGAACTACCAGAAAATAAAAAAATTTGCATACGCTCTGATACTCACATCCCGGCAACTTCGCCCATACTTCCAGGCACATACCATTAAAGTTCGGACCAACCAGCCCATAAAAGGAATATTACAGAAAACAGATCTGGCAGGAAGAATCCTACAATGGACAATCGAGTTGTCCGAGTTTGACCTTCAATATGAGGCACGGACAGCCATCAAATCACAACACCTGGCCGATTTTATCGCAGAATTCACAGACATCCCGGAAATCCCCATAGAGTGGAACATATATGTCGACGGATCCTCAAATAAAATAGGAAGCGGTGCGGGTGTGATAATCGAAAGCAACCAAGGAACTCAACTTGAGCTCTCCCTTAAATTTGGATTCCCGGCCTCGAACAATCAAGCGGAATACGAAGCGCTACTAGCCGGTTTGAAGCTGGCTAGGGAGGTTGGAGCTCGAAAACTCAACATCTACAGCGACTCACAAGTCGTTACCTCACAAATAACAGGAAGCTACCAAGCTAAAGACCCGACCATGAAAAAATATTTGGATAGAACCAAAGAACAGCTCGGACAACTCGGAGAATACAGGATCTACCACATTCCCCGAGAGCAAAATGCCCGAGCTGATGCACTTTCAAAATTAGCCAGCACCAAACCAGGGGGCAACAACAGAAGTCTCATCCAGGAGATACTACAGAACCCGTCAATATCGGAAGAAGAAGTCCTAGCCATAATAGGTCAGGACCAAGGATGGATGACCCCCATAATAAATTACCTCAAAACAGAAGCACTCCCTACAGATGAAAAGGAGGTAAAAAGGCTAAAAAGGGAGGCACAGTACTACACTATCATAAACAACACACTATACAAAAGAGGGATATCAACACCTTTACTAAAATGCGTACCGACTTCTAACACAAAGGAAGTCTTGGAGGAAGTGCACAGCGGCATTTGTGGCAATCATCTCGGAGCACAAGCCCTCACCAAAAAGATACTCCGGGCGGGATTCTATTGGCCAACTCTACAAAAGGATGCTACAGAATTCGTGAGGACATGCCCACCATGCCAGAAGCATGCCAACTTTCACATCGCCACACCAGAAAAGCTCATCAGCGTGACCTCGCCCTGGCCATTTGCAAAATGGGGACTCGACCTTCTCGGACCCTTCCCACAGGGATCGGGATAAGTAAAATTCCTCATAGTAGGAGTAGACTATTTCACAAAATGGATCGAGGCAGAACCCCTAGCCAAAGCCACCGCTCAAAGAAGTCGAAAATTCCTATATAGGAACATTATTACGAGGTTCGGGGTACCATACTCCATCACCACGGACAACGGTACCCAATTTACAGAGACAGGCTTCAGAAAACTGGTGGCCGACTTGAACATAAAACACCAGTTCACCTCCGTCAAACATCCCCAAGCCAATGGACAAGCCGAAGTGGCCAACAAAGTCATATTGGCCGGACTAAAGCGGAGGCTACAAGAAGCAAAAGGAGCCTGGGCCGAGGAACTCTCACAAGTCCTATGGGCGTATCGAACAACCCCCCATTCTACTACAAACGAATCACCATTCCGACGGGCATACGGAGCGGAGGCAATGATTCCAATAGAAATCGAAGAAGGATCTCCCCGAGTAGTCCACCACAATGAACGAGCAAACTCTCAACTTCAGAAAGAAGAACTCGACTTGTTACCCGAAATCCAAGAAAGAGCTCGGATCAGGGAAGAAGCTCTAAAACGACGAATGGCTTCCAGATATAATCTAAAGGTAGTGCCGAGAAGCTTTGCAGAGAATGATCTCATCCTAATCAAAAATGACACTGGAACAGCTCGACCCGGAGAAGGAAAGCTGGCAGCAAACTGGAAAGGACCCTACCGAGTCATTGAAGTACTGGGGAAGGGCTACTACAGACTGTCCGAGCTTGATGGACGAGACCTTCACCGATCATGGCACGCCTGCAACCTACGAAGGTACTATAGTTAGAAAAGGTAAAAGGTCTCACTAAATGGATGCACTCTTTTTCCTGAAAAGGTTTTTTAATGAGGCACCAGGTCGAGACCTAGACCAGAAAAATCCTACATGTATATATTCGCATTTTCCTTTAAATAAAATATATTTTAGATATTCTACAAGAGTCCAAGACGCATTAATCTGAAGTATTCATCGTCCGATTATAAAGCAACAGGTCGGCAGAAAGTGAAAAACAAATTCACTGCCCGACCACGATAAAGATAATCGTCCGATAAAGGTGAAAACGCGATTCACCCAAAGGACGATCTAAAGATGCCAACCGTTTTCTACAAATCGACAAAGATGAACACAAAATAATGTAAGAAGTTATCGAAAGCAATCCAAAAAAGAACCTGACGAGGTCTTACGGATAGCTAAAATAATAACTTAAAGACTGGCCGACGTGCGGAAGTCGGACCAAGTCAACCCAAGTTATAAGTAAACCCTGGAAACAGGTCTGGCCAACCCTAGTAAAGAGGATTACTTTAACTTAGAAGGGCCCGACATAATAAAAGTATGCCCAAAATGAAAAGTTATACAAGTAGTCCCTGAAAGAGATCTGACAAAAGATCTAAGAAAGAGGACTACAAAAAATAACTTAAAGGAGACCGATATAACCAAGTCAGACTCCTACCATTAAAAAAGTTATCAAGTAGTCCCTGAAAGAGATCTGACAAAAGATCCAAGAAAGAGGACTACAAAAAATAACTTAAAGGAGACTGACATAACCAAGTCGGACTCCTACCATTAAAAAGTTATCAAAGTAATCCCTGGAAGAGACCTGACAAAGGTCCAAAACAGAGGATTACAGAAATAACTTAAAAGGAGACCGACATAACAAAGTCGGACTCCTGCTACTGAAAATTTATACAAGTAACCCCTGAAAGAGACCTGACAAAGGTCCAAGAAAGAGGATTACAAAAATAACTTAGAAGAGATCGACCTAACGAAGTCGGTCTCCTACAAAGATAAGTTATAAAAGTAATCCCTGAAAGAGACCTGACAAAGGTCCAAGAAAGAGGATTACAAAAATAACTTAGAAGAGATCAACCTAACGAAGTCGGTCTCCTACAAAGATAAGTTATAAAAGTAATCCCTGAAAGAGACCTAACAGAGGTCCAAGAAAGAGGATTACAAAAATAACTCATAAAGGGACCAACGCGAAGAAGCTGGCTATAAAGCACTAAAATACAAAGCAATGGCGAAAAAACTAGGAAGCACGTCGGACCCATGCAACCACAGTCTCAAAGGATCCGAGCTACAAGCAATAAGTGCAAAGCAATCCAAAGAGGCCAAGAAACAAAATGCAAAAATCCGAAAAGGGATATTACGCTAAAGAGAGCATAAATGCGAAGCTTCAAAAAGCCACCATAATCAACCTCAGAAAGCGGCCTTTTGTTTTTCAAAATGAAGTTACCTGGCAGGCAACTTAAAAATGTCAAACGAGAAATAGAAAAATAAAGAGTTCAAAAAGCCCACACATTGGGCCATCTACACAAAAAAGTTATAAAAAAGTTTCCACAAAACGCCCACAAGTCGGGCCAACTACAAATCAATAGAAGTTTTCTCGGCAGCATCGGGAGCTTTCTTGGTGGCATCAGAATCAGGAGAAGGAGGGCGAGCTTGAATAGTCACAGCGTCAACAGTTCCATCATCCCGGTTCAAGATTTGGCAATCCGAATCAGCTGTAACAGGAGAAACCGAGGAGGTTGACAGTTTGAGAGAAGGAACTGGAGGAGGGTCAGCATCATCATCATCTTGGTCGTCAGGGACAATCTTCCCATCCCTCACCACATTATCCAAGCTGACAAGAGACAGGTCGGCATCAGGGGCAACAACGCGAAACTGCTCCATCAGATTCTCGGAGGCAGCAGTTACGCTACCCTCAAGATGGCCCTGAAGCTCACCATAATCAGCCCGAGCAGTCTCCAACTCACTCCGAAGGCGCATGATTTCCCTATAAGCCGAGACATAGCTGTCCTTATGCTTCAGGGCCATGTCTTCAGCCAGCCTTAAAGAAGCAGCAAGGGCGATAGAACTAGCCTTTTCACCCTCTAGCTCCTTCTCCACTTTTGCCAACTTCACCTCCAACTCCTCCTTCAGGCCCTTGATCCGATCAAACTCCGACTTGGCCTCCTCCATAAAAGACTTGGTGGCATGAATCGGAATCCCCTGAACTGTCCGGAAAATAGCCGCACTCATATGAGCCATCTTCACACTATTCTTGGCCATAAAATACAGGTGCTGAAGGAGAGACACATCGTCCATGGGAAGTCCACCATAGGGAGCAATTTGCTGATCAATAAATTCAACGGCATCAAAGTCGGGGGCATCCAGATTGAAGGGTTCAATGGTTTTTTGCTTTTTACTAGGAGGGGGACCAGAAGCTGCAGTAGATGATTGGGGAGGATAAACTAGGCGGACCCGAGGAACAGGAATTGCTTTCCTCGGTCCAGGGGAACTCGGTACAGGAGGCTTCAAAGGAATCTGAGAAGATCCCTCTCCGGCCACCTTGGCCGAGATGTTCAGAGCAGCAGTGGCCTTCTTCGCCTTCTTAAAGGCCTTCAAAGAATCAGTATTTTTTGACATCTCTGCAAATATAGCAACAACCAAGAGTTACAAATGTAATGTAGAGAAAGGAAAAACAAGTATAAAAGCAAAGCCAAACAAAATACCTAGAACAGTTCGAACCAAGGAAGGATCATTCAAGAATCTCTTCGTATCAAGATGAGGTGGTTTCCCCCAAAGATCCTCGAGGACAACCACAAAAGCGCGTTCAACGTCATCTAGCATCTCCCAAGTGTAGCGAGATACTCGAACATCTTTTTGCCACTCTAGGGGGAAGGAGGGCTCGCCGTTTTTATCAAGAAAAAAGGGGCGGACCCCCTCAACAGCTCGAACTTTGAGAAAGTAGTTCTTAAAGTCCTTAAAAGACTCATCATACATTGCAAACACTTTGTGCCCCTGGGCAGACCGAAAAGAAACCCAAGAAGCTTTCTTTTTTGAGGAACCACCAGGCTTGGTGGAAACAAACAAATAAAGGAACAAAGTCTGGGAAGGAGTTACATCTAGTTCACGGCAGAGAAGTTGAAAAATCTTAATAAAACCCCATGAATTTGGGTGAAGCTGGGAAGGAGCAATATTACACGATCACAGCAGGTCGGTCTCAAAAGCGGTAAAAGGAAAAGAAACGTTCAACTGACTGAAAAAGTACTCGTAAGCATAAAAGAAGGGACGCTCTCCCTCGACAGAAGTCGGAAAGCAAACTCTCTCGTCAGAGTCAGGGGCAACAAGCTAATAATCCTCCTCACGAGAATTGTTACCACAAATCCTATGGCGCTTCCTCAGTTTAGCACAGAACTCGGCATCCACAACAGAAACACACAACAAGACAAGGGAGTCCAGCCAGTCGGACATCCCCTCGGGAACTCTGGAAGACATCTCTACGATGTTATTGCGAGAAGACATAGGGCCAACTAATCCTACAAGGAAGAAAAGAAGACGGGGTTACTAAAAACATCTCGGAGAAGGTAGAAAGCAAACTTAAATATCATACAGACGAGGCATGCAGAAAAAAAAAACCCCAAGACTCAAACCAAAAGTCTTGGGGCATCCTTTGGAGGCAGCAACAACAAAGCAAGGTCCCTGGGAAAAACCTACACCCCAACGTCTCTCGAAAACAAGGAAACAAGGCCTAAAGCAACAAGCATTTCGTCCAGCAAGATAAAAAACGCAAAAGTCATTAAAGCAACTATCTTTCTACAGTCTACCAGCAAAAGCACTGTCAACGTCAACAATACCAAACAGAACAACACCAAAGATACAACCTTTTCCAGAATTAGGCAAAAAACACCATCAAAAGTACAAACAGGAAAGGCAATGACAAGCGAAAGCCCTAAAGGCATTAAGCAAAAAGCGATCATGCAGAAAATGAAGAAAGCTCCAGAAACACACGGCGATAAACAGGCACGACAAATGCAAAAAGATTCAAGTTTTCCAAACAAGCATGCAAGCAAAACCAAAACTTTATCATAAACCGAAGGTCAAAAAGTAAAAAAAAAAGTAAAGAAACGGAAAGTAGAAACCAAACCTGGAAAGTTCTGAAGAAAATGGAAAGCTGGGGCAGGAAAGCGTCTCTCAAAGGAAGCACCAACGGAGTACCAAAACGAAACGGTGCAGAGAAAGAGTAAGGCAAAACAGAGCAAACACAGAGGAAAAGTTAAAAACGGGAGAAGAGAGAAATGCGAAGAAGTTACGAAATGCGTGAAGAAGAAAAACCGTTTCTGGGTTTTCAAAATCAAAATAAAAGGGCCTAGGAGAAACGGGGCAATTAATGTTAAATAAAAGGCATTAAACCGTCGCACGTTTCCAAATCGCCGATATAAAAGCGCGCGCTTTTAGAAGAAAACGTTCTACATTCAAAAACTTCTACAAGGGGAATCGACAAATATGCTTGAGTTCAGCCTCAAGAAGGACCGAAGTCTAGGACTCGACCTCAGGAAAGAAGACCGAGCTCAAGCAGAGGCACTGTTCATACCCTGGGTCGAGCTATCCGACCTGGGATGATTGAAGATAAAGCGACCGACCTCTTCAGGTCAGACTATCCGACCTCTTCTCAGAGAGCTCGGCCAAATCGACAAGAGAGCCCAGTAAAGGGCCCAAATGGAGGAACACGACCCAAATCCTAAGGCGGCCTAAGCCTATAGAGATAAGGGCGGTTCCGCTGAAGACACGCTGACCTCAACCCTAAAGATAAATATAAGATAAGATAACTAACTTATCTTATCCAACAAAAGTCACGTCTCAACACTATAAATACACTGGAGCACCCAAGTATAACTCATACTCTGATTCTACTCAATACCTGCTTAATACCCTTGCTAACTTAAGCATCGGAGTCCCTTGCAGGTACCCCCACCCTCCGGGGACGAAGGATCAGCACCACTACCAAGTCCAACAAGTCGGACACATCAGCTCCGGCCGCCGTACACCTGCCGGACACGTCGGCTCCGACCAACACAGAAGATCTCATCCGAGATCGGCCTACAGTTTCAGGTAACCCTCGGAACACCATCCACACGGGCCGAGGTGTTTTGAGCAGTAGTAGTTTTTCTCGCTTTTTTGAAGGCCTTCATTGTATCATTATTCTTGGCCATCTCTGAAAAATGAAAAACAATAGTATTACCGACTAGGAAAAAAAGGAGAAAAGCAAAAAAGAAGAAATAGTATATATCAAGTAATACCCAATGCATCTCGGACGAGGGAGGGGTCTCCTAAAGATTTTTTGGTATCCAGATGAGGAGGTTCCCCCCAAAGATCCTCCAAAACCGTCACAAATACCTGTTCGATCTCATCAAGCATTTTCCATGTATATCGGGATACTACTACATTCTGCTGCCAATGCAAAGGGAAGGATGACTCACCATTCGCTTCCAGAAAAAAGGGACGAGCTCCCTCAACAGCTCGAACCTTGAAAAATAATTCTTGGAGTCCCTAAAGGACTCGTCATACATGGTAAAAACCTTATGTCCTTGTGCAGATCTAAAAGAAACACACGAGGCTTTCTTTTTTGAAGAAATCCCGGGCTTAGTTAAAACAAACAAATAAAGAAAAAGAGTTTGAGAATGGGTAACATTCAATTCTTGACAAAGAAGTTGAAAAATATTAATAAAGCCCAAGGAGTTTGGATGAAGCTGGGACGGAGCTACATTACACGACCACAACAAGTCGGTCCCAAATGAAGTAAAGGGAAAAGTGATGTCCAACTGGCTGAAGAAATAGTCGTAAGCATAAAAAAAAAGGCGCTCCCCCTGGGTCAAGACAGGGAAGCAGCCCTCTCCTCGGAGTCAGGTGCCACCAACTCATAATTCCTCTCTTAATCTCTACTCTTATAGAGACGGTGATGTTTTCTAAGCTCCACACAGAATTCAGCATTGACCACAGAAACACACATCAAAACAAGGGAGTCCAACCAATCGGACATACCCTTAGGAACTTTAGAGGACGTATCTACAATATTTTTGCGAGAAGACATAGCCAACTAGTCCTACAAACAAGAAAAGGAGATTGGATTACTAAAAACATCTCGGACGAAATCAAAACAACTCAGCCAGTACAGTCTAACACAGTACAAGCAGCAAAAGGAAACCCCAGGACCCACACCAAAAAGATCCAAGGGTACCCTTTGGAGGCAATCAGGGAACAAAGATTCAGGAAAATCTACAAGGCTAACATCCTAACAAAAACTCACAGAAAGGACAAAGAGAAACCCTTTCTCAGAAAGCAACATCCCAAAAAGAAAAAAGAAAGTCATTACCACCAGAAGGCCATCAAGATAGCTACCTTCCAAATTCACAGTCTTAGCTTATCAACAAACAAAAATCAAAACAACGCAAAGAAAATCGAAAAATTCTTTTACGGGATTCTTCAGCAAAGAAAGCTGTCAGCATGACGAAAAATATCAAAGGAGCAACCTTCCATAAAAATAAGCAGGTTCATGCAATTCGCAAAAGAAGAAAAACAAGCAGTGTGAACCCTAGAATACATAGGGACCATCTCAAATGCAAGAAAAAACCCCCGAACAAATAAATAAGCAGGCGCACAGTGATACGAAAAGGATCAAACTTTCCAGCGTGTATTTAAAAATCAAAGCTTTATAAAAAATCAAAGGTAAAGCAACGAAAGAAATAAGGGAGCAGAAAGCAGAACCAACCTGGAGAAAGGAGAAAAGCTTGAAAAGGCTGAAAGACGAAGCGACGAAAGATGTTCCTCGAAGCAAAAGCATCAACAATTACCAAAAGACGTCACAAGAGAAACGCAAAAATGCAAATTTCAGACGAAAACAGAAAGGGAGAAAGAAAAGGGGAAGTTACAGCAAAGAAGCAAGAGAAGATAAACCGTTTTTATGAAAAAGTTCAAAACGAACGAAGAGACGGAGCATTAAAAGAATTAATGAGGTTATTAAACCCTTGTGCATTCCCAAAGCAGGGAGACGCGTGTTTTCAAAAGAATAAAATTCAAAAGAAACGTTCTGTATTTAAAGGAGAACTCTACAAAAAAGAAATCGACAAAATGCTCGAGTTCGGCTTCACCCGAGAAGGTCCGAAGTCCTAAAGACTCGACCTCAAAAGGAAGACTGAGCTCGAGCAGGGGCACTGTTCATACCCAGGGTCGAGCTGTCCGACCCGGAATGTTCTACCGACAAAGCGACTGACCTCTTCAGGTCAAGGACAATCAGACCTCTCCTCAAAGAGCTCGGCCAAACTACCAGGAAAGCCCAATAAAGGGCCCAAACAGAGGAACACGACCCGAAACCAAGAGCAGTCCAAGCCTATAGAGATAAAGGTGGTTCCCTTAAAGATAAGATGACCTCGCTCGAAGATAAAGATAAGATAAGATAACTAACTTATCTTATCTATGGAAGGTCTCTCTACACCATTATAAATACACTGGAGCACCCAGGTATAACTCATACTCTAATTCTACTCAATACCTGTTTAATACCCTTGCTAACTTAAGCATCGGAGTCCCTTGCAGGTACCCCCCACCCTCCGGGGACGAAGGATCAACACCACCATCAAGTCCAACAAGTCAGACACAACAGCTCTAACCAGTACAGAAGATCTCGTCTGAGATCGACCTACAGTTTCAGGTAACTCTCAGAACAGAAACATATTTCTTTTTCATCTTCGTTCTTGTTGTGCTGGATTTTTGATCATGCTTGTCTCAATAATCAATAGCAAGTTTTACCACTTCGCCCCTCTTTTTGTTGGCTTTTGAGAAGAAAATTTCTAGTGCTAGGCTCATCTGGGTAAGGTCAGTGACACCCTAAATTAATGAGCAAAGCATTGATGACCATATTGCACAACGAAGTATGAAAATTGACTTTCGAAGGTGTTATAGTTATTATTTTCATTCGTGAATGTGTAGTGCTCACCTCAATATCATACGTGCTCCACAGATAGAAAAGTTGCATCCATTGGGCTACAAAGACTCCGTAATCTTTTTTGCATTTTCGTTAAAACAATACCCAAAGTAATTTAAAATAAAAATTAATTTATGTCCATGAAGTATTCTTCAAAGTTGATGAAAATAAATTACATTTCAAATAGAACTTACGACTTATCCTTTTGTTGTGTGACGAGAGGTTCTCTCAAATCGAAATGCGACACTAGCGGTGGGATTGTTGCTTTATTTTCATAAAACCTCTTGTCTGTCAGCATTGTCTCCAAGAAGAAATCCTGCATCCACTTCCCAATGTGAGAATACATAACATTGGACGTCACTACAACAATAGAATAGTCCATAGGGGATAAAAATTTTGCACAGTACCACATATGTCATCATCTAAACTCTGTGTGCCCGATCATTTAGGTCCTTTGCGAAGTCTAGGTACATAAGGTCTCCCAAATCAAGGTCAACGATTATGAGAAACCAATGCCTATCCTTGTTGAGGTGGATGAAATCATTCATCCACTTCATCATATAAATCAATGACAAAATCAGGACACTAGTACCAGTGGTACTGATAACCATTTTATCGTTAACAAAGATGTGCATTCACAATGTCGTGGCAAATATTAAAGTCTCAACGTCACCTTAATTGCAATAAATCGTTAAATTTTTTAAACCTTCATCTTAATAAACCATTTAAATTTAATCTTGTACATGTTGCATATTCTAAAAAGGACTCAATTGAAGAGCAAGTTAATTAGATTTCCATGTTTTTTTAGCTTATTGCAACGTATCCAACGTTGTACCATAACATCACCAACTCTTTCACTAATACTCGCGGTAATTCAAATATAAGCTCACTATGGTTATGGGACTACATCATTCACATAAGACACACCACATTGTAATTTAATTCGGAAACTTTGTCAAAGCTATGGCAATCATAACTACAAAGTTTATGAACCATAATCCATACTGGCATATAATCTGAGATTTCTTCCCACCGACTTCTTCTAACTTGTGACTGTCGCGAACTACAAACACCATCCTACATCCAACACACATAACAAAACACAAAATTCATACACAACGAAGCACCTAAAAACACCACCTTCCTAAGCAAACCACGGACTAATCACCTTCATCCTTAATCAGCCAACATTTTCTCAATCATTTTGACCTAGTGCCTCAGTTCAGTGTTCTCCTTCTCAAGCATCTGAATTCGCTCAAACATCGACTGTGGCATCTCATCCTTCATCTGGTGTTGCATATGACCAAACACTCAATAATTATAGTCATAAATGCTCTTTCCACTAGCGTCGACCAATTTCTCCAGAATGGCGAAAGAAACTTCTTGCCTAGCCACCTTTTCCGCTTCAGACTCTAGGCCATATGCCACAAGTTCTAAACCTCTTGCATTGCTTGGAAGGAAAATAGTGAATTGAAACATCACACACCCCGCTGACGACTTGGTGTCTTGAGGCACGAAGATTGGAGCTCCAATTGCAAGAGTCGAACACGCTCGCATGAGCATTAGTTCAAAGTCCTCCACATACAAAAATCCAGGACCCTAGGTCTTCGAAAACACTTATCCACCTATGAAGAAAAGGTTCCAGTCGAAATTGCACAACGGCCAACAAAAACATTATAACTGTTATGTAAAGAAGAAAAAAGTACCTGACGATGCGGATGGGCCACGACTACTGCAACCAATGAAAGTACTGCTAGGAGAATAGCCCAAGTATTGCACTTTTTGAGAAGAAAGGCTTGTGGTGGACGAAATTGTGATCACATCAATGTAGTATTCTTTGTTGTTGTATGGAATCATTATTATGGCACCTATGTGTGTACACAACTCCGTTCAACTAACCAGCAAGTGTACTGGGTCGTCCAAGTAATACCTTACGTGAGTAAGGGTCGATCCCACAGAGATTGTTGGTATGAAGCAAGCTATGGTTACCTTGTAAATCTCAATTAGGCAGATTAAATAGTTTTGGGTTTCAAAAATTAATAATAAATAGAAAATAAAAGGGATAGAAATACTTATGTAAATCAATAGTGGGAATTTCAGATAAGTGTGTGAAGATGCTGTGCTCCTCTCGTGTCTCTATTTTCTTATTACATTCATCCAATCCTTCCTACTCCTTTCCATGGCAAGCTGTATGTAGGGCATCACCGTTGTCAATGGCTACATCCCATACTCTCAGTGAAAACGTTCCTATGCTCTATCACAGCACGGCTAATCATCTGTCGGTTCTCAATCAGGTTGGAATAGAATCCCTTGATTCTTTTGCGTTTGTCATCACGCCCAGCCTTCAGGAGTTTGAAGCTCGTCACAGTCATTCAATCCCAGAATCCTACTCGGAATACCATAGACAAGGTTTAGACTTTCCGGATCCTCATGAATGCCGCCATCTATCTAGCTTATACCACGAAGATTCTGTTGGGGAATCTAAGAGATATGCGCCCGGCCTAGAGTAGAATGGAAGTGGTTGTCAGTCACGCGCGTTCATAGGTGAGAATGATGATGAGTGTCACGGATCATCACATTCATCAAAGTTAAGTATAACGTATATCTTGGAATAAGGATAGAAGAGAATTGAATAGAGAGTAATAATAATTGTATTGAAACTTGAGGTACAGCAGAGCTCCACACCATTAATCTATGGTGTGCAGAAACTCCACTGTTGAAAACACATAAGTAAAAGGTTCAGGCATGGCCGAATGGCCAGCCCCCTAAAACGTGATCAATAGCCTCTTAAGATGAAGAATAAAATAGCACTGAGACCAAAGATGTCTAATACAATAGTAACTTATCCTATTTATACTAGACTAGCTACTAGGGTTTACATGAGTAAGTATTTGATGCATAAATTCACTTCCGGGGTCCACTTGGTGTATGCTTGGGCTGAGCTTGATCTATCCACGAGCTGAGGCTTTTCTTGGAGTTGAACTCCAAGTTATAACGTGTTTTGGGCGTTCAACTCCGGATCATGACGTTTTTCTGGCGTTTAACTCCAGACAGCAACATGTACTTGGCGTTCAACGCCAAGTTATGTCGTCAATTTCCGAATAAAGTATGGACTATTATATATTGATGGAAATCTATGGATGTCTACTTTCCAACGCCATTCAGAGCGCGCCAATTGGAGTTATGTAGCTCTAGAAAATCTATTTCGAGTGCAGGGAGGTCAGATTCCAACAGCATCAGCAGTCCTTTTGTCAGCCTTTTTCAGAGTTTTGCTCAAATCCCTCAATTTCAGCCAGAAATTACCTGAAATCACAGAAAAACACACAAACTCATAGTAATGGCCAGAAATGTGAATTTAACATAAAAACTAATGAAAACATCCCTAAAAGTAGCTTGAACTTACTAAAAACTACCTAAAAACAATGCCAAAAAGCGTATAAATTATCCGCTCATCACAACACCAAACTTAAATTGTTGCTTGTCCCCAAGCAACTGAAAATCAATTAGGATAAAAAGAAGAGAATATACTATAAATTCCAAAATATTAATGAATATTAATTATAATTAGATGAGCGAGACTTGTAGCTTTTTTGCTTCTGAACAGTTTTGGCATCTCACTTTTTCCTTTGAAGTTTAGAATGATTGGCTTCTCTAGGAATTTAGAATTTCGGATAGTGTTATTGACTTTCCTAGTTAAGCATGTTGATTCTTGAACACAGCTACTTATGAGTCTTGGCCGTGGCCCTAAGCATTTTGTTTTCCAGTATTACCACCGGATACATAAATGCCACAGACACATAACTGGGTGAACCTTTTCAGATTGTGACTCAGCTTTGCTAGAGTCCCCAGTTAGAGGTGTCCAGAGCTCTTAAGCACACTCTTTTTTGCTTTGGATCACGACTTTAACCACTCAGTCTCAAGCTTTTCACTTGGACCTTCATGACACAAGCACATGGTTAGGGACAGCTTGATGTAGCCGCTTAGGCCTGGATTTTATTTCCTTGGGCCCTCCTATCCATTGATGCTCAAAGCCTTGGATCCTTTTTACCCTTGCCTTTTGGTTTTAAGGGCTATTGGCTTTTGCTGCTTGCTTTTTCTTTTTCTTTCTATTTTTTTCGCCATTTTTTTTTCACTGCTTTTTCTTGCTTCAAGAATCAATTTCATGATTTTTCAGATCATCAATAACATTTCTCTTTGTTCATCATTCTTTCAAGAGCCAACAATTTTAACACTCATAAACAAGAAGATCAAAAATATGCACTGTTCAAGCATTCATTCAGAAAACAAAAAGTATTGTCACCACATCAATATAATTAAATTAAATGCAATGATAAATTCGAAATTCATGTACTTCTTGTTCTTTTGAATTAAAATATTTTTCATTTAAGAGAGGTGGAGGATTAATGGATTTTATTCATAGCTTTAAGACATGGTTACTACATATTAATGATCATGAAGTAGAGACACAAAACATAGATAAACACAACATTAAAAACCGAAAACAGAAAGAGATAAGAACAAGGAATGAATCCACCTTTAGTGGCGTCTTCTTCTTGAAGGACCAACAATGTCCTTAAGCTCTTCTATGTCCCTTCCTTGCCTTTGTTGCTCCTCCCTCATTGCTCTTTGATCTTCTCTTATTTCATGGAGAATGATGGAGTGCTCATGATGTTCCACCCTTAATTGTTCAACATTGTGGCTCAAATCTTCTAAGGAGGTGTTGAGTTGTTTCCAATAGTTGTTGGGAGGAAAGTGCATCCCTTGAGGCATCTCAGGGATTTGTTGATGATGAGCTTCCTCATGCATCTCTTGAGAACCGTGAAGGATCTCTCTTGCTTGCTCCATCCTCTTCTTGGTGATGGGCTTATCCTCTTCAATGGAGATGTCTCCTTCTATGATAACTCCAGCTGAGTAACATAGATGACAAATAAGGTGAGGAAAAGCTAGCTGTGCCATTGTGGAGGACTTGTCGGCTATTTTGTAGATTTCATTGGAGATGACCTCATGAACTTCTACTTCCTCTCCAATCATAATGCTATGAATCATGATGGCCCGATCCACAGTGACTTCAGATCGGTTGCTAGTAGGAATGATGGAGCGTTGAATGAACTCCAACCATCCTCTAGCCACAGGCTTGAGGTCCAGTCTTCTTAGTTGAACTGGCTTGCCTTTGGAGTCTATTCTCCATTGAGCTCCTTCCACACATATGTCTATTAGGACTTGGTCCAACCTTTGATTAAAGTTGACCCTTCTAGTGTAGGGGCGTTCATCTTCTTGCATCATGGGCAAGTGAAACGCCAACCTCACATTTTCCGGACTAAAATCTAAGTATTTCCGCCGAACTATTGTGAGATAATTCTTTGGATTCGGGTTCATACTTTGATCATGGTTCCTAGTGATCCATGCATTGGCATAGAACTCTTGAACCATTAAGATTCCGACTTGTTGCATGGGGTTGGTTATGACCTCCCAACCTCTTCTTCGGATCTCATGTCGGATCTCCGGATACTCATTCTTCTTGAGCTTGAAAGGGACCTCAGGGATCACCTTCTTCTTTGCCACAACATCATAGAAGTGGTCTTGATGGCTCTTGGAGATAAATCTTTCCATTTCCCATGACTCGGAGATGGAAGCTTTTGTCTTCCCTTTACCTTTTCCGACCTTAGGTGCCATTGATGGTAGTGGAAAACAAAAAAGATTGTGCTTTGACCACACACCAAACTTAAAATATTGCTCGTCCTCGAGCAATAGAAGAAAGAAGAGAAGAAGAAGAAGAAGAAGAAGAAGAAGAAGAAGAAGAAGAAAATATGGTAGATGGGAAGAGATGTAGGTGCGGCCTAGGTGAAGAAGAAGGGGTTGTGTTGTGTGAAAATGAAGTAGAATGGAAGGGTATATATAGGGAGAGGGGGTAGTGTTTGTTTGACCATTTAGGGTGGGAATGGGTGGGAAAATGTTTTTGAATTTTTGAAGGTAGGTGGGGTTTATGGGGAAGAGTGGATGGATGTGAGTGGTGAAGGGGGTGATTGGGAAGAGGAATTTAGGTGATTGGTGAAGAGTGTTGGGAAGTGTGACATGGGGAATACAAATCACAAAAATAGGATTAGGAGGTAAGGTGGGAATATAGTAGGTGGGGATCCTGTGGGGTCCACAGATCCTGAGGTGATCTTGTGGGGTCCACAGATCCTGAGGTGTCAAGTAATTCCATCCCTGCACCAAATAGGCATGTAAAATGCCTTTGCACACCATTCTGGCGTTTAAACGCCCATTGGTGCACGTTCTGGGCGTTCAACGCCCATGTAAAGCATGTTTCTGGCGTTGAACGCCAATTTCATGCTTGTTACTGGCGTTCAGCGCCAGCTTTTCTTCTCTAGGCACATTCCTGGCATTTAGCACCAGAATGTTCCTTGTTTCTGGTGTTCAGTGCCAGAATGATGCTCTGTTCTGGCGTTGAACGCCGGCCAGATGCATTTTACTGGCGTTGAACGCCAGCCTGTGCTTCCTCCAGGGTGTGATTTTTTTCTTCTGCTGTTTTTGATTCTGTTTTTAATTTTTATGATTTTTTTCGTGACTCCTCATGATCATGTACCTAATAAAACACAAAATAACAATAAAATAAAATAAAATAAAAATTAGATAAATAAAATTGGGTTGCCTCCCAACAAGCGCTTCTTTAATGTCAATAGCTTGACAGTGGCTCTCATGGAGCCACAAGGTGATCAGGTCAATGTTGTATAGTCCCAACACCAAACGTAGAGTTTGGATATGGGATCTTAACACCAAACTTAGAGTTTGGTTGTGGCCTCACAACACCAAACTTAGAGTTTGATTGTGGGGGCTCTTATTGACTCTGAACTGAGAGAAGCTCTTCATGCTTACTCTCTTGTGTCACAGAGGGATGGCCATGTGCTTTAAACACAAGGTAGTCCCCGTTCAATTGAAGGACTAATTCACCTCTATTGACATCTATCACAGCTCTTGCTGTGGCTAGGAAAGGTCTTCCAAGGATGATGCATTCATCCTCTTCCTTCCTAGTGTCTAAGATTATGAAATTAGCAGGGATGTAAAGGCCTTCAACCTTTACTAACACGTCCTCTACTATTCCATAAGCTTGTCTCAATGACTTGTCTGCCAATTGTAATGAGAACAAGGCAGGTTGTACCTCAATGATCCCCAGCTTCTCCATTACAGAGAGTGGCATAAGATTTATCCCTGACCCCAGATCACATAGAGCCTTTTCAAAGGTCATGGTGCCTATGGTACAAGGTATTAAGAACTTGCCAGGATCTTGTTTCTTTTGAGGTAGAGTTTTCTGAATCCAAGTATCTAGTTCATTAATGAGCAAGGGAGGTTCACTTTCCCAAATCTCATTACCAAATAACTTGGCATTCAGCTTCATGATAGCTCCTAAATATCAAGCAACTTGCTCTCCAGTCACGTCTTCATCTTCTTCAGAGGAAGAATAGTCTTCAGAGCTCATGAATGGCAGAAGAAGATTTAGTAGAATCTCTATGGTCTCTGTATGAGCCTCAGATTCCTTTGGATCCTTAATAGGAAACTCCTTCTTACTTGAGGGACGTCCCAGGAGGTCTTCCTCACTAGGATTTTCGTCCTCCTCCTCCCTTGTGCATTCGGCCACATTGATTATATCAATGGCCTTGCACTCTCCTTTTGGATTCTCTTCTGTATTGCTTGGGAGAATACTGGGAGGAGTTTCAATAACTTTCTTACTCAGCTGGCCCACTGTGCCTCCAAATTTCTGATGGAGGATCTTGTTTCATTCATGAAACTAAAAGTGGCCCTTGACAGATCAGAGACTAGATTGGCTAAATTAGAAGTGTTTTGTTTAGAATTCTCTGTCTGTTGCTGAGAAGATGATGGATATGGCTTGCTATTGCTCAACCTATTACGTCCACCATTATTAAAGCCTTGCTAAGGCTTTTGTTGATCCTTCCATGAGAAATTTGGATGATTTCTCCATGATGAGTTATAGGTGTTTCCATAGGGTTCACCCATGTAATTAACCTCTACCATGGCAGGGTTCTCAGGATCATAAGCTTCTTCAGAAGCTGCCTCTTTAGTACTGTTGGATGCATGTTGCCATCCATTCAGATTTTGAGAGATCATGTTGACCTGTTGAGTCAACACTTTATTTTGAACCAATATGGCATTCAGAGCATCAATTTCAAGAACTCCTTTCTTCTAAGGTATCCCATTATTCACGGAATTCCTCTCAGAGGTGTACATGAATTGGTTGTTTGCAACCATGTCAATGAGTTCTTGAGCCTCTTCAGGCGTTTTCTTTAGGTGAATAGATCCACCTGCAGAATGGTCCAATGACATTTTCGAAAATTCAGATAGACCATAATAGAATATATCTAATATGGTCCATTCTGAAAACATGTCAGATGGACATCTTTTGGTCAGCTGCTTGTATCTTTCCCAAGCTTCATAGAGGGATTCACCATCTTTTTGTTTGAAGGTTTGAACATCCACTCTCAGCTTGCTCAGCTTTTGAGGAGGAAAGAATTTATCCAAGAAGGCAGTGACCAGCTTATCCCATGAGTCCAGGCTTTCCTTGGGTTGTGAATTCAACCATATTCTAGCTCTGTCTCTTACAGCAAAAGGGAAAAGCATGAGTCTGTAGACTTCAGGATCAACTCCATTCGTCTTTACAGTCTCACAGATCTGCAAGAACTCAGTTAAAAACTGATAAGGATCTTCATATGGAAGTCCATAAAACTTGCAGCTTGTTGCATTAAGGCAACTAGCTGAGGTTTCAGCTCAAAGTTGTTGGCTCCAATGGCAGGAATGGAGATGCTTCTTCCATCAAACTTGGACGTTGGCTTTGTGAAGTCACCAAGCATTCTCCTTGCATTATTATTATTTTCGGCTGCCATCTCCTTCTCTTGTTCTAATATTTCTGAAAGGTTACCTTTAGATTGTTGTAACTTAGCTTCTCTTAATTTTCTCTTCAGAGTCCTTTCAGGTTCTGGATCAATTTCAACAAGAGTACTTTTATCCTTGTTCCTGCTCATATGAAAGAGAAGAAAACAAGAAAAGAAAGAGGAATCCTCTATGTCACAGTATAGAGATTCCTTTATGTTAGTAGAAAAAGAAGGGGATAGAAGAAAGAAAGTGAAGAATCCAAACACAAGGGATAGATTGAGTTCGGATTTTTAGATGAAGAGAGGTGAAGAGAAGTGTTAGTAAATAATTAATTAAATAGAATAAGAAAAGAGATAGAGAATTTCGAAAATAATTTTGAAAAAGGAGTTAGTAATTTTCGAAAATTAAAGATAAGATAAGATTAAAACAATTAAAAAGAATTTTTGAAAAAGAGAGAAGTATTTTCGAAAATTAGAGAGGGATAGGTAGTTAGTTGGTTTTGAAAAAGATAGGAAACAAACAAAAAGTTAGTTAGTTGATTGAAAAATATATTAAAATCAAATTTGAAAAGATAAGAAGGTAAGAGGTTAGATAAGATATTTTGAAATCAAATTTTGAAAAAGATAAAATTTTTGAAAAAGATAAGATAAAAGATAAAAAGATTTAATTTTTAAATTTTAAAAATACTTACTTCACTAACAAGAAACTACAAGATAAGATTCTAGAACTTAAAGATTGAACCTTTCTTAACAAGAAAGTAACAAACTTCAAATTTTTGAATCAATCACATTAATTATTAGTGAATTTTCAAAAATATGATATAAAGATAAGAAAAAGATTTTGAAAATATTTTGAAAAAGAATTTTGAAATTTTCGAAAAATGAAAAAAATGAAAAAGATATAATTTTTGAAAAAGATTTTGAAAAGATAAGATTTTTAAAATTGAAATTTTGACTTGACTTGTAAGAAACAACTAATTTTAAAAATTTTTGACAAAGTCAACCCAAAATTTCAAAAAATTGGAGGGAAATAAGGAAAAGATATTTTTTTGATTTTTGAATTTTTAAAGAAAAACACAAAAATGACCCAAAACATGAAAATTTTGGATCAAAACACAAGATGCATGCAAGAATACTATGAATGTCAAGATGAACACCAAGAACACTTTGAAGATCATGATGAACATCAAGAACATAATTTTGAAAAATTTTTTATGCAAAGAAAACATGCAAGACACCAAACTTAGAAATTTTTAATGCTTGGAAAATATGAATGCAAAAATGCACATGAAAAACAACAAAAGACACAAAACAAGAAATCATCAAGATCAAACAAGAAGACTTGTCAAGAACAACTTGAAGATCATGAAGAACACTATGAATGCATGAGATTTTCGAAAAAAAAATGCAAGAAAAATTTTAAAAGCATGCAATTGACACCAAACTTAAAAATTAACTCAAGACTCAAACAGGAACACAAAATATTTTTGATTTTTATGATTTTATTAATTTTTTTGGATTTTTATTAATTTTTTCGAAAATAAAGTTTGGAAAAACGAAAAAGAAACGAAAAATTTTGAAAAAGATTTTTAAAAAAAAAATTTTGAAAAGAACATTACCTAATCTGAGCAACAAGATGAACCGTCAGTTGTCCATACTCGAACAATCCCCGGCAACGGCGCCAAAAACTTGGTGGACGAAATTTTGATCACATCAATGTAGTATTCTTTGTTGTTGTATGGAATCATTATTTTGGCACCTATGTGTGTACACAACTCCGTTCAACTAACCAGCAAGTGTACTGGGTCGTCCAAGTAATACCTTACGTGAGTAAGGGTTGATCCCACAGAGATTGTTGGTATGAAGCAAGCTATGGTTACCTTGTAAATCTCAGTTAGGCAGATTAAATAGTTTTAGGTTTCGAAAATTAATAATAAATAGAAAATAAAAGGGATAGAAATACTTATGTAAATCAATAGTGGGAATTTCAGATAAGTGTGTGAAGATGCTGTGCTCCTCTCGTGTCTCTATTTTCTTATTACATTCATCCAATCCTTCCTACTCCTTTCCATGGCAAGCTGTATGTAGGGCATCACCGTTGTCAATGCTACATCCCATCCTCTCAGTGGAAACGTTCCTATGCTCTGTCACAGCACGGCTAATCATCTGTCGGTTCTCAATCAGGTTGGAATAGAATCCCTTGATTCTTTTGCGGATCCTCATGAATGCCGCCATCTATCAAGCTTATACCACGAAGATTCTGTTGGGGAATCTAAGAGATATGCGCCCGGCCTAGAGTAGAACGGAAGTGGTTGTTAGTCACGCGCGTTCATAGGTGAGAATGATGATGAGTGTCACGGATCATCACATTCATCAAAGTTAAGTATAACGTATATCTTGGAATAAGGATAGAAGAGAATTGAATAGAGAGTAATAATAATTGTATTGAAACTTGAGGTACAGTAGAGCTCCACACCCTTAATCTATGGTGTGCAGAAACTCCACTGTTGAAAACACATAAGTAAAAGGTTCAGGCATGGCCGAAAGGCCAGCCCCCTAAAACGTGATCAATAGCCTCTTAAGATGAAGAATAAAATAGCACTGAGACCAAAGATGTCTAATACAATAGTAACTTATCCTAGTTATACTAGACTAGCTACTAGGGTTTACATGAGTAAGTATTTGATGCATAAATTCACTTCCGGGGTCCACTTGGTGTATGTTTGGGCTGAGCTTGATCTATCCACGAGCTGAGGCTTTTCTTGGAGTTGAACTCCAAGTTATAACGTGTTTTGGGCGTTCAACTCCGGATCATGACGTTTTTCTGGCGTTTAACTCCAGACAGCAACATGTACTTGGCGTTCAACGCCAAGTTATGTTGTCAATTTCCGAATAAAGTATGATCTATTATATATTTCTGGAAAGCTCTGGATGTCTACTTTCCAATGCCATTGAGAGCGCGCCAATTGGAGTTCTGTAGCTCTAGAAAATCCATTTCGAGTGCAGGGAGGTCAGATTCCAATAGCATCAGCAGTCCTTTTGTCAGCCTTTTTCAGTGTTTTGCTCAAATCCCTCAATTTCAGCCAGAAATTACCTGAAATCACAGAAAAACACACAAACTCATAGTAAAGTCTAGAAATGTGAATTTAACATAAAAACTAATGAAAACATTCCTAAAAGTAGCTTGAACTTACTAAAAACTACCTAAAAACAATGCCAAAAAGCGTATAAATTATCCGCTCATCAGCTTGCATATACAGAAGCTTGAAGTAAATGTTGGGAACACCCACCACCTCCAAATGCATCCCCTCCACCTCCATAAAAACAACCTTTGCGGCGCATTTTTTTTTGGTGAAACAAGCAGGGTTCAAGGGCCCCAACAAGGAAAAAACAACAGAACCAAAAAGCAAGACAAATTAAGATCCTCTTAAACGAAGGGTCCCGAGACTATCACACAGAAGGGCATAGCTAAATTCCGGAGGGGCTCTGTCAAAGAGGTGCAAGCCAAGGGGGAGGTCCTGACCCTTCTTAACAAAGAGATCTGCTACCGAGTTAGCTTCGCAAAGATTATGCTTCCAGCCAACATATTGTATTCGAGCCGCCAGGACACAAATATCCTGAATCAGGGGGCACAAGGGTGGCTTGGTGAGCAACCACAGATGATGAAGTTGATAGCAGAGGCCGAGTCCGATTCGACTTCAAGGTTCTGGTACCCATTAGCTATAGCAATATTCAGGCCATGGATTATCGCCCACAATTTCGCATGCATAATTGAGCAGCTGCCCACATTGCAGGAGAATCCTTTCAAAAAACTCCCAGTTGAGTCTCTGAAGACTCCCCCACATGCAGCGTTACTCCTATGTGCGTACCAGGATCCGTCCACATTCAATTTAATGCATTCTCCGTGAGGCTGAGCCCAGCTTATAAGGCATTCACTATCACCCTGGATAATCCGATGACTTCGGTTACTCCTGTTCACTCTAATGAACTCTTCAAACCGTGCTTGGATCTGATGCACAGCATTAGGAACAAGAGTAGACTCACCATTAAACACCAACTTATTGCGAAAGTACCAAATTGAGGACATAGCAACCCCAAGCAGGCCCAGTTATTAGAAGCAGTAAGGTTTTGCAGCAACCAATCGCTAAGACAAGTATTAAAGAAGGAAGGTAACTTATTAGGGGGAACTAGGATTTCCCAAATGTTCCTTGCATAGAAGCAATCCCGCAACACATGAATGGTTGACTCTTCCTGGCAATGGCATCGGGGGCAAGAGTCAACACTAGTCAAATGTCTACGCTTTCTTTCTGAATTCGTCATGATAGCATTATGCGCCACCAACCAAAGGAAGGTCCTAACACGTTTAGGGTCCTGCCACTTCCACACTAAACAGAAGATCTTGTCCGGAGACTACTGGACCTCTACTAGGCTCTGGTACGCTGACTTGACAGTGAATGATCCATCCGAGGAGGCTCCTCAGGCTATGCGATCAGCTTCTTTCCATGGGGACAGGGGGAGATAGCAACGATTTTCTTGATAATGTGCTCCGGTAGCACCTCTTGCAGCTTTCCAACGTCCCATTGCCCTGAGACATCAAGGAAATCCATTAGCATATCATTATAATTGATGTTTACACTTACCTGGCTTGTCGTTTCGCTGAGCAGCCCCACACCAGAGACCCAGTTATGATTCCAAAAACGAATTTGGGATCCATCCCCAACACTCCAAACGCAGTTACTCTGAATACTGTCCCAAGATGAACAAATACCCTTCCAAAGATTAGAGTTGCTCCTCTTTCTCTCCACTCTGGGTATAATATCATTCCCACCACCATATTTCGATCGAAGGACTCTAACCGAAAGAGCGTCTTTCTTCTCAATAAGACCCCAATCCGCTTTCATCATAAAGGCTTGATTCATCTGGCTTGCATGCCTAATGCCCAGTCCCCCAACCTGATTTGGCTCATAGACTTTCTTCCATCTAAGTAAGTGTATCTTCTTTGTTTGATGAGTATCACCCCAGAGAAAATTTCTGCAAATGCGATCAATAGTATTACAAGTGGCAGATGGTAAAATAGCAGATTGCATATTATATAAAGGCATAGAGGATAGGACAGATTTCACCAGGGTCATTCTTCCAGCAAGGAAAAGAGATGAGGCTTTTCAAGAGTTAAGTCTGGTCTGCAGCTTGTCAATTGCATATTCTCTTCTTTTTATCTTATTTGATTTTCAGTTGCTTGAGGACAAGCAACAATTTAAGTTTGGTGTTGTGATGAGCGGATAATTTGTACGCTTTTTGGCATTGTTTTTAGTATGTTTTTAGTATGATCTAGTTAGTTTTTAGTATATTTTCATTAGTTTTTAGTTAAAATTCACTTTTCTGGACTTTACTATGAGTTTGTGTATTTTTCTGTGATTTCAGGTATTTTCTGGCTGAAATTGAGGGACCTGAGCAAAAATCTGATTCAGAGACTAAAAAGGACTGCAGATGCTGTTGGATTCTGACCTCCCTGCACTCGAAGTGAATTTTCTGGAGCTACAGAAGCCCAATTGGCGCGCTCTCAACGGCGTTGGAAAGTAGACATCCTGGGCTTTCCAGCAATATATGATATTCCATACTTTGCCTAAGATTTGATGGCCCAAACCGGCGTTCAAAGTCACCTTCAAGATTTCCAGCGTTAAACGCCGGAACTGGCACCCAAATGGGAGTTAAACGCCCAAACTGGCACTAAAGTTGGCGTTTAACTCCAAGAAGAGTCTCTACACGAAAATGCTTCATTACTCAGCCCAAGCACACACCAAGTGGGCCCGGAAGTGGATTTTTATGTCATTTACTCATTTCTGTAAACCTTAGGCTACTAGTTCTCTATAAGTAGGACCTTTTACTATTGTATTTAAAAAAAGACTTTGGTAGCTATCTTCGTTTTTATGCTATCTTAGATCATTGGGAGGCTGGCCATTCGGCCATGCCTAGACCTTGTTCTTATGTATTTTCAACGGTGGAGTTTCTACACACCATAGATTAAGGTGTGGAGCTCTGCTGTACCTCGAGTATTAATGCAATTACTATTGTTCTTTCATTCAATTCCGCTTGTTCTTGTTCTAAGATATCACTTGTTCTTCAACTTGATGAATGTGATGATCCGTGACACTCATCATCATTCTCACCTATGAACGTGTGACTGACAACCACCTCCGTTCTACCTTCGATTGGGTGAATATCTCTTGGATTCCTGATTGCACGATATCGAACCGAGTGCTCGTCTGACAAACGAGCCAACCATTCCGTGAGATCAGAGTCTTCGTGGTATAGGCTAGAACTGATGGCGGCATTCAAGAGAATCCGGAAGGTCTAACCTTGTCTGTGGTATTCTGAGTAGGATTCAATGATTGAATGACTGTGACGTGCTTCAAACTCCTAGCAGGCGGGGCGTTAGTGACAGACGCAAAAGAATCGATGGATTCTATTCCGGCCTGACCGAGAACCGACAGATGATTACCCATGCTGTGACAGAGCATAGGCAACGTTTTCACTGAGAGGATGGGAGGTAGCCATTGACAACGGTGAAACCCTACATGAGCTTGCCATGGAAAGGAGTAAGAAGGATTGGATGAAGACAGTAGGAAAGCAGAGAGACGGAAGGGAAGGCATCTTCATGCACTTATCTGAAGTTCCTACCAATGAATTACATAAGTACCTCTATCTTTATCTTTATGTTTATTTCGTTTATCACCATATCCATTTGAGTTTGCCTGACTAAGATTTACAAGATGACCATAGCTTGCTTCATACTAACAATCTCCGTGGGATCGACCCTTACTCGCGTAAGGTTTATTACTTGGACGACCCAGTGCACTTGCTGGTTAGTTGTGCGAAGTTGTGTAATGCCATGGTATTGAACACCAAGTTTTTGGGGTTCATGACCGGGGATTATGAGAGTTGTGAAAAGTATTGTTCACAATTTCGCGCTACCAAGTTTTTGGCGCCGTTGCCGGGGATTGTTCAGTTTGGACAACTGACGGTTCATCTTGTTGCTTAGATTAGGTATTTTTTTTTTGAAATTCTTGAAGAGGAATTCTAGAGTTTCATGATGATTTGTTGAAGTCTGGCTGGCTGAGAAGCCATGTCTAATTTCATTGGACCGAGGTTTCAACTTATCATCACAAGAGCTTGTTGATTTTTATCAATCTTGCTTTTGGAGCAGTGATCTGCTAAGGCTTGGCTGGCCATTGGCCATGTCTAGAGTTTTGGACCGAAGCTTTCTTTGAGAGCTTGGCTGGCTGTGAAGCCATGTCTAATTCCTGGACCGGAGTCTTAGACTAGCATTGCACTGATTCCTGGGATTCTCATTGAGAATTTTGATACCTTTATTTTCTTCTTCCACTTAATTTTCGAAAAACACAAAAAAAATTTACAAAATCATAAAATCCAAAAATTTCTTGTTTGAGTCTAATGTCTCATCTTAAGTTTGGTGTCAGTTGCATGCATTCATTCATGTGTCTTAGTGATCTTCAAGATGTTTTTGATGATTTCTTACTTTGATCTTTGAATTCTCTTGACTTGAGTGTTTATGTGTCTCATATGCATTAGTGTCAGTAGTATACAAACTGCTAAGTTTGGTGTCTTGCATGCATTATTCTTTTGATTTTAGTTGCATTTTAATTATTAAAAATCCGAAAATATTTTTTATTTTATGTCCTCTCAAGTCAATACTACAGAGAATTGAAGATTCAGAACATACAGCAGAGGAATTACACAGAAAAAGCTGGGCGTTCAAAACGCCCAGTGAAGAAGGACAGACTGGCGTTTAAACGCCAGCCAGGGTACCTGGTTGGGCGTTTAACGCCCAAAAAGGTATAGCTTTGGGCGTTAAACGCCAGAATGTGCACCATTCTGGGCGTTTAACGCCAGGATGGCTAGAAGGGAAGATTTTGTTTTCAAATCAATTTTTTTTCAGTTTTCAAAATCTTTTCAAAATCAAATCCTTTTCAAATCAATTTTTCAATCAAATCTTTTTCAAAATCAATTTCTTTCCATTTTCAAAGATACTTACTATCAATTAATGATTTGATTCAACATTTCAAGTATGTTGCCTTTTCTGTTGAGAAAGGTTTAATGTTTGAATCATATCTTTTCTTGTTAGTCAAGTTTTTAATTTTCAAAATCAAATCTTTTTAAAAATGTTTTTCAAATCATATCTTCTCAATCACATTTTTTAAAACCAATCATATTTTCTTAACCACATCTTTTTCAAAATAGTTTTCAATCAAATCTTTTTAATTTCTAATTTCAAAATCTTTTTCAAAAATCACTTGATTTCTTTTCCACTTTCATTTTCGAAAATCAAGTATTGTTTTCAAAAATGTTTTCAAAATCTTTTACTTAATTTTCGAAAATTACTTCCCTCCTTTTCACATCCTTCTATTTATGGACTAACACTATCCCTTAATGCAAAATTCGAACTCCATCTTCTTTGATAAGTTCGAATTTTCTACTTCTGTCTTCTACTCTTCTTTTCCTCTGACACTTCAAGGAATCTCTATACTGTGACATAGAGGATTCCACATTTTCTTGTTCTCTTCTCTTTCTTATGAGCAGGAGCAAAGACAAAGGCATTCTTGTTGAGGCTGATCCTGAACCTGAAAGGACCTTGAACAGAAAGCTAAGAGAAGCCAAAGCACAACTCTCTTTAGAGGACCTGACCGAATTCTTCAAAGAAGAAGAACACATGGCAGCCGAAAACAACAATGCCAACAATGCAAGGAAGGTGCTGGGTGACTTTACTGCACCTACTCCCGATTTCTATGGGAGAAGCATCTCTATCCCTGCCATTGGAGCAAACAACTTTGAACTTAAGCCTCAATTAGTTTCTCTAATGCAACAGAATTGCAAGTTCCATGGACTTCCATTGGAAGATCCTCATCAGTTTTTAGCTGAATTCTTGCAAATCTGTGACACTGTCAAGACTAATGGGGTTGACCCTGAGGTCTACAGACTTATGCTATTCCCTTTTGCTGTAAGAGACAGAGCTAGAGCATGGTTGGACTCTTAACCTAAAGAAAGCCTGGACTCTTGGGAAAAGCTAGTCAATGCCTTCTTGGCAAAGTTCTTTCCACCTCAAAAATTGAGTAAGCTTAGAATGGAAGTCCAAACCTTCAGACAGAAGGAAGGAGAGTCCCTCTATGAAGCTTGGGAAAGATACAAACAATTAATCAGAAAGTGTCCTTCTGATATGCTTTCTGAATGGAGCATCATAGGTATTTTCTATGATGGTCTCTCTGAACTATCCAAGATGTCTTTGGATAGCTCTGCAGGAGGATCTCTTCATCTGAAGAAGACGCCTACTGAAGCTCAAGAACTGATTGAAATGGTTGCAAATAACCAATTCATGTATACTTCTGAAAGGAATCCTGTGAACAATGGGACTAGTCAGAAGAAAGGAGTTCTTGAGATTGACACTCTGAATGCCATATTGGCTCAGAACAAAATATTGACCCAACAAGTCAATATGATTTCTCAAAGTCTGTCTGGAATGCAAAATGCACCAAGCAGTACTAAGGAAGCTTCATCTGAGGAAGAAGCTTATGATCCTGAGAACCCTTCAATGGAAGAGGTGAATTACATGGGAGAACCCTATGGAAACACCTATAATCCTTCATGGAGAAATCATCCAAATTTTTCATGGAAGGATCAACAGAGACCCCAACAAGGTTTCAACAACAATAATGGTGGAAGAAACAGGTTTAGCAATAGCAAGCCTTTTCCATCATCTTCTCAGCAACAGACAGAGAGTTCTAAGCAGAATAACTCTGACTTAGCAACCATGGTCTCTGATCTGATCAAAACCACTCAAAGTTTCATGACTGAAACAAGATCCTCTATTAGAAATTTGGAGGCACAAGTGGGACAGCTGAGCAAGAAAATTACTGAACTCCCTCCTAGTACTCTTCCAAGCAATACAGAAGAGAATCCAAAAGGAGAGTGCAAGGCCATCAACATGGCCGAATTCTGGGAGGAAGAAGAGGCAGTGAACGCCACTGAGGAAGGCCTCAATGGACGTCCACTGGCCTCCAATGAGTTCCCCAATGAGGAACCCTGGGAATCTGAGGTTCAAACTGAGACCATAGAGATTCCACTGGACTTACTTCTGTCATTCATGAGCTCTGATGAGTATTCTTCCTCTGAAGAGGATGAGTATGTCACTAAAGAGCAAGTTGCTAAATACCTTGGAGCAATCATGAAGCTGAATGACAAGTTATTTGGAAATGAGACTTGGGAGGATGAATCCCCTTTGCTCATCAAAGAACTGGATGACTTGCCTAGGCAGAAACTGCCTCAAAAGAGACAGGATCCTGGGAAGTTTTCAATACCTTGTACCATAGGCACCATGACCTTCAAGAAGGCCTTGTGTGACTTAGGGTCAAGTGTAAACCTCATGCCTCTCTCTGTAATGGAGAAGTTAGGGATCTTTGAGGTGCAAGCTGCAAAAATCTCACTAGAGATGGCAGACAATTCAAGAAAACACGTCCATGGACTTGTAGAGGATGTTCTGGTTAAAGTTGAAGACCATTACATCCCTACTGATTTCATAGTCCTAGAGACTGGGAAGTGCATGGATGAATCCATCATCCTTGGCAGACCCTTCCTAGCCACAGCAAAGGCTGTGATTGATGTTGATAGAGGAGAGTTGATCATTCAAGTGAATGAAGAATCCTTGGTGTTTAAGGCCCAAGGATATCCCTCTGTCATCATGGAGAGGAAAGCATGAAGAGCTTCTCTCAAAACAGAGCCAAACCGAGCCCCCACAGCCAAACTCTAAGTTTGGTGTTGGGAGGCCACAACCAAACTCTAAGTTTGGTGTTGAACCCCCACATTCAAACTCTAAGTTTGGTGTTGGGAGGTTCCAACATGGCTCTGAGTATCTGTGAGGCTCTGTGAGAGTCCTCTGTCAAGCTACTGACATTAAAGAAGCGCTTGTTGGGAGGCAACCCAATGTTATATTTTATCTATTTTGTTTTGTTATTTTCTCTTTTTTGTAGGTTGATGATCATGAGAAGTCACAAAATCAATGAAAAAAGCAAAAACAGAATGAAAAACAGGAAGAAAAACAGCACACCCTGGAGGACGCACCTACTGGCGTTTAAACGCCAGTGAGGTTAGCTGTTGGGCGTTTAACGCCCAGTCTGGCACCATTCTGGGCGTTTAACGCCAGAAAGGGGCACCAGACTGGCGTTAAACGCCAGAAAAGGGCAAGAAGCTGGCGTTAAACGCCAGAAATGGGCACCAGCCCGGCGTTTAACGCCAGAAATGGCTAAAAACGTGATTTTGTTTGCCATTTGGTGCAGGGATGACTTTTCCTTGACACCTCAGGATCTGTGGACCCCACAGGATCCCCACCTACCCTACCACTCTCTCTCTCTTCTTCACCCATTCACCAATCACCTCAACACCTCTTCCCCAAAAAACCCTTCACCTATAAAATCCCATCTTTCTCTTCACCACTCACATCCATCCTTCATAAAACCCCACCTACCTCACCATTCAAATTCAAACCACCTTCCCACCCAAACCCACCCTCAAGTGACCGAAACCTACCCTTTGCCTCTCCTATATAAACCCTCCTTCACTCCTTCATTTTCACACAACATACACACCACTTCTCCCCCTCTTGGCCGAAAACAAAAGCCATACCCTTTCCCCTCATTTCTTCTTCTTCTACTCTCCTCTTTCTTCTTTTGCTCGAGGACGAGCAAACATTTTAAGTTTGGTGTGGTAAAAGCATTACTTTTTGTTTTTCCATAACCATTTATGGCATCCAAGGCCGGAGAAACCTCTAGAAAGAGGAAAGGGAAGGCAAAAGCTTCCACCTCCGAGTCATGGGAGATGGAAAGATTCATCTCAAGGGTGCATCAAGACCACTTCTATGAAGTTGTGGCCTTGAAGAAGGTGATCCCCGAGGTCCCTTTTTCACTCAAAAAGGGTGAATATCCGGAGATCCGACATGAGATCCAAAGAAGAGGTTGGGAAGTTCTTACCAACCCCATTCAACAAGTCGGAATCTTGATGGTTCAAGAGTTCTATGCCAATGCATGGATCACCAAGAACCATGATCAAAGTGTGAACCCGAATCCAAAGAATCATCTTACTATGGTTCGGGGGAAATACTTGGATTTTAGTCCGGAAAGTGTGAGGGTGGCGTTCAACTTGCCTATGATGCAAGGAGATGAACATCCGTACACTAGAAGGGTCAACTTTGATCAAAGGTTGGACCAAGTCCTCACAATCATATGTGAAGAGGGCGCCCAATGGAAGAGAGATTCAAGAGGAAAGCCGGTTCAATTGAGAAGGCATGACCTCAAACCCGTGGCTAGAGGATGGTTGGAGTTCATCCAACGCTCAATCATTCCCACTAGCAACCGGTCCGAAGTTACCATAGACCGGGCTATCATGATTCATAGCATCATGATTGGAGAAGAAATAGAAGTTCATGAGGTTATAGCCCAAGAACTCTATAAGGTGGCGGACAAGTCCTCTACCTTGGCAAGGTTAGCCTTCCCTCATCTCATTTGTCACCTCTGTTATTCAGTTGGAGTTGACATAGAGGGAGACACCCCTATTGATGAGGACAAGCCCATCACTAAGAAGAGGATGGAACACACAAGAGACCCCACTCATCATGAGATCCCTGAGATACCTCAAGGGATGCACTTTCCTCCATAAAACTATTGGGAGCAATTAAACATCTCCCTAGGAGAATTGAGTTCCAACATGGGACAACTAAGGGTGGAGCATCAAGAACACTCCATCATCCTCCATGAAATTAGAGAAGATCAAAGAATCATGAGAGAGGAGCAACAAAGACAAGGAAGAGACATTGAGGAGTTCAAGCACTCCATAGGATCTTCAAGAGGAAGAAAGAGCCGCCATCACTAAGGTGGACCCGTTCCTTGATTTCCTTGTTCTTTATTCTTCTGTTTTTCGAATTTTAGTGCTTATGTTTATCTATGTTTGTGTCTTGTGATCATTAGTGTCTTAGTGTCTATGCCTTAAAGTTATGAATGTCCTATGAATCCATCACCTTTCTTGAATAAAAACGTGCTTAAATTGAAAAGGAAAGAATTGCATGAATTTTGAATTTTATAACAGTTTAATTATTTTGATGTGGTGGAATTACTTTTGTCTTCTGAATGTATGCTTAAACAGTGCATATGTATCTTGAATTTGTGGTTCATGAATGTTGGCTCTTGAAAGAATAATGAAAAAGGAGACATGTTACTGAGGATCTGAAAAATCATAAAAATGATTCTTGAAGCAAGAAAAAGCAATGAAAAAAAAATCGAAAAAAAAAGAGAGAAAAGAAAGAAATAAAGTTGTGATCCAAGGCAATAAGAGTGTGCTTAAGAACCCTGGACACCTCTAATTGGGGACTTTAGCAAAGCTGAGTCATAATCTGAAAAGGTTCACCCAATTATGTGTCTGTGGCATGTATGTATCCGGTGGTAATACTGGAAGACAGAGTGCTTTGGGCCACAGCCAAGACTCAATAAGTAGCTATGTTCAAGAATCATCATACTTAACTAGGAGAATCAATAACACTATCTGGATTCTAAGTTCCTAAAGAAGCCAATCATTCTGAATTTCAAAGGATAGAGTGAGATGCCAAAACTGTTCAGAGGCAAAAAGCTAAAAGCCCCGCTCATCTAATTGATACTGATCTTCACAGATGTTTTTGGAATTCATTGCATATTCTCTTCTTTTTATCTTATTTGATTTTCAGTTGCTTGAGGACAAGCAACAATTTAAGTTTGGTGTTGTGATGAGCGGATAATTTGTACGCTTTTTGGCATTGTTTTTAGTATGTTTTTAGTATGATCTAGTTAGTTTTTAGTATATTTTCATTAGTTTTTAGTTAAAATTCACTTTTCTGGACTTTACTATGAGTTTGTGTGTTTTTCTGTGATTTCAGGTATTTTCTGGCTGAAATTGAGGGACCTGAGCAAAAATCTGATTCAGAGACTAAAAAGGACTGCAGATGCTGTTGGATTCTGACCTCCCTGCACTCGAAGTGGATTTTCTGGAGCTACAGAAGCCCAATTGGCGTGCTCTCAATGGCGTTGGAAAGTAGACATACTGGGCTTTCCAACAATATATGATAGTCCATACTTTGCCCAAGATTTGATGGCCCAAACCGGCGTTCAAAGTCACCTTCAAGATTTCCAGCGTTAAACGCCGGAACTGGCACCCAAATGGGAGTTAAACGCCCAAACTGGCACTAAAGCTGGCGTTTAACTCCAAGAAGAGTCTCTACACGAAAATGCTTCATTACTCAGCCCAAGCACACACCAAGTGGGCCCGGAAGTGGATTTTTATGTCATTTACTCATTTCTGTAAACCTTAGGCTACTAGTTCTCTATAAGTAGGACCTTTTACTATTGTATTTAAAAAAAGACTTTGGTAGCTATCTTCGTTTTTATGCTATCTTAGATCATTGGGAGGCTGGCCATTCGGCCATGCCTAGACCTTGTTCTTATGTATTTTCAACGGTGGAGTTTCTACACACCATAGATTAAGGTGTGGAGCTCTGCTGTACCTCGAGTATTAATGCAATTACTATTGTTCTTTCATTCAATTCCGCTTGTTCTTGTTCTAAGATATCACTTGTTCTTCAACTTGATGAATGTGATGATTCGTGACACTCATCATCATTCTCACCTATGAACGTGTGACTGACAACCACCTCCGTTCTACCTTCGATTGGGTGAATATCTCTTGGATTCCTGATTGCACGATGCATGGTTGATCGCCTGACAACCGAGTGCTCGTCTGACAAACGAGCCAACCATTCCGTGAGATCAAAGTCTTCGTGGTATAGGCTAGAATTGATGGCGGCATTCAAGAGAATTCGGAAGGTCTAACCTTGTCTGTGGTATTCTGAGTAGGATTCAATGATTGAATGACTGTGACGTGCTTCAAACTCCTAGCAGGCGGGGCGTTAGTGACAGACACAAAAGAATCGATGGATTCTATTCCGGCCTGATCGAGAACCGACAGATGATTACCCATGCTGTGACAGATCATAGGCGACGTTTTCACTGAGAGGATGGGAGGTAGCCATTGACAACGGTGAAACCCTACATGAGCTTGCCATGGAAAGGAGTAAGAAGGATTGGATGAAGACAGTAGGAAAGCAGAGAGACGGAAGGGAAGGCATCTTCATGCACTTATCTGAAGTTCCTACCAATGAATTACATAAGTACCTCTATCTTTATCTTTATGTTTATTTCGTTTATCACCATATCCATTTGAGTTTGCCTGACTAAGATTTACAAGATGACCATAGCTTGCTTCATACTAACAATCTCCATGGGATCGACCCTTACTCGCGTAAGGTTTATTACTTGGACGACCCAGTGCACTTGCTGGTTAGTTGTGCGAAGTTGTGTAATGCCATGGTATTGAACACCAAGTTTTTGGGGTTCATGACCGGGGATTATGAGAGTTGTGAAAAGTATTGTTCACAATTTCGCGCTACCAATACTCTTGAATGAAGGATAGGAACTCCTAAATACTTTCCCAAATCATCAGTTCTGGTAAATTGCAAGGCATTGCTAATATCAGCTCGGACTGTGTGGCCCACATTTTTAGAAAAGAAAACTCTAGTTTTCTCATTGCTGACTTTCTGACTCGAGCTCTCACAAAACGCCTGGAGGCACTTGTTAATAATGTTGGCTTGATCACAGCTAGCCTCTGCGAACAAAATAATGTCGTCCGCAAAGCACAAATGAGAGATAGGTGGGCCATCTTTCTTGAGTCAGATAGGTTTCCAAAAACCTTGATCCACTGCCGTGCTAATGAGTTGGGAGAGTCTTTCAATGCAAAGCACAAAGATGTAAGGGGAGATAGGGTCTCCTTGTCTTATACCTCTGGATAGGAAGAATTCATCTAGCTCTTCTCCATTCCATAGAACTCTCATCTTGGCCGTCGAAATACACGAAAGAATAAGCTTACTGTGCTTTTGAGGAACACCAATATCCATAAGGGTCTCGTCAACAAAACTCCATTTTAACCTATCGTAGGCTTTTTCCAAATCAATTTTGATAGCCATCCAACCTTTCCTCCCTTTTTTTGTCTCATTGAGTGAATAACTTCTTGAGTGATGATGATATTATCAGAGCTCTGTCTACCAGGTACAAAGCTACATTGGTTGGGCATAACCAACTTGTCCATGACATCCGCAATCGGCTAGCAAGGATCTTAGTAACCACCTTGTACGAGACATTGCAAAGACTGATGGGCCTCAACTGTTTTAGGTGGGAAACCGGTTCCACTTTGGGGATAAGGGTGATGAGGGTTTCGTTGACCTCTTTGATTCTTGATGAGCGGATAATTTATACGCTTTTTGGCATTGTTTTTATATAGTTTTTAGTAAGTTTGAGCTACTTTTAGGGATGTTTTCATTAGTTTTTATGTTAAACTCACATTTCTGGACTTTACTATGAGTTTGTGTGTTTTTCTGTGATTTCAGGTAAATTCTGGCTGAAATTGAGGGATTTGAGCAAAACTCTGAAAAAGGCTGACAAAAGGACTGCTGATGCTGTTGGAATCTGACCTCCCTGCACTCGAAATGGATTTTCTGGAGCAACAGAACTCCAATTGGCGCGCTCTCAACGGCGTTGGAAAATAGACATCCAGAGCTTTCCAGCAATATATAATAGTTCATACTTTATTCGAAGAATGACGACGTAACTTGGCGTTGAACGCCAAGTACACGCTGCTGTCTGGAGTTAAACGCCAGAAAAACGTCATGATCCGGAGTTGAACGCCCAAAACACGTCATAACTCGGAGTTCAACTCCAGGAAATGCCTCAGCTCGTGGAATAATCAAGCTCAGCCCAAGCATACACCAAGTGGGCCCCGGAAGTGAATTTATGCATCAAATACTTACTCATGTAAACCCTAGGAGCTAGTCTAGTATAAATAGAACATTTATCTAATGTATTAGATGTCTTTTGACCACGTTTCATCTCTGGTCTCAGTTTTGTTTTATTCTTCATCTTAGGAGACTATTGATCACGTTTTAGGGGGGCTGGCCATTCGGCCATGCCTGAACCCTTTGCTTATGTATTTTCAACGGTGGAGTTTCTGCACACCATAGATTAAGGGTGTGGAGCTCTACTGTACCTTAAGTATTAATGAAGTTCTATTTTCTTTTATTCAAATCTCTCTTATTCTTATTCCAAGATATTCATTCGTACCCAAGAACATGATGAATGTGATGATAAGTAACCCTCATTATCATTCTCACTTATGAACGCGCGTGATTGACAACCACTTCCGTTCTACATGCAACAGAGCTTGAATGTGTATCTCTTAGATTCCCAACAGAATCTTCGTGGTATAAGCTAGATAGATGGTGGCATTTATGAGGATCCAGAAAGTCTCACCTTGTCTGTGGTATTCCGAGTAGGATCCTGGGAATCCGGAAAGTCTAACCTTGTCTGTGGTATTCCGAGTAGGATTCCGGTAATGAATGACTGTGACGTGCTTCAAACTTGCAACCTGCTGGGCGTTAGTGACAGACGCAAAAGAATCAAGGGATTCTATTCCAGTAGGAGCGGGAACCAACCGGTGATTAGCCGTACTGTGACAGAGTGCGTGAGCATTAGTTTTCACTGCGAGGATGGGATGTAGCCATCGACCATGGGTGATGCCTCCAGACGATTAGCCGTGCGACTGACAACCGCATAGGATCATTTTCCCGAGAGGATTGAAAGTAGCCACAGCTGATGGTGAACCCCTATACAAAGCTTGCCATGGAAAGGAGTAAGAAGGATTGAGTAGAAGCAGTAGGAGAGCAGGCGTCCTTGAGCCATGCAGCATCTCCATTCGCTTATCTGAAATTCCCACCAATGAATCTGCATAAGTTTTCTATCCTTTTATTTAATCTATTCTTTTATCTTTATTTTCGAAACCCATAAACCATTTTAATCTGCCTGACTGAGATTTACAAGGTGACCATAGCTTGCTTCATACCAACAATCTCTGTGGGATCGACCCTTACTCACGTAAGGTTTATTACTTGGACGACCCAGTACACTTGCTGGTTAGTTGAACGGAGTTGTGAATTTAACCAAGAGACACAATAGTTTTTGTGTATATGCCAAAGAGCCAATATTGATGATCACAATTTCGTCCACCAAGTTTTTGGCGCCGTTGCCGGGGATTGTTCGAGTATGGACAACTGACGGTTCATCTTGTTGCTCAGATTAGGTAATTTTCTTTTCAAAAATCTTTTTCAAAAATTTTTCTTTTTTATTTTTCGTTTTCCAAACTATATTTTCGAAAAAAATTAATAAAAATACAAAAAAATCATAAAATCATAAAAACCAAAAATATTTTGTGTTTCTTGTTTGAGTCTTGTGTCAAATTTTAAGTTTGGTGTCAATTGCATGCTTTTAAAATTTTTCTTGCATTTTTTTCGAAAATCTCATGCATTCATAGTGTTCTTCATGATCTTCAAGTTGTTCTTGACAAGTCTTCTTGTTTGATCTTGATGAATTCTTATTTTGTGTTGTTTGTTGTTTTTCATGTGCATCTTTGCATTCATATTTTCCATGCATTAAAGATTTCTAAGTTTGGTGTCTTGCATGTTTTCTTTGCATCAAAAATTTTTCAAAATAATGTTCTTGATGTTCATCATGATCTTCAAAGTGTTCTTGGTGTTCATCTTGACATTCATAGCATTCTTGCATGCATTCATTGTTTTGATCTAAAAATTTCATGCATTGAGTATTTTTGTTGTTTTTCTTTCTCATAATTAAAATATTCAAAAATCAAAAAATATCTTTTCCTTATTTTCCTCCAAATTTTCGAAATTTTGGGTTGACTTGGTCAAAAATTTTTAAAATTAGTTGTTTCTTACAAGTCAAGTCAAAATTTCAATTTTAAAAATCTTATCTTTTCAAAATCTTTTTCAAAAATCATATCTTTTTCATTTTTTTATAAATTTCGAAAATTTCAAAAATCTTTTTCAAAATATTTTTCAAAATCTTTTTCTTATCTTTATATCAAATTTTCGAAAATTAGCTAACAATTAATGTGATTGGTTCAAAAATTTGAAGTTTGTTACTTTCTTGTTAAGAAAGGTTCAATCTTTAAGTTCTAGAATCTTATCTTGTAGTTTCTTGTTAGTTAAGTAATTTTAAAAATTAAATCTTTTTCAAAATATCTTTTTCTTAAAAATCTTTTTATCTTTTTATCTTATCTTTTTCAAAAATTTTATCTTTTTCAAAAATTTGATTTCAAAATGTCTTATCTAACTTCTTATCTTCTTATCTTTTTCAAATTTGATTTCAAATCTTTTTCAATCAACTAACTAACTTTTTGTTTGTTTTTTATCTTTTTCAAAACCAACTAACTACCTATCCCTCTCTAATTTTCGAAAATTCTCCCTCTCTTTTTCAAAAATTCTTTTTAATTGTTTTAAATTTTAATTTTAATTATCTATTAACTTTAATTTTCGAAAATCACTAACTCTTTTTCAAAAATTAATTTCGAATTTCTCTTCTCTTATCTTCTTCTACTTAATTATTTAATTACTAACACTTCTCTTCACCTCTCTTCATCCAAAAATCCGAATTCATCCCTCTTCATTCTTCTACCCCTTTCTTCTTCTACTAACATAAAGGAATCTCTATACTGTGACATAGAGGATTCCTCTTTTTCTTTTTCTTGTTTTTTCTCTTTCATATGAGTAGGAACAGGGAAAAAGGCACTCTTGTTGAAATTGATCCAGAACCTGAAAGGACTCTGAAGAGAAAATTAAGAGAAGCTAAATTACAACAATCCAGAAACAACCTTTCAGAAATTTTCGAACAAGAGAAGGACATGGCAGCCGAAAATAATAATAATAATAATGCAAGGAGAATGCTTGGTGACTTCACAAAGCCAACGTCAAAGTTTGATGGAAGAAGCATCTCCATTCCTGCCATTGGAGCCAATAACTTTGAGCTTAAGCCTCAACTAGTTGCATTAATGCAACAAAACTGCAAGTTTTATGGACTTCCATCTGAAGATCCTTATCAGTTTTTAACTGAGTTCTTGCAGATCTGTGAGACTGTAAAGACGAATGGAGTTGATCCTGAAGTCTACAGACTCATGCTTTTCCCTTTTGCTGTAAGAGACAGAGCTAGAATATGGTTGGATTCACAACCTAAGGATAGCCTGGACTCCTGGGATAAGCTGGTCACTGCCTTCTTGGATAAATTCTTTCCTCCTCAAAAGCTGAGCAAGCTGAGAGTGGATGTTCAAACCTTCAAACAAAAAGATGGTGAATCCCTCTATGAAGCTTGGGAAAGATACAAGCAGCTGACCAAAAGATGTCCATCTGACATGTTTTCAGAATGGACCATGTTAGATATATTCTATTATGGTCTCTCTGAATTTTCGAAAATGTCACTGGACCATTCTGCAGGTGGATCTATTCACCTGAAGAAAACGCCTGAAGAGGCTCAAGAACTCATTGACATGGTTGCAAACAACCAGTTCATGTATACCTCTGAGAGGAATTCCGTGAATAATGGGATACCTCAGAAGAAAGGAGTTCTTGAAATTGATGCTCTGAATGCCATATTGGCTCAGAACAAAGTGTTGACTCAACAGGTCAACATGATCTCTCAAAATCTGAATGGACTGCAACATGCATCCAACAGCACTAGAGAGGCAGCTTCTGAAGAAGCTTATGATCCTGAGAACCCTGCCATGGCAGAGGTTAATTACATGGGTGAACCATATGGAAATACCTATAACCCATCATGGAGAAATCATCCAAATTTCTCCTGGAAGGATCAACAAAAGCCTCAACAAGGCTTTAACAATGGTGGACGCAATAGGCTGAACAATAGTAAGCCATATCCATCATCTTCTCAGCAACAGACAGAGAATTCTGAACAAAACACTTCTAATTTGGCCAATATAGTCTCTGATCTGTCAAAGGCCACTTTCAGTTTCATGAATGAAACCAGATCTTCCATTAGAAATCTGGAAGCACAAGTGGGCCAGCTGAGTAAGAAAGTTATTGAAACTCCTCCCAGTACTCTCCCAAGCAATACAGAAGAAAATCCAAAAGGAGAGTGCAAGGCCATTGATTTGATCAAAGTGGCCGAATGCACTAGGGAGGAGGAGGACGAAAATCCTAGTGAGGAAGACCTCCTGGGGCGTCCTTCAAGCAAGAAGGAGTTTCCTATTAAGGATCCTGAGGAATCTGAGGCTCATACAGAGACCATAGAGATTCCATTAAATCTCCTTCTGCCATTCATGAGCTCTGAAGACTATTCTTCCTCTGAAGAGGATGAAGATGTGACTGGAGAGCAAGTTGCTCAATATTTAGGAGCTATCATGAAGCTGAATGCCAAGCTGTTTGGTAATGAGACTTGGGAAAGTGAACCTCCCTTGCTCATTAGTGAACTAGATACTTGGATTCAGAGAACTCCACCTCAAAAGAAACAAGATCCTGGCAAGTTCTTAATACCTTGCACCATTGGCACCATGAGCTTTGAAAAAGCTCTATGTGATATTGGGTCAGGGATAAATCTGATGCCACTCTCTGTAATGGAGAAGCTAGGGATCATTGAGGTACAACCTGCCTTGTTCTCATTACAATTGGCAGATAAGTCAATAAGACAAGCTTATGGAATAGTAGAGGACGTGCTAGTAAAGGTTGAAGGCCTTTACATCCCTGCTGATTTCATAATCCTAGACACTAGGAAGGAAGATGATGAATGCATCATCCTAGGAAGACCTTTCCTAGCCACAGCAGGAGCTGTGATAGATGTCAACAGAGGTGAGTTAGTCCTTCAATTAAATGGGGACTACCTTGTGTTTAAAGCGCATGGCCATCCCTCTGTGACAAAAGAGAGTAAGCATGAAGAGCTTCTCTCAGTTCAGAGTCAAGAAGAACCCACACAGTCAAACTCTAAGTTTGGTGTTGTGAGGCCACAACCAAACTCTAAGTTTGGTGTTCAAACCCCATATCCAAACTCTAAGTTTGGTGTTGGGACTACACACTAACATTGACCTGATCACCTTGTGGCTCCATGAGAGCCACTGTCAAGCTATTGACATTAAAGAAGCGCTTGTTGGGAGGCAACCCAATTTTATTTATCTAATTTTATTTTATTTTGTTTCTTTGTTATTTTTGTGTTTAATTAGGTACATGATCATGAGGAGTCACGAAAAAATCAAAAAAATTAAAAACAGAGTCAAAAACAGAAGAAAAAAATTGTTCACCCTGGAGGCAGCGCAGACTGGCGTTCAACGCCAGTAAGATGCATCTGGCTGGCGTTCAACGCCAGAACAGAGCACCATTCTGGCGCTGAACGCCAGAAACAAGCAACAACCTGGCGTTTAACGCCAGGATATGCACACAGAGGACAAACTGGCGCTGAACGCCAGAAACAAGCATGAAACTGGCGTTCAACGCCAGAAACATGCATTACATGGGCGTTTAATGCCCAGAACATGCACCAATGGGCGTTTGAACGCCAGAATGATGCATGGAGGCAATTTACATGCCTATATGGTGAAGGAATGGTATTTCTTTTCACCTCAGGATCTGTGGACCCCACAGGATCCCCACCTACCTTTTCTTTTAATCCTAATCACACTCTCCTTATCTAAATCTCATTCCCACTCTTCCCCATGTCACTCTTCCCAAAAACCTTCACCAATCAACTCAATTCCTCTTCCCAATTACCCCATGCACCATTCACATCAACCTCCTCTTCCCCATAAACCCCACCTACCTCCATAAAATTCAAATTCAATTTCCCACCCATTCCCACCCAAAATGGCCGAATTCCCACCCTCCCTCTCCCTATAAATACCTCTCCTTTCTTCTTCATTTTCACACAACACAAACCCCTTCTTCTCTCATATAGCCGAACCCACCTCTCTCCTCCTCTACCAAATTCTCTTCTTCTTCTTCTACTTTTCTTTTCTTTTTTGCTCGAGGGCGAGCAAATTTTAAGTTTAGTGTGGTAAAAAGCCTAAGCTTTTTGTTTTTCATCACCATCAATGGCACCTAAGACCGGAGTATCCTCAAGAAAAGGAAAAGGGAAGGCAAAAGCTTCCACCTCCGAGTCATGGGAGAAGGAAAGATTCATCTCCAAAAGCCATCAAGACCACTTCTATGATGTTGTGGCAAAGAAGAAGGTGATCCCCGAGGTCCCTTTCAAGCTCAAAAAGAATGAGTATCCGGAAATCCGACATGAAATTCAAAGAAGAGGGTGGAAAGTCATAACCAACCCCATGCAACAAGTCGGAATATTGATGGTTCAAGAGTTCTATGCCAATGCATGGATCACTAGGAACCATGATCAAAGTATGAACCCGAATCCAAAGAACTATATCACAATGGTTCGGGGGAAATACTTAGATTTTAGTCCGGAAAATGTGAGGTTGGCGTTTCACCTACCCATGATGCAAGGTGATGAACGCCCCTACACAAGAAGGGTCAACTTTAATCAAAGGTTGGACCAAGTCCTAATGGACATATGTGTGGAAGGTGCCCAATGGAGAATAGACTCCAAAGGCAAACCAGTCCAACTAAGAAGACTAGACCTCAAGCCTGTAGCTAGAGGATGGTTGGAGTTCATCCAAAGATCTATCATTCCTACAAGCAACCGATCTGAAGTTACTGTGGATCGGGCCATCATGATTCATAGCATCATGATTGGAGAGGAAGTGGAAGTTCATGAAGTCATCTCCAATGAACTCTACAAAATAGCTGACAAGCCTTCACACATGGCACGGTTAGCCTTCCCTCACCTTATTTGCCATCTATGTTACTCAGCTGGAGTTATCATAGATGGAGATGTCTCCATTGAAGAAGACAAGCCCATCACCAAGAAAAGGATGGAGCAAACAAGAGAAGTTCCTCACGGCCCTCAAGAAGAACATGAGGAAGTTCATCATCAACAAATGCCTCAAGGAATGCACTTTCCTCCCAACAACTATTGGGAGCAACTCAATACCTCCTTAGAAGATTTGAGCCATAATGTTGAACAATTAAGGGTGGAACATCATGAGCACTCCATCATTCTCCAAGAAATAAGAGAAGATCAAAGAGCAATGAGGGAGGAGCAACAAAGGCAAGGAAGGGACATAGAAGAGCTTAAGGACATTGTTGGTCCTTCAAGAAGAAGACGCCACTAGAGGTGGATTCATTCCTTGTTCTTTATTTCTTTATGTTTTCGGTTTTTAATTATTGTGTTTATCTATGTTTTGTGTCTCTACTTCATGATCATTAGTATGTAACCATGCCTTAAAGCTATGAATAAAATCCATTAGTCTTTCACTTATCTTAAATGAAAAATGTTTTAATTCAAAAGAACAAGAAGTACATGAATTTCGAATTTATCCTTGAATTTAATTTAATTATATTGATGTGGTGGCAATACTTTTTGTTTTCTGAATGAATGCTTGAACAGTGCATATTTTTGATCTTGTTGTTTATGAGTGTTAAAATTGTTGGCTCTTGAAAGAATGATGAACAAAGAGAAATGTTATTGATGATCTGAAAAATCATGAAATTGATTCTTGAAGCAAGAAAAAGCAGTGGAAAAGGAAGCTTGCGAAAAAAAAAAAAAAGTGGCGAAAAAAAAATAGAAAGAAAAAGAAGGAGCAGTAGAAAAAGCCAATAGCCCTTAAAACCAAAAGGCAAGGGTAAAAAGGATCCAAGGCTTTGAGCATCAATGGATAGGAGGGCCCAAGGAAATAAAATCCAAGGCCTAAGCGGCTAAATCAAGCTGTCCCTAACCATGTGCTTGTGTCATGAAGGTCCAAGTGAAAAGCTTGAGACTAAGTGGTTAAAGTCGTGATCCAAGGCAAAAGAGTGTGCTTAAGAGCTCTGGACACCACTAACTGGGGACTCTAGCAAAGCTAAGTCACAATCTGAAAAGGTTCACCCAGTTATGTGTCTGTGGCATTTGTGTATCCGGTGGTAATACTGGAAGACAAAGTGCTTAGGGCCACGGCCAAGACTCATAAGTAGCTGTGTTCAAGAATCAACATGCTTAACTAGGAGAGTCAATAACACTATCCGAAATTCTAAGTTCCTAGAGAAGCCAATCACTCTAAACTTCAAAGGAAAAAGTGAGATGCCAAAACTGTTCAGAAGCAAAAAGCTACAAGTCCCGCTCATCTAATTAAATTAATATTCATTGATATTCTGAAATTTATAGTATATTCTCTTCTTTTTATCCTATTTGATTTTCAGTTGCTTGGGGACAAGCAACAATTTAAGTTTGGTGTTGTGATGAGCGGATAATTTATACGCTTTTTGGCATTGTTTTTATATAGTTTTTAGTAAGTTTGAGCTACTTTTAGGGATGTTTTCATTAGTTTTTATGTTAAACTCACATTTCTGGACTTTACTATGAGTTTGTGTATTTTTCTGTGATTTCAGGTAAATTCTGGCTGAAATTGAGGGATTTGAGCAAAACTCTGAAAAAGGCTGACAAAAGGACTGCTGATGCTGTTGGAATCTGACCTCCCTGCACTCGAAATGGATTTTCTGGAGCAACAGAACTCCAATTGGCGCGCTCTCAACGGCGTTGGAAAATAGACATCGAGAGCTTTCCAGCAATATATAATAGTTCATACTTTATTCGAAGAATGACGACGTAACTTGGCGTTGAACGCCAAGTACACGCTGCTGTCTGGAGTTAAACGCCAGAAAAACGTCATGATCCGGAGTTGAACGCCCAAAACACGTCATAACTCGGAGTTCAACTCCAGGAAATGCCTCAGCTCGTGGAATAATCAAGCTCAGCCCAAGCATACACCAAGTGGGCCCCGGAAGTGAATTTATGCATCAAATACTTACTCATGTAAACCCTAGGAGCTAGTCTAGTATAAATAGAACATTTATCTAATGTATTAGATGTCTTTTGACCACGTTTCATCTCTGGTCTCAGTTTTGTTTTATTCTTCATCTTAGGAGACTATTGATCACGTTTTAGGGGGGCTGGCCATTCGGCCATGCCTGAACCCTTTGCTTATGTATTTTCAACGGTGGAGTTTCTGCACACCATAGATTAAGGGTGTGGAGCTCTACTGTACCTCAAGTATTAATGAAGTTCTATTTTCTTTTATTCAAATCTCTCTTATTCTTATTCCAAGATATTCATTCGTACCCAAGAACATGATGAATGTGATGATAAGTAACCCTCATTATCATTCTCACTTATGAACGCGCGTGATTGACAACCACTTCCGTTCTACATGCAACAGAGCTTGAATGTATATCTCTTAGATTCCCAACAGAATCTTCGTGGTATAAGCTAGATAGATGGCGGCATTTATGAGGATCCGGAAAGTCTCACCTTGTCTGTGGTATTCCGAGTAGGATCCTGGGAATCCGGAAAGTCTAACCTTGTCTGTGGTATTCCGAGTAGGATTCCGGTAATGAATGACTGTGACGTGCTTCAAACTTGCAACCTGCTGGGCGTTAGTGACAGACGCAAAAGAATCAAGGGATTCTATTCCAGTAGGAGCGGGAACCAACCGGTGATTAGCCGTACTGTGACAGAGTGCGTAAGCATTAGTTTTCACTGCGAGGATGGGATGTAGCCATCGACCATGGGTGATGCCTCCAGACGATTAGCCGTGCGACTGACAACCGCATAGGATCATTTTCCCGAGAGGATTGAAAGTAGCCACAGCTGATGGTGAACCCCTATACAAAGCTTGCCATGGAAAGGAGTAAGAAGGATTGAGTAGAAGCAGTAGGAGAGCAGGCGTCCTTGAGCCATGCAGCATCTCCATTCGCTTATCTGAAATTCCCACCAATGAATCTGCATAAGTTTTCTATCCTTTTATTTAATCTATTCTTTTATCTTTATTTTCGAAACCCATAAACCATTTTAATCTGCCTGACTGAGATTTACAAGGTGACCATAGCTTGCTTCATACCAACAATCTCTGTGGGATCGACCCTTACTCACGTAAGGTTTATTACTTGGACGACCCAGTACACTTGCTGGTTAGTTGAACGGAGTTGTGAATTTAACCAAGAGACACAATAGTTTTTGTGTATATGCCAAAGAGCCAATATTGATGATCACAATTTCGTCCACCAATTCTATCTGGCTGTTAAAAAATATTCTTGGTTAGATTACAAATATCGGTGCCTATTTTACTCCACTGACTCTGATAGAAGATGGCTTGCAGCCCGTCCCTGCCCGGAGCCTTCCAGCTCCCCATCTGAAAAATTGCATTTTTAACTTCCTCATCAGATACATTCTATTCCAGGATGAGGCTATCATAGCTGTCCAGGGTGGGAAACATGTTTTTCAAGATAAAAGGAGCATGATCAGAGCTATCCATATACAGATTCCTAAAAAAAGAGGTAGTCATATTCTCCAGCATATTCTTATCAGTAACCCAATCACCATCATCATTTTGGAGAGAGGTAATCTTATTTTTACGCCTTCTTATCATAGTAGAACCATGGAAAAATCTGGTATTGCGATCACCAAACTTGATCCATTTGCATCTAGATTTTTGGAACTAGAGAATTTCTTCCTGTATGAGGATACATTCATAATCCATCTACAGGTCCTTTTGCAGCTTTTCAAGAAAGGGATTATGATAGTACCCCAGGCTATTAGTGATACCTTGAAGTCTCCTTATAATCCAATGTTTCCTTTTAAAAATGTCACCAAAAACTGAACTATTCCAGTTTCTGATTTTATTCTTAAAATTGGAATACCCTCTGTCCAAGAAGCCTGTACATCCCAGGAGTCGTCCACAGCATTACCAAAATCTGGGTGAGTGATCCATGCCGCAAGAAAACAAAATGGTCGCCTTCCTCTATTCTGATTCATGGCAGTAGAAATTTGAAGGCAGATAGGCGAGTGGTCGGATTTGAGCATTGGTAAATGCTTTATACTTGCTTCTGGGTAAGCAATTTGCCAATCCAGATTACTCAGACCCCTGTCTAGTCTCTCTGCAAGATTTCCTCTCTTCCAAGTGAAAGGACATCCCGAGAACCCCAAGTCAATAAGTCCACAAGCAGAGACACACTCCTGGAACTCTTTGCAAACATTCTGAGTATTATGTATAGATCTTCCCCGTTTTTCATGATTATGGAACATTGCATTAAAATCTCCCATCAGACACCAGGGAAGATTAACACTGCTAGAAATGGATTTTAGGGAGTTCCATAACGATCTTCTAGATACCCGATGAGGACTACCATAGACAGCTGTAATGAGCCAGGGATTAGAGTTATTACCCGAGATTTTAAGATGAACAAACTGTTTATCGTGCTCCAGGACGTCCACTCTCCAGATAGAAGAATCCCACAGACACCAAATGCCCCTTGCGTGGCCCACAGGCTCCACCATAAATGACTTGTCAAAACCCATCTTAATCCGAATTTGTTCACCACGAGTACCACTGACATGGGTTTCTAGCAGGAAGAAAAGATTAGCCCCATACTCTTGCCGCATATCTCGGATAATCGCCGGGAAGGTTTTGCTACCAACACCCCTACAATTCCAGCTAATGATGTTTATCATCAGGAAACAGAGCAAAACAAGGCCTCAAAGGCTGGATTTACTTGTGGGCATGAGCCCATTGCCTCGAACCCACCAGGTCCCGGGAGGACGGCTCCTCCATACTACGGCTGCCACCAGCATCGCCCATAGTGATATCGGAATGTTCCACCTCAGAGCCTAGAGGCAGTTGGTTCTTCTCCGACTTGAATAAGAGATTGTCTCTTACCGCATGTTTTTCCAGGTTCATGCGAGCACTTCGCATGGCATCGGCAGCTTCCCGTTGATCCCTCTCCATTCTATGCATATACTCATTGACCATTAGTTCCATACCTTCACGCTCTTCGTTCCTTTCTTTCGTTTTCGCATCTCTGATGGGGGTTTCCATAGTTTTAGGGGTGATTAAAAAACTTCTCAGGGACTATGGCCTTGCCCTTATTGTTATTTCCTTTTCCACCCAGTTCGGCTCCACCTCTAGCTCCTGGTCCAGCTTTTGATGATGGCTGTGGGATTTTGCCAGCACCCACTTTCATTACCCTTTTTTGCACTATTTGGGTCTTTCCATCTACTTTATGGGCTTGGTGTTTTAGCCCATTAGTCAATTGGGCCTCTTGATTAGCTTCCATATGAGTCACCCTTTCATGCACGTTATTTATACCTTCTTCATGCAATATGGCAAACCGCGATCCTGCCCCAGGATCTTTTCCTTTTGGAGAATTTCCTTCTTCAGAGTTATTATTAGTGCCCAGTCCTTGATTGGTGAGAGATTTCCTAACCCCTGATTGCGCTTTCTTTTTAAAGTTATATCTTTTCACCAGCATCCAGGGACCAAAATCAGGATTGATTTGTCCATTATCATGATTGTGCGGATTTGGTGGATTTTCGGCCTTTCCATTTTTGGCATCCACATTTTCATTCGGCGTCTCACTGGACTGGCTATCTTCGGCCCTGGCAGCTTCCCTAGGATCTCCATTGGTTGCTAACCTTTCCATACACTGTTCAGCTCTGTGTCCATACTTGCCACAAGCGAAGCAAATTTGGTGCAGGCCTTCATACTCTAGGTGAACCTCACAGTCAAGAACTGAGATCCGAGGCACTAATTGTTTTTCCAGGTCAATCTCCACACAAATCCGTGCAAATTTTCCCCTTGAATGAATTGACGTGGTTCGATCTACCTTGAGCATATGACCAATGGCCGATCCTACTCTCCAGAGAAAGCGGTGGTTATATAGTTCAATCGGAAGATTTGGGATGCGAACCCAGACCGCGATTTTCCTTACTTCTGTTGTTCCGGATAGGAAAAATGGTCTCCATCTTTGCACAATGAGATAGTGGCCGGCAATCATCCAAGGTCCTTCTATGAGCGCGTGCGAGTAGTCGTCTCCATCTGAAAATGAGCCAAAAAAAATCACGACTCATATCAATAACATGAATCTTACCTTTATTTTCCCAGTCTCTGCGAAGACGCTGCTCCATGTACGCGAAGGTAACACGTTTGCCGAGTACTTTGACCATAAGAGCATTCTTCCATGGTTGACACCACTCTTCAAACTCCTCCTTTGACACCGAAATCGTGGGGCAAGGATTGAAAGGTCTATCCTCAATATCTGGGTCGTCATCTTTATTATACCACCTATCCTCGGGGTTATGCTCATCATCCTTCATGCTATCAGAAAATTCATGGTCACCTATAAGGTCAGGACTGGTCAACAAAATTTTCTTATAGGATCCTTTTGAGACTGTTGGTGCATTTTCCTCAGTTGAAACAATTTCCATACACAATGACATTTCATCAATATCTCCCTCTCTTCGTATTTTAACTTTTTTGGTACTTCTCTGTACCAGGTCATCCTCTTGTTTAGAAACCCTAGGAGAGTGCTCGTGATGCATCCTTGGGAATTCTACTTTTACTTAGCAACTGTTACTTTTTAAAACTTGCGGCGCATATATTCTTCGGCCTCTGCACGCAAATAAAACCCCTTGTATTCGTTCTTCTTAAGCCTGTCCACTTGTGCACTGCATTCCTCCCACGTCAAGTAAATCCCTAAAATTCGTCCCTTCCTGACGGCATAAAACCTATACCTTCCATTCTCCCTGGAAGCCACTGTAGGTTCCAGAACGGTAACAAAGGCTCTTCAAATATCGATAATCAAGATAGGAAGCACTCTCTCACTTAGTGGATCTCAATCAATGTGGGTAATCTATATTTAAAAAACCAAAACCCCACTAAAGACCCGTGACACAGATTAACTGATGACTATTCCATTTTATTATTTTCTATAATACAACTTTATTATTTTCGGATAATACAACTTCATGTAACTATATATATTTTATTATACATGCGACTTTACTTTTTATGATACGCTTACATATATGTATATAATACTAATTAAGACATTCGTATTATATGCCATTTTTTATACTAATTAAAATTTAGATTGTGCATGCATCTCAATATACATATTAATAGGAATTTTTTATTTAAATTTATTAAATATTATATTAACTAAAATATGCAATATTTTGAGATTTTCGCATTTAAATTAGCAAATTAAATATTTTTAAATTACAAAATTAACAATTATATATATATATGTTTGTCAAAATAATATTCTTCGATTGTTGAATTGATTTTTTTTTTATCTAATTTTATTTAAATAATTTAATATTCTAAAATTATCAAATTATAAAATTATAAATTTCAAATCTAGATCATCATTATTTAAATTAAGGATCTCATTTGATTTTATTTTTTACTTATCTATATATATAGACAGAGATATATACATACATAGAAAATATACGTATATGAATAAAATATCAATATATATATATATATATATATATATATATATATATATATATATTAACAACACGTATATATTTTTTTCAACAAATTATGAACTTGAATATAATTGTAGATTAATAAAATAAATAACCCAACTATATATATATATATATATATATATATATATATATATATATATATATATATATATATACTTTTAAATATAATGAAATTTTAAATATTCATATTGAGGTAATACCTAATTTAGTCCTTAAAATTTTCAACTCGTTTCATATTAGTCTTCCATTTTTTAAATTGACCAAAAAAGTCCTCCACTCTCAGAATCGTAAATCCCCGACGGTCCAAAAGTTAAGAGTCGTTTTAACAGTGCTGAGGTGTACGCTGATGTAGATACACGATGAGTTCAACTCAAATTGGTGTCCTAAATTTGATTAAAACACTCAAATTGGTCCATTCACACTTACAAAACCCTAACTCCCAAATGTTCATCTTTATTCTTCGTCTCTACTCCTCTCCTCTTCGTTGTTGTTCATCTTTGTTCTTCGCCTCCACTCTTCTCTTCCTCGTTGTTGTTCATCTTGTGAAGCTCTGAAAAGTCGCTCTTTTGAGTGAGGCATGATGGGCGGTGGTGATAGAAGTCAAGGAAGCTCAAGTAAGAAAAATTCCAGTGGGAGAAACTACAGTAACCAAAAAATTCGAACCAGGGGTTGGAATGGTGTATTCTGTAATTGTGGGTTGCGTACGGTGATTAAGTACTCAACGACACCAGAGAATCCAGGAAGACCTTTTCATGTGAGTCCCAATCATGAGGTAAAATTTTCTATTTATTGGAATTGTTAAGTTGATACGGGTTTAAAAGGATGATTTGGTAATTGCTAGTTTAATATTTCTTTTTGCATTATTGTAGTTTGGAGTTCACTGTAATTTCTTTCGTTGGGCTGATGGATATGAAGAACAAGGTGTGGTTCAGGTTGCACAAGAAATTTATAATGAATTCAATTGGAGAATAGAATCTTTAAAGAGTAGTATTAGCACATTGAAGATGCTGATGTTGCTGTTGTTGTGTATCGTAATAACTATTGGGTTTGGTTTTGTGGTTTTTAGTTAAAAAATAGCATAGTGTGAGTGTGTCCATGATCATTATATAATGATTTATGATTATAAATGAATGAAGTTAAGTTTCTCTCAACTTTGTATCTCATTAACCTGGATATTAATTTAAATGAAGGATAATATAATGACAAAATAAAGCTAATAAATACACATCTTTAACTAAATCAACTTGTAATATATCATTATAATTATAATAACCATGACAATGGTGTTGTCTTAACAAAAGCACATAATAGTGTCAATTATGCAACAACATAGTACAAAATACAAAATATAAACTAGGCCAAAAGTTTATAGTTGGGGCCATACCACCATGAACAAACACTAACAAAATACACGTTCATACTTAATCCATCACAATGCAAATTAAAAGCAGCAACACCAAATTGTTCTGAGTATCATGAAGTAATAACTAAAGTCTTCATGACATCATCAAGCTTTCTTTTTTGGTGCCTTAAATCTAGGTGTTGGAACAAACTTCAACAAAACTTCCATCTTTTCAGATGTTCCTGCACTTGCTCCTTCCATTGTATCCCTTGAAACCACATTAGCAACACCAACATCTGACTTTGGAGAACAAGATGCATCAATAGATGGTCTGACAATTGAAAGTTTGTTTTGCCTGGTTATCTTCTGCTTGGGCAACTGTCGATCATAACAACAAGAATCAACCACAATACTAATATTTACAACATTAATAGTAATAATTGATCATAATACTCAGTAAAATTTTTTAAATTGTGGCTTGTAAATAATTTTAGTAACATAAATTACCTTAGCAGTACCTTGAGCAACAACAACTTGAGCAACAATACCTTAAGTAGTAGCAGCATCTTCTACAACAGTACCTTGTTGGGCACTAGCTTCATCACCAGTTTGATTATCAACTTGAGCATTTTGTGGGGTTTCTTCACCAGCTTCATCATCAGCTTGTTTTGCAGTTGTTGCTGCCTCCTCTGCCTTTAGCTTTTTTGCAACTTTGCACCCCCTTGTAGTGTGACCAACATCGCCATAAGTTTCACAAGTGAACTTGCCATATTGCCTCTTTAATTTTGTGGAATTTCTTTCTTGACTACCTCCAATAGGGGCCTAATGTGCATCCTTCTTTCTTGCATAGAGCTTTGGTCTCTCACGTGGTGTTGGTCTTATCGGGAGAAAGCAGTGAGAGTACTCAGACTTATCCCACATCTCTTCTCCTCTTACAGGGTTGATATGAAACTCATATGTCTTATTGTAAGATCCCATTATCAACCATGCATGAACATAGATCTCAGACTGACCATTCATACATGCAATAGTCACGATGGCATGACGACAAGGTAATTATAAAAAGAAGATAATTAAGTGAATATGTTACAGTATTTAGAAAAATAAATCCAAAAAATCTACATGTTTATTACCTGATAACTGCCATGACCTGCAACTGCATGTGTGATTTTCCAAATCAACTACCACGTTGTGAGGCTCACCATGAACATCAAACATGACTTTCGTAGCATCACCAGACCATATAGGTGTTTAGTATCTACTGAAATATCTCTCATTTGCAAGCCTACTTTGTTGTATGGGAGGTAAATGTCCAATATGACTGGCTAGTTTGAGTTTGTTTCTGGACATGCTTGTCATGGAAATCCTCCTAACTTCCTCTAGTGATGTAAGTATTGGCTTTGATCTATATGGCTAGGTGGCTGAGTTGAAGACTTCACACATGATGTTGCATACATTGTCATTCTTTGGGATGTCTTTGTAGTGCGCTGATGAGAGAACTTTTGCGTGATCTAGAAATTTGCGGATAAATCCTCGTTGCAAGTATAGTTTCTAAACCTTCAAAAGTCCTTTCATACAAACGTTTTGGTTGTCACAAGTAACAAACCCCTTTAAAAATTGTTAACCGAGTATTCAAACCTCAGGTCGTCTTCTCAAGGAACTGCGAGGAAATATGTTCTTATTATTGGTTATAAAGGTTGCAATAGGGGTTTAGAAGGTGAGAAGCAAGTGATTTAAATGACAAGTAAAGTAAATGGAAATTAAAAATAAATAAATAACTGTAAAATAACTTTTGGCAAGATAAGGGAATTTAGAGGTCTAACTTAGTTATCTCTCTCAACTATAATAAAAAAGTTGAATCTAAACTCCACTTGGTCAACCTTTACCAGGGTGAAGGAAAGTCAAGGGACTAATTAAATTGACCTATGAATCCTAATTATTTCCTAAGAAAAGGTTGGGATTATTTAGGTTCAGCTTAATTAGCAAGATAACGATTATTAATTACGTTGAGTTCAATAACTGTTGAGTTACTAAATTCTTAATCAGAACCAAAAGGGAAAAAAGTAAAATTGCTGGAATAATAAAAATATCTTCAATTCGTAAACAATGATAACCATAAATTAACAAGAGCAATAATAAACTGGAAATACCTCAATACCATTAATTCAAATAATTATATGTCACATGGAATAATTCATAAAATAAATTATAAAAGTAAATGATCAATTCAAATGCTGGAATAAATAATTATAGAACTAAAATAAAAGAGCATTTAAAACCTGGATCCAGAGTTACTCTTGAAACAAGAAGAAATCCTAAATCCTAAAAGAGAGAGAGAGAGAGAACCTCTCTCCAAACTAGATCTAAATCATTGAAAACTAAAATTATATGTGTGGCATCGAATGGATGCCTTTCCTCACTTCATAACCTCTGGTCTATGCTTTCTGGACTTGGATTTGGGCCAAAAAGAGCTTTAAAACTCGCTGGGGCGTGTTCTGTAATTTTCTGGTGCGTGGCCTCTGTCACGCGTCCGCGTGGGTCACGCGGTCGCGTCATCCGGAGCTTTTCCTTTCCACGCGGTCGCGTCAGTCATGCGACCGCGTCATGTGCGTTCTGCTTAAGGCACGCGGTCGCGTCAGTCATGCGGCCGCGTCGCTGTTGATTCGTGCTCGGCACGCGATCGTGTCGTCCATGCGATCGCGTGGATACCAGTTTCCTTAAAGCTCCATTTTGCTTCCTCCTTTCCTTTTAGTACGTTTCCTTTTTCATCCTTTAAGTCATTCTGCCTTAGAAAATTTGAAACTACTCAACACACTAATCACGGCATCGAATGGAAATAAAGGTAATTAAAATAATTAATTTTCAAAGCTTAGGAAACATGTTTTTCACAATATGACATAATAAGGAAGGGAAAGTAAAACCATGCAATTAATGTGAATAAGTAGGTGAAGGATTATATAAATCACTCAAATTAAGCATAAAAGAACTCATGAAATATGGGTTTATCAACCTCCCCACACTTAAACATTAGCATGTCCTCATGCTAAATCCAAGGTAAATAATTAAGGTTAAAGTGATGGAATGCAATGCAACCTAAATTAAATGCAACTACCTAAATGAATGATGCATCATGCAACTCTAATTTATTCACTCATATATAAAGCTTACATATAGCTAAGTTGATTCACATTCTCAAGGAGTTATGTATATACATATATATAGCCAACCCTTAAATAATAAAGCATTTTAGCAAATGAGATGGGGAAAGAAAACATTGTACAAACTTGCAAAACAATTAGTAAATTTTAGCACATATATATGTTGATGAGTTATTGAACCCTCACTGGATTTTTTTGTTTACTCTCTAATCACTCAGTGTTTATTGGGTTTATTCACTCTATTTTTCTTTTTATTCTTACTTTCTTATAGCTTTATTTTTCATCTAACCAATCAACAATTATAAAATATAGTCATACCAAAAAGTCATGAGGTCTTCAATTAAGGTTGTAATGGGGCCAAGGTAAAGGTAAGGATTTATGTATATGGTCAAGTGAGCTAATAAGTGAATCCTTAATTAGACTAAGATCTCACCTAACATACATATTTAGCAAGATAAAACTTCTTTACCTATTTTCCCATATTTTCCACTTATTGTTACATGCTCATGTTTCACTTTTTATTTTTATCCCATGTGCATTGTTTTCATTGGGGGATTTCTTTTTGTATCCCTTTTTTTTTAGATGCTGAATTTTTTTTTAATGCACATGGTAATTGAATCACTTTGATTTTCTCATGAGCATGCTTCCCAAATTTATTTTTTTTATTTCTTTTTAATCTTCCTAACCCTTTGTTTCTATCACTCATGTTCCCACAAGGTTTCCCACGTTTAACTCTATTCATGATTTTCTATCTTAAACTAACCAAGGATTCACTTGGGGTTTTCTTTTGTTTTTCTGCTTAAGGCTAGTAATTTGGCTAAATAGAATAAAGGGGTTTTAAAAGGCTCAAGGGGGCTAACAAGGGTGATGTAAAAGGTAGGCTAATTTTGGGGTAAGTGAGCTAAAACCAAATGATGGCCTCAATCATTCTCTTGGTATGTATCTATTCTATGTTCTATAATTGGACATATAGATTAAAGCAAAGGAAAGAACATCAGAATAAAAAGAAATGTAACACACAGAAATGAAATTATGGTTTGAATGCAACCATACAATTTAAGCTCAAGACTCACAGGCTGTGTGTTCTCTAACTCAAGCATCATATATCATTTATATATTGTATGCAGGTTTAGTTAAAATTTCCCATTATTCTCATAAAAAAATTATTTGGGGTAGCTTTTAAAGTTTTAATGTTCCTCCTTGATGAATTGTTGTCAGCTTAACTACATCATGTAATGCTATATACAAGGTTTATGGATTTAAATCTGATATGTTCAATTTCCTAGCTTACTTCCTTTTTATATTTTTCTATTTAAACTATACTATCTTATGCCAAAAAGCGTAAACTATACTAATTAATCCACTAATAAATCAGAATTGCAAACTAAACTAAATAACTAACATAAACTAAATGGCTAAAATATGAACTAAAGATGCAAAATACAGAAAATAGAGTAAAAATACATAAAAGCAATGTATAAGTACTCAGAAAATAACAGTAAAAAGAAAAATACAGAAAAATATCCAAAATAAAAGAAAAACTATGTAGTGGTTCACCAAAATAAACGCCAGAGATGGCGACCTCCCCACACTTAAAATGAAGGGGTGTGAAGGGGTGTCATCACTGGTAGGGATGGCAGCTGGAGTCTCAGTGGTGGTGGGCTGGGAGTCGGGCTGCTGTAGAGGTGGGACTGACTGTATCGGGATCTCTGGATCTGTAACCTCAAGCTGGGGCATAAACTCCGGATGCGGGGCAGCCTGCGCTGTGGCTGCCTGCTAATGAGTCTCCTCCTGGAAATGAGTCTCCTCCTCGTGCTCATCCTCCTCCTCCTCCTCTGATGGCTCTGATGGAGTGTCAGGCTCGGAGGGGATGTCGGCGCCCTGTCTGATCATCAGCTTCAGATGGGAATAGCGTCGCCTATTGCGGCACTCCAATCTCTCATACCGACGCCGGTTACGGCGCTCCATTTGATCAAGCTGGTGGAATAGGCGGTGCACGAGGCGGTATACGGGCTCAGAGGCAGGTGAAGGTGTAGTAGTGGCAGGAGCAGCAGTGGCAGCTGTGGATGAAGAGGGTCCAGCAGACGGTGGGGCTGTCTCATCAGTAGCAGTGAAGGGTGGTGGTCTGTAGCCCAAAGCTAGGAAGTTCCTACTATGAGGAATGATCTTCCTGCAATCCGCCGCTGGTGGTCTCTCATCAGCATCCTCCCATGGCACGTTAGCCCAACGGCCAAGCTGTGTAACCAGATATGGAAAAGGGAGGGTGCCTCGGACGTGGACCCTGGCCATATAGTGCCGGATAAAACGAGGCAAGTACAAGTCCTTACCCTCCAGCACACACCAGAGGAGGGTAAGCATGGCAATCGGGATCTCAGTCTCATGAGTACTCGGCATCACATAGTTGCTCAAGATCTGATGCCATAGCCGAGCTTCATCATTCAAGTACACTCTTTTGATCCCTCTAGGTATGGTAGTGTCCTGACCCATCTCCCAAGGAACTGTCGGGTCGAGAGCTATCCGTGCCTTCATGGCATCCCAATCAAACTGCATCTGACTCATGTCCTCCTCAGCCTTTGAAAAACCGTCAGGCTGATCGGATTTGGCTGGGAGCTGGAGGATGTCCTCTAAGGCCTCTTCAGTGACCAGAATTTGTTTTTCCCTCAGGTTTACTGCATCAAGGGTAGTAAGGTAGTAGTTGCAATAGAATTCCCGGACCCAAGATGCGTTGACCTCTGTCAGTGTTCTTTCCAGAAAGAACCAGCCCCTTTGCTTGATTTTCTCAGTGGTGTACTGCTGGAGGGCTTCTGGAATTTTCAGAGTTCGTTCCAGGTATAGATTTCTGGAGTTTGCAAAAGTCGGGTACTTCAGTTCACAGTACCGATTTGCAAATTTTATAGGATCAGTCGAAGGGAGCAGCTGGTCAGCTTTTTCCTGCTGTGTGAAGTTCTTCTCCCGCCATGAAGAATCGTACATTAGAGCAATGATGGACTAGGAGGAAGCTCCTCTTTTGCGCTTGCCAGTAGCCTTGCCTTTGCCTTTCCTTTGTAAAGCAGACATCTTGAAAAACAGAAAACCAGGATATGGACAAAATAGGAAAGCAAGTAGGCAATGGAAACAAAGGAAACTCAAAGCGCTAAGGGAGAAATAAAAGAAGGAAAATGAGTAACTGAAATGTGATTGAACGAATGTTAAATGGAAAGAGAAAAAATCAATATGCCATAGTGAGAAAGTTAGATGAAAGTGAAAAAAAAATCAGAAAAGAGATCAAAAGGGTTAGTATGGTTAGAATTTGAAAAAGAAATTAGTAAATTAAAATCAGTGAGTTAGTAAAGTGCGGGTTAAAGTAAGTGGCATAGAAAAATTCCATATAACAGTGATTCACAAATAAGAATAGAAGTACTCATAATCGAACAAGAGAAACAGGGTGATACTGATTCGAATAGAAATAAAAAAGCAAAAATTGGAATCAGTGAATCACAAATGCAGTTTATGAACCAGGAAATCAAAGGGGATAAGAAAGTTTGCCATAGCATTCATGAAATGGTCTGGGTCAAGCAGAGTAAAACAGAATTCAGAAATGCCAAACCAAAACATGAATGAAAATAATTTTTAAAAAATTTGGGCAGCATTCCGGCTAAAATTGGATTGTCCCGGAAAATAAACAGCAATCATATCAGTTCATATGAAGTAAAAGAAAGCAAGCTGCATGTACATAGATATAAAATAAACATAAAAAACTCAATGTAAACAGCAGCAACATACAAGAAAGCAGCATATGAATCATGAATATAGCAGCAACAGATTTGCACATAGGATAAAAGAGAAGTAAGAACAGTGCAAGTAAACAGACCTAGATCCACTAACCACAGCCTAAGCTACCTAACAACCTAAAAAATCCACTACAACATGCAAATCTAGCTATCCTAATTATGAACAGAAACAGAAAAAAATTACAGAAAAATGACGAACGGATAAAAATGGTTGCGTGTTGCGGAACCTGGTAAGCGAAAGGGGTGGAACAGGGAAGAAGTGGCTGCGGCGGCGTCCGGCGCGGTGGTGGTGCACGGCGACGCGGTGGCAGTGGCGGAGAGGGAGGAGGAAGAGGAGGAAGGGGGAAGACGGGAGGGAGAGAAGGTTGTTGGGGCGGCAGCGTACGCCGTGGTTGGCGGTGTCTGGGTGGTCGGCGGTGGCGGCTGGGTGGTGGTTGGAGGGAGAGGGAGCAGAGAGGGAGAAGAGGATTGGGGGTGGGGTGGCTGCGCGACTGATAGGGTTCGCGTGGCTGAGGGGGTTATACTTTCGAATCCACGCGGCCGCGTGGTGCACGCAGTCGCGTGATTGGGGCGAAAATGGGAGTGAAGCGATCGCGTGGGGTGAGCGATCGCATGAGAGGGGGAAAGAAGGTTGACGCGATCGCGTCGGTCTCGCGATCGCGTCGCTGGAATTCGTGCTAAAAGCACGACTCCAGCGCCGTTTCAGCGCAACTCTCTGTCTCCTTTTGGGGTGATGTACAATCCATGCGACGCGATCGCGTCGCTCACGCGGTCGCGTGGGGTTGGTATTGGGTAAGTGATGCGATCGCATGGGGCATGCGATCGCGTGGACCAATTTGTGCGAAGCGCACAAGGGCCGCACGATTCCAGCCTAACTTTCTGTTCGTTGGATCCTTACGCCGATATATATATCACGCGGCCGCGTGGGTCACACGGCCGCGTGGGTCACGCGGTCGCATGAGTGGTGTTTTTCGCGATATGACGCGATCACATATGGCATGCGGTCGCGTCGAGCAACCCTTTTTTTTATGCATGAAAAATGCAGAATGCAATGACTATCATGAATGCTTATGCATGATTCCAGGTTTAATAAATTAAAATGAAAAAGGAAAAATGAAAGCAATTAACAAGAGATAAATTGAAAAAGAAGCGACCATACCACGGTGGGTTGTCTCCCACCTAGCACTTTTAGTTAGAGTCCTTAAGTTGGACATTGGAGGAGCATCCTGTTAGGGTGGCTTATGTTTAAATTCGTCCAAAAATCTCCACCAGTGCTTGGAATGCCAATAGCCTCCGGGGTCCCAAACTAGGCATGTGAAGCTTCTGAACAACTTCAAATAGATTTTTAGGTTCCCGGGGTGATAAATGTCAGAATAAACTCCAGGATTCTAAGCCTTGCTTTTAAATCCGCCTCCGTCCTGATCTACATGTCTCCATCCGGGCGGTTTAAAAAGTAGAATCTCACCGTGGTGACCAAACGTTCTCCGTGATCCATGCAATTGGGTATGATACCAATCCGTGTACTTCGAGGTAAAGCGTGGAACCTTATTGAACCTTGTGCACCAGCTCTGAGTACGAGCCATTTCCCTCTTACTCTTAAAGCCGCAGAGAGCTCTAAGTTGGCCATCTGTTTCAAGTAAACCATATTCAAGTGAATAAGTAAAATTGTAAGTTAAGGATTGTACCCACTTGAAGCTTGTATTAGGTGGTAATGGCCTTGGGATAGGTGTTTTTGGTGGTTCTGCAAGTTCTGTTTCCTTGTGCTCTTCAGTGAATTCTTCCACTTCCTTGTAAAGATCTTCAATTGTATCTGTGTCCTGGTCAAAGTCTTCTATGTCTTCCTCATCACTCAAGTCATAGATTGGAGGTTGAGAGAAATCCACCTCTGCATCATCTTCATATTCACTTGGGGAAGATTCTTCGATTTCAGAGAATTCACTTGCGGATGCAAGTTCATCACCAAGAGAGCTAGACTTGTGAATATCATCATCAAGGAAATTTGCTTCTTGGATTATTCCGTCTGATTCCTCATAAACGACTTGCCTTGGAGATTGTACAGTATCTTCCTTAGCATCAACTGTAGCATCCTGGACGGAGTTTTCCTCAATTCTGGATACCCAAGGAAGTTCAGTATCGCCTAGATCTTCAACCAACTCTTCTTCTTGAACAATGACAGCTTCTTCCACTTGTCCTAGTTCGAATTTATTCTCTGCCTTGTCCACTGGAGTCTCTAGTATTTCTTTCATGCTACGCTCTTCATCGGTTTGTCCACATGGAGCTGTGGTTGATCCTTGTATATTTGAGTGTTTAGTGGCCCATTGGATTAGTGCGTGCTCCAGTTGTTGAATGGTTGTTTGAAATTTAGTTATTGTTTCTTTTAGGCGATCCTCTGCTTCGCGGTTTGCTGGACTTAGACATGATACATAGGGAAGTAGTGATGATTGGGAACGATTTGATTGGTATTGGGGTAAGGAAGGATCATATGATGGCAAATGGTGAAGAGAAGCTTGTGAGTGTGGTGGTTCGGGGTTATGTTGAAAGGACGGTTCATATGCATGGGGTGGGGCTTGTTGGTAGTTACAAGGTTGTCCACCATGTCTTTCAACTGGGTATGCGCGGTAGAATGGTCTTTGTCCAGGATATCTCGGAGGGTGTTGTTGCCAAAAGGGTTGATTAGATCCTCTTGGTTCCATCCATCCTTGATTGGTCTGACCTTGATGCACATTCTTGCTGTAACTTCTATTTCCTTTAACAATATTAGAACCAAACTCAAAGCGAGAGGGGTGAGAGTTCATAGTAGCAAATAAAGATAAAAAGGAAAAACAAAAATAAATAAACAAGCAAAAGAAAAATATTTACAATAACCAATAATAAAGCACACGTTAGCAGTTCCCCGGCAACGGCGCCATTTTGATGAGAGAACTTTTGCGTGATCTAGAAATTTGCGGATAAATCCTCGTTGCAAGTATAGTTTCTAAACCTTCAAAAGTCCTTTCATACAAACGTTTTGGTTGTCACAAGTAACAAACCCCTTTAAAAATTATTAACCGAGTATTCAAACCTCGGGTCGTCTTCTCAAGGAACTGCGAGGAAGTATGTTCTTATTATTGGTTATAAAGGTTGCAATCGGGGTTTAGAAGGTGAGAAGCAAGTGATTTAAATGACAAGTAAAGTAAATGGCAATTAAAAATAAATAAATAACTGTAAAACAACTTTTGGCAAGATAAGGGAATTTAGAGGTCTAACTTAGTTATCTCTCTCAACTATAATAAAAAAATTGAATCTAAACTCCACTTGGTCAACCTTTACCAGGGTGAAGGAAAGTCAAGGGACTAATTAAATTGACCTATGAATCCTAATTATTTCCTAAGAAAAGGTTAGGATTATTTAGGTTCAGCTTAATTAGCAAGATAACGATTATTAATTACGTTGAGTTCAATAACTGTTAAGTTACTAAATTCTTAATCAGAACCAAAAGAGGAAAAAGTAAAATTGCTGGAATAATAAAAATATCTTCAATTCGTAAACAATGATAACCATAAATTAACAAGAGCAATAATAAACTGGAAATACCTCAATACCATTAATTCAAATAATTATCTGTAACATGGAATAATTCATAAATTAAATTATAAAAGTAAATGATCAATTCAAATGCTGGAATAAATAATTATAGAACTAAAATAAAAGAGCATTTAAAACCTGGATCCAGAGTTACTCTTGAAACAAGAAGAAATCCTAAATCCTAAAAGAGAGAGAGAGAGAACCTCTCTCCAAACTAGATCTAAATCATTGAAAACTAAAATTATATGTGTGGCATCAAATGGATGCCTTTCCTCACTTCATAACCTCTGGTCTATGCTTTCTGGACTTGGATTTGGGCCAAAAAGAGCTTTAGAACTCGCTGGGGCGTGTTCTGTAATTTTCTGGTGCGTGGCCTCTGTCACGCGTCCGCGTGGGTCACGCGGTCGCGTCATCCGGAGCTTTTCCTTTCCACGCGGTCGCGTCAGTCATGCGACCGCGTCATGTGCGTTCTGCTTAAGGCACGCGGTCGCGTCAGTCATGCGGCCGCGTCGCTGCTGATTCGTGCTCGGCACGCGATCGCGTCGTCCATGCGATTGCGTGGATACCAGTTTCCTTAAAGCTCCATTTTGCTTCCTCCTTTCCTTTTAGTACGTTTCCTTTTTCATCCTTTAAGTCATTCTGCCTTAGAAAATCTGAAACTACTCAACACACTAATCACGGCATCGAATGGAAATAAAGGTAATTAAAATAATTAATTTTCAAAGCTTAGGAAACATGTTTTTTACAATATGACATAATAAGGAAGGAAAAGTAATACCATGCAATTAATGTGAATAAGTAGGTGAAGGATTATATAAATCACTCAAATTAAGCACAAAAGAACTCATGAAATATGGGTTTATCATGCGCTTTGGTCCAGAATTGTCTAGGAATCTTGTCCATATACTCCCATGCCTTCACATTAATAGTCTTGAGGGTTTGCATATTTTTGTTAAACTTTGGAACTGTCTGTGCTCTAACACATGCCCACAATAATGATTTCAGGTGCTTGTCGTTCCATCGCTTTTGAAAGTTATGCCCCCAAGTGTCATGCACAAAATCTGTGATACACATTGGGCATAATGGTGCACGAAATTGTGAACAATACTTTTCACAACTCTCATAGTAAAGTCCAGAAAAGTGAATTTTAACTAAAAACTAATGAAAATATACTAAAAACTAACTAGATCATACTAAAAACATACTAAAAACAATGCCAAAAAGCGTACAAATTATCCGCTCATCACAACACCAAACTTAAATTGTTGCTTGTCCTCAAGCAACTGAAAATCAAATAAGATAAAAAGAAGAGAATATGCAATGAATTCCAAAAACATCTGTGAAGATCAGTATCAATTAGATGAGCGGGGCTTTTAGCTTTTTGCCTCTGAACAGTTTTGGCATCTCACTCTATCCTTTGAAATTCAGAATGATTGGCTTCTTTAGGAACTTAGAATCCAGATAGTGTTATTGATTCTCCTAGTTAAGTATGATGATTCTTGAACATAGCTACTTATTGAGTCTTGGCTGTGGCCCAAAGCACTCTGTCTTCCAGTATTACCACCGGATACATACATGCCACAGACACATAATTGGGTGAACCTTTTCAGATTATGACTCAGCTTTGCTAAAGTCCCCAATTAGAGGTGTCCAGGGTTCTTAAGCACACTCTTATTGCCTTGGATCACAACTTTATTTCTTTCTTTTCTCTCTTTTTTCGTTTTCTTTTCTTTTTCTCTTTTTTTTTCGATTTTTTTTTCATTGCTTTTTCTTGCTTCAAGAATCATTTTTATGATTTTTCAGATCCTCAGTAACATGTCTCCTTTTTCATCATTCTTTCAAGAGCCAACATTCATGAACCACAAGTTCAAGATACATATGCACTGTTTAAGCATACATTCAGAAGACAAAAGTAATGCCACCACATCAGAATAATTAAACTGTTATAAAATTCAAAATTCATGCAATTCTTTCCTTTTTAATTTAAGCCCGTTTTTATTCAAGAAAGGTGATGGATTCATAGGACATTCATAACTTTAAGGCATAGACACTAAGACACTAATGATCACAAGACACAAACATAGATAAACATAAGCACTAAAATTTGAAAAACAGAAGAATAAAGAACAAGGAAATCAAGGAGCGGGTCCACCTTAGTGATGGCGGCTCTTTCTTCCTCTTGAAGATCCTATGGAGTGCTTGAGCTCCTCAATGTCTCTTCCTTGTCTTTGTTGCTCCTCTTTCATGATTCTTTGATCTTCTCTAATTTCATGGAGGATGATGGAGTGTTCTTGATGCTCCACCCTTAGTTGTCCCATGTTGGAACTCAATTCTCCTAGGGAGGTGTTTAATTGCTCCCAATAGTTTTGTGGAGGAAAGTGCATCCCTTGAGGTATCTCAGGGATCTCATGATGAGTGGGGTCTCTTGTGTGCTCCATCCTCTTCTTAGTGATGGGCTTGAGGTCATGCCTTCTCAGTTGAACCGGCTTCCCTCTTGAGTTTCTCTTCCATTGGGCGCCCTCTTCACATATGATTGTGAGGACTTGGTCCAACCTTTGATCAAAGTTGACCCTTCTAGTGTACGGATGTTCATCTCCTTGCATCATAGGCAAGTTGAACGCCACCCTCACACTTTCCGGACTAAAATCCAAGTATTTCCCCCGAACCATAGTAAGATGATTCTTTGGATTCGGGTTCACACTTTGATCATGGTTCTTGGTGATCCATGCATTGGCATAGAACTCTTGAACCATCAAGATTCCGACTTGTTGAATGGGGTTGGTAAGAACTTCCCAACCTCTTCTTCGGATCTCATGTCGGATCTCCGGATATTCACCCTTTTTGAGTGAAAAAGGGACCTCGGGGATCACCTTCTTCAAGGCTACAACTTCATAGAAGTGGTCTTGATGCACCCTTGAGATGAATCTTTCCATCTCCCATGACTCGGAGGTGGAAGCTTTTGCCTTCCCTTTCCTCTTTCTAGAGGTTTCTCCGGCCTTGGATGCCATAAATGGTTATGGAAAAACAAAAAGCAATGCTTTTACCACACCAAACTTAAAATGTTTGCTCGTCCTCGAGTAAAAGAAGAAAGAAGAGAGTAGATGAAGAAGAAATGAGGAAGAAGGGAATGGCTTTGTGTTCGGCCAAAGGGGAGTGAAATGGTGTTTAGGATGTGTGAAAATGAAGGAGTGAAGGAGTGTTTATATAGGAGAGGGGGATGGGAGGGTTCGGCCATTTGAGGGTGGGTTTGGGTGGGAAGGTGGTTTGAATTTGAATGGTGAGGTAGGTAGGGTTTTATGAAGGATGGATGTGAGTGGTGAAGAGAAAGATGGGATTTGATAGGTGAAGGGTTTTTGGGGAAGAGGTGTTGAGGTGATTGGTGAATGGGTGAAGAAGAGAGAGAGAGAGGTAGGGTAGGTGGGGATCCTATGGGGTCCACAGATCCTGAGGTGTCAAGGAAAAGTCATCCCTGCACCAAATGGCAAACAAAATCACGTTTTTAGCCATTTCTGGCGTTAAACGCCGGGCTGGTGCCCATTTCTGGCGTTTAACGCCAGCTTCTTGCCCCTTTCTGGCGTTTAACGCCAGTCTGGTGCCCCATTCTGGCGTTAAACGCCCAGAATGGTGCCAGACTGGGCGTTAAATGCCCAACAGCTAACCTCACTGGCGTTTAAACGCCAGTAGGTGCGTCCTCCAGGGTGTGCTGTTTTTCTTCCTGTTTTTCATTCTGTTTTTGCTTTTTTCATTGATTTTGTGACTTCTCATGATCATCACCTACAAAAAAGAGAAAATAACAAAATAAAATAGATAAAATATAACATTGGGTTGCCTCCCAACAAGCGCTTCTTTAATGTCAGTAGCTTGATAGAGGACTCTCATGGAGCCTTACAGATACTCAGAGCCATGTTGGAACCTCCCAACACCAAACTTAGAGTTTGAATGTGGGGGTTCAACACCAAACTTAGAGTTTGGTTGTGGCCTCCCAACACCAAACTTAGAGTTTGGCTGTGGGGGCTCTGTTTGGCTTTGTTTTGAGAGAAGCTCTTCATGCTTCCTCTCCATGATGACAGAGGGATATCCTTGGGCCTTAAACACCAAGGATTCTTCATTCACTTGAATGATCAACTCTCCTCTATCAACATCAATCACAGCCTTTGCTGTGGCTAGGAAGGGTCTGCCAAGGATGATGGATTCATCCATGCACTTCCCAGTCTCTAGGATTATGAAATCAGTAGGGATGTAATGGTCTCCAATCTTTACCAGAACATCCTCTACAAGTCCATGGGCTTGTTTTCTTGAATTGTCTGCCATCTCTAGTGAGATTTTTGCAGCTTGCACCTCAAAGATCCCTAACTTCTCCATTACAGAGAGAGGCATGAGGTTTACACTTGACCCTAAGTCACACAAGGCCTTCTTGAAGGTCATGGTGCCTATGGTACAAGGTATTGAAAACTTCCCAGGATCCTGTCTCTTTTGAGGCAGTTTCTGCCTAGACAAGTCATCCAGTTCTTTGATGAGCAAAGGGGATTCATCCTCCCAAGTCTCATTTCCAAATAACTTGTCATTCAGCTTCATGATTGCTCCAAGGTATTTAGCAACTTGCTCTTCAGTGACATACTCATCCTCTTCAGAGGAAGAATACTCATCAGAGCTCATGAATGGCAGAAGTAAGTCCAGTGGAATCTCTATGGTCTCAGTTTGAACCTCAGATTCCCAGGGTTCCTCATTGGGGAACTCATTGGAGGCCAGTGGATGTTCATTGAGGCCTTCCTCAGTGGCATTCACTGCCTCTTCTTCCTCCCAAAATTCGGCCATGTTGATGGCCTTGCACTCTCCTTTTGGATTCTCTTCTGTATTGCTTGGAAGAGTACTAGGAGGGAGTTCAGTAATTTTCTTGCTCAGCTGTCCCACTTGTGCCTCCAAATTTCTAATGGAGGATCTTGTTTCAGTCATGAAACTTTGAGTGGTTTTGATCAGATCAGAGACCATGGTTGCTAAGTCAGAGTTATTCTGCTTAGAACTCTCTGTCTGTTGCTGAGAAGATGATGGAAAAGGCTTGCTATTGCTAAACCTGTTTCTTCCACCATTATTGTTGTTGAAACCTTGTTGGGGTCTCTGTTGATCCTTCCATGAAAAATTTGGATGATTTCTCCATGAAGGATTATAGGTGTTTCCATAGGGTTCTCCCATGTAATTCACCTCTTCCATTGAAGGGTTCTCAGGATCATAAGCTTCTTCCTCAGATGAAGCTTCCTTAGTACTGCTTGGTGCATTTTGCATTCCAGACAGACTTTGAGAAATCATATTGACTTGTTGGGTCAATATTTTGTTTTGAGCCAATATGGCATTCAGAGTGTCAATCTCAAGAACTCCTTTCTTCTGACTAGTCCCATTGTTCACAGGATTCCTTTCAGAAGTATACATGAATTGGTTATTTGCAACCATTTCAATCAGTTCTTGAGCCTCAGTAGGCGTCTTCTTCAGATGAAGAGATCCTCCTGCAGAGCTATCCAAAGACATCTTGGATAGTTCAGAGAGACCATCATAGAAAATACCTATGATGCTCCATTCAGAAAGCATATCAGAAGGACACTTTCTGATTAATTGTTTGTATCTTTCCCAAGCTTCATAGAGGGACTCTCCTTCCTTCTGTCTGAAGGTTTGGACTTCCACTCTAAGCTTACTCAATTTTTGAGGTGGAAAGAACTTTGCCAAGAAGGCATTGACTAGCTTTTCCCAAGAGTCCAGGCTTTCTTTAGGTTGAGAGTCCAACCATGCTCTAGCTCTGTCTCTTACAGCAAAAGGGAATAGCATAAGTCTGTAGACCTCAGGGTCAACCCCATTAGTCTTGACAGTGTCACAGATTTGCAAGAATTCAGCTAAAAACTGATGAGGATCTTCCAATGGAAGTCCATGGAACTTGCAATTCTGTTGCATTAGAGAAACTAATTGAGGCTTAAGCTCAAAGTTGTTTGCTCCAATGGCAGGGATAGAGATGCTTCTCCCATAGAAATCGGGAGTAGGTGCAGTAAAGTCACCCAGCACCTTCCTTGCATTGTTGGCATTGTTGTTTTCGGCTGCCATGTGTTCTTCTTCTTTGAAGAATTCGGTCAGGTCCTCTAAAGAGAGTTGTGCTTTGGCTTCTCTTAGCTTTCTCTTCAAAGTCCTTTCAGTTTCAGGATCAGCCTCAACAAGAATGCCTTTGTCTTTGCTCCTGCTCATATGAAAGAGAAGAGAACAAGAAAATGTGGAATCCTCTATGTCACAGTATAGAGATTCCTTGAAGTGTCAGAGGAAAAGAAGAGTAGAAGACAGAAGTAGAAAATTCAAACTTATCAAAGAAGATGGAGTTCGAATTTTGCATTAAGGGATAGTGTTAGTCCATAAATAGAAGGATGTGAGAAGAAGGGAAGTGATTTTCGAAAATTAAGTAAAAAAAAATTTGAAAACATTTTTGAAAAACATTACTTAATTTTCGAAAAAGGAAAATGGAAAAGAAATCAAGTGATTTTTGAAAAAGATTTTGAAATTAGAAATCAAAAAGATTTGATTGGAAACTTATTTTGAAAAAGATGTGGTTAAGAAGATATGATTAGTTTTTAAAAAGATGTGATTGAGAAGATATGATTTGAAAAACATTTTTTTTTAAAAAAGATTTGATTTTGAAAATTAAAAACTTGACTAACAAGAAAAGATATGATTCAAACATTAAACCTTTCTCAACAGAAAAGGCAACATACTTGAAATGTTGAATCAAATCATTAATTGATAGTAAGTATCTTTGAAAATGGAAAGAAATTGATTTTGAAAAATATTTGATTGAAAAATTGATTTGAAAAAGATTTGATTTTGAAAAGATTTTGAAAACTGAAAAAAAAATTGATTTGAAAACAAAATCTTCCCTTCTAGCCATCCTGGCGTTAAACGCCCAGAATGGTGCACATTCTGGCGTTTAACGCCCAAAGCTATACCTTTTTGGGCGTTAAACGCCCAACCAGGTACCCTGGCTGGCGTTTAAACGCCAGTCTGTCCTTCTTCACTGGGCGTTTTGAACGCCCAGCTTTTTCAATGTAATTCCTCTGCTGTATGTTCTGAATCTTCAATTCTCTGTATTATTGACTTGAGAAGACATAAATAAAAAATATTTTTGGATTTTTAATAATAAGGAAAAATCAAAATGCAACAAGAATCAAATAACAATGCATGCAAGACACCAAACTTAGCAGTTTGTATACTGCTGACACTAATGAGAATGCATATGAGGCATATAAACACTCAAGTCAAGAGAATTCAAAGATCAGAGTAAGAAATCATCAAGAACATCTTGAAGATCACTAAGACACATGAATGAATGCATGCAACTGACACCAAACTTAAGATGAGACATTAGACTCAAACAAGAAATTTTTGGATTTTATGATTTTGTAAATTTTTTTTTGTGTTTTTCGAAAATTAAGTGGAAGAAGAAAATAAAGGTATCAAAATTCTCAATGAGAATCCCAGGAATCAGTGCAATGCTAGTCTAAGACTCCGGTCCAGGAATTAGACATGGCTTCACAGCCAGCCAAGCTTTCAAAGAAAGCTTCGGTCCAAAACTCTAGACATGGCCAATGGCCAGCCAAGCCTTAGCAGATCACTGCTCCAAAAGCAAGATTGATAAAAATCAACAAGCTCTTGTGATGATAAGTTGAAACCTCGGTCCAATGAAATTAGACATGGCTTCTCAGCCAGCCAGACTTCAACAAATCATCATGAAACTCTAGAATTCCTCCTCAAGAATTTCGAAAAAAAAAATACCTAATCTAAGCAACAAGATGAACCGTCAGTTGTCCAAACTGAACAATTCCCGGCAACGGCGCCAAAAACTTGGTGCTGTTGCCGGATCTTGGCACTGATGTTACCGGACCAAAAGCTTGCTCAAAACTTGAACAATCCCCGGCAACGGCGCCAAAAATTTGGTGCACGAAATTGTGAACAATACTTTTCACAACTCTCATAGTAAAGTCCAGAAAAGTGAATTTTAACTAAAAACTAATGAAAATATACTAAAAACTAACTAGATCATACTAAAAACATACTAAAAACAATGCCAAAAAGCGTACAAATTATCCGCTCATCACATAACCTCTTGCAATGCCGGTATGAGTCCCTGTAATTCACAAGTAGCAATGGTAACAGTTCAAAATGACCATGAGAATGGTATCAGTTCAAAATTCACAAGTGCCTAATGCTCAAAATATATCCTGACTATACATTCATTAAATCTAAATAGTCCCTAACAGAACCATCATTAAATCAAAACAGTCCAATATATCATATATCGTGCTTCTATATAGTACATTATACGTACCTTTTGCATGTCATTCATGAAACACCAGTTATGCTCCTTATAAGAACCAATGTCTTCATGCAAAAGTTTCAAGAACCACTTCCAAGTTGTTGTGTTCTCAACAGGAACAATAGCCCATGCTATGGGAGAAAATGTGATTGTTTGCATCTTGTCCCACGGCACACATCAGCCATCCTCCATAGAAAGTCTTCAAAAACACTGCATCCAAACCAATCAAGGGTCAATATCCATGCACAAACCCTTGCTTGCAACCATGAAGACACACATAAAAATTTTGAAAGATAAGGTTTCCTTTAGGATGTGCACTTACACCTAGTTTCACAGTAGATCCTAGATTTGACCTCAACAACTCCTCTGCATAATCACTAAGCTTGGCATACTACGCTACTTCATCACTAATAAATCACTATTTTATGGTTTATATTGTGTTTAATTGAGTGGTTTTTATCAGCTTTTCACCCACTTATTCATATGATTAGCATGATATTACAAGTCCTTCCCAAAATTGTTCTATGATTGAAAACTTGCTTCCTAAAGACCTTTTAATTGTATATTTTTATTCTCCTTTATACCATTCGATGTCGTGATCTGTGTGTTAAGTGTTTCAGGCTTCATAGGGTAGGAATGGCTTAGAGAATGGATAGGAAGCTTGCAAAAAGGGAAGGAGCACAAGAAATAAAGGAGACAACCAGCGGACAGCGACGCACACGCATGGCTAACGCGTGCGCGCGATTTGGACAAAATCACAGCGACGCGTACGCGTGCTGGACGCGCACGCGTGGATTAGAGTTTGCACAAAACGACGCACGCGCACGCCTGACGCGTATGCATGGAGAGGAAAATCGCTGAATGACGCGTACGCGTGACCGACGTGTACGCATGACCTGCGCGATCTGCAGAAATTATAGAATACGCTGGAGACAGTTTTGGGCTGCGTTTTGACTCAGAGTTTGGCCCAGAAACACAGATTAAAGTGAGAGAACATACAGAGACTCAACATAACAGATCATAATTCACTTTTCATATTTTAGATGTAGTTTTTAGAGAGAGAGGCTCTCTGCTCTCTCTTAGGATTTAGGATTAGGATTCCTCTTAGAGGATTTAGGATTTCTTTTAGTCATTAGGATTGTTTCTTCATACCAGGTTCAACAATTTATGTTTCTCTTCTACTTTTATTTACTCTGATGCTTTTATTTGTATCTGATTTATGTTGCCCAATTGGCTTATGTACTTTTCATGTTAGAATTGATATCTTCATTCAATATAATTTGAGGTATTTCAAACTTATGGTTGTTTTCTCTAATTTATGTTATTGATGCTTGGGCTCTATCCAAATTATTTTTATTCAAGTAGGTTTTATTTCCTTTTGGCTTTGGTTAAGTAATTGGTAATACTTGAGTTATCAAACTCAGCAGTAGTTGAAATTGGCAATTGCTAATTAATTTGGATCGCTCTAAAAGTTGACTGAAACTCGAGGATCAATTTAATTAGTCTACTTGACTTTCTTTTATTTAATAAGGGATAATTAAGTGGGATTAAAACCCGATTCTCAGCACACCTTATAAGGATAACTAGGATAGAAATTCCAATTCTCATACTTTGCCAAGAGTTTTCTTAGTTATTAATTTACCAATTCCTGCAATTTATTTCTCTTGTTCAAAACTTTTTCAAAACCCAAAAACACTGTTTTCCATAACCAATAATAAGAACACCTCCCTACAATTCCTTGAGAAGACGACCCGAGGTTTAAATACTTCGGTTATCAATTTCAAAGGGGTTTGTTACTTTTGACAACCAAAACTTTTGTAAGAAAGGGATTCTTGTCGGTCTAGAAGCTATACTTACAACGAAAATTTTATTTGTGAAAATTCTAGATCGCGCGAGAGTTTTGTTCTTCAATCACCTCTCACAATCTTCCTAGCATCTCCTAAAGATCTTGTAATGTTGGTTCTAGACAATTGAACTCCAATTTTTCTCTTGAAATAGTCCAAAAACCTCATAATGCCTAAAAGTAGGTTGGTTCCTTACCTATTTTATTAGGACTTCAGTAACCCACTTCCTAGTTGCACACCTATTTTTTTGTTTTTCTCTCACAAGTATGGTCATCATTAAATGTCTTAATCTTCCAGCATGCATGCCTTTTGTTATAAGAATAATAGACTAACTAAGGACACTCTTCATTTTTACAAAAAACTCTAGCTCTAGTAGTGCCATTCTTTCAATATCTTACTCCTCTTCCCTCTTGTAAAGTATAGTTTGTAACGGTCTTCTTAAAAGCTTTCCTAGTTGTAAATTCCATCCCTAATTCCAACCTGACATGGCCAAATTTGGCAGCATCATTGAAAATTGGATTCACAACCGGATCTGTCTCGTCATCAGAATTTGGTGGAGTCCTCAACTCATTTGACTTCCAAGAGTCACCCAAAAATGAACCTGCTTATCAAATTACACTAAACTAAATAAATAACTCTAAACAAATAGGTTTTAGCAAACCATAGATTACATTAAACTAAACTACATAAATATAATAAATAAGTCCAAACAAATATGATTTATCAAAAGAACATAGAGTATACTAAACTAAAAAAAATAAAATGACTCCAAACAAATATGTTTAAGCAAACCAAAGATTACATTAAAATAAACTACATAAATACAATAATAACTCTAAAAATATGATTTAGCAAAAGAACATGGAATACACTAAACTAAAAAAATAAAATGACTCCAAATAAATATAATTTAGCAAACCAAAGATTATATTAAACTAAACTACATAAATACAATAAATAAATCTAAACAAATATAATTTAGCAAAAGAACATGGACTACACTAAACTAAAAAAATAAAATGACTCCAAATAAATATGGTTTAGCAAACCAAAGATTACATTAGACTAAATTACATAAATATAATAAATAAGTCCAAAAAATATTATTTAGCAAAAGAACATGGAGTACAATAAACTAAATAAATAAAATGATTCCAAACAAATATGTTTTAATAAACCAAAGATTGCATTAAACTAAACTACATAAATACAATAAATAAGTCCAAAAAATATGATTTAGCAAAAGAATATATAGTACACTAAATTAAATAAATAAAATGACTCCAAACAAATACGCTTTAAACAACCAAAGATTACATTAAACTAAACTAAATAAATACAATAAATAAGTCCAAAAAAATATGATTTAGCAAAAAAAAACATGGAGTACAATAAACTAAATAAATAAAATGACTCCAAACAAATATGTTTTAGCAAACCATAGATTATATTAAACTAAACAAAATAAAATACAATAAATAAATCTAAACAAATATGATTTAGTAAAATAACATAAACTACAACTAAATAAATTACCAAGACTCTGTTTATCTGATTCATATCCTCCATCCTTCTCATCAGGGGGATTAACTCTTCTTCTTGTACAATTTTTTCTTTTTTCTTGTTTAAAGTACTGGCAACTTGCTTCTTCCTTTTGTTAGATGTTTCTATCTCAGATTCAATGCTAGATTCTGAAAATTCAGGTGGCAGATGTGGCATGTAAAGGTTATCTTCTGCAGATTCATATGAATTGGATGATTCACCATCATCCCCAATGATTGGCGTTCGAGGTGTCTTCTTGCTAGTAGATTTTGTCACATGTTTTTTAGATGACTTTGTTGAAGTGTTAAATTTGAAGACACCAAATTTTTTTGTTAGTTTGGTGGTGGAATTTCTCTGAATAGTTTGTGTAGTTTTTTTGTTTATTTTTCTTTGAGTTGGGAGAGTGGGTGTAATCGGATTTGGTTGAGACAATCGCTTAGTGCTAATGATTTTTTTAGGAGCAATGGGATTCGGCTATGATAAGGGCATGCTAATAGTGGGTTGTGGTGTAAGCTTGGCTGTAGGCTTCGGTGTGGGCTGCGGTGTGGGCTATGGTGTGGGTTGGGGTGTTGGAGTCTCTTGCTTAGTATAGGCACACAATTGGCTTAGAATTATATTAGTTTTCTTAACACAATTATGTTGCTCTAAGTCATTCTTGTCACCTCCTGCACCAACACATCCATCATCATCAAACAGTTCTATAAAATCTATAAACTCAGGGATAGAAGGACCATGTTCAAAATAAATACGGATGACATTACCATTTTGGCGACAGAGGCTAACCATATCCCTTAGATCCTGGTCCAAGTTCAACCTCCTCAAACCGTACTCTAAACCATCTTTAGGGTCCAAGTACCAGCAAGCATCAACTTTATCATAGCCTAACTCCTTGTTGTAACAAGTTATGGCAAAAACATCCAGGTAATCTGCATCAACTCTAAGCCATTCATCAGTGCGACTTGATATGTATAAAAATCCGCCGTCAGAAACTTGGGTCTCGAACCTCCTTCCATGGTGAAAAATAAGCCTCAGCCGATCACTCATCTGAAAAAATACAACAACATATACCAGAGTTCACCATTACAATAATTTCTAATTTTCAAAAAATGCTAAACAATCATATACTAACAAACTATTAACTAACAAACCGTTAACTACGCACTATCACATATATTTAACTTTGCAAGCTAGAATATCACCACAAGAAATTAGCACTATGGCCAAAACAGAAATCCTAAACCCTAAAACACAACCACCAAAAAAATGAATAACATAGAGTACATTCTATTACGGTTCAGCCCACCGACCTGACAGATTGGAACCCGGCACCCGACCTGGGGACCGAATCAACCCGATACAACATACAAGAGGCGGCCTCCGGCCTAGTCTGCCGACCTTTCGGGTCGGGACCCGAAAAGAAGACTCCGGGGCCTCCCCCGACCCGTTGCAGAAGACATTATTCACCACCTTTCCACGTGGACCAGGATGGCTCACAAAAGCTTCCTGGCTAACGGGCCTGGCCACAAAGGGGCCCACCCAGATATAGACTATAAAAGGGGAAAGAACCTACCCTCCCCCCAAGGTACGTCACATCCTTACCCTAATTGGCAATCACCTCGTACGGATATTGACTTGGGCATTGGAATGTCTGGTGCACGAAATTGTGATCAATACTTTTCACAACTCAAATAATCCCCGGTGATGAATCCAAAAACTTGGTGTTCAATACCATGGCATAAACACAACTTCGCACAACTAACCAGCAAGTGTACTGGGTCGTCCAAGTAATAAACCTTACGCGAGTAAGGGTCGATCCCACAGAGATTGTTGGTATGAAGCAAGCTATGGTCACCTTGTAAATCTTAGTCAGGCAAACTCAAATGGTTATGGATGATGTATGAATAAAACATAAAGATAAAGATAGAGATACTTATGCATATTCATTAGTGGGAATTTCAGATAAGCGTATGGAGATGCTGTGTTCCTTCCGTCTCTCTGCTTTCCTACTGTCTTCATCCAATCCTTCTTACTCCTTTCCATGGCAAGCTGTATGTAGGGTTTCACCGTTGTCAGTGGCTACCTCCCATCCTCTCAGTGAAAATGTTCAACGCACCCTGTCACGGCACGGCTATTCATCTGTCGGTTCTCAATCAGGTTGGAATAGAATCCAGTGATTCTTTTGCGTCTGTCACTAACGCCCAGCCCTCAGGAGTTTGAAGCTCGTCACAGTCATTCAATCATTGAATCCTACTCAGAATACCACAGACAAGGTTTAGACCTTCCGGATTCTCTTGAATGCAGCCATCAATTCTAGCTTATATCATGAAGATTCCGATTAGAGAATCCAAGAGATATCCACCCAATCTAAGGTAGAACGGAGGTGATTGACAGTCACACGTTCATAGGTGAGAATGATGATGAGTGTCACGGATCATCAGATTCATCAAGTTGAAGAACAAGTGATATCTTAGAACAAGAACAAGCGGAATTGAATAGAAGAACAATAGTAATTGCATTAATACTCGAGGTACAGCAGAGCTCCACACCTTAATCTATGGTGTGTAGAAACTCCACCGTTGAAAATACATAAGAACAAGGTCTAGGCATGGCCGTGAGGCCAGCCCCCAAAACGTGATCAAAAGATCTAAAATGATCCAAAGATGATCAAAGATCCAGAGCCCTAAATACAATAGTAAAAGGTCCTACTTATAGAGAACTAGTAGCCTAGGGTTTACAGAAATGAGTAAATGACATAAAAATCCACTTTCGGGCCCACTTGGTGTGTTCTTGGGCTGAGCATTGAAGCATTTTCGTGTAGAGACTCTTCTTGGAGTTAAACGCCAGCTTTTGTGCCAGTTTGGGCGTTTAACTCCCATCCTTGTGCCAGTTCCGGCGTTTATCGCTGGGAATTCTAATGGTGACTTTGAACGCCGGTTTGGGCCATCAATTCTTGGGCAAAGTATGGACTATCATATATTGCTGGAAAGCCCAGGATGTCTACTTTCTAACGCCATTGAGAGCGCGCCAATTGGGCATCTGTAGCACCAGAAAATCCACTTCGAGTGCAGGGAGGTCAGAATCTAACAGCATCTGCAGTCCTTTTTAGTCTCTAAATCAGATTTTTGCTCAAGTCCCTCAATTTCAGCCAGAAAATACTTGAAATCACAGAAAAACACACAAACTCATAGTAAAGTCCAGAAAAGTGAATTTTAACTAAAAACTAATAAAAATATACTAAAAACTAACTAAAACATACTAAAAACATACTAAAAACAATGCCAAAAAGCGTACAAATTATCCGCTCATCACAACACCAAACTTAAATTGTTGCTTGTCCTCAAGCAACTGAAAATCAAATAAGATAAAAAGAAGAAAATATGCAATGAATTCCAAAAACATCTATGAAGATCAGTATTAATTAGATGAGCGAGGCTTTTAGCTTTTTGCCTCTGAACAGTTTTGGCATCTCACTCTATCCTTTGAAATTCAGAATGATTAGCTTCTTTAGGAACTCAGAATCCAGATAGTGTCATTGATTCTCCTAGTTAAGTATGATGATTCTTGAACACAGCTACTTATTGAGTCTTGGCCGTGGCCCAAAGCACTCTGTCTTCCAGTATTACCATCGGATATATACATGCCACAGACACATAATTGGGTGAACCTTTTCAGATTGTGACTCAGCTTTGCTAGAGTCCCCAATTAGAGGTGTCCAGGGTTCTTAAGCACACTCTTTTTGCCTTGGATCACAACTTTATTTCTTTCTTTTTCTTTCCTTTTTTTCGTTCTCTTTTTCTTTCTTTCTTTTTCGAAATTCTCTTTTTTTTGTATTCACTGCTTTTTCTTGCTTCAAGAATCATTTTTTTTGATTTTTCAGATCCTCAGTAACATGTCTCCTTTTTCATCATTCTTTCAAGAGCCAACATTCATGAACCACAAATTCAAAAGACATATGCACTGTTTAAGCATACATTCAGAAAACAAAAGTATTGCCACCATATCAAAATAATTAAACTGTTATAAAATTCAAAATTCATGCAATTCTTCTCTTTTTCAATTAAGAACATTTTTCATTCAAGAAAGGTGATGGATTCATAGGACATTCATAACTTTAAGGTATGGACACTAAGACACTAATGATCACAAGAAACAAACATAGCTAAACATAAGCATAATTTTCGAAAAACAGAAAATAAAGAACAAGGAAATTAAAGAACGGGTCCACCTTAGTGATGGCAGCTTGTTCTTCCTCTTGAAGATCCTATGGAGTGCTTGAGCTCCTCAATGTCTCTTCCTTGTCTTTGTTGCTCCTCTCTCATGATTCTTTGATCTTCTCTAATTTCATGGAGGAGGATGGAATGTTCTTGGTGCTCCACCCTTAGTTGTCCCATGTTGGAACTCAATTATCCTAGGGAGGTGTTTAGTTGCTCCCAATAGTTTTGTGGAGGAAAGTGCATCCTTTGAGGCATCTCAGGGATTTGATGATGAGAGGGGTCTCTTGTTTGCTCCATCCTCTTCTTAGTAATGGGCTTGTCCTCATCAATGGGGATGTCTCCCTCTATGTCAACTCCAACTGAATAACAGAGGTGACAAATGAGATGAGGAAAGGCTAACCTTGCCAAGGTAGAGGACTTGTCCGCCACCTTATAAAGTTCTTGGGATATAACCTCATGAACTTCTATTTCTTCTCCAATCATGATGCTATGAATCATGATAGCCCGGTCTATAGTAACTTCGGACCGGTCGCTAGTGGGAATGATTGAGCGTTGGATAAACTCCAACCATCCTCTAGCTACGGGCTTGAGGTCATGCCTTCTCAATTGAACCGGCTTTCCTCTTGAATCTCTCTTCCATTGGGCGCCCTCTTCGCAAATGACTGTGAGGACTTGGTCCAACCTTTGATCAAAGTTGACCCTTCTAGTGTAAGGATGTTCATCTCCTTGCATCATTGGCAAGTTGAATGCCAACCTTACATTTTCCGGACTAAAATCTTAGTATTTCCCCCGAACCATAGTAAGCCAATTCTTTTGGGTCCGGGTTCACACTTTGATCATGGTTCTTGGTGATCCATGCATTGGCATAAAACTCTTGAACCATTAAGATTCTGACTTGTTAAATGAGGTTGGTAAGAACTTCCCAACCTCTCCTTCGGATATCATGTCGGATCTCCGGATATTCACTCTTTTTGAGTTTGAAAGGGACCTCGGGGATCACTTTCTTCAAGGCCACAACTTCATAGAAGTGGTCTTGATGCACCCTTGAGATGAATCTCTCCATCTCCCATGACTCGGAGGTGGAAGCTTTTGCCTTCCCTTTCCTCTTTCTAGAGGTTTCTCCGGCCTTGGATGCCATAAATGGTTATGGAAAAACAAAAAGCAATGCTTTTACCACACCAAACTTAAAAAGTTTGCTCGTCCTCGAGCAAAAGAAGAAAGAAGAGAGTAGAAGAAGAAGAAATGAAGGAGTTGGAGGAGGCTTTGTGGTTCGGCCAAAGGGGAAGAAGTAGTGTTTAGGTTGTATGAAAATGAAGGAGTGAGGAGGGGTTTATATAGGGGTAAAGAGAGGGGTAGGGTTCGGCTATGGGAGGGTGGGTTTGGGAGGAAAGTGTTTTGAATTTGAATGGTGAGGTAGGTGGGGTTTTATGAATGATGGATGTGAGTGGTGAAGAGAAAGATGGGATTTGATAGGTGAAGGATTTTTGGGGAAGAGGTGTTGAGGTGATTGGTGAATGGGTGAAGAAGAGAGAGAGTGGTGGGGTAGGTGGGGATCCTGTGGGGTCCACAGATCCTGAGGTGTCAAGGAAAAGTCACCCCTGCACCAAGTGGCGAGCAAAATTGCTCTTCATGCCAATTCTGGCGTTAAACGCCGGGCTGGTGCCCATTTCTGGCATTTAACGCCAAGTTCATGCCCTTTTCTGGCGTTTAACGCCAGTCTGGTGCCCCTTTCTGGCGTTAAACGCCCAAAATGGTGCCAGACTGGGCGTTAAACGCCCATCTGCTAGCCTTACTGGCGTTTAAACGCCAGCAGGATCTTCCTCCAAGGTGTGCTGTTTTTCTTTCTGTTTTTCTTTCTGTTTTTGCTTTTTCAATTGATTTTGTGACTTCTCATGATCATCAATCTACAGAAAACATAAAGTAACAAAAGAGAATAGATAATATATAACATTGGGTTGCCTCCCAACAAGCGCTTCTTTAATGTCAGTAGCTTGACAGAGGGCTCTCATGGAGCCTCACAGATGCTCAGAGCAATGTTGGAACCTCCCAACACCAAACTTAGAGTTTGAATGTGGGGGTTCAACACCAAACTTAGAAGTTGGTTGTGGCCTCCCAACACCAAACTTAGAGTTTGACTGTGGAGGCTCTGTTTGGCTCTGTTTTGAGAGAAGCTCTTCATGCTTCCTCTCTATGATGACAGAGGGATATCCTTGAGCCTCAAACACAAAGGATTCTCCATTCACTTGAATGATCAATTCTCCTCTATCAACATCAATCACAGCCTTTGCTGTGGCTAGGAAGGGTCTACCAAGGATGATGAATTCATCCATGCACTTCCCAGTCTCTAGGACTATGAAATCAGCAGGGATGTAATGGTCTTCAACTTTTACCAGAACGTCCTCTACAAGTCCATGAGCTTGTTTTCTTGAATTGTCTGCCATCTCTAGTGAGATTTTTGCAGCTTGCACCTTAAAGATCCCTAGCTTCTCCATCACAGAGAGAGGCATGAGGTTGACACTTGACCCTAGGTCACACAAGGCCTTCTTGAAGGTCATGGTGCCTATGGTACAAGGTATTGAAAACTTCCCAGGATCCTATCTTTTTTTGAGGTAATTTCTGCCTAGACAAGTCATCCAGTTCTTTGGTGAGCAAAGGGGGTTCATCCTCCCAAGTCTCATTTCCAAATAACTTGTCATTTAGCTTCATGATTGCTCCAATGTATTTAGCAACTTGCTCTTCAGTGACATACTCATCCTCTTCAGAGGAAGAATACTCATCAGAGCTCATGAATGGCAGAAGTAAGTCCAATGGAATCTCTATGGTCTCATTTTGAGCCTTAGATTCCCATGGTTCCTCATTGGGGAACTCATTGGAGGCCAGTGGACATCCATTGAGGTCTTCCTCAGTGGCGTTCACTGCCTCTTCCTCCTCTCCAAATTCGGCCATGTTGATGGCCTTGCACTCTCCTTTTGGATTTTCTTCTGTATTGCTTGGAAGAGTACTAGGAGGGAGTTCAGTAATTTCTTGCTCAGCTGACCCACTTGTGCCTCCAAATTTCTAATGGAGGACCTTGTTTTAGTCATGAGACTTTGAGTGGTTTTAATTAGATCAGAGACCATGGTTGCTAAGTCAGAGGTGTTCTGCTTAGAACTCTTTGTCTGTTGCTGAGAAGATGATGGAAAAGGCTTGCCACTGCTAAACCTTTTTCTTCCACCATTATTATTGTTGAAACCTTGTTGAGGTCTCTGTTGATCCTTCCATGAGAAATTTGGATGATTTCTCCATGAAGGATTATAGGTGTTTCCATAGGGTTCTCCCATGTAATTCACCTCTTCCATTGAAGGGTTCTCAGGATCATAAGCTTCTTCTTCATATGAAGCCTCCTTAGTACTACCTGGTGCATTTTGCATTCCAGATAGACTTTGAGAAATCATATTGACTTGCTGAGTCAATATTTTGTTCTGAGCCAATATGGCATTCAGAGTGTCAATCTCAAGAACTCCTTTCTTCTGATTTGTCCCTTTGTTCACAGGATTTCTTTCAGAAGTGTACATGAATTGGTTATTTGCAACCATTTCAATTAGTTCTTGAGCTTCTGTAGGCATCTTCTTCAGATGAAGAGATCCTCCAGCAGAGCTATCCAAAGACATCTTGGACAGTTCAGAGAGACCATCATAGAAAATACCTATGATGCTCCATTCAGAAAGCATGTCAGAGGGACACTTTCTGATTAATTGTTTGTATCTTTTCCAAACTTCATAGAGGGATTCTCCTTCCTTCTGTCTGAAGGTTTGGACTTCCACTCTAAGCTTACTCAATTTTTGAGGTGGAAAGAACTTTGCCAAGAAGGCATTGACTAGCTTTTCCCAAGAGTTCAGGCTTTCTTTAGGTTGTGAGTCCAACCATATCCTAGCTCTGTCTCTTACAGCAAAAGGGAATAGCATAAGTCTATAGACCTCAGGATCAACCCCATTAGTCTTGACAGTGTCACAGATTTGCAAGAATTCAGCTAAAAACTGATGAGGATCTTCCAATGGAAGTCCATGGAACTTGCAATTCTATTGCATTAGAAAAACTAATTGAGGCTTAAGCTCAAAGTTGTTTGCTCCAATGGCAGGGATAGAGATGCTTCTCCCAAAGAAGTCGGGAGTAGGTGCAGTAAAGTCACCCAGCACCTTCCTTGCATTGTTGGCATTGTTGTTGTTTTCGGCTGCCATGGGTTCTTCTTCTTTGAAGATTTCTGTTAGGTCCTCTACAGAGAATTGTGCCTTAGCTTCTCTTAGCTTTCGCTTCAAGGTCCTTTCAGGTTCAGGGTCAGCCTCAACAAGAATGCTTTTGTCTTTGCTCCTGCTCATATGAAAGAGAAGAGAACAAGAAAATATGGAATCCTCTATGTCACAGTATAGAGATTCCTTGAGGTGTCAGAGGAAAAGAAAAATAGAAAGCAGAAGTAGAAAATTCGAACTTATCAAAGAAGATGGAGTTCGAATTGTGCATTAAGGAATAGTGTTAGTCCATAATTAGAAGGATGTGAGAAAAGGGGAAGAAATTTTCGAAAATTAAGTAAAAGATTTTGAAAACATTTTGAAAAACACTAATTGATTTTCGAAAACCAATGGTGGAAAAGAAATCAAGTGATTTTTGAAAAAGATTTTGAAATTAGAAAGTAAAAAGATTTGATTGAAAACTATTTTTGAAAAAGATGTGATTAAAAAGATATGATTGGTTTAAGAAAATGTAATTGAGAAGATATGATTTGAAAAACATTTTAAAAAGATTTGATTTTCAAAATTAATGACTTGGCTAACAAGAAAAGATATGATTCAAACATTAAACCTTTCTCAACAGAAAAGGCAACATACTTGAAATGTTGAATCAAATCATTAATTGATAGCAAGTATCTTTGAAAATAGAAAGAAATTGATTTTGAAAACATGTGATTGAAAAGATATGATTTGAAAAAGATTTGATTTTGAAAAAATATTGAGAACTTGAAAAAAATTGAATTGAAAACAAAATCTTCCCTCTTGTGCCATCCTGGCGTTAAACGCCCAGAATGGTGCACATTCTGGCGTTTAACGCCCAAATTACTACCCTTTTGGGCGTTAAACGCCCAGCCAGGCACCCTGGCTGGCGTTTAAATGCCAGTTTGCCCTTCTTCACTGAGCGTTTTGAACGCCCAACTTTTTCTGTGTGATTCCTCTGCTGAATGTTCTGAATCTTCAATCCTCTGTATTATTGACTTGAAAAGACATAAATTAAAAATATTTTTGGATTTTTAATAATGAGGAATAATCAAAATGCAACTAAAATCAAATAACAATGCATGCAAGACACCAAACTTAGCAGTTTGAATACCGCTGACACTAACAAGATGAGAATGCATATGAGACATATAAACACTCAAGTCAAGAGAATTTAAAAATCAGAGCAATGAAATCATCAAGAACAACTTGAAGATTAATGAAGACACATGCATGACTGCAAAAAGAACAGAAGCATGCAATTGACATCAAACTTAACATGAGACTCTAGACTCAACAAGAAACATAAAATATTTTTGGTTTTTATGATTTTGTAAATTTTTTTTTGGATTTTTTGAAAATTAAGTGGAAAAGAAAATAAAGGTATCAAAATTCTTAATGAGAATTCCAGGAATCATGCAATGTTAGTCTAAGACTCCGGTCCAGGAATTAGACATGGCTTCATAGCCAGCCAAGCTTTCAAAAAAAGCTCCGGTCCAAAACACTAGACATGGCCAATGGCCAGCCAAGCCTTAGCAGATCACTACTCCAACAGCAAGATTAATAGAAATCAACAAGCTCTTGTGATGATAAGTTGAAACCTCGGTCCAATAAAATTAGACATGGCTTCACAGCCAGCCAGACTTCAACAGATCATCATGAAACTCTAGAATTCATTCTTAAGAATTCTGAAAAAAATACCTAATCTAAGCAACAAGATGAACCGTCAGTTGTCCAAACTCAACAATCCCCGGCAACGGCGCCAAAAACTTGGTGCACGAAATTGTGATCAATACTTTTCACAACTCAAATAATCCCCGGTGATGAATCCAAAAACTTGGTGTTCAATACCATGGCATAAACACAACTTCGCACAACTAACCAGCAAGTGTACTGGGTCGTCCAAGTAATAAACCTTACGCGAGTAAGGGTCGATCCCACAGAGATTGTTGGTATGAAGCAAGCTATGGTCACCTTGTAAATCTTAGTCAGGCAAACTCAAATGGTTATGGATGATGTATGAATAAAACATAAAGATAAAGATAGCGATACTTGTGCAATTCATTAGTGGGAATTTCAGATAAGCGTATAGAGATGCTGTGTTCCTTCCGTCTCTCTGCTTTCCTACTGTCTTCATCCAATCCTTCTTACTCCTTTCCATGGCAAGCTGTATGTAGGGTTTCACTGTTGTCAGTGGCTACCTCCCATCCTCTCAGTGAAAATGTTCAACGCACCCTGTCACGGCACGGCTATTCATCTGTCGGTTCTCAATCAGGTTGGAATAGAATCTAGTGATTCTTTTGCGTCTGTCACTAACGCCCAGCCCTCAGGAGTTTTAAGCTCGTCACAGTCATTCAATCATTGAATCCTACTCAGAATACCACAGACAAGGTTTAGACCTTCCGGATTCTCTTGAATGCAGCCATCAATTCTAGCTTATACCACGAAGATTCCGATTAAAGAATCCAAGAGATATCCACCCAATCTAAGGTAGAACGGAGGTGATTGACAGTCACACGTTCATAGGTGAGAATGATGATGAGTGTCACGGATCATCAGATTCATCAAGTTGAAGAACAAGTGATATCTTAGAACAAGAACAAGCAGAATTGAATAGAAGAACAATAGTAATTGCATTAATACTCGAGGTACAGCAGAGCTCCACACCTTAATCTATGGTGTGTAGAAACTCCACCGTTGAAAATACATAAGAACAAGGTCTAGGCATGGCCGTGAGGCCAGCCCCCAAAACGTGATCAAAAGATCTAAAATGATCCAAAGATGATCAAAGATCCAGAGCCCTAAATACAATAGTAAAAGGTCCTACTTATAGAGAACTAGTAGCCTAGGGTTTACAGAAATGAGTAAATGACATAAAAATCCACTTTCGGGCCCACTTGGTGTGTTCTTGGGCTGAGCATTGAAGCATTTTCGTGTAGAGACTCTTCTTGGAGTTAAACGCCAGCTTTTGTGCCAGTTTGGGCGTTTAACTCCCATCCTTGTGCCAGTTCCGGCGTTTATCGCTGGGAATTCTGATGGTGACTTTGAACGCCGGTTTGGGCCATTAATTCTTGGGCAAAGTATGGACTATCATATATTGCTGGAAAGCCCAGGATGTCTACTTTCTAACGCCGTTGAGAGCGCGCCAATTGGGCATCTGTAGCTCCAGAAAATCCACTTCGAGTGCAGGGAGGTCAGAATCTAACAGCATCTGCAGTCCTTTTTAGTCTCTAAATCAGATTTTTGCTCAAGTCCCTCAATTTCAGCCAGAAAATACCTGAAATCACAGAAAAACACACAAACTCATAGTAAAGTCCAGAAAAGTGAATTTTAACTAAAAACTAATAAAAATATACTAAAAACTAACTAAAACATACTAAAAACAATGCCAAAAAGCGTACAAATTATCCGCTCATCAGTGTCCTTGCACGTGGCTACCCTCCCCTCTCCATCCTTTCGTCGTCACTCCTGAAGGGTCCACCCCAATCGTCACTGCTGGACTAGGTCTACCCAGATCCTCCCCTAGCTCTTGTCTCCACTCTAACCGACTCGCAGAACACCCGAGGTCACGAACTTTGGCGCCGTCTGTGGGGACCTCGCGTAGACATGGATTGGCTGCCTACGTTGGAGGAGCTCTACGAGGCAGGAGGGGCTTGCTTAAGCAGGGCGAGCTCCACAGCTCAGTCTCGCGAGCGGTCATGATCAGAGACCCAACAAGATCGACTGATTTACACTAAGACTCCCGAGAGACGCCCTTTTGGGGGTACAGGAGGTGATAGCACCAAGATTATGCAGGGACTTAGGCACAGAGTCTAGAACCTAGAAAGGGAGCTGGCATCGAGGGATCGCCACTACCACGACCCCAGCCCTTCCCGAACTTGCTCCCCCTCGACAAGGATGAAAAGTCAAGAAAGAAGCTCAACAAGGAAAGAGGAAGAAGACCACACCCGAATGGTCTCCCAAACTACCCGTGGCAGATCGAAAAACCGCAAAGAAACCTGAAGGGAGTAGGCCAGGAAACAGCCAGACCCCGTTATCATGGGGTCCACCCCCTTCCATCTCACGATCCTCAAGGTCCGGCTACCGAGAAACTTCGATAAGCCCACAGACATGAGGTATGATGGAACGAAGGACCCCTAAGAACATTTGACGGCCTTTGAGGCCAGAATGAATTTGGAAGGAGTAGGTGATGCAATAAGGTGCCATGCATATCCGGTAACTCTAGCGGGCCCAGTAATCCGATGGTTCAATGCACTCCCACAAGAGTCCATCACGACCTTTATAGATATCTCTCGTGGCTTCCTAGTGCGGTTCACCACATGCATAGTCAAGGCTAAGCACACAATCATCCTGCTAGGGGTCACCCAAAGAAGTGGAGAACCAACCAAGAAATTCTTGGACAGGTTCAATGACGAATGTCTTGAAATTGACGGCTTAACCGACTCAGTGGCCAGCCTCTGTTTGACAAACGGTTTGCTGAATGAAGACTTCAGGAAATACCTTACCACTAATCCTGTATAGACCATGCAGGAAATCCAGAATGTAGCAAAGGAATACATCAACAATGAGGAGGTTAGCCAGGTAGTGGCAGCCAATAAACGGCATCCCCTAAACCACAGACAAACCAAGAAAAATGCCCAAGGAGGGGACCTCGGGGAAGCAATCTAAGCCGTTTCCCCGGCTAGGAAGGTTTACCAATTACACCCCACTCACAGAACCCATAGTGGAGGTATACCAATAGATAGCCAACAAAGGAATCCTGTCCAGACTCCGACAATTGAAAGAAAGAATAGGCGGGAACAAGAACCTATGCTGTGACTACCACAAGGGGTTCGCCCATAAGACTCAAGACTGCTTCGACTTGAAAGACGTCCTAGAGCAAGCCATCCGAGAGGGTAAGCTGACCGAGTTCTCCCGGTTCATAAGGGAACCAAGGAGGCGCGAGTGAGAGTGCTCAGACGAAGAATTAAAAGTGAGAGGCGCTGAGATAGGAACCCTAAAGAGAATTAAAATTTACAATTTAGTCCCCATCGTTCAAAAAGTGTTTGATTTAACAGAATATTCTCATCATATTCTCTATTTTAACAGAATATTATCAGTAAATTCTAAGAATATTCTGTTAAATCAACACTTTTTGATTGGCTAAGACTAAATTACAAATTTTAATTCTCTTTAGGGACCCAATTACAAACTTTTAAAGTATAGGGACCAATTTGCAATTTCACTGAAAGTGTAGGGACCAACTATGTAATTTAAAAAAAATAGTATACAATTAATTAGATTTAGATTTAAACTTTTAAATTAGGTTTTAGAGAGAATCATTCTATTTTCTCTTTAAGATTTTTTTCTTTTTCTTAGATTTGGCTTTTATAGTTAATTTTTTGCGCTTTCTCTTTGATTTCAGCAACAATTTATGCTTCTAAAGTTGATTTTCTCAATTCCAAGTAGTGTGTCTTCTACTTCTTAAAAAAATTAGACTTAAAATCAAGAAAGAAAGTCTCCTTAAATAGTTTGCTTTTATTTACTTTTATCTCTTATTATTGCTATTGAAATCTTGATTTTATTGTGTTATTAGATCAATTTTAATATATTAATTATATATGAGTTTCTCTATTTTAATGTTCAATTGAGTTATTATTGATTTTTTTTGTTCAATTGTTAAAGTTGAGCTTATAAACTCTTAGGGTTCATTTGATTTGCGTTTTTATTTTTGTTAGGTACCAGACAAATGACACAATAAAATATATAGATGAAAAAATTAAAAATTTGTATGAAATAACTTTTTTTGAGAATTACAACTTCTCTCTATCACGAGATTACAATAACACTCTCTCTTAACAAAAGGAGAATATACCTCTCTCTATATATAAGAGAAAACCTCTCAAAGAAAAAATTCTCTATGTAACTCAATGCTACTATTATTCTTGTTGGATGAATTGATTGAAATGAATTAAGAAAAAACTCAATTTTTAACTGAGTCTCTTCAATATGAATCATCCATCAATTAGAGGTATATAATTCTTCTCTTTTTCAACCATTAAAATTCTATAGTTATAGAATAGAATTGTTTATTACCTTTCATTTTATTTAGTTATTATTTATTTATTTTCTAAAATTACCTTTACTAATTTTTACAATCTCCTACTTAAAGCTAATTTTGGCATATTTTCAAAATTCATGTTGCTCATGTATTCGATAGGCCATATGAGAATCTACACTATTCAAACTTTTCAGGGTTGATTGGTTTTGTTATGGAATCTACCAGGTTATCTTTAGTGTGAATATTCTGCATATCAACACTCCCTTCTTCTACTACTTTCTGAACAAAGTGATATTGTATTCCAATGTGTTTTATCCTTGAATGAAAAGTAGGATTTCTTGCAATGTGCAAGGCACTCTGACTATCACAATACACAGGAATCTTCTATTGTTTCTGCCCGAATTTCTCTATCAACCTTTGGATCCAAATAGCTTCCTTGCATGCTTGTATAGCTACCATATATTCAGCTTCTGTAGTAGAAAGAGCTACAACAGTCTGTAATTTAGATAGTGGTGGGCGAAATTGTGATCATCAATGGTGCCATCAACATGGTACGCTCAATTGCAATCTCAACTATTTATCACAACTTCGCACAACTAACCAGCAAGTGTACTGGGTCGTCCAAGTAATAAACCTTACGCGAGTAAGGGTCGATCCCAAGAGATTGTTGGTATGAAGCAAGCTATGGTCACCTTGTAAATCTTAGTCAGGCAAACTCAAATGGTTATGAATGATGTATGAATAAAACATAAACATAAAGATAGAGATACTTATGTAATTCATTGGTGAGAATTTCAGATAAGCGAATGGAGATGCTTTGTCCCTTCCGTCTCTCTGCTTTTCTACTGTCTTCATCCAATCCTTCTTACTCCTTTCCATGGCAAGCTATATGTTGGGCATCACCGTTGTCAGTGGCTACAGTCCCGTCCTCTCAGTGAAAATGTTCAACGCACCCTGTCACGGCACGGCTATTCATCTGTCGGTTCTCAATCAGGTTGGAATAGAATCCGGTGATTCTTTTGCGTCTGTCACTAACGCCCAGCCTTCAGGAGTTTGAAGCTCGTCATAGTCATTCAATCATTGAATCCTACTCAGAATACCACAGACAAGGTTTAGACCTTCCGGATTCTCTTGAATGCAGCCATCAATTCTAGCTTATACCACGAAGATTCCGATTAAGGGATCCAAGAGATATCCACTCAATCTAAGGTAGAACGGAGGTGGTTGTCAGGCACACGTTCATAGGTGAGAATGATGATGAGTGTCACGGATCATCACATTCATCAAGTTGAAGAACAAGTGATATCTTAGAACAAGAACAAGTTGAATTGAATAGAAGAACAATAGTAATTGCATTAATACTCGAGGTACAGCAGAGCTCCACACCTTAATCTATGGTGTGTAGAAACTCCACCGTTGAAAATACATAAGAACAAGGTCTAGGCATGGCCGAATGGCCAGCCTCCCAAAGAGGGTTCAATCATAAAAACATGATCAAAAGATGAAAATACAATAGTAAAAGGTCCTACTTATAGAGAACTAGTAGCCTAGGGTTTACAGAGATGAGTAAATGACATAAAAATCCACTTCCGGGCCCAGTTGGTGTGTGCTTGGGCTGAGCATTGAAGCATTTTCGTGTAGAGACTCTTCTTGGAGTTAAACGCCAGCTTTTGTGCCAGTTTGGGTGTTTAACTCCCATTCTTGTGCCAGTTCCGGCGTTTAACGCCGGGCAGTTTTGAGCTGATTTGGAATGCCGGTTTGGGCCATCAAATCTTGAGAAAAGTATAGACTATTAAACATTGTTGGAAAGCCCAGGATGTCTACTTTCCAACGCCGTTAAAAGCGCGCCAATTGGGCTTCTGTAGCTCCAGAAAATCCACTTCGAGTGCAGGGAGGTCAGAATCCAACAGCATCTGCAGTCCTTTTTAGTCTCTGAATCAGAATTTTGCTCAAGTCCCTCAATTTCAGCCAGAAAATACCTGAAATCAAAGAAAAACACACAAACTCATAGTAAAGTCTAGAAAAGTGAATTTTAACTAAAAACTAATAAAAATATACTAAAAACTAACTAAAGCATACTAAAAACATACTAAAAACAATGCCAAAAAGCGTATAAATTATCCGCTCATCACAACACCAAACTTAAATTGTTGCTTGTCCCCAAGCAACTGAAAATCAAATAAGATAAAAAGAAGAGAATATATAATGAATTCCAAAAACATCTATGAAGATCAGTATTAATTAGATGAGCGGGGCTTTTAGCTTTTTGCCTTTGAACACTTTTGGCATCTCACTCTATCCTTTGAAATTCAGAATGATTGGCTTCTTTAGGAACTCAGAATCCAGATAGTGTCATTGATTCTCCTAGTTAAGTATGATGATTCTTGAACACAGCTACTTTATGAGTCTTGGCCGTGGCCCAAAGCACTCTGTCTTCCAGTATTACCACCGGATACATACATGCCACAGACACATAATTGGGTGAACCTTTTCAGATTGTGACTCAGCTTTGCTAGAGTATCCAATTAGAGGTGTTCAGGGTTCTTAAGCACACTCTTTTTGCCTTGGATCACAACTTTATTCTTTCTTTTTCTTTTTTTTCTTTCTTTTCTTTTCTCCTTTTTTTTGTTTTTCTCTCATTTTTTTTCTCTTTTTTTTTGTATTCACTACTTTTTCTTGCTTCAAGAATCATTTTTATGATTTTTCAGATCCTCAGTAACATGTCTCCTTTTTCATCATTCTTTCAAGAGCCAACATTCATGAACAACAAATTCAAAAGACATATGCACTGTTTAAGCATACATTCAGAAAACAAAAGTATTGCCACCACATCAAAATAATTAATCTGTTATAAAATTTAAAATTCATGCAATTCTTCTCTTTTTCAATTAAGAACATTTTTCATTTAAAAAAGGTGATGGATTCATAGGACATTCATAACTTTAAGGCATAGACACTAAGACACTAATGATCATAAGACACAAACATAGATAAACATAAGCACTAAAATTCGAAAAACAGGAAAATAGAGAACAAGGAAGTTAAAGAACGGGTCCACCTTAGTGATGGCGGCTTGTTCTTCTTCTTGAAGATCTTATGGAGTGCTTGAGCTCCTCAATGTCTCTTCCTTGCCTTTGTTGCTCCTCTCTCATGATTCTTTGATCTTCTCTAATTTCATGGATGAGGATGGAGTGTTCTTGGTGGTCCACCCTTAGTTGTCCCATGTTGGAACTCAATTCTCCTAGGGAGGTGTTCAGTTGCTCCCAATAGTTTTGTAGAGGAAAGTGCATCCCTTGAGGCATCTCAGGAATTTGATAATGAGAGGGGTCTCTTGTTTGCTCCATCCTCTTCTTAGTAATGGGCTTGTCCTCATCAATGGGGATGTCTCCCTCTATGTCAACTCCAACTGAATAACAGAGGTGACAAATGAAATGAGGAAAGGCTAACCTTGCCAAGGTAGAGGACTTGTCCGCCACCTTATAAAGTTCTTGGGATATAACCTCATGAACTTCTATTTCTTCTCCAATCATGATGCTATGAATCATGATAGCCCAGTCTATAGTAACTTCGGACCGGTTGCTGGTGCGCGAAATTGTGAACAATACTTTTCACAACTCTCATAATCCCCGGTCATGAACCCCAAGAACTTGGTGTTCAATACCATGGCATTACACAACTTCGCACAACTAACCAACAAGTGCACTGGGTCGTCCAAGTAATAAACCTTACGCGAGTAAGGGTCGATCCCACGGAGATTGTTAGTATGAAGCAAGCTATGGTCATCTTGTAAATCTTAGTTAGGCAAACTCAAATGGATGTATGATGATGAACGAAATAAACATAAAGGTAAAGATAGAGATACTTATGTAATTCATTGGTAGGAACTTCAGATAAGCGCATGAAGATGCCTTCCCTTCCGTCTCTCTGCTTTCCTACTATCTTCATCCAATCCTTCTTACTCCTTTCCATGGCAAGCTCATGTAGGGTTTCACCATTGTCAGTGGCTACCTCCCATCCTCTCAGTGAAAACGTCGCCTATGCTCTGTCACAGCATGGGTAATCAGCTGTCGGTTCTCGGTCAGGCCGGAATAGAATCTATCGATTCTTTTGCGTCTGTCACTAACGCCCCGCCTGCTAGGAGTTTGAAGCACGTCACAGTCATTCAATCATTGAATCCTACTCAGAATACCACAGACAAGGTTAGACCTTCCGGATTCTCTTGAATGCCGCCATCAGTTCTAGCCTATACCACGAAGACTCTGATCTCACGGAATGGTTGGCTCGTTTGTCAGACGAGCACTCGGTTGTCAGGCGATCAACCATGCATCGTGCAATCAGGAATCCAAGAGATATTCACCCAATCGAATGTAGAACGGAGGTGGTTGTCAGTCACACGTTCATAGGTGAGAATGATGATGAGTGTCACGGATCATCACATTCATCAAGTTGAAGAACAAGTGATATCTTAGAACAAGAACAAGCGGAATTGAATGGAAGAACAATAGTAATTGCACTAATACTCGAGGTACAGCAGAGCTCTACACCTTAATCTATGGTGTGTAGAAACTCCACCGTTGAAAATACATAAGAACAAGGTCTAGGCATGGCCGAATGGCCAGCCTCCCAGTGATCTAAGATAGCATAAAAATGAAGATAGCTACCAAAGTCTTTTTTAAATACAATAGTAAAAGGTCCTACTTATAGAGAACTAGTAGCCTAAGATTTACAGAAATGAGTAAATGACATAAAAATCCACTTCCGGGCCCACTTGGTGTGTGCTTGGGCTGAGCAATGAAGCATTTTTGTGTAGAGACTCTTCTTGGAGTTAAACGCCAGCTTTAGTGCCAGTTTGGGCGTTTAACTCCCATTTGGGTGCCAGTTCCAGCGTTTAACGCTGGGATTTCTGAGGGTGACTTTGAACGCCAGTTTGGGCCATCAAATCTTGGGCAAAGTATGGACTATCATATATTGCTTGAAAGCCCAGGATGTCTACTTTCCAACGCCGTTGAGATCGCGCCAATTGGGCTTCTGTAGCTCCAGAAAATCCACTTCGAGTGCAGGGAGGTCAGAATCCAACAGCATCTGCAGTCCTTTTTAGTCTCTGAATCAGATTTTTGCTCAGGTCCCTCAATTTCAGCCAGAAAATACCTGAAATCACAGAAAAACACACAAACTCATAGTAAAGTCCAAAAAAGTGAATTTTAACTAAAAACTAATAAAAATATACTAAAAACTAACTATATTATACCAAAAACATACTAAAAACAATGCCAAAAAGCGTACAAATTATCCGCTCATCACAACACCAAACTTAAATTGTTGCTTGTCCTCAAGCAACTGAAAATCAAATAAGATAAAAAGAAGAGAATATGAAATGAATCCCAAAAACATCTGTGAAGATCAGTATTAATTAGATGAGCGGGGCTTTTAGCTTTTTGCCTCTGAATAGTTTTGGCATCTCACTCTATCCTTTGAAATTCAGAATGATTGGCTTCTTTAGGAACTTAGAATCCAGATAGTGTTATTGATTCTCCTAGTAGAGTATGATGATTCTTGAACATAGCTACTTATTGAGTCTTGGCTGTGGCCCAAAGCACTCTGTCTTCCAGTATTACCACCGGATACATACATGCCACAGACACATAATTGGGTGAACCTTTTCAGATTGTGACTCAGCTTTGCTAAAGTCCCCAATTAGAGGTGTCCAGGGTTCTTAAGCACACTCTTTTTGCCTTGGATCACAACTTTATTTCTTTCTTTTCTCTCTTTTTTTTTCCTTTTTTTTTGAATAGAAATGCTTTTTCTTGCTTCAAGAATCATTGTAATGATTTTTCAGATCCTCAGTAACATGTCTCCTTTTTCATCATTCTTTCAAGAGCCAACATTCATGAACCACAAATTCAAGATACATATACACTGTTTAAGCATACATTCAGAGAACAAAAATATTGCCACCACATCAAAATAATTAAACTATTATAAAATTCAGAATTCATGCAATTCTTTTTCTTTTTCAATTAAGCACGTTTTTATTCAAGAAAGGTGATGGATTCATAGGACATTCATAACTTTAAGGCATAGACACTAAGACACTAATGATCACAAGACACAAACATGGATAAACCTAAGCATAAAATTCGAAAAACAGAAGAATAAAGAACAAGGAAATCAAAGAACGGGTCCACCTTAGTGATGGCGGCTCTTTCTTCCTCTTGAAGATCCTATGGAGTGCTTGAGCTCCTCAATGTCTCTTCCTTGTCTTTGTTGCTCCTCTCTCATGATTCTTTGATCTTCTCTAATTTCATGGAGGATGATGGAGTGTTCTTGGTGCTCCACCCTTAGTTGTCCCATGTTGGAACTCAATTCTCCTAGGGAGGTGTTTAGTTGCTCCCAATAGTTTTGTGGAGGAAAGTGCATCCTTTGAGGAATCTCAGGGATCTCATGATGAGTGGGGTCTCTTGTGTGCTCCATCCTCTTCTTAGTGATGGGCTTGTCCTCATCAATGGGGATGTCTCCCTCTATGTCAACTCCAACTGAATAACAGGTGACAAGTGAGATGAGGGAAGGCTAACCTTGCCAAGGTAGAGGACTTGTCCGTCACCTTATAGAGTTCTTGGGCTATAACCTCATGAACTTCTATTTCTTCTCCAATCATGATGCTATGAATCATGATAGCCCGGTCTATGGTAACTTCGGACCGGTTGCTAGTGGGAATGATTGAGCGTTGGATGAACTCCAACCATCCTCTAGTCACGGGCTTGAGGTCATGCCTTCTCAATTGAACCGGCTTTCCTCTTGAATCTCTCTTCCATTGGGCGCCCTCTTCACATATGACTGTGAGGACTTGGTCCAACCTTTGATCAAAGTTGACCCTTCTAGTGTAAGGATGTTCATCTCCTTGCATCATAGGCAAGTTGAACGCCAACCTTACACTTTCCGGACTAAAATCCAAGTATTTCCCCCGAACCATAGTAAGATAATTCTTTGGATTCGGGTTCACACTTTGGTCATGGTTCTTGGTGATCCATGCATTGGCATAGAACTCTTGAACCATCAAGATTCCGACTTGTTGAATGGAGTTGGTAAGGACTTCCCAACCTCTTCTTCGGATCTCATGTCGGATCTCTGGATATTCACCCTTTTTGAGTGAAAAAGGGACCTCGGGGATCACCTTCTTCAAGGCCACAACTTCATAGAAGTGGTCTTGATGTACCCTTGAGATGAATCTCTCCATCTCCCATGACACGGAGGTGGAAGCTTTTGCCTTCCCTTTCCTCTTTCTAGAGGTTTCTCCGGCCTTGGATGCCATAAATGGTTATGGAAAAACAAAAAGCAATGCTTTTACCACACCAAACTTAAAATGTTTGCTCGTCCTCGAGCAAAAGAAGAAAGAAGAGAGTAGAAGAAGAAGAAATGAGGAAGAAGGGAATGGCTTTGTGTTCGGCCAAAGGGGAGGAAAATGGTGTTTAGGATGTGTGAAAATGAAGGAGTGAAGGAGGGTTTATATAGGAGAGGCGGATGGGAGGGTTCGGCCATTTGAGGGTGGGTTTGGGTGGGAAGGTGGTTTGAATTTGAATGGTGAGGTAGGTGGGGTTTTATGAAGGATGGATGTGAGTGGTGAAGAGAAAGATGGGACTTGATAGGTGAAGGGTTTTTTGGGGAAGAGGTGTTGAGGTGATTGGTCAAGAAGAGAGAGAGTGGTAGGGTAGGTGGGGATCCTGTGGGGTCCACAGATCCTGAGGTGTCAAGGAAAAGTCATCCCTGCACCAAATGGCAAATAAAATCACGTTTTTAGCCATTTCTGGTGTTAAACGCCGGGCTGGTGCCCATTTCTGGCATTTTACGCCAGCTTCTTGCCCCTTTCTGGCGTTTAACGCCAGTCTGGTGCCCCTTTCTGGCGTTAAACGCCCAGAATGGTGCCAGACTGGGCGTTAAACGCCCAACAGCTAACCTCACTGGCGTTTAAATGCCAGTGGGTGCGTCCTCCAGGGTGTGCTGTTTTTCTTCCTGTTTTTCATTCTGTTTTTGCTTTTTTTTTTTTTCATTAATTTTGTGACTTCTCATGATCATCAACCTACAAAAAAAAAGATAAAATAACAAAAGAAAATAGATAAAATATAACATTGGGTTGCCTCCCAACAAGCGCTTCTTTAATGTCAGTAGCTTGACAGAGGACTCTCATGGAGCCTTACAGATGCTCAGAGCCATGTTGGAACCTCCCAACACCAAACTTAGAGTTTGAATGTGGGGGTTCAACACCAAACTTAGAGTTTGGTTGTGGCCTCCCAACACCAAACTTAGAGTTTGACTGTGGGGGCTCTGTTTGGCTCTGCTTTGAGAGAAGCTCTTCATGCTTGCTCTCCATGATGACAGAGGGATATCCTTGGGCCTTAAACACCAAAGATTCTTCATTCACTTGAATGATCAACTCTCCTCTATCAACATCAATCACAGCTTTTGCTGTGGCTAGGAAGGGTCTGCCAAGGATGATGGATTCATCCATGCACTTCCCAGTCTCTAGGACTATGAAATTAGTAGGGATGTAATGGTCTTCAACTTTAACCAAAACATCCTCTACAAGTCCATGGGCTTGTTTTCTCGAGTTGTCTGCCATCTCTAGTGAGATTTTTGCAGCTTGCACCTCAGAGATCCCTAACTTCTCCATTACAGAGAAAGGCATGAGGTTTACACTTGACCCTAAGTCACACATGGCCTTCTTGAAGGTCATGGTGCCTATGGTACAAGGTATTGAAAACTTCCCAGGGTCCTGTCTCTTTTGAGGCAGTTTCTGCCTAGACAAGTAATACAGTTCTTTGGTGAGCAAAGGGGGTTCATCCTCCCAAGCCTCATTTCCAAATAACTTGTCATTTAGCTTCATGATTGCTCCAAGGTATTTAGCAACTTGCTCTTCAGTGACATACTCATCCTCTTCAGAGGAAGAATACTCATCAGAGCTCATGAATGGCAGAAGTAAGTCCAATGGAATCTCTATGGTCTCAGTTTGAGCCTCAGATTCCCATGGTTCCTCATTGGGGAACTCATTGGAGGCCAGTGGATGTCCAGTGAGGCCTTCCTCAGTGGCGTTCACTGCCTCTTCTTCCTCCCAAAATTCGGCCATGTTGATGGCCTTGCACTCTCCTTTTGGATTTTCTTCTGTATTGCCTGGGAGAGTACTAGGAGGGAGTTCAGTAATTTTCTTGCTCAGCTGACCCACTTGTCCTTCCAAATTTCTGATGGAAGACCTTGTTTCAGTCATGAAACTTTGAGTGGTTTTGATTAGATCAGAGACCATGGGTGCTAAGTCAAGGTATTCTGCTTAGAGCTCTCTGTCTGTTGCTGAGAAGATGATGGAAAAGGTTTGCTATTGCTAAACCTGTTTCTTCCACGATTATTGTTATTGAAACCTTGTTGAGGTCTCTGTTGTTCCTTCCATGAAAGATTTGGATGATTCCTCCATGAAGGATTATAGGTGTTTCCATAGGGTTCTCCCATGTAATTCACCTCTTCTATTGAAGGGTTCTCAGGATCATAAGCTTCTTCCTCAGATGAAGCTTCCTTAGTACTGCTTGGTGCATTTTGCATTCTAGACAGACTTTGAGAAATTATATTGACTTGTTGAGTCAATATTTTATTCTGAGCCAATATGGCATTCAGAGTGTCAATCTCAAGAACTCCTTTCTTCTGACTAGTCCCATTGTTCACAGGATTTCTTTCAGAAGTGTACATGAATTGGTTATTTGCAACCATTTCAATCAGTTCTTGAGCTTCAGTAGGCGTCTTCTTCAGATGAAGAGATCCTCCTACAGAGCTATCCAAAGACATCTTGGATAGTTCAGAGAGACCATCATAGAAAATACCTATGATGCTCCATTCAGAAAGCATATCAGAAGGACATTTTCTGATTAATTGTTTGTATCATTCCCAAGCTTCATAGAGGGATTCTCCTTCCTTCTGTCTGAAGGTTTGGACTTCCACTCTAAGCTTACTCAATTTTTGAGGTGGAAAGAACTTTGCCAAGAAGGCATTGACTAGCTTTTCCCAAGAGTCCAGGCTTTCTTTAGGTTGAGAGTCCAACCATATTCTAGCTCTGTCTCTTACAGCAAAAGGGAATAGCATAATTCTGTAGACCTCAGGGTAAACCCCATTGGTCTTAACAGTGTCACAGATTTGCAAGAATTCAGCTAAAAACTGATGAGGATCTTCCAATGGAAGTCCATGGAATTTGCAATTCTGTTGCATTAGAGAAACTAATTGAGGCTTAAGCTCAAAGTTGTTTGCTCTAATGGCAGGGATAGAGATGCTTCTCCCATAGAAGTCGGGAGTAGGTGCAGCAAAGTCACCCAGCACCTTCCTTGCATTGTTGGCATTGTTGTTGTTTTCGGCTGCCATGTGTTCTTCTTCTTTGAAGAATTCGTTCAGGTCCTTTAAAGAGAGTTGTGCTTTGGCTTCTCTTAGCTTTCTCTTCAAGGTCCTTTCAGGTTCAGGGTCAGCTTCAACAAGAATGCTTTTGTCTTTGCTCCTGCTCATAAGAAAGAGAAGAGAACAAGAAAATGTGGAATCCTCTATGTCACAGTATAGAGATTCCTTGAAGTGTCAGAGGAAGAGAAAGGTAGAAGACAGGAGTAGAAAATTCGAACTTATCAAAGAAGATGGAGTTCGAATTTTTGCATTAAAGAATAGTGTTAGTCCATAAATAGAAGGATGTGAGAAGAAGGGAAGTGATTTTCGAAAATTAAGTGAAAAATTTTGAAAGTATTTTTGAAAAACATTACTTAATTTTCGAAAATGAAAGTTGAAAAGAAATCAAGTGATTTTTGAAAAAAGATTTTGAAATTAGAAATCAAGAAGATTTGATTGAAAACTATTTTGAAAAAGATGTGATTAAGAAAATATGATTGGTTTTAAAAAGATGTGATTGAGAAGATGTGATTTGAAAAACATTTTAGAAAGATTTGATTTTGAAAGTTAAAAACTTGACTAACAAGAAAAGATATGATTCAAACATTAAACCTCTCTCAACAGAAACGGCAACATACTTGAAACGTTGAATCAAATCATTAATTGGTAGCAAGTATCTTTGAAAATGGAAAGAAATTGATTTTGAAAAAGATTTGATTGAAAAATTGATTTGAAAAAGATTTGATTGTGAAAAGATTTTGAAAACTTAAAAGAAATTTAATTTGAAAACAAAATCTTCCCCCTTTAGCCATCCTGGCGTTAAACGCCCAGAATGGTGCACATTCTGGCGTTTAACGCCCAAAATTATACCTCTTTGGGCGTTAAACGCCCAACCAGGTACCCTGGCTGGCGTTTAAACGCCAGTCTGTCCTTCTTTACTGGGCGTTTTGAACGCCCAGCTTTTTCTGTGTAATTCCTCTGCTGTATGTTCTGAATCTTCAATTCTCTGTATTATTGACTTGAGAAGACACAAATTAAAAATATTTTTTGGATTTTTAATAATCAAAATGCAACAAGAATTAAATAACAATGCATGCAAGACACCAAACTTGGCAGTTTGTATACTACTGACACTAACAAAATGCATATGAGACACATAAACACTCAAGTCAATTGAATTCAAAGATCAAAATAAGAAATCATCAAGAATTGCTTGAAGATTCTTAAGACACATGAATGAATGCATGCAATTGACACCAAACTTAAGATGAGACACTGGACTCAAACAAGAAAATTTTTTTTGGATTTTATGATTTTGTAAATTTTTTTTTCGAAAATCTAATGGAAAAAAGGTATCAAAATTCTTAATGAGAATTCCAGGAATCAGTGCAATGCTAGTCTAAGACTCCGGTCCAGGAATTAGACATGGCTTCACAGCCAGCCAAGCTTTCAAAGAAAGCTTCGGTCCAAAACTCTAAACATGGCCAATGGCCAGCCAAGCCTTAGCAGATCACTGCTCCAAAAGCAAGATTGATAAAAATCAATAAGCTCTTTGTGATGATAAGTTGAAACCTCGGTCCAATGAGATTAGACATGGCTTCTCAGCCAGCCAGATTTCAACAATTCATCATGAAACTCTAGAATTCCTCTTCAAGAATTTCGAAAAAAAAAATACCTAATCTAAGCAACAAGATGAACCTTCAGTTGTCCAAACTCAACAATCCTTGGCACTGATGTTACCAAAAGCTTGCTCAAAACTTGAACAATCCCCGGCAACGGCGCCAAAAACTTGGTGCGCGAAATTGTGAACAATACTTTTCACAACTCTCATAATCCCCGGTCATGAACCCCAAGAACTTGGTGTTCAATACCATGGCATTACACAACTTCGCACAACTAACCAGCAAGTGCACTGGGTCGTCCAAGTAATAAACCTTACGCGAGTAAGGGTCGATCCCACGGAGATTGTTAGTATGAAGCAAGCTATGGTCATCTTGTAAATCTTAGTTAGGCAAACTCAAATGGATGTATGATGATGAACGAAATAAACATAAAGGTAAAGATAGAGATACTTATGTAATTCATTGGTAGGAACTTCAGATAAGCGCATGAAGATGCCTTCCCTTCCGTCTCTCTGCTTTCCTACTGTCTTCATCCAATCCTTCTTACTCCTTTCCATGGCAAGCTCATGTAGGGTTTCACCATTGTCAGTGGCTACCTCCCATCCTCTCAGTGAAAACGTCGCCTATGCTCTGTCACAGCATGGGTAATCAGCTGTCGGTTCTCGGTCAGGCCGGAATAGAATCCATCGATTCTTTTGCGTCTGTCACTAACGCCCCGCCTGCTAGGAGTTTGAAGCACGTCACAGTCATTCAATCATTGAATCCTACTCAGAATACCACAGACAAGGTTAGACCTTCCGGATTCTCTTGAATGCCGCCATCAGTTCTAGCCTATACCACGAAGACTCTGATCTCACGGAATGGTTGGCTCGTTTGTCAGACGAGCACTCGGTTGTCAGGCGATCAACCATGCATCGTGCAATCAGGAATCCAAGAGATATTCACCCAATCGAATGTAGAATGAAGGTGGTTGTCAGTCACACGTTCATAGGTGAGAATGATGATGAGTGTCACGGATCATCACATTCATCAAGTTGAAGAACAAGTGATATCTTAGGACAAGAACAAGCGGAATTGAATGGAAGAACAATAGTAATTGCATTAATACTCGAGGTACAGCAGAGCTCCACACCTTAATCTATGGTGTGTAGAAACTCCACCGTTGAAAATACATAAGAACAAGGTCTAGGCATGGCCGAATGGCCAGCCTCCCAGTGATCTAAGATAGCATAAAAATGAAGATAGCTACCAAAGTCTTTTTTTAAATACAATAGTAAAAGGTCCTACTTATAGAGAACTAGTAGCCTAAGGTTTACAGAAATGAGTAAATGACATAAAAATCCACTTCCGGGCCCACTTGGTGTGTGCTTGGGCTGAGCAATGAAGCATTTTCATGTAGAGACTCTTCTTGGAGTTAAACGCCAGCTTTAGTGCCAGTTTGGGCGTTTAACTCCCATTTGGGTGCCAGTTCCAGCGTTTAACGCTGGGATTTCTGAGGGTGACTTTGAACGCCAATTTGGGCCATCAAATCTTGGGCAAAGTATGGACTATCATATATTGCTGGAAAGCCCAGGATGTCTACTTTCCAACGCCGTTGAGAGCGCGCCAATTGGGCTTCTGTAGCTCCAGAAAATCCACTTCGAGTGCAGGAAGGTCAGAATCTAACAGCATCTGCAGTCCTTTTTAGTCTCTGAATCAGATTTTTGCTCAGGTCCCTCAATTTCAGCCAGAAAATACCTGAAATCACAGAAAAACACACAAACTCATAGTATAGTCCAGAAAAGTGAATTTTAACTAAAAACTAATAAAAATATACTAAAAACTAACTATATCATACCAAAAACATACTAAAAACAATGCCAAAAAGCGTACAAATTATCCGCTCATCAGTTGCTAGTGGGAATGATTGAGCGTTGGATAAACTCCAACCATCTCCTAGCCACAGGCTTGAGGTCATGCCTTCTCAATTGAACCGGCTTTCCTCTTGAATCTCTCTTCCATTGGGCGCCCTCTTCACAAATGACTGTGAGGACTTGGTCCAACCTTTGATCAAAGTTGACCCTTCTAGTGTAAGGGTGTTCATCTCCTTGCATCATGGGCAAGTTGAATGCCAACCTTACATTTTCCGGACTAAAATCCAAGTATTTCTCCCGAACCATTGTAAGCCAATTCTTTGGGTCCGGGTTCATACTTTGATCATGGTTCTTGGTGATCCATGCATTGGCATAGAACTCTTGAACCATTAAGATTCCGACTTGTTGAATGGAGTTGGTACCCAACCTCTTCTTCGGATCTCATGTCGGATCTCCGGATATTCACTCTTTTTGAGTTTGAAAGGGACCTCGGGGATCACCTTCTTCAAGGCCACAACTTCATAGAAGTGGTCTTGATGCACCCTTGAGATGAATCTCTCCATCTCCCATGACTCGGAGGTGAAAGCTTTTGCCTTCCCTTTTCTCTTTCTAGAGGTTTCTCCGGCCTTGGATGCCATAAATGGTTATGGAAAAATAAAAAGCAATGCTTTTACCACACCAAACTTAAAAGGTTTGCTCGTCCTCGAGCAAAAGAGAAAAGAAAAGAGTAGAAGAAGAAGAAATGAAGGAGATGGAAATGGCCTTGTGGTTCGGCCAAAGGGAGAGAAGTAGTGTTTAGGGTGTGTGAAAATGAAGGAGTGAAGATGGGTTTTTATAGGGATGTGGTTTGAATTTGAATGGTGATTTAGGTGGGGTTTTATGAAGGATGGATGTGAGTGGTGAAGAGAAAGATGGGGTTTGATAGGTGAAGGGTTTTTGGGGAAGAGGTGTTGAGGTGATTGGTGAATGGGTGAAGAAGAGAGAGTGGTGGGGTAGGTGGGGATCCTGTGGGGTCCACAGATCCTGAGGTGTCAAGGAAAAGTCATCCCTGCACCAAGTGGCGAGCAAAATTGCTCCCTATGCCAATTCTGGCATTAAACGCCGGGCTGGTGCCCATTTCTGGCGTTTAACACCAAGTTCTTGCCCTTTTCTGGCGTTTAACGCCAATTTGATGTCCCTTTCTGGCGTTAAACGCCCAGAATGGTGCCAGACTGGGTGTTAAATGCCCATCTGCTAGCCTTACTGGCGTTTAAACGCCAGCAAGTTCTCCTCCAGGGTGTGCTGTTTTTCTTTCTGTTTTTCTTTCTATTTTTGCTTTTTCAATTGATTTTGTGACTTCTCATGATCATCAACCTACAGAAAACATAAAATAACAAAGGAAAATAGATAAAATATAACATTGGGTTGCCTCCCAACAAGCGCTTCTTTAATGTCAGTAGCTTGACAGTGGGCCCTCGTGGAGCCTCATAGATGCTCAGAGTAATGTTGGAACCTCCCAACACCAAACTTAGAGTTTGAATGTGGGGGTTCAACACCAAACTTAGAAGTTGGTTGTGGCCTCCCAACACCAAACTTAGAGTTTGACTGTGGGGGCTCTGTTTGACTCTGTTTTGAGAGAAGCTCATCATGCTTCCTCTCCATGGTGACAGAGGAATATCCTTGAGCCTTAAACACAAAGGATTCTTCATTCACTTGAATGATCAATTCTCCTCTGTCCACATCAATCACAACCTTTGCTGTGGCTAAGAAGGGTCTGCCAAGGATGATGGATTCATCCATGCACTTCCCAGTCTCTAGGACTATGAAATCAGCAGGGATGTAATGGTCTTCAACCTTTACCAGAACATCCTCTACGAGTCCATAAGCTTGTTTTCTTGAATTGTCTGCCATCTCTAGTGAGATTTTTGCAGCTTGCACCTCAAGGATCCCTTGCTTCTCCATTACAGAGAGAGGCATGAGGTTTACACTTGACCCTAGGTCACACAAGGCCTTCTTGAAGGTCATGGTGCCTATGGCACAAGGTATTGAGAACTTCCCAGGATCTTGTCTCTTTTGAGGTCGTTTCTGCCTAGACAAGTCATCTAATTCTTTGGTGAGCAAAGGGGGTTCATCCTCCCAAGTCTCATTACCAAATAACTTGTCATTTAGCTTCATGATTGCTCCAAGGTATTTAGGAACTTGCTCTTCAGTGACATACTCATCCTCTTCAGAGGAAGAATACTCATCAGAGCTCATGAATGGCAGAAGTAAATTCAATGGAATCTCTATGGTCTCAGTAGGAGCCTCAGATTCCCATGGTTCCTCATTAGGGAACTCATTGGAGACCAGTGGACATCTATTGAGGTCTTCCTCAGTGGCGTTCACTGCGTCTCCCTCCTCGCCAAATTCGGCCATGTTGATGGCCTTGCACTCTCCTTTTGGATTTTCTTCTGTATTGCTTGGAAGAGTACTAGGAGGGAGTTCAGTAATTTTCTTGCTCAGCTGACCCACTTGTGCCTCCAAATTTCTAATGGAGGATCTTGTTTCAGTCATGAAACTTTGAGTGGTTTTGATTAGATCAGAGACCATGGTTGCTAAGTCAGAGTGGTTCTGCTTAGAATTCTCTGTCTGTTGCTGAGAAGATGATGGAAAAGGCTTGCCATTGCTAAACCTGTTTCTTCCACCATTATTGTTGTTGAAACCTTGTTGAGGTCTCTGTTGATCCTTCCATGAAAGATTTGGATGATTTTTCCATGAAGGATTATAGGTGTTTCCATAGGGTTCTCCCATGTAATTCACCTCTTCCATTGAAGGGTTCTCAGGATCATAAGCTTCTTCTTTAGATGAAGTGTCCTTAGTACTGCCTGGTGCATTTTGCATTTTAGACAGACTTTGAGAAATCATATTGACTTGCTGAGTCAATATTTTGTTCTAAGCCAATATGGCATTCAGAGTATCAATCTCAAGAACTCCTTTCTTCTGATTAGCCCCATTATTCACAGGATTCCTTTCAGAAGTGTACATGAATTGGTTATTTGCAACCATTTCAATTAGTTCTTGAGCTTCTGTGGGCATCTTCTTCAGATGAAGAGATCCTCCAGCAGAGCTATTCAAAGACATCTTGGACAGTTCAGACAGACCATCATAGAAAATACCTATGATGCTCCATTCAGAAAGCATGTCAGAGGGACACTTTCTGATTAATTGTTTGTATCTTTCCCAAGCTTCACAGAGGGATTCTCCTTCCTTCTATCTGAAGGTTTGGACTTCCACTCTAAGCTTACTCAATTTTTGAGGTTGAAAGAACTTTGCCAAGAAGGCATTGACTAGCTTTTCCCAAGAGTTCAGGCTTTCTTTAGGTTGTGAGTCCAACCATATCCTAGCTATGTCTCTTACAGCAAAAGGGAATAGCATAAGTCTGTAGACCTCAGGGTCAACCCCATTAGTCTTGACAGTGTCACAGATTTGCAAGAATTCAGCTAAAAACTGATGAGGATCTTCCAATGGAAGTCCATGGAACTTGCAATTCTGTTGCATTAGAAAAACTAATTGAGGCTTAAGCTCAAAATTGTTTGCTCCAATGGCAGGGATGGAGATGCTTCTCCCATAGAAGTCGGGAGTAGGTGCAGTAAAGTCACCCAGCACCTTCCTTGCATTGTTGGCATTGTTGTTGTTTTCGGCTGCCTTGGGTTCTTCTTCTTTGAAGATTTCTGTTAGGTCCTCTACAGAGAGTTGTGCCTTAGCTTCTCTTAGCTTTCGCTTCAAGGTCCTTTCAGGTTCAGGGTCAGCCTCAACAAGAATGCTTTTGTCTTTGCTCCTGCTCATATGAAAGAGAAGAGAACAAGAAAATATGGAATCCTCTATGTCACAGTATAGAGATTCCTTGAGGTGTCAGAGGAAAAGAAAACTAGAAGGAAGAAGTAGAAGAATTCAAACTTATCAAGAGAGATGGAGTTCGAATTGTTCATTGAGGAATAGTGTTAGTCCATAAATAGAACGATGTGAGAAGAGGGGAAGAAATTTTCGAAAATTAAGTAAAAGATTTTGAAAACATTTTGAAAAAAACACTAATTGATTTTTGAAAACCAAGAGTGGAAAAGAAATCAAGTGATTTTTGAAAAAGATTTTGAAATTAGAAATAAAAAAGATATGATTGAAAACTATTTTGAAAAAGATGTGATTAAGAAGATATGATTGAAAAGTTATGGTTTTAAAAAGATGTGATTGAGAAGATATGATTTGAAAAACAATTTAAAAAGATTTGATTTTAAAAATTAATGACTTGGCTAACAAGGAAAGATATGATTCAAACATTAAACCTTTCTCAACAGAAAAGGCAACATACTTGAAATGTTGAATCAAATCATTAATTGATAGCAAGTATTTTTGAAAATGGAAAGAAATTGATTTTGAAAAAGATTTGATTGAAAAGACTTGATTTGAAAAAGATTTGATTTTGAAAAATTTTGAAAACCTGAAAAAAAATTTGAATTAAAAACAGAATCTTCCCTCTTGTGCCATCCTGGCGTTAAACGCCCAGAATAGTGCACATTCTGGCGTTTAACGCCCAAAGCACTACCCTTTTGGGCGTTAAACGCCCAACCAGTCACCCTAGCTGGCGTTTAAATGCCAGTTTTCCTTCCTCACTGGGCGTTTTGAGCGCCTAGCATTTTCTGTTTAATTCCTCTGCTGTATGTTCTGAATCTTCAATTCTCTGTATTATTGACTTGAAAAGACACAAGTTAAAAATTTTTTTGGATTTTTAATAATGAGGAATAATCAAAATGCAACTAAAATCAAATAACAATGCATGCAAGACACCAAACTTAGAAGTTTGTAACAAGTTGAGAATGCACATGAGAAACAACAAAACACTCAAGTCAAGAGAATTCAAAGATCAGAGCAAGGAAATCATCAAGAACATCTTGAAGATCACTTAAGACATATGAATGAATGCAAGAAGAATAAAAACATGCAATTGACACCAAACTTAACATGAGACACTAGACTCAACAAGAAACATAAAATATTTTTGGTTTTTATTATTTTGTAATTTTTTTGGATTTTTCGAAAATTAAGTGGAAAAGAAAATAAAGGTATCAAAATTCTTAATGAGAATACCAGGAATCATGAAATGTTAGTCTAAAGCTTTTAGTCTAAAGAAATTAGACATGGCTAACCAAGCTTCAGCAGGACATTACATTCAAGAGCTAAATTGATGAGAATCAATCAGCTTTAGTGATGATAAGAACATCACCTTGAAACACTAGAATTCATTCTTAAGAACTCTGAAGAAAAATACCTAATCTAAGCAACAAGATGAACCGTCAATTGTCCAAACTCAACAATCCCCGGCAACGGCGCCAAAAACTTGGTGCTGTTACCGGATCAGAAATTTGGCACTCATGTTACCGGACCAAAAGCTTGCCGAAAACTCGAACAATCCCTGGTAACGGCGCCAAAAACTTGGTGGGTGAAATTGTGATCATCAATGGCGCCATCAACATGGTACGCTCAATTGCAATCTCAACTATTTATCACAACTTCGCACAACTAACCAGCAAGTGTACTGGGTCGTCCAAGTAATAAACCTTACGCGAGTAAGGGTCGATCCCACAGAGATTGTTGGTATGAAGCAAGCTATAGTCACCTTGTAAATCTTAGTCAGGCAAACTCAAATGGTTATGAATGATGTATGAATAAAACATAAAGATAAAGATAGAGACACTTATGTAATTCATTGGTGAGAATTTCAGATAAGCGAATGGAGATGCTTTGTCCCTTCCGTCTCTCTGCTTTCCTACTGTCTTCATCCAATCCTTCTTACTCCTTTCCATGGCAAGCTGTATGTTGGGCATCATCGTTGTCAGTGGCTACAGTCCCGTCCTCTCAGTGAAAATGTTCAACGCACCCTGTCACGGCACGGCTATTCATCTGTCGGTTCTCAATCAGGTTGGAATAGAATCCAGTGATTCTTTTGCGTCTGTCACTAACTCCCAGCCTTCAGGAGTTTGAAGCTTATCACAATCATTCAATCATTGAATCCTACTCAGAATACCACAGACAAGGTTTAGACCTTCTGGATTCTCTTGAATGCCGCCATCAATTCTAGCTTATACCACGAAGATTCCGATTAAGGGATCCAAGAGATATCCACTCAATCTAAGGTAGAACGGAGGTGGTTGTCAGGCACACGTTCATAGGTGAGAATGATGATGAGTGTCACGGATCATCACATTCATCAAGTTGAAGAACAAGTGATATCTTAGAACAAGAACAAGTTGAATTGAATAGAAGAACAATAGTAATTGCATTAATACTCGAGGTACAGCAGAGCACCACACCTTAATCTATGGTGTGTAGAAACTCCACCGTTGAAAATACATAAGAACAAGGTCTAGGCATGGCCGAATGGCCAGCCTCCCAAAGAGGGTTCAATCATAAAAACATGATCAAAAGATGAAAATACAATAGTAAAAGGTCCTACTTATAGAGAACTAGTAGCCTAGGGTTTACAGAGATGAGTAAATGACATAAAAATCTACTTCCGGGCCCACTTGGTGTGTGCTTGGGCTGAGCATTGAAGCATTTTCGTGTAGAGACTCTTCTTGGAGTTAAACGCCAGCTTTTGTGCCAGTTTGGGCGTTTAACTCCCATTCTTGTGCCAGTTCTGGCGTTTAACGCCGGGCAGTTTTGAGCTGATTTGGAACGCCGGTTCGGGCCATCAAATCTTGGGCAAAGTATGGACTATTATACATTGCTGAAAATCCCAGGATGTCTACTTTCCAACGCCGTTGAGAGCGCGCCAATTGGGCTTCTGTAGCTCCAGAAAATCCACTTCGAGTGCAGGGAGGTCAGAATCCAACAGCATCTGCAGTCCTTTTTAGTCTCTGAATCAGATTTTTGCTCAACTCCCTCAATTTCAGCCAGAAAATACCTGAAATCATAGAAAAACACACAAACTCATAGTAAAGTCCAGAAAAGTGAATTTTAACTAAAAACTAATAAAAATATACTAAAAACTAACTAAAGCATACTAAAAACATACTAAAAACAATGCCAAAAAGCATATAAATTATCCGCTCATCAGATAGCCAGCTCGCAGCTTTTCCTGCAAGCATGAACACATATCCTGTAGCAGATTTTCATTTATCAAGATCACCTGCAAAGTTTGAATCGACATATCTATTGACAATGAATTTCGATCCTCCAAAATATAATATAACATTCATGGTCCCTTTAATGTATCAGCGGATCCTTTTAACAGTATTCCAATGCTCTTTACCCGGATCTGCCATAAATCGACTTACCACCGCAATTGCTTGAGCAATATCTCGTCTTGTACAGATCAGGCATACATAAGATTTTCCACCGCTGACGCATACAGTACTCGAGACATTTCCATCTTCTCTGCTTCACTACTAGGGCACACACTTGAGGATAATTTAAAATTCATAGAAAGTGGGGTTGAAATTAGCTTACATTCTTACATGTTGAAGCGTTGCAAGATCTTTTTCTAATAATTCTATTGTGCAAGATCTTCTTCAAATAATTCTTTTGCGATAGCCAAATCTTCCTATCTCTTTTGTCTCGGTGGATTTGAATCCCTAAACTCTTATTTACTAGTCCCAAGTTTTTCATATCAAACTTCCTAGCCAACTGTGCCTTCAATTCTTAAAGATTTTATCTTTGTTGGGACCTACCACCAACATGTCATCCACATACAATAGTAGAATGATGAAATCATTATCACCAAATCTCTTGTAATAGGTACAATAATCTGAACTAAGTTTGTTGTATCCAAGGCTAATAAAAGAATCAAATCTCTTGTACCAACACCTTGGCGCCAACTTTAGACCGTACAGAGATTTAGTTAACCTGCAACCCAAGTTTTCTTTTCCTTGTTCTTCAAAACCTTCTGGTTGGAGGATATATATCTTTTCTTCAAGTTCTCTATAAAGAAAAACAGTTTTTACATCTAATTGCTCTAGATGTAACTCAAATGTAGCATACATTGCCAAAACTACTCTAATAGTAGTTAGTCTTACCACTGAAGAAAACATTTCATTAAAGTCAACACCTTCTTTCTGAGCATATCATTTGACAACCAATCTTGGATAATATCGTTCCACCTGATTATTACTATCTCGCTTAATCTTATAAACCCACTTGTTACCAACGATTTTTCAACCTGTTGGAAGTGTGATGAGCGGATAATTTGTACGCTTTTTGGCATTGTTTTTAGTATGTTTTTAGTATGTTTGAGTTAGTTTTTAATATATTTTTATTAGTTTTTAGTTAAAATTCACTTTTCTAGACTTTACTATGAGTTTGTGTATTTTTCTGTGATTTCAGGTATTTTCTGGCTGAAATTGAGGGACCTGAGCAAAAATCTGATTCAGAGACTGAAAAGGACTGCAGATGCTGTTGGATTCTGACCTCCCTGCACTCGAAGTGGATTTTCTGGAGCTACAGAAGCCCAATTGGCGCGCTCTCAACGGTGTTGGAAAGTAGACATCCTGGGCTTTCTAGCAATATATTATAGTCCATACTTTGCCCAAGCTTTGATGGCCCAAATCGGCGTTCAAAGTCACCCTCAGAATTCCCAGCGTTAAACGCCGGAACTGGCACAAGGATGGGAGTTAAACGCCCAAACTGGCACCAAAGCTGGCGTTTAACTCCAAGAGAAGTCTCTACACGAAAATGCTTCAATGCTCAGCCCAAGCACACACCAAGTGGGCCCGGAAGTGAATTTTTATGTCATTTACTCATCTCTGTAAACCCTAGGCTACTAGTTCTCTATATATAGGACCTTTTACTATTGTATTTTCATCTTGGTTCTTCTGGTTCCCTCTCTAGGACCGAAGCCAATGATCACTCTTGTTCTTATGTATTTTCAACGGTGGAGTTTCTACACACCATAGATTAAGGTGTGGAGCTCTGCTGTACCTCGAGTATTAATGCAATTACTAGTGTTCTTCTATTCAATTCCGCTTGTTCTTGTTCTAAGATATCACTTGTTATTCAACTTGATGAATGTGATGATCCGTGACACTCATCATCATTCTCACCTATGAACGCGTGCCTGACAACCACCTCCGTTCTACCTTAGATTGGGTAGATATCTCTTGGATTCTTTAACCGGAATCTTCGTGGTATAAGCTAGAACTGATGGCGGCATTCAAGAGAATTCGGAAGGTCTAAACCTTGTCTATGGTATTCTGAGTAGGATTCAATGATTGAATGACTGTGACGAGCTTCAAACTCCTGAGGGCTGGGCGTTAGTGACAGACGCAAAAGAATCACTGGATTCTATTCCGACCTGATTGAGAACCGACAGATGGATAGCCGTGCCGTGACAGGGTGCGTTGAACATTTCCACTGAGAGGATGGGAGGTAGCCACTGACAACGGTGAAACCCTTGCATACAGCTTGCCATGGAAAGGAGTAAGAAGGATTGGATGAAGACAGTAGGAAAGCAGAGAGACGGAAGGGACCAAGCATCTTCATACGCTTATCTGAAATTCCCACCAATGAATTACATAAGTATCTCTATCTTTATCTTTATGTTTTATTCATCATTCATATCCATTTGAGTTTGCCTGACTAAGATTTACAAGGTGACCATAGCTTGCTTCATACCAACAATCTCTGTGGGATCGACCCTTACTCGCGTAAGGTTTATTACTTGGACAACCCAGTACACTTGCTGGTTAGTTGTGCGAAGTTGTGTTTATGCCATGGTATTGAACACCAAGTTTTTGGGTTCATCACCGGGGATTAATTGAGTTGTGAAAAGTACTGATCACAATTTTGTCCACCAAGTTTTTGGCGCCGTTGCCGGGGATTGTTGAGTTTGGACAACTGACGGTTCATCTTGTTGCTTAGATTAGGTATTTTTTTTTAGAATTCTTGAGAATGAATTCTAGAGTTTCATGATGATCTGTTGAAGTCTGGCTGGCTGTGAAGCCATGTCTAATTTTATTGGACCGAGGTTTCAACTTATCATAACAAGAGCTTATTGATTTCTATCAATCTCCCTGTTGGAGCAATGATCTGCTAAGGCTTGGCTGGCCATTGGCCATGTCTAGTGTTTTGGACCGGAGCTTTCTTTGAAAGCTTGGCTGGCTATGAAGCCATGTCTAATTCCTGGACCGGAGTCTTAGACTAACATTGCATGATTCCTGGAATTCTCATTAAGAATTTTGATATCTTTGTTTTCTTCTCCACTTAATTTTCGAAAAAATCCAAAAAAATTACAAAATCATAAAAACAAAAAAATATTCTATGTTTCTTGCTTGAGTCTAGTGTTTCATGTTAAGTTTGGTGTCAATTGCATGTTTCTGTTCTTCTTGCATTCATTCATGTGTCTTAAGTGATCTTCAAGATGTTCTTGATAATTTCATTACTCTGATCTTTAAATTCTCTTGACTTGAGTGTTTTGTGTTTCTCATGTGCATTCTCATTTTGTTAGTGTCAGTAGTATACAAACTGCTAAGTTTGGTGTCTTGCATGCATTGTTATTTGATTCTAGTTGCATTTTGATTATTCCTCATTATTAAAAATCCAAAAATATTTTTAATTTGTGTCTTTTCAAGTCAATAATACAGAGGATTGAAGATTCAGAACATTCAGCAGAGGAATTGCACAAAAAAAGCTGGGCGTTCAAAACGCCCAGTGAGGAAGGCAAACTGGCGTTTAAACGCCAGCCAGGGTGCCTGGCTGGGCGTTTAACGCCCAAAAGGGTAGTGCGTTGGGCGTTAAACGCCAGAATGTGCACCATTCTGGGCATTTAACGCCAGGATGGCACAAGAGGGAAGATTCTGTTTTTAATTCAGATTTTTTTCAGGTTTTCAAAATTTTTTCAAAATCAAATCTTTTTCAAATCATATCTTTTCAATCATATGTTTTCAAAATCAATTTTTTCCTTTTTCAAAGATACTTGCTATCAATTAATGATTTGACTCAACATTTCAAGTATGTTGCCTTTTCTGTTGAGAAAGGTTTAATGTTTGAATCATATCTTTTCTTGTTAGCCAAGTTATTATTTTTTAAAATCAAATCTTTTTAAAAATGTTTTTCAAATCATATCTTTTCAATCACATCTTTTTAAAACCAATCATATCTTCTTAACCACATCTTTTTCAAAATAGTTTTCAATCATATCTTTTTAATTTCTTATTTCAAAATCTTTTTCAAAAATCACTTTACTTCTTTCTCAATCAAGGTTTTCGAAAATCAATTAAAGTTTTTCAAAATGTTTTCAAAATCTTTTACTTAATTTTCAAAAATTTCTTCCCCTCTTCTCACATCCTTCTATTTATGGACTAACACTATTCCTTAATGCACAATTCAAACTCCATCTTTCTTGATAAGTTCAAATTTTCTACTTCTGCCTTCTATTTTTCTTTTCCTCTGACACCTCAAGGAATCTCTATACTGTGACATAGAGGATTCCATATTTTTTGTTCTCTTCTCTTTCATATGAGCAGGAGTAAAGACAAAAGCATTCTTGTTAAGGCTGATCCTGAACCTGAAAGGACCTTGAAGCGAAAGCTAAGAGAAGCTAAGGCACAATTCTCTGTAGAGGACCTCACAGAAATCTTCAAAGAAGAAGAACCCATGGCAGTCGAAAACAACAACAATGCTAACAATGCAAGGAAGGTGTTGGGTGACTTTACTGCACCTACTCCCAACTTCTATGGGAGAAGCATCTCTATCCCTGCCATTGGAGCAAACAACTTTGAGCTTAAGCCTCAATTAGTTTCTCTAATGCAACAGAATTGCAAGTTCCATGGACTTCCATTGGAAGATCCTCATCAGTTTTTAGCTGAGTTCTTGCAAATCTGTGACACTGTCAAGACTAATGGGGTTGACCCTGAGGTCTACAGACTTATGCTATTCCCTTTTGCTGTAAGAGATAGAGCTAGGATTTGGTTGGATTCACAACCCAAAGAAAGCCTGAACTCTTGGGAAAAGCTAGTCAACGCCTTCTTGGCAAAGTTCTTTCCACCTCAAAAATTGAGTAAGCTTAGAGTGGAAGTCCAAACTTTCAAACAGAAGGAAGGTGAATCCCTCTATGAAGCTTGGGAAAGATACAAACAATTAATCAAAAAGTGTCCCTCTGATATGCTTTCTGAATGGAGCATCATAGGTATTTTCTATGATGGTCTGTCTGAACTGTCCAAGATGTCTTTGGATAGCTCTGCTGGAGGATCTCTTCATCTGAAGAAGACGCCTACAGAAGCTCAATAACTAATTGAAATGGTTGCAAATAACCAATTCATGTACACTTCTGAAAGAAATCCTGTGAACAATGGGACAAATCAGAAGAAAGGAGTTCTTGAGATTGACACTCTGAATGCCATATTGGCTCAGAACAAAATATTGACTCAGCAAGTCAATATGATTTCTCAAAGTCTGTCTGGAATGCAAAATGCACCAGGCAGTACTAAGGACGCTTCATCTGAAGAAGAAGCTTATGATCCTGAGAACCCTTCAATGGAAGAGGTGAATTACATGGGAGAACCCTATGGAAACACCTACAATCCTTCATGGAGAAATCATCCAAATCTCTCATGGAAGGATCAACAGAGACCTCAACAAGGTTTCAACAATAATAATGGTGGAAGAAACAGGTTTAGCAATGGCAAACCTTTTCCATCATCTTCTCAGCAACAGACAGAGAGTTCTAAGCAGAACACCTCTGACTTAGCAACCATGGTCTCTGATCTAATCAAAACCACTCAAAGTTTCATGACTGAAACAAGATCCTCCATTAGAAATTTGGAGGCACAAGTGGGTCAGCTGAGCAAGAAAATTATTGAACTCCCTCCTAGTACTCTTCCAAGCAATATAGAAGAAAATCCAAAAGGAGACTGCAAAGCCATCAACATGGCCGAATTTGGAGAGGAGGAAGAGGCAGTGAACGCCACTGAGGAAGACCTCAATGGACGTCCACTGGCCTCCAATGAGTTCCCCAATGAGGAACCATGGGAATCTGAGGCTCAAAATGAGACCATAGAGATTCCATTGAACTTACTTCTGCCATTCATGAGCTCTGATGAGTATTCTTCCTCTGAAGAGGATGAGTATGTCACTGAAGAGCAAGTTGCTAAATACCTTGGAGCAATCATGAAGTTAAATGACAAGTTATTTGGTAATGAGACTTGGGAGGATGAACCCCCTTTGCTCACCAAAGAACTGGATGACTTGTCTAGGCAGAAATTACCTCAAAAGAGACAAGATCCTGGGAAGTTTTCAACACCTTGTACCATAGGCACCATGACCTTCAAGAAGGCCTTGTGTGACCTAGGGTCAAGTGTAAACCTCATGCCTCTCTCTGTAATGGAGAAGTTAGGGATCTTTGAGGTTAAAGCTGCAAAAATCTCACTAGAGATGGCAGACAACTCAAGAAAATAAGCTTATGGACTTGTAGAGGATGTTCTGGTAAAAGTTGAAGACCATTACATCCCTGCTGATTTCATAGTCCTAGAGACTGGGAAGTGCATGGATGAATCCATCATCCTTGGCAGACCCTTCCTAGCCACAGCAAAGGCTGTGATAGATGTTGATAGAGGAGAATTGATCATTCAAGTGAATGAAGAATCCTTGGTGTTTAAGGCTCAAGGATATCCCTCTATTACCATGGAGAGGAAGCATGAAGAGCTTCTCTCAAAACAGAGCCCCCACAGTCAAACTCTAAGTTTGGTGTTGGGAGGCCACAACCAACTTCTAAGTTTGGTGTTGAACCCCCACATTCAAACTCTAAGTTTGGTGTTGGGAGGTTCCAACATTGCTCTGAGCATCTGTGAGGCTCCATGAGAGCCCTCTGTCAAGCTACTGACATTAAAGAAGCTCTTGTTGTGAGGCAACCCAATGTTATATTTTATCTATTTTCCTTTGTTATTTTATGTTTTCTGTAGGTTGATGATCATGAGAAGTCACAAAATCAATTGAAAAAGCAAAAATAGAAAGAAAAATAGAAAGAAAAACAGCACACCCTAGAGGAAGATCTTGCTGGCGTTTAAACGCCAGTAAGGCTAGCAGATGGGCGTTTAACGCCCAGTCTGGCACCATTTTGGGCGTTTAACGCCAGAAATGGGCACCAGCCCGGCGTTTAACGCCAGAATTGGCACAAAGGGCATTTTTTGCTCGCCACTTGGTGCAGGGATGACTTTTCCTTGACACCTCAGGATCTGTGGACCCCACAGGATCCCCACCTACCCCACCACTCTCTCTCTTCTTCACCCATTCACCAATCACCTCAACACCTCTTCCCCAAAAACCCTTCACCTATCAAATCCCATCTTTCTCTTCACCACTCACATCCATCCTTCATAAAACCCCACCTACCTCACCATTCAAATTCAAAACACTTTCCCTCCTAAACCCACCCATACATGACCGAACCATAACCCTCCCCCACTCCTATATAAACCCTTCTTCACTCCTTCTTTTTCACACAACCTAAACACTACTTCTCCCCTTTTTGGCCGAACCACAAAGCCATCTCCATCTCCTCTATTTCTTCTTCTTCTACTCTCTTCTTTCTTCTTTTGCTCGAGGACGAGCAAACCTTTTAAGTTTGGTGTGGTAAAAGAATTGCTTTTTGTTTTTCCATAACCATTTATGGCATCCAAGGCCGGAGAAACCTCTAGAAAGAGGAAAGGGAAGGCAAAAGCTTCCACCTCCGAGTCATGGGAGATGGAAAGATTCATCTCAAGGGTGCATCAAGACCACTTCTATGAAGTTGTGGCCTTGAAGAAAGTGATCCCCGAGGTCCCTTTCAAACTCAAAAAGAGTGAATATCCGGAGATCCGACACGAGATCCGAAGAAGAGGTTAGGAAGTTCTTACCAGCCCCATTCAACAAGTCAGAATCTTAATGGTTCAAGAGTTCTATGCCAATGCATGGATCACCAAGAACCATGATCAAAGTGTGAACCCGGACCCAAAGAATTGGCTTACTATGGTTCGGGGGAAATACTTGGATTTTAGTCCGGAAAATGTAAGGTTGGCATTCAACTTGCCCATGATGCAAGGAGATGAACATCCTTACACTTGAAGGGTCAACTTTGATCAAAGGTTGGAACAAGTCCTCACAGTCATTTGTGAAGAGGGCGCCCAATGGATGAGAGATTCAGGAGGAAAGCCGGTTCAATTGAGAAGGCATGACCTCAAGCCCGTGGCTAGAGGATGGTTGGAGTTTATCCAACGCTCAATCATTCCTACTAGCAACCGGTCCGAAGTTACTATAGACCGAGCTATCATGATTCATAGCATCATGATTGGAGAAGAAATAGAAGTTCACGAGGTTATATCCCAAGAACTTTATAAGGTGGCGGACAAGTCCTCTACCTTGGCAAGGTTAGCCTTTCCTCATCTCATTTGTCACCTCTGTTATTCAGTTGGAGTTGACATAGAGGGAGACATCCCCATTGATGAGGACAAGCCCATTACTAAGAAGAGGATGGAGCACACAAGAGACCCCTCTCATCATCAAATCCCTGAGATGCCTCAAGGGATGCACTTTCCTCCACAAAACTATTGGGAGCAACTAAACACCTCCCTAGGAGAATTGAGTTCCAACATGGGACAACTAAGGGTGGAGCACCAAGAACACTCCGTCCTCCTCCATGAAATTAGAGAAGATCAAAGAATCATGAGAGAGGAGCAACAAAGACAAGGAAGAGACATTGAGGAGCCCAAGCACTCCATAGGATCTTCAAGAGGAAGAACAAGCCGCCATCACTAAGGTGGACCCGTTCTTTAATTTTCTTGTTCTTTATTTTTCTATTTTTCGAATTTTATGCTTATGTTTATCTATGTTTGTGTCTTGTGATCATTAGTGTCTTAGTGTCTATGCCTTAAAGTTATGAATGTCCTATGAATCCATCACCTTTCTTGAATGAAAAATGGTCTTAATTGAAAAAGAGAAGAATTGCATGAATTTTGAATTTTATAACAGTTTAATTATTTTGATGTGGTGGCAATACTTTTGTTTTCTGAATGTATGCTTAAACAGTGCATATGTATCTTGAATTTGTGGTTCATGAATGTTGGCTCTTGAAAGAATGATGAAAAAGGAGACATGTTACTGAGGATCTGAAAAATCATAAAAATGATTCTTGAAGCAAGAAAAAGCAGTGAATACAAAATATATATATATATATATATTTTTTTGAAAAAAAAAAAGAAAAAGAAAGAGAAAAAGAAAGAGAAAGAAAGAAATAAAGTTGTGATCCAAGGCAAAAAGAGTGTGCTTAAGAACCCTGGACACCTCTAGTTGGGGACTCTAGCAAAGCTGAGTCACAATCTGAAAAGGTTCACCCAATTATGTGTCTGTGGCATGTATGTATCCGGTGGTAATACTGGAAGACAGAGTGCTTTGGGCCACGGCCAAGACTCAATAAGTAGTTGTGTTCAAGAATCATCATACTTAACTAAGAGAATCAATGACACTATCTGGATTCTGAGTTCCTAAAGAAGCCAATCATTCTGAATTTCAAAGGATAGAGTGAGATGCCAAAACTGTTCAGAGGCAAAAAGCTAAAAGCCCCGCTCATCTAATTAATACTGATCTTCATAGATGTTTTTGGAATTCATTGTATATTCTCTTCTTTTTATTTTATTTGATTTTCAGTTGCTTGGGGACAAGCAACAATTGAAGTTTGGTGTTGTGATGAGCGGATAATTTGTACGCTTTTTGGCATTGTTTTTAGTATGTTTTTAGTATGTCTGAGTCAGTTTTTAGTATATTTTTATTAGTTTTTAGTTAAAATTCACTTTTCTGGACTTTACTATGAGTTTGTGTGTTTTTCTGTGATTTCATGTATTTTCTGGCTGAAATTGAGGGACCTGAGCAAAAATCTGATTCAGAGACTGAAAAGGACTGCAGATGCTGTTGGATTCTGACCTCCCTGCACTCGAAGTGGATTTTTCTGGAGCTACAGAAGCTCAATTGGCGCGCTCTCAACGGCGTTGGAAAGTAGACATCCTGGGCTTTCCAGCAATATATGATAGTCCATACTTTGCCCAAGATTTGATGGCCCAAATCGGCGTTCAAAGTCACCCTCAGAATTCCCAGCGTTAAACGCCGGAACTAGCACAAGGATGGGAGTTAAACACCCAAACTGGCACCAAAGCTGGCGTTTAACTCCAAGAAAAGTCTCTACACGAAAATGCTTCAATGCTCAGCCCAAGCACACACCAAGTGGGCCCGGAAGTGGATTTTTATGTCATTTACTCATCTCTGTAAACCCTAGGCTACTAGTTCTCTATATATATGACCTTTTACTATTGTATTTTCATCTTGGTTCTTCTGGTTCCCTCTCTAGGACCGAAGCCAATGATCACTCTTGTTCTTATGTATTTTCAACGGTGGAGTTTCTACACACCATAGATTAAGGTGTGGAGCTCTGCTGTACCTCGAGTATTAATGCAATTACTAGTGTTCTTCTATTCAATTCCGCTTGTTCTTGTTCTAAGATATCACTTGTTCTTCAACTTGATGAATGTGATGATCCGTGACACTCATCATCATTCTCACCTATGAATGCGTGCCTGACAACCACCTCCGTTCTACCTTAGATTGGGTAGATATCTCTTGGATTCTTTAACCGGAATCTTCGTGGTATAAGCTAGAATTGATGGCGGCATTCAAGAGAATTCGGAAGGTATAAACCTTGTCTATGGTATTCTAAGTAGGATTCAATGAATGAATGACTGTGACAAGCTTCAAACTCTTGAGGGCTGGGCGTTAGTGACAGACGCAAAAGAATCACTGGATTCTATTCCGACCTGATTGAGAACCGACAGATGGATAGTCGTGCCGTGACAGGGTGCGTTGAACATTTCCACTGAGAGGATGGGAGGTAGCCACTGACAATGGTGAAACCCTTGCATACAGCTTGCCATGGAAAGGAGTAAGAAGGATTGGATGAAGACAGTAGGAAAGCAGAGAGACGGAAGGGACCAAGCATCTTCATACGCTTATCTGAAATTCCCACCAATGAATTACATAAGTATCTCTATCTTTATCTTTATGTTTTATTCATCATTCATATCCATTTGAGTTTGTCTGACTAAGATTTACAAGGTGACCATAGCTTGCTTCATACCAACAATCTCTGTGGGATCGACCCTTACTCGCGTAAGGTTTATTACTTGGACGACCCAGTACACTTGCTGGTTAGTTGTGCGAAGTTGTGTTTATGCCATGGTATTGAACACCAAGTTTTTGGGTTCATCACCGGGGATTAATTGAGTTGTGAAAAGTACTGATCATAATTTCGTCCACCAAAGTGCAACAAGTTTCCAATTATGATTTCTATGTAATACCTTAATTTCTTCTTGCATTGCTGTCATCCACATAGAAGCATCTAAATTGCGCATAGCCTCCAAAAAAGTTGTTAGTTCTCCATCTTCTGTCAGAAGACAATATGCATCATGACTTGTCAAAACATAATTTGAGTGCCATGATGGTAGTTTTCTTTGTCGAGTGGATCAACGAACTTCTATGTCATTGGCCTTTGCTTCTTGTTCTTCGTACTCTGGTTCTGCTTCAAAAAGATCACCTTCAAATATTACATCTCTGCTGACAACTACAATGCGGACAGTGAAAATTCACAGGTGATACCCCTTAACTCCGTTAGCATAACACAAGAATATACATTTTTTGGACTTTGGGTCCAACTTTTTTCTTTCTTGAAAATTATACATCGCATACATAGGACAACCAAATATATGTAAAGGAGAATAATTAGGTGGCTTACCTTGTCAAATTTTCATTGGTGTCTTCAATCCAATTGTAGTTGACGGTGACCGATTTATCACATAACAAGCAGTTTCAACAAGTTCTACCCAAAAAGACTTAGTTAAACCTTTAGTTTGCAACATATCTTGTGCTCTTTCTAGGAGAGTCATATTCATTTGCTCTGCTACACCATTTTACTAAGGCGTATATGCAACTATGAATTGTCATTGAATACATGCTTTCTTGCAAAATGTTATAAAATCACCATCGACATATTATCCTCCATTATCTGTCCTTAAACACTTGATCTTCTTTCTAGATTCAAGTTCCAAGTTTTCTTTGAACTCTTTAAACATTGCAAACACATCTGACTTCTTTTTGATTAGGTACACCCATATCCTCCTAGAGTAATCATCAATAAATGATACAAGACATTTTTCTCCCCCTAGGGACATCTCCAGTGATTTCCATACATCAGAATGAATCAACTTTAATATGTACTTGCTCCGAGCAGTTGATCTACCAAACGTCAATCTATGTTGCTTGTTTATAACACAGTACTTATAAAATGGTAAGTTTACTGATTTGAGCCTAGGAATGAGATTACATTCCACAAGAATTTTCAAGTCTCGTTTTGACATGTGGCCTAATTTGCGATGTCATGTCATCATTATTTTTTTTAGCTTGCTAAAAAAATTGATGGCTCTGCCTCTTGTAAAGTATCTTCCATAAGCTTGTATAAATTTGCTACAATATTTTTTGCTTTTATTACCACAAGAGCACTTTTAACAACTTTCAAGATCCCACCTTCAATATGGGTCTTGCAACCAAGTTAATTCAGTTGCCCAATCGACAACAAATTCTTCTTCAAGCCTTTCACATGTCTTACTCCTTGAAGTGAACGAATAGAACTATCAAATATTTTTATTTTGACAGTACCTATTCCAACAATTTTTAATGTATGATCATTTCCCATAAACACATATCCTTCCAAGACAGGTTCATATGTACAAAATCAATCACAATGAGGAGTCATGTGCCAGGTTGCTCCTGAATCAACAATCCAGACATCAGTGAGCTGTTTGCAGTTGTTAGAACCAATTGCTATTTCACCATACAGAATTTTTCCATCATCAGAAGTATTCGCAATACATCCTTGAGAACTTGATCCTTCTGGAATTTTTTCTATACTCTTCTTATTCTTTCTTAAAGTGCTCTCTCTTGCCAAAATTGTAGCATTTGAATTGCTTTTTTTGTGATTTTGGTCTATTTTGGCTTCCACTGGAACCACGCTCCATTGATCTCCCTCTCGTCATCAACAACGCCTCTGCTTTCTTTGAGCCATCTAATCTATCTTCCTTATTCTTGCTCCTAGATTCTTCTTCAAGAATCGCAGCAATCATATCATCAAAGGAAAGATAGTATGTCAAAATATTATTAGTTAAGTTAATGATGAGCTAATCATATGAATCTGGTAGACTTTAAAGTAGAAGTTTTGCATGTTCATTTTCTGTTATGTTGTAATCCAATGATAAGAGTTAGAAAAATAGCGTATTTAGGTTTTTGATGTGATCTGTTGTCGATGTAGATTCACTCATTTGAATAGTATACAGTCTTCTCTTTAAGAATATCTTGTTATGAAGTGACTTAACTTCATATAATTTGGTGAGAGCATCCCTTGCTGCCCTTTCTTTGCTACACTTGACAAGACTGTATCACCTAGTGCCAAGTGTAAGTTTGCAACAGCATTGTCATCCATCTCCTTCCATTTTTCATATGTAATCCTAATGGGTCTACCTTCAATTGCTGCCACGCAATTGTCTTTCCTTATAATTTCTTTTATTTTAATTTTTATAAGGAAAATTACTCCTACTAAATTTCGGAATCTCATACTTTGCTGCCATTTTTTTAGACGGTAACTCGCAGTGGAAGAAAAAAATTATTAATCAGCAACCTTTAGCTCTGATACCATTGTTAGGTACCAGACGAATGATGCAGCAAAATATATAGATAAGAAATTAGAAATTTGTATAACTTTCTTTGAGAATTATAACTTTTTTCTATCACAAGAAGATTACAACAACACTCTCTCTTGACAAAAGGAGAATACATCTCTCTCTGTAATCTAGGATAAAACCTCTCAAAGAAAAAACTCTCTATGTAACTCAGTGTTACTATTATTCTTGTTGGATGAATTGATTGAATTGAATTAAGAAAAAACTCAATTTATAGATAAATCTCTTCAATCATCCCTCAATCAGAGGTATATAATTCTTCTCTTTTTCAACCGTTAAAATTCTATGGTTATAAACCAAAATTGTTTATTACTTTTCAATTAGCTTTATTAATTTTCACAATTTTTTATTTTATTTTCAATCTTTTTTATTTTTAAATTTTTCAAAAAAAAAAAAAGAAAATATGAGATAAAAACAAAAAAATATGATTTTATTATTTTTAATATTTTAATTTTTTCTTTCAAAAAACAAAATATACTAAACATAAAAATACAAACCAAACACACTCTAATTTGTTAATGATTTCTATCCTTATCATGAGGGATACTAATTTAGTAGACTTGAAAGTGAATTGTTACGATTAGTCTTGGGTTCTTGTACTATATGATTAATCAAATTTATCTTCGATTAGAATTATATTAATTGACATGAACTCTAGCTAATTTCTTCGTCTTGTGAGTTAACTTACTAGGACTACGTTAATTAATGTGATAAACTCTTAACAGAATTTCCACAATTTAGTTGATTAACTTGTTGAGATGAATTGGGTTAAATTCAATTATGCAATTTTTTTTTTTGGTGACTTTTCAATTATGCAATTTGAAGGATAATGATAGTCAGTCTTAAGCATTTACTTTCAAGCCAATATCTAGATTGTATTTGAAATTCTACTCATCAATTTAATTTCATGTTGTTAAATGGCATGAATCTGACCTATTTAGATCCAACCCGTATAAGCATGTGGTTTATACAAGTTGGCCCATTTATTTTTCATTTGTTTACAGACTTAAAATTCAGACCATTTATAGTCAACCCAACCTAACGAATTAAACAGGTTGTCTCATTTTTTTTTTTTTTACTTTTCACTTTTAAAAAAATTAGATAAAAAAAATCCAATTTTTTTTCTACAGAAAAAAAAGTCATTTTTAAGCAAAAAAACCTTAAACAATTTTTTTAACGAGTCAGGTTTGATCAAGAAAAAATATTGCAGACAAGCCTATTGTTTTAAAAAAAATTGCAAAAATAAAATGTAAAAGGATCGTCCATTTAGCCTACAGACTAGCCTATTTAGCCTGCTATTTTTTTTAAATTAATTAAACTCAACTAGTTTAACCCAAAATTTAAACGACCTTGATTTTAGAAGCAAAAACCTACTCATTTAATTACGTAAATGGACTATCCCGACGAATATAGTCCATTTTGTCGGCCTATTTACAACTCAAAACCCCCAATTTTTTGGTCAATATAATGAATCTTCTCTAAATTCGATTTAGGTTATATACTCCTAAACCTACTTTCAAAATTCATTTATGCCCCCTTTTAAATTTAATGATAGCCTCCTTTATTTTGCACAATGACAAAAGTTCACAAGCATAATACTTTGGCAAACAATCAATTATTAAAAATTTCTTTTTCTTTGAATTCATCCTAGTAGAGGCTGAATGACCTAGCCTAGCATGCCAGCCACAGCAGACTAGATGATGCAATGTGTTGATGCTGCTAGTGCAGCTGTGAGTTTCCATGAATTAGCATCCATCATCTCCAACCACTTTTGCTTGACTAGTCAATGAGCCTAAATTCAAAGTTGAGATTGCTAGTGAGTTTGGACAATAAAATTAAGTTGAATTTAAAAGATGTAATGTGAACTACATTTGTGAGAATTAGCCAATTAGGTCTTTCGATAATAGTATGTTGCCAGTGTTATTGGTTATTGTTTTGGAGTCATCAGGTAATTTAAGAAGAGATTTTGAAAAAGACTCAAGGGCGAATGGTACATGACCAGTGACACCACTATCAATTATCCATGATTTAGTTTTAAAAGATGCAATGCTCAAGATATGATTACCTTTTGTCTTATTAAGAGTGGTTGTGGTTGTGATGTTGCTTACACTAGGAGGAGCTGTTGTGAGTTAACAATGCTTTCTTCTGGCCCTGAGTGACTACAAGACTGGGATCATTACTGCTCTCCTCAGAAGCTGTTATCAGTACTAGAAAGCTGAAAAAAGAACATCATAACCAACTGATTGAAATATTCACAACCAATTTCTGTGAGAGCTTTTACTCCTTTTGGTGGTAAGAGATCTTCTGCCATCCATAACAAGATCAGCTCATCCTTATTGAATTGACAATCTTTGGGAAACAAAGAACAATAAACAAAGTATTGCTTTAGACTTGAAGGAAGACAATGATAGCTAATGCTTAATGCAGGAATAATTTCATTCTCTGTCTTCAAAAATTCCCCAAAGTTCACTTTTCAATACATTATCCCAATCCCTGTGACCTGTCATCATAGTTTGTTGTACTTAATAAGGCAATTAGTGCCTCTAGGCCAGATGTAGCCCTTGGCACTTTTTGACAAGTTTCGGCCAACAAGTTCTAGAGTTGAATAATACTTCAATTCAGGAGAAAGAAATACACGTTACAAAAAAGAGACCAGCAATCTTTCTCTTACAATAAACTCAACTTGTAAGGTGAAATAGTTTTCACTATAGCAACAGTTTCATTTCGACTTAAAAGAATCTTGCCTCCCATTTTTCCATATTGAAAAGCTTTCTGAAGAATTTTCCAATGACTGGAACTATTAATCCACACATCACACAAAACAATCAAGAATTTCTTCCCCTCTAACATACCCTAGAAACTAGTTTGAAGTAAATTTAAATCATCCTCATTACAAGAACTAGCACTAGCTGCTTTTATTATGGTCTTTGTAACCTTAACAATGTCAAATTGGTCAGAAACACAAAGCCATGCTTTAATGTCAAATTTTTGTCCTCCACTTTGGCATCATTGTAAACCAATTGAACCAAGGTAGTTTTTCCACCTCCTCCAATGCCTACAATGGGGATCATAGATATGTTAGCATCACAAGTACCATATAACAACATTTCTCTGATGGCCTCCTTTGTCATTGTCCCTGCCATATGTAACAGAACTTTTAACCAGAGATGACTGAATTCTCCATGTCATGTCCTCCAGACCTTTGGCAAGTTCTTCTTTTAGAACAAGATCATCTTTCTCTTTAACAATAGTGAGAGTAGGAAGAAACGTTACCTGGATCCCTTTGAGAGGCAGTGGCAGTGGTGGCATTAGTGGAGAGCTCATCCAGCAAATCATCAGACAATAGACAGCATCTTGGAGATCAAGAAGCCACTTCTTCACTTCTTGGTCTCTGATCTGCTCCTGCTCAGCATCATCAAGCACAGGCCAAGCAGCATGGAGACCTACTTTCAGCTTTCAAAGCAACTTCTGGTCAACTGGCTTCCTTCTGGGGGTTCAGTTGACAGAAGACAGCTTGTTCAAAATAGCATCATCAAAAGGAGAGATAAGCTCCACCCCCAAGTTTTGCAACCATTATTGAGTCTCAAGTAAAATAGAAAGAATGTTTTTTGCTAAGTATTATATTTGTAGTACAGAGATATCTGACTACAAATAAAAGTTTTGCTAAGTATTATATTTGTAGTACAGAGATATTGTTAACAGTGCTGAATAATTAATTAATAACATGACAAGCATAAATTAGGTGGTACCAATTATATGCACAAATACCTCAACAAATAAGCGATTCAGCTCCACTTAAAATTCTTTTAAGAAATAAATTAATAAATACTAAAATGTGTTTTGTCTATTCCTGCGTCATTTTACACGGTTCAAGTTAGAGATTATGTACTTCAATCCTTAATATAATAATTAGGAATGTTTCCTTCAAAGACTTTATCATTTTATTGGCCTGGATAAATAAAAATGATATCAGAATAGTTTAGTGTAGATATAATAATAATCATGGACTTATGCTAGTTTAGTGTAGATAAAATAATAATTCATCATCTAATTTGTGTGTTTAACAGAAATTACAGCTGGCAAAAAGAAGTGATAATATGCTAGCATGTTCAACAAAACTACTATGTGCAAACTGAAAATCAACCTCCAAATCAGTCAACATATATTTGTGTATATATATGTGTTGTTTCAAACATTTTCCATGTGTATTTTCTATATGTGCAACTTATTTGGTGGCTAACTTTTTGTGTACATGTAGCATTGCTGTATTCTTAAATGGATTTTTGTCAAGTTCAGAACTAAACATTATTTTCAATAAAGAAAACCATTTGGTACTTTAGAAGAGGAATCAATGGCATAAGAAGGGCACCTTTCACTGAAGCCACATTGCCTATGACCTGAAAAGGATTATTAGTTAGGAGTGCTACAAATGAGCATAAGCTAGTAAAACAGATAAACTATGATTGTATGCACGAAACGACATGCACTTATACACAGATAACTGTATTCATGAAATGTACATATGGTACATAAACCCTTATCAGTTATCACCCAATAGCATTACCCTCCTAATTCAATTATGCAGCATAACATGGTCAAATTTATCCATGAAATAGTAATGCTCTGAAGTGTTTTGTAGTTTTTAAGAGATATTTTAACCTCAAAAGTTATACATATATATGGACAATATTCATTATAATGTACATAAACAAGGGCATCGTCTCACAAAGGAAAGTAGGAAATCATTAACATGAATTAGTCAGAGATTATATATAAGATACAGTATGAAAATATACTCGGGTAGAAATAATATAGCGAACAAATGCATAGCTACCACTTATTTCCTACACACCTCATGACTCAAGTTTGTCAAAATCCAAGGGAAACATTTGGATCAGCAGGAACATAATATATAGTTTAAAAATTTACAGGCTCAAGAGTAAACTTGATATCAGATGATCATTAGTTGCAAGACTATCTGCACAAAGCAACATGATGAGAGCAAGCATGTTACTACAAAGTAGATAAGCACAATGGAGCACTACCTCTCCACTCCATATACAAAATCACTTCCTATAGAAAATCATTAGTTGATATCTACCATTTAGCTTCTGTCTCTCTTAAACAAAAAAATTAAACATAATTGCAGTTTAAAACATCATCAAATTTGTGGCAGTCCCAACAATGAAGGGTTCCATCAGCAATCTAGTCAAGAAATAGAAAAGAACACCCAAGGTGATCGAAATTGGGAGCGCCGGCAGAGCTTGGCGGCACACCGACAGCAGAATAAGAGTGCAGCCTAGTCCTGATATAATTGCAAGGTAACAAGCATACACAGTCATGAGATCATACATTGCAGCTCTACCAACAAGAACACTGTAGAAAACAAAGTCTCCAAGGCCAAGCTTAATGCCCCTCTCAGCAATCTCCACATCACCACCTCTGCTCTCATTCCCTTCATGCCTTTCCTCATCAACAATCCCACCCTCTCCGCCACCATTGCCAACCAATGGCGATCTCTCCTCTTCATCATTCCTCCCACCCTGACTCCTCTCACCCCCAAAACCACCCATTGCCACAACAGAGTACTCATTCCCACCATAATCCCTATTCTCATTCAAATTATCATTCACATTCCTATCTTTGTTGTCCCTAGACACAGCTTGAAGCTCAATTGCCGATGACGACGACGATGACGGTGCTGAAGACGGCTCGCCTGCTGTAACCCCAGTCACCAAAAGCCCCAAACTAGTCCCTCCGCGAGACCCAGCCCGCGCCACTGTGGTGGGCCGGGCTTCATAAATCAAAGCAGGAAGCTCCTCATTCCGGCTGGATGCCAACTCAACCAACATCTTCAACGGTCCACCAGGTGCCAAAACCGCCACAAGATCATAAACCGCCAGAGCCACCAGAAGAACCCAGGTGGTCCACTCGGGCAGCTTGGTCAGCCACGCAGCAACACTGATCCCCAAACAGACCATGTACGACTGCCGAACGATTATCGGAATCCCGGTGCCGAAAACGGAGAGGACCCCGACGACGGTAAAATTGAAGAGAAGGATAAAGCACGTGACGGAATCGACGGGGATCGAGAATCGCTGGATGAGTGAGAGGAAGATGGATCCGCCCATGGAGCCGAGGACGAAGAAGGCGCTGAAGCGCGTGTAGTGTTTGAGGAAGGAGGTGCAGTTGTAGTAGTACAGGAGAAGGAGGAGGAAGGTGACGATGGCGATAAGGATGACGAATACAAGGGCGTTGAGGAGTGCTCCCTCGAGCTTCTGTGCGGCGGTGTCGGAGGGGTTCTCGGCGTAGACGAGGTTAGCGGCGGTGCGGATGTCGGAGACGGCTGAGGAAGGGGAGGAGGAGGAGGAGAGGGAGTAGACGAGGAGGACGACGAGAAACATGCAGATGGAGACTGGTGACATGACTCCGATTATCTCCACGCCTATGGATTCTAGAATGCTCGATTCCATTTTTCTTTTTTCGTTGGGGAATTTCGTCGAACACTTGCTGGGTGAGTGATGATGTGAAGATATGGTTATGACTTATGAGTGATGACTGTGGTAATTCATTGCTGATTCCATTTTGTTTGATGCTACCTTTTTTTTTTTTTATTATTTGCTTTTCTTTGTCGTGCTGTGTTTGTTTGGTGCTGGTGTCATTCTTTTTTGAAGGGCTTAAGATCATTATGGAACTGGTGGAATTAGAATAGAGAAAAACCATTGGAAAGGGAATGGTTATTTTATGTGAAAAAAGTTTTAAAATGTGATTAATTTGCCTGTCTATCGACAATGACATGGCAAGTATAGTATTAGTACACTTCGCAATCATTATAATGTTATGGAAAGTTCTACAAAAGATGATAATAATCTCATTTATTTGTTTTCGTTTGTTTTTTAAATAAAAATTAGGAAGAAAACTACGTTATGAGATGTGAGATGCGAAAAAAAATTTCTTCTTGAATTAGAAGCATTAATTAAAATTTACATGAAATTCCAAATTTTGAATATCATTCTGTCTCTCAATGAACATATGACATCCAAACTTCCCAATCACGAGTTAGGAGAGTTTTAATTTTTAGAACAAGAGTTACATATGAGTGAAGATAAATCTATTGATAGTGAACCAAATACACTAAAATCAAGTGCTAACAACTCTTTCCTATAGTAATAGTTCCATGCAATTTGTAAATCATAGAAGGCTCCCCAAAATTTAGCACAATGACCCAAATTAGTAATGAAACAAATTTGAGAAAAAGCCATCCTTATATCTGATGATGGTGTCTAAATATCATAAAGAACAGAGCCATCTGTATTCAATTTAAACCAAGAATGTGGAAGTGAAGACCATGCAATATCACAAGAAGACTTCAATTGTACCTACATCTAGCAAGATATTTTTATTAAAAAAAAATTCAAAACCTATCATAGATATGTTACGGAGATGAAGCAAATGTTAAAACAATTCTTCATTCCGAATTTTCCCACAAAAAAAAGCTGGTTGTCCTAAACATATAAGCAATTTGTGAATCATCATTACAATGAATATAAGAAAATTGTGACAGCATATAAGCAAATTTGTGATGTCCTAAGTGATCTAATTTTAGATACTACATGGATTCTGTGAAAGTTGCAGAATTAACAGAAGAGACCTGACAAATTTAGCTTGGTTTAAGTTAATATGTGAAGTTTTTGGTGGGGCTTTTCAAGATATGAGGACTTCTAAATTCATCAACTACTCTAATTATTGAGATGTAGTTAAATTTCGAATCTGACATGTGATCTGAGAAAACGAAAATAAGCAATATAGTGCTACAGTAAGAGCTGAGATTGACAACAGATTGAAAGAGAAAGTTGGGATATACAATATATTAGTAAGGTAAAGTGATTATTGAAAAAAGTTGTTCCTGTGATATCAATTTTAACAATTGACCCATCTGGTAGCTTGACATATATGGGTGTAAGACAATGGTAAACTTGGAAAGAAGACAAAAAATACATATATTATTTGTTGCTCCTGTATTAATGATCCAGAGCTAGATTTTAGTGAATTAACTAACAAAGTTGCTGCTAAAATCGTATCTTTTTTGTCTTTTGAGCTTTATAGACAGAGATTTTGAGAAAATGATACTAGTTTGGTTGATGGAATATTGTGTGTTTGGTTACCCTGATTGTTGAAGTAAAGTCATTAAAGAAGTCTTCTATTCTTGAGATAAAACAAGACATGGTATTGCTATTTACATGCTGATTTTTTTCACTTCTATTGAATTCACCATTCTCTTCAGCAAAACTGTGACGAAAGAGCCTGTTTTTTTCATGTGAGATGAAACTCCATATTTCTTGTAACAAGAATCTACTAGATGTCCATTTCTTCCACAATGAGTTTTTTTTTTTATAGTCCCTTCCTACACCTCTTCTAATAATTGAAGTTTTTTCACCTCTACTCCCATCTTGATAGCCTCTTGCTACACCTCTTCCAACTGAAGTTTTTTCACCTCTACTCCCTCTCCTGCCTCTTTGAGCCACGATGTTCCTCTCAATAGTTGCATCGGCACTTATAGAGACTTTGGATTCAATAAATTCAGAGTAAAATTGCCTTTTTTTTTACTGTGTAAGCAAGGCAAATATTATATCAATATCGGGTAGAAACTTTTGCAATATTATTTGTGACTAGACAATGTTAAATTGTTCATCAGATTAAGACCGTTAAAATGGACTAAACTTATCGAGTTAGCCTGTTTACCTGTTTAAACGGATAGGCTTTGTCTCTAAAATTAAGTCCGTTTAAATTTTAGACTAAACAGATTGAGTTCGATTAACCTGAAAAAAATAACGGGTTAAACAGGTTAGTCCGCGGGCTAATGGGCGGTTCGTTTATTTTTTATATTTTTTTAAAAAATATGACTTTTAGCTAATATATCTCTCGATTCGACCCAAAATTCCAATCCATTAATTAAAAAAAACTGTTTGTTTAAAGATTTTAACTTAAAAGTAATTTTTTTTTGTTAAAATATTTTTTAAAAAATAAAATAAGGGGTAAATGGTTTAACCTGTTTAACTCATTGGATTGACCATAAACGGTCCCGGTTGAAAAATTATGACTCGTGAATCAAACGGTCGAGCTTAAATGGGTTAGGCCGATTCGTTTAACAGCCCTAATTGATACTTCTCAACAACTTTGTTACCCTATTTTCATTTCTATACAACCTCATTTTTTACAAATCACACTGGTAGATGACATTGTAGTTGACACAAAATCGAATTAGCCAAAAATTATCAATTTTTTCCTAGATGTTTTTTTGAAGAAAAGAGCTCAACACAACAAGGTGGAGCAACTAAACAAAACAAATAAACATAAAACAAATGCTAATCAAACAAACAGACATCCCTCCATAGTCATATCTAGCAATGTCGTCAACAACTAAAAAATCAAACTCAGTCCACTCTTGTAACTCCTAATTGATTTGTTGAAAATTTCCGCAACACCTGAGAAATCTCCTAGTCCCCCACCAGTCCTTTTTTAGCGTTTTGAGAAACCCACATGAGTGATCCAAGAATTTAAACTCCGGAATAGCCTCGGACTCCCTTAGCAGTCTACTATTCTCCACAATCAAAGGACAATGATCAGATAAATATCTTTGTCTGCCTTTCAGCATCATCTCAAAAAACTCTTCAATATATCCTACGCTAACTAATATCCAATCAAAGCGACTGCACGATTGATCACAGTTTTATAAAATAGGTGGTGACAGTCGTGTCTCTTTGTTGTAAAGCATATAGCTCTTCATGTAATTGAGCTATGTGATATAAAGCTCCTTGGCAGTACCTTTTTTTCGGAACTTATCACAAATCATAGACAGTTATTCTCCAAATAACACTTCAAAAGATTTCTTGATTTAAAAAAAATTAACCATGAAAAAATATAAGTGTTCAACATGTCCCAAGATAGAAATAACAGGTCTGAAGCATCTGGTTTTGGAAATAAATCATCAATGAACTGAATCTTGTTTTTGGACTTGAGAGCAAGCCACGTTGATCTTGACTTGTGTGTATAATTCTGTGGTGTGAGTGTAACATTGACCAAAGGACTCCCTGAATTTTTATTAAGATGAAAACAATAGATGTTGTTTGGATCACCTAAAGGATTGAAATTGTTTTTATTGAGTTGAGATTGTAGTGTTGTCCGTAATGACCTAATTTTCAATATATTTAGACTATATTAGAAATTAAGTGTTACTAACTTGTCTTCTTAATTATTATATATTATTTATTATATGAGCTTGATTTGTTGTTAAAATATAGTTATTTTATGAGGTATTTTTTTTTGAAAATATTTGGATTGATGATCGAAATCATTCATAATCAATTTACAAATATTAACAGATAAAACAGTTATAAACAACCACACTTATATATGTCTCAAACAGTTAACAACATTCGGTCATCTAGCCTTTTTATCAGAGTGTGTGTGTGTGTATATATATATATATATATATATAAGCTTTGACCTATTCAAGAAGTCCTTAAGCTAGCGTCCAGGTTAGCCTAGACTGTACACTCACCTAATTCCTCTAAACTATAAAATCGAGAGAAAGTATGTTCTAAATCTTCAAACTTGAGTCAGGTGAAACGTCATCAGAAGGTGGAATATCGTCCACTACTCTCTGCACGATCATATGTAAGATCCAAACTTTTTGAAGTTAGCTTAAGAACTAGTTTTAATATATTTTAATAGGGCAAAGTTCGATTTTCAGAAATTATTTTATTAAAGGTAATTAATTTCAAGTTTGGATAAACTGAGTTTGAATTAAATTAGAATTTTTATATAATTTTATAATTATTGAATAATTTTTTAGATTTAAATTATAAAGTTTAGTAGTTGTAAAAAAATTTATATGAATTAGTTTAAATAATTGAGATTTTAGAATTTAATACTTTAAATTTTATGAATAAAGAAAATTAATTTTATTATCTTATATTTTAAATTAGAGTACCTGATTGAAAATCTAATAGCCAATTTAAGAAATGAATAATGTTTTTGAGAAAATTTTATTGGGTTAAATTAGGTTTTCAATTTACTATTCTATCTTTCAATTTTACCAAAATACCTACATTAGCCATAAGATCCCTAATTTTCACTTTTCTCCCAAATTAAACTTTAACCCTAACCCTAAATCTATTACACACACACTATTCTTCTTTCCTAGCGCTGTTCACTCCCCAAGCCACACACACACAAAAGAAACAAAGAAAGAAAAAAGAGAAGGAGCGCTTGACTGAACGAGCATGGAGAAAGGGAAAAGAAAAGAGGGAGGTGACGGCGCCAGCAAGGATGGGTGCCACCGTCGTCGTCGTCGTTGTCGGACCAGAGGAGAGGGGGAGAGAGCATGGCACTGAGTGGGAGGAGAAGCAGTCACTGCTGTTGGAGGATCTTCGTCGCCGCCATTACGCCTTGTAGCCATCGTTGTTGCTGTCATCGTCTTGGGTCGTTGCCCGCGTCGTTGTCCGTGAAGCCATCGCCGCCGTCGAATCTCAGGGTCGCCATCGAACAAAATGCGAAGAGAGAAAGAGAGCTTGTGAGTGCAAAGGATGCGATGGTGGTGGGTAGTCATCGCGATGCCATTACTGTCGTTGCTTCCACCGTCGCCGCTGGAGCTCCTCGCCGCAATTCTCGCCACCGGGGGGTTATCATCAGAGCTACTGCAGCTCTGGTTTGTCATTCTCCCTAAGTGTGATAATTTCTCTTTTTCGGAACCATCAAAATTTAGTGTTCTGTTAAAGTTTGTTAAGAATGTTGAGATTTTGGTACCGTAGGATTGAGTTCCAATGTTTGCATGTCAAAATTAAGATTACTGCTGAACCACTAGAGCTTTTAGCCACTGTCGGAGCTGCTGCCAGGTTAGTTCGAGGCTACTGCTTCGTTCTTTTGTTACAGTATGTTAACCCTATTCTAAAACTATCACTGCTAGCATTCTAGTTATCTGTCATTGAGAATTCCATGATGTTAACATTTTAGGGTCGAATTTTGGTAATTGCATGGTTAAAATAAAAGTTGTTGCTGTTGTTGCAAAAGTAAATGGTGTTGTGAATGCAGCTGCCACTGTTAAGGGCCAAGGAGAAAAGGGACTTATTGCGTTTAATTATGCAAATGGTGACTAACTGAGGTAGGGGATCATTTTAAAATAAAAATATTTTAGGCTTGAATGATTCATTGTTAGCTATGAATGATTATGTTCTAATTGAGTTAGTATACAACCTTGACCTCGAGTTTAGGGTGTCGTATTAGAGACTTCATACCCGCAAGCCGTATGTAATGGCTCAAGAACAACCCGGTGCATGTTGAAGTGTGTGAAGTAGAGTTCTGGCGTTGAGTTATTAATGAGTTTGATGAGAATTGTGATTTTAAGTTGAGACATGTGCGAAAAATTATGATTGACGATGATTATGTTATTAATGAATTGATTAGTAATAGTTAAGAATGTAGTGTTGGTTCTGGTTGATTATATTTACATGGGATGATGATTGTGGTTGATGAGGATTATGATGTGATTAGTGATGATTATGATTATGCTAAATGATAAATTTGGTGATGATGTTGACTGTTGTGATCTATTTCCTTTTTTGTTGCATCGTGTTCTCTTTGTTTGTAAAGTGTGTCGGGTACTATATCCCATGAGTGTGACGGACACTTTATCCAAGAGTGTGGCAGGCACTATATCCTAAGAGTGTGGGAGCAGTTTATCCCGAGAAGTGTGATGGACACTACATCCCATGAGTGTGACGGGCATTTTATCCTAAGAGTGTGGCGAGCACTATATTCCAAAAGTGTGGAGCACTTTATCCTGGAAAATGCGGCGGACACTATATCCCACGGGTGTGGCGGTACTATATCCCAAGAGTGTGACGGGTACTATACCCTAAGAGTATGGATGCATGTCAGAAAGATGATCCGAGTTAGCTATTGGACATGTTGGTATGGAGTTCAAAGTCCACAAACTAACCGGCAAGTGCACCAGGTCGTACCAAGTAATACCTCAGGTGATTGAGGGTTGATCCCACAAGAATTGATGGATGAGCAATAATATTCGAATGAATCACTTAGTCAGACAAATAGAAAATGGTGTTTTGAGGTTCAAAAGCATTAAAATACTAACGCAGAAGAGTGAGACAAGCAAACAATAGAATCGGTGTGAAACGGATGGGAGAAGATAGTTAAGGTTTCGATGATATTTATTTGTCCGGATTAAGATTTCTTACCAACTATTTTAATCATGCAAGATTCATTTAATTGCAAATTGTAACTGACTAAACCCTAATTTCTTAGTAATTTAGTCTCCTCTAACCTAATCAACCGCCAATTTCTTAGTCACTTAATGTAGATTGGAGGGTTAGGTTTAATTCTAGTTTATTGGCCATAAAAATCTTAATTACACAAATATAAGAGGATTATATGTCATGTATCCCGTTAAGTATAAGTAATTAGAAGTTTAGGAGGAATTTACTTTCAAGCTAGTATTCAAGTGAGATAACTTTTTCAAGAATAAAAGAATTCATGTAGAATGAGAATTATTCTTCCGATATATTCAAATTCATAAGATGAAGAACGAAAATAATCCTTGAAACTAAATCAATAGAAATAAACAAAGCTCGTAACCTTAACCAAGGAGATTTAGTGGCTCATGACTCAGAAAGAAACTTAGTGTTCAGAAATTGTGAAAGTGTGAAAGAGAGAAGATCCTCCGCAGGGCTGAATATTTTCCCTTTTATATCTAACCTAATTTGATTTAAAACTAAAATAAAAATAATAAATTTTAAAGCTAAAAAATTTTGTTTGTAAATAAAAATAACTAAAACAAAATAAAATAGAACAATTAAAAGCTAAATCTAACTAAAGATTCTCTTTTGGTGAAAGTGGATCCGCATTGCTGGCGCTAAACGCAAGATTTGGCATTTAGCGCCCTAGGGGTCAGAAACTCTCCTTTCAATTCTGGCTTGCTGGCGCTAAACGCCATGCTTAGCGTTTAGCGACCTAGTGGGTAGAGAGATCCATTGCATTTCTGAGTTGCTGGCGCTAAATGCCCAGGTTCGCGTTTAGCGCCAGCTTGGTAGCTTCCAAACTCTTTTCTTTTCTTGCACACGAACTTTGCCAAACCGATCCAAACTTCACCTGAAATAATTAAAATACTAAAGCAACTCAAAGTAGCATCCAAAGAGGTTTTAAATACAAAAATTTAATTAAAACTCAATAAATTTGTATCTAAATTAAATAGAAAATAGAGAAAAGATGCTCACGCATCACATGTCGGGTTTGGTTGTATAACCGACAGATGAACTTATTGGCCATAAGGCATACATGCATTATTTGCATTTGTTTATATTGTTTGAGTGTGCATTTTGTTTTTGGTTTGCCTATTTGAATAATTGCATCTATCTGCTATTTGATCTAATTGCTCTATATGTATTCTCTTTTTGTGTATTCTTTGTATTGTTTTCTCTGTGTTTGAAAATTGAGAGATCCTTCATGTTGGCGGTGGTGACGCTGAGGGTTGTTCCTGATATGGTGATGGAGGTTGAAGCATATTAGACTTGGTATTGTCCTGATACTCCAGTTTATGTGTTGATGGATAGAAATGAGCGATATAAGTTTATTAGATAGGAAACCCTTAGGCACGTCTTTGGTCATTTTTCCTTTATTATCCAATTTACTTTACAGAATTGTAAACTAAAGAAAATTAATTACAACATTTTTAAAGTAAGTTTTCTCACATAGCTTTTCCAAAAAGGTTATTTCAAAAATAAATTATTTTTATAATGAAATTTTTTCCATTTGAAAGTATTTCTTTATTTTAATGGTATTCCCTTCCCTATTGAGAATCCGAAAGGATGATGTTCTCACCTCTTTTTATATCCAACACTTCAGTGACTGGTGCACGAAATTGTGATCATCAATGGCGCCATCAACATGGTACGCTCAATTGCAATCTCAACTCTTTATCACAACTTCGCACAACTAACCAGCAAGTGCACTGGGTCGTCCAAGTAATAAACCTTACGCGAGTAAGGGTCGATCCCATGGATATTGTTGGTATGAAGCAAGCTATGGTCATCTTGTAAATCTCAGTCAGGCAGATTCAAATGGTTATAGATGATTTATGAATAACGCATAGAATAAAGATAGAGATACCTGTGTAATTCATTGGTGAGAATTTCAGATAAGCGTATGGAGATGCTTTGTCCCTTCCGTCTCTCTGCTTTCTTACTGTCTTCATCCAATCCTTCTTACTCCTTTCCATGGCAAGCTGTATGTTGGGCATCACAGTTGTCAGTGGCTACAGTCCCGTCCTCTCAGTGAAAATGTTGAACGCGCTCTGTCACAGCACGGCTATTCAGCTGTCGGTTCTCGATCATGTCGGAATAGAATCCAGTGATTCTTTTGCGTCTGTCACTAACGCCCCACAATCGCGAGTTTGAAGCTCGTCACAGTCATTCAATCCTTGAATCCTACTCAAAATACCACAGACAAGGTTTAGACCTTCCGGATTCTCTTGAATGCCGCCATCAATTCTAGCTTATACCACGAAGATTCTGATTAAGGAATCCAAGAGATAAACATTCAAGCCTTGTTTGCTTGTAGAATGGAGGTGGTTGTCAGGCACGCGTTCATAAGTGAGAATGATGATGAGTGTCACATAGTCATCACATTCATCATGTTCTTGGGTGCGAATGAATATCTTAGAACAAGAACAAGCTGAATTGAATAGAAGAACAATAGTAATTGCATTAATACTCGAGGTACAGCAGAGCTCCACACCTTAATCTATGGTGTGTAGAAACTCCACCGTTGAAAATACATAAGAACAAGGTCTAGGCATGGCCGTGAGGCCAGCCCCCAAAACGTGATTTGAGATAGCATAAAACTCTCCAAGATAGCTACCCAGATAATAATACAATAGTAAAATGTCCTATTTGTAGAGAACTAGTAGCTTAGGGTTTATAAAGATGAGTAAATGACATAAAAATTCACTTTCGGACCCACTTGGTGTGTGCTTGGAGTTAAACGCCAGCTTTTGTGCCAGTTTGGGCGTTTAACTCCCATTCTTGTGCCAGTTCCGGCTTAAACACCAGAAATCTTGGCTGACTTGTAACGCCTGTTTGGGCCATCAAATATCGGGCAAAGTATGGACTATTATACATTGCTGGAAAGCCCAGGATGTCTACTTTCTAACTCAATTGAGAGCGCGCCAATTAGGCTTCTGTAGCTCCAGAAATTTCACTTCGAGTGCATGGAGGTCAGAATCCAACAGCATCTGCAGTCCTTTTCAGCCTCTGAATCAGATTTTTGCTCAGGTCCCTCAATTTCAGCCAGAAAATATCTGAAATCATAGAAAAACACAAAAACTCATAGTAAAGTCCAGAAAAGTGAATTTTAACTAAAAACTAATAAAAATATAATAAAAAATAACTAAAACATACTAAAAATATACTAAAAACAATGCCAAAAAGCGTATAAATTATCCGCTCATCAGTGACAGGTTCAGAAAGTTTTGGCGTGAAACTGTGACTGAACTATAGAGCTATATGTATTTGAATTTTCTGTTTTTAGTTTAGTTGAGATTTTTTTCCCTCGTCATTTGTCATTTTGAGTTTTTAGAGGGGGTAAGACTTGTATTTGAAGAATTTTGAATAAGGCTACCTATTTAATATTATATGGACATAATTACGTGATTAAGTGGTTTAAAGTAAAGACGTTTCGATTTCTTAATTAAAAATTCGGTTTGTATTCGTGAAAGCTCAATATTAAGTAAATATAGTATGAAATTAATGGAGTAGAGGTAGGTAACGCCTAGACTTTTTGTGTGATTATGAGGTACTGAAAGTTAGAATGTTACATCATACATTGTCGTAGGCAAGTAGCCACATAACAGGAGCCTCGTACAAATGATTTTAGGCTAAAGTTTGTATTCAAATGGAGTGGAGACGTTGGTTGGTCTCACAGTATATACATATAAATAGAGAACGAAATTCGCCCTAGGCTCAGAACACTATCCAGAGTAGAATCTTTTTGCAGAATGATCACCAGCAAATTACAGAAGAGTATTCCTGCCTATCTGAAGGGGAAAAAAAGGCATAAAAACTGTGAAGTTCTTAGTAGAGCTAGGCTAATTAGTCATGTTAATCACTTCCATCATATTTATGAGTCAGTAATATATTTTACAGTAAACAAAAGAAAATAAAGAAAATAAATAGATAGAAAAAGGAAAATTAAAATCAAAATATTCAATTAGAAAATTAATTAATTTATAATAATATCATATTTTGAATTAAAAAAAAGGGTTTGATGAATGTAGAGCAGTTAAACAATTGATCACTTTTACTCTTCTAGCCGCATGTGCTGCATCTGTGAACTGCATTCTACAACCAGCCGTCGCTTGTCTCCCGCTATCACTGAACAGTCGCTAATCATAATGCTAACCACCAACCCCCAGCCACAACCGACACTGTCTACGTCTACACCAATGTCCAAGCAGGCCCCATTCGTGTACAAGTTGTCCTTCGCGCAGCCCACCATTGCGTCGATGGTGAAGCCCCCTCCCCGCAGCCCACGGCATCCACCGTCGTAGCCTCTTCATCTGTGACAGATCCATCCAAATAGAGGAGATATTCGTGGCTTCCATTTCATATGTACATCACTCCTCACATCCACGTAAATGGAGTCTAATTGGGTTGAACCGGTTTATCATGTCCCATCTTCGTTCACCGATGACAATTTCACGCATTCAATTAACAACCTTCTAAATCCTTGCGATGTGGAGGATGAACAATCTAACAAGGTAAGCAATAAAGGTTGATGCATTGGTAACGGATGTTTATTTTCAATATAAATCAGATGGTTATTCTTAGTGCAAGTGGAGTATTCTCTTTTATTTTAACCGTTTAAGTAGATTCAAGATATTAATTCTTGATGCATCCAAATTTGTTTTGGTAGTAAATTGATAGTATAAAAACGTGTATGAAAACTTTAGATTTGTTAATGAATCATGTCATATATTTTTTACGTCGTTTAAAAATAATTAGAGTTTTAATTTCTGAAATTTTTAATGGTGATAATGCATTGCACAATTAGACTTATCTAGATATACTATTTTATAAACATATTACCTGTTTGTGAATGTGTTGGATTATAAAAATTGAGAGATAGCAATTGCTATGTATGTTCTCAAAAAAGTTAATTAATTTTTTTAATCTAATACCTGGTATTCCTTTTTCAATTAGAAAAATATGTTTACTATTTTTTAACATGTAAGAGGCATAAAAGGCAAAATTTTTAGGATGATTGTTTATTATTGGAGTCTGTAATACAACTGGAGGTCTCTTATTTTGTATTTGGTTTGAACTCTTTTGGTTGATGAGTAGAGTTTTTTTAGTTGATATTTATTTCATGGTACAGTATGTAATTTAGTTTGTTTCTTTAGGTTTGTACGTGTATGTTTGATTGTAGGCTATGAAAGTTACGGATTTTATTAAGTCTGGAAGTCATGAGATAGACCTTGGTGATGAGGTTTGGACTATAGTTTATTTTTGGCTCTTCGTGAACCGCCTGTTTGAATCGACCATTAATCCTCGTGTTCATCCAGTGATGTTTGTTTTGAATTGATACGCAGTTACCAGATCACAGTTTCCTTGGCAAAGATGAAATACTAAGAGTTGGGATGCGGTTTGAGCATTTGAAACTGGCTCAAAAATTTTATGCGAGATACGCAAAGAAAGTCAATTTTGTAAGTAAGATACAAACCACAACATTTGACAAGACGGCAAAGGAACCGATTAACCAAGCTATTCATTGTAATCGGGAGGGTTTTTGCAGGTCTCATGTCAAAGCACCAAAACTGAAGAACACAGTTGTAGCCGTGTAGAGCAAGGATATATGCAAAGTTTGACAAAGAGAAGCAAGATTGGATTTTGTTGAAGGTTGGGTTGAGACAATCACACCCTTGTTCAATCAAAAGGTAGTGCACTACCACGAGTATAGGGAGTTGACCATGTATGCGAAGTGTGTGATTGACGATAATGATGAGGCTGGAATTCGACTCAATAAGACATTCCTAGCATTGGCTAATGAGGTTGGTGGGTCATCAAACCTTAGCTTAGGGTTTACAAAGATGAGTAAATGACATAAAAATCCACTTCCGGGCCCACTTGGTGTGTGCTTGGTCTGAACGTTGAAGCTTTCATGTGTAGAAACTTTTCTTGGAGTTAAACGCCAGCTTTTGTGCCAGTTTGGGCGTTTAACTCCCATTCTTGTGCCAGTTCCGGCGTTAAACGCTAGAAATCTTGAGCTGAATTGGAACGCCTGTTTGGGCCATCAAATCTCAGGCAAAGTATAAACTATTATACATTGCTGGAAAGCCCAGGATGTCTACTTTCTAACTCAATTGAGAGCGTACCAATTGGGCTTCTGTAGCTCCAGAAAATCTACTTCGAGTGTAGGGAAGTCAGAATCCAACAGCATCTGCAGTCCTTTTCAGCCTCTGAATCAGATTTTTGCTCAGGTCCCTCAATTTCAGCCAGAAAATATCTGAAATCACAGAAAAACACACAAACTCATAGTAAAGTCTAGAAAAGTGAATTTTAACTAAAAACTAATAAAAATATAATAAAAACTAACTAAAACATACTAAAACCATACTAAAAACAATGCCAAAAAGCGTATAAATTATCCGCTCAACACAACACCAAACTTAAATTGTTGCTTGTCCCCAAGCAACTGAAAATCAAATAAGATAAAAAGAAGAGGATATGCAATGAATTCCAAAAACATCTATGAAGATCAGTATTAATTAGATGAGCGGGGCTTTTAGCTTTTTGCCTCTGAACAGTTTTGGCATCTCACTTTATCCTTTGAAATTCAGAATGATTGGCTTCTATAGGAACTCAGAATCCAGATAGTGTTATTGATTCTCCTAGTTAAGTATGATGGTTCTTGAACACAGCTACTTTATGAGTCTTGGCCGTGGCCCAAAGCACTATGTCTTCCAGTATTACCACCGGATACATACATGCCATAGACACATAATTGGGTGAACCTTTTCAGATTGTGACTCAGCTTTGCTAAAGTCCCCAATTAGAGGTGTCCAGGGTTCTTAAGCACACTCTTTTTGCCTTGGATCACGACTTTATTTTTTCTTTTTCTTTTTCTCTTTTTTTTTTGTTTTTTATTTTTTTCGTTTTTCTCCTTTTTTTCTCTTTTTTTTGTATTCACTGCTTTTTCTTGCTTCAAGAATCATTTTTATGATTTTTTAGATCCTCAGTAACATGTCTCCTTTTTCATCATTCTTTCAAGAGCCAACATTCATGAACAACAAATTCAAAATATTTATGCACTGTTTAAGCATACATTCAGAAGTCAAAGTATTGCCACCACATCAAAATAATTAATCTGTTATAGAATTCAAAATTCATGCAATTCTTCTCTTTTTCAATTAAGAACATTTTTCATTTAAGAAAGGTGATGGATTCATAGGACATTCATAATTTTAAGGCATAGACACTAAGACACTAATGATCATAAGACACAAACATAGATAAACATAAGCATGATTTTTCGAAAAAAACAGAAAAATAAAGAACAAGGAGATTAAAGAACGGGTCCACCTTAGTGATGGCGGCTTGTTCTTCCTCTTGAAGATCTTATGGAGTGCTTGAGCTCCTCAATGTCTCTTCCTTGCCTTTGTTGCTCCTCTCTCATGATTCTTTGATCTTCTCTAATTTCATGGAGGAGGATGGAATGTTCTTGGTGCTCCACCCTTAGTTGTCCCATGTTGGAACTCAATTCTCCTAGGGAGGTGTTGATTTGCTCCCAATAGTTTTGTGGAGAAAAGTGCATCCCTTGAGGTATCTCAAGAATTTCATGATGAGTGTGATCTCTTGTTTGCTCCATCATTTTCTTAGTGATGGGCTTGTCCTCATCAATGAGGATGTCTCCCTCTATGTCAATTCCAACTGAACAACAGAGGTGACAAATGAGATGAGGAAAGGCTAACCTTGCCAAGGTAGAGGACTTGTCCGCCACCTTATAAAGTTCTTGGGCTATAGCCTCATGAACTTCTACTTCCTCTCCAATCATGATGCTATGAATCATAATGGCTTGGTCTATAGTAACTTCGGACCGGTTGCTAGTGGGAATGATTGAGCGTTGGATAAACTCCAACCATCCCCTAGCCACGGGCTTGAGGTCATGCCTTCTCAGTTGAACCGGCTTCCCTCTTGAATCTCTCTTCCATTGAGCGCCCTCTTCACAAATGTCTATGAGGACTTGGTCCAACCTTTGATCAAAGTTGACCCTTCTAGTGTAAGGGTGTTCATCTCCTTGCATCATGGGCAAGTTGAATGCCAACCTTACATTTTTCGGACTAAAATCTAAGCATTTCCCCCGAACCATTGTAAGCTAATTCTTTGGGTTCGGGTTCACACTTTGATCATGGTTCTTGGTGATCCATGCATTGGCATAGAACTCTTGAACCATTAAGATTCTGACTTGTTGAATGGGGTTGGTAAGAACTTCCCAACCTCTTCTTCGGATCTCATGTCGGATCTCCGGATATTCACTCTTTTTGAGTTTGAAAGGGACCTCGGGGATCACCTTCTTCATGGCCATAAATTCATAGAAGTGGTCTTGATGCACCCTTGAGATGAATCTCTCCATCTCCCATGACTCGAAGGTGAAAGCTTTTGCCTTCCCTTTCCTCTTTCTAGAGGTTTCTCAAGCCTTAGATGCCATAAATGGTTCTGGAAAAATAAAAAGCAATGCTTTTACCACACCAAACTTAGAGGGTTTGCTCGTCCTTGAGAAAAAGAAGAAAGAAGAGAGTAGAAGAAGAAGAAATGGAGGAGATGGAGGTGGCTTTGTGGTTCGGCCAAAGGGAGAGAAGTAGTGTTTAGGTTGTGTGAAAATGAGGTGGTGAAGATGGGTTTATATAGGAGTGGAGAGGGGTGTATGGTTCGGCCATTATGGGTGGGTTTGGGAGGGAAAGTGGTTTGAATTTGAATGGTAAGGTAGGTGGGGTTTATGAAGGATGGATGTGAGTGGTGAAGAGAATGGTGGGATTTGATAGGTGAGGGTTTTTGGGGAAGAGGTGTTGAGGTGATTGGTGAATAGGTGAAGAAGAGAGAGAGTGGTGGGGTAGGTGGGGATCCAGTGGGGTCCACAGATCCTGAGGTGTCAAGAAAAATTCATCCCTGCACCAAGTGGCGAGCAAAAATGCTCTTTATGCCAATTCTGGCGTTAAACACCAGGTTGGTGCCCATTTCTGGCGTTTAACGCCAGCTCCTTGCCCTTTCCTGGCATTTAATGCTAGTCTGGTGCCCTTTTCTGGCGTTAAACGCCCAGAATGGTGCCAGACTGGGTGTTAAACGCCCATTTGTTGCCCTTACTGGCGTTTAAACGCCAGCAAGGTTTTCCTCCAGGGTGTGCTGTTTTTCTTTCTTTTTTTCATTCTGTTTTTGCTTTTTCAATTGATTTTGTGACTTTCCATGATTATCAACCTACAGAAAACATAAAATAACAAAGGAAAATAGATAAATATAACATTGGGTTGCCTCCCAACAAGCGCTTCTTTAATGTCAATAGCTTGAGAATGGGCTCTCATGGAGCCTCACAGATACTCAGAGCAATGTTGGAACCTCCCAACACCAAACTTAGAGTTTGAATGTGGGGGTTCAAAACCAAACTTAGAAGTTGGTTGTGGCCTCCCAACACCAAACTTAGAGTTTGACTGTGGGGGCTCTGTTTGACTCTATTTTGAGAGAAGCTCTTCATGCTTCCTCTCCATGGTAATAGAGGGATATCCTTGAGCCTTAAACACAAAGGATTCTTCATTCACTTGAATGATCAATTCTCCTCTGTCAACATCAATCACAGCCTTTGCTGTGGCTAGGAAGGGTCTGCCAAGGATGATGGATTCATCCATGCACTTCCCAGTCTCTAGGACTATGAAATCAGCAAGGGTGTAATGGTCTTCAACCTTCACCAAAACATCCTCTACAAGTCCATAAGCTTGTTTTCTTGAATTGTCTGCCATCTCTAGTGAGATTCTTGCAGCTTGCACCTCAAAGATCCTTAGCTTCTTCATTACAGAGAGAGGCATGAGGTTTATGCTTGACCCTAGGTCACACAGAGCCTTCTCAAAGGTCATGGTGGCTATGGTACAAGGTATTGAGAACTTCCCAGGGTCCTGTCTCTTTTGAGGTAATCTCTGCCTAGTCAAGTCATCCAGTTCTTTGGTGAGCAAAAGGGGGTTCATCCTTCCAAGTCTCATTACCAAATAACTTGTCATTTAGCTTCATGATTGCTCCAAGGTATTTAGCAACTTGCTCTTCAGTGACATCTTCATCCTCTTCAGAGGAAGAATACTCATCAGAGCTCATGAATGGCAGAAGTAAATCCAATGGAATCTCTATTGTCTCATTATGAGCCTCAGATTCCCATAGTTCCTCATTAGGGAACTCATTGGAGGCCAGTGGACGTCCATTGAGGTCTTCCTCAGTGGCGATCACTGCATCTTCCTCCTCTCCAAGTTCCATGTGGGTCATGTTAATGGCCTTGCATTCTCCTTTTGGATTCTCTTCTATATTGCTTGGAAGAGTACTAGGAGGGAATTCAGTAATTTTCTTGCTCAACTGTCCCACTTGTACCTCAAAATTCCTAATGGAGGACCTTGTTTCAGTCATGAAACTCTGAGTGGTTTTGATTAGATCAGAGACCATGGTTGCTAAGTCAGAGTGGCTCTGCTTAGAATTCTCTGTCTGTTGCTGAGAAGATGATGGAAAAGGCTTGCCATTGCTAAACCTGTTTCTTCCACCATTATTGTTGTTGAAACCTTGTTAAGGTCTCTGTTGATCCTTCCATGAGAAATTTGGATGATTTCTCCATGAATGATTATAGGTGTTTCCATAGGGTTCTCCCATGTAATTCACCTCTTCCATTGAAGGGTTATCAGGATCATAAGCTTCTTCTTCAGATGAAGCGTCCTTAGTACTGCCTGGTGCAGCTTGCATTCTAGACAGACTTTGAGAGATAATATTGATTTGCTGAGTCAATATTTTGTTCTGAGCCAATATAGCATTCAGAGTATCAATCTCAAGAACTCCTTTCTTCTGATTCGTCCCATTGTTCACAGGATTCCTTTCAGAAGTGTACATGAATTGGTTATTTGCAACCATTTCAATGAGTTCTTGAGCTTCTGTAGGCGTCTTCTTCAGATGAAGAGATCCTCCAGCAGAGCTATCCAATGACATCTTGGACAGTTCAGACAGACCATCATAGAAGATACCTATGATGCTCCATTCAGAAAGCATGTCAGAAGGACACTTTCTGATTAATTGTTTGTATCTTTCCCAAGCTTCATAGAGGGATTCACCTTCCTTCTGTTTGAAAGTTTGGACTTCCACTCTAAGCTTACTCAATTTTTGAGGTGGAAAGAACTTTGCCAAGAAGGCGTTGACTAGCTTTTCCCAAGAGTTCAGGCTTTCTTTGGGTTGTGAATCCAACCAAATCCTAGCTCTATCTCTTACAGCAAAAGGGAATAGCATAAGTCTGTAGACCACAGGGTCAACCCCATTAGTCTTGACAGTGTCACAGATTTGCAAGAACTCAGCTAAAAAATGATGAGGATCTTCCAATGGAAGTCCATGGAACTTGCAATTCTGTTGCATTAGAGAAACTAATTGAGGCTTAAGCTCAAAGTTGTTTGCTCCAATGGCAGGGATAGAGATGCTTCTCCCATAGAAGTCAGGAGTAGGTACAGTAAAGTCACCCAGCACCTTCCTTGCATTGTTGTTATTTTTGGCTGCCATGCCTTCCTCTTGTTTGAAGATTTCTGTTAGATCCTCTACAGAGAGTTGTGCCTTAGCTTCTCTTAGCTTTCGCTTCAAGGTCCTTTCAGGTTCAAAGTCAGCCTCAACAAGAATGCTTTTGTCTTTGCTCTTGCTCATATGAAAGAGAAGAGAACAAGAAAATATGGAATCCTCTATGTCACAGTATAGAGATTCCTTGAGGTGTCAGAGGAAGAAAAATAGAAGGAAGAGGTAGAAGAATTCGAACTTATCAAGAAAGATAGAGTTTGAATTGTTCATTGAGGAGGAGTGTTAGTCCATAAATAGAAGGATGTGAGAAGAGGGGAAGAAATTTTCGAAAATAAGTTAAAAAGATTTTAAAAACATTTTGAAAAATACTAATTGATTTTCGAAAACTCAGAGTGGAAAAGAAATCAAGTGATTTTTGAAAAAGATTTTGAAATTAGAAATCAAAAAGATATGATTGAAAACTATTTTGAAAAAGATGTGATTACAAAGATATGATTGAAAAGATATGATTTGAAAAACAATTTAAAAAGATTTGATTTTGAAAAATTAATGACTTGGCTAACAGAAAATTTAAAAGATATGATTCAGATATTAAACCTTTCTCAACAGAAAAGGCAACATAATTGAAATGTTGAATCAAATCATTAATTGTTAGCAAGTATTTTTGAAAATGGAAAGAAATTGATTTTGAAAAGATATGATTGAAAAGATATGATTTTGAAAAATTTTGAAAACTTGAAAAAAAAATTGAATTAAAAACAAAATCTTCCCTCTTGTGCCATCCTGGCGTTAAACGCCCAGAATGGTATACATTCTGGCGTTTAACTCCCAAAACACTACCCTTTTGGGCGTTAAACGCCCAGCCAGGTGCCCTGGCTGGCGTTTAAATGCCAGTTTTCCTTCTTCACTGGGTGTTTTGAGCGCCCAGCTTTTTCTGTGTAATTCCTCTACTGTATGTTCTGAATCTTCAATTCTCTGTATTATTGACTTGAAAAGACACAAATTAAAAAAAATTTTGGATTTTTAATAATGAGGAATAATCAAAATGAAACTAAGATCAAATAACAATGCATGCAAGACACCAAACTTAGAAGTTTGTATACTACTGACACTAACAAATTGAGAATGCATATGAGACACAACAAAACACTCAAGACAAGAGAATTTAAAGATCAGAGCAAGGAAATCATCAAGAACAACTTGAAGATCAATGAAGACACATGAATGAATTCGAAAAATGCAAGAAGAAAAGAAACATGCAATTGACACCAAACTTAAAATGAGACACTAGACTCAACAAGAAACATAAAATATTTTTGGTTTTTATGATTTTGTAATTTTTTTGGTTTTTTTCAAAAATTGAGTGAAAAAGAAAATAAGGATATCAAAATTCTTAATGAGAATTCCAGGAATCATGCAATGTTAGTATAAAGCTTCAGTCTAAAGAAATTAGACATGGCTAGCCAAGCTTCAGCAGGACATTACATTCAAGAGCTAAATTGATGAGAATCAATCAGCTTTGGTGATGATAAGAACATCACCTTGAAACACTAGAATTCATTCTTAAGAACTCTAAGAAAAATACCTAAGCTAAGCAACAAGATGAACCGTCAGTTGTCCAAACTCAAACAATCCCCGGCAACGGCGCCAAAAACTTGGTACACAAAATTGTGATCATCAATGGCGCCATCAACATGGTACACTCAATTGCAATCTCAACTCTTTATCACAACTTCGCACAACTAACCAGCAAGTGCACTGGGTCGTCCAAGTAATAAACCTTACGTGAGTAAGGGTCGATCCCACGGAGATTGTTGGTATGAAGCAAGCTATGGTTATCTTGTAAATCTCAGTCAGGCAGATTCAAATGGTTATAGATGATTTATGAATAACACATAGAATAAAGATAGAGATACTTATGTAATTCATTGGTGAGAATTTCAGATAAGCGTATGGAGATGCTTTGTCCCTTCCGTCTCTCTGCTTTCTTACTGTCTTCATACAATCCTTCTTACTCCTTTCCATGGCAAGCTGTATGTTGGGCATCACCGTTGTTAGTGGCTACAGTCCCGTCCTCTCAGTGAAAATATTCAACGCGCTCTGTCACAGCACGGCTATTCAGCTGTCGATTCTCGATCATGTCGGAATAGAATCCAGTGATTCTTTTGTGTCTGTCACTAACGCCCCACAATCGCGAGTTTGAAGCTCGTCACAGTCATTCAATCCTTGAATCCTACTCAGAATATCACAGACAAGGTTTAGACCTTCCAGATTCTCTTGAATGCCGCCATCAATTCTAGCTTATACCACGAAGATTCTGATTAAGGAATCCAAGAGATAAACATTCAAGCCTTGTTTGCTTGTAGAACGGAGGTGGTTGTCAGACACGCGTTCATAAGTGAGAATGATGATGAGCGTCACATAATCATCACATTCATCATGTTCTTGGGTGCGAATGAATATCTTAGAACAAGAACAAGCTGAATTTAATAGAAGAATAATAGTAATTGCATTAATACTCGAGGTACAGCAGAGCTCCACACCTTAATCTATGGTGTGTAGAAACTCCACCGTTGAAAATACATAAGAACAAGGTCTAGGCATGGCTGTGAGGCCAGCCCCCAAAACGTGATCTAAGATAGCATAAAACTCTCCAAGATAGCTACCCAGATAAGAATACAATAGTAAAAGGTCCTATTTGTAGAGAACTAGTAGCTTAGGGTTTACAAAGATGAGTAAATGACATAAAAATCCACTTTCGGGCCCACTTGGTGTGTGCTTGGGCTGAGCATTGAAGCTTTCATGTGTAGAGACTTTTTTTGGAGTTAAACGCCAGCTTTTGTGCCAGTTTGGGCGTTTAACTCCCATTCTTGTGCCAGTTCCGGCGTTAAACGCCAGAAATCTTGAGCTGAGTTGGAACGCCTGTTTGGGCCATCAAATCTCGGGCAAAGTATGGACTATTATATATTGCTGGAAAGCCCAGGGTGTCTACTTTCTAACTCAATTGAGAGCGTGCCAATTGGGCTTCTGTAGCTCCAGAAAATATACTTCGAGTGCAGGGAGGTCAGAATCCAACAGCATCTGCAGTCCTTTTCAGCCTCTGAATCAGATTTTTGCTCAGGTCCCTCAATTTCAGCCAGAAAATACCTGAAATCACAAAAAAATACACAAACTCATAGTAAAGACCAGAAAAGTGAATTTTAACTAAAAACTAATAAAAATATAATAAAAAATAACTAAAACATACTAAAAACATACTAAAAGTAATGCCAAAAAGCGTATAAATTATCCGCTCATCAGTGATAGGTTCAGAAAGTTTTGGCGTGAAACTGCGACTGAACTATAGAGCTATATGTATTTGAATTTTCTGTTTTTAGTTTAGTTGAGATTTTTTTCCCTCGTCATTTGTCATTTTGAGTTTTTAGAGGGGGTAAGACTTGTATTTGAAAAATTTTGAATAAGTCTACCTATTTAATATTATATGGACATAATTACGTGATTAAGTGGTTTAAAGTAAAGACGTTTTGATTTCTTAATTAAAAATTCGGTTTGTATTCGTGAAAGCTCAATATTAAGTAAATATAGTATGAAATTAATGGAGTATAGGTAAGTAACACCTAGACTTTTAGTGTGATTATGAGGTACTGAAAGTTAGAATGTTACATCATACATTGTCGTAGGCAAGTAGCCACATAACAGGAGCCTCGTAAAAATGATTTTAGGCTAAAGTTTGTATTCAAATGGAGTGGAGACGTTGGTTGGTCTCACAGTATATACATATAAATAGAGAACGAAATTCGCCCTAGGCTCAAAACACTATCCAGAGTAGAATCTTTTTGCAGAATGACCACCAGCGAATTACAGAAGAGCATTCCTGCCTATCTGAAGGGGAAAAAAAGGCAAAAAAACTGTGAAGTTCTTAGTAGAGCTAGGCTAATTAGTCATGTTAATCACTTCCATCATATTTATGAGCCAGTAATATATTTTACAGTAAACAAAACAAAAATAAAGAAAATAGATAGATAGAAAAAGGAAAATTAAAATCAAAATATTCAATTAGAAAATTAATTAATTTATAATAATATCATATTTTGAATTAAAAAAAAGGGGTTTGATGAATGTAGATGAGTTAAACAATTGATCACTTTTACTCTTCTAGCCGCATGTGCTGCATCTGTAAACTGCATTCTACAACCAGCCGTCGCTTGTCTCCCGCTATCACCGAACAGTCGCTAATCATAATGCTAACCACCAACCCCCAGCCACAACCGACGCTGTCTACGTCTACACCAATGTCCAAGCAGGCCCCATTCGTGTACAAGTTGTCCTTCGCGCAGCCCACCAATGCGTCGACAGTGAAGCTCCCTCCCCGCAGCCCACGGCATCCACCGTCGTAGCCTCTTCATCTGTGACAGATCCATCCAAATAGAGGAGACATTCGTGGCTTCCATTTCATACGTACATCACTCCTCACATCCACGTAAATGGAGTCTAATTGGGTTGAACCGGTTTATCATGTCCCATCTTCGTTCACCGACGACAATTTCACGCATTCAATTAACAACCTTCTAAATCCTTGCGATGTGGAGGATGAACAATCTAACAAGGTAAGCAATAAAGGTTGATACGTTGGTAACGGTTGTTTATTTTTAATATAAATCAGATGGTTATTCTTAGTGCAAGTGGAGTATTCTCTTTTATTTTAACCGTTTAAGTAGATCAAGATATTAATTCTTGATGCATCCAAATTTGTTTTGGTAGTAAATTGATAGTATAAAAACATGTATGAAAACTTTAGATTTGTTAATGAATCATGTCATATATTTTTTACGTCGTTTAAAAATAATTAGAGTTTTAATTTCTGAAATTTTTAATGGTGATAATGCATTGCACAATTAGACTTATCTAGATATACTATTTTATAAACATATTACCTGTTTGTGAATGTGTTGGATTATAAAAATTGAGAGATAGCAATTGCTATGTATGTTCTCAAAAAAGTTAATTAATTTTTTTAATCTAATACCTGGTATTCCTTTTTCAATTAGAAAAATATGTTTACTATTTTTTAACATGTAAGAGGCATAAAAGGCAAAATTTTTAGGATGATTGTTTATTATTGGAGTCTGTAATACAACTGGAGGTCTCTTATTTTGTATTTGGTTTGAACTCTTTTGGTTGATGAGTAGAGTTTTTTTAGTTGATATTTATTTCATGGTACAATATGTAATTTAGTTTGTTTCTTTAGGTTTGTACGTGTATGTTTGATTGTAGGCTATGAAAGTTACGGATTTTGTTAAGTCTGGAAGTCATGAGATAGACCTTGGTGATGAGGTTTGGACTATAGTTTATTTTTGGCTCTTCGTGAACCGCATGTTTGAATCGACCATTAATCCTCGTGTTCATCCAGTGATGTTTGTTTTGAATTGATACGCAGTTACCAGATCACAGTTTCCTTGGCAAAGATGAAATACTAAGAGTTGGGATGCAGTTTGAGCATTTGAAACTGGCTCAAAAATTTTATGCGAGATACGCAAAGAAAGTCAATTTTGTAAGTAAGATACAAACCACAATATTTGACAAGATGGCAAAGGAACCGATTAACCAAGCTATTCATTGTAATCGGGAGGGTTTTTGTAGGTCTCATGTCAAAGCACCAAAACGGAAGAACACAGTTGTAGCCGTGCAGAGTAAGGATATATGCAAAGTTTGGCAAAGAGAAGCAAGATTGGATCTTGTTGAAGGTTGGGTTGAGACAATCACACCCTTGTTCAATCAAAAGGTAGTGCACTACCACGAGTATAGGGAGTTGACCATGCATGCGAAGTGTGTGATTGACGATAATGATGAGGCTGGAATTCGACTCAATAAGACATTCCTAGCATTGGCTAATGAGGTTGGTGGGTCATCAAACCTTAGCTTCTGAGAGAAGGATGTAAGGAATTACATTTCATCTAAACTCCGATCCACTAATGTCAATGCGGATGCTAAGGAGATGTTGAATTACTTTATGCGAATGAAGGAGATAAATCGAACTTCTTCTATGCAGTGAATGTGGACGAGGATTATAAGTTTATATGTGCAGTTTGGGTGGTTGCAAGGTGCAAGGCGTCTTACGAATATTATAGAGACGCGGTGTCGTTTGATACCACATACAACACGAATCGGTAATATTTTTATTTACGTTGATGTTGTTTACTTTTTTGTTATTTTTTGTAATAGTTGGATGCTCTTATATGTGATTGTTGTTCGTTTAGGCATGAATTGCCATTCATCTCATTCGTCGGTGTGAACCACCATGGTAAGTCTACTTTGCTAGGATGTCCTCTACTAGGGAACATGGAGATTCTGAGTTTTGAGTGGGTGTTCATGCAATGGGTGAAATATATGGGTACTACACCGCAGGGCATCATCACAGACTAGTGCAGGTCTATAAGGAAGGTTCTACCCCATAAGGAAGGTTCTACCCTATACAATAAGGAAGGTTCTACCCCATACATGCCACTGTTGGTGCATCTAACATATATTGAAAAAGATACTGCATAAGCTCGGAGGTTATGCTCAATTCAGACAGTTGAATGTTGACCTGAACCATATTGTATGGAATTCTCGGTCGGTTGAGGCTTTTGAGGATGGTTGGGCTGAATTCATAGATAAATTCAACCTACATCACAATACATGGCTATCCAGTTCGTTGTTTTAAAGTTATATAATGCATTGTAATTGCTTAGGGGTTGTGATGTTATTGTATTCTTTTCTGGAAATCTGTTCTTTATGCTGGTTTCTATTTTTGGTTGGTTTATTTTGTGTAGACCTATTTGAGGACTGATGCATGTGAGTGCTGATCTTTTTTAAGGGTGAATTTTGGATTGCTATGATGATGAGTATGGAAATGAGTGAGAGTATGCACGTATTCTATGATGAATTCTTACATAGCAAGACTAGCTTGGTTCAGTTCATTCACGAGGTCGAAAATGTGCTTGGAAATAAGAAGCAGCAGAAACTGGAGGACGATGCTGCAAACTCGAGAGGAGTAATCTCATGTGCAACTAGCTCAGCCATTGAAAGACAATTTCAACAAAAGTACACCAACAACATGTTTAAGGATGTCTAAATGGAGTTTGGCAAGAAGAGTGATTGCAATATCTGTGCCATTTATGAAGAGAGTGACTCGGTTTGGATAAAAGTAGAAGAGGAAAAATTAGTCAATGAGAAGACCTGGTATGTTTCGTACCACGTCCATTTTAACCGGTCAACTCATGGGGTTTGATGTGAGTGCAACTTGTTCGAGAGTTCAGGTATATTGTGTTGCCACTGTCTGGTAGTTTTTTCTTCTTACAAAGTGAATAGGGTGCCTTCCTACTATGTTCTTCCTCGTTGGAGCAAGAACATAAAGTGCAAGTACACCTACATTAAGAGTATCCATGACGTGAGATATTTAGTTGAGAGCCATAACTTTTTTAGAGGGTTATGTACACATTTCTACAACGTTGCTCAAGAATTTGTGAATGGTGACGATGAAGCAGCCATATTGCATGCTGTTTTGGACAATGCAAGGGCCAAGCTCGTTGATTACCGTGCCAAGTTATAGAACAATACTGTCGTTGATGTCCACACTAACATGGCCACACGAATTTTCTCCGTGGTGGGCACAGAGAGCATTCAAGGTCCATCAAAGGTCACCACAAAAGGTCGTCCAAAAAGTAAAAGACTCGTATCTGAGTTAGAGAAGTCGATCAAGAAATCCATGCGGCAAAAGCGGAAGAATTTAGGCTCAGTAGGTATCTTAATTATTTTAAAGATGCACTTTTATTATAAAGTTGATTATGTAGATAATAACTTCTGTTCGTATGTGTTTGTTTCTTTCAGGATAATCATGTATAATCTTCTGAAAACATAGAGTTGGGTTCTTCTGATTGGCAGATTGTTCCACGAGGATTTAGTGGATTCATGTCCCTGTTAAACTCTTTCAGTAATACCTAGTCTGTTTTGGATACGGAATCCGTTATATTATATTAGAGGTCTAGTTTATTAGGTGTTCCAACTAAATATGTATGTTTGATGGTTATTTTGCAGTCTGAGTTGTTTATGGTTAGATGTGTATGAAACTGGTATTCTGTTTGTTGTCTTCTTGCTACTTGCACATGGTTGGCATGTTTCTGTTTTTATGTGGTTTGACTAGATGTAGGCTAATGTTGAATGAATTCATATTTTTTTGTGTTATTGGATGCATTGATTAGTGATTAGACTAGAAAACTTTGTCAATATACGTTGAGTACATGGTGTATATTATTAGAGACATATTAAAATACCACTAAATTCTACTTAATCATGTCATTTTGAGTTCATCAGGAATGTGGATGGTTAGTATAATACTCATGCAGCTGGCTCGATCACATAGTTACTAGTAACATATGCCGGATATTCAGTTCAATAGGTATACAAATTGTTATTTTTTTTCTAAATTAGATGGTTACTCCTGTTGACTTGTTTTACAAGTGCATAGTTAACAATGGCTAGAGATGGCTGGATATTCAACTCAGTAGGTGTGCAGATGGTTACCCTAATATTACCTTCATATTTGTTTAATTGCTTTTGGTTTAACTAGTTACCATCTAAGAGACTCTAAATGTCCATTTCATTAGGTATGCTGATGGTTATTTATATTACTCTTAGTATAGTGTGTATAATTAATTACAAGTAATATATGCTGGATGTTTGATTCAATAGGTTTGCAGATGGTTATTTCCAATAGTATCTGGATAGTTATTATGTTACTCAAGCGAGTAATGTTTTAAATTAGGTAAAGATATAATGGATGTTTGATTTACTATTTGTGTGGATGGTTATTTTAATTTCTTACCTTGATAGTTGTTGGCTTGGTTTCGTCTTAACTAGTTCTCATTTCGGAAAATACTAGATGCTCGAGTCACTATGTCTATGGATGAATATTCTTATCTTTAAATGTGTGATTATTTTCTATTAGCATTTACACATTGCTAATATAATGTAACAAAATCAGAGGAGTTCGAAAACTAATAGATCATATAAATGTTATTCGCTAGGAAACTTTACCCTGTGTCTTATAACAAAATTCCTTCTTGAAAACACGTAAACATTGTCCAAAAGGTATTTGTGGTTATTAGAATTAAGTACATGTATTTCTTTCTCCCTTTCATGGCCTTTCTCACAGGTAATCCTTTGATCCGTTGCATCAATGTTCTTGTGCTTGGTGCTATGAATGGTGATTTAACTTCCTTTTGCTTGTTTTTTGGATGGTTGCGGCATATGGGTTCAATCTTTTATTCCAACAAAGTTTGCACCAGATCAATTGATGCATTGTGTGCGCCCATGACAATTTTCACTATTAGCTCTAATATCATACCTAAGCATATCCTATATGGTGTTTTCATAGTAAGTGCGATGTTAGAAGTGTCAGAGTAACATGAATTGCAAATAACAAATTAAAACTAAAAGGAATAGTAAACTTACATCGTCCCATTCATCCAGGTTACAATCTTCGGTCCACGTCTCCATGAATTTAATGGCATAGATGCCACAATTCTAGCTACATAAACAAGTAAGATTAGTGCTATCAGGATAATACACGTGTTATAGCAAGTTCGTTATGGATACATTGTTGGGTGTGTTTCTCGGTTCTACTTACCTGTTTGGTTGCTTAGGCACTTTGGCTTATGCATAACTTGGGCCATTTGTACTGCGCTTGTATGTGAGGATTGCCACTTTAGCCATCCCAGTAAAATAGCCAGAGTTCTTTCGTGTTAATATGTTATTAGTATATATATTAGTAATGTTCACGGGGTTTAGGGGATGTCTTATCTTACTGCATATGCATCGAGTTTACCTCCATCTATCAACGGGTACCTCAGCATGTAGACTATCGATTACCAATATATTTTTTCTTGTCATCTCAAACGCATATAGCCACCAATGGCCTTGTGAAGACATCCGAATAAACCATTGCAATAAAGATTCACAAAGTACAAAATATTCAACACTTGATTACATCGTATTACATGCATCATAATGTACCGTATCCGAATCAATTAACTCCCATTGTTGTTGTTAAGACCTAATTGAAATCAAGTTATGTGACAATCACTTCGAATTACAACAGAAACCTACCAGTCTGTTGCATGTACAACCAATCAATGAAATTATCATGTATGGATAAAATGAACATACCCTTCTCAATTGAAATAATCATTCCAATTCATAGTGAACTGAATATCCACATAACCCCCAAAATTAATAAATATGATTCAATAAGTCCATAAAGAAAACACAACCAGCAAAGTTTAGCATATTCGAGACAAACTTAGCAAACTAGGCGAAACAATTAATCCGGATAAACATGTTCAACTTATCTGAATATGATATAATATGAAATACATAAAATAGACTGATGTCTCACCCATTTTCTTGTGACTGTGTCGATTTTGTTGAAGAACTTGGTATCCTCTCCGAAGTTTGCACCCAATCCCACAAACACCAAAACTGGCCCGTTATTGAAGGAATCCAGGTTATGCTGTTGTGTCACCATTTCCTGTTATGAAAGAAGCACTCAGTACGACAATAGGTACTGTAAGATTGCAAAAAAAAAATTTATAGTATTTATACCAATATTCTTAGACACACATGGTAAAAATCACGTTTGAATCTTATAGCCCGTGAATCATTGAATGTGTAGCACATCTATTGCACGATCTTCATGGTAAATTTCACATGCACAATATTAAATATGTGAACAACATAATGAGGTTAACTTCAACATGGAGTTCAGTCACTTATGTTTCTGTTGATCCAACCATGTGCTTTCAACATCCATAGATCCTTCCTCAACAACTGAAGATGCGGCCTACCTTTGTAGGTTGTCAATGCTTGCTCTTTATCGAGGGGCGAGTTCAGATTCAACCTCAGATTTTTTTCTCCTAAAGCTCGCCCAACCTGACATTCTTATGCCTCAGATGTACTAATGTGATAGGGAATGGGGTCGGTGACTTCTCAAGCTGAGTCAACCTAAGAGAAAAGCTAGGCTTTCTTAGGCTCGGTGTGTGACAACGTGAATTCTTCAGCATCATGGTTTGAAGGATTTCCATGTTTATCGGCCTTGTGTACCGATCTTGTTCAATGTTTACCAATATTTCTTCAACTTCTGGACACTGCATCAGGTTCACGTCAAAGTTTCTATATCGAATGCAACTGTTTTTAGCTAATACAACGAGTTTAAGGCTTTAAATCACAGGAAACACATCATATGGAGAATTGATATATACAACAGATTTTAACCCATAGAACTTGCCTGTCAAAATCGTATCCAGTATGTTGAATAAGTGCTATTAATGGTGTTACTGGATTAGTTTCCTGTGCCTCCAATGGGTTTTCATTGTTATTTAGTTGTTTAACACTAACCTCGTTATCCCTTGGGCTCTCACCATGTGGGTTCTAATTATTCTGAAATAGGCAGAACATTCTTTTAGTAATTGGCTCATTATCTTTATCATTAGAGTTGGGAGTAACTACTGGTGTCTCCTTGTGCTTTGGGGCAGCTTGCTTTGAAGGTGATGTTGTCCTGCTTCTGCACAATCTGCCACTGATAACAGGCAATTTTTTCTGCGTGCCTTTCCTAGTTTCCTAGGTTGTAAATATCGAACTGGTGAAATAGAAGAAAATGAACAATATGTTATAAATTTCACACAAAATAAGGATGAGAGGAAAAAATTCAATAAACAAAATAGGCTACTCTAGTACCAAGATGAACATCTACTTTATTGTGTCAGTAACCATCCTCATACAATATCAAACGAACATCCAACACAATTAACATAAAACAAAAGATATACAAAATCCAACTCTAACAAAACTAATTAGGAATTCGAGTTACTATGTCAAAAAATCAACCTATATGCACAACAACATGCACTCACCTCTTGTGCCGCTGTATGACTTTCTGGTAGTTTTGTTTGAACTGGGCTCAAGGACGGTTCTTCTGATGTCTTCAGGGGCCGGCTTTTAAAGGCTCCTTTCTTGTTTCCCTGGGTAGATGCATCCACAAAAGTAAATAATAACGATACCATTTTTGACATACAATTACAATAATCTTAACCTTACAAAACATCCAAAGGATAAAGGAACATGACTCCAGTTTTGCAATTACAAATAAACACATCAAATTAGCATGTAATCTAACTGCCTATAGCTTGCATATTGTCAGTAATTTAAATTCCAGTAGGCGAATTACCTTGTGCACCACTGTAGTCTTGCATTCCATCTTTGGGCTTCCTTCTCTGGATGCGGTGTGCGTACCCTTCTTCTTTGTTCCAAGCTTGGGTTCCTCTCCTACTTTTGCCTTATCGCCGATGCAACCCTAATTAGTCAAGATTAAATGGGTTAGAAAGTAATTATCTAAATTCCACTGGAGAAAATTGTTAGTACAAAGAATAAAGAATAAATCTTCTAGTTTAGTACCTAAGTAAGGAAATTAGTTGCCTTCTTTTCAAGTTCTGTTGCAGTTTATGTGATGACCCATGCCTCTGGTTCTTGATAGCGATCTAGTAGACCATCCTTCAGTTGCTGAAAGTACAATAGCTGGATGGAAAGGTTAAAAGGTTTAGTGGTGCAATATAAACGCAAGTAGGATATACAAGCAGTTTAACAATTAAACTTACCATCAGGGCAAATATGCAGCCACCATAAGTTTCATGCTTCTTGGTTTTGTGTTTTTCTACCACTAGTCTTAACCACTTGAATGTCCTAAATGCCTAATTGAATTTGCTGGGTCTGAGACATCCAAAATCAGAGGTATGTGCCAGGGAGATATGATCTGTTGATTTGTTGGACATAGCAATATTTTCAGTACCACCAATATGAAGTGCTGTCTGAAATTCATCTGTTCTACCTCGGTGTCCATTGGGTAGCCATATACGAGGTCTTGTAATTGGGTGGTCCTTTTTTTTGGAATTGTGCTTTGATTGTCATATGGGCATCATTCTTCTTGTTTAGTTGGGAAAAGTCAACACCTAAATTGTGGAGACACCCAAGTACGTACAATAATTGTTAGAAAAGATAAAAAGAAACCAATGGAACCATATACAACAAACCCTCAATAAGAAACAACGACAACTTACCACCAGAGGGTATGCCTAAAGCCCTTCTTATCAACTCAACATTAATGCGGATGTTGCCGACATCCACTATAAGTGTGTTTGTATCCACATCGTATGACTTTGCTAGTTGTACCATTATGCTCTGCTTCACTACCCAGTGTGGGATCCTCTTCATGAATCCAAACCCAATAGCATCGATCTCAGCTAGTTTCACATTGGCATTAATTTTTCCAGGTTGGTGATCATCACTTTTATATAGCATGGAGAATAACACGTCTCGACTAATTTCTATCAACAAACAGAACACATGTTAGAAGCAACTAGAACCAAGACGAATGAATGACGAAATGTACTTCAGCAAATAAAACTCAGAACAGGTTATAGCCTGTTAAGAACCAATAAATCATTAGTATTCCCACATACTACTCATTATCATATTACTAGAATAATACAACTAGCTAACGACCCCAAGAGCACGACATATAGAGTAGCATCACATTAAAATTTAAAATTAATAATTATGGATGCCTTTTCACATAAGTAGACCAACTAATGTTGTGCAGTGTTAGTTAAACCAACGGTGACTCCTAAACAAAAAAAGTAAAAGAAGTACACAATTAACCACTCGATTAACCAGGCAAACCTCCAAATACCTGGTAAAATAATCATCCAATTAGTATGTAGTGAAAATTGAATATCCACAGTCTAAAGGTACCATAATAACCAAGTAAAGATGTGGAGAAGTAGCATATTACACTTTCAATTGTGATTAAAAAAACTAACAAACAAATCCAACCCAATTCCAGAACCATATACAGATACATAAACTAAAACAAGCAAAATATTGGTCACTGAACTCAAACTAAATTTGAAGACTTGAATTTAATCCAACCATCCATGCACCTGGTGATATAACCAACCGTCTTACAATGAATAAATAATTAATAGGGCAACGAATTTAAAAAAACGTATGAGTCAAAACCAAATTCTAACTAACTAAAACCCTGGACAGAACAAACTTGGATTCAGTCAACAATAAAAAAAGACGAAAAAATAAGAAATTTAGGAATAACAACCGGTTATTTTCTTTAACATCACTCTTGGAACTCAAATAGTTTTATAGATGTGCATAGGCAGTACACCCGGTTGAAACAACCATTGCCTAAAGCCTTTGATGAACAGCTAATCACTAAAAAAATAACTAACCTTGTATTGACCTCTATTAGCAGAGATCAGGCACAAATAACGGTGGCGTTGGATTCGTTCACAGTAGACCAAAGGTAGCGCAAAGAAGATACGGCATTCAACAATGAGTATGGTGCGACACAGGATGATGCGGGGTGCGACTGTCTGGTGACCAAACGATGGCGACGGGGAGCTCCTAGTCGACGATCGACGCTCGACGGCAGCACGAGGGAAGTGCCCGAGAAAATGACAGCAGTGAACACCAAGCGTGAAGGGAAGAATGCAATCATGCGGGAGAAGTTGTTGGGTTGTGCCAACTGTTCAGGTTGCAGTGGACTTGATGGAGGTTGGTTCTGCAGCGCTGGTGGTGGGGCTCTCTTTGGTGGCTGCTCATTCAAAATGGGGGGGGAATGGGTTTACTACTAGGTCAAAAGGGGGATTGGATGATTAGGATGGTTAAAATTAGGGTTTTGGTGGTAATTAGGAGTGTAGTGTGTTTTTAATTTATTGGGCCAATTTTAGAGTCTATTATTCACATTATTTACAAAAAGTCATTGTCTATCTAGCAAAATCGTTATTTATTTGATATTAACTCATGACAAGAATTGTGGTAATTTAAATATGAGTTTTTTGCTGAGAGATTGCGGAGAACTTTGGTTTTCTCCCTTTTTTTACACAACACATGAGATTGTTTTGTTGTTGATTGTAAATACCTCCGAAGGTTTTTCCTTCGTTCCTTTATTTTTTTTCCTGACTTTGGGGAAAATGTTTCAGGACTATGAATTAGATGGTTTTGATTGGACAAAATTGAAAATTGAGGATAATCAAGTTTGTTTGGATCTCTTTAAGAAGAGATTTTTTACTTGGGGTTAAGTATGATTTTGGTCCCTAAAGTTATGGCTAAAAATTTTCTCCTCCCCAACCTTTTTTTGGTTTGAAATGGTCTCCAACGTTCAATTTAATATTAAAGTTGTCCTTTTGAAGACAATAATTTTTTAAATAACAAAAATATCACTACCACTATCCCTCTATTCCTCATCTTGTCTCTCTTTATCATCGTTTCCTTCTTTTCTTCTCCCTTTTCATAGAGACAACAATGGCAACAATAGCAAGAGTAAAAAGGATAGAACGAAGGAGAGAGGTGGAAAGAAAGGAAAGCAAAATTAGAAAGAAAAGAAGAAGAAGAAGAAAGGTGTGACGGTGAGAGAAATCGTTGCTATTATCGCTGGTTCGCTAAAAAGAGAGAAGGGAGGGATGCAAACACAGAGAGGGTTGTTGCTTTCGATTGTGGGTGTAACCACTGCTTTGCCGAAGCTGTCGTTGGTGTTGCTATAATGGCTTCAAAAGGTGACTGTCACTGGCACTGTTATAGCCACTTACCTCGCTTGCCTCAATGACCTTGTCAATCGTTGCCAACATTGTTTCTTTTCTGTAATTGACATCGTTCTATCGCTAACCTTTCCCTCTTTCTCTTTCTCTGTAATCAAAGGAAGTTCCACCGTCACCGATATCATTGCTCCATTCGACCTCTCCTCCTGCATCATTACTCCATTCCTGTGTTGTCGCCTGTGTTTCTGCCGCTTGCGCACTACGATAGCCTCTGCTCGCATGCATCTTTTAGCATCTCTTCCTACCATCTCTACCGTGATTTTTTCTCTTTTCAACACATTCAAAAATAACATCAACACAATAATTTTAGAGATGGACAGAGAGATGAAGGGAGAGAGAAAGAGAGATAGAGAGAGAGAGAGAGACATATTGCAAATAATGAGAAGAGAGAACGTAGGAGGAAATATAGCATAGAGGGAGTGAGATGGTGATAGGGTGAGTTAAGGGTATAATTGTCCGTAGGATGATTTTAAAACTACATTGGACCTTAGAGACGAATTCAAGTGCAAAAATAGTTCATGGGCGAAAAGAATTTTTGACCTCAACCTTAGATACCGAAATCATGCTTAACCTTTCGATCTATTTATAAGCTTTAACCTATTAGAAGAGGAAATGAAGAAGAGAAAATTTTACAGAGAAAAAAAGCAAAACAACTTCGAAGAATATAGAGCATTTTTCGAAGAAAAGAATAAAAAAAAGGGAAAGAAGAGAAAGGGTTGCATTTATAAAGTGTTGGGGCAAAAGGGTAAAAGTTACCCCACTTTAAATGATGGTGCACATTTTCGAAAAAAGCACTCGAGCAGTTACAAAATAAAATATCACAAGTACTCAAATCACGTCGAGTTCCCGACCTTCGCATATGCCAATCACGTCAAATTTTTCCATCTAATTAAATCAAGAAGTCAGCATGAATGACCTACTCGAACGAATTTAGTTAGACTCTACGGTCGAATTGATTATATGCTTAAGTTTAACTTACAAAAGTTCAACCTCAAATAGAGACATTATTCATACTCTAGCCTACTACATGAGCCAGGATCAAAATAATTAAAAACCCAATCAACGGTCGACCGAAAATAAGTCCAGATCCTCATTGTGACCTACCTGGCCTCACGAAAGTCGGCCATAGCGACATGAATTTAGCCCGACTTACCTTAATAAATAACCAACTCCTACAATCTCTCCTACTAATTTAGAAATGAGATATTAGCAACCTCTCTAACAAAAGAGAGTAACTACCCACCACCAAAGGTGGAACCACGTCAAGAGTGGTTACTGACTCACCACCTACAACTATAAATATCTACTCTCAGGTATTCTTTGAAATATAATCTACATAAAAACCTACCTAAAATCCTTGCTAACTGAAGCATTGGAGTCTCTTTGCAGGTACCACCTCTAATCTCTCCAAGAGTTTGGATGGCACTACTTTGCCAAAGGAGACAAAAGAGCCTCTCACTCAAGAGGAGCTTGTACCTCATGTTTAGGCTCAAATGACATTGGTTTTAGGTAAGCCTCAGAACAAGTCCATTCATTCCTTTTGTTGCTCATGGCGTGACATGGCATGTTAAGTGACATCGTAGCACACACCTGATAGTCTTGATTGGCTACTAACTTGATAAGTTTATGAAATTAAATCAAATCAACTCCAAATTAAAAGATTTCAATACCTCAAGATCCCCTTTAATTTGAGGTTGATTTGATATAATTGCATGAGCTTATAACACCTAATTAGAACTTCTAGTTATATGCTGTAGTCATTGTGGTACCACTTATTGTTTCACATTAGCAAAATTTGATACCGTCAGCAATGAAAGTGACAAAAGGATTAATTTGACTAACTTAAAATATTTGAAGGAATAATTTGATTAAAAAAATTTTTCGAGAACCAATTTGGAAAATGAGTAATCTTTCAACAATAATTTTGACAATTTACTCATAAAAATAATTTATGTGAAGAGCTAGAAATTGGAAATATAAGATTGGGTGAGGTAAAGTTAGGAAGGATAATTTTAAAATTTAGATATTTTTTAGTACTTGAATGATTTTGTCTATCAGAACTCATCTTTTATAAGTACAATATTAGTTTCATTTTTTCATAGGTAAATTTGTCAAGATTATAAACATTCATTAATAGAAATATTAACTTACTAAAAGGTTTGATTTAAAGAGAAAATTTAAGATTTTTTTTATTTTGAACAATATTGTCGAAGAAAAATTACTTGATTGCTTGGCTTTATTGTTATTTATAGTAGTTAACATTATGATTGTTTTTGCGAAATTCTTGGTTGGCTAGCGATACTGTTATCATAGTTGGAGACCACTTTAATAAAGACACTAAAAATGTCTTTTTTTTAAAGACGTTTACATGTGTCATGTTATTATTGGACATCTTTATTAAACCAGTTAATAATTTACTTTTTAATAAACCAAAACAATATTGGTTTATTATAGTAACAATAATAAACCCAATTGTCTGTATTATAATTATTAGACCCGATTTGATCCGATCAATTTACACACAATCTGAACCGAATCATCTTTAAATTTTTTGATAAAAAAACAAATATATTCCTAATTTTTTATTTTGTGTGCGTTTAAATCCATAATAATTTAAAAATATAATTTGGTCCCTACAAAAAAATCCTAACCCTAATCCTTTGTCCTTGTCCAAGCCTAAACCCAAGCCAAATCTCTCACCAATCTATTAAGCTGACCCAAAAATTAAAAAAATCTAGCCCTACCATCTTATTCCCCTCATTTTTCTCACTGAAGCTCGAGCTCTCATCTCTTTGCTCACTAGCTCAATCTCAAGCTCTCTCCCTCTCTCATCTCTAGTCAAGCACTCAAGGTCTTCGTCACTCTCCGCGTTATCAGTCGTCATCGTCTTGTTAGTCGTCACTGTCTCGATCTCAGTCGCGCTCGGACGCCTTCCCTGAGCTCGTTGTCATCGGCGGAAGAAGCAGCTGGTAGGAGTTACTAGAGCCGCCGGCACGAAACATGCAACACAGTGATCCATTATTGCATGCGGGGATGGATCTGGTGGCGTTGATATAGGTATGGCAGAGGCTGGAGGAAAAGCAGTTGAACGGCGATATGAGAAGCATTTGGGTGCAATTGAGGTAAACAATGGTATTGGAGCTTGTGATGTTGAAAGGGAGGGTGTTGTTGAGCTGGATCCCTGGGTGAACCTTATTGTTGGTGACACACATGTTCGGCAGGAGTGGCGCAAGACGGATGTTGAGGCGTTGGGACTAAGGGTTTATGGACTCGATCAGGTAGAAGTTGTTGAGCGTGTCGAAGACGAGAGTGTTGGAGGTAGAGCGGATCTTGTAGGCAGGGTCGCCACAGGTTGGGGTAGTGTTTAGTGGGAATGGGACGATGGCGTTGTGGTGCACGAATTTGTAATCCGTACAACTAACCAGCAAGTGCACTGGGTCGTCCAAGTAATACCTTACGTGAGTAAGGGTCGATCCCACGGAGATTATTGGTTTGAAGCAATCTATGTTTATTTTATTAATCCTAGTTAGGATGCCAATAAGATTAATTGGATTTAATGATAAGAAATCAAAGTATTTGGAATAAGGAATTGTTACTTTATTAATGGAGAATATGTTGGAGTTTTGGAGATGCTTTGTCCTCTGAATCTCAACTTTTCCTTGAAATCCTTTTCCCACACGCAAGGTCCCTTCCATGGCAAGCTCTATGTAGGGTGTCACCGTTGTCAATGGCTACTTTCCATCCTCTCAGTGAAAACGTTCCTATGCTCTGTCACAGCATGGCTAATCATCTGTCGGTTCTCAATCAGGTTGGAATAGAATCCATTGATTCTTTTGCATTTGTCACTAACGCCCAGCCTTTAGGAGTTTGAAGCTCGCCACAGTCATTCAATCCCAGAATCCTACTCAGAATACCACAGACAAGGTTTAGACTTTCCGGATTCTCATGAATGCCGCCATCAATCCGGCTTATTGATGCCAAGGCATCTTAGGCTAGTTTCACTAGCATTTTTTTGTTAGTTTTAGTTGTTTTATGCATTTTCTTGAGCTTAAAGTAACCAAGAATGGTTAAATGAACAACAAAGCAATGAACCATCCAAAACATTATGATTTTGATGCAAATTCCATGAGTTTTTAGTGATATTACTTGAATGCTATGAATGGATGAATTCTCATGAAATTTTGCAAGACTTTGATGCAATTGTTTGGATGATTTCAGGGAAGAGAGGCTAGGCAAGGAAGAAACAAAATCAATGAAGGAAGCTTGAAATTCAAATGGGACGTTTAAGCTCCAGTTTAAGCCTAAACTGGAGCTTAAACGCCAAAATCATGAGAAGAGAGGAAATGTTGTAACTGGCGTTTAACCTCCAGTTTGACCTTAAACTGGAAGTTAAATGCCAGAATGAGAAAGGGCACTAAGAAGCATTCCACGTTTAACCTCCAGTTTGACCTCAAACTGGAGGTTAAACGCCAGAATGATGATTTGAACCAAGGGAGCATTCCACGTTTAACCTCTAGTTTAACCTTAAACTAGAGGTTAAACGTGTTCGACACTTTCTCCTCACCAAGAAGCATTTCCACGTTTAACCTCCAGTTTGACCTCAAACTGGAGGTTAAACGCCAGAAGTAAGAAAGGCACCAGGAGCTTAAACGTGTTATATGGAACAGCTTGACCATGCCTTCTTCAAACATAAATAACTTGAGCTACAAAACTCCAAATGAGGTGATTCAAAATGCATTGGAAAGAAGACATCTAGAGCTTTCCAAGCATATATGGCATGCATGGTGGATACTAAAAATTGAGGGAGAAAACAGCCCCGTAATGTGCATAGAAGAGCATAGTACCAACATGCAATCAGGCCAGCTGACCTCTTCACCTTCCATGGAGTATAACTCGAGTTGTATAACTCCAAATGATGCGCTTCCAGTTGCATTGGAAAGTAGACATCCATAGCTTTCCAACGAGGTATAATAGTCCATATTTGGCATCAAATTGGCAAGGTTGACAAGAGAACAAAGTGACGACCCAAGAAAGGGAAGTGTTTCCACGTTTAACCTCCAGTTTGACCTCAAACTGGAGGTTAAACGTGTTCGATGGTTATTCTGCCTCCAGGGTGTGTTCTTCATTTCCAAGTTTAACCTCCAGTTTGACCTCAAACTGGAGGTTAAACGTGTTCGATGGCTTCTCTCCTCCAGGGTGTTTTCTTCATTCCCAAGTTTAACCTCCAGTTTAACCTCAAACTGGAGGTTAAACGTGGTCGACCCAAATTGCCTCCAGGGTGTGCTTTCTTCATTTCCAAGTTTAACCTCCAGTTTAACCTTAAACTGGAGGTTAAACGTGCTCGACAATACACACCCCTGGGTTGCTTTCTTCCAATTCCACGTTTAAGTTTTAGTTTGACCTTAAACTGAAACTTAAACTTGAACTTAAACACCACCATTTGAAAAGGTTTCTGGGCCAATTATATTGAAGTTTAAGTTAGCAAATGAGCACAAAGATTAACTTAAACTTATTATGGCATGAAACCCAATTGAATATCATGGTTTGTGGGATTTGGGCTTGAAGAATTGATGAGTCTGAAACTTCAAATTGTTGAGCCTTGTGTCATTACTTGTTTATTACTAAGTTTGCTCAATGAATGTTACAGAATTGGATCACAGTCTCATCAGGATTATGGACCATAAACCCAAAGCAAAAGGAAATCAAGGAAAGGCCTCAAAGCCCAAGGAACACAACAGAAGCTCAATTTAGAAAGTGTATAAATAGGGTAGAATTTAAGTTAGTTAGGACTCTTTTTTGGACACTTTAGCATTTTTCATACTGTAATTGAATTCTGAGCTATGACTCACTAAACCTCTTTCATTGGGTTAGGGAGCTCTATTGTAATTCAATGAATCAATAATAGTTTTCATCTTCTTCTTCAATCTTTTCTCTTGAATTTTGTTAGAAAGCTTCTCGATCTAATTCCATTGGTTAGTTGTCTTGGGAAAGAAACTATCCATAATTGGAATCCTTCGGAACCTTGGGAAAGGAATGGAGGATTCATGCTAGAGAAGCTTTCTCACAGTGAATTGGATTGGGGTTTGGATGGATATTGTGACATGTAATCCTACCAAATTGTGGTTCATGAAACTGTGTGGTATAATCAGTGATCGAGCAATCATCTCTTCTTATGAACATTTAAACCAAGGGATTGGGAATCTGTTTGTTTTTAGAGAGAATTGGTGAGCCAAGGAATTGGGATCCAATCATATAAGATTGCCAAGCAAGATTCAATGAATGCATTGGTTGAGGAAGAGATGAAAATGTTTTGATTCAGAGATTTCAATATCTCCTGACCCCAATGAACCCATCTCTCTGATCTATCCCCTTCTATTTACATTCTGCAAATTTAATTCATGCAATCACCCCCATCCCTTTTAATTTCAGCAATTTAGCTTCTCGCACTTTAATTCTCGCAATTTAAGATTCAGTCATTTCAATTCCTTGCAATTTACATTTCCCGCCAATTTACTTTATGCAATTCACACCCTATTCTTGATTCCGCTCAACTAATCAAACTTCTAATTCGAATTGCTCATTCAACCAATCCTTGTGGGATTCGACCTCACTCTATTGTGAGTTTTTACTTGACGATAACCGGTGCACTTGCCGGAAGGAATTTTGCCGATCGTGCAATTTCCTAAATCGTAGCTATACCCAGTTATAGCAACATCAAGTTTATGGCGCCGTTGCCGGGGATTGGTTTTCGATTGACAATTCTCCAATTGGAAGTTAACTAGATTGAGCATTTTTCTTGTTTTGTTAATTTAGCTCTAGTTACTTGTTGAATTTAATTCCTGCACTCTGTTATTTGCTTTTTCTTTCTTTATGTCTTTAAATTCAAGCAACTAACTCACTAACCCACTAACTATTTGAATTAATTCCTCACTGCTCTAACCAATACTCTTCCATTAACCAAGAGTATTCCACCTGTTTGTTACTTGTGGTGTGTTCTTGTATGACAGGTAGGAGAGGAGAGGCATCAACTCCTCCATATACCGAACCAGAGAGGACCCTTCATAGACTCAGAAGGGAAGCAAGAAGGAAGAGGGTACTGGGAGAAGAAGAATCTGAAGGAGAATCTGAGGACAACTTTGAGGAAGCTCAGATCTCAACATGGATAGAGAATTTCACAACCATGAGAGGGATGATGGAAACAATGCCATTCCTGAGAGGAGGGTTCTTGGTTCATACATAAACCCAACCTCTGGGAATTGTGGTAGTAGCATTCAGAAACCACCCATTCAGGCCAACAATTTTGAACTCAAACCACAGCTAATATCATTGGTGGAGAATCATTGCTCATTTGGTGGGAGTGCTAATGAAGATCCAAACCAACATCTCACAAAATTCTTGAGAATTTGCGACACTGTGAAGTCCAATGGAGTCCAGGATGATGCCTATAAACTGCTCTTGTTCCCATTTTCACTTAGGGATAAGGCAGCTAAGTGGCTGGAATCATTCTCAAGGGACAGCCTAACAACCTGGGATGAGGTGGAGAGCAAGTTTCTGGCACGTTTCTACCCCCACAAAAGGTCAATAGGCTTCGATCTGAGGTTCAAACCTTTAGACAACAAGATGGTGAGACGCTCTACGAGGCATGGGAGAGGTTCAAAGAGTTGACAAGGAAATGCCCACCAAACATGTTCCCTGATTAGGTGCAATTGCACATCTTCTATGATGGACTTTCTTATGAATCAAGGAAGGCTGTAGACCATTCATCAGGAGGCTCATTAAACAGGAAAAAGACTGTGGAAGAAGCCATTGAAGTGATTGAGACAGTGGCTGAGAATGAGTACTACTATGCTTCAGAAAGGCACAACACTAAGGGAGTCATGGAGCTGAACCATGTTGATGCAATCCTAGCCCAAAACAAGGTGTTTGCCAAGCAACTAGCAGAGCTTACCAGGAAGTTAGACACAAAGCAAGTGGCTGCAATACACACACAAGATCAAGAAGAGGTAAGCATTGAAGGAGGTGATTGGGAAGAGGCCAACTATGTGGGAAATCAACAAAGGCAATCATATGATCCACATTCCAACACTTACAACCCAGGATGGAAAAACCACCCAAACTTTGGGTGGGGAAACCAGCAAAGCCAACCACAAAACCACAAACCTTACAACCACAACCAACACAACAATTCCACATACCAAAACTCCAACCAAAGATCATACCAAGCCACACAAAACACTTACTCCCAACCACCATATCATGGCCAAAATAACCAACCTGCCCAATCCAATCCGAACCAACAATTTCAAGATCAATTAAACAGGATAGAAGGAAGGCTTGCAACCATGAGTCAAGACATAACCGAATTGAAAAGCTTTAAGGAAGATGTGAGATCGACCTTAAGGAGTCATGGTGAAAAACTCAAGTGGATGGAGTCTCGAGTAGGAGAGCTATCTCAACAAGCCCCCAAGTCAACTGCAGTGTTCCCTAGTGACACTGAAAAGAATCCTAAGGGGGAACAAAAGGGAGTGAGATGGGAAGAATGCAAGGCCATCACCATGTTGAAGGAAGTCTCAGAAGAAGAAGGAATCAGACCCTCAGAAAAGGAGACAGAAATCCTGAAAGACAGTGTGGAAGAAGCTAAGCAGGAAAGTGGAATGGAGCAAGCCAAAGAATTGCAAAAGGAAGGCATGCTGAGAACATACCAACCAAAAGCACCATTTCCTCAGAGGTTAGGAGGAGGTGAAAAGGGGAAAACATATTCAAGGTTCTTAGAGACATTTAAGTCTCTCCACATCAATATTCCCTTTCTTGAGATTCTCCAGCAGATGCCTACACATATCAAGTACTTGAAGGAATTGCTGAGCAAGAAAAGAGTTTTGAAGGGAGGACAGACTGTAATAATGAACAAAGAATGCAGTGCACTCATCAAGAAGGATATGATCTCTAAGAAAACAGACCCAGGAAGTTTTCATATCCCCTGCATCATAGGGGAAACAAAAATTGACAGAGGATTCTGTGATCTAGGAGCTAGCATAAATGTGATGCCTCTGACTCTTATGAGGAGGCTACAACTGAATGAGGTGAGATCCACTGATGTAATCGTACAATTGGCTGACAAAACTCAAAAGCAAGCTGAAGGGGTAGTTGAGAATGTGTTGGTGAAAGTGGGAAATTATTTTATCCCCACAGACTTTGTCATTTTGGACATGGAGGAAAGCTACCTACACCCTATCATTTTGGGAAGGCCATTTCTAGCCACTGCTAGAGCGCTCATAGATGTAGAACAAGGAGAGCTAATTTTGAGAATACAGGATGAACAGCTCATTTTCCATGTTTTCAAACCTACATCTGAGCCTGAACCAGAACCTGAAAAGCCTAAGGATGATTATAGCAATCTGTGTTTGGAGGAAAGCAATCCAGCAGCTGAAACTCTAAAACAATCCTTTGAAGGCAAACAAGAAGTGCAGGAGCTAAAGCCACAAGAATCAATAGGAACAGATCAGCAGGGTCCTCCTAGCATAAGGGTCAATGAAGAAATCTTCAAGAAAGAGGGAAGAATTGTAAAGAAATTGCCAAGAGGGTGGAGAAACAAGAAAATTCCCACTGAAGGTTTCTCTCCGGGAGATAAAGTGATATCAAGTCATTATCTGCCAATCCCACCTGGCCTCAAACCCATTCCTTCCCAGCTCCCTCAAGTGTTCACAATCAGGAAAGTTCTTTCTATGGAACATTTAGAAATCATGAAGGAATCAAATGGGGACGTTTTCATGGTGAGAGGAGAGGACATCAAGCACTACAATCCACCCTAACTAAGGAATCTGACCGTCAAGCTAATGACGTTAAAAGAGCGCTTGTTGGGAGGCAACCCAACCTGAGGTAACACTCTTTTGCTGTGTTTTTTTTTTATTTGTTTCAATAAAGGGTGAAGTAGTTTCTGTGCATTGCAAAGAATTAAGTTTGGTGTTTCACACCAAACAATGAATTTGTGGATCAATAATTCAAAGGGGAATGTGTAACTCTAAGTTTGGTGTTCCACCATAAAGATCAATTGAACACAACAACCTTTGAATTATATGAAAAGAATAACCATTCTAAGCAATCACAGAAATGCTTAAAATCCTTAACAGCAACTTCACGCCAAGGAGAATTCAAGAATTCAAAGAACAGAGGAGTAAGTAGGAGATTAAGTTTGGTGTTCACACACCAACTTAAGACTCAGACACTTGCCCATACATAGTTGAGCTAACCACTCAAGTGCTTGAGAAGCAAGCAACTTCATCACTCTTTGCAGGAAAGGAAACAAGGATCTTAGAAAGAACATGAAGCAACAACTGGGAGAAGAAGGAGAAATCAAATTGTTTCCTGGCAACAAGGAGAAAACAAGAAATTTCACAAGGTGGTGTTGTTCCTTGACTATTCTTTAAAAAGGCAAACAAAAGCATGCTTGTTCTGGTTTAAACTGTAATTGTTGAATCTTTCTGGAATGTGAAGTTTTTAGTATGTTTGTTGATTTACTGCTTTGAATAAAGTGAATTGCCTAGATTGTTTGGTTATAACTTCACCTACTTAAACAAATGCTTGCCATGCTTGTTCTGTTTCCAAAGATAAAAGAAAAGTTTGAACAAAAGTAACTTGGCTCAATTAGTGACAAATCAAGTAGAATTATGTGGTGGTATGCATGCTTGATTGTTTAGTTAGCTCACTGGAAATTGAGTGTAGAATTATCATTTTTGTGTAGAAGTTAAATACTGTCTATGGATCTTGATGAATAAATGTCTTTGGCCATGAGAAAGAAAGAAAAAGAAGAAGAAAAAGCCACTGAAAAGGGCAACTAAAAAGCAAAAAAAAAAATTTGAGAAAATAAGCTAGGCATCAATGGTTTGAACTTCTGAGACATATGCCTGTGGTGTTTATGTACTAGGATCTGCTTGGATGAATAGGTTCTGTGGAGTGTTTCAACACTTGGTAACTTGGGTTAACTAACCCGGGATTATCGACCAAAAGTCCATTATCAAGAGCAACCTAGCTACAAAACATTTAGTTACACAAAGAGGTGCTGGGCACCAATGTCTCAAGAAGAAATGTGAACTAAAATGCCTGTAGTAGATATGTGTAATGCACTGATAAGAAAAAGAAAATTGCCAAAGGCTTGTGCTACACATGACACTGAGCAAACAAGGAGCAAAGAGCTCTAAGAAAAAGAAAAACAAAGAAAGGAAAAAGTGCCAAGGACATAAGAATAACAAGAGGCCATAGCAGTGTTTGATGGATGCAATGAAAAAGTGATAATCCTACTTGATAAGTATGAAAAAGTGATGCTGCAACTTTCTGCATAAAACCCTTCTGATGAGCTTCAAATGCTTGCTAATTTAGCCAATGTAATTGCCTTTTGTTTCATACTTTCTTCTCAAATAACTCAGGACTTGCTTAGGGACAAGCAAGTATTAAGTTTGGTGTTGTGATGCCAAGGCATCTTAGGCTAGTTTTACTAGCATTTTTCTGTTAGTTTTAGTTGTTTTATGCATTTTCTTGAGCTTAAAGTAACCAAGAATGGTTAAATGAACAACAAAGCAATGAACCATCCAAAACATTATGATTTTGATGCAAATTCCATGAGTTTTTAGTGATATTACTTGAATGCTATGAATGGATGAATTCTCATGAAATTTTGCAAGACTTTGATGCAATTGTTTGGATGATTTCAGGGAAGAGAGGCTAGGCAAGGAAGAAACAAAATCAACGAAGGAAGCTTGAAATTCAAATGGGACGTTTAAGCTCCAGTTTAAGCCTAAACTGGAGCTTAAACGCCAAAATCATGAGAAGAGAGGAAATGCTGTAACTGGCGTTTAACCTCCAGTTTGACCTTAAACTGGAAGTTAAACGCCAGAATGAGAAAGGGCACTAAGAAGCATTCCACGTTTAACCTCTAGTTTGACCTCAAACTGGAGGTTAAACGCCAGAATGATGATTTGAACCAAGGGAGCATTCCACGTTTAACCTCTAGTTTAACCTTAAACTAGAGGTTAAACGTGTTCGACACTTTCTCCTCACCAAGAAGCATTTCCACGTTTAACCTCCAGTTTGACCTCAAATTGGAGGTTAAACGCCAGAAGTAAGAAAGGCACCAGGAGCTTAAACGTGTTATATGGAACAGCTTGACCATGCCTTCTTCAAACATAAATAACTTGAGCTACAAAACTCCAAATGAGGTGATTCAAAATGCATTGGAAAGAAGACATCTAGAGCTTTCCAAGCATATATGGCATGCATGGTGGATACTAAAAATTGAGGGAGAAAACAGCCCCGTAATGTGCATAGAAGAGCATAGTACCAACATGCAATCAGGCCAGCTGACCTCTTCACCTTCCATGGAGTATAACTCGAGTTGTATAACTCCAAATGATGCGCTTCCAGTTGCATTGGAAAGTAGACATCCATAGCTTTCCAACGAGGTATAATAGTCCATATTTGGCATCAAATTGGCAAGGTTGACAAGAGAACAAAGTGACGACTCAAGAAAGGGAAGTGTTTCCACGTTTAACCTCCAGTTTGACCTCAAACTGGAGGTTAAACGTGTTCGATGGTTATTCTGCCTCCAGGGTGTGTTCTTCATTTCCAAGTTTAACCTCCAGTTTGACCTCAAACTGGAGGTTAAACGTGTTCGATGGCTTCTCTCCTCCAGGGTGTTTTCTTCATTCCCAAGTTTAACCTCCAGTTTAACCTCAAACTGGAGGTTAAACGTGGTCGACCCAAATTGCCTCCAGGGTGTGCTTTCTTCATTTCCAAGTTTAACCTCCAGTTTAACCTTAAACTGGAGGTTAAACGTGCTCGACAATACACACCCCTGGGTTGCTTTCTTCCAATTCCACGTTTAAGTTTTAGTTTGACCTTAAACTGAAACTTAAACTTGAACTTAAACACCACCATTTGAAAAGGTTTCTGGGCCAATTATATTGAAGTTTAAGTTAGCAAATGAGCACAAAGATTAACTTAAACTTATTATGGCATGAAACCCAATTGAATATCATGGTTTGTGGGATTTGGGCTTGAAGAATTGATGAGTCTGAAACTTCAAATTGTTGAGCCTTGTGTCATTACTTGTTTATTACTAAGTTTGCTCAATGAATGTTACAGAATTGGATCACAGTCTCATCAGGATTATGGACCATAAACCCAAAGCAAAAGGAAATCAAGGAAAGGCCTCAAAGCCCAAGGAACACAACAGAAGCTCAATTTAGAAAGTGTATAAATAGGGTAGAATTTAAGTTAGTTAGGACTCTTTTTTGGACACTTTAGCATTTTTCATACTGTAATTGAATTCTGAGCTATGACTCACTAAACCTCTTTCATTGGGTTAGGGAGCTCTATTGTAATTCAATGAATCAATAATAGTTTTCATCTTCTTCTTCAATCTTTTCTCTTGAATTTTGTTAGAAAGCTTCTCGATCTAATTCCATTGGTTAGTTGTCTTGGGAAAGAAACTATCCATAATTGGAATCCTTCGGAACCTTGGGAAAGGAATGGAGGATTCATGCTAGAGAAGCTTTCTCACAGTGAATTGGATTGGGGTTTGGATGGATATTGTGACATGTAATCCTACCAAATTGTGGTTCATGAAACTGTGTGGTATAATCAGTGATCGAGCAATCATCTCTTCTTATGAACATTTAAACCAAGGGATTGGGAATCTGTTTGTTTTTAGAGAGAATTGGTGAGCCAAGGAATTGGGATCCAATCATATAAGATTGCCAAGCAAGATTCAATGAATGCATTGGTTGAGGAAGAGATGAAAATGTTTTGATTCAGAGATTTCAATATCTCCTGACCCCAATGAACCCATCTCTCTGATCTATCCCCTTCTATTTACATTCTGCAAATTTAATTCATGCAATCACCCCCATCCCTTTTAATTTCAGCAATTTAGCTTCTCGCACTTTAATTCTCGCAATTTAAGATTCAGTCATTTCAATTCCTTGCAATTTACATTTCCCGCCAATTTACTTTATGCAATTCACACCCTATTCTTGATTCCGCTCAACTAATCAAACTTCTAATTCGAATTGCTCATTCAACCAATCCTTGTGGGATTCGACCTCACTCTATTGTGAGTTTTTACTTGACGATAACCGGTGCACTTGCCGGAAGGAATTTTGCCGATCGTGCAATTTCCTAAATCGTAGCTATACCCAGTTATAGCGCATCACTTATACCACGAAGATTCTGATTAAGGAATCTAAGAGATACTCATTCAATTTGATGTAGAACGGAGGTGGTTGTCAGGCACACGTTCATGGATTGAGGAAGGTGATGAGTGTCACGGATCATCACCTTCTCCATAATTAAGCGCGAATGAACATCTTAGATAAGAACAAGCGTGTTTGAATGGAAAACAAAGAAATTGTATTAAATCATCGAGACGCTGCAGAGCTCCTCACCCCCAACAATGGAGTTTAGAGACTCATGCCGTCAAAAAGTATGTAATTCAGATCTGAAAATGTCATGAGGTACCAGATAAGTCTCTAAAAGTTGTTTTAAATAGTAAACTAGTAACCTAAGTTTACAGAATATGAGTAAACTAAGATAATTGGTGCAGAAATCCACTTCTGGGGCCCACTTGGTGTGTGCTGGGGCTGAGACTAAAGCTATCCACGAGTTGAGGCCTTTCTTGGAGTTGAACTCCAAGTTATAACGTGTTTTGGGCGTTCAACTCCGGATCATGACGTTTTTCTGGCGTTTAACTCCAGACAGCAGTATGTACTTGGCGTTCAACGCCAAGTTACGTCGTCTATCTTCGCGCAAAGTATGAACTATTATATATTGCTGGAAAGCCCTGGATGTTTACTTTCCAACGCCGTTGAGAGTGCACCAATTGGACTCCTGTAGCTCCAAAAAATCCATTTCAAGTGCAGGGAGGTCAGGATCCAACAGCATCAGCAGTCATTTTTCAGCCTAACTCAGATTTTTGCTCAGCTCCCTCAATTTCAGCCAGAAAATACCTAAAATCACAGAAAAATACACAAACTCATAGTAAAGTCCAGAAATATGATTTTTGCCTAAAAACTAATATTATTCTACTAAAAACCAATTAAAACATGCTAAAATCTACATGAAATTACCCCCAAAAAGCGTATAAAATATCCGCTCATCACGTTGCCGCACTGGGGGCATGGGGTTGCTGGTGTCACGTGAGAAGAAAAGTGTAAGACTCTAATTACCCTCAGCCTTACCTCATTCCATAAAGCAAAGGATAATTAAAAGTCGCAACAATTTTAAGTCTTATACAATAATATATATGTATATATGGAAAAAGGAAAATAGTTCTAGAAGCTCGATGAAGAAACAAGCTCAAAAATAGAGTTATAAAAGCGCAAATGTTCACACGATGCTACACACATAAAGGCACAAGATATAGATACAAGATAACAAGGCATATGTAGATATATGAGTATAATAGTCATAAAGTACTAGCCTCATCCCGTGGAGTTTAGGTCGACTAGTTATATACATACCTAACAAAATTCTAAAAGTTAAAATAACATGTACAATATCTCATTCAAAATTAGCCTCTAAGGCAAATATAGATACAAAAGTGAGAATACTAAAACAAACTATTCAATAGAAAATCCAAAAGATGATAAGATCCTCCGCTCTGTCACCATCACCCAACACACCGAGGTGGGTTACGACCTGCATCTAAAAAACAACAACAGAATATGATATGAGAACCGGAAGTTCTCAGTATGGTAAGAGTGGCCAGTCATATAAGATATAAGATTCCAGGACACTAGAGGCAATCTTAAGACTTCACATCAATCATAATATTCAAGCTTATAAAATAGATAAATAATTCCTTAAACAGGTAATCTAACTTAGGGAATTTTTAAACTATCAGTTCACAGCTGTCCAACAGCCTTCACCAGCCTAACCTCCATGCGATCTCATTGCCACCGCCTTCCGAACCTCCTCAATCCGAGTAGAAAATATAAGTAATAACAATACAAGTAAAACACAAGTATAATTATGTATATCAAGTAATTCAAGAAGCAATTAAGCATGTTATACAATTAGACAACAATGCAAGTCGGCAAAGCAAGCAAACATATAGAATATGCACATGATGAATGCCTGTCCTATTTAGCTGAGATATCACATTGTCGGTTCAACTGCCAACCCGACACATTCCCATTGGAATGTCACCTTTCGATCACTAATATAAGTGGGATCCCCGGCCCCCACGGATATAGTGTCGGGCACACTCTTGTGATCCGAAAGGATGCGGGTGGGATACTCAACCACAGACCTCACATCTCAACATAAACGGGACTAACTACTGCCCTTATGCCGCCGCCGCAACCTCGACAGACGGGATTAACCTATCATCCCTGCCAGGCGCATAATGTCTCAACAATATCAGTATAAAACAATATATCAGTGCTTTTAAGAAGTCATTTCAGTACTCAATAAAGCCATCATACCACTCTAAGTCCTAGACTCATTACAAATATCACCAAATCCATAACTCCACAATTCATCATATTAATTGTCATTATAGTACTCTGCCATCTCACTCAACTAATCACCCTCAGTACTCTAGAAACCTAAGGCTCTGTCTGCTAAATTCATGTAAAATTTTACCTATTTTAGTCACTAATTCTTCTCTATTAAGCTTATGACCTATTTACTAGATAGTAATCTTAACGGCAACTTAAAGAAGTTTAGAAATTTAGACAACCGTTGAAAATGAAAAAAAATTATTTTTCGGCAAAACAGGATCTGTGCGTACGCACATCCCCGTGTGCGTATGCACACTCTAAATTTGGACCATCCAGCATACGCATCCATGGACCACATATGTAGGAGTGCTGGACAAAGACCATCACCCACGTATGGTGCATGGAGCCGCGTACGCATCATTGAGTTTTGGCCCATCCCGCGTAGACATGCCCCTCTAGATTTATAGAATTTTGTAAAGTGTAGAATTTTTAGTTTGAACACCAAACTTTAAACGTTCATAACTTCCTCTACAAAACTCCATTTTCCTCAAACTTTATATCATTTTAAAGCTCTTGAGATAACCTTTAATTTAAAACAAAGTCCATACAATTTCAAGGTTTGAAGCTCAAGTTATGATCCGTTAAAATTTGTCAAAAACCAAGTTTTACAAAATCAACAAGGTTCTCAAAATTTCCAAACTTCACAATCAAAACCATTTCATAAACATCCTAATACATACCAAATCTCACTATTCACACTCACAATCACATCCATACATTGCATCACTTACCATTTCTTTTTCTCCATGATTTTCACATCTACTTTATCATTCAATTCACCAATTTTCCAATCAATCTTAACAACCTTATTCATCAATAATAATCCATTCATACAAGTATCATTTATCATTTATCATCATCCTATTAGTATTCTACCACAATCATATCTCAACCATTCCATCAACAAGTATATAAAACAATCACAATTCAAAAAACCAATATTCATTTCAATCCTATCCTATGGTCCACTAGTTTAAGTGTCCAGAAATATTACATATTACATAGAGAAAACTGAAACCATATCTTAGCTGATTCTCAATATGCTCTATGCACCAAATTTGGATTCCAACAAGCCTCAATTCACCAACAATCCACCAACTCAAGAACCAATGCTCCAATAATTACAATTTAAGCTAGACATACATAATTTATCATATATCAATAACTAGGGTACTTAAATACACAATTTCACAAGGGTAAAGAGTTTTCTTACCTTTTCCAATGGTGTTTGGGGCAGAAACCACCAATAGCCCAACCTTAGATACTAGCTAATCAATTGAAAATCCAAAATCCACTCAAAACCAAAACCTTAAATTTCTAATTTCTTAGAGCAGCAGAATGGGGAGTGAAATTCTTACCTACAAAAGTTAGATAGAACTAACGTGCTCGGCAAGAGCTTCGTAGACATAAACGGCACGCGAATTGGAGCACCGTAACTTGAGATATGATCAAATGAAGTTGGATGTGAATAGTATTTTTAAAACCCTTCCTTTCATCTCACTTCAACTCCATGCTCTCACTCTCTAAGGGTTATGGTGGCTGAATAGGGTTCATTAATATGCTTTTATGTGTTGGGCTTGGGCCCGGTACAACCCATTAGTGTTTTTGTCTCGTTTGGCCCAATTTTGGGCCAAAACTTTAGAATTAGCGCCCGATTTTCAACTTTAATGATTTTCCTATGTTTTTCTATAGTTTTTTACTACTCTCACACAGTACTGGACAGATTTAAGCAGGTAGTGCCGGGTAATTTATCGGTACACTTTTACGCAATTTTTCACAGAAAATTACATTTTCTAGCCCAGAAAAATCTACTTAGTCCAAATATCATATTTAAAATTTTTTAATTAATATTCTAAATTTTTGAAACCTATTTTGAACAATTAACTTAATTAATTAAGCCGTTAATTAATCGAGGTTCTTACATTCTCCCCAGCAATAAGAAATTTTGTCCCCAAAATTTGGTTTACCCTTCTTCATCATTAAATGTTCCCTCAACTTAAACCTACCTCTTACCATTCACCTTTCCATTCCGCCACATTAGCTTAATTTCCTATTTACACCCTTTATTCTTATTCATAATGCTATATCTTAACCGAATTCAAGCCTATACTGTACTTATTCCTCTCACTCTTAGCTCCCTTCAGTCAACCTCAATATAACATCAGTATTTTAATTTAATGTTCTCCAAATCTATGTTGCAAAATCTACAATTTATCCATTACCATCTACACACAAATCCAACTACACCTGTAATCATCTCTAAAACCTACCCCAAATCAATTTAATCTTACAACCATAATTAAACTTAGTTTCTTAGAAAGTTTTACATACATTAATCTACTAAACTCTTCAAGTTTTCAAGCCTAAGATACGTCTAATCACCATCTTTCTACATCTATTCACAACTATCATGTGCCATTGCATTCCACAAGCTTTTGTTGCGCTACTCTGATTTTCAGCCACTAATTAATTAACTAATCCAATTATTCAGTCAAGTCATATATCATTATCAGATTATAGAACTTATGCTTACTTCTGAACTTCCTCAACTTTACCCAAATAGGGTTTACATTCATTCTAAGACTAACTCATAACTTAGGGCCTTATAGCATCTCTATGCCTAATTCAAGGTCTCATTAAATCCTCAATCTCCATAATTGTGTATTACCTAGGACCTCAAAAATAACTAGGGTACCTACTCAGGTTATTCATCTTTAAGTGCAACGCTACAACTGAACATACTAAACAACCAATGAATTTTCACTTATCATAACTAAAATCAAATGCCACTCAATGTCAAACCCAATCAAAATTCAAGTCTAAATTCATGCCCACTTATTTTTCTCCTTTTCTACTTGCTTCTGCACTTAAATAATTCACCAGGTACCAAATGTTATACCAATCATCCTAGAATCTACACAAAAAAAACCAAAATCAATTATGGATATCCTTATGTAGTATCTTAATCTAAAATCATAATCCATTAGTAATTTCATCCATTTCTATGGATGTATTTCTCTCCTTGCTCCACATCTTCAATATAGCACACATGTAGCAGGCTCCAGATCATGAGTCAAAGAATCCACTTCGTACGGCCTCAACCGTCACAACGCATAAACCACTACATCCTAATATTACATCAGAACGCACTCCAAGATTTCCAACGAAGCGTCACCGTAGATCCCAACTGGTTCATGGGGTTCCAGCAACACCAACATTATTTTTGTAGTCAATTTTTCTTTCAAGTTTTTGAAGAATTTTCCCCACAACAGGGCATCCTTGTGAATCAATTTAGTCATAGGTGACGCCATTTACAAAAGCAAGGCTTCACAACTCCTCGTGATGTCGCACACTTACAAGTTTCGTCCTTCGTGTTCGTAATTCGTGTCTTAAGGAGCTAACATATCGATGGTTGCGTCTAGAAATTACATGCAACGTCGAAATGAGCTCAAGTTATCTGAAGGGATACCAAGCTCAAAAGAGAGTAAACAATTCGAATGATATCCATAAAAAATTGAAAAGATACATTGTGTTGAGATGAGACGAGTGATAAACCCCATTTGTAGGGTTTATCTTGTATTGATTTTTGGAGATTTTATGACCTTTTACCCCCATTTATTCAATGAAATAGCATGGTTTTATAACTTCTCCCTTAATTGTGCTTAAGAGTGAAAACATGCTTTTTAGGACTTAAAATAGTTAAATCTAATTCTCCTTGATTCCATTAGATGCGTTGATATGTTTGGTAAGTGATTTAAGGTTTAGGAGACAAAGATTGGATCAAGGGAATGAAGAAAGAAAGCATGAAAAGTTGGAGAACTCATGAAGAAATGAAAGAACCGGAAAGCTGTCAAGCCGACCTCTTCACACTTAAATGACCATAACTTGAGCTACAAAGGTCCAAATGATACGGTTTCAGTTGGGTTAGAAAGCTAACATCTGGGGCTTCGAAACGATATAAGATTTGCCATAGTTGCTACACGTATGGTGGCGCGCACGCGCACAGTACGCGCACGCGCCGTTGCTGCCACCTGGTTCACTTAAAGCAAAACGTGGCCAGCGATTTTAGAAGCCTTGTGGGCCCAATCCAACTCATTTCTGATGCTATCTAAGCCAAGGATTAAAGGGGGAATGAACATACTTTCATACTTTAGGAAGTTAGTTACCATTAGTCATAGTTTAGTTTTAGAAGTAGTTTCTAGAGAGAGAAGCTCTCACTTCTCTCTAGAATTAGGATTAGGATTAGGATTAGTTCTTAGATCTAGGTTTTAATCTTTGCTTTCTTCTCTTTCTACCTTTCAATTCTTTGTTGTTACATTCATCTTCTTCCATTCCTTTGTTGTAATTTCCTTTATGTTGTTCTTATGCTTTGTTGTAGAACTACTATTGTTCCTTCCATTTCCTTTCAATTCAATAAGAGGTAATTCATAATAATTGTTCTTCTTTTCTTTTCTATTGTTGATCTCTTGCCTTTGTAGTTAGATCTCTCTTTAATTCTTGCAATTTATGTTGTTTACTTTTATTTCCTTTTATGTGTTTGTTGAAATGCCTCTTCTAGATATAGTGTAGATTTTGTTCCTCTTGGCCCAGGTAGAGTAATTAGTGACACTTGAGTTATCTAATTCCTTTGTTGATTGGTAATTGGAGAGATTGCTAATTGGTTTGGAGTGCACTAAAGCTAGTCTTTCCTTGGGAGTTGGCTAGGACTTGTGGCTCAAGTCAATTCATCCACTTGACTTTCCTTTATTTAGTAAGGGTTGACTAAGTGGTAGCAATGAACAATTCTCATCACAATTGAGGAGGATAACTAGGATATGACTTCTAATTTTCATACCTTGCCAAGAGCCTTTTATAGTTGTTAGTTTACTTTCTTTCCATTTATCTTTCATGCCTCGTATCAAAACCCCAAAAATAACTCAACCAATAATAAAACACTTCATTACAATTCCTAGGGAGAACGACCCGAGATTTGAATACTTCGGTTAATAAATTTAGGGATTTGTTTTAGTGACAAACAACTTTTTGTATGAAAGGATTATTGCTTGGTTTAGAAACTATACTTCGACGAGATTTTATTTGAGAAATTCTAAACCGTCAAAAATCCAATCATCAAAATCATTAGTCATAGTTTAGTTTTAGAAGTAGTTTCTAGAGAGAGAAGCTCTCACTTCTCTCTAGAATTAGGATTAGGATTAGGATTAGTTCTTAGATCTAGGTTTTAATCTTTGCTTTCTTCTACTTCTACATTTCAATTCTTTGTTGTTACATTCATCTTCTTCCATTCCTTTGTTGTAATTTCCTTTATGTTGTTCTTATGCTTTGTTGTAGATCTACTATTGTTCCTTCCATTTCCTTTCAATTCAATAAGAGGTAATTCATAATAATTGTTCTTCTTTTCTTTTCTATTGTTGATCTCTTGCCTTTGTAGTTAGATCTCTCTTTAATTCTTGCAATTTATGTTGTTTACTTTTATTTCCTTTTATGCGTTTGTTGAAATGCCTCTTCTAGATATAGTGTAGATTTTGTTCCTCTTGGCCCAGGTAGAGTAATTAGTGACACTTGAGTTATCTAATTCCTTTGTTGATTGGTAATCGGAGAGATTGCTAATTGGTTTGGAGTGCACTAAAGCTAGTTTTTCCTTGGGAGTTGGCTAGGACTTGTGGCTTAAGTCAATTCATCCACTTGACTTTCCTTTATTTAGTAAGGGTTGACTAAGTGGTAGCAATGGACAATTCTCATCACAATTGAGAAGGATAACTAGGATAGAACTTCTAATTTTCATACCTTGCCAAGAGCCTTTTATAGTTGTTAGTTTACTTTCTTGCCATTTATCTTTCTTGTTTCTTATTAAAACCCCAAAATAACTCACAACCAATAACAAGACACTTTATTGTAATTCCTAGGGAGAACGACCCGAGGTTCAATACTTCGGTTTATAAATTTAGGGGTTTGTTTTAGTGACAAACAACTTTTTGTATGAAAGGATTATTGCTTGGTTTAGAAACTATACTTCGACGAGATTTTATTTGAGAAATTCTAAACCGTCAAAAATCCATTCATCAAAATGGCACCGTTGCCGCGGAATTGCAATGGTGTTATGTTATTGGTTATTGTATATATGTGAATATTGTGAATAGCTTGATTTTTTTTTTGGATTGCTTGCTAGTTAGGACTTTGTTTCATTATTTCTTTGTAGTTTTTGTTTTTATTTTCTCTTTTCACCATGAATTCTCATTTTGGCTATGAGTGTGATTACAACTATGTTGTAGGGAGTGGAGATTACAATGAAGATGTGTATCAAGGATGGAACAATCAAAGGTGGGAGGAGCCATATGCATATGATCAATCTTCATGGCAACAACCTCCACCAATGCACTATGAAGAAGAGCCATTCTATGATGCATATCAATCCAATGGCTATGGTGAATCTCCTTGTGACTTTCAAGAACCACCACCATATGCCTATGATCCATGCCCTCAACATAACTCTCAACCATACTCACAAGCTCTTTCTTACCAACCACCTTCATATGATCCTAATCCATATCCACCATTCCAACAACCATATGAGCCATATGAACCACATATAGAGCCACCATAATTCCAACATCAACATTTTCAAGAGCCACCTCCTCCATATTATTACCAAGATGAACCACCTCTAATATATGAAAATTTTTAACCACAAGATGAATACTACCTTCCACCAAAACCTCCCATGGAAGAATACTCATATCCATTGATCCAAGAGCCACATGATCCTAATCATATTATCCAAGAGGAACAAGAGTCAAGGGATCATCTCAAAGAAGCATTAGATCAATTTCAAGCAACCATGGAGTGTGTTGTGCATCAAGTGGAAAGAGTGGAAAACATAGAACCACCACAACTCTACCAAGAAGAACCACCTTCCTATTATAAACCCTCTCCCCAATTTGATAAACCCTTCCACCCACCCCAATCTCTAATGGATGAAACCCTTGGTGTTCTTGTTCAAGGGCAAGAAGAGATGAAAAAGGATGTACAAAATTTCATGGCCGCCTTGGATGCGGTAACAAATCAATTAGCCTCCCAATGCTTGAACACTCAAGGAACTCCCATAGCTACATGTGGAGAATCAAATAAAGAATATAACATGAAGGAGAGATTGGAAACTCCGGTGGAAAATGAGGGAAGTTGATTTGTATTGGAACAATTGGAGGAAGCTTTAATTGTTGAAAACAAGGAAGAAGTGGTAGAAGACTTAGGAGATGCGGAGCCTCCATGGGAACATAGAGTTGAAGAAAACCCCTCCAAGATGATTGAAATTGATGCTATGGAGGAAAGTGCACACCTTCCAAGGCATATTCCATATGAAGACTTGGATAGGATAGAGCAAGAATTGAATTCCCATGGCAATGAAGAGCAAGCATTACGTCCTAGTGGTGGAGAATCCTTTGAACTTGAAGAACCTTCTCCCGGTGCATTTGAAAATATTATGGAGGTAAACTTCTTTCACCCTCCTAATTATAGTTTGATTAAGGGAAAAGGCTTAGATAGTATTGATGAACAAATGATTGAATTAGAGAAATCTTGTGAAGAGGTGGAAGTCCTTAGAAATAGAAGGATGGGAGTGGAATACGCTTTGTCAAGATCGTTGGAAGCATCTTTGCCTAGGTTGTCATCTACTCCTTCACTTGAGTGGGTAAAATTCATTTCTATTAGCTTTATTGTCCCACTTGAGTATGGCTTGCTTGAAACGGATGGTCAACTTAGGATGCTTTGTGGGATGAAGCGTAAGCGAAAGATGTTTCGTGGTTGGCGTTGCAAATCAAGGCTCATTATGGTTGATGCATCAAACACGAGATATAAAGGTTGGAATAGTGCTCAAATAGATGGGTCTAGGAGGATTGTTGGGCACTTCATAGAGAATTCTTCTTGTTCACCACCCGGATGGACTAATAATGATGATCAACTTCAAGACGGGTGTGAAAATAAAGTGTGGGACCCCGGATCACAAAAAGATGACCAACTTTGGGAGCCACAAGCTTGTGAAGAACTCCATCAAAGCTTGGAGATATTGATCTTGAATGATGGAGCTTATTGGAAGTCCAAGCATTGGTGGAAGTTCCAAGATGAATACAAGCACAAGCCACCTTGATGAGGAGCTCCCCATAAGTCCAACTTAAGGACAATAAATAAAAGTGCTAGGTGGGAGACACCCCACCATGGTAACTTCTTTTCATTTTCTCTTTTGTAAATATTTGGTGGAATTAGTCTAATTTCATGTTTTGTTTAGTTAGTTGAGTATATTTGGTAGTTTAGTATGTTAAATAAGGTTTTATGGTATTTTGGTAGCTGTTTGGAGGTTTGGAATGCTTGGATTGGTGCAAAAACATAGCAAAAATTTTTGAAAAAAAAAATAGAGCACCATCCACACGTACGCGCACTGCGTGCGTACGCGTGCATCAAGCGTTTTGGACCATCCGCGCGAGCGCGCCATGCACGCGTACGCGTGGATTGAGAAGTTCCACCTTCCATACCTTGACCCGAGAGTTAGGCCTGCACTGTGCGGAAATTGGGCCTGAGGCACAAACCTATTTGCGGGCTCGCGCACATGACGCGTACACGCCACTCTCGAAATAAGCCATCGACGCACGCGCGTCATGCGTGCGTACGTGTGGATGCCCTTTCTTCCATCCATTTCTTTTCTTCTCCTCTTTCCATTTCTTTCCTTCTCCTTTCTTCTACCCCTCATCCAACACTTCAAACACTATGGATAACCATTTATTTTAGTTAGTTAATTAGTTAGTTAGTTAGTTTGTTAGATAGCTTTAGTTTAGTTTTCATTTTATTTTCTCCATTTTCATTATAAGTGTTGGCTTATTGATCTTGTTTACTACACATTGTTACCTCTTATTGCCTAAATGCTATTTTAGCATGAATGTTTTTCGATAATCTTTGTTGGATTCTATTATTGAGGTTATATTTTGCTACTTGGTTTTGAGTTTTTCATGCTTACCTTTTAAGAATACCAAGTGATGAGAATTGCCTTCGAGCTTGTAACTCTTTTTGAATTGCATGATTTGGCCACCATGTGATTTGAGCCTTATTTTGTGATTAGGCAACTTCTTGATGGATGTTATGCATTTACCCTAATGCATGGTATTTCTTAATTCTATGCATCCATATATGTTTAGCTTGAATGCTTTCATGCTTCTTCAATGCTTGTTTTACCTTACAAGTTCACTTAAAGCATCTCAAGCATACTAGAATGAGTAAAGTGCATGATTCTTTTGTGACATAGCTTTTTATGCTAATGTGTGTTCTAAACCGCGCAATTTAGAATTCACACACTTATTTGTCATTAATGTCTCACTAATTCACTCACTCAATTCTAGTGATTTACCTCACTCCAACAATGTATGCTTCCTTGTTTTTATATCTTCTCATCTTATGGTGTTATATTTTTGTTTTTCATGAACAATGCACCACAAGCAAATATGGAAGCAAGACTAAGAACACACAGCAACTCGGAGAGTCGCCGTACCCCCTTACTCATCTTTGAGTGCACCGAGGACGGTGCAAACTTTTAAGTGTGGGGAGGTCGTCCGACCGGTCGGCGATTTTGGGTGACAAGTTTCTAATTCCAACACTTTTGCATTTCATTCTAAGATTTTAGGATTTTTACTTGCATTTTCTTAATATTTGCATATGTATACACAATAAGCTTAGTCAAAATAATGAAATTTTTCAAGGATTTCTATCTAGAGGGCACCAATTGATTTGAGTGAAAACTTTTCATTAAACTTGCTTGAATTATATATATTGTGGATCATGTTTTTGAGCTAAGAACACAAGCAAGTGAGACTTGAGCCTAATGGTGTGGTTACATCTTATAACCACTTATTTTTCCTTCTTGTGTGCATTATTCTCTTTCTATAATTGTAATCTTTGATTTGTTTGATTCTTTATGTCCATTATTTTGTGTATTCATGCATTTATATGATTGAGGCCATCATTTCATTAGCTCACTTACCCAAATGGCCTTACCTTTTATCTTCCATTGTTAGCCAAATTTGAGCCTACGATTAACCCACTTGTTCTTTAATTTTAGCACATTACAAGCCTAAAGCGGAAAACAATAAATGTCCTTAATTTGGATCTTTGACTAGCTTAGGCAAGTGTGTGTGAGTATCATTCAAGTGTGGAAATCTTGGGACATTGGGTGAATAAAAGGGTAGTTTTGTATTTTTATTAAAAATATTGGGAATTGGGTACATGCTCATGTATTGATCAAATATATAGACCTTATGCATTGATGCTCTTGTATAAAGAAAGAAAAAATGAGAAAAACAAAAGAAAAAAAAAAGAAAAGAAAAAAAGAAAAATAATATGGAAAAGAAAAAGAAAAAAATAGAAAAAGAAAGAAAAAAAGAAGAAAAAGAAAGTAATAAAATGGGGACAAAATGCCCCAAAGCAAGGTCCAATAAAACTCAATGCATATGTGTTGTGAAATGAAAAGGGATATATGAGTATGTGAAAAAGTGAAAAATGGGTAGTTAGGTTAGAACTTAATTGTATAGGATGTCATAGGTTAGGTTGGAAGTTTAAGCTTATCAAAGATTCAAATTTCAAGCTCACTTAACCATATATGCATCATACCTTGACCCTAGCCCCATTACAACCAAAGAAAAGACCTCATGATACTTGTATGCATGCATGAAATATTTGTTGATTGTTAGAAGAAAAACAAATCTTAGAAAGCATGATTAGGAGAGAATTGAGAGAATCAACCCTAAACACTTGAGCGAATAGAGTGCAAACACATCCGGTGAGGGTTTGATGCTCAATTACATGTCTCCACCTATGATCATCTCCTTTCATGCAAGTTTGTAAAAATATTTAATAACTCAATTCAATTTTGGATTAGACTTGCTAGTCCTTTAGCCCTTGTGCATATATGATTCTTGGGAATTGATTTATTTTGACCAAGCAATTGCATTCATTTAGATAGTTGCATATAGGTAGATTGCATTTAGTTAGTTTCCATTGAATAAATGCCATACCCTTACTTCATTCTTGGTTTTAGCATGAGGACATGCTTGGTTTAAGTGTGGGGAGGTTGATAAACCCCATTTGTAGGGTTTATCTTGTATTGATTTTTGGAGATTTTATGACCTTTTACCCACATTTATTCAATGAAATAGCATGGTTTTATAACTTCTCCCTTAATTGTGCTTAAGAGTGAAAACATGCTTTTTAGGACTTAAAATAGCTAAATCTAATTCTCCTTGATTCCATTAGATGCCTTGATATATTTGGTAAGTGATTTAAGGTTTAGGAGGCAAAGATTGGATCAAGGGAATGAAGAAAGAAAGCATGAAAAGTTGGAGAACTCATGAAGAAATGAAAGAACCAGAAAGCTGTCAAGCCGACCTCTTCACACTTAAACGACCATAACTTGAGCTACAGAGATTCAAATGATGCGGTTCCAATTGGGTTAGAAAGCTAACATTCAGGGCTTCGAAACGATATAAGATTTGCCATAGTTGCTACACGTATGGTGGTGCGCACGCGCACAGTACGCGCACGCGCCGTTGCTGCCACCTGGTTCACTTAAAGCAAAACGTGGCCAGCGATTTTAGAAGCCTTGTGGGCCCAATCCAACTCATTTCTAATACTATTTAAGCCAAGGATTAAAGGGGGAATGAACATACTTTCATACTTTAGGAAGTTAGTTACCATTAGTCATAGTTTAGTTTTAGAAGTAGTTTCTAGAGAGAGAAGCTCCCACTTCTCTCTAGAATTAGGATTAGGATTAGGATTAGTTCTTAGATCTAAATTTTAATCTTTGCTTTCTTCTACTTATACCTTTCAATTCTTTGTTGTTACATTCATCTTCTTCCATTCCTTTGTTTTAATTTCCTTTATGTTGTTCTTATGCTTTGTTGTAGATCTACTATTGTTCCTTCCATTTCCTTTCAATTCAATAAGAGGTAATTCATAATAATTGTTCTTCTTTTCTTTTCTATTGTTGATCTCTTGCCTTTGTAGTTAGATCTCTCTTTAATTCTTGCAATTTATGTTGTTTACTTTTATTGCCTTTTATGTGTTTGTTGAAATGCCTCTTCTAGATATAGTGTAGATTTTGTTCCTCTTGGCCCAGGTAGAGTAATTAGTGACACTTGAGTTATCTAATTCCTTTGTTGATTGGTAATTGGAGAGATTGCTAATTGGTTTGGAGTGCACTAAAGCTAGTCTTTCCTTGGGAGTTGGCTAGGACTTGTGGCTCAAGTCAATTCATCCACTTGACTTTCCTTTATTTAGTAAGGGTTGACTAAGTGGTAGCAATGGACAATTCTCATCACAATTGAGAAGGATAACTAGGATAGAACTTCTAATTTTCATACCTTGCCAAGAGCCTTTTATAGTTGTTAGTTTACTTTCTTGCCATTTATCTTTCGTGTTTCTTATTAAAACCCCAAAATAACTCACAACCAATAACAAGACACTTTATTGTAATTCCTAGGGAGAACGACCCGAGGTTCAATACTTCGGTTTATAAATTTAGGAGTTTGTTTTAGTGACAAACAACTTTTTGTATGAAAGGATTATTGCTTGGTTTAGAAACTATACTTCGACGAGATTTTATTTGAGAAATTCTAAACCATCAAAAATCCATTCATCAACAAGGTTGTAGAAAATAAGAAAATGCACCAAAAAGAGAATTAGAATGCACCTCAAGAAAGGAATTCTGAATTAAGGATCTTTGGGGAAAATGATAAAGAATATTGAATCAAAATATATCTCTACTAATTTTTAAAAAAATCACGAGTTTGTTAATAAAGATGGTTCATTGCAATAGTAATCTTTCCCACACTTGATTGGGTTAAAACAAGTTTAGGCTTACGTCAAGGAGTACGAGTTTCGTGCAAGAACACATGCAAGCAAGGGTTTGATTTAGGAAACATTCAAATTAATTATCAAGAAGGATCACAGAATAAAGTACTTCAACACAGATTACAAAAGAAAGACAGATTGAGTCACAAGCATTTATTGGTAATCTTTCTCATATTTGGTCTCCCATTGCCATCCTCCTTCACCCTATCTGATGGTAACCTGATCTTAAATCAACTTTTGAAAACATTTCAGCTCCTTGCAACTAATCCATTAAGTCATCTATCCTCGGCAACAGATACTTGTTCTTTACAGTCACTTTGTTCAACCTTTGGTAATCCACGCAGAGTTGCATTCACCGCCAAGAGTACATAACCCTCAACTACAAATGTTCCTCCTTCCACGAAGTGTTCTGCTACTTAATATCGCCAACCTAATTCAAGTCGTTAAAGTACTTCATCTTTCATAATGCTACCATGTCAATACTCCATCATGCCTTCCGCTGCGTCACTCTAATTAGTTGTCACTAAAAATTTGAATCGCTTGGCTGCATCCACCAGAATTGTCTTCTCCCATTGGTTCCTCCGACGCTAAGTTTGGCTAGCCCTTACGGCAACATTCCATAAAATAAAATTAAGCTAAACTTTAGTCCTAAGCCTGACGTTCAATATGATATTCCTATTTCTAAATCCTTGTCCCCATTGATGACATGTCATCATGTCATGTTTTTCTATGCTTTTTCATACAAGAAATTGATTATTTGTGCTTAAATATTGAATGCCTTTGTACTTAATTGGTATATTTCTTTGATCTTTTAATTTTATAAATCTTGTAGGAAATAAGAAGAAAAAGAAGCAAAGAAGCACAAAATAAGCTAAAAAGGAGGAAAAAAAGAGCTTTGGGACACACTTTAAAGTTAGAGCATACTTTGGAGCCTTAGGTGACGCTTTTAAAAGTGTGGCCCATGACCAAATTAAAGGAGATTGGCAATCAGCACTCAAAGCTCGGTTCACAAGGAGAGCCTAGCTTTACCGTACAAAAAAAGTGAGCTTGGAAGCAAAATTTTTGCTAAGTTAAACTTGGGTGTTCATAGCATGACCATGCCTCTTTTAAAGGGCTATAACTTGAGCTACAGATGTTCGATTGATGCGTTTTCAGTTGCGTTGAAAAGCTGACATTCAGAGCTTTCCAACGATATATGACAATTCATATTTGGCATAAAATTGAGGCACGAGTGAAAGGTATCTTTAAGGACCAAAAACAAGCAAAAATGAATCAAATTGGCTTCACCAGGACTCGAAGAGGGAGCTTCACTCTAAAGCAAAGGAGCGCTACAACTCTCCAAGGAAAAATGCACAAAATGCTTCCAGCAAGATTCAAACCAAGGAACTTGCACCCAACAGAAGCACTATCCTTGTTTGCTTCACAAATAAAACTTGTTCTGAAGTGCACCCACCAAGGTTTGAAGCTGGGGTTCACTAAAGACAACGGGGAAAGCTACGCTCTCCATGAGAACCGAGTGCTACAAGATAATGAGGGACCAAGGCAAAGTTTCAAAGCTCAGCTCTTACCAAGAGCTTTATCGGGGCCGCACCAAAATTGACAGGGCCAAGGCAGCACCAATGATGCGCTCTTGGTGAGAGCCGAGCCTTTTCCTGGGAGCAACACCCATGGGCCAAAAATTTAATAAAAATTTCATTTAAATTCAATTCTTCACCAATTGAACCAAGGCTATCCAAATCCACTCTTCCTCAAATCCAAAGCAAGCTAAGCCCATTATCATCACTCAAGGCACAAGAACAAGTTAGCTTAGGAATTTATTTTAATTGTAATTTGTTTAGAATTTCATTTTTATTTTCATTTTATGCCTATAAAAAGGCATCTATTTCATTTCATTAAGAAGGTTGGCTCCACTAGGGAGCATTAGGAGTAGGATAGAGAACTCTTTGTTTAAATTTTCATTGGTGAAATTGAGAAGTAGAAATCAGATCTGGTTTTCTTTTCCTTTCTGTTTCATTTTCCTTCCTCTGCAATTTCCTTCCTGTTTTGGTTGAGAGAGCAAGTGAGCTCTTGGCTTTCTTTCTGTTTTTACTGTTTCATTGAAATTGTTAAGTTCTATTTGAGATTTCAAAATTGATTTGAGTCTTCTTGCTGATTTCCTCTTCTGCTTCTTTTACTTTTTTGCAATTATACACTTTAGTTTACATTGAGCCTGAATCTAAATCTTCTGTTCCATTTGCTCCTAATTTACATTTCCTGCACAATTTAATTCTTCTGCAATTGCTCTAAGCTTTGATCTACTGCTTTCCTTTAATTTCCAACACCCAGCCCCCTTTACATTCACTACAATTTACTTTTCTTGCAATTTAAGTTTCAGCTATTTTACTTTCTTGTTCTTTAAGTTATTTGCAATTTAACTTTTCTGCACTTTACTTTTACTGCAATTTATCTTCTGCACTTTAAATTCCTTAAAATTTTCTTTCTGTTTCTCAATTTCACTCAAATCACCAATGTTAGCTTGACTAAACTAATCACCCACTAAAGTTGCTTGATCCATCAATCCCTGTGGGATCGACATCACTCTAAGTGAGTTATTACTACTTGATGTGACCCGGTACACTTGCCGGTGAGTTGTGTGTTTGGAATTTATTTTCAAAAAAATACACATCACCGATCGTAAGTTAGTAAGGAGGGTCGAGTTACAACCTTCTACAACGTGATTAAAACTCGGTTATCAATTTTTATCGTTACATCAAATTGGAGATCCTTAACCCCGTCACTGAGACTAGTCCGCACCCTGGTCCTTCCTGTAAGGACAACGTATAGATATATACCCTGACAATTCGCAACGGTAACATCCATTGAATCCATCGATGCACAACATTTTTGGATGGTATATTCTACATCTGGGGCACCTTAACTCCTCTTGTTGAGCCCACGCCTGCTAACTTCCCCCTCTCACCTGGTGATACTAGTCATGGTTAATCCCTCCGATTCCCTTAACCTCCCCCTCTAAAGGCTTGGCAGAGACGCACACCCGCGTATGGAGGTACCCGTGTAGGCATGCTCCTCCAGATTTGTAAAATTTTGTAAAGTGCAGAATTTTTAGTTTAAACACCAAACTTTAAACGTTTATAACTTTTTCTACAAAATCTCATTTTCCTCAAACTTTATATCATTTCAAAGATCTTGAGATAAACTTTAATTTAAAATAAATTTCATTCAATTTCAAGGTCTGAGGCTCAAGTTATGATCCGTCAAAATTCGTCAAAAACCAAGTTTTACAAAATCAGCAAGGTTATCAAAATTTCTGAACTTCACAACCAAAACCATTTCATAAACATCCTAATACATATCAAATCTCACATTCACACTCACAATCACATCCATACGTTGTATCACTTTCCATTTTATTTTCTCCATCATTTCCATATCTAATTTATCATTCAATTCACTAATTCCCCAATCAATCTCAACAACCTTATTCATCAATAATAATCCATTCATACAAGTATCATTTATCATTTATCATAATCCTATTAACATTCTACCATAATCATATCTCAACCATTCTATCAACATGCATATAACAAAATAATAATTCAAACTACCAATATTTATTTCAATCCTATCCTATGCTCCACTAGCCTAAGTGTCCAAAAATATTTCATATTACATAGAGAAAACTGAAATCATATCTTAGACGATTCTCAATATGCTCTATGCACCAAATTTGGACTCCAACAAGCCTCAATTCACCAACAATCCACCAACTCAAGAACCAATGCTCCAATAATCACAATTTAAGCTAGGCATACATAATTTATCACAATACAATAACTAGGGTTCTTAAATACACAATTTCATAAGGGTAAAGAGTTTTCTTACCTTTTCCAATGGTGTTTGCAGTAAATCTTTGCGGTAAATCACCAATAGTCCAACCTTAGATACCACCTAATCAATTGAAAACCCAAAATCCACTCAAAACCAAAACCTTAAATTTCGAATTTCTTAGAGCAAAAAAATGGGGAGTGAAATTCAAAATTTTACCTACAAAAATTTGATGGAACTAATGGGTTTGACGAGAGATTCACGTAGCCACAAATGGTACGTAAATCAGAGCACTGTAGCTCGAGATATGATCAAATGAAGTTAGATGTGAATAGTATTTTTGAAAGCCTTCCTTTCTTCTCACTTTAGCTGCATTCTCTCACTCTCTAAGGATTATGGTGGCTGAATGGGATTCATTAATGTTCTTTTATGTGTTGGGCTTGGGCCCAATTTTGGCCCGATACAATCCATTAGCATTTTTGGCCCGTTTGGCCAATTTTTGGGCCAAACCTTTAGAATTAGCACCCGATTTTTAACTTTAATTATTTTCCTAAATTTTTCTATAATTTTTTTCTGGTCTCACACATAACCGGATAGATTTATGTTAGTACTGCCGACTAATTTACCGGTACGCGTTTTTACACAATTTTCCACAGAAAATTATATTTTCCAACTTAGAAAAATCTATTGAGTCCAAATATCATATTTAAATTTTTTAATTAATATTATAAATTTTTGGAACCTATTTTGGGGAATTAACTTAATTAATTAAGCGGTTAATTAATCGCGAATCTTACAAAAAGAAGGGATGATAGAAGGAAGAGGAGGAGGTTGGTTGGGGATAAGAGCAGGAGATATGGCTGTTTTGTACTGGCAAAGAGCTACTAGTTATGAGCAGACTAGAATATTTGATATTTTGTAGTTTGTTGTTGCACAATCAACACCAGCTCTTCGTCTTACTGCTCAGGTAGTTGATTTTGATTATGTATTGTTCTTTGCTGTTATGTTAGAATATGGCCTAACTTCATTAGAATTTCAGTGAAATAAAATATAAAAATAACATGACATTTTCTTTGTTTGTGTCTTAGGACGCAGGTTTAGAGAAAAATTATCTCCAAAGAGTGATAATTTGGCTGCAGCTTCTGCTGACAACATAGATGCAAAGTCCAAATCTAAGCCTATCAACAGACAGGTAATACTTTAATAGTCAGTGTTGTAGGAAGCTTCTCTATATTTTGTATTCACATTTTGGTCAGGTGTGAATAGGTAATTACTAATTAAGTATTTGGGTTTGGAATCATGACTAGTCTGGTAATTACTGATGGATGGCATAAGTTGGTTTGAATTAGTAATAGAAGCAGTAGATATCAACAAGCCATTATTAGCACAAAGAATAAAAATACAAACCATTTTATAATAGAAAATTTTCACACAAACATAACTTGTTAGTGGATATACCTTGTTAGTTGTTAGTGGATATCTAAATAACCTTCATTCTTCAAATATATTCAGTTTTATTCTTTATTTGTTATTTTGAAGAGATGAAGTTGTTTGTACATTGTCTTTCCTATTAGCTTTAGGTACTTTGGTCCATTTAAAGTATTACTGGCAAACCAATTACTTAGATTAAATATCTCTAAACTTTTGTCCTGTTTACAAAAAAAAAGTCTCCTATAGGTGAATGTCTTCTTTGCCGTTCCTGAAACTGTTGCAGCAAAAATTGAACTGTCAAATGGAGTTGTACTTCAAGGTGTATTTTCTCTATGAAAACCAAATATGACCCTCTATGAGGTTTGTCCTTCAACAAATTTGATACTTTGTTTTAAGGGAAAAAATTCAATCAAGGAAGTTGGAAATTTCTTGAGTTAACAATTTACTGTCGGATAACTATAATTGCAATTTATAAAGAAATCCCTAGTTGTACAAAATGATTTATGTTGTATATATGTATATTGTTGTAATCAGGAGCAAGTCTAAAAAAATAGCTTAATGTTATTCTTTAGGCTACTTATGATACAATACTATAGTGTTAAAAAAATTTAGATAATACTTTTAATCAGGAGCAAGTCTAAAATAAAATACTAGAAATTTAATGCAACTTTAATTCAGTATTAATATAGTGAAAACATAAATTTGATTCATTTATAGATTTGTAACTTAGTCAAGACAGAGCGTTACCCACTTCGAACTTAGTTCGTTAATAGTTTGATAAGTTAAGATTATGATATTTGGGACAGATTTTGACTATAATTTGAACTTATTTATTAATGTGAACTTAATATGGTACTAAAAGAAAATTAAGATCTTTTTTATGACATAAAATAAAATCAAAGTAAGAAAAGGAGAAAACAAAAGAGTTCTAGCCTATGTAGTCTCTGTCTTGCTAAGAGCAATTACATAAAGGTTCTTTATTTCAAGAAGATATACACTCTGCATACTCAACTACATTAATCTTTTCTCTCTTTGCAATTAAATCAAATATAAAAGTCACATTCTCTAACATAAGCGCTCATGAAGACAATCACGGCTATTATTCGATTTTCACTGTCACCGGATCGGATAAGATCCGCATTTTAAAAGGATTGGTATGGTTGTACAATGCGACTAGTTCTTCGTTGATCTGTGATGAATATCAATCTAGACAAGACCATTTTATCGATGCTCTAAAGATATATTTGTCTCTGGAGTATGATAGAAAATTAACTAAAAATATGTTTAAAAGAAAAAAATGAATGAAAAAATAACCATTCCATAGATTTGTTATTTTACAAAAAAAATAATATATATAAAAAATACAAATAAAAATAAAAAATATGATAGTTTATTAATAGTTATAGTATTAATATCTTTTAAAAAATAATAATAGATTCGCTCTTGGTTTCTAAAATTATATTTTTTACTTATTGGACGTTCTGTACATTATACATTAAAAATATCAATACATGTTCAAAGTATAACTATTCAAATAGTATAGCTAGATAGATTTTTACTTCTCTAATGCATAACTGAAGTTAGAGTTTCTGTCCATTTTTATTACTGAATTAAAAAATTTTGTAAGATTTAACTTAAAAAAATTACTCTAAAAAATTATTAGAAATATTTAATTATTAAAAAAATTTTAATATATAAATTTTTAGGTAGGATTAATTATTATAATATTTATAAAAATGTTAAATTAAGAACTTGGAAGGCATATGTAAACTATAGTTCACTTTATGATGAACATAAAATATATTATTATTATTATTATTATTATTATTATTATTATTATTATTATTATTATTATTATTATTATTATTATTATTTATACATGTTTATAGCTTAAATTTGCTAATTTTTATTGTAAGGATTTAATTTTGATATTATTGTTACATAATGTGAACTGTTTCTTTGTTATTAACTTTGTACAATCGAATTTGATTATAAAATTTTATGATGACAGAATTAATACATTGTAATAGAATTGAGTTCTTTTTATAATTTTTTAAAAATAATAAATTAAAATATATTTTTTATATAAATTTTGAATAAAAAATACTTTATTTAAAATTATTAGTTATATATATATATATATATATATATATATATATATATATATATATATATATATATATATATATATATATATAAGAATAGCCTTCTTCATCCTACTACAACCAGTCTACTACTATATTCACTCATTAGTATTTAATTTTAAAATATAATAGGTTATCTTTATTTGATTTTAAAATAAAAATATAATTAAAAATACTTTAGTTGCTATGTTGAATGGGGAGAAACTCTAATATTTAATTTGTCATTTGACTCATTTCTGCATTTTACGTTTTTCTCTTTTCCTACTCCCTTCACTCACTTTCCACATCTCTCAAATTCCAACTTACTTGACCATCACCGTTGCCTCACTCTTTTTCACATCTACCGGGTTTATCTTGATTTGGTTAAGTCCGCTATACTCATCCATAAATGAGAACATCTCATGTCCAGATGGCAATTGGGACAATTTTAGGAAACAGTGGCTCAGAGAAAACCATGAGGTCACTAAGGCTAAGCGGTGAAATAGCAGCTACGCCTTGAGATATGTAGGATCAGAAAAAAGAAGAAGGAAGGGAGCTTTGATAGTTCTTTTCACCAACAGAGAGACCAGACTTTCATCGAAGAAGAAGGAGGGGAGAAATGGAATTGAAAAAATTCAGCATCAGGATCGGTTGCCGGCCGGCATTTCAACCAGATCCCGCAACAAAAGGTAAACTAGAATTCAAATTTCAGATCTTTAATTTGAATACGAAATCGTAAATTGTATTAACATAATTATTTGTAAGACATCTTTATAAAAAAAATACTAGATTGAATTTGAATATAAATTTGAATGTCAAATGGAAAAATAAAATATTTTTATTATTTATTAGGATATCTTTATAAAAAATAGATTTCTTTTGAATATTAGTTGAAAAATTAGAATATCTTTCTGCTTTATTAGGATATCTTTATTAAAAAATAGATTTTTTCGTTATCTTTGTTAGTTATCTCTATAAATAATAGTGTTTACCGTGAAGTTTTAGATCTAAGCACTCTTTTTTCAATCACCGCAGATCAGAGGAGCAAAGAGTATAAGTAAGGTAATCATACTTTTTTTTATTAAATGAAACATGGGATTATTAGTCTTTTGTAATCTCTGTTTAGTAATTTTTTTAGGTTAATATAAATGCTGAAATTTATTTGGCTTGAGCAGTACACACTGGATGCCTCTGTAACTTCTAAGAGAGAATCAAACATGGACTTCTCCGCCTTGGACGAGAAGGTAATCTATTTTTGGGCAATAATACCAGAAGATGCCTTACTTTCTTGGCATACTTTATTTAACATATCTTTAGTTATCTTTTGTGATGTTTATATTTGCTATGTTATTACCTTATTATTTAGTAACGTGTCTTATTTTATGGCATCTTAAAGCTTGGAAAGGGTGTTGTCAAGACATTGTCAACGATGATTTGCGAAGATGTTGTGCAAGGGATAACAACAGTTCTCGCAGATTTTATGAAAATAGTTGGTTCCTGATGAAGGATTTTATGTCGATAAAGAATTTCTACAAAAATATCTCGTTGCAAGTATAGTTCTAAACCAACAATGAATCTTCACTTCAAATTTAGGCTTGGTTTGGTAAAGCTTTTGCTTTTTAAAAGTAGCTTATGAAAGCTGTCTTTTAAAAGACAGCTTTTTAAAAGCTGCAGCACTTACGTTTGGTAAAATCAAATTAAAAATGGCTTTTAATAAGTACAAGCACCATAATTGTGTTTGGTAAAACAGCTTTTAAAAGTTGAAAAAATTATAATAAACATGTTTATAACAAAAAAATAATTTTTTTTTTCAAATTCTTTAAAATTTTATATAATATTTTAAAATAAAATAATGTTAAAATAAAATATTCATAATAAACATAAATATAATAAATAAATTCTTCTATTTTTTAACTTTAATATGTGATAGAGATGTATTTGTGTTGAAATTTGTGAAGATTAGGTTGAAAAATAAAAAATATATGAAGATTGTGTTAGATTTTATGAAGGTTAGGAAGAGAAGTTAGAAATATATGAAGATTTTAATGGCAATATAATAGCGGGAAATATGTGCGGGAAAATGAAAAAAATTTGGTAAGCATAAGCCAGCTTTGAAAAGCTCCCTCCTAGGTGCTTTCAAAAGCACCCCTAACTTTTAAAAGCCGCAAGCACAAGCACTTGAGCTTTTTAATTTACCAAACGCAAAATGACGTGCTTGTGCTTTTTAAAAGCACAAGCACCTCCTGAAAAAGCTTTACCAAACCCAGCCTTAATATGGTTGTCACTAGTTCAACCCCAATAAAATAACCGAGAGTATTAATCCCGGGTCGTTCTCCCTAGGAATTACAATGAAGTACTTTATTATTGGCTATGAAAGAATGTTTTAGGGTTTTTGTAATAAGAGACAAGGAATGTAAATAACAAGAGAAATAAGCTAATAACTAAGAAAGCTCTTGGCAAGGGATGAGAACTAGAAGTCCTATCCTCATTATCGTCATCAATTGTGACAAGAATTGTCCATTGCTCCCACTTAGTTAATCTCTAACTATGAAGAAAAGTCAAGTGGAGGTAATCAATTGAGTCCACAAGTCCTAGTCAAATCCTAAGGAAAGACTAGCTTTAGTGGTATGCAAATCAACTAGCGATTTCCAATCATTAGTCAACAAAAGACATTGACAATTCAAGTGTCTCCAATTACCCAACCCCCAAGCCAAGAGGAGAGAAATCTAGCTCATAACTAAAAGAGACATTTCATCAAACACATAGAGGGCAATAAAAGTAAACATCATAAATTGTAAGAATTAAAGAAAGCTATAACTACAAAAGCAAGAGATCAACAATAGGAAACTAAAGAAAATATAAAAAGGCATGAAAATCATAAATTGCATTAAGAGGAAATGAAAATCAACAAAAGAGTTCACAAACTAAAATTAATAAAATAAAGAAAACAACAAAAGAAGTAAAATAAATGAAAATCAACAAAAGAGTTCACAAACATAAATTGCGAGCTACGACGCGTACGCATGGGTCACGCATACGCGTCACTTGGCTTTTTCTACTCACGCATACGCGTCACCGTGCGACTTCATCTCCACGTGTGTGCGTCTGTCACGCGTGCGCGTCGATGTATGCACTCCAAATCTTTGATTTCAATGAATTTTCCACTTTACATACTTTTCACTTCACTTCTTTGATCCATTCCTTGCCTCTTAAACCTGAAATCACTAACACACATATCAAGGCATCTAGTGGAATCAAAGGTGAATTAAAATTTACCAATTAAAGGCCTAAAAAGCATGTTTTCAAACTTAAGCACAAATTAGGAAAAATTCATGAAACTATATTATTTCATTGAATAAATGTGAGAAAAGTATATAAAATCCTCTAAATTAAGCACAAGATAAATCCTAAGAATGGGGTTTATCAGTTCCTCATCAAAAAGTGGGAGTGACGATATAAAGCTTTCGAATACTGCTCCAGTTGTTACACCACCGTCGAATACTTTGAAACACATACTTAACGTCAATCCTTCAATGTGTTTGGGTGAAGAACCAATCACGAAGAAGAGGACTCCGAGGTGCAAGGGAAGAAAGCGTGGACTACCGGTCTCCGAAGTTAAGGTTTTATGTTTTTATTTTTAAATAACAACTATTAAATACTACTAAGATAGCATTTAATCAATTTAATACACAATATATGATGTTATAGTTCACAAAGTACAACATCCTTCAACCATTGGATTTGCCACTGTCCCGATTTAGGGGTGAAAAACTTTTTAGTATTCTCACATATTATAATATTAATGTTAAATCATAAAATAAAATTTGTTCCTCAACTTCTCCTCTCTTTCCCAATAGATATGAGATCTGAGTTTCGCTGTTGAAAGCTTTAGGCTTGTGAGAACCAAATTTTTTTTCTGATCACCATATTTTGCCTGTTAGTAATATTGGAAAGCTGATTAGAATCCTAATTAATACTAGGGAGTTAAATTTCAATTGTTGATATGAAAATTTGATTTGTTGATATGGTGAAAAGCTTATTAGTTAAGAGAGCCATATTGACAAATAAGTAACAACAATGCTTAAAATAATTATCATATTTTTTGGATTTGTAGAAAGAATTGCATTTTGGGGAGAAGCTTCCTCCAGGTCGTCCATGACTTTACTATCTAAATATGGATGGGGATGACATGCCACGTGTAAATGTTTAACTTTTAGGATAACGTTAGTATTAGAAAAATTTTTTATTTTTTATACTAAAAAGAAGTATCTAGCTGATTTTGTGTGTATACTTTGAGTAAATAATTAACGTTATAATATTGTGCTTTTTTATGTTCGGTTATGAAATAGACATATTCACGAATCTATTTCTTGTACACTAACATGTAGGGACACAGTCCAACTTTTTAAAATACATGGAAGATTAAACAAATGGCATGTAAAGATGCTTAGTAATTAAGTTGGTAAAAAAAATCATATTTTATCAAAATGCAACTTTAGTATTTCTATTATTGATGTGAGTGTGGCTTTAGTTAGTAACTTATAAATATTTTTAATATTATTTAAAACACTTGCCTTTTTTTTCATGTGATCTGAAAACGATAAAATCCAACGTATAAATTATTTATATTATTTTTTTAATTGCATTTTTTCTTGAAATTTACGTTGATGCAAAATGAATGAGTATTGAACTTTTTTTTTATGTTGACATTGTTTTTATAGTGTTTGGACTTTTTATTTTGGCCAACTAAAGAGATGAAATTTTTTTATAAAGAATTAACCATTGCTGCTTGTATCTTTGAAAACAAATTGGATCTAGAGTAAGTAAAATTAATTTATTTCTCATTTTATTGCTAATTTGTCATGTAATTATTTTTTAACCTTTTCTACTAGCATAGTATAATATTTTGATTTTATGATTTTAGAAAAGTGTTTGTTCCAAATGATCATTGTCGTGGCACATGCAAAATTCTTTTGACTATTATGCCCGGCAAGCCAATAATTGGTTATGTAAGAATTATTTATGCATTATTTATTTATTATGCTTGCAAAAATATCAAATTTGGATTAGTGCAGAATAACCATGATTGTCTGTACTCCATAGGTCCTTATCTTAGTTTGTTTGATGCTCACCAAAGGGTTATTTGGGCCAAAAGAAAACAAATATGGCAACCAACGGCTTCTGCCACCAACATTTTCTGTAAGTTTATTTGCAGTTCGAAATTTAGTCTTCAATATTAATATATCTTCCCATATAGACTAGAAACATAATAAGATTCCTTACTTAGTTCAATATTCATCGTAGAAAATTGTTTTAAGCCCAAAACAGAACTGTTTCGGCACAATAAAATACATCAAGGATGACTTTATGGGAGACCTTGGCGGTTTACCCAAGGTTCATTAATTTCAGTAAACATTCAATTAATTAGTATAATAATATTTCATGGCTATTTTTGGTAAAAATTATTTTCTAAATGTTGTTGTAGATTTTTGTGCCATTTTACCTTAATGGCCATTGGTTTCTCATAGTGGTTGATTTGCTTTATGAGATTGTGAGATATCTGGACTCATTCAAATAGTGCACATTAATTACAGAGTGTAAGAGTGTTATAGACAATGTGTTAAATTACCTTAAAAAAATTTTATCCGACAAGAACTTCCAAGAAACACCTTCCTTTAGAAACCTTCAATTTTCTAAGCATAAATTCAATGAGCCAACTGTCCTGTAATAATCTGCCAAATCATAAGCTTAAAAATAAAAATTTTCAAAGTATAGATTTAATTTTTGGGCTGTTTATTTTTTTATTATATTGCTTTGTTAATGTGTGCCTTGAATTGTGACGAAGGAATGACCGTGGTATTTGGGTCGCTCAATGGATGCACCTCAATCACTACTGGAGACTCGATAGGACATGAGTAAGAAAAATGTCATTGTTAATGTCTGTTAGGTTCTCAATGATTACCAAGGAGGCGACTGGCTGCGGATTTGGTGAATGACGAGCATAACTCGAAGCGGGATATGATAAAGGAGTTTGTTGTCATTGACTGGAATAAAAAGATGCAGCAGTCTGTCCTGCACACTTAGGATCTTAGTTACTTGTTATTAGTAGTTATTGATTGAATTAGACCATTTTAATTTTCTTAAAAATACAAGCTATTTTTATATTTTGTACTTATTCCTTTTGAACTATTTAGATATATATGGATCTTTTTATTTATAATGATTTATATATTATTTTTTTAGACTATTTAGATATATGTTACTTTTTTTATTCATAATGATTTATACATTATTTCTTATGCCATTGATAAGAGCATTTTCATATGGTTAGGAATTTCACACAAAATAGTTACATTGGTAGTATAGTTCCCAACCAACTAACAATACTCAAATCAAATTTTAAATGATTTTGGTTGTCACAAGTACAAATCCCAATGAAAATTAATCGAAGTATTCAAACCTCGGGTTGTCTCACAAGGAATTGCAATGAAGTGATCAATTATTGGTTATGAAGGGACAAGGGGGTTTGATTTGATAAGAGGAAAAGAAAATAAATGGCAAGATAATAAAGCAAACAATTAAAAAAAGTAAGTAATGAAGAGAGACATTCATGGCAAGGATTGAGAATATAGGCTTTCTATCCTAGTGACTAATCATAACAATAATTAACAAGAGCTTATCTTATTTCGTCATCTCTAACAATGGAAGAAGGTATAATATTATCTTCACACGAGAGAAAGTCAAATAAGACTAGCTAATCTCAATCCAAAAGTCCTAATCAACTTACTAATTGAATTAGTAAGAGATTAGAGTCAATGAAAATAATATTAACTAGCAACTCTAGATCACCAATCTAAATTGGGTATTGATGACTCAAGATTGCCTAATTCCTCTTTCTAAGCCAAGAATGATCAAAGATCTACTCTAACATCCAACCAAGCATTTTGTCAAATATTTGGAAGGCATAAAAGGAAAGCATGGTAAATGGCAAGAAATAGTAAAATCTACAACTACCCAATACAAAAAAAGTAAAATTCCCAACTCAAATCAACAATAGAGAAACATAAAATATGAATTTCATTAAATGAAAACCAAATCCAACAAGGGTTCATCAACATAGAAATAGGTAATAAAATAAAGGAAATGACAAGAGAACTAAGAGAGTAAAGATGTAATAACAAGAAATTGAGAGGAAAACAAGATGAAAACAAGAATTAAACCTAGATCCAAGATGGAAATTAACATAAGAACCTTAATTCTAGAGAGAAGAGGGAGCTTCTCTCTTTAGAAAACTAACCTACATGATGCTATCCTACAACTAATTGCTCCCCCTTTGCCTAAGCTTAAATTCTGCATGAAATAGCCTTAGGAATAAGTTGGATTTGGGCCTGGGTAGCTTAGAAATCACCCCCAACATTTTCACTTTAATGAGGTCACGTGCCTGTTGTGACGCATATGCATGGGCCACGCGTACGCGTCACCTGGCGACCTCATCTTCACGCATGCGGGTCATGTCACGCGTGCGCGTCGATGTATGTACTTTAAATCCTTGTTTTTCCATGAATTCTCCACCTTGCATGCTTTTCTCTTCACTTCTTCCATTCAATACTTGCCTTATGAACCTGAAATCACTCAACAAATACATGAAGGCATCGAATGGATTAAAGCAAATTAAAATCACCAATTTTAGGGCCTAAAAAGCATATTTTTACACTTAAGCACAAATTTAAGGAGAATTACAAAACCATGCTATTTCATTGAATAAATGTGAGATAAGTTGATAAAATTCCCCAAATTAAGCACAAGATAAACCACAAAATTGGGGTTTATCAGCCATGCCATTTTATTTCTGATATTGTGGCTTTATGATGCCATATGATTTCCTTGCAGTAATTATTTCATTTTTATTGTTTAGCTAGTTATACTTTAATCTGAATTTGGTTAAAAAAATTATTAGACGCTTAGCTTTACTGTAATAAGGTGAAAAGGGCATGCCTCCTATCAGCTCTTCAAAGCTTAAATATGATTAAACAATAACAACATATACACACTTCTTTTGACTATGAGAAATGAAGACATACCAAAAAGCTATTCAGTTCTCATTGATACTTTACTTCGCACATCTATCTTGAAGATGAACACACACCTCTTTCTAACACAATGATAATCAAATTATACCAAATTCCTCTTATAATATGGTTCCTCTTCTTGCTTTACACAGCGTATATTTATCTTCTGTTTAGAGTTCTTATTCCTAAGCAAAGTGAACTATGTTTCAATACTTGGTTTCACTTAATTACGTGCCTCTATTTAGTACCGGATTCCTTTTATTTTTAAGAAAATCTTCGAATTTATGAACCTTACCCTTTCCAAAGAGAAGTCAAACTTAAAACCAAAGGAAAACCACTCTTATATATATATATATATATATATATATATATATATATATATATATATTTGGTGAGCATACCCTGTTTGTGAAAATTTATTCCAATTCCAAGCATAGTTTGGAAATAATAAAAAAAAAGAAACGAATTGATATTAAGAAAGGGCATCTGTTACTTGTAGACCAAAATTTACTTAATTCCAATATTACTATTTTCATTAGAAGATTGAGATCAAAAGATTTGTAACTGGGCAAGAAGCCAGTAGTCAGAACTGTAACTATCAAGTCTATTCCAGGTCTGCATTAGGATTATTGCTTAAATACTCCTTAAAGCTAGTTTGATTCTCCTTTGCTAGTGTCAAATCTGTAACCTGGTGGGGGCAAAAAGCAACACAATTTTTAGTTGACTTGCCAAAAAGAAATGAACATGGTATAGGTAAAGAACCTACCATTCCTTCCATCTGTGCTTAAACTATCCACGACATTGTTGCTTCAATTTTGTCAAAATACTTCTCTCATTATCATCGTTGGCTCTGTTGTCAAAAAGAAGTCTTCGAGCAACCTTCTTTCTGAAAGCAAGCAATTATAATGAAACAATTGCAAAAGAAGAGCCACATTAGACCTAACAGTATAAAATGCAAAAAATGGTTTAAAATCCAAGCTGCAATGTGATCTAGAAAGAGCTAACCAAAATTCAATAACATCTAATGCAACTTACGTTTTGGGCAAAGCATCAAAGATGCTCTCTGCCTTGTTGCTAACACCAACACCAATCCTCTTAGCATCCACTTCAGCTTGTCTTTAAAAAACAATAAAATTCAAAAATCAAAATCAGACATTAGCAAAAAATCAAAAATAGGAAAAAAATTAATTAAAAGAAAAAATGAAATTATTAGAAAAAAAAGAAAAGTATCTTGCGGGATTGTCCTTTGGCAAGTTTACAATACAAAGCAAGGTTTTCGCTGCAGAACAATTGAGAAAATGAGAAACTTTGAGGTATAGGAAATGAAAGGAAAAAATTTGAATAAAGAAAGAGGGGTAAGTTTTTTAAGTTACTAACTCATTTCTCTTTCTTGAAGTGAATGAAGCCTGATTTGATCCTCTCAGAGGCTTCATCCAATGAAGCAATACCACCGGAGGATGATGTTCCTAGTAAAGCTGTGAAACTTTGCATTATTATGTATTTTTGAGATTTAATAATAATAAGAAGACTATATAAGAATCCCTGGCAATGAAGCAAAATAAGGAAGCAACATGTCAAGAGATGAACTAAAAATACTTATTTGCATCAAAAGTTCGAAACTTGCTATAGTAAATGGTTGGAGTTAGAGAAAAAGAAAGTAAAGTCAATAAAATTCAATTTTATCTATTGGTTTTTGACAAAACTAAAGCACTAAGATAAGTAGTATTTATAATTAAAATGGAGTAGTAAGCATTTTCATACACATGTCAATATATAGGAAATAAACATAATTAATAAGAAGAGTAAAAGACTTAATTTCATTTAAACAAATTTATTTGCAATCTCAACTCATACATTCTCTGCCAATATTTGTGATGTTACGCAACTTCATTATATAGCAGTTTAGCAATCAATCTTCAATATGCAAAAAGTAAATACTATTTGATTAAACCTCGATTTTAAACTCCTTTAAGATGCAAATGCATTTAGTGTTTCCAAACAAACAGTGCTGTCTTTTATTTCATGATAACAATAACAAAAATAGAAAAGGGGGAAAAGCTAACAAGAAAAGATATAAATTCACAATGGTGCAAAGGATGCAATTCTAGTATAAATTTGACTTTTGCAACACATGATTGCCTTGTTACCTAAATTGCTGGTGTAATACCCTACCACACAGAGTTTTACGCTTAAACCGTGAAATAGAGGTCGTGTGGTATTACACACACACACACACACACACACACACACACACACACACACACACAGAGAGAGAGAGAGAGAGAAAGAATATAATAACTAGGAGCCTTGAAGAACAGGTGAAACAAAATCGCGAAAAATAAAAGCGCAACACTCAAGAAACGAGATTACTTGCGTGCGAAGAAAACTAAGCATCATGGAGTCAAGGATACAGAATAACTAGCTCCTGACTCAACCCACGAAGTCAAGGCTGGACGGAGAATATTTACATACATACATACATATCCCAAAATGCCCAAAGTACAAGATAAACCTAAGTTTCCATAAACCTCTAAGAGGTACAAAATAAAGTAGCTATTCGGAGAGTTAAGTACATATATAAACATAAACTATATATCAAATAAAACCCAGAAACCACTTTGCTTCAGAAATCTAGACGCCTAGTGAAGTGCCTCTCGACCTGCATCTGAAAAATAACAACACAGTATGGGGTGAGAACGGGAGGTTCTCAGCATGGTAAAGGTGCCACACACATAATATAAAAGGCCCTGGAAATGCCAGAGGCAATTCTAGAATACTGACATTCAGATTGAAGAGCTTAAAAGTTTTAAACAGAAACCATAAAAAAAAGGTTAGGTATCTAGGGAATTCTAAACTCAACTTAAAATTAATCTTAACACTCAACCTGTCCACCTTTCCTCCATCCCTACATCTCCAGTGAATTTGCAAAGACAGACAAACAGACAATTGCAAGCACAGGTAGGAGACATGTAGTGCAAGTAGCAATTATTATAATTAACATAATATATTCAGTTAGGCATTTCCAAATAAGGCATAGCAAGCAAACAAACATAATGCACATGATGTATGCCTATCCTATGGCTGATGAGGTTCATCTGTCGGTTATCAAGCCAACATGACAAATCTGAAACCCTTGGATTGTCCCTCGTTACGCATCCCCATGAGTCTATGCATAGCTTTTTCTCATTTCATACATTCATACATTCATATATAACTTACTCAATGGGGGATATCCATTCCTAGGAATTTATACGTGTCCGGTCACCCTTACGACATAGGGTCAACAGAGTATTGAGTCTCAACCTAGAACACGTGGTGGCAAGCCACGGTTCTGTACCCAGAAAAACTCGTCTCTCAGATAACATTAAATTCGTAAGCCGCATAATATTCATAACCAGTAATATTCATTACATAATTGTTTATCATAGCCATGGCATCATATCTCCTTTCATGCATACACATTCTCCTCATATACTCATCACTTTTAACCTTTACTTCACTCCCAAGTTATCTCTATTACCAAGCTTCAAGTTATTACTAGGCCTATCATTATGTTCTAGGGCTAAAAAAAGGTGAAAACAGAGGTTTGGAGGTTCAAAATTGAGTTTTGAAACAGAAAATAATGATTTACTGAAAGCAGGGGTGTGCGTACGCAAACACATGTGCGTACGCACAGGTCTCTTTTTGGGCCAAGACGCGTGCGCATGCACCTATCTGCGTACGCATGTACGCTGGACAGAATTGCATGTATGCGTATAGCTCCTGCATGCGTGCGCAAAACCCCTTTTTTTGGTGCTATACGTATTGCACAGGTATGCGTACACATGCATGGTTTTTAGTTAAAATTTTGGTTAAGTAAAAAAGCTGTAAAATTTACATTTTGAACCCTGAACATCCGACGCATATAATGTCTTCCTTTTAAATCATTTTTCATCCGTTCTTCGAACGGTGTAAACTTCACGGACCCAATTTTTTATATAAAACAAGTTTGAAATCATTTAGGGGTCCGGAAACCAAGTTATGACTCGCCGAAGTTCGGCCAAAAACCAATTTCACACCAAGTTCAAAAGCCTCAATTTTCTTAAAGAATCCAATTCAAACCTAATATACCATACACCAAAATCAACACAACATAACATTTCCATCCCCACAATAATCCTTCCATGACTACCATATCTCAATTCCACAATATCATGCATCAATCTTTTAAATACATCAACAAATTTGTCATCCATCTATCCTAGGCATTCATATATTCTTGTCAACAAGTCCATAATCATAAAGTCATCAATTCACATCCTATTATTATCATCCATAGCAATTACCCAATCCAATACACAACTCATAGTACAAATCAACAACAAGGATACTAAGCATTAAACATTCCCTTACGTTCCAACCTATCCTAGGGTCGTCTAACCTAAGTTTTCACAGAACATTATATATTAAATACGTGAAATCTAAACCATACCTTGGCCGATTTCCACATTTTGTCCAAGGCAACCCACAAGGCAAGAAGCAAGTCTTCTTACCACAATTCCAGCTCTAACACCAACCCAAGCTTCCACCAATTACTAATGTCCACAATTCAAGCTCCAATTACATATACACAAACCTAATTTATATATACATAACACATATACACCCAAATTCAATATCTAACATAGTAAATAAAGAAATTGACTAGGGCTGATGATTCTCACCTTTTCTAAATGTCACACAAGCAAAGGTGAATATTTTTCTCAAGTTAATTTGAGGCTAAACATCAAGACAATGAATTTCAATAACCAAAGCCCCAAATTTTTGAAAATTCAAGAGAATGAGAGGCTGTGATGAGAGATGAGAATTACCTATGAAATTGTTTCATAAAATCGTAGAGCTCAACGTGGTAGACGTGTGACCGCAAACGGTGTGGCGATCGGAGCTCGGATTAGCAAGATATGGTAGTTAGAAGTGGAGGTTAGGGTTTGAATTCTTTTCTTCTCTCCCCCTTGGCTGTTTCAGCATTGTGCTGAATGGGGAAGAAAAAAAGTGTTCTCTTCTTTTGATGAATGGGCTGGCTTGTTGGGATTGGGCCCATTTTTGGACCCGGTTCAACTGGTTCGGCTCGTTCGGTCTAATCTTGGGCCAAATTCTTTGAAATCAGTGTCAAAATTCTCATTTTAATGAGCTCTATCCTAATTTAATATAATATTCACATTTTAATTCTCTTTATTAAAATTTAATTCATTGACTAATTATTTACTAATTTAGCAGAGTTTATAGCTGGTGAGTATCAAATTAGGTAAATTCAATTTTTAGCAAGCAATATAAATGGATATAATAAGAGCCAGCATGTTATATTACCATATAAATATACAATACTATCATAACTTGTCATCATTAGGGTAACCACTAGTGATAGAAAAATAACTAAAATATACTCACGCACTAATGATATGCTTGAAAGAATGATTGGTAATGGGAGATTAAGACCAAAAGAAATTTATCAATCCAAAATAGCAACTGATTAACTTTGAGAATGTGAAGTATGAACAAGAAAAATATTAAAAGTAACCCCAAATTATATAGAATTCTAAATTAAATTGTGAAAGATTGAAATGCAAACTAAACATATTGGAGAGATAATTTCTATGTTACTAATGTCACAAGTCATTGAAGAATTAAAAATTTAATTATAAAAATTTTATATCAACCTCAATGCACTACTATTTGAAATACAAAATTTAAATAACATCTTAAACTATACTCTCATAAGTATATACAAGTATATGCTACTGCATCCCGTTGAACTTTGGATATCGTTCTTATTGTACAACCTATTCTCCACAGCACAAACAAATTTGAGAGAAACAAAAAGGACTTCAGCGAATCATAATGTGACATCAAATAGTTTAAAATTTACTAATCACTAAGTTTTAACAATGCAATAATTTATCTCTTATTATTCATACCTATAATAGCCACTAATAATTTCAATATGGTGGGATGAGAGTCTCATGGCCATTAATCAATCCACAATCACCTAGCCCAAACTCTTGCTACACAGATGCATTTATTTATGTATTTAGCACTGCTGATGTCCCTTGAGAAGCCATAGGGTCCTTGGGAAGCTCCTATGAAAAAATAATATATTGAGTCAAAATTGCTATCAAGTACAACTACAACATAGAAGTTACCAGTTTATTTTAATTTAAATAACCACTAATACAATATTGTATTTTGCTGGCCTCTTCTGTACTAAAGCTCGCTTGCGTGCCACTACCAGTCTTATCACCCAAATCATCACCGTCATTCCTCACAGGACATTTCTTCTTTACATGACTAGCACTGTTGCATTTAGTGCACCTCCGTTTACCTCTCTCTTTTTTCCCCTTGGGTGCTCCTTTTGTCTTGGCCACTGAAGGGTCACCAACAAAGTTCGGCATGGGAGAATCTCTTGTTTGTCTTTTCAAGCCAAATTTTTGTTCTAGTGTTTGGGTCCAATGACAGACTTTATTCATAGTGTCATGGAAAGAAGGACCATCTTGAGCTCCTAAGAATACCATCCACGTAGCTGCCACTAACAATGCGCCATAGCGCATTAAAAATTCTCTTTCTCTGTCTTGCGCAGCGCCTCTAGCATAACTTTTATCTAGATACTTCTTGGCATCATTCGACCATCTTTTCAAAAGAAGACTATCTGAGAACTTCTGTAAACCTACCCTTTTCATGGCACAAAATATGTGCCTGCAAGGAATGCCTTCACTATTCCATTGACTACATTCACACTCTATATACTCAGTATTGCGATCATAAAGTACGTTATATATATGTTACCTCTTATCACACTCCTTAACTTTTAACACAACAATAGTTGATATGTTTTCCTCATTTATTACATCTAATGTGACCACTCCTTGAATCTCTTTTTTACATCTTCAAGAATCTTCCTTGTGTAAAAATTTGCAGCAGAAAGCTCCAATGCATCTAATCCAGTAGTTAGAACGGGCTCCCCATACACCGTTTTAAATTGAAAATCTAATTCATTGTGTCTATAGTCCCTAAGAGCATGTTCAAGATTTTGGACCAACTCTATAAGACTTTGGCGAATGCAAATAAACCTCTTGATGAAGTTGTTTATCGCCTCACACCTTGATGTTGTTCTAAATCCAGCACAGAATTTATCCCTTAAGTAAGCGCTTGCCCAATTTTTCCTCTTTTCATATTCATTTAGAACCCAATCATTTTTCTCCAACCTATATTTTTTATCATATTCTTCAAATTCATCTGAATGCCATGGAGCATACAAACATCTTCTGAAGTCGTTGGAAAATTTTTTTGTTTTTTATGGGGTTTGTCGTTACATTCTTATCAATGTGTCAACCACATAATCGGTGAGTTGCATCTGGGAATATTTCTCGAATTGCTGCCTTCATTGCCTCATCATCGTCAGTGACCACAACACTGGGAGACTTATTCAGCATGACTTCTACAAAGTTTTGCAACAACCACGTATATGTTGCTGTTTGTTCGTCCTCTACCAAGGCAAAGCCAAATATACATGTTTAGCAGTGATGGTTACAACCTGAGAAGATTACCAATGACCTTTTGTACTTATTCTTCCGATAGGTTGTATCAAATGGAAGTACATCTCCAAAGCATTGATAATCGACCCTATAAATGTCGTTTGTGCAAAATAAATTTGTCAGCCAACCTTCATCAGTAGCACTGTACCTTGCTATGGCCATTGGGTTGACATCAGCTTTCCTAAGTAGATAGCTAATCGTCACATTGGAATCCCCACCAATGAGCTTTGCACGACAAGTTCTTTGAATGTGATTATCCAGGTCCTTCTTTGTGAACCCAACATTGGCATAACCACCGGCTTGGCCTACCTTTAGTCCCATTATTTTAGAGGATGGAAGACCATGATCATGCATAGTGTTTGCTTGAGCTTTTTGTGCCTCAATCAGCCCTCAGTGGTTTGGAATTAGGTGTACTAAGCATTGTAGAACAAGATCGTGGTTGTGCTTCTCAACTAATTTTTTAACCCTCCAAGTTGAAGTTTTCGTGTTAAAATACACCGTAAGCATCGCTTCATAACCAGTGCGATTCAGCGCTCTATGCTTCCTCTCCCTACTCAAATTAGATATGTATTTTCTGACTCTCTTTCTTTCCTTGTTGCAAAAAACCGCCTTCTGCGCTGTGTTTCATCTTTTCCATGTACTGTATCACCCTTGCAAACTCCAAATCCGACACACCTCGCATAACGTACATACAAGTTATAAGCTGCATCCGATGTTTCAAAGATCTGGTTTATAATATCATCAGCCATCACAGACATACACTTGCTACTGCTGCTACTGCAATCACAAGTGCATTTCACATTCTCTTCCACACTAGTCATCATGCAATCTTCAACGTTGTCTTGTGAACTAAGTGGTTTCGAGTCAACATCTATTGCACCCTAATGAGATGGAAAAAAACAAAGGGCAATAAATAACAGTTTTCAATTAATAACTTTATCTAAAAATAACTACACATGACAATACATAATTGGATGTATGTGTAGAACTGTTTTACGCTGACTACCCATCAAAATTAAATTCTTTATTTTATTATCTAAATTTTACTTGTACTTATACTTCTATAATTCCTTGAAAGCTATTAGCATTAATTAAATTACATCCTTTGAAAGTCACTGACTATTACGAATCATGAAGTAGCATAAAGTTATAACTTATAAGCCTCTTATAGTTCAATGGATATCCAGATTTTGTCCATCAAAGATGATCCATTTGAGAGATTTAAGAAGCAGAGTATTATGGACCCTGCAGAGCTGGAGTTGACTTCTAACAAAATGCACATGTTGTTGGTTACACGCATTGTCCCTCGTTTTCTATACTCAAAAATCAGATATGTATACAACTTAAAAGGAACATATTGTTTACTATTTTTTATATTGATGCTCTGTATACAATATTTATAAAAGAAAAACAATGCATCAATGAAAAGAAAATTTCAATTTCTTATTGAAATTTACACCAGTAAATGTAGGATGATAATTTTTCTAATCCTGATGCTGAGTCAACTCATTAACTTAGCTAATTAACTTTGTAGAAAGTGGTCCTTTGCAAAAGCAGTTATCTAGTTCTGTTGTAGTGGTTCACAGTTTAATATCTTATGTTCCCAGTGTCACTGTCTCTAAGTGAGGTTGTGGCAGATGAATGAAATTGGTTCATCTCATTTATATTGTTGCATTACTTCTTGGAATTTTGATGTTTGAAAGAGAATTCTCTTGTTGCAGAAAATTTTTGCTGCATTAATTCATCATTTGCAGGGTAGGGCTGATGGCTTAGTCTTAGTAACAAGCCATAGTGGAAAATCTTGGCCAGTTTAATTAATTAAGATGGAAAATGATATGTTCTTCCATCAGGGATGGCCATCATTTGTGGGAGATCATCGTTTGGAATGCGGTGATCTATTGGTTTTCATATACGAAGGTTACCTAAATTTCACCGTGCAAGTATTTGACAAGAATAAATGTGAAAAACTGGGAGTTTAATTCTAAATGCAGTCAAAATCCAGTCAACTTTGATAATATAAGAGGTCACAAAAGAGATAGGAATGAGAAATCCTCTCTCGATGTTATTGTTGAAGAGGCTACAAAGAAAGTGAGAGGCAACAATGCCGACAACTAGGAACTTAAGCTGAGTATAGTTGGGAAAGACATATTGCAATATGAGTTAGTAAAACTTATTAGTATGTTCAAAGAAAAAAGAAGAAACTTCCAGAGCATGTGCAACTAATGACATTCCGTTGCCTTTTCATGTGGGAAATAGCAATGAAGATGAAGGTAAAGTTTATTTTATTTATTTGTTGAGTCACACAGAAAAGGTCTACTAAAATTAATCCAATCTTGCATGATAAACTGGTACTTTCTATAAAATCTTAAACTCTTGTTTGCTTGAATTGTTCAATTCAATACAGATGCTAATCAATATATTCTGAATGGTATATCACTATCAAACTTAGCAGCACATGATGAGAAAAAAGTAGCTCGATCGTTTACTTCATCTTTTCCATATTTTGTAAGGATCATGAAGAGCTTCAACGTTAGTGGTTCATATACTCTGGTGGGTTGCTACGTTCCCTGGTTCTTAATTTGAGAAGATTTTTAGTGGAATGTATTATAAATTGAGTTTTTAACAATTACAAATATTACTTCTCTATCTTACTATACGCATGCAAATATATACATGTGGATGAAAGTTATACACATAAAAAAATTTTTATACCGATTTCTGGTGGGAATAATGCAGAATATCCCGTATCAATTTTCGGTGCCACATCTCCCAAACTGCAAGATAAAGATTATCCTCCATAATTTGAAAGGAGAACATTGGACTGTTAATTTTGTGCCATCAACAAGAGTGCATACAAGTCACAATCTCTGTGGAGGATGGATGGCCTTTGTGCGTGGCAATAACATAAGGGTTGGAGATGTCTGCATTTTTGAACATGTGCATGAGTGTGAATTACTTGTTCAGATTGCTGGAGGTGGAAAAGATCTACAAGATCCGATTGCAAAACCAGATTTAAGTAAGCCTAGTGCAGGACAGCTCATTACTAGGATGATAATTTTTCTCACTAATAGCTAATTAACTTAGTTAGCAATGCTAAAGGGACTATCTAACCTGATGATGAGTCAGCTCATCACTTCTACAAATAACATAACTAACTATAACTTGCCAAAGTAGAATGTGCCAAAACAATAAAACTAGCTAATTTACATTTTCATCATAAGCTATTCTAGATTAAATAACTGTATATTAATAGTCAGAAAAATATATGAATTCACATAGGAAGATAATTTTAAGCGTTGTGCTGTTTCTATTTAAACTTCTGCTTTGAGATATACTAGTTTAGAATAATCTATCCTGATTTTTTTTATTTATGATTTTTTATTTTTATTTTTATATAGATTCTCAATTTTTGAACGTATACAGAGTTACTATTAGATTTTGATTTAACAAGAGGACAAGGATATTTACAAGTTATTTGCATTAAAAATCTCTTAAATCTTATCTCTTATCATGAAAGATTGAAATAAATTATAAATAATAACGATGATGATTAGTTTCATAGTGATCACTTTGTTTATGTAGTATTTGTAAGGTTCTGAAAATCAAACCGGTCATCGAACCGCTCAAACTACTAGTTTATTGGTTTATAGGTTCAATTGGTTCGATCATAGTTGAACCGAAAAACCGTTTTATAATAAAATAATAAACAAAATATAAATAAACACGTTAAAACATAATTATATTTTAATATAAACTTTAAAATATCATCCAAATTAAAAGTATTACATAAACCAGAATGTTATGATCTCATTCAAATACAAACTCAAAAGTCAAATAACAAAACAACCAACCAAATATAAAATGCCAACATCCAACTGATCCAGGTTTGTCATTAAATCTTATTAGTCATTTGGGATTTTCATGAGATCAGCTTGACTTATTCCGTTGGTTAACTTTTAGTAAGGTATAAATCCAAGTCAATATTAGGAAATTCAAACTAAAAACTGAATGTTTGCAAAACATTTCATTGATCAAATGCTGAAATGCGGTGAGATCAAATAACAACCAGCAAGCATCACAAAGCAAAACAATCGTATTCATCTTGGAACGACACGACACAACCCTACCCTAATCAATTAATCAATCAATACTTCAAAAATTAATCATGCTTCAAGCAATCAACAACAAGATTTAGAGCAAACAATTAATCAATGTTTCAACAATTATTATTACAAAAAACAAAATTCATACCTAGGGTTGAAGAATCACAAGTACAAAATCCAAATAGAAAATCCAGCAACTCAATAACAAAAAATAAAGACAATCTCAATCTCAAGAATCACAATAACACCAGTAATTTAGCAAATTAACAAATTAACAATTTGATAAAACAAAACAACCCAATAATCTCAATTTTAACTTTCAAGAATAATAACAATTTAACAAACTAACAAGTACAAAATCCAAATAGAAAATTCAGCAACCCAATAACAAAAATCAAAGACAATTTCAATCTCAAGAATCACAATAACAGCAACAATTTAGAAAATTTACAATTTGAGAAGAGCAAAGCAACCCAATAATCTCAAGTGCAAGAATCACAACAACTATTTACCGAATTAACAAGTACAAAATCACAAGTTCACAAGAACTCACTGCAAATCACTCCAACCGAATAATCTCATAAGTCAAAATTATTCGATAATAATTCAACCTAGTAACAAGTTACAACAATAAAATTCACAACTTAACTAATAATAATTATTCATAATTATTCAACAATCATTCAACAAAGTTCACAGCTCAGTTCAAAGAAAAAATAAAAAATCTAAATCATAGACATAGCTCACAGTTCACTGTTCACAATTTACAGAACTTCACAGTAACAACAAATTATTCAATTATAGTTAAAAAAATTATCTAGGAGCTAGAAGCCTTAACTAGAGCACGCAAGAGGCTAGAATGGTTCAGTAAATCAGTTAATAGAGCTTCACAGAATCAAAAAATGGTTCAATCATAGTTAATAAAAAATTTACCTAAAAGCTAGAATAAGCCTTCAACAGAGCATGCAAGAGGGAGACAGAGACACCGAGTGACCAAGACAAGGAAGCGTGGCTGCGCGATGGGCTTCGAATGTTACAGAGGAACAGAGCTAGTGCCGGTGGCAGGGTGGCTGCACAACGGAGGAAGGTTGCGATGGCTGCGCGATGGAAGGGAAGGTTGATATCGATGGCTGATGCGCGATGGAGGGAAAGTGAGCGACCAGACGGTGGCTGCTCGAAGTAACGACGGCGGCGGCACAAGGCGGTGGCTGGACGGAGGTGAGGGACAGTCAGGAGCTCGATTGAGAGGAGCCCTACCCTGGACTGAGTGTGAGAGAGGCAGAGTGTTCTGGAATCTGGATGGAGTCAGGGCATCTGGCACGGGAGGATGGAGTTAGGGCAAAAACGGCGACGTTTGGCTCCCTGCTCAAAAAACGGCCGGATCACGGTTCGATTTAACTGACTGGTTCTCAGCTGGTTCACCGGTTTAATTTCGATTTTTGAAATTCTGGTTCTGCTATTTGGCCGAATCGTATTTCTTCACAGATTATGGTTTAACTGGTTCGACCGGTCGATTCGAACCGATTTTCAAAACCTTGGCTTTTGTTAGTTAACTATCATGGTTTAATATTTGCATTTATAAGTGTAGGTATGAGAAGGAAATCAGGCATCCTATTCAAAACCTTATAGGTGGAGAGTTGGCAGAGGCTCTGCTTATTCAAGTAGTGTAGTTTACTATTTATATATTATATGCAATGTATATTTTAGTAGTTGTTGATAATTAATTTCATTATCTGTTGTTACAGATTCAAAAGCTTAAAATAACTATTGAAACATGAGTTTTACAAATCCAAACATTTTTAAGTGAGTACTTCTCATTGTTTTAGTTGATAAAAATGATATTTTGACAAGGACAATGCTGGAGCTGCACCAAATTCTACAAGCAAATGAAATTAACTTTGCATGGTTGAAACAGGTGATCCCCCCCCCCCTTTCTTTCTCTCTTCTTTCTCTTAATAGTTTGAACAAAATCACAAACTCATGTCTTAGTTCTTAGCTCTTGCAAAAGCTAATATACACTCCAAACTCAAAAGTCCACTTACAGAATGCCTAATAATAATAATGAATTTTGATAGTAAAATGTTCTAGCATTATCATGATTGTTTAATGTACAATAAAATGAAAAAAAGAAAGCATTAATTCCCCCCTTGGTCTAAAATTTAATTTCTAGTTTAATTGAATCAATTGATATCGCTTTTGACACACTGCAGCTTCATCAAAATGGTGGAGTAGTTGCTTTGATTACACTCTCGACAGATTTTCTAAAAGCTTCTTCCTCGTTTATATGATTCTTGAAACCAATATGTGGGAACTAACAAAATTTTATGTATTTATATATCGTATATTTGGCATGACTTTAAATATACATTGAGTAAATCATATATAGTGAGCTGCAGACCAAGAATGTTTTTTGGTATGTTTCTAATTGCTTACATAAACTACATCAGCTAATTCTACTTTAACTTCTATATCCAACATCCATCAAAATTCCGATTATGAAACCTTTAAATTCAGACATTACTTAAAAAATACATTGAATGATTAAAATTATCGGTAGAATGCACAGATGATATTTATATGTTGTTATATGAGAAGTAGATGAATCAGAATCTATCGCTAACTCTTAAAATAAAACGACAAGCCCCAACTAAAGGATCTCTAGAAATAATCACACCAAGCTCATCAAACCTTAAAGCAGAAATTGAATTAAAATCAAGTTATGGAGAGGAACTGCAACATACCAAGAGGAATTGTGGCCAAAGGGAGTTGAGACGTCTGCGAGCGGAATGAAGGCGTGGGACTGACTGCGAGACAGTGACGAGACAGGGAACGATGAAGACAAATTCCGGGACTTGCTGCGTCTGCCGCCAGCGACGACGAGGGCAGAAAAGGTGCACGATCACGACAGAGTACTAAACCGGAGACAGTGACAGATACCCGAGTCAAGAGAGTGACGATGAGATTGAGTGCCAACACAGTGAGCCACAGAGCTCAAGCTTGACATTGAAAGAGGAGAGTTAGGATTGCTGAATGGCGTCGTTCTTGGAAGTTTTGAAAAATAAATGATCCGATCCGACTATGTAAGTGGATCAGATTGAATCAGATTTAATAATTATAGTACGGATAATTAGGTTCATTGAAGTTATTATAAAAGCTCAATTTTTTTTAGTTTTTAATCTTCAAATCATTAAATCAGTTTATTAAATATATCCAATTATAGTTTGACACATAAGCATCCTTAAAAGAAGTGTTTTAGAATAATTTTATGGGAGTATCCGCCATCATAGTTGTGTTACTCTTTGTTTATACAGTGTTTTGTCTAAACAAAAAAGTACCAATCACACCACCCACTACAAATAGTACCAACTCAATAGAAATTAAGGAAACTATAACCCCAAAATAATAATAATAATAATAATCCTATTCAAACATGATCAAATCTAGTAGTACGTGAAAGAGTTTCAAAGTACTGCAATGCCTTGAACGAATACTCTTGATTTAGTTCATGGAGAATTCTTGAACCATGATTGTTCAAATTATAAGACACAATCTTGATCTTCTCATCATCATTAGAATCACTGAGGAACAAAATTGCTGAGTCCTCTTCTTCATTTTCTTGGCAAACAACACTCATAGAAACTTGATCAGCATGATACTGTACTTTCAAATTTACCCCTTCACAGATACGATTAAGATCCATATGGTATTTCAAAATCCACCCACAATAATCTTTCTCCAATTCCCAAATATGATATTCCAATTCCCTTTTAGGATTAGCCACAACCAAGTGCAGATTCCCTCCGGATTGTCCAAAATATTGTACATTCAAAATGCAAAATTCATATGATGTCCATCGCAATTCGTTAAAGCAAAGCTTCTTGATATCGAAATAGATCAATATCTTGTGAGGACTGAACCAATGAACAAAACCGTTGCAATAAACACCAAACTTAACAGGTACGCCCTGATAGAAAACCCCATATTCAGTCCATGAATCTGTCTCTGATGAATAAACACTAATCTCAACTGCACCTCTTTGAGAAGTCCAAGAAAATTCACTGAACAAGATCACTTTGTAATAAGGGGATTCTTGAGGCTCGTAATAAAGAAATGGCATCAAGAAATGCGGATAAGGTTTGATACTATTGTAGGTTAGATTGAAGCAACAATTAATGGCAGGGTTGATTACACGGTAGCTGCAACGTTGTTCGAAATTCTTTGTTCTAGGGTTTGTTGATTGCGGCGGTGTATTAGCGTCGCAAAGTAGAAGACCGTTGCAAGATTGGAGGATGGAAGAAACGGGTTCACATATATTATTTTCGACGAGGGTATTTTGGTCATTGGACCTGAAAGGTACTACACAAACTTTCATGTTGCCCGTGTCATCACTGATTTTTCGAAGCAATAGAACTCGTGGATAACGGTTATTGCGGCAAAAACGAAGAGTGTGTGAGTAACCGAATTGAGGGTTGGAAATGAGAGCTAACCATTCTTTGCACACACACTTACATCGGATCACGTCTTTTGCCGGAAGCCGGAGAAATATGTCCGTCATAAGATCTTTGTTCCCGGCAACAGCATCGCCTGGGCTATGCTTCATGATTGCAAAATATATGAAATGAATTTTTTGATGTTTATGAGTTTGTTGGTGCCTCTCTTGTGATATGCAAATGAATTTATAGTGTAATCAACTGCAAGTGACCCGCTTTTAAGACCTATCCTTTTTTGGTAGAAAATCAAACCTTTTGTCACTTTTTTTTTTCATTAAATTTTGTAGTTGTATAAATGTGAAAAAAAAAAGGTTTAAGCGGTATAAGTAACAATTAGAGAAAGAATAATAATCAGTAAGCAATACATACATAAATGAAAGAATTCCATACCTTTTTTAACATACGCATAAGGAAGTATATATCTTGATATCTGTATTGTTTTGTATATAAAGTAATAAATGATTCTCAATTTCAAAATATCGGTGTCAATTTGGAATTAACTGAATTCACATTCAGACTTTCCATGTGTTTTATGAGGAATTGTAATTGAAGAGATCCATTATTTTTATTGCATGAGATCTTTGTAATCAGTATTTTCCTAATCATGTTTTTCAGTGAATTACTAGTCGTATACCTTTGAAAAGGAAAGGTTTAAGATATAGATAATTTTTTTCTCTTCGGTATCTTTTAGTAGATCAAGACTAATACGTTGTGGAATAAAATTTTATATAAGAATTTATGGGTAGTCAATGAATTAATGCTTGTACCAAATAAGATATAAAGCAATATAGTAATTTGCATTTTTACATATGTTCTTTGGAATTTTATATAAGGCAATAATTGATTCTTGGTTCCAAAGGATATCATTTTCTATGAATAAAATTTATATAGTTAGTTAATTTTTTTTGTCTAACAAGAAATTTTTAAATAGTGTTTATTTTGAGATACTCAAATTGAAACTGAACAATTAAAATTTATATTGTGCTTAGTGATTAGAGACTAAAATTAAGACACAAAATTTTATTTTTTTAATATTTTTAAAAAATAAAAATACAAGAGACTGAAATTTTTAAAAATAAAAATTGAAAAGTTTAATAACTAAGGATATTTTGTTAAAATTTCTTATTTTATATCCATATTAATCTTGAATCAAATAAGATACTAAAATTTAATTCAATTTTATATATTTTATACTAAATATAACAAAAAAATTAATTTAATTTCAATCTTTCTATTAAATGCAATCTTAATTTCTTCTTTTGTTTTAGTTTATCACTAAAAATTTAAAAATATTATTTATATATTAAAATTAACTATTTTATATTTCTATATAAATATATATAATTTAATTTATTTTTAATATATATTTTATATTTTATATTTTAATATATATTTTATATTAATAATTATTTTAATAGCTAATTTTAGTACGTACCTCATATAGTTGTTATAAATTTTTAAGCACATTAACTAATTAATAGGTTCGTTTGTTTGTATGGTTGAAAGAAGTACTTCTTCCAAAACAGAAGTAGAAAATTAAAATATTTTTTATTTAAATATATCTACAAATGTACCTTTTAAAAGTAGGTATCCTAGTTAATAAATATAATAAATATATAAATACTTTTTATTTATAAAATTACAATTACAATCATGAGTAAAAAAAGATTTTATATAACTTGGTATTTTCAAGAAAGTAAAACGTATATTACTATATATTTATTTATGGGTATAAAGCAAAACAATTTAATAAATGAATAAAAAATACTAATTATATTATCTTTCTAATGTTTTATGTATGTTTAGTGTCAAGAAGTGGTATTATGAATGGCAAAATAGGTCAAGTCCACTGGACTAGTCCGTGATAAATAAGGCATGTTGTGATAACTGGTAAGAGTTTGCAAGACGAAAAAAACTGCCTGCCAAACTCGCCAAACATAATTTCATGAAAGGGTGAATATTTAAATTTGTCCCAAAAAGATTATTTGTTCTTTAAATTAGTCTTTAAATGATTTTTTTTAGTTATATTAGTCTTTAAAAGATAAAATGTAGGTCAAATTAGTTCTTCTGTCAGTTGGATGATAACGTATCACGTTAAGTGTCACGTGGCATGATGATGTGTCACATTAAATAGCACGCGTCACAAAATGCATGATTGGTTGACATGTCACTTGACATATAAAAAAAAATTATAATCAAAATAGTCCTTAAAAGTTCAGACGTAAGTCATTTTTATTTCTAAAGTTTTAAAAATTAATCAAACTAGTTCTTATATAATTTTTTTATAATATTAAATTTAAAATATTTTTTGATACTGCTAATTTTAATATTACTTTTTAAATCTTAATAAATAAAATTCTCTTTACATAAAATAATAAAAATAATTAAAATTTTATAAAATTATTTTGTCATTTGTATTTTAAAATTTTACATTTTTAAATTGTAATTTTTTTATGTGAATTTTTTTATTTAAATGAATTTATCAAATTATTGTTGATCATAGATTTAAAAATTTAATATTTTAAATTTTACTAAATAATATAGTAATTATTTTAAATTTAAATCTTTTAAATTTTTTAAAATTATAATTTTTATTATTGTTTAATTTATATAGTAAAACTCAATAATTGAAAAACTGATTTGTGGAATCCCTTTCTGAATCTTAATATTCTAATATAATTTTTTAAATATTTCATTTAAAACACAAGGAAATCTATTTTAATACGAAGTATATCTATTTATATAATGCACCAATGCGGAGTAGCATGTGTTATACATAGGTATAATGTTTTCTATTTTATTTTATCTCATTGATTTGTGAAATTAAAAGAAAAATTATATAATCTATCTCAAACATATGAAACACACAAAATTTTATTATGATCTTTGCTAGTATTACGCTTATGAAGCAATTCGTTTATAATAATAATAATAATAATAATAATAATAATAATAATAATAATAATAATAATAATAATAATAATAATAATAATAATAATAATAATAATAATAAAGCAACAAATTTTCAATATTTTGTAAAGTTTGGAGTTGAAGCAAAATTTGTGAATCTTCTTGAATTTTGACTTTAATTATCACTACAATTACATCCTATATGTAAGTAATACTGTAATGAAAAAAAAAAGATGTAGTAAAAAAAACAGTGGTATAACTTGTTTAGGTTAACATACGTAAATTTTGATTTTGAGCATATAATTTTATTTAGGTTAACAAATACATACATTTCAATTTTGAGTATATATATATATTCCAGCAAAATGTAATAATGTAAGAAAAATGTTTTAGAATAGAAAAGAATAAGAGAGATTTTGAGAAGAATTAAAGGAGAGAGATAATTTTTTTGAAAAAAATTTTAAGAAGAAAAGATATAATTACTAATTTTTTGTTTGTCAATTACATTTCTATTAAAATTAGTAGTATCAAAAAATATTTCAAATTTAATATTATGAAGAAAAAAAATTTATATAAGGTCTAATTTGATTAATTTTTAAAATTTTAAGGATGAAAATTACTTACGTCTGGACTTTTAAAGACTATTTTAATTATAAAAAATTTTTTAACATGTCAAGTGACACATCAACCAATCATCTTATGACACGTGGTATTTAACCTGACACGTTATCATCTAAGTAATGGAAGGACTAATTTGACTTATATTTTATCTTTCACATACTAATATAATTAAAAAAATTATTTGAGAACTAATTTAAAAATAAGTAATTTTTCAGAGACGAATTTAAGTATTAATATTTTTTATTTTTTGTTATATGGTTTTGGGTATACGGTTAGCTTATGTTTTTAATCACCATGGGTTTGCGAATTCAATCAGGTCCAATTCATTTTATGTGGCTGCAAAGTGGGCTGTGAATCCGTGGGTTTTTTACTTAAATAAATTTTATGGAAAGCAAAATTACTTGATTTCCCTAAACGAATTCTGCAACGTGATTACCCTCTTGGTATTATTATATAAATCGTCCTAAACTGTGTAGGGTTATATAAAACGTAAATTATTTAAGCTTGGGACGATTAATGCATGATCTGGTAAGGGAAATAAAGAGTAAATCGTGCTAGGATCCCTGGAGTTAAAAGAAGAGTGTAAATTGTTCCAGGGTGGTAGGTTTAACATGTTGTTGGACTAAACCTCATTGGGCTGCCACGATTTACGCCTTATTGAGACTCTCTCCAGCCTGGCGTGATTAATACTTGTTTCAGCAACACTCACTGGGTTGAAACGATTTATGCTCAAGTTAGTAACCCAAAGGAGGTAAGGAGGATTTATACAGGCATAAACTCTATAAATGAACGAGTTTCAAACAGATGAACCACACTAGACATTTGTTGAGCATTGTGAGAGATGACGGAGAGTATTTTCTTATTAGTACATCATCGTGGAAAAATTGATGAAAACACAAGTGAGGGTGTAACTTTTTCTAGCAAAAAGAAAATAGGTGTGTTTATAACTCCGTCAACGACATTGATGGAATTGCACAATAGTATATTAGAGAAGGCTGGAAAGCGTGGTAAAAAACGCGTGAAGCAATTATTTTTTCGTATTCCGATATCATTGAGGCAAGGTTATGTTAAGTTTGGGAAGTACGCGATATTGGGTGATGACGACATGCGAGTTATATTTCATAGTCAAGTAAGATTTCCCGACTTAGGCGTGCTGGAGTTATTTGCCAGAATGGTTAACGTGGAGGGCAGCAGCGGGGGATCCGCTCCGAATTCGTCCACTGGCGTCATAGAAGGGAGTTCCACCGCCGTTCCAGCAGCGCAACCGGCGACTCCCCTTGTTTCGTCCCCATCTTTTGCTGCTGGTTTGCCTGTCCCAGGTGATGACTTGGGTGATGGGTGTAGCTTCGGCCAGCTTACAACTGCGATGGGATCTGTACCTGTAGTGGATGGTGCACCCGCATTCATGGAAGTAAGAGAGAGAGATCCGTTTGCGGAGGCTATAGGTGATGATGGGTCAGATTCGGAGCCACCAATTATTGGTGATGAGAGCGACGGCGAGGAGGATACCGCAGTTGCCAGGGGAGCTCAAACCCATGGTAGTAGTGGTACACAACAGTACCCTCGACACTTTTCCATGTTGGACCTTGAAGCAATGAACCAGCCCGCAAATGTTGATCAGCAATACCCTGTGATTCACGGAGAAAGGCCTAGCATGATTGGCACGGACGATTTTGAGGTCGGGCAATGGTTTGAAACAAAAGAGGAAGCTGTACTGACAATAAAGAGTTATAATATTCATCATAGTGTAGAGTATAAAGTGTTTGAGTCCGACCAATTGAAGTATCATGGCAAGTGTGTCCAGTTCGGGAATGGTTGTAAGTGGCTGATACGTGTCACTATGAGGCAGAGAAAAGGCTACTGGGAAGTCAGAAAGTACAATGGACCACACTGTGTCTAGCAACTGAGATATCGACGGATCACAAGCAGCTCGATTACCATGTCATATGTGCTTCGATTCTATCGTTGGTGATGGCTGATGCATCGATCTCGGTTAAGGTTTTACAGAACGTGGTGTCTTCGAAGTTTGGGTTCAAGCCCAGCTATAGGAAGGTTTGGATGGGCAAGTAGAAGGCAATTGCTCAGATATATGGAGATTGAGAGGAGTCTTACAACCACATACCATGGTGGATCATCGGGGTTCAGTTGTATATGCTGGGTACTATAGTGCTTTTGCGCACTTCACCAGTGAGGATAGGTAATACCGAAGATGAGTCAACGGTTTTCCTTCATCGACTATTTTGGATGTTTCCTCCGTGTATTGAGGCATTTAAGTATTGCAAGCCACTAATATCCATCGATGGTACTCATTTATATGAGAAGTATGAAGGTACTCTTCTAATGGCAATTGCCCAAGATGGAAACTCGAACATTCTCCCAGTGGCTTTCGGGTTGGTCGAAGGCGAAAACACGGATTCGTGGAAGTTTTTCCTCAGTCACCTCCACCAGCATGTCACCTCTCAAACCGGCATTTTAGTCATATCTGATCGGCACAATGCCATCAAGGCTGCCCTGCTTGTGGAAGACGGTGGATAGCTCCCACCCACAGCATACCAGGCATTTTGTGTGCGACACATCGCGCCAGGTTGGAGAGGGTCTCAATAAGGCATAAATCGTGGCAGCCCAATGAGGTTTAGCCCAACAACATGTTAAACCTACCACCCTGGGACGATTTACACTCTTCTTTTAACTCTAGAGACCCTAACACAATTTACTCTTTGTTTTCCTTACCAGATCATGCATTAATCGTCCCAGGCTAAAATGATTTACATTTTATATAACCCTACACAGTTTAGGATGATTTATATAATAATACCAAGAGGTTAATCATGTTGTAGAATTTGTTTCAGGGGAATCAAGTAATTTTGCTTTCCATAGAATTTATTTAAGTAAAAAATCGTGCTCTGCCTTCTTTTTTCAAATATTTTTTAATTCAACAAGTCAACAACTAATTCATGCATTGTGATTTTTCTCCTAATGCACATAAAATGAGACAATCTTGGACTGGCTTATGCGAAGTGGTTGGCATCCATTGGTCCAAATAGCAAGGGTAAATAGGGCACAACGAATAAAATGATTATGGTCATTAACGACTACTTAAGTGCAGGCTTCGGTTGGACAATTTTAGAGTGACTTATGTTGTTGATATCAATTTTTATTTGTGGCTTTGAAATTTAAATATGAGCACCACTAGGGGGCCAGCAGTTTTCTAACTTTTGGGCCAGCAAACAACCAGCAATAGGAATTTTATACCTCAAACAAAATAAAGCCCAAAACCATAAAGAGAGCATGTATTCACGCTCCTTTACCACGCTCTCTTCTTCTCCCCAAAAATTTTACAGTCTCTCCTCTACATTCTTGCGCGCCATCTTTGTTGCTCTCAACGCTGGAGCACGCTCAACACGAATCAGCATTCTTGAGCTCACTGTTCATCTCAAGTAGTGTCTCCAATAGCAGCGGCGTTACTCTCTGCAACAGCATCTCTCAGCTTTCTATCCATTCTCCTTCGTTTCTACTAATGTGTGATGCTTCTTCAAGATTAATGTGAAGGTCGATGAGTTTTGATTTTTGTTCATTTATTGCTTTCTTCAACTCTTACTTTCTTACTGTCCATCATTCTGTATCCATTCAAAACATGCAACCAGAAATTCATAATAACATCCAAAAATATTACTCAATGTTTCCTGTCTGTTCATGAAAAATCTTTAAGTACTCTATAATAAAATTTCTTTTGATTTTGATTTTGATTTTGATTTTGATTTTAATTTTGATTCATCATTAAGTTATTATCTCAGTTGTTACTAGAGGTTTGTTGTGGTAGAGCTTTGGAAATTGAAGCTGAAGTTTAATATGATAAGATGCAGCAACACCATTTTCATGAGTAGATTGCCCACCACCTGTTTGAGAAATTACCGCAGCAACTCTATAATAACTCTTCTCTTCTTCTACCTTTATTATTACTTTTGCCAGTCCATTTTGTCCTTGGTATGCTCCTGGATGTTGGTAGTTTCTGGTCAATGATTTATTTTGTTGTGCATGAAAATTATTCAACAGTGTGAGGAGCTATGTTATATCATATGACTTAGGTTCTTAATCAAGCCACCTCATTGATGTCAATTTTGATAGACCACCTAAATACATTGTTGTTGATGCTATTATATTAACTAATCATACATAGAAAAGTAGTCTCTGTAACAAGAATTAATTGCTTGAAGATTGATGAATCGAATCAATACATGTATATGAAAATCATAATAAGTTGGCTGTCAACCAATATTAGCTCTCAGAAAGAAAATAAAGCTATATTCAAAAATATTTTCATGGTTATCCCTTTATGCATAAAGTCAATTAAATTATTTTGTGTTTAATATGAACTATGAGGAAGGAATAGAAGACTTCAAGGCTTAGCTGCTGCTATCCTAAAGTTGTGGGAGAAGAGTCTTATTGCAAAAATTGCTATCAAGTTTGGAGTTCCAAATACGACAATGAATTAATGGCCAATGAACTAAAGGCAAGTTTGATAGACAATCTATTATTCAGTATATGCAAGTTTCAAGACATCATAGACTAAATAGGTATATGTTGAGCTTGTAAAGACATTTTTTCTTTAGCCTGAACACTTAAGCTTTCAAAATGTTTTGGAGTGTCAAAGGTTAAACATATGACATTGAATGCAGATGAATCATAATAGTAATATTGCTGGAACTTTTAATTTATAAATCTTTGAAAAAATTCATTAAGTTATTATCTCATTTGTTAGTACAGCTTTGTTGTGGTAGAGCTTTGATAATGGCTACTGCATAATTGATTACTAGCTTTGTTAATAGTATGTTTCTTAATAACATGCAGTGATTATTTGAAAATAGAAAAAGATCCAGATATTAAGATGCCGCAAAGAAGTACAACTACAAAGAAATCTGAAACAGGAACTAGAAGGAAAATGCAGCAGAAAACTCTTGAAGAATTAGAATCTCGGGTATGAACCAATTTAAAAGGGGATTTTGCACACTTTACTCAGGACACTTTGTACCCATCTGAATGAAATTTTGCACACACTTTAATGAGAATTTGCACACATTATTCAGCATAGTTTGCACTCAATAGAATTGTTTTTTGCACACATTTTTTGAACAGTTTGCACCCACTTTAATTGGATTTTGCACACATCAATTTTGCCTAAGGTATACATGCCTAGATATAATTCCTATCAATCTGGATCCTCTCACTTTAGCTTTGAACATCAACACATGGCATGAGCATGACAGGACCATGTCCAAATGTGGCTGCTTCCATTTATGTATGTTGTGTCTAGTAGATATAGCCCTAGGCTTCTCTCTGCTACTAAAATGATGGGATAATGTTAAATCATACTGTTACTTACATGCCTTTGGTAACTGTTTAGTGGGTCGTTGTTATATTTTTGGCTGGTATATGATGTGGGTCATTTAATTTGTACACCATAGGGGAAAATATTGCATATGCTGCATGCTGGGATTATTAACTTTTACTAAAAACTACTGGCCCCCTAGCAGTGCACACATCAATTTTACAATTTGTACTCACTTTAGTCAAGTTTTGCATACCTTACTTGCACAGTGTGTACCCAGTTTAATAAAATTTTCCATATATCACTTAGCATAGTATGCACCCAGTTTAATAAGATTTTTTTACTTTATGTTTGCAGAAAATGATAGAATGTCGTTGTTCTCCTGTTTCAATTTTCACAACGATAAATTCTCTTACAAAAGAGCAAAAAATTGAAGTTGATAAAATGGGATTTTCATCCATGAAGGCTATTTAAGATTGGAAAATTGATAGGCGGTTATTCCTCACACTTGCTAAAACATATAACACAATAACAAGCAAAATGGAATTAGTGGTAAGGGATATCGATGTGACAACAGACAAAATTGGGTTAGCTCTAGGATTACTTTCAATTGGAAAAAGTTTTCTAGAAGAAGAAGATTGGACTTCAGAGCAAAAAAGATTAGTTGCCGCGTTCAAGTCTGTGACAAACCCATGGTTACAAGAAGTATTACATTCAAGAGAATGTAATATTTCAACATCCAAAGGGAGAGATTATTTTAGGAGAGCATTTACAATGTTTATTATTAGCTCATTTTTGGCACCAACAAGTAGCGCTGTCACATCTCCAAAGCACTTACGTGCCATTGTTGATGTAGAGAATATCACAAGATACAATTGGGGAAGATTTGTGCATGATGAGCTTATGAAAGGGATTCAAAAATTCAAGGAAAAAATACATTAAGTATTGATGGTTGTCTTTATGTTTTGATGGTAATCAGTCTAATGTACTTATCCTTTTTTTTCTTTTTTCATTTTTTTTTATGATAATCATTACATTTATTATTTTGCTTGTAGATTATCTATTACCACAAAGACACATTCGGAGATAAGAAAAATTATATGGGGCCTCCACCACCATGGATTGCTTATTGGGATAAAGAAAAACTTGCAAAGAAGTTGACACAAGAGTCATCAAAGCAAAGGCCAACGGTTTGTTTTATTTATTTTATCTTGTTAATTCGCTTCTTTTTTTTTAAATTGATGATTGCTTATAATATCCCAGAATTCTTTCAGTTAATGAACCCCTTAATGCATATTTCTAAGTTGAATTCTTTTCACTTCTAGTTATCAGCTACGTTTTGTTTATCCAAGAGAAAATATATTAATTAGATTTGATCCTTTATGTGTTCTTGTGTGATGTGTGATGTGTGTGTTGTTTGAGATACATACAACTGTACTGAATTTTTAATTGTTGAAATCCTGCTATCTATATAGAATGCTCAAATGGCATAGATATAGTTATGATAGTCCCTCAATTTTATTCTAAGTCTTATATTTGCATGCTGTGTTTTAGAAGTTAGTAAAATGACATTCCAAGGTTGTTGAGTGCAGATGTGGATTAGTGAGTATAATTGTGCTGTTTTGTGGTGTGCTTATTAGTGAATTAGTGTGTAGTTATTTACTCTAAAGATTGAATGCAGTTTGATAAAAGAAAAATAGTGGCAAGTTTGGTGCAAACTGCAGAGAATACAATTACAATGGTAAATAACAAAGTTGAAACTAAATTGGATTTAATATGTGATCTCTGTTTTTTATTTTCAATTTTTAATTCATGGAATGCTAGTTATGCTACAACTCTTCTCCGTTGGCGAATGGAAAGCATTATAAGCTAAATATTAATTTCTAGTGAACTGAACCTTTTCTGGATTTTTTTTCTGTTTTGCATAATATGATGAGTGTATAATATAATCTGTGTGACTATTATTGTAGGGTATTGTTACCCTTTTAGTTAAGCAAGGTGATGTTGATGCTAAATTTGCAAAGAACACAACAAGAGCACCAACTAAGAAAAGGGGGGCGAAGGAACCCATCGATGTCTTTCTTCATAGATATCTATGTATCATAGTAAACAAATATACATAAAAAAAATTATAAGCAAACTTAACAAAAGTGGATGCAAATGTTGTCATCAACATGTTAATAATGCATTGAAGCTTTAAAAAAATTAGAATAAGAAAATTGTACTAGAGGCATATTCAAACACATGTTAGAATTCTAGCAAATAGAATATAATAGCCACTTGATACTTTTTAAATACTAATATGTAATTCCTATGTGCAAAATATAAAAATTCATGTTTAGAGAAGTACCTGATAGCCACTTGTTATCTTTTAAACCATATTCAATCAAAAAATCTTCCCATTGATTTTGAAAATCATCTTCTGAAATAGACTCCCAAACAATATTATTTAAATCACTTTGTAACTCTTCATATCTCTTGCATCTTTTAAATTTTTCTGAAATCTTTTTCGTAATGTGCCAAATGCATAACCTATGACGTGTCTCTGGCATCACATTCTCAATTCCAGCTCGTATTCCGAGGCATGATCTGTTATAATGCTTTTAGGAGCCTTTCCATGCATACATGTAAGCCAAGCATTAAATAACCAAGTAAACGAGCCTGAATTTTTCTTAGTTAACAAACCACACCCAAGAAGCATTGAGTTACCATGGTGATTAACCCCCACAAAGGAACTAAATGGCTTATCGTAACGATTGGTTTTATAAGTAGTATCAAACGAAACTACATCACCGAAGTACTCATATGCTGCTCTACTTCGAGCATCAGCCCAAAATATAGTTTTGAGATGCTTGTTTTGATCAAGTTCAACATCAAAATAAAAATCAGAGTTCATATCCTTCATCTGTGTAAAATACTTCAACATCTCCCTAACATCCATTTCTTCCGTAACATTGCGTACCTTTCTGCTGAGATAGTTCCTAACATCTTTTTCTATTAAGTTTATCTTAGAAAAACCCCCTGCTTCACCCATCAATACTTTATATGTTTTGCTTGGTCTCACACCTGCTTCATCATTCCTCTCAATGACTCGACACATGTGCATAGTCATCTCTCTATTACGTGTCAACAGTTTTGCCATCTCTGGATCACAAGGATGTGAATGATCCAAGCACACCTTCGATATAATCCAAAGACCCTCCTTATTTAACCTAATAGAAATCCTTGTGAGACAATTGTAGTTGGTTCTAGGGTTGGTCTTTTCTATTGGTGAAACTCTAGACTTGCGTTTCTCCTCCCTATTGCAAGTGATCATTTGATTCTTAGGAACCTTATCTTTACTAACTCTTCGGGTAAATTTTATCTTAGTAACAAAACCAACGCGCTTGGCATAATTCTGATAAAATTGATTTGCATCTTCAATGGTTCCAAAACACATGCCAACCTTGGGCACATCCTGTAAAAAAGTTAGCATACAGCGGATAGTAAATCAAAATCTCATTAAAATAGGTGCAAACTATGTTAAGTCATGTGTGCAGAATCTCATTAAACTGGTTGCAAACTGTACAAAAGAGAATGCAAAACAGGACCCTACAACAACAGACTGCATTTGAATGCATCATAAACCCAACCAAAACAAAACAACTACATAAAACACAACACTACCTATTAACTAGCTTAGCCTCACTTTCCTAACCCTTGGAAATTATGTACCTCCAACCCCAAAAAATCATAGAACATGTTTACTGTTATAGAACCAAATATCTGAAAATTGAAAGTCGAGTTGAAAGTCCAAAAAGCACGTTTCTTATTGCTAATTATTAAGAACAAATAGTGGATATGTATATGAGAAGCATGCAAACAATTCACAGAATCCTTAGCAAGAATGAAGCTACCTATGGAAATTGACAAATCTGAAAGAAAAGATAAAGATTGTGGTGATGTGATTCAGAATCATGAAAGCAGCAATAATAACAACATCATATCAGAAATTGATGATGTTTGTAATAATAGTAAGAAGAAAAAAGATGGATCAAAAGTGTTTTATGGTAGCAGGGCATTCTTCTAAAAACCATTATTCATTACTCAGAAACAACAAACAAGAAACACTAACATTTTTTATATTTTCTGTCTTAGTCATTTCATCAAACAGTTAGTTTGCGTTAATTGTGGATTGTTGCATTATGAAAATCAAAAGCGAATAAGGTATAATTTGGATTCTGTACATTCAATTTAAACTCTATTATGAAAAAGAAAAACAGCATGCTTTGCGAGCTCAGAAATTCATAATCATAATCATCATTGTGTTCATTGATGCACTATAAAAATCATTACAAAAATCATAAAATTAGAAGAGGAAATTGCTTACTTCAATATTCTGTTCTTCTAACACTGATTCCATGATCGACAGAGAAGAAAATATTATCCAAGAGTAAAAGGTGAAGCTTCAAGCTTTGTCAACGAAACTGCGATCGTAGAAGAGAGTATCCGGCTAGCGGTGCTCTCCGGCTAGTTCCTTGGAGAGGAGCGTGAGAGAAAGCCGTTTGTGATAGCGTGTGAGAGAAAGCCATTTGTGATAGCGCGTGAGAGAGCCCTAGTATAAAAATGCATGCTGGCTGAATGATGGTTAGATATTGATATATTTGCTGGTCCCTGAGAGTTTTCCTTTAAATATATTGTAAGTTTGTAATTGTTATATTGGTAAAGTATTAAATTGGTCCCTTATATTTGGGCGTAATTCTGTTTTAGTTATTAAGGTTTAAAGTGTCCTATTTGAATCCAAAAAAAATTTATTTAGCATCAATTTAGTCTCACAATGAGATCAAACTTAAATAATTAACGAAATGTCCTACATAACAACAGTACAAGAACAAAATTGATAATCTGGAAAACAAGTACAAGCTTCAGAGGCACAAAATCAACCGTTAATGCATCAATACATTTATTTATCGTTCTCTTTAGTTCTATAGAAAATATTTTATTTATATTATAAGAAAAATAATAAATAAATGTATTGATGTATCAACGGTTGATTTTGTGCCTCTGGAGCTTGTACTTGTTCTCCAGATTATCGATTTTGTTCTTGTACTGTTGTTATGTAGGATATTTCATTAATTATTTAACTTTGACCTCACTGTGGGACTAAATTGAAGCTAAATGAAACATTTTTAGATTCAAATACGACACTTTAAACCTTAAAGATCAAAACAGAATTACGCCTAAATATAGAGGACTATTTTAATATTTTACCCTTGTTATATTTGTTTGTTGTAGATAAGGTTATGAGAACTAAACTGATCAAGATCAATGAGTTAATAGAATTATTGGTTTAATAGTTTAATAATTTAACTAGGATTCAATTAAGGTTTAACTAATTTAATTAAATATAAAATAAAATTAGACTTATGAAAATATTTTTTTGTAGTTAGTTAGCAAAAATAAATGTGAACTAGCTAGAGTTTGTTGAGAAACAATTTGTTAACAATGTATATATAAGAAAAGATTCAACTAAAGTCAAGTATGCTTTTGAAATTCTGATTTTCTTTCTTTGAGAAGAATTTAACACTTTTTTTTTGTAATCTCAAACTATTTTTTTTGTATAACACCTTTTCTCTTCATACACTTCTTCATCACTTTTTGATTTTTTAATAATCATCACTTTTTCATCTTTTTATTTTTTCTGCATCTTCTTTTTAAGCACATTCATTTCATTCTTACATTATTTTTTTTTGCATCGTGCGATGAATGTTCTACTATGAAGAATCAAGGTTTGAATTCACCAATTCCAACATGTATGGATGTTCAATAATTAACGCAGCTGCTCTATCAATTGGTAGTGTAACAACTCAATTTTTAGATACACGGGACTTTTTTTGAAGAAGCAAAATTTTCAGAAGTTTAATAAAGGAAGCACATCTATTGTATCATCATACACCTCAATCTACATCATTATTATTTCATCACTAAGCAAGAATATCTTTTGAGATAAGCTCGAACAACACAGTCACGAAAAACCTAATTTTTGAGCCGTTTCGGTTAAGAATTTCAGATTCTGGTTTTCGTAGTTAGTATCAGTTTGACGAGTCGAACTCAATTCATGAGAGAAGAAAAATAATAATATAATTTTATTATTATATTAATATTTGAGCTGCTTGAGGAATATTATAATATTATTTGATCTATTTTAGTTAAAAATAGGAGATAAGTTTAACCAGATTCACAGTCTATTGGTGCAGGTTAATACCAGTACTCTCTGATGACTTCAGCAATGCTAATGCCTCATTATATATCTTCTATTGTCTTGCTTATCATGTTACTAGTGTCATCTATACTAGTAGCTCGTATATTAATCTCTAGATGTGTTGTTAAGTGTGTTCTAATACAGCTAGTTTTAGTAATTATACACTTGAGATACTTTTCAAACCACCTTCCTAACCAATCAATGAGAATTATCCAAGGTTTCTCCCTACCCCAAGACACTCAAATGCTGGTCATTTTCTCCCTTTTTGCCGAAAATAAGGAGAAAAAAAAGAGAGAAACTTCATGAACACTAGATCTTCAAAGCTAGATTTCTTCCTAGCCGAAACTCCAATCAAAATTCTAAATCGATTAAAGTGATCTTATCTTGTTCCTCTTCAAAATCATGTGACTTTTTATGGATTAAAATCAGGTTAGGTGATTGTTCATCCCTCCCTTTGGTTCGGTTACAAGGAAACCTTACTAAACTTGTGTTTTCTTGATATTTTTTTATAGATCTCTTGCTTAACTTGACTTGTGAAACAAAGATCTTCAATTTCTAGCAGGTTTAAGGTGAGAATATCCATTCTAAATTTTTGTTGAAGCTTTGGTTAAAATTGTTCTTGAGGATTTAAAGTTGTTCTTGATTGATTTTAGGAGAAAAAGAGAGCTAAGAACACCTTGGAGGAGTAACCAAATTTAAAGCTGCAAACTAAGGTAGGATTTGGTGAAATTAATCTTGATTAATTGTGTTTGAGTTGTGTGATTGTTGTATGGTTTGGTTATTCTTGAAATTGATTGTTTGTATGAGTGATTCTTAGTGAAATTTTGGTAAAAATTTGATGAAATTTGATGATATTCAAGCCTTGAATGTTATTCTTGGGTGCAGCTGGATAACTGAATCATAAACCTTAAATTGGTGATGAATTAGTGTTGAAATTAAGTTGAAATCATATGGCTTTAGTGGCTGCTAATTTAATTTAAATTTTGAAAAAAAAAAGTGATTACGGAAAAGATTGAAAAACGGGTCAAAATTAAAGAAAGAATTTGAAGAATTTACGAAGAACACTTTAAGTATTATCATGAACGCTCAAGAACATCTCTTTGATTCATTTTGGGATAAAAGTGCAAATATTTTAATGTTTTGGGTGGAAAGTATAAATACTAAAAATTTAGGGGATAAAATATAAATATCAAAAATTAAGAAGGTCAAAATATAATTTTATAAGATTTTTAAGTCTAGGACGGATTTTGTTCTCTATTTATATGTATATACTGTGAGATCAGTCAATGTCTCCACTCCATTTGAATACAAACTTTAGCCTAAAATCATTTGTACGAGGCTCCTATTATGTGGTTACTTAATGAAGCACTAGTGAGACGCCCTACGACAATGTATGATGTAACACTCTAACTTTCAGTACTTCATGATCGCACTAAAAGTATAGGCGTTACTTACCTCTACTCCTTTAATTTCATATTGTATTTATTTAGTATTGATCTTTCGCGAATACAAACTGGATTTTTAATTAAGAAATCGAAAAGTCTTTACTTTAAACTACTTAATCACGTAATTATGTCCACATAATATTAAATATATAGACTTATTCAAAATTCCTCAAATACAAGTCCCACCATTCTAAAAACTTAAAATGACAAATGACGAGGGAAAAAAATCTCACCTAAACTAAAAACAGAAAATACAAATACATATAGCTATATAGTTCAGTCGCAGTTTTGCACCAAAGCTTCCTGAACCTGTCACTGAAGTCTTGGAAATATAACGGGGTGAGAACATCATCCTTTTGGATTCTCAATAGGGAAGGAAATACTATCAAAGTAAAAAAATACTTTCAAATGAAAAAATTTCATTATAAAAATAATTTATTTTTGAAATAACCTATTTGAAAAAGCTATGTGAGAAAACTTACTTTAAAAATGTTGTAATTAATTTTCTTTAATTTACAATTCCGTAAAGTAAATTGGATAATAAGGAAAAAGGACCAAAGACGTGCCTAAGGGCTTCCTATTCAATAAACTTACATCGCTCATTCTTATCCATCAACACATAAATTGTTGTATCAGGACAATACCAAGTCTAATCTTCTTCAACCTCCGTCACCATATCAGGAACAACCCTCAGCGTTACCACCGCCAGCATGAGGGATCTCTCAGTTTTCAAACACAAAGAAAATAATACAAAGAATATACAAAAATAGAATACAGATAAAGCAATTAGATCAAATAGCAGATAGATATATTTATTCAAATAGGCAAACCAAAAATAAGATGGACCTCAAATAATACACACAAATGTAAATAATGCATGTATGCCCTATGGTCAATTGGCTCATCTATCGGTTATACAGCCAAACTCGACATGTGATGCGTGAGCATCTTTTCTCTATTTTCTATTTAATTTAGAAACAAATTTATTGAGTTTTAATTAAATTTTAGTATTTGAAACCTCTTTGAATGCTACATTAAGTTGCTTTAGTGTTTTAATTATTTTAGGTGAAGTTTGGATCGATTTGGCAGAGTTCGTGTGCAAGAAAAGAGAAGACTTTGGAATCTATCAAGCTGGCGCTAAACGAGGACCTGGGCGTTTAGCGCCAGCAACTCAGAAATGCAAGGGAGCTCTCAGCCCACTAGGGTACTAAACGCCATGCAAGCCAGAATTGAAAAGAGAGTTTCTGTCGTCTAGGGTGCTAAACGCCGAATCCAACAATGCGGATGCACTTTCACCAAAAGAGCATCTTTAGTTGGATTTAGCTTATAATTGTTCTATTTTATTTTATTTTAGTTATTTTTATTTACAAACAAAATCTTTTAGCTTTGAAATTTATTATTTTTATTTTAGTTTCAAATCAAATTAGGTTAGATATAAAAAGAAAAAGATTCAGCCCTGTGGGGGATCTTCTCTGATCTCTTTCGCACTTTCACAATTTCTAAACTTTAGTTTTCTCTCTGAGTCATGAGCCACTAAATCTTGTTGGTTAAGGTTAGGAGCTTTGTTTATTTCTATGGATTAAGACTATTATCATTCTATTTTAATTAATGTAATGATTCAGTTTCAAGGATTACTTTCATTCTTCATCTCATGAATTTGAATATATCGGAAGAATAATTCTCATTCTACATAAATTCTTGTGATTCTTGGAAAAGTTATCTCACTTGAATACTAGCTTGAAAGTAAATTCCTCATAAACTATTAATTACTTGGACTTAGTAGGATACATGACATATAATCCTCTTATATTTGGGTAATTAGGATTTTTGTGACCAATAAACTAGAATTGACCCTAACCCTTTAATCTACATTAAGTGACCAAGGAATTGGCGGTTGATTAGGTTAGAGGAGACTAAATCACTAAGGAATTAGGGTTTAGTCAATTACAGTTTGCCATGAAATGAATCTTGCATGATTAAAATAGTTGGTAAGAAAACTTAATCTGGACAAATAAAAAACTCCAAAACCTTAACTATCTTCTCCCATCCGTTTCACACTGATTCTACTATTTGCTTGTCTCACTCTCTGCGTTAGTATTTTAATGCTTTTAAACCTCACAGCATCATTTTTTGTTTGCCTGACTAAGTGATTCATTTGACTATTGTTGCTCAGTCCGTCAATCCTCGCATGATCGACCCTCACTCACCTGAGGTATTACTTAGTAAAACCCGGTGCACTTGTCGGTTAGTTTGTGGACTTTTAACTCGGCACCAAGTTTTTGGCGCCGTTGCCAGAGATTAACTGTGATTGATGACTAACCATTGTTTGATTGCTTAGATTAGGCATTTTTTAGTTTCAATTTATATTTTATTTGTTCTTCAAATTTTCGAAAATTTAAGCTTTGTTTTAGTCAAAAAAATTTTTAATTTCTGAAATTAAGTTTGGTGTTCCCTTAGTAATTTTATTTTATTTTTTCTAATTAATTTTCTCTTTATTATTTTTGAATTTAGTGGTTTAATTTTTCTTGTTGATTTTTTTTTGTGTTATTTGTGTAGTTTATCTTATTTTATTGCTTTTACATAGGATAACTCACTGGAATCTCTGCACTCTGACGTAGAGATTTCAACTTTTCTTTATTTTCTGTCTATTTATGAGCAGGAACAAGAACAAAGAACCTTTTTTAGACTTTGATCCTGAGATTGAGAGAACCTTAAGGCGGCATTTACAACAAGCTAGAGCTTATAAAGCCGGTGAAAATCTCAAAGATAATTTTTAGAAGGAAGCTAAAGAGTCCACAATGGAGCTAAATAATAACAACAATGTGGTTAATGCCAATGTTGTTAATCCTCCTAATATGCCTGAACAACCAAGGAGAACACTTGGCTCATACACTACACCCACTCCTGATTTCTATGGGAATACATTGTTGTATCCCCTATTACTGCTAATAACTTTGAGCTGAAGTCTCAGTTGATTTTTCTGGTGCAGCAAAATTGCTAATTTTACGGACTCCCGCAAGAAGATCAAACTTATTTATGTCAAATTTTTTGCAGATCTATGACACTGTGAAGACTAATAGAGTCCATCCTGATGTTTACAAGCTACTTCTCTTCCCATTTTTTTATACAGGACCGAGCTAAATAGGGCTTGTCACTCAGCCTAAGGAGAGCTTGGACACTAGGGATAAGGTGGTCAAAAGATTTTTGACCAAGTTCTTTTCCCCTCAGAGGCTGCCTAAACTGAGGACAGATTTTTAGACCATTAGGCATAGAGAGGGTGAGTCTCTCTATGAAGCCTTAGAGAGATACAAATTAATGCTCAGGAATTGTCGTCTTGATATGTTCTCAGACTGGATTCAGTTGCAGATATTCTATGATGGAGTCTCTGAGACTGCTAAGATGTCTTTGGATAACTCTGCAGGAAGGTCACTTCACATGAAAAAGACCCCTGAGAAAGCTATGGAGTTGATTAAGATGGTTGCTAACAACCAACATTTGTACTCTTCTGAAAGGACCACAGTGAAGAAGGGAGTCATGGATTTGGATACCTTGGATGCTATTCTGGCCCAGAATAATGCTATGTCTAGCAAATTAATGTTATTATACAATACTTGAGTGGAATACAAGTCTCAGTCATCAGTGCTTAGGACACTTCTTATGACATGAATAGTGGCTTTCCTCAATGTGAGAATTATGAGTATGGCCATTGTATTCCTGAGCAGGTTAATTTCATGGAAAATTCCTCCAGAAATCCCAATAATGATCCCTATTCCAAGACATTTAATTAGGGATGGAGGAATCACCCCAACTTTGTGTGGAGAGACCAATCTCAGAGGCAATCGAGTCAATAATTCTCAGGGTGGTTTTATTCAGAATAATTTCAACAACTATGAGTTTTAAGCCTCTCAACACAACAAGTGCCCTCTCAACCTCAGAATACTTCTGACTTGGCTTTCATAGTTGCAAAACTGTCTAAGAACACTCATAGTTTCATGCAGAAGACCAAAGCTTCACTTCGGAACTTGAAAATACAAGTGGATTAGTTGAGCAAGCAAGTACCTGAGAGGTCCCCTAACACTCTTCCTAGTGACACAGTGCCTAATCCAAGAGAAGAGTGCAAGGCTATCATAATAGTGAGTGAATCAGAAAATGGAAAGGAAGAACAAGTTATTGAGGGACCAGTTAAAAAAGAAGCTTTAGAGAAGACTAAGAATGACCCCTCTTCAGTTGATCATGAGAAATGTTCGGCATTCCAAGGTACCCGAGTACAAGCCGAAGATGCCATACCCTCAAAAGCTCCAAAAGGAGACTAAGGACAAGAAATTTTCAAAGTTCTTGAAAATATTTAGAAAGTTACAAATCAATCTTCCTTTTGTAGAAGTTTTGGAGTAAATGCCTCTCTTTGTTAAGTTCATCAAGGATTTACTCTCCAAGAAAAAGATTTTAAGGGGAGATGAGACAGTGGTCTTGACCAAGGAATGTAGTTCCATAATTCAGAGCAAGTTGCCAAAGAAGATACAAGATCTAGGGAGCTTTCAGATTTCATGCACTATTGGGAGCACAACCTTTGACAAATCCCTATGTGATCTTAGTGCAAGTATTAATTTAATGCCCTTGTCTATGATGAAGAAGTTGTATATCCAGGAGGCACTACCAACAAATATAGCATTAAAAATGGCAAACAAGTCTCTAAAATATGTACATGGAATAGTGGAGAACATCTTGGTCAAGGTAGGAAAGTTCTTTTAGTGGAGAATATCTTGGTCAAGGTGGAAAAGTTCTTTCTCCCAGCAGGTTTTATGATTCTTGACACGGAAGAGGATGAAAATGCCTCTATAATCTTAGAAAGACCATTCCTAACCACTGGAAGAGTTCTCACTGATGTAGAAGAAGGTGATTTAGTGCTTAGAGTGCATACTGAGCAATTAGCTTTTCATGTATTCAAAACTATGCGTTTATCAGGCAGCGGGAAAAGGTGCATATAGACTGAGCTTAGTATTCCAAACCTTCAAGAACCTCCTAATAATATACTACAAAGTTACAGATAAAGCCTCCTTTGGTGGGAATCAATACAATTTTTCCTGATATCAAACCCAAGTTTGGTGTTGGGTGTGCGTCATCCACCAAGGAGGAAGGTCCCAAGAAGAAAATACCCAAGAGATGGAGAAACAAGAAGATCCCCTCTGAAGATTTCTCACCAGAAATGAAAGTAGTGTTAACTAAGAGTCCAGTGTTGCCTCATACAGTAAACAAGATCTTCTCTCTTGAGCATATTGAGTTAATGCATGAGAACACAGGAAAAAGATTCACAGTGAGAGGTGAAGAGCTAAGGTATTATGATCAACCCTCACCTTAGCAAAGCTGACCGTCAGGTTAGTGACGGTTAAGAAGCACTTGTTGGGAGGCAATCCAACCCTTAGTATCCTCAGATTTTATTTTCAGTTTAATTTTTATTTATTTATAACTTTTATTCATAGATTTTTGGGGTTTACTTATATTTATGGTCATGCAAGGTGTTCTAGAATAGAAACAAGATGAGTATGGGGGAGAAACAAAACACCATGGAGAGCATTTTACTCGAGTGATTTGGTGCTAAATGCCATGATGGGTGTTCAGTGCCTACAATGGCACAATTCTCAAGGAGCTTGCTGAAGGGTAGTGCTAAATGCCAGGCAGGGTATTTAGTGCCGAGGAGCATGCAATTCTAGGTTGCTTTATGTCGATTTTGGCGTTAAACGCCTTGGATGGTACCACTCCCTATTCAGTACATTCCTCATAAAAGTGCTAAACACCACCTAGGCATTTAGCGCCAGGCCTCGTCCCTTAGTTTAAAAAAAAAATCATCTGCATCACTGGCGTTAAACGTCCTCCGTGGCATTTAATGCCCCAGATGGCACAAGTCTCATAGTGTTGTGGCGCTAAACACCGAGGCTGGCGTTTAGTGCTAGCAGCACAAAATTTGATTTTGGGGAAAGAGTTTAAACATTATTAACGGTAACAACAATGGGTCCCACCCACTTTGATAATCTCTTACACACTCCCCACTCCCTCTTACCCCCTACCCACTTTCCTATCCCCATTCATTCCCCTATATACCAACCATACCTCCCATGACCCTATCATATCCCATCAATCCCACCAAATCTATCTTCCTCATTCCCTAACCATTACCCCCTCCCTATTTAATACAATTCCATTTTTTTATTTATTCCATCCCCTCCTTCATACCCGTAACCCACCCCTCCATTATAAAACCCCACTCCTTTTTCACTTTCATCACACTACATCACATTTTACCATCTTACGTATCCCTCTTTCTTTACCCATTCTTCCATTCCTTTCATTTTTTACTCTTTTACCCTCCACAACTAAAAACACTCCACTCACCTTCTATTTTCCTTTTCCTCTATTTTCATTTTCTGTATTTTCCCTTTTACTACATCTTTTCTTTTGGTCTTTCCTTTCTTTATCTTTTTATTTCTATTTCTCTTTGCTTGGGGACGAGCAACAATTTTAAGTTTGGTGTTGGGGCACTTTGCTTTTTCATTTCTATCATTATCCATATGGAACCAAAAATTGGAGAATCCTCTTCAAGGAAGAGAAAGGAGAAGGCTTCTATAACTGGTCCATTTGACTTTTGCCAGTTCTTCTCCAAGATCCATGAGGATCACTTCAAAGAAGTTGTGAGCAAAAAGAAGGTGATCCCGGAGGTCCAATTTGATTTGCAACCAAATGAATATCTGGAGATCTGGGAATAGATTCCAAGGAGGGGTTGGGGAGTTCTGTGCAACCCCATGACCCCGATGTTGGTTCTGATGGTCAGGGAATTCTACGCCAATGCTTGGTTGACTTACAAGCATGTCAAGGGCGTGAATCCTGACCCAAAGAATTGGCGCACTATGGTCTGAGGGAGGATCCTAGAGTTCAGTCCAAAGAGAGTCAGGGATATACTTCAACTGCCACCATCCAGAGAGGACCCTCACTCCTACACTCACAGAGTCAATACTGATAAGAGACTTGATCAGATCCTCACTGATATATATGCCTCTCCGGAGCACAGTGGAGGAGGGACGGTAGAGGGCAGCCATACCAACTGGGAAGGCATGATCTAAAGCCAGTTACTCGGGGATGGTTGGAGTTCATTCAGCGCTCCATCATCCCTACAAGTAATCGGTCTGAGGTTACTATTGACCGAGCTGTGATTATTCATTACATTATGCTCGATAATGAGGTGGGGGTATATCGTGTGATCCATCAGGAGCTGTATAGCATAGCGGCGAAGGCCTCCACCTCTGTTAGATTGGCCTTCCCCAACCTTATCTTCCGCCTGTGTGAGGTAGCTCAAGTTCATATTGATGGAGATACCCCTATTAACATTGAGAGGCTGATCACTCGGAAGGGTATGGAGTATGCCAAGGAGCTTAGACGAGCACCGCCTCAAGAGCCAGTTCTCCCTCCTCAGCAAAAGCAGCCTGAGATGCCTCAGGAAAATTATTTCCCTCATTGTGACTATTGGAATCAGTTGACTACATCTATTGGGCAGTTGACGTCATTTGTTTATCAGTAGAAGATAGAGCATCAGGATCACTCTGCCCTCCTTCATTAGCTAGTGGAGGAACAACAGAGCCAAAGGCGACAGTTGGAGGAGCTGAGACACTGGAGAGAATTTTCGGGAGGGAGCAGCCACTATGACTGAGGTGGTTGAGTTTCATTATCTGCTGCTTTATTTATTTTCTATTTTTTAGTATATTATCTTGTTTCCCATTATCTGTTTAAAGCATTTACATCAATATTAGTAATGTTTTATTGCTTTTCTAGCTTAGTTATTTGATTTGATATTTCATGTTTAATTTGAAAAATGTCTCATGTATTGCTCACTGAGCTTGAAAAATCAAAAGAAAAAGAAAAGAAGTAGTAAAATGCATGAGACTTGAGTTATATATTCTGAGTTGTTCTAGTTACTTTGATGTGGTGGTATTATCTTTGATTTTGAATGTATGAATTAAATAGTGTATAATTGATAGTGAAGTCAAGAATGTTGATTCTTGAGGTACATGAACTTAGAGAAATATTATGAATTCTTTAAATTGAACAAAAATTAATCCTTGAAGCAAAACAAATAGCACCAAGAAAAATATTATGAAAAAGCAAGGTCCAAGACTCTGAGCATCAATGGTTAGGAAGGTCAATTATGATTAAAAGCTCAAAGGGTTGTTTTTATAACCATATGCTTGTAGTGTGAATGTATCAAGTAACTGGTGCACGAAATTGCAATCACACTTTTGCAATTCCGCACAACTAACCAGCAAGTGCACTAGGTCGTCCAAGTAATACCTTACGTGAGTAAGGGTCGATCCCACGGAGATTGTCGGCTTGAAGCAAGCTATGGTTATCTTGTAACTCTTAGTCAGGATATCAATAATTATCAAGGTTGATTGAGAAAAGTAAAAGAACATGAAATAAGTACTTGTTTTACAGTAATGGAGAACAGGTTGAGGTTTTGGAGATGCTCTATCTTCTGAATCTCTGCTTTCCTACTGTCTTCTTCTTCATGCACGCAAGGCTTCTTCCATGGCAAGCTGTATGTAGGGTTTCACCATTGTCAATGGCTACCTCCCATCCTCTCAGTGAAAATGTTCAACGCACTCTGTCACAGCACGGCTAATCATCTGTCGGTTCTCAATCAGGTTGGAATAGAATCCAGTGATTCTTTTGCGTCTGTCACTAACGCCCAGCCTTCAGGAGTTTGAAGCTCGTAACAGTCATTCAATCCTTGAATCCTACTCAGAATACCACAGACAAGGTTTAGACCTTCCGGATTCTCTTGAATGCCGCCATCAATTCTAGCTTATACCACGAAGATTCTGATTAAGGAATCCAAGAGATATCTACTCAATCTAAGGTAGAACGGAGGTGGTTGTCAGGCACACGTTCATAGGTGAGAATGTTGATGAGTGTCACGGATCATCTCATTCATCAAGTTTAGGAACAAGTGATATCTTAGAATAGAAGCAAGCGTGATTGAATGAAAAACAGTAGTAATTGCATTAATCCATCAAAACACAGCAGAACTCCTCACCCCCAACCATGGGGTTTAGAGACTCATGCTGTGGAAGATACAATGAGAAATGTGTAAACTGTCATAAGGTACAGATACAATATCAAGAGGTCCTATTAATAGTGAACTAGTAACCTAGGGTATACAGAAATGAGTAAATGACGTAAAAATCCAATTCCGGGGTCCACTTGGCGTGTGCTTGGGCTGAGCATTGAAGCTTTCATGTGTAGAGACTTTTTCTGGAGTTAAACACCAGCTTTTATGCCAGTTTGGGCGTTTAACTCCAATTTTTGTGCCAGTTCCGGCGTTAAACGCCGGGAATTCTGAAGCTGATTTGCAACGCCAGTTTGGGCCATCAAATCTCGGGCAAAGTATGGACTATTATACATTGCTGGAAAGTCCAGGATGTCTACTTTCCAACGCAATTGAGAGCGCCCCAATTGGGCTTTTGTAGCTCCAGAAAATTCACTTCGAGTGCAGGGATGTCAGAATCCAACAGCATCTGCAGTCCTTTTCAGCCTCTGAATCAGATTTTTGCTCAGGTCCCTCAATTTCAGCCAGAAAATATTTGAAATCACAGAAAAACACACAAACTCATAGTAAAGCCCAGAAAAGTGAATTTTAACTAAAAACTAATAAAAATATAACAAAAACTAAATAAAATATACTAAAAACATACTAAAAACAATGCCAAAAAGCGTATAAATTATCCGCTCATCACAACACCAAACTTAAATTGTTGCTTGTCCCCAAGCAACTGAAAATCAGAATAGAATAAAAAGAAGAGAATATACTATAGACTCCAAAATATCAAAGAAACTTAGCTCCAATTAGATGATCGGGACTAGTAGCTTTTTGCTTCTGAAAAGTTTTGGCATCTCACTTTATCCTTTGAAGTTTAGAATGATTGACATCTATAGGAACTTAGAACTCAGATAGTGTTATTGATTCTCCTAGTTAAGTATGATGATTCTTGAACATAGCTACTTTATGAGTCTTGGCTGTGGCCCAAAGCACTCTGTCTTCCAGTATTACCACCGGATACATATATGCCACAGACACATGACTGGGTGAACCTTTTTAGATTGTGACTCAGCTTTGCTAGAGTCCCCAATCAGAGGTGTCCAGGGTTCTTAAACACACTCTTTTTGCCTTGGATCACAACTTTATATATTTTTCTTTTTCTCTTTTTTTTTGTATTCACTGCTTTTTCTTGCTTCAAGAATCAATTTGATGATTTTTCAGATCCTTAATAACATTTCTCCTTTTCCATCATTCTTTCAAGAGCCAACAATTTTAACATTCTTAAAACAATAAATTCAAAAGACATATGCACTGTTCAAGCATTCATTTAGAAAACAAAAAGTATTGTCACCACATCAAACTAATTCAACTAGTTTCAAAGATGAATTCGAAATCATGTACTTCTTGTTCTTTTGTGATTAAAGCATTTTTCATTTAAGAGAGGTGATGGATTCATAGGACATTCATAGCTTTAAGACATGAACCTTAAATTTTATTAATCATGAATTAAGAACAAGACTTAAAAATAGATATAAGGTAAGACTAATAGTAATAAAAAATAGAATTTTAAATTACTCTAAAATAGACTCTTAATGATAGAAATTATCACAGAGTTAGAACTCAACAACCTTGATCTTGAGAAGTGGATGCTCCCTCAACTTGTGGGGTATTTGATCCTTCAAGGGAGAGCTTTTGGCGCTTCAACTCCTGTAGCTCACGCCCCTGCTTCTCTTGTTCCTTCAGCAATTTGCAGAGCATGCAGTTTTGATTCTGCTATTCTTCCTTAATTTGTTCCATAGCTTCTTGCAGCTTGGCAACAGATGCTTCTAGACGAGTCCAGTAGTCAATTTCAGGATGTTCAAGGAGGAACTCCTGCGCCCTCCTTTTGATAGAGTTATCTTGCATTTGTCCTTCCATTGACCTCTTGGTGATTGGGTGCTCAATTGGGATGAATTCATCTACTCCCATCCTCACCCCAGCATCTTTACATAGCAAAGAGATTAAGCTTGGGTAAGCCAGTTTGGCTTCAGTGGAGTTCTTGTTTGCAATTGTGTAAATCTCACAAGCAATCAGATGATGAATCTCCACTTCTTTTCCCAGCATAATACAATGAATCATCACTGCTCTCTTGATAGTAACCTCAGAACGGTTACTAGTGGGCAAGATAGAATGCCCTATGAAGTCCAACCAGCCTCTTGTAACTGGTTTGAGATCTCCCCTCTTGAGTTGGTTTGGGACACCTTTTGAATTGGTCATCCACTTAGTTCCAGGGAGGCATATGTCCTCTAGAACTTGATCCAACCCCTTATCTACTCTCACCATTCTCCTATTAAAGGATTCAGGATCATCTTGTAGTTGAGGTAATTTGAAGACCTCTCTTATTTTGTCCAGATGGAAGTAAATAATTCTCCCTCTGACCATGGTTCTGTAGGTATGAAAAGCGGTTCCAGTCATTCTCTACTTATCTGTCAGCCACAGATTTGAGTAGAATTCCTGAACCATATTTCTCCCAACCTTTGTCTCAGGGTTGGTTAGAACTTCCCATCCTCTGTTTCAAATTTGCTCTTGGATCTCTGGATATTCATCTTCTTTGAGATCAAATTTAACTTCCGGGATCACTGACCTTAGACCCATTATTTTGTGGTAATGGTCTGCATGTTCTTTGGTTAAAAACTTCTCTTGACTCCAAAGGTCTTTTGGAGCATTCTCTTTCTTGCCTCTTGAATTGGTTTGTTTTCCTTTGGGAGCCATGATCTTGATGAGCCTTAACTTAGTGATCACGGAAAAACACACCAAACTTAGAGGTTTGCTTGTCCTCAAGCAAAAGAAAGGAAAGAAGAGAGAGAGGAGGAGAGTAAATTCGAATGGTGGGGAAGGGGGGTGTGGCCGAACATATATTTATAAGGAAGGGGGAGAGTTTTTTAAAATTTTGAAGGAGATTTGAGAAGATATGGAAAGAATTTGAGAGATATTTGAGTTTTTTAAAGAAGATTTGGAAATGATTTGAAAGAGATTTGAAGAATGATTTTAATTTTGAAAATTTGAAGGTGAATGATGAAAGTTTGAAATGTGTTTATGTAGAAAATCATGGATCAAAACAGGAAAGTTTGAAAAAATTTGAAGTGGAAAGCAAAATCTCTGTCCCCTACCTTTCTGGCGTTAAAGGCCCAGAATGGTATCCATTCTGGCGTTTAACGTCCAAATGTTGGCCAATTTGGGCGTTTAACACCCAGCCAGGTACCCTGGCTGGCGTTAAACGCCAGAAACCCCTTCATCACTAGGCGTTTTGCTAAACGCCCAGGATGCTGCACACCTGGCGTTAAACGCCTAGAATGGTGCCCATTCTGGCGTTTAACGCCCAAAATGGCACCTTTACTGGCGTTAAACGCCCAGAATGGTGCCCATTCTGGCGTTTAACGCCCAAAGTACCCCTTACTGGCATTTTTTCGCCAGCAAGCTCCTTTTCTCTGCTTTTTGCACTGAATCCTTCTGTAACTCTGTGAATTCCTTCAATTTTGATGATTGCCCTTTGAGAATATGTATCAAACTTTGATTAAACAAAATAGATAACCTGCTAATGACTGGGTTTCCTCCCAGCAAGCGCTTCTTTATTATCTTTAGCTGGACCTTCACTGAGAATCATTCAAGCCTCAGTTTTGAGCATTCTTGCTCAAAATTGCTTTCAAGATAATGCTTGATCCTTTGTCTATTAACAATGAACTTTTTGTCAGAATCAGTATCCTGAAGCTCAACATATCCATATGGTGACACTCCTGTAATCACATACGGACCCCTCCACCGGGATTTAAGTTTTATTGGGAACCGTCTGAGCCTAGAGTTGAAGAGCAGAACTTTTTGTCCTGGCTCAAAGACTCTGGATGACAACTTCTTGTCATGCCACTTCTTTGCCTTTTCCTTATAAATTTTTGCATTTTCAAAGGCACTGAGTCTAAATTCATCTAGCTCATTTAGCTGGAGTAATCTTTTTTCACCAGCTAACTTAGCATCCAGGTTTAGGAATCTGGTTGCCCAGTACGCTTTATGTTCCAGTTCCACGGGCAGATGATAGGCCTTGCCATACACAAGTTGGTATGGAGAGGTTCCTATAGGAGTCTTGAATGATGTTCTGTAAGCCCACAGAGCATCATCCAAGCTCTTTGCCCAATCCTTTCTATGGGCAATTACAGTCCGTTCTAGGATTCTTTTTAGCTCTCTATTAAAGACTTTAGCTTGCCCATTTGTCTGTGGATGATACGGAGTTGCTACTTTGTGGCTAATTCCATATCGGACCATAGCAGAGTACAGCTGTTTGTTGCAGAAATGAGTGCCTCCATCACTGATTAGGACTCTGGGAACACCAAATCTGCTGAAGATGTGTTTCTGGAGGAATTTCAGCACAGTCTTAGTATCATTAGTGGGTGTAGCAATTGCTTCTACCCATTTAGATACATAGTCCACTGCCACCAGAATGTAAGTGTTTGAGTATGATGGTGGAAACGGACCCATGAAGTCAATACCCCATACATCAAACAATTCAATCTCTAAGATCCCTTGTTGAGGCATGGCGTATCCATGAGGCAAGTTACCAGCTCTTTGGCAACTGTCACAGCTACACACAAACTCTCGGGCATCTCTATAGAGAGTAGGCCAGTAGAAGCCCCATTGGAGGACCTTAGTGGCTGTTCGCTCACTTCCAAAATGTCCCCCATACTGTGATCCATGGCAGTGCCATAGGATCCTTTGTGCTTCCTTTCTGGGTACACATCTGCGGATCATTCCGTCTGCACATCTCTTAAAGAGATATGGCTCATCCCATAGGTAGTACTTGGCATCTAAAATTAATTTCTTTCTTTGCACCCTGCTGTACTCCTGGGGTATGAACCTCACAGCTTTATAATTTGCAATATCTGCAAACCATGGAGCTTCCTGAATGGCAAAGAGTTGCTCATCTGGGAAGGTCTCAGAGATCTCAGTAGAAGGGAGGTACACCCCATCTACTGGTTCTATTCGGGACAGATGATCAGCTACTTGGTTCTCTGTCCCTTTTCTGTCTCTTATTTCTATATCAAACTCTTGCAAAAGCAGCACCCACCTTATGAGCCTGGGTTTTGAATCCTGCTTTGTGAGTAAGTATTTAAGAGCAGCATGGTCAGTGACACAATCACTTTTGACCCTACTAAATAGGATCTAAACTTGTCAATGGCATAGACCACTGCAAGTAACTCTTTTTCTATGGTTGTGTAGTTCTTTTGTGAATCATTTAGAACACGGCTGGCATAATAAATGATATGCAGAAGCTTGTTATGCCTCTGTCCCAACACTGCACCAATGGCATGGTCACTGGCATCACACATTAGTTCGAATGGCAATGTCCAGTCTGGTGTAGAGATGACTGGTGCTGTGACCAGCTTGGCTTTCAGGGTCTCAAATGCCTGCAGACACTGTGTGTCAAACACAAATGGTGTGTCAGCAGCTAGCAGGTTGCTCAGAGGTTTTGCAATTTTCGAAAAATCCTTTATAAACCTTCTGTAGAATCCTGCATGCCCCAAAAAGCTTCTGATTTCCTTAACATTGGCAGGTGGTGGTAATTTTTCAATTACCTCTACTTTTGCTTTATCCACCTCTATTCCCTTGCTTGAAATTTTGTGCCCAAGGACAATTTCTTCAGTCACCATAAAGTGACATTTCTCCCAGTTTAAAACCAGGTTAGTCTCTTGGCACCTTTTCAGGACAAGTGCTAGGTGGTTAAGACAGGAGCTGAATGAGTCTCCATATATTGATAAGTCATCCATGAAGACTTCCAGGAATTTCTCCACCATATCAGAGAAGATGGATAGCATGCATCTCTGAAAAGTTGCAGGAGCATTACACAGACCAAAAGGCATTCTTCTGTAAGCAAACATGCCAGAAGGGCAAGTGAATGCTGTTTTCTCTTGGTCCTGAGGATCTACTACAATTTGGTTGTAACCTGAATAGCCATCCAAAAAGAAGTAATAATCATGACCAGCTATTCTTTCTAGCATTTGGTCTATGAATGGTAAAGGAAAATGATCCTTTCTGGTGGTTGTATTGAGCCTTCTGTAGTCAATACACATACGCCACCATGTAACTGTTCTTGTAGGAACCAGTTCATTTTTTTCATTATGAACTACTGTCATGCCTCCCTTCTTGGGGACAACTTGGACAGGACTCACCCAGGGGCTATCAGAAATGGGATAAATAATCCCAGCCTCTAGTAATTTAGTGACCTCTTTATGCACCACCTCCTTCATGGCTGGATTTAGCCGCCTTTGTGGTTGAACCACTGGTTTGGCATTATCCTCCAATAGAATCTTGTGCATGCATCTTGCTGGGCTAATGCCCTTAAGATCACTTATGGACCACCCAAGAGCTGTCTTGTGTGTCCTTAGCACTTGAATCAGTGCTTCCTCTTCCTGTGGATTTAAAGCAGAGCTTATGATCACTGGAAAAGTGTCACCCTCTCCCAGAAATGCATACTTCAGGGATGGTGGTAGTGGTTTGAGCTTAGGTTTAGGAGGCTTATCCTCTTCCTGAGGAATTTTTAAAAATTCTTTTGTTTCCTCTGGTTCTTCCTGATCAGGCTGAACATCCTTGAAGATGTCCTCTAGCTCTGATTCTAGACTTTCAGTCATATTGATTTCTTCTACTAAAGAGTCAATAATGTCAGCGCTCATGCAGTCATTTGGTGTGTCTGGATGCTGCATAGCTTTTACAGCATTCAACTTGAACTCATCCTCATTGACTCTCAGGGTTACTTCCCCTTTTTGTACATCAATAAGAGTTCATCCAGTTGCTAGGAAATGTCTTCCTAGAATGAGAGTTGCACTCTTGTGCTCCTCCATTTCCAGCACTACAAAGTCAGTTGGAAAGGCGAATGGCCCAACCTTGACAATCATGTCCTCAATTATGCCTGATGGATATTTAATGGAGCCATCAGCAAGTTGGAGACATATCCGGGTTGGTTTGACTTCATCAGTCAACCCAAGCTTTCTGATAGTAGATGCAGGTATTAGATTGATACTTGCTCCAAGGTCACACAGTGCTGTCTTGGAGCAAGCACCTTCTAATGTGCATGGTTTCATAAAGCTTCCTGGATCTTGAAGCTTTTCTGGTAAGCTTTTCAGAATGACTGGTGCACGAAATTGTGATCATCAATGGCGCCATCAACATGGTACGCACAATTGTAATCTCAACTCTTTATCACAACTTCGCACAACTAACCAGCAAGTGTACTGGGTCCTCCAAGTAATAAACCTTACGCGAGTAAGGGTCGATCCCACAGAGATTGTTGGTATGAAGCAAGCTATGGTCACCTTGTAAATCTTAGTCAGGCAAACTCAAATGGTTATGGATGATGTATGAATAAAACATAAAGATAAAGATAGAGATACTTATGTAATTCATTGGTGAGAATTTCAGATAAGCGTATGGAAATGCTTTGTCCCTTCCGTCTCTCTGCTTTCCTACTGTCTTCATCCAATCCTTCTTACTCCTTTCCATGGCAAGCTGTATGTACGGTTTCACCGTTGTCAGTGGCTACCTCCCATCCTCTCAGTGAAAATGTTCAACGCACCCTGTCACGGCACGGCTATTCAGCTGTCGGTTCTCGATCATGTCAGAATAGAATCCAGTGATTCTTTTGCGTCTATCACTAACGCCCCATAATCGCGAGTTTGAAGCTCGTCACAGTCATTCAATCATTGAATCCTACTCAGAATACCACAGACAAGGTTTAGACTTTCTGGATTCTCTTGAATGCCGCCATCAATTCTAGCTTATACCACGAAGATTCCGATTAAGGGATCCAAGAGATAAACATTCAAGCCTTGTTTGCTTGTAGAACAGATGTGGTTGTCAGGCACTCGTTCATAAGTGAGAATGATGATGAGTGTCACGTAATCATCACATTCATCATGTTCTTGGGTGCAAATGAATATCTTAGAACAAGAATAGGCTGAATTGAATAGAAGAACAATAGTAATTGCATTAATACTCGAGGTACAGCAGAGCTCCACACCTTAATCTATGGTGTGTAGAAACTCCACCGTTGAAAATACATAAGTGATAATAGTGATCATTGGCTTCGGCCCCAGAGAGGGAACCAGAAGAACCAAGATCTGATCTAAGAACTAGATGTCCAAAGATGATCTAGAGATCTAAAGTGATCAAAAGATGAAAATACAATAGTAAAAGGTCCTATATATAGAGAACTAGTAGCCTAGGGTTTACAGAGATGAGTAAATGACATAAAAATCCACTTCCGGGCCCACTTGGTGTGTGCTTGGGCTGAGCATTGAAGCATTTTCGTGTAGAGACTTCTCTTGGAGTTAAACGCCAGCTTTTGTGCCAGTTTGGGGGTTTAACTCCCATTCTTGTGCCAGTTCCGGCGTTTAACGCCGGGCAGTTTTGAGCTGATTTGGAACGCCGGTTTGGGCCATCAAATCTCGGGCAAAGTATGGACTATTATACATTGCTGGAAAGCCCAGGATGTCTACTTTCCAACGCCGTTGAGAGCGCGTCAATTGGACTTCTGTAGCTCCAGAAAATCCACTTCGAGTGCAGGGAGGTCAGAATCCAACAGCATCTGCAGTCCTTTTCAACATCTGAATCAGGTTTTTGCTCAAGTCCCTCAATTTCAGCCAGAAAATAACTGAAATCACAGAAAAACACACAAACTCATAGTAAAGTCCAGAAAAGTGAATTTTAACTAAAAACTAATAGAAATATACTAAAAACTAACTAAAACATACTAAAAACATACTAAAAATAATGCCAAAAAGCGTACAAATTATCCGCTCATCAATGACTGCACTGCATTCTTCAGTGAGAAACATTTTTTCAGTTTCTCTCCAATCCTTCTTATGACTTAAGATCTCTTTCATGAACTTAGCATAAGAAGGTATTTGCTCAAGTGCCTCTGCAAACGGAATCTTTATTTCAAGAGTCCTTAGATAGTCTGCAAAGCGGGCAAATTGCTTATCCTGTTTCGCTTGGCGGAGTTTCTGAGGATAAGAAATCTTGGCTTTATATTCCTCAACCTTAGTTGCTGCAGGTTTATTCCTTACAGAGGTGGTTGGAGAAGCCTTTTTAGAGGGGTTACTATCAACACTCTCAGGTGTCTGATTTCTCATTGGCGTTTGAACGCCAGGATTGGGTGAGGAATGGGCGTTTAACGCCAACTTTTCCCCCTTTTCTGGCGTTTGAATGCCAGAACTGGGAAAGGAATGGGCGTTTAACGCCAGCTTTTCCCCCCTTTCTGGCGTTTGAACGCCAGGAGTATTCCTCTCTGGGCTCTTACTGTCCTTAGAGGGATTTTGAGCAGTGGTTTGGTTATCCTCTGTCAACTGTTCCTTTCTTGGCTTTTTGCTACTTTGAGCAGTGTTATTCAATATCTTCCCACTCCTCAGTTGAACTGCTTGGCATTCTTCTGTTATCTGTTTAGATAACTGCTGTTTTGTTTGATTCAACTGTAATTCTATGTTCTTGTTGGCAATTTTTGTTTCTTGGAACATCTCTTTAAATTCTGCCAACTGTTTTGTCATCAGGAGTAATTGTTGATTAAGCTCAACAATATGTTCTTGAGGATTAGGATCAGTAGCTACTGCCATAGCTTATTCTTTTGCAGAGGACTCACTGCTAGAGTACAAATGTTGTTCTAGCAACTGTATCTATGAGTTCTTGAGCCTCTTCAATCGTCTTTCTCATATGTATAGATCCACCAGCTGAGTGGTCTAAAGACATCTGAGCTTTTTCTGTAAGCCCATAGTAGAAGATGTCTAACTGTACCCACTCTGAAAACATTTCAGAGGGGCATTTTCTTAGCATACCTCTATACCTCTCCCAGGCATTATAAAGGGATTCATTATCCTCTTGTTTAAAGCCTTGGATGTCCAGCCTTAGCTGTGTCATCCTTTTTGGAGGGTAAAATTGATTCAGGAATTTGTCTAATAACTGTCTCCATGTTTTTATGCTTGCTGTGGGTTGGTTATTCAACCACCTCTTAGCTTGATCTTTTATAACAAATGGAAACAGTAATAATCTGTAGACATCCTGATCTACCTCTTTATCACGTACTGTGTCAGCAATTTGTAAGAATTGTGCCAGAAACTCAGTAGGTTCTTCCTATGGAAAACCGGAATACTGGCAATTTTGCTACACCATGATAATGAGTTGAGGATTTAGCTCAAAGCTGCTTGCTTTAATGGGAGGTATACAGATGCTACTCCCATATGCAGCTGTAATGGGGTTAGCATACGACCCCAGAGTCCTTCTGGACTGCTCAATTCCACTTAAGTCCATGATGGAGAAAAGGAATATGATATGGATTCACAAGTACAGTAATTTCTTTTTTATTAAAGGTGACAAAAAAATTTAAAATAAAATAAAATAAAATTTCGAAAACTAAAAAAAATGAGATCAAAACAAATTGAAAACTAAATCAATTAGTTAATTAAAAAAAGATTTTGGAATTAGCAATTGAAAAGATATGATTGAAAATTATTTTGAAAAAGATTTAATTTTTGAAATGAGGAAAGAGAAAAACAACAAAATGACACCAAACTTAAAATTTTTAGAAAATCAGGCACAAATTTTCGAAAACTTAAAGGAAAACACAAAGAAGACACCAAACTTAGAATTTCTAAGGATCAAGAGAGGACTAAGGACATGCAAATTCGAAAAACAAAAGTAAACAAAAGCATGCAATTGACACCAAACTTAAAATATGAAACTAAACTCAAATAAAAGACTCTAAACCAACAAAAATAAAACAGTCCTAATCTAAGCAACAAGATAAATCGTCAGTTGTCCAAACTCGAACAATCCCCGGCAACGGCGCCAAAAACTTGGTGCACAAAATTGCAATCACACTTTTGCAATTCCGCACAACTAACCAGCAAGTGCACTGGGTCGTCCAAGTAATACCTTACGTGAGTAAGGGTCGATCCCACGGAGATTGTCGGCTTGAAGCAAGCTATGGTTATCTTGTAACTCTTAGTCAGGATATCAATAATTATCAGGGTTGATTGTGAAAAGTAAAAGAACATGAAATAAGTACTTGTTTTGCAGTAATGGAGAACATGTTGAGGTTTTGGAGATGCTCTATCTTCTGAATCTCTGCTTTCCTACTGTCTTCTTCTTCATGCACGCAAGGCTTCTTCCATAGCAAGCTGTATATAGGGTTTCACCGTTGTCAATGGCTACCTCCCATCCTCTCAGTGAAAATGTTCAACGCACTCTGTCACAGCACGGCTAATCATCTGTCGGTTCTCAATCAGGTTGGAATAGAATCCAGTGATTCTTTTGTGTCTGTCACTAACGCCCAGCCTTCAGGAGTTTGAAGCTCGTCACAGTCATTCAATCCTTGAATCCTACTCAGAATACCACAGACAAGGTTTAGACCTTCCAGATTCTCTTGAATGCCGCCATCAATTCTAGCTTATACCACGAAGATTCTGATTAAGGAATCCAAGAGATATCTACTCAATCTAAGGTAGAACGGAGGTGGTTGTCAGGCACACGTTCATAGGTGAGAATGTTGATGAGTGTCACGGATCATCTCATTCATCAAGTTTAGGAACAAGTGATATCTTAGAATAGAAGCAAGCGTGATTGAATGAAAAACAGTAGTAATTGCATTAATCCATCAAAACACAGCAGAGCTCCTCACCCTCAACCATGGGGTTTAGAGACTCATGCTGTGGAAGATGCAATGAGAAACGTGTAAAGTGTCATAAGGTACAGATACAATATCAAGAGGTCCTATTAACAGTGAACTAGTAACCTAGGGTATACAGAAATGAGTAAATGACGTAAAAATCCACTTCCGGGGTCCACTTGGTGTGTGCTTGGGCTGAGCATTGAAGCTTTCATGTGTAGAGACTTTTTCTGGAGTTAAACGCAAGCTTTTATGCCAGTTTGGGTGTTTAACTCCAATTTTTTTGCCAGTTCCGGCGTTAAACGCCGGGAATTCTAAAGCTGATTTGCAAAGCCGGTTTGAGCCATCAAATCTCGAGCAAAGTATGGACTATTATACATTTCTGGAAAGCCCATGATGTCTACTTTCCAACGCAATTGAGAGCGCGGAAATTGGGCTTCTGTAGCTCCAGAAAATCCCCTTCGAGTGCAGGGAGGTCAGAATCTAACAGCATCTGCAGTCCTTTTCAGCCTCTGAATCAGATTTTTGCTCAGGTCCCTCAATTTCAGCCAGAAAATACCTGAAATCACAGAAAAACACACAAACTCATATTAAAGCCCAGAAAAGTGAATTTTAACTAAAAACTAATAAAAATATAACAAAAACTAACTAAAATATACTAAAAACATACTAAAAACAATGCCAAAAATTGTATAAATTATCCGCTCATCAGTAACCCTTGAGATAGAGTACTAAGAGTCGGGACTAAGTGCAATTACAGAGTATGCCAAAGGCTCTAAGTACCATTGACTGGGAGAAATTAAAATAAAAAATTAGAACTTAAAGAGTTTCTCAATTAAGTGCTTGTGGTGTTCTTGTGTCAAGCTAAGTTTGAGATAAAATACTTAGAGTCACGGCTAGGCTCAAGGTACAAAGCACTAAAGAAAAGATAAGAAAAAGTTGTGTTCAAGGATTAATCAGAGCTTAAGGAGGAAGAGAATCCATAATACCATCCGAGTTCTAGTTTTGAAGGATATCAACATTTTTGAGCTTTGAAAGATAGTGAGATGCCAAACCTATTTTGAATCACAGTGTCATTAACCTCACTCAGTAATTGGATAGGAGCTTAAACAAACACTTGAGTCTTAGGCGATTTCTCTTCTTAGTCCTATATTATTTTTAGTTGCTTAATGACAAACAATAGTTCAAGTTTGCTGTTGTGATGCGTGAGCATCTTTTCTTTATTTTCTATTTATTTTAGATACAAATTTATTGAGTTTTAATTAAAATTTAGTATTTGAAACCTCTTTGGATGCTACTTTGAGTTGCTTTAGTGTTTTAATTATTTCATATGAAGTTTGGATTGGTTTTGCAGAGTTTGTGCGCAAAAAAAAAAAGAGAAGAATTTGGAAGCTGCCAAGCTGGCGCTAAATGCAAACTTGGACCTTTAGCGCCAGCAACTCAGAAAAATAAGGGAGCTCTTTGCCCACTAGGGCGCTAAATGCCAAGCCTGGCATTTAGTGCCAGCAAGCCAAAATTGAAAGGTGAGATTCTGTCCCCTAGGACGCCAAACGCCCAACCTGGCGTTTAGCGCAAACAATGCGGATCCACTTTCACCAAAAGAGCATCTTTAGGTGGATTTAACTTTTAATTGTTCTATTTTATTTATTTTAGTTATTTTTAGTTACAAACAAAATCTTCTAGGTTTAAAATTTATTATTTTATTTTAGCTTCAAATTGAATTAGGTCAGATATAAAAGGGAATAGATTCAACCCTTTAGCGGATCTTCTCTCTTATGCACTTTCACATTTTCTGAACCCTAGTTTTCTCTCTGAGTCATGAGCCACTAAACCTCCTTGGTTAAGGTTAAAAGCTCTATTTATTTATATGAATTAAGACTATTATCATTCTATTTTAATTGATGTATTGATTCAGTTTCAAGGATTCCTTTTGTTCTTCATCCTATGAATTTGGGTATATCAGAAAAACAACCCTTATTCTATATGCATTCTTGTTGATTCCTGGAAAAGTTATCTCATTCAAATTATAGCTTGAAAGTAAATTCCTCATAAACTACTAATTACTTGGACATAATGGGATATGTGGCATATAATCATCGGCCAATAAACTAGAATTGAACCTAACCCTCTAATCTACATTAAATGACCAAGGAATTGGCAGTTGATTAGGTTAAAGGATATTAAATCACTAAGGAATTGGGGTTTAGTCAATTACAGTTTATCATGAAATGAATCTTGCATGATTAAAATAGTTGGTAAGAAAAACTTAATCCGGAAGAATAAATAACTCCGTCTGAAACCTTAATTGTCTTCTCACACACATTTCACACAAATTCTACTGTTTGTTTTCTCACTCTCTGCATTGGTATTTTAATGCTTTTGAACCTCAAAACACCATTTTTTGCTTGCCTGGATGAGTGATTCATTCAACTATTGTTGCTCAGTCCATCAATCCTCGTGAGATTGACCCTTACTCACCTAAGGTATTACTTGGTATGACCCGGTGTACTTGCCAGTTAATTTGTGAACTTTAAATTTTGCACCATCAAGCAGGAAAACTGTTCATACCCTAGCCCAAAATATTAAGCCAGGCCCAAACAGAATAAAAGCCCACCCAAAAAGGTTGTCTCATCTACTTATCCGACCTCATACATAGGCAGTTTCAAATTATTTGATATACCCAATCGGCCACTAATCAGTGAGTTAAAACCGTGCATCTCTCCTATTATTTTGATAATAATGCTACATATTCAAGTCTTTTTCTTAACTAAGTCTAACCAAGTTGATCTAACATAACAAAAACAAGTTATGGCTAACATTATTCTAATTCTTGTTGTTTAAATTGGTTCAAATTAGTTCATAAAAAGACTCGGATGTTACTCTTTGTTGCAAATTCTTATTTATCATCTGGTATCAGTTACAGGTCGTAGGTAAATTCTTATTTATCTATACGTTCTATGGTTCTTATTTAGTCTTTTTGTTTTTTCTTTTTAATTTCTACAAATTCACTTTAGAGTCCACAAAAATAAAAAACATTCTTATTTAATTTTTATTTCTGCAATTATTCTATCTTAAAGTTAGTGTCTGCAAAAAAAATAGAAAAAGTTACAAAAAAATGATTGGTATTACAATAGTGATGATGAAGGAATCTCATATCTGAAAAAGGGTTTTTGGTTACAAATCCCTGCATTTAGAGGAAAGAATGATCCTGAAACTTATTTCGGATGGAAAAGAAAAGTAGAGTCAATTTTTGCAAATTGCATCCTTTTAGAGAAAAAGAAGGTTTGACTGGTACAAGCCAATTTTTCCGATGATGCCTGGTGCACGAAATTGTGATCTCAACGGTGCCAACAACTTGGTACGCACAATTGTAATATCACTCTTTTTTCACAACTTCGCACAACTAACCAGCAAGTGCACTGAGTTGTCCAAGTAATACCTTACGTGAGTAAGGGTCGATCCCACGGAGATTGTCGGTATAAAGCAAGCTAATGGTCATCTTGTAAATCTCAATTAGGCGAATTCTAATGGTTATAATAGTTTTCAAATATAAAGATGAATAAAGCATAAAATAGAGATAGAGATACTTATGTAATTCATTGGTGGGAATTTCAGATAAGCGCATGAAGATACTGTGTTCCTTTTGCATCTCTGCTTTCCTAATGCTTTCATCTAATCATTCTTACTCCTTTCTTTGGCAAGCTGTATGTAGGGTGTCCCTGTTGTCAATGGCTACTTCCCATCATCTCAGTGAAAATGGTCCAAATGCACTGTCACAGCACGGCTAATCATCTGTCGGTTCTTGATCATGTTAGAATAGAATTGATGATTGGATTTTTGACGGTTTAGAATTTCACAAATGAATTCTCGTTGCAAGTAAGTTTCTAAACCAACAATAATCCTTTCATACAAAAGATTGTTTGTCACTAAAACAAACCCCTAAAATTAATAACCGAAGTATTCAAACCTCGGGTCGTTCTCCCTAGGAATTGTAATGAAGTGTTTTGTTATTGGTTGTGAGTTATTTTTGGGGTTTTAATAAGAAACATGAAAGATAAATGGCAAGAAAGTAAACTAAGGCCTAAAAAGGTCTTGGCAAGGGTTGGTGGTCAAGGATCTCTATCCTAATCACTAACCACAATATGAGAATTGGCAAGGATTAATCTCATTAAATCATCCTCTAACTAGTAGTAAAGGAAAGTCAAATGAGCTATATCAATCCTAGTCCATAAGTCCTAACTCTCCACTAATTCAATTAGTGAGAATTAGAGTCAATGGATCCCAATCATCAATTACTTGGATATTAGTAACTCAAGAGTTCCTAAGTTACCTTTCCAAGCCAAGAACATAAAACTCTACTCTAAAATCCAACCAAGCATTTTCTCAAACACTTGGAAGGCACAAAAGAAAATCATAGTAAATTGACAACAAGAATGAAATCTAACAACAATTATTGAAAGGAATTAACAACAACAATCAAAAGAAACACATTTATTATGAATTACCTTGATTGAATTGAAAGAGAGTAGAAGAAACAAAAGTAGATCTACAACAAAATACAAGAACAACATAAAGGAAATTATAACAAAAGAATGGAAGAAGAATGAATGTAACAACAAGGAATTGAGAAGATAGAAGTAGAAGAAGATGAATTAAAATCTAGATCTAAGAACTAAACCTAAGCCTAATCCTAATCCTAGAGAGAACTGAGAGCTTCTCTCTCTAGAAACTACTTCTCAAACTAAACTATGACTAATGGTAACTAACATCCAAATGTTGTGAAGTATGTTGATTCCCCCTTCAATCCTTGGCTTAAATAGCATCAGAAATGAGTTGGATTGGGCCCACAAGGCTCTAGAATTCGCTGGCCACGTATTACTTTAAGTGGATCATATGGCAGCAACAATGCGTGCGTGTATAGTGCGCGTACGTGTCACCATACATATAGAAACTATGGCAAATCTTATATCGTTTTGAAGCCCCGGATGTTAGCTTTCCAAACCAGCTAGAACCGCATCATTTGGACCTCCGTAGCTCAAGTTATGGTCGATCAAGTGCCAAGAGGTCAGGCTTGACAGCTTTCCGGTTCTTTCATTTCTTCATAAGTTCTCCAACTTTACATGTTTTTCCTTCATTTCCTTGGTCCAATCCTTGCCTCCTAAATCTGAAATCACTTAGCAAACATATCAAGGCATCTAATAGAATCAAGGAGAATTAGATTTAGCTATTTTAAGTCCTAAAAAGCATGTTTTCACTCTTAAGCACAATTAAAGGAGAAGTTATAAAACCATGCTATTTCAATGGATAAATATGGGTAAAAGGTTATAAAATCCCCTAAATCAAGAACAAGATAAACCCTACAAATGGGGTTTATCAACCTCCCAACACTTAAACCAAGCATGTCCTCATGCTTAAACCAAGAATGAAGTAAAGGGCATGGCATTTATTCAATGGAACTAACTAAATGCAATCTACCTATATGCAACTATCTAAATGAATGCAATTGCTTGGCCAAAATAAATCAGTTCCCAAGAAGCATATATGCACAAGGGCTAAGGACTAGCAAGTCTACTCCACAATTGAATTGGGCTATTAAATATTTTTACAAACTTGCATGAAAGGAGATGATCATGGGTGGAAACATGTAATTGAGCAATCGAACCCTCACCGGTAGTGTTTGCACTCTATTCGCTCAAGTGTTTAGGGTTGATTCTCTCAATTCTCTCCTAATCATGCTTTCTAAGATTTGTTTTTCTTCTAACAATTAACAAATATTTCATGCATGCATACATATATCATGAGGTCTTTTCTTTGGTTGTAATGGGGCTAGGGTCAAGGTAGGATGCATATTTGGTCAAGTGAGCTTGAAATTTGAATCTTTGATAAGCTTAAACTTCCCACCTAACCTATGACATCCTATACAATTTCAAAGCTAACCTAACTACCCATTTCTCACTTTTTCACATACTCATGCAATTTCTTTTCATTTCACAACACATATGCATTGAGTTTTATTGGACCTTGCTTTGGGGCATTTTGTCCCCTTTTTATTACTTTCTTTTTCTTCTTTTTCTTTTTTTTTCTATTTTTTTCTTTTTCTTTTCCATATTATTTTTCTTTTTTTCTTTTCTTTTTTTCTTTTGTTTTTATCATTTTTTTCTTTCTATATACAAGAGCATCAATGCATAAGGTCTATACATTTGATCAATACATGAGCATGTACCCAATTCCCAATATTTTCAATAAAAATACAAAACTATCCTTTTATTCACCCAATGTCCCAAGATTCCCACACTTGAATGATACTCACACACACTTGCCTAAACTAATCAAAGATCCAAATTAAGGACATTTATTGTTTTTCGCTTTAGGCTTGTAATGTGCTAAAATTAAGAACAAGTGGGTTAATCGTAGGCTCAAATTTGGCTAACAATGGAAGATAAAAGGTAAGGCTTTTTGGGTAAGTAAGCTAAATAAAATGATGGCCTCAATCATATAAATGCATAAATACACAAAATAATGGATATAAAGAATCAAACAAATCAAAGATCACAATCATAGAAAGAGAATAATGCACACAAGAAGGAAAATAAGTGGTTATAAGATGTAACCACACCATTAGGCTCAAGTCTCACTTGCTTGTGTTCTTAGCTCAAAAACATGATCCACAAGATATATAATTCAAGCAAGTTCTATGAAAAGTTTTCACTCAAATCAATTGGTGCCCTATAGATAGAAATCTTGAAAAATTTCGTTATTTTGACTAAGCATATTGTGTATACATATGCAAAAATTAAGAAAATGCAAGTAAAAATCCTAAAAACCTAAAATGAAATGCAAAAGTGTTGGGATTAGAAATTTGTCACCCAAAATCGCCGACCGGTCGGACGACCTCCCCACACTTAAAAGTTTGCACCGTCCTCGGTGCACTCAAAGATGAGTAAGGGGGTACGGCGAATTTCCAGATTGCTGCGTGTTCTTTCTTCCTGCTTCCATGTTTGCTTGTGGTGCATTCATCATAAAAAACAAAAATATAACACCATAAGATGAGAAGATATAAAAGCAAGGAAGCATACATTGTTGGAATGAGGTAAATCACTAGAAATGAGTGAGTGAATTAGTGTGACATTGATGACAAATAGGTGTGTGAATTCTAAATTGCGCGGTTTAGAACACACATTAGCATAAAAAGCTATGTCACAAAAGAATCATGCACTTTACTCATTCTAGTATGCTTGAGATGCTTTAAGTGAACTTGTAAGGTAAAACAAGCATTGAAGAAGCATGAAAGCATTCAAGCTAAACATATATGGATGCATAGAATCAAGAAATACAATGCATTAGGGTAAATGCATAACATCCATCAAGAAGTTGCCTAATCACAAAATAAGGCTCAAATCACATGGTGGCCAAATCATGCAATTCAAAAAGAGTTACAAGATCGAAGGCAATTCTCATCACTTGGTATTCTTAAAAGGTAAGCATGAAAAACTCAAAACCAAGTAGCAAAATATAACCTCAATAATAGAATCCAACAAAGATTATCTAAAAACATTCATGCTAAAATAGCATTTAGGCAATAAGAGGCAACAATGTATAGTAAACAAAGTCAATAATCCAACACTTATGATGAAAATGGAGAAAATAAAATGAAAACTAAACTAAAGCTATCTAACAAACAAACAAACTAACTAATTAACTAACTAAAATAAATGGTTATCCATGGTGTTTGGAAGTGTTGGAAGAAGGGTAGGAGAGGGAAAGAAGAAAGGAGGAGGAAAGAAATGGAAAGAGGAGAAGAAAAGGAGTGGATTGAAGGATGGGCATCCATGCGTACGCGCACATGGCGCGCGCGCGTCGATGGCTTATTTCAAGAGTTGTGCGTACGCGTCATGTGCGCGTGCGCGCGAGTGAGGTTATGCCAAAGGCACAATGTTGGCGCGGCGTAGGCACAACTTTCTGGAAAATGTATGGAATGTGGAACTTCTCAATCCACGTGTACGCACGCATGGCGCGCGCGCGTGGATGGTCGAAAGTGCTTGATGCATGCGTACGTGCACGCGTACGCGTGAAGTGCGCGTACGCATGGATGGTGCTCTGTTTTTCAAAAATTTTTGCTATGTTTTTTTGCACCAATCCAAACATTCCAAACCTCCAAACAGCTACCAAAATAACATAAAACCTTATTTAACATACTAAACTACCAAATATACTCAACTAACTAAACAAAACATGAAATTAGACTAATTCTACCAAATATTTACAAAAGAGAAAATGAAAAGATATTACCATGGTGGGGTGTCTCCCACCTAGCACTTTTATTTATTGTCCTTAAGTTGGACTTATGGGGAGCTTCTCTCAAGGTGGCTTGTGCTTGTACTCATCTTGGAACTCCCACCAATGCTTGGTTCTCCATTGTGCCCCAAGATTTCTTATGGATTGAGCCAAGTGTTGATGGAGTTCTTCACAAGCTTGGGGCTCCCAAAGTTGATCATCTTCTTGTAATCCGGGATCCCACACTTTGTTTTCACACCCGTCTTGAGGTTGATCATCATTATTAGTCCATTCGGGTGGTGAACAAGAAGAATCCTCTATGAAGTGCCCAATAATCCTGTTAGACCCATCTATTTGAGCACTATTCCCACCTTTGTATTCAACTCTTGAAGTATCAACCAAAATGAGCCTTGATTTGCAACGCCCACCACAAAACCTTTTTTGCTTACGGTTCATCCCACAAACTTCCCTAAGTTGGCCATCCGTTTCAAGCAACCCATATTCAAGTGGGATAATAAAGCTAATAGAAATGAATTTCACCCACTCAAATGAAGGTGCAGATGGCAACCTAGGCAAAGATGCTTCCAAGATGCTTCCAAAGATCTTGACAAAGCATAACCAACCCTCGTTCTTCTATTTCTAGGGACTTCCACCTCTTCACAAGATCTCTTAATATCAATCCTTTGTTCAACAATTTTATCAAAACCTTTTCCCTTACTCAAATCATAATAGGGAGGGTGAGAAAAATTTACCTCCTCAACGCTTTCAAATCCAACCGGAGAAGGTTCTTCATGCTCAAAGGATTCTTCACCACTAAGACTTGATGCTTGATCTTCATCACCAAGGGAACTCAATTCTTTCTCTATCCCATCCAAGCCTTCATATGGAATATGCCTTGGAAGGCGTGCACTTTCCTCCCTAGCATCAATTTCAATCATCTTGGAGGGATTTTCTTCAACTTTATGTTCCCATGGAGGCTCCGCATCTCCTAAGTCTTCTACCACTTCTTCCTTGTCTTCAACAATTAAAGCTTCCTCCAATTGTTCCAATACAAAGCAACTTCCCTCATTTCCCACCGGATTTTCCAATCTCTCCTTCATGCTATGTTCTTCATTCGATTCTCCACATGTAGCCGTGGGAGTTCCTTGAGTGTTCAAGCATTGGGAGGCTAATTGATTTGTTACCGCATCCAAGGCGGCCATGAAATTTTGCACATCCCTTTTCATCTCTTCTTGCCCTTGAACAAGAACACCAAGGGTTTCATCCATTAGAGATTGGGGTGGGTGGAAGGGTTCCTCATTTTGGGAAAAGGGTTCATAGTAGGAAGGTGGTTCTTCTTGGTAGAGTTGTGGTGGTTCTATATTTTCCATTCTTTTCACTTGTTGCACAACACACTCCATGGTTGCTTGAAATTGATCCAATGCTTCCTTGAGATGATCCCTTGACTCTTGTTCCGCTTGGATATCATGATAGAGATCATATGGGTCTTGGATCGATGGACATGAATATTCTTCCATGTGAGGTTGTGGTGGAAAGTAGTATTCATCTTGCGGTTGAAAATGTTCATATATTGGAGGTGGTTCATCTTGGTAATAATGTGGAGGAGGTGGCTCTTGAAAGTGGTGATGTTGGGACGGTGGTGGCTCTATGTGTGGTTCATATGGCTCACATGGTTGTTGGAATGGTGGATATGGATTAGGGTCATATGAAGGTGGTTGGTAAGAAGGGGCTTGTGAGTATGGTTGAGAGTTATGTTGAGGATATGGTTCATAGGCATATGGTGGTGGTTCTTGAAAGTCACAAGGTGATTCACCATAGCCATTGGATTGATATGCATCATAGAATGGCTCTTCTTCATAATGCATTGGTGGGGGTTGTTGCCATGAGGATTGATCATAAGCATATGGTTCCTCCCACCTTTGATTGTCCCATCCTTGATACACTTCTTCATTGTAATCTCCACTTCCTACAACATAGTTGTAATCACACTCATAGCCAAAATGAGAATTCATGGTAGCAAGAGAGAATAAGAAATAAAAACTAATAAGAAATAATGAAACAAAATACTAAGACTAGCAAAAACTAACAAGTTATTCACAATATTCACATATATACAATAACCAATAACATAACACCATTGCAATTCCCCGGCAACGGCGCCATTTTGATGATTGGATTTTTGACGGTTTAGAATTTCACAAATGAATTCTCGTTGCAAGTATAGTTTCTAAACCAACAATAATCCTTTCATACAAAAGATTGTTTGTCACTAAAACAAACCCCTAAAATTAATAACCGAAGTATTCAAACCTCGGGTCGTTCTCCCTAGGAATTGTAATGAAGTGTTTTGTTATTGGTTGTGAGTTATTTTTGGGGTTTTAATAAGAAACATGAAAGATAAATGGCAAGAAAGTAAACTAAGGCCTAAAAAGGTCTTGGCAAGGGTTGGTGGTCAAGGATCTCTATCCTAATCACTAACCACAATATGAGAATTGGCAAGGATTAATCTCATTAAATCATCCTCTAACTAGTAGTAAAGGAAAGTCAAATGAGCTATATCAATCCTAGTCCATAAGTCCTAACTCTCCACTAATTCAATTAGTGAGAATTAGAGTCAATGGATCCCAATCATCAATTACTTGGATATTAGTAACTCAAGAGTTCCTAAGTTACCTTTCCAAGCCAAGAACATAAAACTCTACTCTAAAATCTAACCAAGCATTTTCTCAAACACTTGGAAGGCACAAAAGAAAATCATAGTAAATTGACAACAAGAATGAAATCTAACAACAATTATTGAAAGGAATTAACAACAACAATCAAAAGAAACACATTTATTATGAATTACCTTGATTGAATTGAAAGAGAGTAGAAGAAACAAAAGTAGATCTACAACAAAATACAAGAACAACATAAAGGAAATTATAACAAAAGAATGGAAGAAGAATGAATGTAACAACAAGGAATTGAGAAGATAGAAGTAGAAGAAGATGAATTAAAATCTAGATATAAGAACTAAACCTAATCCTAATCCTAATCCTAGAGAGAAGTGAGAGCTTCTCTCTCTAGAAACTACTTCTCAAACTAAGCTATAACTAATGGTAACTAACATCTAAATGTTGTTAAGTATGTTGATTCCTCCTTCAATCCTTGGCTTAAATAGCATCAGAAATGAGTTGGATTGGGCCCACAAGGCTCTAGAATTCGCTGGCCACATATTACTTTAAGTGGATCATATGGCAGCAACGATGCGTGCACGTACAGTGCACGTACACGTCACCATACATGTAGCAACTATGACAAATATTATATCATTTTGAAGCCCCGGATGTTAGCTTTCCAACCCAACTAGAACCGCATCATTTGGACCTTTGTAGCTCAAGTTATGGTCGATCAAGTGCCAAGAGGTCAGGCTTAACAGCTTTCCGGTTCTTTCATTTCTTCATAAGTTCTCCAACTTTACATGCTTTTCCTTCATTCCCTTGGTCCAATCCTCGCCTCCGAAATCTGAAATCACTTAGCAAACATATCAAGGCATCTAATAGAATTAAGGAGAATTAGATTTAGCTATTTTAAGTCCTAAAAAGCATGTTTTCACTCTTAAGCACAATTAAAGGAGAAGTTATAAAACCATGCTATTTCAATGGATAAATGTGGGTAAAAGGTTATAAAATCCCCTAAATCAAGCACAAGATAAACCCTACAAATGGGGTTTATCAAGAATCCAGTGATTCTTTTGCGTTTGTCACTACGCCCAACACTCGCGAGTTTGAAGTTCGTCACAGTCATCCCATCTCAGATCCTACTCGGAATACCACAAACAAGGTTTAGACTTTCCAGATCTTAGGAATGGCCTCCAATAATTCTAGCTTATACCACGAAGACTCCGATCTTTTGAAATGAAGGCTAAGAGATATGCGCTCGATCTAAGGTAGAACGAAAGTGGTTGTCAAGCACGCGTTCATAGGTGAGAATGATGATGAATGTCACGGATCATCACATTCATCATGTTGAAGTGCAGTGAATATCTTAGAATAAAAATAAGCTGAATTGAATAGAAGAATAATACTAATTGCATTAATACTCCAGGAACAGCAGAGCTCTACACCTTAATTTATGGTGTGTAGAAACTCCACCGTTGAGAATACATAAGTGCTAAAGGTCCAGGCATGGCCGTGAGGCCAGCCCCCAAAATGTGATCAAAGGATCAAAAGATAATCCAAAAACTCTCTAATACAATAGTAAAAAGTCCTATTTATACTAGACTAGCTACTAGGGTTTATAGAAATAAGTCTAAGTGTAGAAATCCACTTCCGGGACCCACTTTGGTGTGTGCTTGGGCTGAGCTTGAGCTTTACATGTGCAGAGGCTTCTCTTGGGGTTAAATACCAAGTTGTAACGTATTTTTGGCGTTTAACTCTGGTTTGTGACGTCTTTCTGGCATTTTACTCCAGAATGTAGCATGAAACTGGTGTTGAACGCCAGTTTGCGTCATCTAAAATCGAATAAAGTATAGACTATTATATATTTATGGAAAGTCCTGAATGTCTACTTTCCAACGCAATTGAGATCGTGCCATTTGGAGTTTTGTAGCTCCAGAAAATCCATTTCGAGTGCAGGGAGGTCAGAATCCAATAGCATCTGTAGTCCTTTTTTAGCCTCCTATCAGATTTTTGCTCAGGTCCCTCAATTTTAGCCAAAAAATAACTGAAATCACAGAAAAATACACAAACTCATAGTAAAGTCCAGAAATGTGAATTTTGCATAAAAACTAATAAAAGCATCCCTAAAAGTAGCTAGATCCTACTATAAACTACCTAAAAAGCAATGCCTAATGAACAGTTTTGGCATCTCACTTTATCCTTTAGAAGTTTAGAATGATTGGCATCCATAGAAACTTAGAGTTCAGATAGTTTTATTGATTCTCCTAGTTAAGTATGTTGATTCTTGAACACAGCTACTTTTATGAGTCTTGGTCGTGGCCCTAAGCACTTTGTTTTCCAGTATTACCACCGGATACATAAATGCCACAGACACATGACTGGGTGAACCTTTTCAGATTGTGACTCAGCTTTACTAAAGTCCCCAGTTAGAGGTGTCTAGAGCTCCTAAGCACACTCTTTTTGCTTTGGATCACGACTTTAACCACTCAGTCTAAAGCTTTTCACTTAGACCTGCATGCCACAAGCACATGGTTAGGGACAGCTTGATTTAGCCGCTTAGGCCTGGATTTTATTTCCTTGGGCCCTCCTATCCATTGATGATCAAAGCCTTGGATTCTTTTTACCCTTGCCTTTTGGTTTTAAGGGCTATTGGCTTTTTCTGCTTGCTTTTTTTTTTGCTTCTTCTTTTTCACTGCTTTTTCTTGCTTCAAGAATCAATTTCATGATTTTTTAGATTATCAATAACATTTCTCTTTGTTTATCATTCTTTCGAGAGCCAACAATTTTAACATTCATAAACAATAAGATAAAAAATATGCACTGTTCAAGCATTCATTCAGAAAACAAAAAGTATTGTCACCACATCAATATAATTAAACTAAATTTCAAGGATCATTTCGAAACTCATGTACTTCTTGTTCTTTTGTATTAAAAACATTTTTCATTTAAGAAAGGTAAAGGATTCATGGAATTATTCATAGCCTTAAGACATAAACACTAGACACTAATGATCATGTAATAAAGACACAAATATAAACAAACATGAAGCTCAAAAATCGAAAACAGAGAGATAAGAACAAGGAAGTTAAGGAATGAGTCCACCTTAGTGATGGTGGCGCCTTTTTCTTGAAGGACCAATGGTGTCCTTGAGCTCCTCTATGTCTCTTCCTTGCCTTTGTTGCTCCTTCCTCATAGCTCTTTGATCTTCTCTAATCTCATTGAGAATGATGGAGTGCTCTTGGTGTTCCACCCTTAATTGGTTCATGTTATGACTTAATCCTTCTAGAGAAGTGTTGAGTTGTTCCCAATAGTTATTTAGAGGAAAATGCATCCCTTGAGGCATCTCAGAGATTTCTTGATGATGAGCTTCCTCATGCGTCTCTTGAGATCCATGAATGGGCTCTCTTGTTTGCTCCATCCTCTTCTTAGTGATGGGCTTTTCGTCTTCAATGGGGATGTCTCCTTCTATGACAACTCCAGCTAAGTTGCATAGATGGCAAATTAGATGAGGAAAAGCTAGCCTTGCCAAGGTGGAGAACTTTTCGGCCACTTTGTAGAGTTCTAGAGAGATGACTTCATGAACTTCTACTTCATCTCCAATCATGATGCTATGGATCATATATCCATGAGGACTTGGTCCAACCTTTGATCAAAGTTGACCCTTCTAGTGTAGGAGCGTGCGTCTTCTTGCATCATAGGCAAGTTGAACGCCAACTTTACGTTCTCCGGACTGAAATCTAAGCCTTTCCCCCGAACTATTGTAAGCCAATTCTTTGGGTTTGGGTTCATGCTTTGATCATAGTTCCTAGTGATCCATGCATTTGCATAAAATTCTTGAACCATTAAGATTTCGACTTGTTGAATGGGATTGGAGAGAACTTCCCATCATCTTCTTCTAATTTCTTGTCGGATCTCCGGATATTCACCCTTTTTAAGCTTAAAAATGACCTCTTAGGGATCACCTTTTTCTTGGCCACAATCTCATAGAAGTGGTCTTAATGGACTTTTGAGATGAATCTCTCCATCTTCCATGACTCAGAGGTGGAAGCAATTGCCTTCTCTTTGCTCTTTCTTAAGGTTTCTCTGGCCTTAGGTGCCATCAATATTTATGAAAAAACAAAAAAGCTATGTGATGAGCGGATATTTTATACGCTTTTTGGGGGTAATTTCATGTAGATTTTAGTATGTTTTAATTAGTTTTTAGTAGAATATTATTAGTTTTTAGGCAAAAATCATATTTCTGGACTTTACTATGAGTTTGTGTGTTTTTCTGTGATTTCAGGTATTTTCTGGCTGAAATTGAGGGAGCTGAGCAAAAATCTGAGTTAGGCTGAAAAAGGACTGCTGATGTTGTTGGATCCTGACCTCCCTGCACTCGGAATGGATTTTTTGGAGCTACAGAAGTCCAATTGGCGCGCTCTCAACGGCGTTGGAAAGTAGACATCCAGGGCTTTCCAGCAATATATAATAGTCCATACTTTGCGCGAAGATAGACGACGTAACTTGGCGTTGAACGCCAAGTACATGCTGCTGTCTGGAGTTAAACGCCAAAAAAACGTCATGATCCGAAGTTGAACGCCCAAAACACGTTATAACTTGGAGTTCAACTCCAAGAAAGGCCTCAACTCGTGAATAGCTTTAGTCTCAGCCCCAGGACACACCAAGTGGGCCCCAGAAGTGGATTTCTGCACCAACTATCTTAGTTTACTCATATTCTGTAAACCTAGGTTACTAGTTTTCTATTTAAACAACTTTTAGAGACTTATCTTGTACCTGATGACATTTTCAGATCTGAATTACATACTTTTTGACGGCATGAGTCTCTAAACTCCATTGTTGGGGGTGAGGAGCTCTGCAGCGTCTCGATGATTTAATACAATTCCTTTATTTCCCATTCAAACACGCTTGTTCTTATCTAAGATGTTCATTCGCGCTTAATTATGGAGAAGGTGATGATCCGTGACACTCATCACCTTCCTCAATCCATGAACGTGTGCCTGACAACCACCTCCGTTCTACATCAGATTGAATGAGTATCTCTTAGATTCCTTAATCAGAATCTTCGTGGTATAAGCCGAATTGATGGCGGCATTCATGAGAATCCGGAAAGTCTAAACCTTGTCTGTGGTATTCCGAGTAGGATTTTGGGATTGAATGACTGTGACGAGCTTCAAACTCCTGAAGGCTGGGCGTTAGTGACAGACACAAAAGAATCAATGGATTCTATTCCAACCCAATTGAGAACCGACAGATGATTAGCCGTGCTGTGACAGAGCATAGGAACGTTTTCACTGAGAGGATGGGAAGTAGCCATTGACAACGGTGACACCCTACATAGAGCTTGCCATGGAAGGAACTTTGCGTGTGGGAAGAGGATTTCAAGGAAAAGTTGAAATTCAGAGGACAAAGCATCTCCAAGACTCCAACATATTCTCCATTAATAAAGTAACAATTCCTTATTCCAAATACTTTGACTTATTATCATTAAATCCAATTAATCTTATTGACATCCTGACTAGGATTAATAAAATAAACATAGATTGCTTCAAACCAATAATCTCCGTGGGATCGACCCTTACTCACGTAAGGTATTACTTGGACGACCCAGTGCACTTGCTGGTTAGTTGTGCGGATTACAAATTCGTGCACCAAGTTTTTGGCGCCGTTGCCGGGGATTATTTGAGTTTGAACAATTGAAGGCTTATTTTATTTCTTAGATTAGGAATAATTTATTTTTATTGTCATAGAGTCATCAAATCCTGATAGGATAGTTTCTTTTCAAAAATCTCTTTTCAAAAATATTATTTTTCTTTATTAATTGTTAATTTTTCGTGAGTCTAGTGTCTTGTTCTAAGTTTGGTGTCAATTGCATCTTTTATATTTTTCTCTACAATTTTCGTATTAGTGTCTTTGTTCTTCCTTGATCTTCAAGTTGTTCTTGTTTATTTTCCTTGTTTGATCTTTAATTTTTCTTGTTCTGTGTCTTTTCTTGTTTTTCTTGTGCTTTTTCAAAACATTAGTTTTCAAAAATTTATTTTATCCATAAAAATAATACATCTTTAAAATCAACACTGATGTTGCTGCCCAATTGCCTGGAGCTTTAGTAGTTGTTCTTGATAATTGGGTATCCCCTTTGGAATCTTTTTCAAAAATAATTTTTTTCTTCTTTTCTTTGATTGAATCTTGTGCCAAACTCTAAGTTTGGTGTTTTCTTGTTAATTTCTCTTTAATTTTCGAAAATTTATCTTGTCTTTCTAAAAATTTTAAGTTTGGTGTTCTTTCTTTTGTTCTTGAGTCTTTCTTGTGTTTTAATCTTAAAATTTTTAAGTTTGGTGTTCCTTTGTATTTTCCCTCCAAAATTTTCGAAAATAAGGAGCATTGGATCTAGAAATTTTAAGTCTTGTGTCTTTTGTGTGTTTTTCTCTTTCATCATAAAATTCAAAATTCAAAATTCAAAAAAAAATATATATCTTTTCTAACTTATTTTAAACTATATTTTCGAAAATTTTATATAAAAATTCAGATTTCAATTTCAAAATATTTTCAATTTCTTTTATTTTGTTTCGTTTTTATTTTATTTTATAAAAATTAATTTTTATAAAATAAATAATATCAACATACATATCATCTCTTTTATTCCATCATGGAATTAAGTGGGAATGAACAGTCCAGGAGGACTCTGGGATCATATGCTAACCACACTACTGCTTCATATGGGAGTAGTATCTGTATACCCTCCATTGGAGTCAGTAGCTTTGAGTTGAACCCTCAGCTCATTATCATGGTGCAGCAAAACTGCCAGTATTCCGGTCTTCCACAGGAAGAACCTACAGAGTTTCTGGCACACTTTTTGTAAATTGTTGACACAGTACATGATAAAGAAGTGGATCAGGATGTCTACAGATTATTACTGTTTCCATTTGCTGTAAAAGATTAAGCTAAGAGATGGTTAAATAACCAGCCTAAGAACAGCATAAAAACATGGAAGCAACTGTCAGAAAGATTCCTGAATCACTATTTCCCTCCAAAACGGATGACACAGCTAAGGCTAAGCATCCAAGGCTTCAAACAAGGAGATAATGAATCTCTTTATGATGCCTGGGAGAGATACAGAGAGATGCTAAGAAAATGTCCTTCTGAAATGTTTTCAGAATGGGTGCAATTAGACATCTTCTACTATGGACTTACAGAAAAAGCTCAGATTTCTCTAGACCACTCAGCTGGTGGATCTATACATATGAGAAAAACAATTGAAGAAGCTCAAGAGCTTATTGACACAGTTGCCAGAAATCAGCATCTGTATCTAAGCAGTGAACCTTCCATAAAACAAGAAGCTAAAACAGTAACTGCTGAACCCAGTCCTGTGGATCAGGCTAATGAATTCAATCAGCAATTAGACTTTTTAACTCAGCAGCTAGCCGAATTCAAGGAAATACTACAGGAAACAAGAATGGCCAACAGGAATATGGAAGTACAGTTAAGGCAAACAGAAAAGCAACTGTCAAAACAAATAGCAGAAGAATGCCAAGCAGTTCAGCTAAGAAGTGGGAAAACATTAAATACCTCACTTCAAAGCAGCAGGAAGCCAAGAAATGAACAAATGGCTACTCAAAATCCCTCTGAGGACAATCAGAGCCCAGAGAGGAATAAAGCTGGCGCTGAACTCCCAGACCATGCTCATTTCTGGCGTTCAACGCCAGAAACAAGCATGAATCCGGCGTTGAACGCCCAAAGGGAACATGGTTCTGGCGTTCACACGCCAGTAACAAGCAAGGAGGTGGCGTCTAACGCCACTCCAGCTTCCACCCCTGGTATTCAAATGCCAGTGGGGGATCAGTCACATACAAGTGCTGATGACAACCCTTCTAAAAAGGCTTCCCAACCCACTCCTGTAGGTAATAAACCTGCAGCAACTAAGGTTGAGGAATACAAAGCCAAAATGCCTTATCCTCAAAAACTCCGCCAAGCGGAACAGGATAAGCAATTTGCCCGCTTTGCAGACTATCTCAGGACTCTTGAAATAAAGATTCCGTTTGCAGAAGCACTTGAGCAAATACCCTCTTATGCTAAGTTCATGAAAGAGATCTTAAGTCATAAGAAGGATTAGAGGGAAACTGAAAAAGTTTACCTCACTGAAGAATGCAGTGCAGTCATTCTGAAAAGCTTACCTGAGAAGCTTAAAGATCCTGGGAGCTTTATGATACCATGCACATATAGAGGGTACTTGTACCAAGCAAGCTTTATGTGATCTTGGGGCAAGTATCAACCTAATACCTGCATCTACTATCAGAAAGCTTGGTTTGACTGAAGAAATCAAACCAACCAGGATATGTCTTCAACTTGCTGATGGCTCCATTAAATACCCATCAGGCGTGATTGAAGACATGATTGTCAAGGTTGGGCCATTTGCCTTCCCTACTGACTTTGTGGTGCTGGAAATGGAGGAGCACAAGAGTGCAACTCTCATTCTAGGAAGACCTTTCCTAGCAACTGGCCGAACCCTCATTGATGTCCAAAAAGGGGAAGTAACCTTGAGAGTCAATGAGGAGGAGTTTAAGTTGAATGTTGTCAAAGCCATACAACATCCAGACACCCCAAATGACTGCATGAGTGTTGATATTATCGACTCTCTGGTAAGAGAGGTCAATATGGCTGAGAGTCTCGAATCAGAGTTAGAGGACATCTTTAAAGATGTTCAGCCTGATTTGGAGGAATCAGAGAAGATAATAGAACCTCTGAAAATCCCTCAAAAAGAGGAGAAACCTCCAAAACCCGAACTCAAACCATTACCACCATCCCTGAAATATGCATTTCTGGGAGAAGGTGATACCTTTCCTGTAATTATAAGCTCTACCTTAGAGCCACAGGAAGAGGAAGCACTAATTCAAGTGCTAAGGACACACAAGACAGCTCTTGGGTGGTCCATCAGTGATCTTAAGGGCATTAGTCCAGCCAGATGCATGCACAAGATCTTACTGGAGGATGACGCCAAGCCAGTGGTTCAACCACAAAGGCGGCTGAATCCAGCTATGAAAGAAGTGGTGCAGAAAGAGGTCACTAAATTACTAGAGGCTGGGATTATTTATCCTATTTCTGACAGCCTCTGGGTGAGCCCTGTCCAAGTTATCCCTAAGAAAGGTGGCATGACAGTGGTTCATAATGAAAAAAATGAACTGGTTCCTACAAGAACAGTTACAGGGTGGCGTATGTGCATTGATTATAGAAGGCTCAATACAGCCACCAGAAAGGATCATTTTCCTTTACCATTCATAGACCAAATGCTAGAAAGACTAGCAGGTCATGAATACTACTGCTTCCTGGATGGATATTCAGGTTATAATCAAATTGCAGTAGATCCCCAGGATCAGGAGAAAACGGCATTCACCTGCCCATCTGGAGTATTTGCATACAGAAGAATGCCATTTGGCCTGTGCAATGCACCTGCAACTTTTCAGAGGTGCATGCTCTCAATTTTCTCTGATATGGTGGAAAAATTCCTGAAAGTCTTCATGGATGACTTTTCAGTATTTGGAGACTCATTCAGCTCATGCCTTAACCATTTAGCACTTGTTTTAAAGAGATGCCAAGAGACTAACCTGGTTTTAAACTGGGAGAAGTGTCACTTTATGGTGACTGAAGGAATTGTCCTTGGGCACAAAATCTCAAACAAGGGGATAGAGGTGGATCAAGCTAAGGTAGAGGTAATTGAAAAATTACCACCACCTGCTAATGTTAAGGCAATCAGAAGCTTTCTGGGGCATGCAGGATTCTATAGGAGGTTTATAAAGGATTTTTCAAAAATCGCCAAACCTCTGAGCAACCTGCTAGCTACTGACACGCCATTTATCTTTGATAAAGAGTGTCTGCAGGCATTTGAGACTCTGAAAGCTAAATTGGTTACAGCACCAATCATCTCTGCACCAGACTGGACATTACCATTTGAATTGATGTGTGATGCCAGTGACCATGCCATTGGTGCAGTGTTGGGACAAAGGCATGACAAGCTTCTGCACGTCATTTACTATGCTAGCCGTGTTCTAAATGACGCACAGAAGAATTACACAACCACAGAAAAAGAGCTACTTGCAGTGGTTTACGCCATTGACAAATTCAGATCCTATTTAGTAGGATCAAAAGTGATCGTGTACACTGATCATGCTGCTCTTAAATATCTACTCACAAAGCAGGATTCAAAACCCAGACTTATAAGATGGGTGTTGCTTCTGCAAGAGTTTGATATAGAAATAAGAGATAGAAAAGGGACAGAGAATCAAGTAGCAGATCACCTGTCCCGAATAGAACCAGTGGAAGGGGCGTCCCTCCCTCTCACTGAGATCTCTGAAACCTTTCTGGATGAGCAACTGTTTGCCATCCAGGAAGTGCCATGGTTTGCAGACATTGCAAACTACAAGGCAGTGAGATTCATACCCAAAGAGTACAGTAGGCTGCAATCAAAGAAATTGATCACAGATGCGAAGTACTATCTTTGGGATGAACCATATCTCTTCAAGAGATGTGCAGACGGAGTAATCCGTAGATGTGTGCCTAAGGAAGAAGCGCAAAAGATTCTATGGCACTGCCATGGATCACAGTATGGAGGACATTTTGGAAGTGAGCGAACAGCCACAAGAGTCCTTCAAAGTGGCTTCTACTGGCCTACCCTTTATAAAGATTCCCGAGCGTTTGTGCTTAATTGTGACAGTTGCCAAAGATCAGGCAACCTACCTCACAGTTATGCCATGCCTCAACAAGGGATCTTGGAGATTGAGTTGTTTGATGTATGGGGCATTGACTTCATGGGACCTTTCCCACCATCATACTCAAACACTTATATTCTGGTGGCAGTGGATTATGTATCCAAATGGGTGGAGGCTATTGCAACACCCACTAATGACACTAAAACAGTGTTAAAATTCCTCCAGAAATACATCTTCAGCAGATTTGGTATCCCTAGAGTATTAATCAGTGATGGGGGCACTCATTTCTGCAATAAACAGCTTTACTCTGCTCTGGTACGCTATGGAGTTAGCCACAGGGTAGCTACCCCATATCACCCACAAACTAATGGGCAAGCTGAAGTATCAAATAGAGAACTCAAAAGAATCCTGGAATGGACTGTAATTAACCGTAGAAGGGATTGGGCAAGAATCTTGGATGATGCTCTGTGGGCATACAGAACAGCATTCAAGACCCCTATAGGGACCTCTCCATACCAGCTTGTGTATGGGAAGGCATGTCACTTGCCAGTGGAACTGGAACACAAGGCCTACTGGGCAACCAGATTCCTAAACCTTGATCCAAGTTAGCTGGAGAAAAACGATTGCTCCAGCTAAATGAGCTAGAGGAATTTAGACTCAATGCTTTCGAGAATGCAAAAATTTACAAGGAGAAAGCAAAAAGATGGCATGATAAGAAATTGTCATCCAGAGTCTTTGAGCCGGGGCAGAAAGTTCTGCTATTTAATTCTAGGCTCAAATTATTCCCTGGGAAATTAAAATCCCGGTGGAGAGGTCCATATGTAATTACAAGTGTATCACCATATGGATACGTAGAGCTTCAGGATAATGAATCTAACAAAAAGTTCATTGTTAATGGACAGAGAGTTAAACATTATCTTAAAGGCAATTTTGAGCAAGAATGCTCAAAACTGAGACTTGATTAAAAAGCTCAGTGATGGTCCAGCTAATGACATTAAAGAAGCGCTTGCTGGGAGGCAACCCAGCCATTCACAAAATTTAATTTTATTTGTTTTGTTTTTCTAAATTGATTAAGTTTTACAGGTAGATGCCAGAGTATCTTCAAAAGGTGAAATAGCAATTGCTTGAAGTCACAAAGTTACAAGGAAATTTGGAAGCTCACTGGCGTGAAAAAGCCAGTAAGAAACATTTTGGGCGTTGAACGCCCAAAAGAAGCACCCACTGGGCGTCCAACGCCAGTAAGGGTAGTCATCTGGGCGTTAAACGCCAGAAAGGAGCATCTTCTGGGCGTTGAACGCCAGAAAGAAGCACCTTCTGGGCGTTTAACGCCAGATTGTTAGCATCCTGGGCGTTCAGAAAAACGCCCAGTAACAAAGGACCTCCTGGCGTTCAACGCCAGAAAGAAGCATCAGTTGGGCGTTGAACGCCCAGGAGAAGCAGCGTTTGGGCGTTAAATGCCCAAAACATGCATCGTTTGGGCGTTTAACGCCAGGATGGTGGGAGGAGGTAAAAATTCGTTTTTTTTTTTAATTTTTTTCTAAATTTTTATGTTTTAATTCATGATTTCTTACATAAACATGTTTCAAATTGACATCCCTCATATCCAATTAGTTTTCTAAAAATCCTGATTTCTAAAAATCCATGTTTCAAAAATTTCAAATATATCTTAATCCATAAAGCCAAATTGTTTTCCAATCCAACTCTTTTAAGTTTGTTTTCAAAAACCCAATTATCTTTTTAAAATCTTTTTCAAAATTAAAAAATTCAGATCTATCTTTTAATTATTATTCAAATCTTTCTCTTTTTAAACTATATCTTTTTCTTATCATATCTATCTTTTACAAATCATATCTTCTATCCTATCTTTTTCTTATTTTCGAAAATTTCCCACCCCCCTCCCTCTATATATTGAATTCGGCGCCCCTCTCATTCTCACCATACCACACTTGCTCTCCTCCTATCCCTCTTCTTTCTTCTCTTTTGCTTGAGGACAAGCAAAGCTCTAAGTTTGGTATGTTTATCCGTGATCACAAAAACATACTCATTAAAGATCATGGCTCCTAAAGGAAAGCAACCCACCCCAAGAGGCAAGAAAGAAAACACTCCAAAGCCACTTTGGAATCAAGGGAAGTTCTTAACTAAAGAACATTCAGACCATTACTACAAAATAATGAGTCACAGATCAGTGATCCCGGAAGTCAAATTTGATCTGAAAGAAGATGAATATCCGGAAATCCAAGAGCAAATTCGAAACAGGAACTGGGAAATTCTGGTCAATCCTGAAATGAAAGTGGGAAGGAACATGGTTCAGGAGTTCTATGCTAATCTATGGCAGACAGACAGGCAAAGAATAATTGGAGCTGCTCTCTATGACCATCGGACCTTAGTCAGAGGAAAGATTATTCATACCCATCCTGACATGATCAGGGAGATATTTAAGCTTCCCCAACTGAAAGATGACCCAGACTCCTTTAATAGGAGAATGATGAGGGTAAATAAAGGTCTGGACAAGATTCTAGAGGATATATGCATCCCTGAAGCCAGGTGGACCACCAGCACGACTGGCATCCCAAATCAACTCAAAAGAGAAGATCTAAAACCAGTAGCCAGAGGTTGGCTAGATTTCATAGGGCGTTCCATATTGCCCACCAGCAACCGTTCTGAAGTTACTGTTAAAAGAGCAGTAATGATTCACTGCATCATGTTGGGAAAAGAAGTAGAAGTCCATCAACTGATCTCATGTGAGCTATACAAAATAGCAAACAGGAATTCCAAGGACGCCAGATTGGCCTATCCAAGCTTAATTTCTATGCTCTGCAAAGATGCTGGAGTGAAGATGGGAATAACAGAGTATATCCCAGTTGAGAGGCCAATTACTGGAATATCAATGGTCAGACAACAGTAACAAGATGATTCAGCCAAGAGAAGAGCACAGGAAGCCCTCCCAGAACTGCCTCAATTCGAATATTGGGGACATCTTGAGGCTTCTATTTCCAAATTGCAAGAAGCTATGGACCAAATAAAGGAAGAACAGAACAATCAAAGTAGCATGCTTTGCAAACTGCTTAAGGAACAGGAAGAGCAAGGGCGTGATCTAAGGGAGCTGAAGCGCCAAAAATTAATCCTTGAAAAACACCCCACAGATTAGAGGAACATCTACTCCTCAAAACAAAAGGTTGTTGAGCTCCAATTTTTCTGCTTTAACTTAGTGATAGTGTTATTATAGAAATTTACCTTAGGAGATATATAGTAGTAGTAGTTAGTATATCTATTTTGATTTTATTTCCAATTAAGCTATAATTTATTTTTCTCATCATCATCAGGCATGAATAAAGTAGTAGAATTTTTTTAGAATAAAGAAGTAATCTATATTTTTCGAGTTCTTAATAATAAAAATTATAATTAACTATGTGTGGTGGCAATACTTTTTGTTCTCTGAATGAATGCTTGAATAGTGCATAACTTGTACTTTGAATTTGATGAATATTGGCTCCTGAAAGAATGAGGAACACGAAAAATATTATTGATGATCTGAAAAATCATGAGCATTGATTCTTGAAGCAAGAGAAAGCAGTCAAAAAAAAAAATTTGAATCAAAAGGAATAAAAGCCAAACAGCCCTTAAAACCAAAAGGCAAGGGTGAAAAGGATCCAAGGCTTTGAGCATCAGTGGATAGGAGGGTCTAAGGAAATAGTTCCAGGCCTAAGCGGCTAAACCAAGCTGTCCCTAACCATGTGCTTGTGGCATGCAGGTCCAAGTTACAAACTTGAGACTGAGTGGTTAAAGTCGTGATCCAAGGCAAAAAGAGTGTGCTCAAGAGCTCTGGACACCTCTGACTGGGGACTCTAGCAAAGCTGAGTCACAATCTGAAAAGGTTCACCTAGTCATGTGTCTGTGGCATTTATGTATCTGGTGGTAATACTGGAAAACAAAATGCTTAGGGCCACGGCCAAGACTCATAAAATAACTGTGTTCAAGAATCAACATACTACACTAGGAGAATCAATAATACTATCTGAATTCTGAGTTCCTATGGATGCCAATCATTCTGAAATTCAAAGGATAAAAGGAAATGCCAAAACTGTTCAGAAAACAAAAAGCTATAAGCCCCGCTCATCTAATAAGAATCTGAGCTTCATTTAAAACTCTAAAATATTATTACTTCTTAATTTCTATTAAAACCTATTTTATTTATCTAGTTGCTTGAGGACAAGCAACAGTTTAAGTTTGGTGTTGTGATGAGCGGATATTTTATACGCTTTTTGGGGGTAATTTCATGTAGATTTTAGTATGTTTTAATTAGTTTTTAGTAGAATATTATTAGTTTTTAGGCAAAAATCATATTTCTGGACTTTACTATGAGTTTGTGTGTTTTTCTGTGATTTCAGGTATTTTCTGGCTGAAATTGAGGGAGCTGAGCAAAAATCTGAGTTAGGCTGAAAAAGGACTGCTGATGCTGTTGGATCCTGACCTCCCTGCACTCGGAATGGATTTTTTGGAGCTACAGGAGTCCAATTGGCGCGCTCTCAATGGCGTTGGAAAGTAGACATCCAGGGCTTTCCAGAAATATATAATAGTCCATACTTTGCGCGAAGATAGACGACGTAACTTGGCGTTGAACGCCAAGTACATGCTGCTGTCTGGAGTTAAACGCCAGAAAAACGTCATGATCCGGAGTTGAACGCCCAAAACACGTTATAACTTGGAGTTCAACTCCAAGAAAGGCCTCAACTCGTGAATAGCTTTAGTCTCAGCCCCAGCACACACCAAGTGGGCCCCAGAAGTGGATTTCTGCACCAACTATCTTAGTTTACTCATATTCTGTAAACCTAGGTTACTAGTTTTCTATTTAAACAACTTTTAGAGACTTATCTTGTACCTGATGACATTTTCAGATCTGAATTACATACTTTTTGACGGCATGAGTCTCTAAACTCCATTGTTGGGGGTGAGGAGCTCTGCAGCGTCTCGATGATTTAATACAATTCCTTTATTTCCCATTCAAACACGCTTGTTCTTATCTAAGATGTTCATTCGCGCTTAATTATGGAGAAGGTGATGATCCGTGACACTCATCACCTTCCTCAATCCATGAACGTGTGCCTGACAACCACCTCCGTTCTACATCAGATTGAATGAGTATCTCTTAGATTCCTTAATCAGAATCTTCGTGGTATAAGCCGAATTGATGGCGGCATTCATGAGAATCCGGAAAGTCTAAACCTTGTCTGTGGTATTCCGAGTAGGATTCTGGGATTGAATGACTGTGACGAGCTTTAAACTCCTGAAGGCTGGGTGTTAGTGACAGATGCAAAAGAATCAATGGATTCTATTCCAACCCAATTGAGAACCGACAGATGATTAGCCGTGCTATGACAGAGCATAGGAACGTTTTCACTGAGAGGATGGGAAGTAGCCATTGACAACGGTGACACCCTACATAGAGCTTGCCATGGAAGGAACTTTGCGTGTGGGAAGAGGATTTCAAGGAAAAGTTGAAATTCAGAGGACAAAGCATCTCCAAGACTCCAACATATTCTCCATTAATAAAGTAACAATTCCTTATTCCAAATACTTTGACTTATTATCATTAAATCCAATTAATCTTATTGACATCCTGACTAGGATTAATAAAATAAACATAGATTGCTTCAAACCAATAATCTCCGTGGGATCGACCCTTACTCACGTAAGGTATTACTTGGACGACCCAGTGCACTTGCTGGTTAGTTGTGCGGATTACAAATTTGTGCACCACTATGCTTTTACCACACCAAACTTAGAATGTTGCTCATCTTGAGCAAAAGAAGAAAGAATAGAAGAAGAAGAAGAAGATATGGAGGAGAGGGAGAGAGGTGTGGGTTTCGGCCAAGGGGGAGAAGAGAGGGTAGTGTTATGTGAAAATGAAGAAGGATGGAAGGGTTTATATAGTAGAGGGAGAGGGGTTTGGTTTCGGCCATTTAGGGTGGGTTTGGATGGGAAAGAGATTTTGAATTTGAAGGTAGGTGGGGTTTATGGGGAAGAGTGGATGGATGTGATTGGTGAAGGGGTAATGGGGAAGAGAGATTGAGGTGATTGGTGAAGGATATAGTGTTATTGAATTGTGTGAAGAAGAGAGAAGTAGGGTAAGTGGGGATCCTGTGGGGTCCACAGATCCTGAGGTGATCCTGTGGGGTCTACAGATCTTGAGGTGTCAAGGATTTCTCGTCACTGCACCTTTTAGGCGTGTAAAATGCCCTTTATATGCAATTCTGGCATTTAACGCCAAACTGATGCTTGTTTCTGGCGTTAAACACCCACATGTAGCCTGTTTCTGGTGTTTAACGCTAGCCTGATGCTTGTTTCTAGCATTAAATGCCAGCTTGGTGCTTGTTTCTGGCGTTAAACACCAGACAGATGCTTGTTTCTGGTGTTTAAATGTCAGACAGCTCTTCCTCCATGGTGTGCTTTTTCTTTTGCTATTTTTTATTTTGTTTTTAATTTTTGCAATTGTTTTGTGACTCCACATGATCATAAACCTAATAAATCATAAAAGAACAATAGAAATATAGATAAATAAAAATTGGGTTGCCTCCCAATAAGCGCTTCTTTAATGTCAATAGCTTGACAGCGAGCTCTCATGGAGCTTCACAGATGTTCAGAGCATTGTTGGGACCTCCCAACACCAAACTCAGAGTTTGAATGTGGGGGTTCAACACCAAACTTAGAGTTTGGTTGTGGCCTTCCAACACCAAACTTAGAGTTTGATTGTGGGGGCTTTGTTTGTCTCTGTATTGAGAGAAACGTTTCATGCTTCCTCTTCATGGTTGTAGAGGAAGATCCTTGAGCTTTAAACACAAGGTAGTCCCCATTCAATTGAAGGACTAGCTCTCCTCTATCAACATCAATCATAGCTCCTGCTGTGGCTAGGAAGGGTCTTCCAAGGATGATGCATTCATCCTCATCCTTCCAGTGTCTAAGATTATGAAATCAGTAGGGATGTAAAGGCCTTTAACCTTCACTAATACGTCCTCTACCAATCCATAAGCTTGTTTTATTGACTTGTTTGCCATCTCTAATGAGATTCTTACAGCTTGTACCTCAAAGATCCCCAATTTCTCCATTACAGAGAGTGACATAAGATTTATACATGATCCCAGGTCACACAGAGCCTTCTCAAAGGCCATGGTGCCTATGGTACAGGGTATTAAGAATTTACCAGGATCTTATTTCTTTTGAGGTAAAGTTTGCTGAACCCATGTATTTAGTTCACTAATGAGCAAGGGAGGTTCACCTTCCTAAGTCTCATTACCAAACAATTTGGCATTCAGCTTCATGATGGTTCCTAGATATTGAGCAACTTGCTCTTCAATTACATCTTCATCTTCTTCAGAGGAAAAATAGTTCTCAGAGCTCATGAATAGCAGAAAGAAGTTTGATGGAATCTCTATGGTCTCTATATGAGCCTCAGATTCCTTTAGGTCATCAATAGGGAACTCCTTTCTGTCTGGAGGACGTCCCATGAGGTCTTCCTCATTGGGATTCACGTCCTCCCCTTCCTCTTTGGATTCGGCCATTTTGATAATATTAATGGCCTTGTACTCTCTTTTTGGATTCTCTTCTGTATTGCTTGGGAGAGTCCTAGGAGGAGTTTCAGTGATTTTCTTACTCAGCTGACCCACTTGTGCCTCCAAGTTTCTAATGGAGGACCTTGTTTCATTCATGAAACTTAAAGTGTCCTTAGATAGATCAGAGACTATGTTTGCTAAGCTAGAAGGGCTCTGCTCAAAATTCTCTGTCTGTTGCTGAGAAAATGATGAAAAAGGCTTGCTATTGCTAAACCTATTTCTTCCATCATTATTAAAGCCTTGTTGAGGCTTTTGTTGATCCTTCCATGAGAAATTTGGATGATTTCTCCATGAGGAATTATAGGTGTTTCCATAGGCTTCCCCTATGTAATTCACCTCTGCCATTGCAGGGTTCTCATGATCATAAGCTTCCTCTTCAGAAGTTGTCTCTTTAGTACTGTTGGATGCATTTTGCCATCCATTCAGACTCTGAGAAATCATGTTGACTTGCTGAGTCAATATTTTGTTCTGAGCCAATATGGTATTCAGAGTATCAATTTCAAGAACTCCCTTCTTCTGAGGTGTCCCATTACTCACATGATTTCTCTTAGAGGTGTACATGAATTGGTTATTTGCAACCATGTCAATGAGTTCTTGAGCTTCGGCAGGCATTTTCTTTAGGTGAATGGATCCACCTGCAGAATGGTCCAGTGACATCTTAGAAAACTCAGATAGACCATCATAGAATATATCCAAAATGGTCCACTCTGAAAGCATGTCAGAAAGACACTTTTTGGTCAACTGCTTGTATCTTTCCCAAGTTTCATAGAGGGATTCACCATCTTTTTGCTTGAAGGTCTGAACATCCACTCTAAGCTTGCTCAGCTTTTGAAGAAGAAAGAACTTGGCCAAGAAGGTCGTGACCAGCTTATCCCAAGAGTCCAGGCTATCTTTAAGTTGTGAGTCTAACCATGTTTTAGCTCTGTCTCTTACAGCAAAAGGGAAAAGCATGAGCCTGTAGACTTCAGGATCTACTCCATTAGTCTTAACAGTATCACAGATCTGCAGGAACTCAGTTAAAAACTGATAGGGATCTTCTGATGGAAGTCCATGAAACTTGCAGTTCTATTGCATTAGAGCAACTAGTTGAGGCTTCAGCTCAAAATTGTTTGCTCCAATGGCAGGGATTGAGATGCTTCTTCTATAAAAGTTGGAAGTAGGTGTAGTATAATCACCAAACATCCTCCTTGCATTATTATTGGGTTCGGCCATGTCTCCTTCTTTTTCGAGATTCTCTGTAAGGTTTTCTCTGAATTGTTGTGCTTTAGCTTCTCTTAGCTTCTCTTTCAGAGTCCTTTCAGGTTCAGGATCTGCTTTAACAAGAATGTCCTTGTCCTTGCTCCTGCTTATATGAAAAAGAAGAGAACAGAAAAGAAGAAGAATCCACTATGTCACAGTATAGAGATTCCTTTATGTGCGTAGAAGAAGAAAAGAATAGAAGAATGAGGAGAAAAAAATTCAAACACAGAGGAGAGAAGAGAAGAGGGTTCAAATTATGAGTAGAAGGGAAGTGTTAGTAGATAAATAAATAAATAGAAGGAGATGAGAGAGAGGAGTTTTCGAAAATTATTTTTGAAAAATAGTTAGTGATTTTCGAAAATTAAATCAAAATTAAAATTTGAAACAATTAGTTAATTAAAAAGAATTTTGAAAAAGATGGATGGTGATTTTCGAAAATTAGAAAGAGAAAAGTGGTTAGGTGGTTTTGAAAAAGATAAGAAATAAACAAAAAGTTAATTAGTTAGTTGAAAAAGATTTGAAAATCAATTTTGAAAAGATAAGGAGTTAGAAAAGATTTTTTTGAAATTGATTTTGAAAAAGATATGGTTGAGATTTGTTTTGAAAAAGATTTGATTTTTTTTAAATTAAAATTAATTACTTGACTAATAAGAAACTAAAAGATATGATTCTAGAATTTAAAGATTGAACCTTTCTTAACAAGAAAGTAACAAACTTCAAATTTTTGAATCAATCACATTAATTGTTTGTAAAGTTTTCGAAAATTTGAAATAAAGATAAGAAAAAGATTTTGAAAATTAATTTTAAAAAAATTTTCGAAAATAACAAAAGGAAAAAGAATTGATTTTGAAAAAGATTTTGAAAATATAAGATTTTTAAAATTGAAATCTTGACTTGACTACAAGAAACAACCTATTTTAAAAAAAATTTACTAAATCAACCCAAAGATTTCGAAATTTAAGAGTAAAATAAGGGAAAGATATTTTTTATTTTTGAATTTTTAATGAGGAGAGAAAAAAACACAAATATGACCCAAAACATGAAAATTTTGGATCAAAACCAATGATGCATGCAAGAACACTATGAATGTCAAGATGAACACCAAGAACACTTTAAAGATCAAGATGAACATCAAGACTTATTTTTGAAAGATTTTCAAGAAAAGAAAAACATGCAAGACACCAAACTTAGAAATTTTTAATGCTTAGACACTAACAAACTAAAAATGCATATGAAAAATAAGGTAAGACACAAAACAAGAAAATATGAAGATCAAATAAGAGGACTTATCAAGAACAACTTGAAGATCATGAAGAACACCATGCATGAGTTTTTCGAAAATATTTTTGAGAAAAAAAATAAAAACATGTAATTGACACCAAACTTAAAAATTGACACTAGACTCAAACAAGAAACACAAAATATTTTTGGTTTTTATGATTTTATTAAATTTTTTTAGGTTTTTTGAAAATTTCTTTTTAGAAAAACGAAAACAAAATAAAAAATTTTTTTGAAAGATTTTTGAAAAGTTTTTGAAAAGAAAATTACCCAATCTGAGCAACAAGATGAACCGTCAGTTGTCCAAACTCAAACTATCCCCGGCAACGGCGCCAAAAACTTGGTGCACGAAAATGTGATCTCAACAGCGCCAACAACTTGGCACGCACAATTGTAATATCACTCTTTTTTCACAACTTTGCACAACTAACCAGCAAGTGCACTGTGTCGTCCAAGTAATACCTTACATGAGTAAGGGTCGATCCCACGGAGATTGTCGGTATGAAGCAAGCTATGGTCATCTTGTAAATCTCAGTCAGGCAAATTCTAATGGTTATAATGGTTTTCGAATATAAAGATGAATAAAGCATACATTAGAGATAGAGATACTTATATAATTCATTGGTTGGAATTTCAGATAAGCGCATGAAGATACTGTGTTCCTTCTGCATCTCTGCTTTCCTACTGCTTTCATCCAATCATTCTTACTCCTTTCTATGGCAAGCTGTATGTAGGGTGTCACCGTTGTCAATGGCTACTTCCAATCCTCTCAGTGAAAATGGTCCAAATACGCTGTCACAGCACAGCTAATCATCTGTCGGTTATCGATCATGTTGGAATAGAATCCAGTGATTCTTTTGCGTCTGTCACTACGCCCAACACTCGCGAGTTTGAAGCTCATCACAATCATCCCATCTCAGATCCTACTCAGAATACCATAGACAAGGTTTAGACTTTCTGGATCTTAGGAATGGCCGCCAATAATTCTAGCTTATACCACGAAGACTTCGATCTTTTGGAATGGAGGCTAAGAGATACGCGCTCGATCTAAGGTAGAATGGAAGTGGTTGTCAGGCACGCATTCATAGGTGAGAATGATGATGAGTGTCATAGATAATCACATTCATCATGTTGAAGTACAGCGAATATCTTAGAATAAAAATAAGTTGAATTGAATAGAAGAATAATACTAATTGTATTAATACTCGAGGAACAGCAGAGCTCCACACCTTAATCTATGGTGTGTAGAAACTCCACCGTTGGGAATACATAAGTGCTAAAGGTCCAGGCATGGCCGTGAGGCCAGCCCCCAAAATGTGATCAAAGGATCAAAAGATAATCCAAAAACTCTCTAATACAATAGTAAAAAGTCCTATTTATACTAATTACTAGACTAGCTACTAGGGTTTACAGAAATAAGTCTAAGTGCAGAAATCCACTTCCGGGGCCCACTTTGGTGTGTGCTTGGGCTGAGCTTGAGCTTTACATGTGTAGAGGCTTCTCTTGGGGTTAAACGCCAAGTTGTAACGTGTTTTTGGCGTTTAACTCTGGTTTGTGACGTCTTTCTGGCGTTTTACTCCAGAATGCAGCATGGAACTGACGTTGAACGCCAGTTTGCATCGTCGAAACTCAAATAAAGTATAGACTATTATATATTGCTGGAAAGCCCTGGATGTCTACTTTCCAACGAAATTGAGAGCTCGCCATTTGGAGTTCTGTAGCTCCAGAAAATTCATTTTGAGTGTAAGGAGGTCAGAATCCAATAGTTTCTATGGTCCTTTTTCAGCCTCTTATCAGATTTTTGCTCAGGTCCCTCAATTTCAGCCAGAAAATATCTGAAATCACAGAAAAATACACAAACTCATAGTAAAGTCCAGAAATATGAATTTTGCATAAAAACTAATAAAAACATCCCTAAAAGTAGCTAGATCCTACTATAAACTACCTAAAAATAATGCCAAAAAGTATATAAATTATCTGCTCATCAATGCCCGTATATGATGGATTGTATTAGAAAAATCTAGAAAACGGTACGGAAAAAATCCAATTTGCAGCTGGGAGAAGATGAAGAAAATTATGAGAAACCAATTTGTGTCATCATCATACCACATAAGGAATCGGGTTGTGCCATCATCGTACCACAACGAATTTTTTAAAAAATTTTGTATGTTGCAGCAAGGTTCACAATCAGTGATGGAGTACTACAAGGAGTTTTTGTATTTAACGGACAAGGCTAATATTAAAAGGAGTCCTGAGGTTCTTATGGAATGATTTTTATTTGGATTAAACGCAGAACTTGCAGATAAAGTCCAACGTTATCATTATGCGACCATGGAGTTTTGGTCAAATTGGCCATTGACATGGAGCAGATGTAACAATTTTTAGCAACTTGGGGTTCCAAAGGAGAAAAATTTGATGATCAGACAAAAGTCAAAGTTCCTGATTTCAAGAAGAATACGCTTATCTTTAATTCTTCTTCAAAGCTAGGGGTGAAAAAATTTGTTGAGTATGCTGTAGATAAAGATGTGTCTTGGAGGATCTAAATGTGCAGAATTTCTCAACTGGATTCTTAGGATGTGAGCAATTTGAAAAATATGAGAGAAAAGAAACTGAGAAAAAGAATGAGTGTTTGAGTGAAAAGCATCCCTGTTTGATTGAAAACGAGTTTTAAGAGAAAATAGGAGAATAGTGAGCGAGAAGAGTCAATGAGCGAAAAAGAAATTGAGAGACACAAACACACTTGTGAGAGAGACCTAGATGGTTCTAGCTTATACAAGAGCACATTAGTATCATTGAATTCCAAAGAAATTGTTCAAAGTTTTGCAGATTCACTAGTCAATTATGGAGGCATTAATTTGGATGAAGAGGAAGAAAGACAACTAATTCTAAACTGTAGACAAGATTCTAGGACGAATCTTTTTGAAGAGGGAGAGGATGATACTCGTTTAGAAGGTCATTTTCGTCATTTTAAAAACAAGGGATAGAATAGTAATCTTGTCACGTTTATTAGGCCTTTATTTTAGTTTATTTTGCTATTAGAATTTGCTAAAAGATTTTATTTACTTCTGATTTGTTTAGTAGTATTTTTAGAAATTTTAAATTTAAATCAAATCTGATATAATCTAATAAGGTTAAATCTTAGTTATCATATTTTTAAGATTTTAAATTTAAATCAAATCTGATCTAATCCAATAAGATTAAATCTGATTTAAATTAGTTATCTTATCTTTAGAAGATTTAAATTAAGTTATCTTATCTTATCTTTTAGTTAGTTTGTTAGGGGCCTATTTAAACTTTTTTAGTGAGATAATTTATACAATTTTGATAAATAAAATTTCCAGTTGTTTTATGTAATTTTTTTCGTGTGATTAAGTGATGTAGTAATCTGCTTGGCATGAAGAAGATTGAAGTATCCAACACTAAAATAATTGTGTATGCTAGTCTCTTATTTTAAATCCATTTATTTTCTTATTCTTTGAAATCACCATCTTTTCTATTATTTAAAAAATTATATTTTTAAGAATTCAGCACAAACTAACAAAATTATTAACTTAAAATTTAAAATATAGATGAGATATAAATTAATTAAAGTTGATATAAATAATAACAAAATATATTAACTTTTATTTTTTAAATTGATCCAAATTAAATTATTAATATTTTTTATTATTTTTAAAAATTATATTTTTGTAAACAAGATATGTAAAAAGGTGAGTTTTGTGGTAGCATGGATAGTAGTGGCTAAGAATGCCCAAGATTTGATCAGCCAATAATTTGAGGACAAGTGGCAAGAAAAATTTTGTGAATATAGTGAATCAATGTTGTATTATGTAACTAGCTTTTAGATAAGTATGGTAACTTCAAAAAGTTTACCGCATGGACAATTATGTAATTTTACAGGTCAAACATCATTTATGCTAAGTGGGCCTATAAGTGTGTGGACAAAAACTAATCAAATTAAAAGCCTGTTTGGTCTCCAACCAAAAAAGATAAATAAATGAATTTTGGACTTTAGACATAAACCATTTAATAATTTGTAGAGGCCAATATGGATGAAAACACCAAAATTAAAAAAAAGGTAATAATTTAACGTATTTTTTACCCTTTGAAAATTAAGATTAACTATGGTTATGGAGGTTCTCAATTTAGTGCCATTTGTTTTTTTCATAATTTTATATTACTATAATTCTGAAATGTCAAATATAAAATAATAATATATATGACGTATGAAATAATAAATTGTAAAATTCTATAATAATCAAGACTCTTTCGACGCTAACGAACTATCACTCAAATGGCATAATTTTTCCATACTCAATTAGAGATCATAGATTTAAATTTTTCTATTTTTGGAATATATATATATATATATATATATATATATATATATATATATATATATATATATATATATATATATATATATATATATATATATATATATATATAACCATGGGTTCTATAATAATCAAAACTCTCATATTTTCAAAAGCATATAGAACTCATTTTCGATTTTATTCAAATAAACAAAAATTATTACCAAATTATTAATTTTATATAATTCTCATAAAAAATAATATTGTATTTTTTTATTTTATATTTGATTTATTAAGTTATCTTTAGTTTCATTATTTTTTAAGTTATCAATTAGTATTTTACTTAAATTCTCTAATTGTATCACATATTATTCTTTTCTATTATTATTATTCTTTGTATAGAAATAAACCCAAAAAAGAGTAATATTAAATTTTACATTTTTATGTATAAGAATATTATGGCTTATTATGTTTTAAAAAAACATCGTACCACATATAGAAAATTATAATTATATATTTATTTTTTATTTTATTTTCTTTTAATAGTATAAATTAGTCTATATTTTATTAAATTATATTATTTATTCAATATTTTTTTGTTTTTGGTAATTATCCATTAATAAATGTTAAATTAACGGTTATATTTATTATATTTTAATATATTCATTTTAAAAGCATTTGTTAAAAATATACTCATTAATTATATCATGTATTTTCTTCTTATTACAAATAAAAATATAATAAAAAACTAAGAGCAGCTAAATTCAAAGAATATTTAAAAGACTTTACTGTCGTTTGATTCACAGTATTTTAAATCAGATATGGTAAAAAATTGAGTTTTCAATATTTCATCCGCTTGTAATATTATATTAGTAGATATAAATCATCTCTTACTTAGTAGGAAGCTCATTGTTTTTTTTTTGTCATTTGGTGACCAAAAAAAAACCAAACAGAAAAGAAAAGAAAAAAAATTCTAAAAGATTAACAAGATGTACACGGTCTCGTTGAATACTCAACTCAAACTCCTTGTAAGGCACTACAAAATCGACATATAGAGAGTGTGATCTTATCACCATCTTTGTCATGGTGTCCGCTACGATTTTTACGTCTCTCATAAACAGGCGAAAATCAATACGCCACTTCCAAATCATGATATAATGAATTTTTTATACATAAAAAAATTTAAATATTTTAAGATGAAAAAATTAAAATAATAAAAAAATTAATTATCGTTAATTTTATGACTTTTATAAAATATATTTTATTACTTTAATTTAAGACTAATTAATTGTTTATTTTATTAAGTTATTACCGACTTTTTTTTCGTTTAGAAAATATTGATTCATAAGAGAAAAAAAATCTCACGTTACCTATTTTCCATCGTATTTCACAAACAATAAGCTTTAAATTAATTTGTAAAGAGAGATGGAAAATCAAATCATTTTAGTAGTAGTCACAAAAAAAAATCATTTTAGTAGCATTTTGTTAAAATTAAAATGTAACAATGATGTTAGAAACTTATTTTTGTAACCCATTTTTTAAAAAATACATATTCTTTAACAATTTATGGTTAAATTAAAATTGCAAAACTGATATAGCATTTACTAATAAGAAGTTGATAACAATAAGCTCATTTTTAACGGACAGTAAAACTAAATTACGAGAGACACTAAGTTAATTAGTAATTTTGATTCTTTTGTTTTCCTTTACTAGCAAAGTGAGCTTGAAACTAATTTCAAAAACTAAAGACAAATTCACATTGACTGAACCCTATCAGCTACTGAAATCCACGTTTTTCATTGCCCATGGACTCTCCGTCGGCCATACGGTGCCGTAGCCGCCGGATAAAAGCTAACCTCTTCCTTCAACTTTAATTTTTCCGTCGGCGTCACTCAGGTTACTGTAAGCCATGCTGATTCCTCCAACTTTAATTTTTCCGTCGGCGTCGCTCAGGTTACTGTAAGCCATGTTGACGGTATTTTTTTGCCGGTGCACCTCCACTCCATCGCGGACTCGCATGCCTATTCTCGGAGTCGTTTTTTTCAGATTGGACATTTGTTTTCTTATATGCCTCTGTTTCTTTTCTATTTCTCTATATTCGCCGCACTCTATATATAATTTATATTTTATGTTAGTAATTTGACAAATCAAAATGTACTACCAAATTTGTTTTATTGTAACTAAAATAAAATTTTAATTTAACCTACAAAATTGACAAACTCCTTTTCCTGTTTTTTTTTTATCTTCTTCTCGCTTTTCTGTCATTCTCTATTTTTTTCTATTCTTTTGTTCTACAAAACATAAAATTAACAATATGATATAATTTAAATAAAAAATATAATTATATGCATATTTTTTTTATTTAGCTTTAAATTTTTATTGGATATCTTTCTTATCTATGTTTTTACTTTGTACTATCAAATATTTATTATATATAATTTAAAAAAATACTAATATGGTTATTAAAAGTTAGAACCGATATAAATTTTTTATGCTAATATGTAATTATATTTATATATATATATATATATATATATATATATATATATATATATATATAGGGTGACAAATATTAATTTTAAATGACAAATATAAAAATAAATTATTTTTATTTATGCAACAGACTTAATACCTAATCAAATATAAGAGTATACAAGTTAAATTCTTTCAAATTTTACATGACGAATATAAAAATTAGTAATTAATTAAAAATTAAGTTCTTTTATATGAAAATAATAACTAAAGAATTGATTATTTATTTTTTTGTATCTATGGATCAGAGACCCTAGTCGTCGTATTTAAAGGAGACTTTTATTCTTTACAACCTTTTTTGTAAAAGTAGTTAAATACTATAATTTTTTTTACGCATAATCAACAATATTAGGACCGACATAAGTTTGTGAGATTTATATTCTCTTAATGTTATTTTGGATAAAAATACTAGTCAAATTTAAATTAAGTCACACATGTATTTTCGTACAAATATATTAATTGTTAATTTCGGTGACTAATTTCAGTATACGAATAGTTTTTTTTATATAACATAATAAAAATAATTAAATTTTATATATATAAATTTAAGAAAACTATTAATAACTAATAATATCTTTCATGTTTGACAAATTAAGCTTAGCTTTACTTGATTAACTACTCGGTCTGTGTGGCAAAAATTTTCGGTTATGGTTATTTTATCTTTTTTGTTTTTCTTATCATAAATAAATTTGACTTTAACAAATTATATTTATGTAATACAAAAACTTTTAATATTGTTTGAATATTTAATAATATAAAAAATATTTAAGACACAACTAAATTTTTTTTAAAGATGGGCACAAATACAAATTACGATATAGATATCATACATATTACAATAAAAATATTAAAAACATACATTTTCTTAATTATCATTTACAGCATAAATATCTGTTATTTTATTAAAGTTGTTTGTTAACAATGAGTTGTTATTGCTCTGATAAATTTCTTGAATAAAAATTAAAACTTTTGTGACATGTAAAATAATTATTATATTCTTTGATTTTTTTGTTATCCTAGTCGAGTATGACCGAATATTTGACTTTAAATTCATGCACAATTGTATCAAGATCTTCTAACAATTTACAACATAAACCTTCCATGCATTATATTTATCTTGTTAAATTTTGTGTAATCAAATTACATAATTTAATAAATACAGAAGTACAAAATCCTTCTAAATTTTAATAACTTTTTAAAATTTTTAAAAACTGAAATGTTTGTAATTTACTAGACCTAGTGTATTATTTAATTCTTCATGCATGTTTTATTAAAATTTCTTAATAAAAAGAGACACTCAGATATTAAATAGTGTGAGACATTTTGATATTTAATAGTTTGAGATATTTTTAGCTGTTTGTTAATGTGAAGGATTTGTTAAATACATGACATTTTATACATTCCAAATTTTGTACAACTAACTACGCGAATCACAAAATAAAAACTTGGTATATTTTTTAACAGAAAAATATTTGCTTTAAAAGGAGAATATAAAACTTCAATAATATGGTGTTGCATCCAAAAGACTACATCTTAAATTGTTTATGATAAAAAAATGAGATATTATCCTCGAAAGCACAATCAAAGTTAATAATGTTATAAAAACGTATTTTAGGGTCAATTCCTATAAAAATTATTTTACTGTATTGAACTTTAGTTTCGATAATATTTACCCATCGTAAATTATGAAGAGGAATGTTAGGGGCTACCAACTTTTCTGATTTGTAGCAATCAAATAGTCATCAATGATGGTTTTAATGGTGTGAGATTGATGTGAGATTTCATTCAATGGTTCACTTTTCTTTGCTGGTTACATACTGGCCAAAATTTAACAAAGTTGAATGCCCCTAGACTTTTTCTTATGTTAAATATATTCCAATGTGAATGACAACAGTTAAAAAAAATCTTAATAAAATTTATTTCCAATATTAAAAAAACAAAAATAATCATAAAAAATCCACTTGTTTTTATGTTATAATTAATCTGTAAAGACAATTAATTGTTCTTACTCATGTTGTGCAATCTATGAAACCCCTTTTCATGCGTAATTAAGATGAACTTGTCATTTTAATTCTATAATACCTGGTTAAATGATCTTAATCAAACGATGAATACATTTCCTTTTTCGAAATAGCATGACCACGACCACATATTGGGCACGATTACATTTTCGTAAATATATCGCTGAAGATTGTGATAGAGATTCAACTTAGTGGACGACATAAAGTAATATTAGCTTGATAAAGCGTGAGGTAGCTACGTGCATGCAAGTTGTGAGTTGTATGTGAGAGTTTACCACATGAATACTAACCCCTGCGGCGGCTGGTTCTTCCACGTCCTCCCCTTGGGTGATGAGCTCTACCGATACTGTCAAGTGTGTCCTCCAGTTGATTTTTTGCGTAGTTCAAGTAGTCAAGTTTGACTTCTATTGCTTCTAGATCAACTGAAAGCTCTGTGAACCTATCCTTCCACTTGTCAACCACTTCAAAATTGTAGTCATGAATTGGTCTTCCCAGCAACCGAGAAAGCATGTCGAGGCCGACCCGGGCAGCATCCTCATGGGCAATTGCGGGATCGAAAGATATTCGGCTACAGAGGACGCTTACAGTTGCAGATTCAGGTGGAACCAAGGCAACTAGATAGCGATAACATCGGCGAGCATCTCCCGCGGTCCCAACAACACTTCGGTATATGGGGTCTGGGATACTTAGCTGTTTGCATACTTTTAGTAGCCAATCTTGCAAGCTTGGGCTAATGAGGGGGGAGGCTGGCGGGTCTGGAACAAAATCATCACCTACAACTCAAAATAGGTGAGCATGTGGTAACAGAACCGCTTTGTAAATAACTATTATGATTGGGCTTACCTTTGAGATTCTCGAACATGGTCTCACGGTACTGCTTGTAGTGCAATTTCATTATATGGATAGCCATATGCTCCTTCTCCCGGCGGATAGCAGGTTGAATCCCCATTGGTGCGCTTCCTTCCTGAATCCGTCGTCGGCCTTCTATATGATTTCCTACGCCGAAGTACTTTTCCCACCCATATTGCGCTTCCTTCAGTGTTTCGTAGTGCTTCCAGCATTTATCATCATAGTCGTCCATCTGCTCCTGAACCTCTTCCACAGTGGTGTATATACCTGGTACCCATCCCTTGAACACGCAGAAGTATCCTCCACCGTGTTCAGGCTCCATGATTTTTGTGGAGTTAGGATATATAGGTGCTACTTCAAGTAGGAAGCATAAGGTGATGTTAGTTTTATAGGGAGTACAAAAGATTTTTTAGTGGTATAACTGATAAGAAAAGGTGTTTGTGTTGAGGTGATGTTAGTTTTACTGGTGGTTAAGGATGAGGGTGGCCCACTGAACACAAGAATTCCATTACTCTACGAGTGATGTTTATGTATAACATAAAAAAGCTGGACATTGAGTTTTTCACTTTTCCGTCTTATAGGTAAGAAATATAGTGGATGATGGTATTCTTTTGTGTTACATATACGCATACACATTCTAGTAACGACGGTTATTGAGAACTATAAACGCAGGTCAATAAGTCTTCAAATCAAATAGTTTCCTTATTATAATGATATATATCCAAAGACCGTGTAACATTTTTAGTAATTCACATTTTGTAAATAGTATTGAAATAGTTTATAGGTTATGATTAACTCGTATCCTAAGTAGTTAAATATTTTGTTGTTAATTAAGTATTTTTAAGCACAGACTATTTTCGGAAAAATATTTTTTCTAATATGATATTTTCTAAATTGATATTTTATAAAAGTAGAAGTGATTTTATGTTTGCATATATAATGTAAAAAGATATTTTTATTTATCAATTATATTTGAATAAAATAATATAAAATATTTTTGTTAGTCATTTATTATGCAGAAAATATTTTTTTTAGAAAAATAGATCTTTAAAAAAATTATATAAAGTATAGCCTTTTTACTGACGTTTTTTTATTTTTCTACTGCTTTTACTTTTACTATTACAAATTTGTTAAACACAAAAAAAAATCCCTTTTCATTGAAAAAAAAGATATTCTTTATGGCACCATTCTCGAATAATATCTTTCCTTCAGGTGTTATTTTTTCAAGAGATCTTTTACAAGAATGAAAGTTATCTTAATTCTAGAGATCTCATGTAAAAAGATATATTTATTTATGAATTATGCTTGGATAAAATAGAATAAAAATAGTTTTCTTCTCATTTATTATGCGAAGAAAATCTTTTTGTAGGGAATTAATAAAAAAAAAAGTAAAACGTAACCACTAAAAAAAGGTTCTTTTTATTATTATTATTATTATTATTATTATTATTATTATTATTATTATTATTATTATTATTATCAATTTTTTAGTACTTTTACATCTTCTATTAGAAATGTGTTAAACACTATTAAAAACAAAAAAATACCTTTGCTCAATAAATTTTTTTTTTATTGACCGATTTAATGAATCCAAACACGTACTATTAGTAAAATCACTAAACCAAGATATCTAATATTCTTTTGATTCTAAGAGTAGCAATAATATTGTCAAAAAATTTTAAGAGTTTTTTATCTCTCTTTGTGAACTATTTTTTAATTTAAATCATATCATACATAAATTTTGATCGTATTAATTATTTTGTAACATAAAAGAGGAGTTACGTTATTCATACTAAGTTTAGATTTTATCCTTTTTGAATGGCCAAAATATCACATTCTTGGAAATTAAATTTTAAATGAAAGGTAAACTATTAAAAACACAAATAAAAAATTCCGTTGATAACAAAAATAGCCTCATCACATCTAGTTATAGATAAAAATATTCTCAAATAATTTTAAAATATTTCTATTATGTCCAACAATAAATACCTCCCCTCATAAAATATTTCAAAAATTTTACATATCTTATGCTTAAAAAAAGATATTTTAATATTTTTATTTGGTGATTGTTCACTAAATATATTTTTTATTTTTTTGTAACAACTAATAATACTTAAAAAAAAACACAGAAAATACATACTGAGCGAAAAATAACAAAATTTTAAAAAGGATAATATCTCATTTTTCTAATTATACTTGTAAAAATAAAAAATAAAAACACTCGGTCTCAAGTATTTTATAAGAAAGACATGTTTAATTACAGATAATTTTGTCATATTTTTATATTAATTGATGACATTTTTGTCGCAGACAAAATTGGAGTACATTGTTTTCAACCACAAAATCTTTCGAGTACATTTATCCTTAATTTACACTTCCAATAAATATTAACCGATGTAATTCGAACAAAATGGTAACAAATCACAACACTTTTAAAGCTATTAATCGATTCAATTGGTACTAAACTAATATTCTGGATTTTACTTGACTAGCGGAATAATAGTCACCTAATGTTAGCTCATAAATATTCCCAGCTAGTACTGATTTACATTCTAACCTAAAAATCAATATCCTACGATTATTGACATTGTAATTTCGTGGCGGAAATTAAAAATATGTGTTCCAGTTAAAATACAAAATTTTAGAATAAACATTTTATAACAATATTTATATTAAAATAACAGTTATAAAAAAAATTATTCTTAAATTTGTCCGCAAAATGACAAAAAAATAAAAATTACAAAAAAATATCATTTTAAAAGACGACTATTCTATTCTTAATTGACTTGAAAGTCTTAATCATAAGAAATGAATTAAAAATTTAAGTCAATTTTATAACATAAATAGATAAACTCTCAAAAAATTTTACATGAATTAGCTTATTTTTAAGTTCTGCTTCCACGTGTTGGTCGAGATGGTGTGTAGTAACTTTGTTGATGTTCAGTTAATTATCGTTATTATTTAAAATTAACAAATATTTTAATTGAAGAATATTGATCTTGTTAGACATATGACAAGAAATAAATTATAACAAACTTCCTTTTATCAAGGTTAATCCAAAGGTACCCTATACAATGTAGTTTGCCAAGCAACTCCTACTGGTTTGAAAAAGCTGGATACATCAAATGATGTGACTATACTATGAGTGAACCATGTGGGTAGATTTTCTTGGCGCCAAAGGATTTACTAAAAACGTGTGCTCTTCACCTACTCCACGGGGATTTCTAGGCCACTAAAGACATCTCCTTTATTTTTTATTCTGTCTTCTTCGCATGGTTAAACCGATACTACCCACACCCTTCGATCAGTTCTCTTGCATCTTTCCATGGCACTATCTGCGATAGTCTTTTCTTCGATGTTGATACGTTATTGAGGAACTCTTCTTTATTTTTAGAGAATCTTCTTGCTTTGGGACTACACGTGTGTTGCAGTGGAATGCATCCAAGCAGACGGGGAGGCACCATTGACGGGATTTTAAAATAATACACAGTGCAACATTAATCCATACAGGTAACAGTTTAAATGTGTGTCGCCGTCAAAACTGCCGACTACACAAGTGGAAATCCAGACCAGTCTGTAGCAGTGATAGGAAAAAAAGTACCACAAGATTGACCTTTTTTTAGGTTTTATACTAAACACCCAATATCCTATTAAATGTTATATGACTAGTCCATTTGTCTTGTTGCTGAAGATTCTTATTGCCTCTATCCTAATAATCAAAATGTCGTTACCAGCCGCTTGTGATTAAGGATACTTTATGATTTTTTGTATTTTTTTTTATTTCCAGAAAATGGTTCTACAAGTTTTGTAATCATTCTCGGCTATGAATATGTTCAAGTTTTGCATTCAAAATTTTTTGCGAAATGAAATTCTTAATTGTTCACATGGTAAACTAATATTGTTGATAATTAATATCGTTTTAGTTACCAAAGTCAGCTGGGACAATTTTGTCTTCTTTTTTTCTTCTAGAAAACATTAACAAACTAGCCATTGTCGTGTTAGTAAGTAAACACAAGTGTAAAATACTAAAATGTTGACTTCTTAATCATGTATCGGTGTTCTATTGATTGCACCAGAACTGACATGTGTGAGTCCCGGCAGACGCTATGTTATTCACGTGAGACTTACTTGAATCAATGGAGCACATGCTTGGCCCAATAATCATCTCAGTATAATCTTTATTTGTTTTTAACTTGGCTTTTGGGAAAAGCCCATATGAGCAGCCCCAAATAAGGAGAATGATTAGGGCCTTGGCAGCCAAAAAGAACTGCTCTTTATTTTGGGCCCAGAACTGTTAACCACAATGGTTATCTCTTTGTTTTAGAGGTCAATTGCTTCTAACATGGAAACCCTCACACACTCGTTAAAAACAATTTATCATATCTCCTAATTGCTGAAAACCTGCACGCACCATTCAACGAGTGGAGAATTAACTATGGCTTCTCATACCAGGTCCACGCTACGAATCTCATGGCGTCAATTAGGAGCCCAACCACGGTGGACGTTTCTTCCGATGAGGAGGTCCCAAAGTCTACCGCGGATCGATACAAACAACCGCAACCTAATCGCGTGCTTCGTAGAAAAAGGGGCTCCACAACAGTGGTTCCGAATACCAGGTTGGTCGCATCCTAATCACAACTTCGTTTCATCGTTTTCATATAATCGTTTCTTATAATCGTTTCTTGTAATCGAACTGTCTTATAATCAGGGACGAATCTAAAAATTTTGATGCAGGAGCCAATTTATTTATGTAAAATTTTTATTATTTATCTGTATTATTTATTATATAGGAGTAATTTATGAATGATATTTATTTCCTTAGTTGCCATTTTTTTAACTTTTAAGGATTTCTGAAGAGAAAATATAGAAATTTCGATTGTAATTTTGTTTTCCATATGAGAATTACATATAAAAAATATTACAAATAGAAAAGTACTCTGTATTATTTACAAGAAACAAGTATCTAAAATAGAGAGTACGATGTTAAAATGAGATGATGTACGTTATTATATCTGTACAATTCAGCATATTGAAATTAATTTGAAAGAGTATAAAGGCCTGAGTGTATGATATAAATTTGATTAAGTGAAATATTGAAGTAGATAACTAAAGCTTAAACCTATCACACAATTAAAAATAATTACGTATACGATCGCTAAATATTTATTTCTTTATCATTCACATACTTGATATATATACGTCTTCAAAATCTTGGGGGACAAGGACAGTACTCAACCCCGTTAGACCTGACCTTGCTTGTAATTGTTTATTTTGGTTTCAAAATGAATCTAGTTTGTTTATCGGCTGAGCTGTGTTATTGTGTTATCTATGTACAGTAAGGATGACGGTGACGCAATGGCAGGCAGCGCACAGGATAGGTCCGCCCTGGCGGTCGAAGTCAAATTAATCCAGAACCAGATAATGGAATTGAAGTCTATCGTGGCAAACCAGGGTCAATTCAATGAGTCTGTGATGGGAATGCTCAAACAAGCTCTGGATCCCAGGGTGGATTCTCCGGTCATTGGCAGTAACTCTCCACACGCAATGCAGTCAAACATGAAAGCTTTTCCAAAGGCTAGCATAACGACAAACGATGCAAAGAGGACAACCCATGCGTACAAGATGCGAAAGACTAGTACAAGAACCACTAGTAGAGAAGATCCTGATTATGTACCCACAGCTACACCACTGACAAGCTCGGACAACGGCTCCTTCCACTTTATTCGCCGTCACATCCGATCCAAATCATCTGGGAAGAAGGGGTCTATAGGCATTTTGCGTAAGGGAAAAAGGATTCTGTTCGATTCGTCGACCGATAGGAATGAGGGTTTGAACAAAGACAGGTCATATGTCACTACTAGCACAGATCGGATTATGTTAACCTCAGACCGCCCAAACTTCCTCCAGCAACGATGTATTGATCCTAGCCCATGGGCAAATGAGATTGGGCCCTTGGTTCCTGAGGTAAAATGCATCTCTACTAAATGTTTCTTTAAAACCAAGTCTCGTAGAGGAGTGGTCACATACCTCTGATCTCACACAAGTAATCTTTGAACCATTTTTTATCTAAGGGAATGCCGATGACGTTCGTCCCCACCAATGACATGAAGATTCTTGGAGTTGACTTAGCCACTGCAGCATATATATTCAGCCCAGTAATGGATCAAGAGTAGGTTTCCTTCCACCATACAACCTTGCAGTTTGTTAATCAAGTGGTGATGTTTTAAGAAATATTACTAAACCTGCTTTTATTGTTGTAGGGAGTTGCTTGTTCCAAACGCACACTGCGCAATCACCAGGAGGGCGCTGAGGTCGCTAGAACCAGGAAAACAAGTCGTAGATGACGTAATTAACCTGTTAGCCTCAAATATTAAATTAATTTCCGCATGCAACACAATCTCGTTTGTCTTTTTCCATTAACTATGGTGCAGGTTCTGATTCTTGTGGCGTCAAGGCTTAGAATGGAGACAACTGAGTTACACTGGTTTCTGCCAACAACCTTTGCAGTGAGTATATCGTTAATTATTGTGTATTGTTTTACAACTTTCTCATGGTTGACTTATCGGTCGTCCCCAAAGTTCATATTCTGTAACATGAACACTTCATGGGGTGTGCCATTTTTCGTTCACAGCAAATTGCAACAAGCAGAGGCCCGATTCCGCAGGCAACTTTAACAGCCATCGAGACAACATTCATGGGCAAGGTCAACCGTGTCTGCAAGGTAAGCCAACAGCAATTTTGTACTAATACCTGGCCTTGTCCACTCTGACGCTAAAATGGCTGACCAGGTATGTTAATCATGTATGACATCCACAGATATACTGTCCCATCTGGTGTGAGAATCACTGGTTTCTTGTGGTTATCGACGTAGTTCGCCGGCAAGTAGTTTATCTTGATTCACTCAAGTCGGCAGATACAAGAGCAAAGCGTCGTAGAGAGATCAAGAAAGTGGTTAGCAAAACACACAGACTTTCCTTTGACTCCCATTTTATTGCTGCTACTTGATGTAAATTTTAAAAAAACCTAATTCTTTGAACAGACCACATTCCTAGAGGAGCTACTCGACCATGACAGTTGGTACGATGCACCTGAGAAGGGTCGAGAACTTGTCAGCGACTATGAAATTATCGAGCCAGTAGTAGTACAACAAGATCCTTACAGGTACTTTTAGTTCTATGTTTTTTGAATTGTACTATTGTAGAAAATAGAATGAGTAGTCGACAGTGGTAATGAGTTGCGTTTCTAGTTTGCTTCATGAATGGCAGAAAGTATTAAATAATGAAGAGTTCATATGTTCCTATTTTTTATGCATTCACGTTTTTTCTGTCGACCACATTGGTTTTCCATCACACAGACCGTTCTAATAATTGCATTATTCTCTTGCAATTCGAATAAGTTATGTTCCTTTTGAAAGGTTTACGTTTCCACAAATGTGAGAAGTTAATTTTTCCTGACTGAAAGGCAACCGATGTTTTATTGGGAATAAATGTTGTGGCTCATGTATTTTACAAGCAGCTTCTAGAAGTTTAATAGTTGAATTAAAGGTTTCAGATTCAGCTAAAGGATTTTACAGGTTAAAAATTTAGGCTAAAATATAATTAAAGAAAGTTGACTTGTATTAGTTTAAAAAACACATGCTTAGGTAAACTCATTCAGACTACACTACTTTCATGCAAGTATAGAGTATGCCTAACTGTTGTTCTACAACTTGTAAACTTTTTTTGGAAATTATATCCATTCCTCTTGTTTAACTTTATTCATAAGTATTTTATTACTGTCTATATTAGCATGTCTATTCTAGCCAAATGGGCTCATTTAGGTTGTCCTCTTTTACCGGCGAACTAATTTGTGGTTCTGTTTCTTTGCACTACTCCGCACATGCTAGCAACGATTGTGGGATGTTTGTTGCTCAATGGATGATAATGTATCATCTATGGGGTAATTACGATGTTGAGGTAAACCAATGTCACAACAAATCTGTTGTATATTCATTTTAAATACACCAACTGTTTGACACCAACATCTACAGAAAGTAACCGACTACAGCCGCATGCGCCTAGCTGTTGACATGTTGCTCAGATATCACAATGACAATCGGGAAAAGATCGTCAATGCTGCATTGGAGTATTGGAGGAACTTTGTTCCAATTCCTCAAACCCAGCTATAAGGTCTGAATATGCCGATGTTCCGTTTATTTTGATCATGAACATGCCGATATTCCCTTTATTTTGATCATGCCCTTCGTTGTGCGACAACCCTATCAGAAATAGCTAACGTGAAAGGTATTTTTTGCCTTGTAATTTGGCACCAACCCTATCAGAAATAGCTAATGTGAAAGGTATTTTTTGCCCTCTAATTCGGCACCCATGGACTTCAACAGGTAGCTAGAAATAGAATTATTTTTTTGGTAAACACCCACACAAATAGCAGGGGTCAGTGTAAATATTTCTAGCACAAGTATTGATGTATTGGATCATTTTTTGTTCCAGTTCCTGACTTGTAATTAAACGCATTGATTATTGCATGGTTGTGCTTAAGGATGACATGGAATTTAAATTTCTTTTAGTGTTGCCTGTAATCTATTATGTCCAATTCTAGAAACTGCATAACACATAACTACTACCGCTCGTGCAAAACTTGTATTCCAAAACATTATCAATATTTAATATTGAAAGCATCTGTACTTTACAGTAACCTTTTCATTTGAACTTGGTACTTTAGCGCAAATTTTGGAGTAAACAAGGCACTCATAGATACAGCTTTCTTTTGCCACTGAAGTAGTTTAGGCAAATTATTTTATCCTATACTGGGCATTACCGGAAAGTTGAATATTTAAACTTATTTAGGTGTGGAACCGGTGACTTAAATATGTAAGGTCTCTTTTGTGTTGACTCTCCATGTCTGGCAGGATTGGGTTTCTGTAGAGATCAATGTTACATACTTAGATGTTGCATATGCTCATGTTAGTATCTATCTATCTATCATCATTCATTTCTTATTATTAGCACCCTTTTCTTTTCTTTTATGTTCTTTTACGGGGAAATCAAAATGAAATTAGCCACTACAATATCAAACATTACAGTCCTAAATTTTCATCATTTTCGCATGAAGTGGCCATTACAGTCCTCTTTGTGATTTCATAATTTATACATGTTGATTTATAGCATCATTTTCACATGAAGTGGCCATAACCAGCTCATCTTTGTGATTTCATAATTTATACATGTTGATTTATAGGAAAGATTTATTTTTGGGTATGTATAAATTCAGGAGCCAAAACTTATGCTAAAAAGATTTATTGGAATCTTGGATCTTATAAAAGGCCTAGTGTGTATTTTTGTTTATCTATTCAGCTGACTCTATTTAGTTTTAAATAAGGTTCATGTGTTGTAGCTGCCTGTGCCTATACATTATACATTTTAGCCTTTTAAATACCACTTATTTTAGGTCAGTGCCTACTGATGCAACTACAATATCAAACATTACAGTCCTAAATTTTCGATTAGTTACCCAGCAATACTTGACAGATTCATTGGTCCATAGAGGAACACACTGAGGTTGATGACTAATTTCTGCAGATATTCTTTATTTTTTTCAACACCATTTCTCAGTCCAATTGAGACAACTAAATATGCAATTAATCACTACAACAATGCCCCCCCCTCCGGAAGCTAATTTGCCTTTCTGAAAAACACCTGTGGCAGTTAAAAATAAATGATAGTTGCAGATAAAAGTAGATAATTGTAGTATTACTGGAACTGCAAACACAAGCCCTTCACAGTCAAATTAGTAAAACTAGCAAAGGTGGCACTCATAAAATAGAAATTTGTTTTGTAGGTTAAGCAAAAAATTCAGCAAAATCCCTATCAAACAACACCAAATGCCTTTCCAAGTGAGCAGTGAACATTATCACTTTAACCTATACATGAACAATAAAACAATAAGACCATCGTAATTTAAAATTGTAGAGTAGGTAATCCTGGAACTCAAACAAATCAAATGTGAACCTTTACCCTGGGAACGAACAAGCAATTCATGAAGCATCACAATCTTTGCCTAACCATGAGATATTCTATTTAAACCCTGATAACAACCAAGCAATTCATGAAGCATTACAATCTTTGCATAACCATGAGAAATTCTATTTGAACTAAAGGTATCCTAGTAGGTCTTCAATAACATTAATGTCAAATATGAATCTCCCAACTGATTAAAAAATGCATCAAAACTTTACAGGTAAAATTTACAAATAAATTAATTAAAACTCAACATCCATGTGATGACATCTTCAACCGAAAGGACCACAACAAAATGGAACATACTTCATTTCCAACAACCCCACATTGATTGGCATTGTTGCAAATACTATGTATCCCGGCCCCTTTTCCTGCCACGGCTGTGGCTTCTCCTCGACCTGGAAACTGATTCCTGCAACAAAATCAACATGTTCTTTAATAGGGAAACATATGGCAATTTAAGAAGCAGCATGAACAAACTAAAAGTAAATGCACACTGTAGTCAATTTTAACTTATAATTTGATTATAAAATCTAAACTTCATAATTATGGAGCACAACATTGATGTCATTTATGAAGAAGAATCAAACCTCATCCGCATTATCTTCATCTGCCAAACAGTTACGGCGGTCATGACCAAACCCAAAGCACCTTCTGCAACGTCTCCCATTCTTCACATGAGTGCTGCCTCGAGGAGCACCCTTTGACCTTATGATATGAGGATTTCCAATGTCAATGTCATTTCCAGCAGGATGTGCCTGTCCACCCTTGTTGCCTATGTAGCACATGGACTCTAACTCGTTAGACGTCTTCGCGACTACATTGACCACTTTTTTGTAGGTTTCTGAACCCCGAGCTCCCAGGAAGCACATCTTTTCGAACAAGCAGCCCACAACGCACCGTACCTAACGCGGATTGCCCGGTCCGGATCTGATTGGACCTCTATTGTGCTAATTCTATCGGATTTGGCATCTTTACACCACCTCTTGAGAACCAATCGATCAGGCAACTCTTCTACGTCCAGCTCTTTCAGAACGCAGAATATGTGACCACAAGGAATACCTACAGTATTCCACAACTTGCATGAACACTCGAACTTGTCAGAACCGCATGAACACGATGTGGCTTTCTAAACTTCCTTAGCATAAACTTCTCAGTGCTACCAAACCTATCCTTGTGCAGTACAATCATCCCACCAACACTCTCGATTTGTTTCTTTACCTCGAAGAATATTTTCCTTGTGTACAACTTACTAGCCGACCGCTCAAGAGACTCCAATCCGGTTGTCAGCACAGGATCAGTATACAATGACTTGTAATCCGCAATGAACTCGTTGTTGCAGTAATCTTTCACAACACGATCGAGGTTCTCTACCAGCTCAAGCAGAAAATTTCCAGATTTTATAAATTTCTTTAATGATGAGTTGATGCCCTCACATCTAGATGTTGTTTGCAAGCCTGCACAAAATTTGTCACACAAGTAAGCATGCGCCCACTGCTCCTTTTTCTCGTATGTGCTTGCAATCCAATCATTATCCTCCAACCCAAAGCTACGGACCACTTCTGCCCAGTAATCTTCAAATTCCTTAACATCAAAATGGCCATACACAGCTGTCTTGAACGCAGCACAGAAATCACTATCTTTTATTTTTTGAAGTGCATTCCGAGCAAGGTGCCAGCTACAGAGTCGATGGGTCGCGTTAGGGAACTCACTCCGAATCGCCTCCTTCATAGACTCGTCACCATCCGTGACAACAACTTTTGGCTCCTTACTCTGCATAACCTCCAAAAAACAGCCCAACAACCATTTATATGATGGAATCTTTTCATCCTCTAGCAAACCAAATCCAAACATAATAGTCTGCCTATGGTGGTTAGTACCAGAAAAAATAACCAGAGGCCTATTGTATAGATTCTTCTTGTAAGTGGAGTCAAATGCCAACACATCTCCGAAGCACTCATAATCATATTGCATGTGGCCGTCTGACCAAAAAAGATTACCTAGATGCTTCTCAGCGCAGTAAGAATATTTTACAACTGCTAACGGATCCATCTCAATCTTACCCTTTAGATAACTAATTGCTGCCGCAGCGTCCCCTTCAACAATGCGGGATTGCCGAACATCATCCATATAGTTATACAAATCCTTCCTGATAAAGTTGACATTCCGATATCCACCACACAAGTGAGCAAAGAACCCCATGATTTGAGTTGTCTGGAATCCAGCCTCATGCATGCTATGTATGTGAGCTTTGTCTCCATCAGTCAGCTTCCGATGCGGCGCCATTACGTTGGTGAAATCCGGTGGGGCCAAATCGTGATTATGATCCACAATAAACGTTTTCGTCCTCCACTTTCTAGAACTCATGTCCAAGTATACAACATACTTGGCATAACAATTGGTTCTTGTCTCTGCTTTATGAGCCCTCTTCCTATCGACCCTCTCATAGTGCTTCATCTCACGCAAACCTTGTCGATTGCAATAAAAGAACTTCTGCACGATATTCCCTTCCTCATTTTTCACAGAATCACCCTTTCGTACAGCGAATCCAGTTGCCTTCGCAAAAGCCACATATGCTTTGTACGCCTCTTCCACACTATTATACTCAGCTGATTCCAATGCGGCGGCAGTTAAAACCGCTGATCCCAATTCTTCGTCACCATATTCTGTGTCAGCCGCAACGTGTATTCCAGTTGGTACTGGCATGGAACCCTCATCACCAGCCACTGAACCATCTTCTCTATCCCCTGCTGCTGATTGAACTTCCTCTGTCTCTAGTGACCGTGCAGCACTTCCTTCATCATCATCTGTTGAGTCCGTGCTCCATCCATCAGTCCATTGGACGGAGAAATCAGAACTTCCTTCTCCATGGCTTTCCATCTCAAATTGGCAGCACTATGTAAAGAAATTCTCATTCTCAAAAAGGCTAACTATTAATACCAAAGACCAAGGACAAGATATCTGATTAGCAGAACGGCTAACAAGATAGATCGATAGCGGAATTAAATTAAATACTACAATTAAATTAAACACAATCAACAAGACAAAAACAACATGCATGATATTTGCTACGAAAGAACATGATAACATGGTGCGATGAATTAAATTAATAACTGGCAACACCACAAAAGCACTATGCACCATCATGGCTAACAAGGAAGATGATAAATTCCTCCATTGAATTAAACTAATTAATTTAAATTAACCATAATGGCTAAGAATAAAGGTGAACTTATTTGCTACAATAAACTAATTACAATCCACACCACAAAAAAAGTATGCAGGTCACGAAGTTAGTGCAAATGCTCTCCACACTGAGCAATTCTTCTTGGGATTTAACTGGGCATTTAAGTCGGCAACATGCAGATTCATCGTCAATCATACAAGAGACAAATGTGATGTAAAGAATAAAACAAATCAAAAGTTACACTTACCTCAGATCAAAGGTGGCTTCGGCGTCGATAGCCACCCACACGGCGGCGAATGTCGCGGACCTGGAACGACGCAGTAGTGGCTGAATCTGCTACTGTACCAAATGCGCCCGAACCACAAGATGATCAACAACTAGAATCCTCCCCCGAAACAACCGGGGGCTGACTCATGAAACCACCGGTTAATAACTCACCGCCAACAATGGCCCAAGTTGACCGCAACATGAACTCTGGGTGATGGTCGCCGTCCACAGCAAAGCTTTCAAACTCAAGTGTGGAGAGCTTTTTGGTCATTTAGGTTTTTTTAGGTAGCTTTTTGAAATTTCTAATTGGCCCTTCCTCTAAATCTAATTAACTCTCAAGATAATATTCCTAATTTACCATCTAAATTTTTTACCTTGTATAATTACCTAAGTTACTATGGTCAGCAAAGTCAAACAAACCTTTGGGTTTCTACTTACTAAGCCACATGCCAGCATTTATTTGGTTTGGCCCATTTAGTCACCTTAGCCACAAAAAAATATAAGCCACCAGAGTCTCTACCATGTAAAAAATGAATAAATATGTTATAAATAATTTATATTAGTAAATAAAATATTTAAATTATTTATTTAAAAAAATTCCTAATTTCACTCGTAGCTCGTAGGATCTCTGCGGCATGCAACCAGGTAATACATCGTCTCCAGTTTCTCCCTCTTCTCATCAAATCGTTATGCTCTTCTTCCTTGCTAGGTTTCTTCGTCTCTATGAATATATGATGATTATTAGTGATAAACGGAGGTTTGATTAACATATGAATAATATATGATCATGACTAGAAGCAACTAATTAGAAAAACTTGCACCACTTCCCTATGCTTAATTAGGGTTTCACCTTACTAGAATTCCTCCTCTAGAAACTAATTGAGCTCGTAATTATTTATTCTTTTCTATATACAAATCATGGTTTCTGGTTTGTGTTTCTATTGAAATTATTCAAAGCCAGCACGCATGGAACCATCGCGAATGCCATACAATCTTAGACCTCGTGATCGTAAAGTTGACTACAGCTATCGAAGACCAAAAAGGGTTACACGTGAAGAATCTATTAGGAAAGAGGAGGAGGAAATACAGGTTCAACTTGATGATCCTATTAGACAAGAGGAAATAGAGTAAGTAAACGTGATTTTTTGGTTATTATAACATACATTATTTCTTTTATTTATAAGTGCCTTTTACAGGGATCAATATGAACGCTTATGTAAGAAATACTATCTTGAGAAACTGTTTCCTTATCCATTAATGGCAATGAAGCACTACAACAACGACAGGAAAGAGGTTTATTATTAACATTTCATTCTTATGTATTTCTGTTGATTTCCTTTTTGGTGTTTACAGTTTTTTTCCTTGTTATTTGTTTTCCAGGAGGAACAATTTAAGGTTACTGATCATGTTCGGGATATATCGATGTGGTGTGGGAAGGTTGGTGGTTTTCATGCATTGCACTTTAGGGCTAGGCCTAAAAGAGTTGGTGAAATCTTGCCCAACTCATCAGATGAAGTTCCTACTGTGGATTTTTTTGCCTTGATCCATCGTATGCCTAATGATGAAGTTCATGTGAGTTACTGTGAGCGTAATCCTAATCCGAACCCTCCAGAAAAAGGTATATATTTTCTCTTAACTGTTGTTTGCCTTGTTCTGTGAATAATAATGTTGCCACTACAAATTGTTAGCAATTTATTTTCACTTTTTGTATTATGGTGCAGGTACTCCTCTTTCTCGATATGTTCCCTTGCGATGCGAAGTTTGTGGTCTTGCTGATGCGGAAGCTGTGAAGGCAAAAAATAAAGGGAAATGAGGTTTTGTTTAACTACTACTTTCTGCTCTGCTTTTGATCATACCTTTCCCTGCAAATAATATCCCAAATCGGTCTCTGAAGGTTTTTTAAGGAAATAATTTAGTCTTCAACAAATTTTAATCAATAAATTTGTTTCTAATCTTTTATTTTGTTAGACATATCAATTCTTATATCAAATTTTAGTACAAAATTAGATAAATCAGTCTCATCCGTTATTTTTATTTTTGGTATCGAGAATATAAGTCCGGTCAATTGTTATTTAATAAAAGACATAATTGTCCTTAAGAATTTTTTTTAAATTCTCAAATCAATTCCTCTATATAGACAAACAATTTGATATAGCTGATTTGTTTAGCAAAAAGGTTTAGAGACTAATTTAGTGATTAAAATTTGTTTTCGACCAAAATTTTCTTAGAAAATGAATTGAGTATTACTCTCTATACTTTTATTCAACATGCTTATACATGATGTTAACTGTTTTGCGTTCTGCGTTTTTCCTTTTTGATTTTACATTTGATGCAGTAGGGATCCAAATGTCCGAAATTAATGAACTATTTGAGAGCCATGATACGATGTGCCCTTTCAGAGAAGACTTGAAGGACTGTGAAGTACCTTTTTAGAAGTACGTAGTTATAACTGTTGGTTGGACTTTTTTCTAATTGACAACACAGTAACTGATAACACAAGCAGAGAATTCAGTTTCCTTCATGTCTATTGTTATCGTTACTTATTTTTTAAACAAAGCTTGCATCTTGATTTGGATTATGTATCCTGGACATTCTTGGCATTTGGTAGATGCAATAGAGTAATAGACTATTTTCTTTGGGTCATAGATGGAATAGACTAAAACCCAAATTGTTGTGGTACTTATAATTGAAGCCAAGAGAGCTTGATATGCATTGACCCAATTTAATCTCAACTATTTTTAATCTCCCAAAACACGAAGCTCAATCGTTTGCAAGAGGTCTAAGGTATAGACACTGAAAAATATCCATACCTATGGACATTTAGGTGTCTTCTTTAGTAGATTGACATGTGTTGCTAAAAGGATCTGAAAGTTTTAGAAAATGCATATACTCTGGGGACAAAACAGGTGGTGATAGGAAATCAGATTTTATTTATCTGCCTTATGATAGAGATTATCACTAAAGTTAAAATGCTTGGTTGTGTGAGTTTTTGCGAAATGATCTTTTTCCAAGTGATTTTTTTTTAAATATCTTTTAGAAAAATAAATAATTTAATGTACGGTTTTAAAAATCAAATCGAATTGGTTGATTGGATTGAAAATCGGTGATATTATTGGTTCGGTTTTATAGAAAAATCACTAATGAAAATCGGTGATATTTTTGGTTCGGTTTTAAAAATCACTAATGAAACTTCTTTTCTCCTATCTTTTGATTCTCTTTTCAAGTGCAGCATAACAAAGGAGGGAGGAAAAAATACTAGGGTTAGTGTCAATTGGGAGATAGGCTGATCATTGGGCTTTTCCCTTCAAATTTCTTTTTGATGGTTAAATTAGGAAAAAAAAAAGAAAAAGAAGGAACGATTTTAAAAACAAGAGATCCTAGTTTTAGTTTATATCTCTATACAAAATATGCACCGAGTCATTTATTTAATATTTTTATTTAATTTATTTTTTATTTTTTTTCATAAAAAACACAAGTATTTAAAATATTAATCTAGATAAATTATGATATTATAATCTACAATAACTGTATGCTAGAAATTATATTGTGTTTAATTGGAAGAAAAAGTAACTTTGAAAAATGATTAAAATTTTTAAATTTTTAATAAATTTACTTCAAATTAAAAAATAATATGCTGTCAAAAAATTTCATTCAAATCATTATAGTTAATTGTTTATACTCTGATCCAATGAGTGAAAGTCAGGTCCAATAATGTTAAAAGGCCCACCAAGAAAGGTAGGCCTCAGGGTAAGCCCGACTTCTTCTAAGAGGTCGGATATCGATTTCTCAAGAGCAAAAGCCCTACTCGCTCAAAGTAGATCAACTGCTCCCTAAAATCTCTACAGCATCTAGAAGTTGAATCCCAACAAACTCGCAAGATAAAGGAAACGCTTATCTATCAGAAAAGATAGAACTACTCCAACAAAGGTGGTTATCTACTCTACTACAAATACACTGGAACCCCTAGATATAACTCACGTTCTACTCTACAAAAATCTGCCTAAAACCCTTACTAACTTAAATATCGGAGTCTCTTGTAGGTACCACCCCCACCTCCTCATGAGGAACTCGGGCAGCTGGCACCTCGGTACCGAAGAGATCGGACGATGCCACACAAAGAGATTTGGACCTCAGGTTCAGGCCCGAATCAATGTTTCAGGTAACCCTCGGAACATTGGCGCCGTTGCCGGGGAGTTGGAAGTCATCCCACGACCATGGCGGACAACCAACCAGAGGACGGTGATGCACCACTATTTCGTGGTACATCTTGTGCTTAATTGAATGGATTTTATCCACTATTCTCACACTTATTCATACAATTTGCATGATTTTACAATTTCTTTCCAATTTTGTTAACTACATCTCAAAACCTAAAATTATGTGAATGAGAAATTGTGTCCGAATGCCTCATGATTCTCCCACTATGCAGCTTCTATTCTGTGTTTTTGGGCTTGGAACTGGGCCAAAGTAGAGCCCAGAAATCGCCCCCAGCGTTTTCTGCACGAGGTGCATGTCACGCGTATGCGTCAGTCACGCATACGCGTCAGGTACGCGCACGCGTCAGGTACGCGCACGCGTCGCTGTGCAAATCTCCAAATCACGCGCACGCGTCAGGTACGCGCACGCGTCGTTCCTCGCTGGTTATCTCCTTTAATTCTTGTGCTCCTTCCATTTGTGCAAGCTTCCTCTCCATCCTCTAAGCCATTCCTGCCCTATATAGCTTGAAAACACTTAACGCACGGATCACGGCATCGAATGGTATAAAAGGGGATTAAAAATACACAATTTAAAGGCTTAGGAAGCAAGTTTTCAATCATAGAACAAAATTGGAAAGAAATTGTAAAATCATGCAAATTGTATGAATAAGTGTGAGAATAGTGGATAAAATCCATTCAATTAAGCACAAGATGTACCACGAAATACAGAGGACGGTGATGCACCACTATTTCGTGGTACATCTTGTGCTTAATTGAATGGATTTTATCCACTATTCTCACACTTATTCATACAATTTGCATGATTTTACAATTTCTTTCCAATTTTGCTCTATGATTGAAAACTTGCTTCCTAAGCCTTTAAATTGTGTATTTTTAATCCCCCTTTATACCATTCGATGCCGTGATCCGTGCGTTAAGTGTTTTCAAGCTATATAGGGCAGGAATGGCTTAGAGGATGGAGAGGAAGCTTGCACAAATGGAAGGAGCACAAGAATTAAAGAAGATAACCAGCGAGGAGCGACGCGTGCACGTACCTGACGCGTGCGCGTGATTTGGAGATTTGCACAGCGACGCGTGCGCGTACGCGTGACTGACGCATACGCGTGACATGCACCTCGTGCAGAAAACGCTGGGGGCGATTTCTGGGCTCTACTTTGGCCCAGTTCCAAGCCCAAAAACACAGAATAGAAGCTGCATAGTGGGAGAATCATGAGGCATTCGGACACAATTTCTCATTCACATAATTTTAGGTTTTGAGATGTAGTTTCTAGAGAGAGAGGCTCTCTCCTCTCTCTAGGTTTTAGGATTCTTAGTTTTAGGTTTATTTCTTCACCAAATCTAGGTTCAATGTTCTTTTAATTTAGTTTCTCTTCTACTTCTATTTGTTCTAGCATTCTAGTTTATCTATTTTACTTGTTGATTACTTTATGTTGACAATTTAGTTCATAAATATTTCATGTTAGATTCAATTTCCATATTAATGCAATTTATGTTTTCTATGGTATTTGTTGCTTTCTTTAATTTTTGTTATTGATGCTTGCAATTGGTTGCTTTAATTTAATACTCCTTGTTATTCTTCTATGTGTTTATGTTATGCCCTCCAAGTGTTTGATAGAATGCTTGGTTAGATTCTAGAGTATATTTTTATCCTTTTGGCCTTGGTTGAGTAACTGGTGACACTTGAGTTATCAAAATCCTTTGTTGATTGATAATTGAAAGTTGCTGATTGATTTGGATTCCACTAAAGCTAGTCTTTCCTTAGGAGTTGACTAGGACTTGAGAAATCAAATTGATTCGTCCACTTGACTTTCCTTCAAAATTAGAGGGTTAACTAAGTGGGAGCGATGAACAATTCTCATCACAATTGATAAGGATAACTAGGATAGAATTTCCAGTTCTCATACCTTGCCAAGAGTCTCTATTAGTTGTTAGTTTATTTCATTGCCATTTACTTTCCTTGTTTCCTATCCAAAACCCCAAAATGCGCTTTTCCATAACCAATTATAAGCACACTTCCCTGTAATTCCTTGAGAGACGATCCGAGGTTTAAATACTTCGGTTATCAATTTTATTAAGGGTTTGTTACTTGTGACAACCAAACTTTTGTATGAAAGGATTCCTTGTTGGTTTAGAAGCTATACTTTCAACGAGAACATATTTATGAAATTTTAGACCACACAAAAATCCGTTCATCAAAATGGCGCTGTTGCCGGGGAATTGCAAATGTGTGCCTTATTATTAGTTATTGTAAATATTTGCTTTTTGCTTGTTTACTAGTTCTTGTCAGTTTAGGAATTAGTTGCTTATTTTTACTAGTTTTTGTTTTTATCTTTCTTTAGCTACTATGAACTCTCATCCCTTTGGCTATGAGTTTGGTTATAATCATGTTGCAGGAAGAGGAGATTACAATGCGAACATGCATCAAGGATGGGAGAATCAAAGATGGGAGGAGCCACAGGGATTTGATCAACCCTCTTGGCAACAGCCTCCACTAACATACTATGACCAGAGCCATTCCAAGAAGCATATCAAGATAATGGCTATGGTGAGCACTCTTTTGATTATCAACAACCACTACCATACGCCTATGAACCCCCTCCTCAACATAGCTTTGAACCACCATACTCATAAGCCCCTTACCACCAAACACTCCCATATGACCCTAACCCATATCCAGCATACCAACCACGCTATGATCCTTATGAACCATACTTAGTACCACCCCCATTCCAACACAATTATTACTCCCAAGAACTACCACCTCAATATACACCATCTCTTTATCCTTATCAAGAAGAACCACCTTCCTATCATGAACCATTCTTCCCATGCGATGAACCCTTCCAACCACCCCAATCTCCAATGAATGAAACCCTTGGTGTACTTCTTCAAGGGCAAGAAAGGATGAATAAGAAGGTACTAGAATTCACAGCTACCTTGATCGAGGTAGTAAATCGATTAGCCTCCCAACAGTTGGCCACTCAAGGAACTCCCATAGCTACATGTGGAGAATCTAATAAAGAGCGTAGCATGAAGGAGACACTAGAAACTCTAGTGGACAATGAGGAACGTGACTTTGTATTGGAACAAGTGGAGGAAGCCGTAATAGTTGAAGAGGAAGAAGTAGTTGAAGACTTAGGAGACGTTGAACCTCTATGGGAATCCAGAATTGTAGAGTATTCCTCCAATAAGCTTGAATTTGATGTTGAGAAGGATAGTACACAACCTCCAGAGCATGTTCCTTATGAAGAATTGGATGGAATAGATCAAGAGGCAAGTTCCCTTGGTGATGATGATCATGACTCAAGCCCTCCTAGTGATGAACTTGCATCCGTAATTGAACCCCTTGAGTTTAAAGAACTTTCTCCAAGTGAATCTGAAAATGATGTGGAGGTAGACTTTTCTCAACCTCCAACTTATGACTTGAGTGATGGGGAAGAATTAGAAGAATTTGATCATGGTACAGTTGAAGTTGAAGAGGTTTTCAAGGGGGTGGAAGAATCCAAAGAAGAGCATAAGGGAGTGGAGCTTGCAAGGCCATTGGAAGCACCTCTCCCCAAGCCATCACCATCCATCCTTTCATTCAAGTGGATAAACCTCTTATCTCCAAGCTTTATAATCCCACTTGAATATGATTTTCTTGAGACGGATGGGCAACTGAGAGCTCTTTGTGGCTTTAAGAGTGAAATAGAGATGGTTAGTGGTTGGCAACACAATCCTAGGTTCACTATGGTTGAAAGCTCAGAGTTGAAGTGCAAGGATTACTGTCAAGCTCGATTGAATGGGTCTAGGAAGTTGTTTGGCAGTTTCAGTGAGAATTCAAATTGCTTGCCACCCGGTTGGAACAATGATGATCCACAAGAAGGCGGGTGTAAAAGCAAGGTTTGGAACCCGGAACTCATTCTAGCAATCAACACTTTGGGGACTTGTCAATTGCTTTAACTTGTTTGAAGGTTGTATGCGCCTAGTTTGGGACCCCGGAGGCTACTGGAAGCACAAACATTGGTGGGGATTCCTGGATGAGTTCAAGCACAATCCGCCATGACAAGGAGCTCACCACATGTCCAACTTAAGGACTTTAACTAAAAGTGCTAGGTGGGAGACAACCCACCATGGTATGATCGTTCCTTTTCATTCTTAGTTTTATTTTGTTTTATTTTTATTAGTGTTCATTCGTTAATTCATTCTGCATCTTCACATGCATTCTGCACTTCACAAAAAAATTGAAAACGACGCGTAAGCGTCGATGACGCGCACGCGTCATGTGTAGTTTCGCATTCTTGAAATATGACTCGAAAGTTAGGCCGGAACTGTGCAGGAAGGGTGCCTGGAGCACAAGCCACCCCACGCGACGTGTCACCTGCAATTATGCTAATCCACGCGGATGCGTCAGTGACACGTACGTGTGGCATGCAAATCGGCATAATGTGGTAATTAGACAAAGAGTTGGGCTGGAGGTGTGCTGCCACCGTGCGACTGGCACGGACAGTTGTCACGCGTACGCGTGACTGATGCTCACGCGTCATTGTTCCTTTTCGGGAATCCATGTGTACACGTGGAGGACGCTTATGCGTCGCATGACTGTTTACATTTACATACTTTCATTCATTGCATTTTAACTTTGTGCATGTTCATATTTTCTTGTCTAATTTTATTATTTTTTCATTGGTGTTAAATGTTCCTATTCAACTATTGCATCTTCCTGGCATTATTTTGGTACTTAGTAACTTGTTTTACACTATTGGGTGATATTATTTAGATGTCAATGCTAATCTTTTATGACATTTGTATTCCTTGTGCATTGATATATCCCTATAATATCTCTCATGACCCACTCTCTCTCCCTCCTTGTTGTAATTTTTGCACTATTAATATGCATTTGCTTCTACTGTTTTCTCACTTACATGTTGTAGCTATCATGTAATTGAGAACCTCATTATTATTTGGCATTAATCCACCCATATTTTATTTGTTTTCATATCTTTGTTTGTGGGTTATTCTTCTTCCTTTTCCTCTTCTTTCAGGATGGCCACCAAGAAGGGGAACAGAACACTTCTAAATGGGGAGACGAACAAGTCCCGCCGCACACTCTTTTGAAAAACCACATCAGTTGTAGCCACCCGTCCACTTGCGCATCTTCGCATGCACCAAGGACGGTGTAATCTTTAAGTGTGGTTTGGTCAATACTGATCTCCGTGGGTTAGTTACTCTTTTTTCAACACCAATGTTTAGTTTTCGTTGTTACTGAGTTATTGCGTTGCATAGTAGATTGCATGTGTAGTTAATTGCTTGCATGTACTCGGTTAAAGTGATGAACTCTTTTCCAAGAAATTATTTTATAGCATTTCACTAATTTGAATTAAATTTTTGTTAAACTTGTTTGAAGAAATTTATTTTGGAACTTGGTTTTAGAGCTCGAACACACAAAATCAGTGAGATTTTGAACCTATCTGATTGGTTGCATTTATCAACCAATGCTTTACTTTGGTGTGTGTTGTTCTCTCTAAAATTGTGATCTACATCTTGCTTGATTATATATTTTCATTATTTGATGTATGCATGCACTTATATGATTGAGGCCTTTGTTCACTATAGCTCACATACCCATATGGCCTTAACCTTTTCATTATCCTTTGCAAACTAAAGTTGATCCTATTTTACCCATTTGTTCTTTACTTTAGCTCATCACTAACTCTAAGCGAAAAATAATAATGTCCCTAATTTGAATCCTTGGTTAGCTTAGACTAGTGAGAGTGCTCACAAATTAAGTGTGGAGAAATTGGGATTCGAAACATTTGGTTTGGGAATTGAGTATTGTATATTTTTGGTGAATTTGTGAAAAAAAATAGTTGAGCACATATTCTTGCATTTAATATCTTAATCATATGCATTAAGAAAAAAAAAGAGAAAAAGAAAAGGAAAAAAAAGAGCAATTAATAAAAACGGACAAAATGTCCCAAAGTAAATGGTGATAGCAATGCATATGTACTGCACTCAAATTTGGGATGCATAAATATGTGACAAAATATAGTTAATGGGTAGTTAGATTTTGCATTTTAATTACATGGATTGTCCTAAGTTAGGTGAAAAGTTTAGGTTAATTAAGGATTCAGATTTAAGTCCACTTGACCAAATACAATCCTACCTTGACCCTAACCCCATTACAACCCTTAAAAGACCTCTTGATATGTGTATCTGTGCATCAATTCTTTGTTGATTGGTAGAAGAAGAGCAAGTCTTAGAAAGCAAGATTAGTAGAGAATTGAGAGAATCGAACCTCAGACACCTGAGCGATTAGAGTGTATACACTTCCAGTGAGGGTTCGATGCTCGATTCCTTGTTCCTGGCTTTCATGAGCTATTTTCTTCTACAAGTTTATTTGTACTTCATTTTATGATTTAAATTAGTGAAATCCAGTTCATATTTGTTCTTGAAAATTTTATTTAATTTTCACCAAGTAGGAAGAATCATTTTTTGTGCATTTAGCTGCATTCATACAGATAAGTTGCATTTCATACATATCCTACCATTTTGCCTTCACTCTTTTTGGTCTCCTTGAGCTTAGCATGAGGACATGCTAATGTTTAAGTGTGGGGAGATTTGATGCACCACTATTTCGTGGTACATCTTGTGCTTAATTGAGTGAATTTTATCCACTATACTCACACTTATTCATACAATTTGCATGATTTTACAATTCCTTCCCAATTTTGTTCTATGATTGAAAACTTGCTTCCTAAGGCTTTAAATTGTGTATTTTTAATCCCTCTTTATACCATTTGATGTCATGATCCGTGCGTTAAGTGTTTTCAGGCTATATAGGGTAGGAATGGCTTAGAGGATGGAGAGGAATCTTGCACAAATGGAAGGAGCACAAGAATTAAAGGAGATAACCAGCGAGGAGCGATGCGTGCGTGTACCTCATGCGTGCACGTGATTTGGAGATTTACACAGCGACGCGTGCGCGTACCTGACGCGTACGCGTGATACGCGAAGAAGACCATTGACGCATACGCGTGACTGACGCGTACGCGTGACATACGCCACGTGCAAAAAATGCTGGGGGCAATTTCTGGGCTCCACTTTGGCTCTGTTCCAAGCCCAAAAACACATAATAAAAGCTGTAGAATGGGGGAATCATGAGGCATTCGGACACAACTTCCCATTCACATAATTTTAGATTTTGAGATGTAGTTTCTAGAGAGAGGCTCTCTCCTCTCTCTAGGTTTTAGGATTCTCTTAGTTTTAGGTTTATTTTTTCATCAAATCTAGGTTCAATGTTCTTTTAATTTAGTTTCTCTTCTACTTCTATTTGTTCTAGCATTCTAGTTTATCTATTTTACTTGTTGATTACTTTATGTTGACAATTTAGTTCATGAATGTTTCATGTTAGATTCAATTTTCATATTAATGCAATTTATGTTTTCTATGGTATTTGTTGCTTTCTTTAATTTGTGTTATTAATGCTTGCAATTGGTTGCTTAAATTTAATATTCCTTGTTATTCTTCTATGTGTTTATGTTATGCCCTCCAAGTGTTTGATAGAATGCTTGGTTGGATTCCAGAGTAGATTTTTATCCTTTTGGCCTTGGTTGAGTAATTGGTGACACTTGAGTTATCAAACTCCTTTGTTGATTAATCATTGAAAGTTGCTGATTGATTTGGATTCCACTAAAGCTAGTCTTTCCTTAGGAGTTGACTAGGACTTGAGGAACCAAATTGATTCGTCCACTTGACTTTTCTTCAAAGATAGTAGGTTAACTAAGTGGGAGCGATGAACAATTCTCATCACAATTGATAAGGATAACTAGGATAGGATTTCCAGTTCTCATACCTTGCCAAGAGCCTCTATTAGTTGTTAGTTTATTTCATTGCTATTTACTTTCCTTGTTTCCTATCCAAAACCCCAAAATACACTTTTCTATAACCAGTTATAAGCACACTTCCCTGCAATTCCTTGAGAGATGACCCAAGGTTTAAATACTTCGGTTATCAATTTTATTAGGGGTTTGTTACTTGTGGCAACCAAACTTTTGTATGAAAGGATTTCTTGTTGGTTTAGAAGCTATACTTTCAACGAGAACTTATTTGTGAAATTCTAGGCCACACAAAAATCCGTTCATCAGACGGCCACGCCGTCGTGCTCCCCCCTCCACTAAAACATATGGAAGGACCTTGTGGAGAAGGGCCTTCAGGAAACCCTCACCCTAGGAGGATCCATTCTGAAGTACACCACCTCGGAACGAGGACCATCCTTATGCGACAGAGATATTGACCGTGGTCCATGGACAGCAAGATTGCTTGAGACAGTTCGAATGCGAGGCCGAGCGACAATGAGAGGTCGAACAGGAACTGAGAAGAGAAGTAAGAAGACGTAAGGAACTAGAAGAAAAGCTCCAGAAGACGGAAGCCGACTTTCGAAGTCAGACCACTAGGTCAGAAAGTCCCTTGGGAGGACAAGATCCATTCATAGAGGAGATCATGAATTAGTTCCTGGAACTTCAAATCACCCGACATGGAACTCTATGACGGAACGTCCAACCCTAGCCACCACCTCAGTAACTTCAGAACCGGATGTACTTGGCCAACGCTTCTGACGCAACTTGTTGCAAAGCCTTCCCGACTACTTTAATGAAGGCTACCATGAAATGGTTTGATGGCCTGCCCCACAAGTCGGTCACTAGTTTTGATTACCAGGCCAGAAAGTTTCTGACCATATTCTCCATCCAAAAAGACAAGACAAAGCACTCCCCAAGCCTGCTAGGAGTAAAGCAAGAGGTCGGGGAGAGCCTCCGCGAGTACATCGAAAGATTCAGCAAGGCTTGTCTAGAGATCCAAAGCCTACCAACTGAAGCGGCAATAATGGGTTTGGTCAATGGTTTAAAAGAAGGGTCATTCTCCCAGTCCATATTTAAGCGACACCCCTCCTCTCTGAATGAAGTACAAGAAAGGGCAGAGAAATACATCAATATGGAAGAAAACTCCTGACTTAGGGAACCTCCCCTGCAAACCAACTCGCCCTATCATCAAAGTTAAGACAAGGAAAGGGAACCCAAGAAAAAAGAAGAACAAAACATAGAAAAACCCCGAAATTATCACAACTACACCCCCCTTTAAGGATTTCCTTGGTCGATGTCTACAGAGAGATATGCCATACAGAGAAGCTTCCACCTCCTCATCCAATTAAGAACAAGAAAGCTGGAAGTCGAACAAAATATTGTAAGTACCACAAACTATACGGACATTCCACCAATGAATGCTACGATTTCAAAAATGTCATTGAAAAGTTAGCGAAGGAAGGTCGAATTGATAGATACCTAGTAGACAAGTCAGACGACCCAAGGAAGAGAAGAAGAGATGAAGCAAGAGGACGACCAGAACACCTTCCTCACACCCCTGAATGACATATACATATGATCAATAGAGGATTCGCTATCTCCTTCACTAAAAAAGATTCTTAGGGTATAGTACCTGGACACGATGACCCAGTGGTAATAATTATGATCCTAGCTAATGCTAACTTTCACTGGACTTTGGTGGACCAAGGCAACTCAGTGGTTATCCTATTTAACCCACCTTTGATAAGCTCGGATTAGAGAAAAATGATCTAAGGGCATACCCGAATAACCTCTTTGGACTGGGAGATATTCTGATCCAACCTCTGAGCTACATCTCATTGTACACTACCTTTGGAAAAAGGGCCATGTCAAGAACGCTGAGCATTGACTTCATTGTTGTCAAAGAAAATTCAGCATACAATGCCCTAATCCGCCGGACAACCCTTAACTGACTTGCAGTTGTCGTTTCCACCCCACATCCTTGCATGAAGTTTTCCACAACTGAAGGGATTGCCACCATTATAGGAGATCAAAGACTGGAAAGAAAATGCTATAATGAGAGCCTCAATTTGAAAGGCAGCTCAGAAGGCAAAGAAGTCAATGCGATTGAGTTAGGCAAAGCCTGAGTTCGAGAAGAACTACGACCCTAACCTGAAGGTAAAAAGGCCCAATGAATGAAAGCCAGGACCAATAACGCTAAAAGGCCCACCAATAAAGGTGGACCTTAGGATAAGCCTGACCTCTTCTAAGAGGTCGGACACTAATTCCTCAAGGGGAAAAGTCCTACTTGCTTAAAGTAGATCAACTGCTCCCTAAAATCTCTATAGCGTCTAGAAGGTGAATCCCAACAAACTCCCAAGATAAAGGGAACGCTTATCTATCAGAAAAGATAGAACTACTCCAACAAAGGTGGTTATCTAGTCTATTATAAATACACTGGAACCCTCAGATATAACTCACGTTCTACTCTACAAAAATATGCCTAAAACCTTTGCTAACTTAAGCATCATGATCTTTTTCAGGTACCACCCCCCACCTCCTCACGAGAAACTCGGACAGATGGCACCTCGGCACCGAAGAGGTCGAACGCTGTCACACAAAAGGATCTGGACCTCACGTTCAAGCCCAAATCAACGTTTCAGGTAACCCTCGAAACAGTTATAATACAACACTAATATAATTTAACACACTTATTAATATAATAAGAATATAACTTAATTATTAGTATCTTTATTTTTTGTGTTTATTTATAATTTTATATATTATTTTATCATAATTTGATTTTTTCGATTGAATCGATTAAATTATTAAACTAGTAAACCAATAACTATAACGATTTAATGATCGGTTTGATTTTTAAAATCTTGATTTTACGTTTAGATATCTCATATAAAAATATCTTTTTATTTAATAATATATTTAGATATAACAATATAAAAATATTTTTTGATAATTTTTTATGTTAAAAATATTTTTTTAAGTAAAAAAAATCTTTTAGAAAATAATGTAAATTATATCTTAAAAAAAAATTTTAAATATTTTTACTTTTAATACTAAAATTTTGCTATACACACTAAAAATTAAAATATATATTTTTCTCTTGACTTAATGCCTCTAAACAAGCACAAAGTTGTTAATGACATTAAACTTTTTTTCTCTTTGGGCCAGCAAATTAATTCAAATGGTGGAGGTTATAAAAATCTCTTTTTGTATGAATGGTCCGTATTTGATATTTGATACTTGATCACTGCCTTTTTATTCATGAACGTGTAGTTGTTTTGTGAGAAAAAAAAAGTTAGGGTAAATTATTAAAATTGTTTTTAATTTTTGAATAAATATCTTTTATTTTTATTTACAATAAAAATGTCATCAAATTATCTTAAAATATGATAAAAATATCTAATATTAAATATATATTCTCAAAAAAATTTAGATATTAAATTTTAATAGGATTTTTTACAAATATGATTAAAAAATAAGATATTTTTTTTCTAAGTAGATTTTTTTTACAATTTATTTTGGTTAATGACGAAGAAAAAAAATTCTAGACATTATTTTTTTAGTATTTTATGTATTTTTTAAATATTTATCCAAATATTCTTACAAAAGTTTAAATCAAATGCATAACTAGTTTGGCAAATACAAAAGTCGCTTGTCGCTGGTAAGCGAAAACTAGAGCTCACGGATACTGGCAAATGCACCAAATCATTTAAATAATACCACTATGAGTGGATATCGTTCCCATGAGAATTAAAGGATTGATCAAACAAATATCGGATTGAATTGCTAATTAGATCGAATTAACCTAGATTAAGGTTGGAACTATATCTTGCTGAGAGCTTTGAATGCTTGAGTGCTAAGGAGGTAGTGAACATATATGAAATTGAGAGAAGGTCGTGGTTGAGAGTGTCACGGAATTCAAACATGTTTCGTTCCTAGGAAGATCAAACCTTATGTTTATTTATTTTGATGCATGCAAAGACCTTTTCATGACAAATCATGAATAAATTGATGGATATCAGTATCTTAGAGAATGAGGGTTGAATCTAGACCTCTTTTAACTTCGCTTGAGTAATCTTAGAATAGGATAGAACTTTTGGATTCTGTAGAGTTGCCTCAAGTGAAAAGTAGGAGATACTTTTATTCTGTCTCATGTTGAAGGAGGAGCCAAAATAAAAGTATGTGAGAGGCATCTAGCTGTGAAGTCAAGGCGGATAGAATAAGTAGCAGATTATTCTATTTTGTCTCCTAAAGTGAAAAACTAGAAATAGAAAAGAGAAAGAGAAGTGATACAATCATATATCCCGGTTCTGCTACTCAGTGCAATGTAGCCTACATCCAGTCTCCATCACAACAATGACAGAATTTCACTATCTTTGAACAAGATTACATTCACCAATTTTTCTATGATTCTATTCAATCCTATCTGGGATAAACTCTACCCAAGCTAAATTTGACTAGGAACTCACCCTAACTTTCAACTGCAAAATGCTCACCCAACTTGCAAGAAAATCCCCTCATGATCAGGGACGGATTTATATTGGTTAGTGTGGGGGCAAGCGCCCCCACTGAGTTTTAAAAATTTTATATGTAGTATATAGTAAAAATAATTTTTTGCCCCCACAAAGTAAATAAATTTGACCCCATCCATATTTATTTCCTTGATTCACAACATCTATACAAATAAAAAGAAAAGAGATTAAATGATTTTATTATATTATAAAATATTATATGAATTATTTAATAAAAATAATTAAATAAATAATAATAAAAGAACTAATAATAATAACCTAATCAATTTGAATCATTTCAATTTTTCAAAGTGTTGTTTAGAAATTATTCAAATAATTTAGATATCTAATGTTTGTCTTTTATTTCTTCTCTTGAACATTATTTGACTCCGCTAAATGTGTGATTATTGTCTCCATTTCTAAAAATAATATCTTCCGTTTAAATATATTAAGATGAAAATTCAGGTGCAATTAATTTTATGTAAAGTTGATAATTGAGAGTCGCTAAATAAAAATTTAATTCTGATTCATCTTTCTATATGATTTTATTTAAGATCTTCTTAATGAAGTGAGAATTAGTTCATATATGTGAAAAAAATTAAACTCATGCATGCCTTGTTACATGTTTCTGTTTTTTCTTATTCATGTGATTAATTTTACCACAAAATCAAAGAAAAATTATAGCCAAAGGAGTAGTAGCGTGTTGTGTATATATGATTTCATTGTTACTTTTACGAGCAGTTTTTTATTTTATTTCATGAATTGATTTTAAAATTATATTTGATTAGTAAATTTAATTTTAATTTTAATTTTATGATGTTGAATTATTAACAGATTATTGTTTAAATGATTATTTTATTATTTTAATTTATTTATGAGATAATTTGAAAATTAATTATATTTTATAATAATAAATATAATTATAAAAATAATTATCATGTTATGTATATTTTGCCCCCACTCATAAAATTTTCTGGATTCGTCACTGCTCATGATCATGAAAACAAAACAGAAATGCATACAAAGAATTTATGAAAAAAAACATTGACTTTTCTCCAAGTCCAACTCTCTCTGCCTTTTTTCTCTCAATGGATTTTCCTTACATTCCTCATTATAATACTTTTTTCATTGAAATAAAGAAAGATTAGATCGAGAAAACAGAATATTCAATAAGAACTGTGAAGGAGAAGAATGAATAGCTCTGTAAGCTATGTGAACCCAAACTTTGTCCTTACTCCAATCCTTGTCCGTTTACCTTTAATAGAGGAGTAAAGCGTCCAAAGTTTGAAACTTTTCTTCATCACATTTAACTTCTTCTCCCCAAAAAATCAATAGTAGCAGCGGTGCAGTAGTGATAGAACAGAACATGCATCCATACCTTCTATCTTCTCTTTCATCCTTTTTTGTATTGTATCAAAGATCTGAGCCCTTCATTTGTGCTTTGACTCCAAGTAACTTTCTTGTCCATTGATTCTTTGCAAAGTTCCATGACCTTCAAATCTTTGAACTTTCTGATTTGGTGTATGTAGAGAGAATGTTTTCTTCCACAAGCCTCAATGTTGCACAAAGAAAAAAAGATTTTTCTGATAAGGCTTCGGATGTGATGTTTTTCATTAGCCCTTACTTCTTTGATTTCCTCTTCTTGCTTAGATTTGGTAACTCACTTTTTCTTTGATTTTTCCATAATAAGAGCTTCTCCTTTTTCTTGTTTTACTTCAGAGTTTCACGTGGAAAATGGAAAAAGAGAAGAGGGAGAAGATAATTTGGCTCGGTGGTATGTGGTTTAGCTCAAATGGAAGTGAGGATCCTCTCTTTAGTCAGCTACCAACTAGAGTGATTAAGTGAATAGACTTGGATCACTTAGTTGGATCGTATGCTTATGTTTGGTCCAATTTCATTTCTTCACATTAGCCATCTAGATTTCTTTGGGTTTTAATAGTTTGTTGGGCCTGTTTTCTTACTCCTTGGCCAGTTTAATTTCCTGCATACTTAAGTAAACTAACTACACACATAATTCGCTTTTACCCCAATAATTGTTAGTCATCATCTATAATATGTTGTCAGTTCTTCAAACTCAACAATCTTTCCCTTGATGACAAACATTATAAAATAAATTGAAAAAGAAATAAGAAGAATTTTAGGAACTTTCCTTTGATGTTTACACTTTGAAGTATAACTCTCCTTTTCTTTTATTTACTTGGCTTCCCCTAAATGTTTGCATTTTTAACCTGATATCAACAAAAATTTATATGAAAACAATGCAAACATCCAAAAACTTTTTCAAATAATTCTATACATGAGAGAACCTGTTTGATCGCATGCCAATATTTACAAAGGCTATTTTTCAAACAAAATCATTAAACAGCCTCAACTTTTAGCAAACAGTAATCATAATAGTGATAAAAAATCAATTGGAACAACAGTAATAATAATGAACAAAAATACCAATGAGAGCTATAGCCAATACTTTTAAAACATCAGCCAGCTTCAAACAATCAGCCCATCAAACAAATAAACATCTTAATAAATAAACATCTTAACAATTCATTTTTCTTTCACTTACTCTCCCTTTTGTTATCAAAAAAGGTAAGTAAACCTGCACAAAAGTTGTCAAGTGTCCAAAACAATCTATCAGAGAGCAAAACAGTTCAAAATTAAGTGTTTACAACTATTACAGTCATAAAAAAATAGTATTCAAAAGTATCCAAAGACCAAAAATTGTAACATCAAAAAATAAGTTCTTAGAAAGCAGCAGCATTAAACAAGAGCTAGACATCAGATTTTTCATCCTCGATTCCTAGAATGTCTTTTTCTTCATTCTCAGACAACATTTAATCATCTTCCAATGAGTCAAGGTACTTTAGTAGTACTTCAACCCTTCTTTAAGATTTTTGCAATGAATTTTTATTTTGTATTACAAGTCTCCTAGCTTGGTGACTGGAATTGATCATTTGCTTTGTAACATTAATAAACTCTTGTAACACATCCTTGACAATTCCATTAATCAAACCTATAGCCGAGAGAGGAAGGATACTCTCATCTTCTTCTTCCTCTATAATCGTGTCTGTGGTGGCCTTAGTTCTTTTTTTTTGGTCTGTTTGACTGTACCACCACCCTTAACGGATAAAATTCTATTCTTTTGGTGTTCATTGTTCAGATCAACAACAAAATGCTTAAAAATTCAAGTTAAAAATATGCCATATGAAAGAGAAATATTTTTGTCACTTTTAATACAATCATGCATATGACGCATCATCAAGTAAGGAAATGAGATTTCAGTTTTGTTGAGTATTGCATAGAGAACTAAGGTATCACAGAGGGTAACTTGTTGATATGAACTACTTTGGAGCATAAGAATGTGTGCAATGAGGTGGTGAAGTTGGATTTTAACAGGACCTAGGGATCTGTGGTTAAGAGTTATACCATCCATGAGTGAGATGTTCTCACAAATGTTAACCAACACATCCTTGTGTGATATACCCAGATTATTATCCCATTTTCCTGAGATGTAGGCATTGACACCAATATCAAAATAATCCAGGATATCACTAAGAGATTCTTTGTTCAAATGTATTTCATGGCCTTTAACATATGAATAAGCACTTCCTTCATGGTAGTACATGTTGGCATAGAATTCTCTAACTAGATTAGGGTAGACTGATTTTCTGATTTCAAAAAGTTTTTTCCAGTCCAAATAAACAAAGTTTTCTTTAAAATCAATTCCTTTTTTAGTCAGAGCATTCAGATCAGCCACATAAGTAGAACACAGAGGTCTTTTAGAAACAATAGATTTATGAAATTCATAGTTCATACTAGATAAAAAATGATGAGAATCACAGTGTAAATGTGGACGATTACTGAAATGGGATTTATAACCAACAGGATCAATATTTGTGGGTTCTTTACTGAGTTGAGAAAAAGTCTTCGGTTACTTTTTGAATGGCAACTAGATGGAGCTAAACATCCTTGAGGTCCAAAAGATGAACGAAGTAGAGGGAATGTTGGAGGTTCTTCATTCGTCATAGGTCTCTTTCCCTTGACAGCATTAGCCCTAGAAGTGCCAGCATCAGTGGGTGCAGGGGATGGACATCGAGAAGGGTTCTTGGTTCACGCCATTGGTTTGGAACTTGAGAGGAATAAGAGGAAAAATGTGAGTGGATATAGATATGAGTGTGAGCTTGGTTTTTGGGTGGTAGATTTCTGGGAGCACGATACGTGCTTGTACCTCTTTTCGTTACAATCTTCTTTCTCATTTTAATGAAATAACAATGAATGCGATTATGGAATATGTGGAGGTTGGAGAAGATGAGGAATTTTCAATGAATAACCGCTATAAATTCTTAGAGCCTCCCCTTTTGAAAACACAAAACGATAAATGAAAAAGAGTTTAAAAAATTGAATTTAAAAAATGCAAGCAAACTTTTTTTAAATTAAAAAGATAAGTCAAATATAAAATTTGAAAATTTGAAATTGAATTGACTTAAAGGGAAATTCTAAAAGCAAATGCCCTTTTGATGTGAATGATCAATGCAAACAATGAAGCCCACATCATAGAATAGAATTTCATCTTTTTGGGTTCAAAGATGATTTTTAAAGAAACACAATAATCCATCAAAAAATTTCGGTTTTTAACCCAACTTAATTAATTTTATCATCACTCAGTCCAAACTTCAAGAAACCTAGAGGGAGTCATCACCTGTCCAATTTTATTTCCTGTCGACCTGAGAGACCAAAACAATCAAAAAGCAATTTTATCAATTTAATTTAAGAATTCAGCATCAATTCCTAATGCAGTTTTCAACTTGCGAAATCTGTCTTCATACAGAGATTTTGTAAAAATGTTAGCAAGTTGATCTGTAAATTTCACAAATTGTATGTCAATTGTTCCCTTTTATACATGTTCTCTAATGGAGTGAGATCTCACTTCAATGTCCTTAGTTCTTGAGTGCAAAACAGAATTTTTGGAAATGTTAATTATACTCATGTTATCACAAAATAAAGAGATAATATTGACTTGTAATTTGTAATCTGCAAGTTGTGTTTTAAGTCATATTAATTGAGAACAACAAGGAGAAGTATCTATATATTCAGCCTCGGCTGTGAATAATGCAACGGTAGCCTATTTCTTACTTAATCACATGCTTAGGGACTGTCTAAGGAAGCAACAAATTTCAGATGTGCTTCTTCTATTAACCTGATCACTGACAAAATCTGCATCATAATATGCTTCTACACAAAACTCATTAGATTTGGAATACCAAAACCAAAATCAGCAATGCCATAAATGTATTTAATGATCCTTTTTACAGGTGAAAGATGTGATTCTTTTAGATGAGATAGGAATTTAGAACAAACTCCAACACTTTGAACAATATCCAGTCTAAAAGATATTAGATATATAAGAGAACCGATCATTCCTTTATATCTTGTTTCATCCACATCTTTTTCTTTTCGTCCTTATCAAGTTTAGAGTTTGGATGCATTAGAGTATTCATTAGTTTAGAGATTTCTAAATCAAATTTCTTTACCAATTCTTTGGAATATTTACCTTGGTGCACAAAAGTTCTACTCGGAGTTTGTTTGATTTGGAGTCTTAGAAAAATGTGAGTTTTCCCATTATACTCATATCAAACTCACTAGTCATTAAGTTTTCAAAATCAACATGCAAGACTTAATTAGCCGATCCAAACACATTGTCATCCATATAAACTTGAATAAGAATGAAATTATCATTAGATTCTTTAATAAAAAGAGTTGTATCTGTATTACTCCTTTGAAAATCATTTTTCAATAAGAAAGAGCTAAGTCTTTTATACCAAGCTCTTGGAGCTTGTCTCAAACCATAAAGTTCTTTAGAGAGTTTAAAAATATGGTTTGAGAAATTTTGGTTTTCAAAATCAAGAGGTTGTGCTACGTATACTTTTCTATCAATAAATCCATTTAAACAGGCACATTTAACATCTATTTGCAAAAGCTTAAACTCTTTGTGGGCTACATATGCAAGCAATAATCTTATTGCTTCCATCCTTGTAACCGGAGCAAATGACTCATCAAAATCAATGCCTTTCTCTTAGTCATATCCTTGAGCTACTAGTCTAGCTTTGTTTTTAACAACATTACCATCCTTATCTAATTTATTTCAAAAGATTCATTTAATACATGTTACCTTCTTACTATTCGGATCTGACACTAATATTCAAACATCATTCTTCTCAAATTAAAGTGGACTAATTCCTCGTGCATTGCCTTGACTCATGAAGGATCATCAAGAACTTCTTCACATTTTGAAGTTTCATTTGAGATATATATGAGAGCAAAATCATTGAGATCCATTCTTCTTCTACTTGATGATCTTGTGGTAACTCTTTGAAATGGATATCTAATTATAAATTCTTGTGAACTGTTCTTTAAGAGATTATTATTTATGGATTACTCTATAGGTATGTAAAGCTGAGTTAATTATGGACTCTTTGAGTGTGTTCATTCTACAAATTAGTATTCAGTGGTATTGAGTTAGTTTTTTCTATGGTATTGAGTCTCTTTCTTATAAAATTGAGAATAGTCATTCTACTCATTATGAAAAGACATGTCATATAAAATTCATTATGTGCAAACCACATAAATTATTGTGCCCTCTTGCACCCCACACACAATAAATCTCCTTGAGTTCTTGAATTATTTATAATTTTGCATTGAGTTTTTATTGTGTAATTTGTGGAGAATCGATACTTTGTAACTTTCAAGAAGTGTTAGCTTGCTGCTTTAATGTTAAATTTTTTTTTTTGGACAATTGACCTTTCCTGCTTATGTTGGCAACATTTTCATTTTTCAAAATATATACCCTCTCTTTTTTTCTTCGAAAAATAAGCATGATTTTTATGTTTTGTATATGTATTTAAGTTATTCATTGTATATGTGAATTAGCTATTTCTTTTCTTGCTTATGAAGTTCAGTTTCTTTTTCCTTTCAATATTCAATATTTAAAGATTTTGAAATTTTGATGATTATTTTTTGCTCCTTTACTAAGAAATCAGTAATATACTAATATGTTAACTAGCCACTATTGTACAATTCAATTATTATGACAACAAGCCTAAATTCGTATAACTACATGTAATTTTTCAATCAGCAGCATAAGTTACTTATTATTTGTGATAGATAAACTTTCAATTTATATTTTGAATTATTCGATAGTAACAACACTGAAACCTGCATACCCAGTTGATCACTTTAGAATTGGACTTGAACAAATTATTTCTCTTTCTAAGGAGTAAAATACTTTTGCTTTAGAAGAATATAGAAGAGCAAGTCTACAATATAATATACTTTTTTTTTGTCTAATTAAGACATTTCCTTTGCTAATGTTAACGAGAATTGATGAGTTTGAAATTATATTTTTTTCTGCGATGTAAATGATATTTGATGCTAACATTTACCTTGATAAGTAGGGTAACATATATATATATATATATATATATATATATATATATATATATATATATATATATATATATATATATATATATATATATATAGCATAATGCTCACATTTAAAGAAAAGGTTAATTCTTAATTTAATAATTAAGAAAAATAATATTTAAAGAGATAATAAATGATATTTGTAGATAGGTGAACGATTGAGATTTATACAATCTATTGTTTTGTAAATATGGCATATCATTTGCTGGGAAAAATGATTATTATTCTAATCATTAGTTTTTTTTTTTTCTATAATTTAAGTTTCAGTTTAAATATTTAATATTTCCCTTTCAGATTTTGGACGGAAGGTTGTAATAATAAAACAATATAAAAACCATTACAAAAAATATGTTGAAAAATGAAGATATTACACGGGAAAAAATTAAATTATTTCTGTTGATGAAGATGAATAAGAAGAAGAAAATTATTATGCTAGCAATATACTTTTCAATGGTTTTGTCTATTGTGTAATCTATAATATTATCTTTAGAATATACAATATTTAATTTTATCAAATAAGTCCAATTATTAATAATCTTACTTGCGATTCTGCATGAGTCTGATTTCATATAATTATAAAGAGTAAAAAAAAAATTAAGAAACCTACTTTCACTCCAAAATTGATAAAAAAAAAGGTCAATAAATCACTGTAAAGGAAAAATTAACATTTGAAAAAAAAAATTATTATGACAGTTTAATAGTTAACTTCTCAAAGTAAAGACAAATGTCTTCGATAAAGATTTTATACCAATATTTTCAGTAATTATATAAGGAATTAGATAAAAAATTTATAATATCTCAATTTATTTTATTGATGAAATAATTGTAAAGTATAGAAATTAACTCAAAATATATGATTAAAGGTTGGCACCATAGATGAAAATATTGAAGAGCTAAAGCATTATTAAATAAATTTTAGATTTTGGTTATGACAAATTGGGAGAATCTAATGATGGATGCATGGTAGTTGCTATACTTTTAAAATTTTTAACTATTAATTCCAATGATTCAATTGAAGCAATTGTTTATGCTAGTTACCGTGACTATTTACACCTTATAAATTTGAGTCATTTGTAAGGTTGGAAGATTTTAGTTCCAATCGTTGATCGATGTTGAGCAAATGAATGATTACTATACTATCTTTGAAGAAGAATGAAGTGAAAACATACTTGAATTATGATTTATCTTACTTTAAGAAATGACTAATACACTTATGCTAGCAAGCACACTTCAAAATTTTAGCTACTATTAAGTTTTCTGGATTTTCAAACCATGAGTTGCATTTCAATTGATCATTCTGTCGAGCTATGTAACAGAATTAAATTACTCATTACAACATTAACGAAAAAGTTTTCATTCTTAAGATGACACTAACTCCATCTGTCATTAGATTACTTTTTAAATTTTAATGGAGATAATTTTTTTTAATGTTCTCTTATGATATATGACAATTAATAAAAGACAATCTTTAAATTATGTACATTTACTTCTCAAGTAACCGATTTTTACTTATGGCCAATCTTATGTGACAGTCTCAACGAATCATCAACAAATATGAACTTAAAATCATCATTTTTCATGACAATTTAAACAATTTTACTAAAACAAATAATATAGTTTATCGAAAAGTATTTAAAAATGTCTAATTTCATCTCTACACTATTTAAATTACGTCGTCTCTATAATGATATGTCATTCTTAACTTATTGTTATTAAAATTTACTAATTTAATGTGAAAAATATTTAACACTAAATTTGTTTATACTACAAGATTTTATTTCAACTTTTGTATGCTTATTTTCTATGTATATATAACTATAACTTTTAAATATAAATGACATACCTGTTAAAACACATTTATATATAATCACTTTTATTCTTTTTGCAGTGATGATATTAACAGTTGTAAATTTAAAATATTATAAGCAACGATTCAACAATGAAAAAGTTAGCTGTGCCGTTTTTTATGTGGATAAAATATACATTATGCTTTTATAAATTATAGGATGAATAGTCAAATTAATTTTTAAAAAATGAATTATTCTTTAAATTTATTCTTAAAATTTTTTATCAATTAAATTAATTTTTTAAAAATTACATATTAATTACTTTTGTCTTTCTATTACTTTATTAATCTATAATGCATGGACACTGACATGGACACGGGACACGACACAACACGGGACACGCCGACACGCGAATTTTAAAATCTTACATGACACAGGGACACGCATACATATAAAATATAAAGTATTTTTTAGATAAATCGTAATGATATTTTAATATTTTATTGATATTAAAATGTAAATTAATTTTTTAAATTATTTTTAATGTCTTATTTTAATTATATCAAGTATTTAAAATATTTTTTGTTTTAATAAATAATAATATATACTATATCTAAATTTATTTTAAGGATATATCTTAAAATTAAGACCGGACACGTTGACATGTGATGGTATTAGGTGTGTCCAAGTGTATCCGGGAAAGAATTTTTTATTTTTTATTGAGACACATTTTGGACACAGTAGACACGCGTGTCGGATGAGTGTCAGTAAGTGTCGTGTCCGAAATGTGTCTGACACGCAGACACGGCAACTCAACAAAGTGTTCGTGCTTCATAGTTATTAATAGTTTCTCTCAACAATAAATGATATATATTAACCTTTTTATAAATAAACTATATATAAATACAATAAAATAAATTACGTACACGACCTACGCTTCATGAGGATTTTACACTTATTTATAGTTATAAGTGATGAGTCAGTAACCACTTATAAAGTAGTTCCATTTTTAGTTGTGAGTAGTTACTTCTTTTTACTGGAGATTTTGTTGAGATCTTCTTTTTATATTAGTATGAGAGATTGTAGGAATTGGTTATTTATTAAGGTAAGTCGAACTAAACCCATGTCGTTATAGTCGACCTTCGTGAGGTTGAGTAGGTTGCGGTGAGGATCTAGACTCCTTTCCTGTGGATCGTTGATTGAACTTTTAATCATTTTGGGCTTGACTCTTGTAGTGGGTCAAGGTATAAACAAGACTAATGTGACCAACTTAAAATTTCTGAAAGGCAAATTTAATTAAAAAAAATCTTTCGATGAGCAATTTAAAAGATGAGTGATCTTTCAACGATGAATTTAACCGTTTACTTTTACTTTTATCCATAAAATAAAAATGGACTTTAGCAATTTAGACTATCGATTTTCACAAGTGGCTCAACCAATGTAGAGCCCGAAACCTAAATGAAACAAAAAATTGTAGAGTGATCAAAAAAGTAAAGGGATAAGATGATCTCGAAAGAAATTAATTTGAGTTGGTCGAGTGGTCAGTTCACTCGTTCGCTTAAGCAAGTGTCGGGAGTTTAAATTCTGCCTTGTGCATGTAGCAATTCATTGGCTAGTGACAAACTTTTAAATAAAGCTCAGATCCGTGACAGATTAGTCATTGACATAATGAATTTGGAGATAATATGGATAACTAAAAAAAAATAGAAGACACTGTATAAGGAAAAAAAAACAAAAAGAAAAGGAATAAAAACGAAAACAAAAAAATTACAAAAAGAATACAAAAAAATATAAACAAAAGAGAAAGAATCCTAAATAATCCTAACAATTATTTTGAAAGATAATGAGACTCTCAATAAAAAAAATATTCTTTTCGGTCTTTAAGTTTTATTTTTATGAAACTCATTAGCCTCTATATCAATATTTTCTCTCTGTATTAACAGAATAAGTTTATATGATATGTTAAACTGTTGATTTATTTATTAAAAACTAATTAGGATTAACAAATTTTTTTGTTAAAAATCTTGTTGTCTTTTAATGATAATTATCACAGCCGTTTAGTTTTTATTTTTATTTTTATTATTTTTTAAATATATTAGCTAGATTTATTATATAAAATAAAAAAATATTAATAATTTTTAAATTTTTTATTTAAAAAAATATATTAATAATTAATATATTACATAAATATATTTTTAAAAAATCATTAATTAAGAAAGAGGCTAACAAGTTACTAGGCGAACTCTATAAACAAAAACAAAACAGAGAAGGAGTTGGGGAATCGTGAGGAGTTTGGTTGAGTTGAGTTGAGGTTTCGGCATCAGTTTCCATGGAATCTTTGTCATCTTCGCCATCGCTGTCTGTCTGGGACTCGATCATCGTCCTCCTTGTACGACCCGTGCTAGCCATAGCCTTCGTTATCTCCATAATCGCACTCGGTAAGTCTTCAAAACACTCGCACTCTTTCCATTGAAAACGAAAAAGGATTCTGATTTGCGTGTTATGATCAATAACAGGGTGGTTTGTGGCATGGAAACTAGTGCTGGTTCATGTCCCACTAGTGCAAGAAATCTTCGGCCTTAAGAAGAAAACTGTTAGATCCAAGCCTCCAACTGGTCGCCTCTCCAAAATTTACAGCTCCCTTAATAATCCCCAAAATTCAACTTCCACTTCCACATAGGTACTTTATCTTCTCTTTAATATTACAAGTTTAGGGTTTAGCTTTAGAATTCATGATTTTGGGTTAACCCTCGAGTTTGTAAGTGATCAAAGAGCTTGGAAGCATGCCCTCTATGATAGTGATGTGTTGGTGATATATAGATATCCAAACTTGTTGGGTTTCTAGAACATGGGATTAATATATATTCACTGTTTTCTGTAAGCTGTGTTATTCGCAAAGGGTGTGAATCCGAGGTGAGATTTTAGAAGGGAAAGGAAGGGATGAGAAGGGTTTGAAGAGTAATTGAGAGTCTATTTAATCGTCAAACCTTTCCATTCACTTCCTTTTGCTGCAAAAACACAACTCACAAACACCCCCGCCAAAAGAGATATACTCGACAGCGAGGCAAACCGGTTGAAGAAATTTATCTCACTGTCTCAACACTCGGGCAGTGTCCCAATTAGATGAGAATATGGAGCAGAAAAGGTTGTACCAGGAGTATTGGATGTGGCCTTAAGTTTCGGAACATAGCGCAAGCTTGAGACTATCAATGCAAACAAAACTTCCGCATGCATATCTATCTTTTCATTTAGAATCACCCACTGATGCTTAATTTATAAATTATTTTTTATTGAAGGAAGGAGTATTTCAATCAAAAGTGCATCCTGCTTCCTAGTATAATTCCATTAGGTGTTAAAGGTTTTAGTTTTAAGGATGATGCAAGTTCTTTGTCTTGTTACCTAGTTTTGTAAACGAATCACAGATTTGTCTCTAGTGCCGTGGTGATTAAGAAATTCAATGATTTGTTTTTAAATTTTTTTTCTGGTTTAAAATGTATCAAACTAGTAAGGTGGAGCAGTGATAATACATGTGTTCTTGTTATGTTCCTAATCTTAAGCAACCAGGATGCTTTTGACTTGATAATTTAATAATTTATCATGTGATTGTTGATTTCATTGATGCTTTTTTTTAACAATTTTGGAAGAACTTGGTGAACGTTATGTACTACTCACATTTAAAAATAACTATTGTTTTAACTTATTTTGTATATTGAAAAATCAATTTATCTATATAATCCAATTGTATGGAGATAATTTTGATTTTCAATGTATCAAAAAAGTGAAACTGACTCATATTTCAATACAAAGGGATTATCAGTCTAGTAGTAATGATTGCTTTCTTTGTATTGCCAGATTATTTAAATGTAAAGAAATATTTTGGAGAGTGCAAACATTGGATCTTGGACAATAGAACAGGCAGTAATTCGCTGATGGAAATAAATGAAGATTGTATAGAATGTGGTTAACTTACATAAACCAAACCCTGATTGTTCTTACATTGTATAGTGCTTTGTGGAACCTGTTTGTCAAATTCAAACTTGATGCTTGGTTATGATTCATTAGAGCTAATATTAGAGCTCGTGGTCATTTACATTTGTCATTAATTTATTTATATAATTTGAGCATTTTGCATAATGCAATTCTCACTTATGCTTAAACTTGCCAAGGAATTGTTAGCAGAGTTAGGTATGATGTTTAACATGCCAGTGACTGTCAGTTAGGGTGTATGGCAGCAACGGTGGCCAGTGAAGCCACGAATAGGTGCCCGTGCGAGTTTTGAAAGTAAACCAACTCGCCTTAAAAAAGAAAAAGAAGAGACTATGCAATGCGATTGGAAGAGAGAGTTACAATTGGTGCTTTGATGTGTGTTAGTGTTTCATGTTGAAATTCAGGGCACAAGAGAAAGCAAAAAGGATGGCATAAAGGAGGAAAGACATCACAAAAGCAAAGTTGGACAGCATGGATTGTCCTGTGTGCGCGAGTTTCGGCCACATACGCCCACATTCTGTGTATGCGAGACAAGCCTCGCGTGTCTTATTGATTAGGCACATGAGCTTGCATTCTTACTTAGGCTCTTGGAGGCCACAATGGGCTGCAGCTGAATGGAAAAAGGGCAAGGACGCAAGGGGACTAGGAGAATATCATTCATTAGTTAGCTTTAGGTTTTGCTTAGGATTTTTTAGAGAAGTTGAATTTTCTACAATTTCTCTCAATTTTCTGCAACATTGGATGTTTCCAAGTTTGATTCTCTCAATTCCAAGTAGTGGATCTCTCTTTCTTTTGGTGAAGTTGGATTCGTAATCAAGGAAGAATATCTCCTTGGAGGATATGCACTTCATTCCCCCTTTGTTCTTGTTTTGATGTTTGGGAAATACTTGGATTCATTGGATCAAATCTAATCGGTCAAACCCCCCTTAAAAGTTATACTAATATTATGTTTGTAATTTCTTTTCTTTTTTTTTTTTTTTTTTGCACCCCCAATTTTACCTCATATTTCATTCATCTTCATAAACTCGTTATTTCTAACTTCACTGAAACAAAAAATCCTAACTTGAAAAAAATAAAAGAGCCGCCACCTAATCCCAACTTGACAGGCTGAATCAGAGGTCACTTATCCTATTTCCAAAGAAATGTACAAAATGCTAAACACTAATGAAGATAGGAACTTATACTAACATCTCAAGCATAAGATTATTAAGAGAGAGGAGCTTGCGCTCACAACTCAAACATCTTCAATCACAACTAAAGACTTAACATTCTGAAATCAAACGAAGATTACAATTGGACTCACACCATTGAAGACTCAAATCATTCCATGTCCTCAATAATATTATTCCTCTAATCAAATCCCATAAACTAGAGAAAAGAAGTGTGATTAGTAATTATTATTTAGTAGTTACAAGTTCTTGTGGCAAGCCATGTTCAAAGGAATAGGTGGATCAGAAAAGGAACCATCTACAATCTTATCAAAGATCCACTTGTTAGCAGCCTCGGTGTAGTGAACACCATCCCAACTAATCCTAACCGCTGGATTCTTGCATGGTTTCGCAATCATGACCTCTTTGCCCTTGATCTTCACCTTCCCTCCACATCCAACATGCAAATTGTAGTTGTATTTCCCACCATGCCCACAACAGGCTCTCAATGGCTCCTCAAAACCTACATTTACAAAACTTAGTGAAATTGCACTTATAAAGATAAAATCATGTCGACTACAAAGACGTGAGACAGAAACTAGATAAGTTGTTTTTCATTATCCTAAGATTTATCTTGTAATTATCATAAAATTAATTCTCTTAAAAACTTAAACTGATAGAAAGATGCATATAAATAATTATATCTTTAACATACCTCTTCATGCAATAGTCTCTTTTGGATTTACATGAATTTTACATAGGTTTTCTTTCTCTTTTTATTTGCTTTATACTAAATTCTTTCTTTTGAGATCAATAAGAATTAAATTCCAAACCTTTAAGTCATAAAAACTCTAATACCATGAAAACAAAATTAACAAGAACCGAGAGGAAGAGCTTTTATACCATGTTTGGTTGCTTGACTAATGAGGTGGTATTTGACCGAGTAAACATCAACATAGGTTATGGCAGCAGAGTGAAGTTCTTTTCTGAGTTGAGACACAGTTTCTTTTAAGCCACGGTTGAAGAACTTAGCCACTTCATTGTAAGGGATTTTGCAACCTGCTTTGTCCAATGGAGCATCTCTTGCATGAGGAAGATCCATAATGTATGGCAAACAACCAACGGGACCTGTGTTGTGAATCCAGAATGATCTTCCTCCTTGACCATATACACACTATCAACATTGCAAACAAATCATTCATCATGCATGCTATGTAGTTCATTTAATTTGCTAACCATATTTCTACCTCGTTTTTGAAATAAATATAACTTTTAGACAAATTCATACATTAAAATTGATAGGGTAAAACAAAAATGATATGTACATATTAAAATCAATCATCAAATCAGTTACTATGTATTTGTGTATATAAATATATGTATTTTTTAACTCAATTTTAATATATATTCTATATAGATAGCTAATTTGATGAGTGATTTTTTGTGTTAATATAATATAGTTGAAAATACAATTGATGTTAATTTTGACTTGTGTGAAATTTATTTCTTAAATTTTAAAAACTTGTGCTACTTGATGTTATTAAATGATGTAAAAAGAATATACACTTTATCTTAATTTTTCTTTCAAAAATATTCTTTTATTAAGAAATAATTGTGTAGTTAAAATACATCATGTGAAAATAATTTTGAACATATAATGTGTTTGTAAAATACTGTATTAAAATCTAAAGACAAAAAGGTCTTCTTCTTTTTTCTTTGTAAAAAACTGCATTAAAATCCAACTTATAAAATTCTTTTTAATTTGACAACAATAAAATTATATATTTAATATTTAATTATTTTTTATCATATTTTTTAAATTATTTGAATTGTTTTACTGTTTTAATCTTTTTAAGAGCATTTTTGTTGACGTATAAATCTTTTGAATGCACGCTTTACTCTTTTAAAAGTATAGAAAGTTTAAAAAAAAAAAAGGAAGTTTACATGGATAAATTGCATTTTTATCCTTACCAAAGAAACATTTTAGTTTGAACTCTAAACAGAGAGAGTAGCTATTATTCCAATAATCACCTTGACAATGGTCTTGAATTGAGCCAAGACATCAGGAACATATGCTCTAACTTGATCAATGGTCATGTTGTGGAAGTAACCAGCAGCCAAGTCATTCTGACCAATATCAAATGTGTATAGTGCCTGAGAAAAATACTCTGCTCTTGGTAACATTGTTTCGTATACTCCACCTAGCTAGGGCCAGAACAGTAAGCACACTTAGTTTATGATTGTTTCTTAATCAAAATAAAGTTAAATTATTTTGAATAATACTACATATTCAAAAATTTTTAATTAAATTTAATTAAGATATAACAAAAATTAGTTATAATTAGTATTATTGCAATTTTACAAATCTTATTATTTAACTTGATTGACTTGGTTCATAAAAAAATTTAAATGTGTAACATTACTCTATTATTTTATTAGTCTTTATAATTTTTATAAATTTATAATTAAATCTCAATAAATTAAAATTTTTTAACTAAGTTCCGGTATTATTTAAAATTTTATAATTAAATCAATATCATACAAAAAAAATTAGGATTAATAAAATATTGTAAAAATAAAAAGACGTATAAGTTTAGAAATTTAGTCTTTTAAGTGTAGATATCTTGAATTTAGAAAAAAATATTCGATTAATTTTAACGTTTTTAGCACAACAAAAATTAGTTATAAAATTTAAAATAATATAAAAATTTAAATAAAAATTTTAAATTATAAAAAATTAAATACAAATTCAATAAAACTATAAGTATTATAAGTATTAGTAGATACTTTAACCTAAACTGAATTGGGAATGGCATTACCTTTATTGCGAAAGAGTTGTGACCTGCGATGAAAATCATTGAACTGAGTGAACTGAACATCCAAGGAGAAAGGGCTGAAACCACCAGCCTGACGAAGAGTTGTGTTCTGAGGTCTAATTGTGGATCCTGCTGTTGCAAAGTTTGCTCCACGGCTGAAATTTGACCCAACTGAATCTAGGTATGCACTCAAATATTCCACCCCTACCTTCTTTGCTTTTAATTCAAACAAATCCATAACAATATCAATACTTTTTTTTTTGGACATAAGAATAGCTTTTCTTCAAGACTCCTTCATCAAGTGAACACAAAGCGAACTTTAAAAAACAAAAATACATGTGTACATTAAAAATTTGTTACTAAATCAATTATTATATATTTTTGTATAATACATATAATATTTAATTTACTTTTTATATATATTTTATATTTTAATATTTATTTTATATTATAACTAATTTTATAATTAATTTTTTATGTACATATATCATAATATAATTGTAAAAAAAAACATCCATAAGCTAAAGGTTGTCTTATATTCCAACCTGGATGAAGAAAAAAATCCAATAAAACAATTAATTGATCAGTTGGTAAATTGTCATAGATGGATTTTTCAAAGATTGAATTATACTGTTAATTCTTATAATTTTTTTAAATTTATAATTAATTTCCTAGTATTCAAAATTCATCACTATAACTAATCTGGTTTAATGTGTATTCAAAATAAGATTTTCTTTAATAATCATCAAACATTACACAAAAGAAACGATTATTATAATTATAATATAATCTCGTGATGTCGTCCATCATAGTGATGCGTATCCCAAAGCCTACCACCAACAAATATGTTTCTTAAGAAAAATGTCGACAGCGACAACTGACTCTGTCGGTGGTCATTTAAAAATTAAAATCATCCATGTAATAAAGATGTTATTATTAGCCCTAAAATTACCTTGTATACAATACAAATATAAAAGAAAATCCTCTAATTTGAGGGGTGAAGAAATAAAAAAGATAACGCAAATAATCGTTCACAAATCACTCATCCATTGATCATGAATCCAAACTTAATTTAGAAAAAATCAATGATAGTTAAAAGCACTTTAAAAATATAAAAAAATCCGGAAAAAAGTAGCTTAGCTTGTCTTAGCATATGGGTCTAGTTTAGTCCATGTCCATTCAATCTTCTTGACCCCAAAATTATATTTTAAAAAAATACAACATTATTTAGTAAGATCTGCAACTCTTTACACCCTCCCAAAAACTCAACAAATATATTAGATGAGTTCTAGTTGTATATACTACTATATGGTATCTAATCATGGTGAATATATGTATAAAAAGATCATATATAAAGTGAATATACAATAGATAATGCAAATAGTCAAGGAATACAAAGAACTACATGCATTTAAAAAATATATTTAAAAATGATAGTTGTCCTATTTTCCTTTATTAAGTCCATGGACTCATAAAAATGGTTAGAAATAGAGTGATTACCTATGAAATCCACGATGAGCCGGCCGTCGGAATAGCGACCGGCCGGGTGATGGAAGTAGGTCATGCCACTGGGAGGCCCAGCTTGTCCAAATGCAGCTGAAAGGCCTCCGGTGTCGGAGTTTGAGTCGCCAAAGTTGAATATGGCCGGGAAATTGCAATGATGCAATGATTTTGAATTAGTAGAACCTAATGAATATGCAATGGAACATTGTGACAGACACACAAAAAAAAGACAAAGCGTAATAAAAGGAGTTTGTATCAACTTGCTCATTGCCTTTATTATGTTCATCATATACTCAAATAATTCTAAGAGAAGAAGGAATAAGGAGGAACTGTACTAAGTAGTGAGAGAGAGAGGAGATAGAGGGACCAAGAGAGACATGATTGATATGTATATATATGTGGAGCGCTGTTAACATCATGTGTTGGAATATATGCAGAAAAGGGAACCACGCATGGCTCATGGATTAGAAACGGGAAATTGGGAATAGGAATGGGACCCCATAAAGTAAAATAGCAATAATAGATTGTATATCAATGAGAATTTAGTTAACATATATTTTAAAAACATACTAAGATTATCAATTGAATTTTTTTATAAAAAATATATAAAATTTAAGTTTTTAATATATTTATTATATATTTATTAAAGTAAAAAAACTAAAAAAATTTACTACTAATAATTTTAAAAATAGGATAGGCGTTAGCCAAATTATATTAATAAATAATAATATTATATTATTACTAGCTAATTTATAATATTTTATTAAAAAATATTCAAAAGTTAGTAAAATTTATTATTTTTTACCATTACTTTTAGTTATCATTCTTTGAGTCTAATAATTTAATAATATATTTTTAGTTTATTCTTTTAAATATTACTAGTTAATTGTTAAACAAAAATAATAAATTATGTTGGTCTTTTTTTAATATTTTTTATTTATTGCTTTAGTTATTTACTCTTTAATTATATACTAATTGAAAACTCTGAAGTAAAAAATTTATTAGGAATTTAATTATTAAGATACAACAACAATAATAAAGTCTTGTCCCACTAACTAATTTGGGTTGAGCAATTAGTCAACTCGCTCGTCCATTTAAACAAGTGTCAAGGGTTCGAATCTCATCTTATGTATGCAACAAAAAAGTCTTCCTAAATTTTCCTCTGCCTTCCTGACTGGGTCGTGCTCCTCGGTCTGATAGCAGTGCGATAGAATTTACCTTTAAGTTTTAAAGGTAAATTTTTGTCCCATATAAAACCAGATGCATTCCGCCATTTTGACCAACTTACTTTAATCCTATGATTTATATCATGTTCAATCTTTCTATTATTCTATACGATATACTCAAGATATTTAAAACTTTTAATTTTTCATAGTATGTTTGCTCCAATTTTCACTTCTGTATTAGGGTTTTATCTTCGGTGGCCGAACTTACATTCTATATGTTCCGTCTTGCTATGGCTTATGCACAGATCATACACTTCTAGAGCTTCTCTCTATAAATCCAACTTCTTATTTAGGTCTTCCCTTAACTCTCCCATAAGGACGATATTATCGGCAAAAAGCATGCACCATGGCACAGGCTCTTGGATATGCTTTGTTAGTACTTCTAAGGCTAATGTGAAAAGGTATAGACTTAAGAATGATCCCTAGTGTAATCATATACCAATAGAAAATTTCTCTGTCACACCACCTTGAGTCTTCACACTAGTTATAACTCTATCATACATGTCTTGAATTGCACAAATATGTTATCCTTACTCTCTTCCTTTCCAAAACCTTCCATAAGACCTCCATTAACACCCTATCATATGCTTTTTCCAAATCAATAAATACTATATGTAGATCCATTTTTATTACTACGATACCTCTCCATCATCCTTCTTAACAGGTTTATCGTTTCAATGGTGGATCTGCCTGCCATAAAAATAAATTGGTTCTCTATTACTTGTGTCTCTTGTCTTAGCGTCCGTTTTATCACCTTTTCCCATAACTTCATGGTATGGCTCATGAGTTTGATCTCTTTATAGTTTTCGTAACTTTGTATATCCCCTTTATTCTTGTAAATAGGTACTAAGGTACTCTTTCTCCTCTCATCTGACATCTTCTTTAACTTTAAAATCTCATTAAAAAACTTGGTTAACCAATTGATGCCTTTCTCTCCAAGGCCCTTCCAAACTTCAATCGATATATTATCGGAGTCCTACTGCCCTGTCATTTTTCATCCGCTTTAAAGCCTTTTTTACCTTAAAATCTCGAATCCTTCGATAGTAGTCGAAGTTTTGATCTTCTTCCCTCGTGCATAACTGACCAAGACTCGGAAGAGTCTTCTGTCTTTCATTAAATAACTCGTAGAAGTAGATTTTCCACTTTCATTGATCTTCTCCTCTTGAGTCAAAACCTCTACGTCTTTATTGTTGAACCTATGCACAATTACTCAAGAGGGGGGGTGAATTGAGTAATGCAACAACAATGAATCTTTTTGCGAAAATTAAAGACAATATACAAAAGTGTTATTGTACTAGTATTTTTCCAAGAGCTTAACTCAATTGCTAAGCATTTATAAGGAGCTTTTACTTTCCAATAGACACCAACTCAAATAAATTGATCAAGCTTTTCACCAATCGGACTTAAGCCACTCCTTAAGTACTTACGAAGCTACTTTTCGATCACAATTTATTTGCTCAATAGTAAAAGACAATAATATTGAAGAGATGAGTTTGGAGAGAAGCAAACGCTATTTAGAGTGGTTCGGCACAATCCTTGTCCTACGTCCACTTTCTTTCTCAATCGCAATTGAGAAGTTCCACTATTGCCAAGCTTCAAGGTGCTCGCGCAAAACCTTTTACAATCCGAGTCCTTAGTTTCTAACACCTCACGGTATATGATCACCACTCGTATACTAACCCACTCCACTTAGAGATACCTTCTCTAAGATTTGCCTTGAGTACTTAGTATCCTTCTTTGGTATCCTCACCGACTATAGTGTTTATAACTCTTGACTCAACCTTGGAGATCACACTCCAATTTACAAGGTGTACAAGAAAACAATTCTCAAAGAATTGTTGAGATGAAATGAGTGCTCTCTAGAAGAGTGTGTGATTACAAGTTTAGCACTATTGAACCAATTGATATTGCTCTCTCAAATTGTGTATTATATCACTTAAAAATGTGTAGAATGAAAGCATATGAACAAGATAGTTTTCTAAAATCAAAAACTTCTTAAATAAGGCTTCAATCCATCCATTTATAGATTCCCCAAACCTTAGAAACGTTGGGGAATTAATGGGATGGAGCATTTATGTCAAAACTAGCTGTTTTTTATGTTTTTGAATTATTTGCATCGATGCATAACACTTTGCATCGATGCAAATGTGCCTTTGATGCTGAAATTTGAATTTTCAGCTAGGTTGCATCGATGCAAACATCTTTGCATCGATGCAACAAGTCGTTGCATGCTTTGCATCGATGCAAGATGAGTGTGCATCGATGCAAACCTCAAAGAATGGCTTAAAATCACTTCAAAATGCTTAGGATTGATCTCAAACTTGTTGGAGTCAATTCCTATGCTTTTGTACTTTTGAAAACAAATTTTTTTAAACCTTTTGGCTAGCATCGAATTGCAAGATGTGTATCAAAACATTTTGTGAGTGTGTGTTGAGAGATTTAGCAATTGGTTCTTAACAAGAAGTTACCTAAGTCCTAAGACTCTATACTTGTCTTCAACTGTTGTGGACTTGAGTTTCTTGTTGTTGTTGTGTTTGCTTTCAACTCTTCATGCTTGTTCATTCAAGTTGTTTGTTGGTATGTTTTTTTATGTCGTTTGTTGGTTTGTCATTCATCAAAACCTATGAATACAAACTTCGCATACAAGCAACATGGTTTACAATTTCCCCCTTTTTGATAATGACAAACCAATTTTGAGGATATGTATTTATAAATGATTTTGAAAGCAACAATAATGCACTTTGTTTGATAGAAAGCTTTGGAGAAAATTTAAAAAATTTTGCAAGAGTTCCCCCTAAATATGTGCATTTGTTCCTTTAAAAGGACGTTTATCAAAGAAAACGATTTTGATATCAAAGTTTTTGCTTAGCGGAAGTCTTTTTGAAATCATTGTTTTGCAAACTTATTTCTTCTTTTCAAATCCTCAAAACTTCAAATCCTTTTTCAAAAGTTCAAAACTTCAAATATCCTCAAACTTTTCTTCCCCCTTTTGACATTATCAAAAAGAAGGGAGTTTAAAATGTGTCATAGAAGCATGCATAAAACAATGAATTTTTTTTTTTTTAAGTTAATTTGTCTATTAATCTCAAGGATGAGATATTCCCCCTTTCAAAAAGAATTTGATTTCCTCTTTTTATATATAATAAGCATGCATAATTCCCCCTAAAATATATCAAGACATCCATATTAACTTAAAATAGGGGTACCAAGCCTATTTTGAGTTATTCACCAAACAAGCATACAAGCATTAATCATTAAACAAAATTATGAAGGAAATATCAAAGTATTTAAACCATAATAGAAATCCTTAACTTACTAGGAGTTAGTTTAACAATTCATATAATCAAATAAGCATAAAGCAATAAAAAGTGACTTTGCTTAAGAATGGGGTTTTGTTGCTCAAAAATGCCAAATTCACGTGTTTTTGTGCAATTTGGTCGAGTTTGCATCGATGCAATAGGCTTTGCATCGATGCACATAGCACGTCGTGTGCTTTGCATCGATGCAAAGCTTGGTTGCATCGATGCAACATGCATCATTTGCCCAAAATCACCAAATTTTCATCCTTTGGTGGTTCTTTCTTCACACCTTTGAGTTCCATCATGTATATACTCACTTAAACCATTATAAACTTCAATTTGTTGATCCTCCATTGTTTATAATCTTCAAATTCTTCAATTTACCTCAAGATTAATCACTCATTCATCAACTCATAAACTTTTCCAACGCCGATTACTTTGCCGGTGTTGTTGTCTCCATAGATCACGTTTCCTCCGTTTGTAGGCTCTATTGCGGTGAACTTTGATTCATCGCCGGTCATGTGTTTGGAGCATCCACTATCAACATACCAATTTGTATCCTTAGCTCCAACAAGTACCTACAAAATAATTAAAATTTGGTTTTAGGTACCCAAGTGAATTTGGGTCCTTGATGGTTAGTATGAGCATAATGCCCATAAGATGCCCATCTCGTATCTTGACTACGAAAGTTTATATGTTTAATTCTAGTAAAGCATACGGGTGCTATATGACCTACTTTATTACAATAATGACATATGACATTTGGATTATGCATCCTATGCATGTTTCTAAATGGTTGCCTAGGTTGTTTCCTAAATGCAACATCTTTTGATCTATATACATTGTGATTATAATTTCTAAATGAAGCATGTTGAGGAGGATGTTTAAAGGCTTCATTCCTTTTAGGCATGCTTACCTTTTGGGCTTGCGGTTGCCTAATAGGAGTTTTAGCATTTTTAAATTTTCTTTTTTCAAAACCCAAACCTTCCTTATTATGAACATGCTTTTGGTTTTTCAACATTTTATCTAAGTTCTTTGAAGATTCATTGAACTTAGCTAAAGTGTTCTTAAGATTTGTAATTTCATTTTCATGCATTTTACAAGATTTGTATGGATCACTACTTGTGCTACACTTATCTTTTCCAAGATTGATATTCTCGTTTTTCAACATCTCATTTTGTTTTAAAAGTTCCATATTCTTTTTCTTTAGGAGAGAATAATCTTGGGTAAGTTTTGTGTACACCTCAAGTAAGGCATCATATTCATCTTGTAAATTAAAAGAAGTGGGGTTGTCATCACTAACCTTTTCTTCGCTTGCCATTAAGCAAAGATTTGCAACCTCGTTGTCATCGGAGTCGGATTCATCCTCGTTCTCCCATGATATGTATGCTTTCTCCTTCTTCTTAAATTTCTTGTTTTTGTCCTCCTTTTGAAGTTTTGGACAATTGGGTTTGATGTGTCCAACTTCTCCACACTCATAGCATTTTGGTACCTTTGTTTTGCTCTTGAAGTTTTTCTTCATTGCAAACTTATTGAATCTTTTTAATAAGAGTACAAATTCTTCATCTCCTTCTTCTTCATTATCATCACTCTCTTCTTGCAGTGATGTTGTTTTAAGGGCGAGACTTTTCTTCTTGCTTTCTTCACCTTTTTGTCTATTTAGCATAGTCATTTCATAGGTGAGAAGATTTCCTCGCAGTTGATCAAATGTAAGTTGATCATAGAGCCTTCCTTCCACAATGGCGTTCACTTTGGAGTTCCATTTTGGCGTAAGGCTTGTAAGCACCTTGGTCACAATTTGTTTATCATTGTATTTTGTGCCAAGCATGCTTAGATTGTTGAAGATCTTAGAGAGTCTTTCAAGAGCTTCTTCAATGCTCTCTTCATCTTTCATTTTAAAATTTTCCCATTCATGAACCAACATAAATACCTTTGATTCTTTAACGTGGTCGGTTCCTTCGTAAGTGATTTGGAGTTTATCCCAAATTTCTTTAGCGGTTTCACATGTAGAGATCTTCATATAATCATGCTCGTTTAGTGCACAATGAATGAAGTTGATGGCTTTATCATTCATTGCCACTTTCTTCCAATCATCGTCACTATATTCATCTTCTCCTTTCGGTACTTGCTTTAAGACGGAGACTCCTTCTTCTTTAGCGCTTGTTGTCTTTGTTGGAATGTGATTTCCATTCTCAATTACTTTCCAAATTCTCACATCTTGAGAACGGATCCAAATTCTCATCTTATTTTTCCAATAAGAGTAATTTGTTCCGCTAAAAAGAGGAGGTCTAGCGGTTGAGTTACCTTCGCTAGTGTTGTTGTTGTTAAAGCCTGTGCTTGCCATGATCTTTTCCCTTAAACGGTTAAGTCTTTCAAAGGGTTAAGCTCTGATGCCACTTGTTGAACCTATGCACAATTACTCAAGAGGGGGGGTGAATTGAGTAATGCAACAACAATGAATCTTTTTGCGAAAATTAAAGACAATATACAAAAGTGTTATTGTACTAGTATTTTTCCAAGAGCTTAACTCAATTGCTAAGCATTTATAAGGAGCTTTTACTTTCCAATAGACACCAACTCAAATAAATTGATCAAGCTTTTCACCAATCGGACTTAAGCCACTCCTTAAGTACTTACGAAGCTACTTTTCGATCACAATTTATTTGCTCAATAGTAAAAGACAATAATATTGAAGAGATGAGTTTGGAGAGAAGCAAACGCTATTTAGAGTGGTTCGGCACAATCCTTGTCCTACGTCCACTTTCTTTCTCAATCGCAATTGAGAAGTTCCACTATTGCCAAGCTTCAAGGTGCTCGCGCAAAACCTTTTACAATCCGAGTCCTTAGTTTCTAACACCTCACGGTATATGATCACCACTCGTATACTAACCCACTCCACTTAGAGATACCTTCTCTAAGATTTGCCTTGAGTACTTAGTATCCTTCTTTGGTATCCTCACCGACTATAGTGTTTATAACTCTTGACTCAACCTTGGAGATCACACTCCAATTTACAAGGTGTACAAGAAAACAATTCTCAAAGAATTGTTGAGATGAAATGAGTGCTCTCTAGAAGAGTGTGTGATTACAAGTTTAGCACTATTGAACCAATTGATATTGCTCTCTCAAATTGTGTATTATATCACTTAAAAATGTGTAGAATGAAAGCATATGAACAAGATAGTTTTCTAAAATCAAAAACTTCTTAAATAAGGCTTCAATCCATCCATTTATAGATTCCCCAAACCTTAGAAACGTTGGGGAATTAATGGGATGGAGCATTTATGTCAAAACTAGCCGTTTTTTATGTTTTTGAATTATTTGCATCGATGCATAACACTTTGCATCGATGCAAATGTGCCTTTGATGCTGAAATTTGAATTTTCAGCTAGGTTGCATCGATGCAAACATCTTTGCATCGATGCAACAAGTCGTTGCATGCTTTGCATCGATGCAAGATGAGTGTGCATCGATGCAAACCTCAAAGAATGGCTTAAAATCACTTCAAAATGCTTAGGATTGATCTCAAACTTGTTGGAGTCAATTCCTATGCTTTTGTACTTTTGAAAACAAGTTTTTTTAAACCTTTTGGCTAGCATCGAATTGCAAGATGTGTATCAAAACATTTTGTGAGTGTGTGTTGAGAGATTTAGCAATTGGTTCTTAACAAGAAGTTACCTAAGTCCTAAGACTCTATACTTGTCTTCAACTGTTGTGGACTTGAGTTTCTTGTTGTTGTTGTGTTTGCTTTCAACTCTTCATGCTTGTTCATTCAAGTTGTTTGTTGGTATGTTTTTTTATGTCGTTTGTTGGTTTGTCATTCATCAAAACCTATGAATACAAACTTCGCATACAAGCAACATGGTTTACATTTATCTTTTATGCACTTAACCTTATCAAAGTCTCTCGTTCTTCTTTCACGGCTCTTTGCGATTTTATATATACTTTTTTCTCTTTCCTTCGTGCCAAAAGACTGGTAGAGACCCTCATATGCTCTTTTCTTGCTTCACTTACAGCCACTTTTGTCTCTTTCTTAGCTGCTTTATATTTTCCCCAATTATCTGCATTGCGACACAAAGACCACTCATTAAAGCACTCATTTTTTGCCTTTGTTTTTTCTTGTACACTCGTATTCCACCACCAGGACTTTTTGTCTCTTGGTCATATCCCTCTAGATTCACCAAAACTTTCTTTTGCTGTTCTTCTAATAACTTTTACCATTTCCTCCACATCTCTTCCGCGCTTCCATCCCCATCCCACTTTGCCTCTTTTTCTACTTGTCTTAGGAAGCTTCTTTATTCCTTACCTTTCATCCGCCATCACCTCGTCCTTGTGTTCTTCATATAATGTCTTTCCCTCAACTTTTACTCAATGCAAAAATCTATGACGAATATCCTATGTTGTGTTGTTAAACTCTCTCCCGAAATAATTTTAGAATTAATACAAAATTTTTGGTCGACTCTACTCAATAAGAAGTCAATTTGAGAGCTTGTCATGCCACTCCTATAGATTATAAGATGTTCATCTCTCTTTTTAAAACATGTATTTGCGATGAGAAGATTAAAGGTTGAGGAAAAGTCCAAAATAGTTTTATCCTCGGTATTGACCACCCCAAAACCATGGCTTCCGTGAATACTTCAATATCCAATCACTTTTCTTCCAACATGGCTATTTAAATCTCCTAAGAAAATCTTATCTCCCGAATGTCTTGGTCCAAACTCTCTATATCCTCCCAAAATCTTATCTTGTGTTGCTCGTCCGAACTCACTTGTTGTACATAGGAGCTAATCATATGAAAAGTACCTCCTTCTACCACAAGTTTGTTAGAGATGGTCCAATCTCCTACCCTCTTGACATCCACTATGTCCTTCTTCCACTACTTATCCACGATAATACATACCCCATTCCTATTCTTCACATTTCCTGTATACCAAAGTTTGAAGCCGAAAGTATCCAACTCCTTAGCCTTTGCACTAACCCATTTTGTTTCTTGTAGTCACATGATGTTAATCTTCCTCCTTGTCATGGTATCCACCACCTCCATGGATTTTTCTGTTAGTGTGTCTATATTCCATGTCCTAAATTTCAACTTTCTGTTATTTCGACCTTTATCTATACATTTTTTTTGTGAACTAACTTATTTACCTTCGTCCGTTCACGAAAATACGGAAACCCTTGCTTATTTAACACTACACCTGGGCACTGATTTAGCGATTCTTGCTCATTTGACACTGTACACGAGTCATACAACGCGTTGTTTTCGGGCAACGACCTAGCTTCAACGCAATAACGTCTTTGATCCATGTCATGAAAATTCGACTAAGTTTTTATGTTGGCTGTCAAAGGCCTAACACAACCCTTCTCCTTTATCCGGATTTGAGATCGACTATATACCATAGGTATAGCATAGGCGGAGTTAATTTAATTACTAAGATAACCTTATTTAATATTTTATTTATAATGTAAATATTTAATTATTTATAATATTTGATGGAAGGTATGTAAAGTGAAAATTGTTTAATAAATACCATATTAAAAGTGTAGAATAAACATAAACATTGAATTAAAATTTTCTTAAAATCTTATAAAAACAATATATGAAGATGGAAATGAGATCTCATCTAAGAAAATTACGAAGATGGAATATGTCTAACTACCATTTACTCACTTTTGGTTAATTTGTTCATTTCTTTGATTATGAATCTATGATCATGATGTTTTAATCTTATCGTTTTATTAATCATGTTTTTTCTTTAGCTACTAAGTCATGAATGGATAAGCAGCACATGATGATTCAGAAACTTGTGTACATCTCAAGAGACGTATATATATTATAGATAACATCATAATTATAGGGGGAAAATATCATACTTATGGAATTGATATTCTACCTGATAAGATCGGAACTGGAGGCGTTTATAGGGGAAAAATTTTAGGAAACAGCTGATATGAATTAACTCCTTAAATAATTGGAATCTTATAATTTAAGGAATATATTAGGATGAAATATATCTAATTATTTATTCTACTTTATTTTCTTTCATTATGAATTCGATGTTCTAACTTTCGTAAACACTTTGACATAAGTCATAAAGTTCCAATTAAATCATGATGGATAAGCAGCATACTCATATCTTAGCAGTTAGCTTTCGTCTGCAATATGTGGTTTGTGTATTTTTTAAATGCATATCAATTATTTCGCAAATTATACTACTTAATAATAATTTTGCAATCTCGTGTATCTTAATGGGTCATACACATGTAAATTTATGCGTATAATGATAATGACTAATTCAAACTTTCTTTAAATAGTGATTAAATGTCATGAATGTGTTACAAACAGGTCATAATGAGACATTTTCAAAGGCACTCGTATCATTACTAAATAAGTAATAATAATTGTCTTAACTATCATCCATGTAAAGAAAATTTAATTGTTCAGCCACAAACGACTAAAATAAATAAAGAACTATCCAGTTGGAAAATTTAATACATTAGAAAAACCAATGTAGTTGAACACGTAATCAAACAAATTGATTTTTTTAAATATGATTTCTTCCAAGACGGTTATTTAGAACCAGAGGAGTACTTTGAAGATGTAACAATATAAATTCAATCCGATTGTCCTAACCAAGCTTACAATTCTACATAGAATGGGTATGAGCATCACAACGGAATGATGCTCTTAAAACACAAAATTACAATTACAATTACAACTAAAATTACAAAGTCAAACACCCTCAAAAGTCTCAAACTAAAGTACTAAACCCACTTTGATGTCACGTTCAATACCTGCCAGAACATTAAACATCAAGAACTATAATTACAATGCCATCAATTACAAAAAATACAGATGCATTGCCCGTGTATAGCTGGGACTATGAATATTGCAAGGCCTTCCTTTCCGTGGGAAGTAATCAAACAATTGAACAATCATTCGAATCTGAAAATAAGAAGCATTTAAAATCTCCCACAATTAACTATGCTTCTCTATCCATCAAATTCTATAAGATTGACGCTATATTCTACAGCCAAATCTTATGCAAAAGGATTTCCCCCAAAAGATGCAACCGGTTCCTGCGTCTGGATATTCCTGCAAATTTGCAGTTCAGTCAATGAACAAAAATGTGATTACTCAATCCTCGAAAATACACATGTAGATTAATTTCCTCTCCCAATCTACCTTCATGCTGCAACCTACCTCCCATGTAATATGGTAGCTTTTTGTATTATCAATCAGTTTTGGTTAAAAAAAATATAAATTGTTTAGCGAAAATCACTCAGGGCAGATTACTTGATTTACAGCATTGCAATAGCCTAGTCTTCCAACTTTATATCACATGCACATTTATCTACTAAAGCTGGATCCTAATGGACCACACCCAATCTTTTCTTTAGTGCCATGCAACAAATAATGCCTCTTCACAACCACTAGTAGACCTTGTTTTCTTTCCCTTTCGGGGTTAGTGAGGAATCTATCTTGTGGCCAATACCCTGTAATTATTATTATTATTTTTTAAATATTCAAGGATATCCATAAAGGATGAACCATTTAAGAAAAGACCACTAAATAAAGGTTTTCCTCTACAGATACAATTTACTAGCCTAAGTTACATAGCTTATGTTATATAGCCGGTCCCAAGCTCAGATAAAGGAGGAGGATTGCACTAGGCCCTCGACAATCAGTATAAAAACTTAGTCGAATCTGCATGACATGGACAAAAGACAATAGCATTTACTAGCCTCAATTTCAGTATCTTAGACTCAGTATTTGACTGATTTGGTATGGAAGGTGCTATCAGAAATTCATAAATACTCTTCCAACGGTGACAATAACTAAAGTTCAAGATGCCAATAGATTTTACATCTTAGCACAAAGAATAAAGCATGAGGCATATACACATTCATCTATGACAAAGAATCTCAAGCAAAATATTCAAGGCAGGGAAAAGGAAGCCGGGAATATTTGCCGACTTACGATATTTGAGAACTTGGTGGTTGAGCAGCCAAGAATGTCAAACCACCACCTGCATAATTGAACCAAAATCAGTAATTCAGTATACAATGATTGGGAAAAAATAAAGTAAATTAAAATTCATGATATACATTTAGAATGTGTTAAAACTCTTCCAACAGATGTTTGAATGGTATTATTCTCTAGTTAGAGAATAGATCATTCTAACAGTAACAGAGATAGAAACCTCAGCATGACTAGTCTTGGAAGACTACCTTGTCCAGCAGAGGAGATGTAGGAGTTAACTGAATTTTGAGGAAGCCATGGTTCGGCAATACCGCTATGGAAAGTAGGTTGTAACTGTGCATCGGGCAGAGCAGCTTGCAATGAGCTAAGATCAAGAAACTGCAAGTGACATGGCAAACATTATAGGTTACAGCAAACTGGAAACAAGTTTACAATTTCTGTCTCCTATCCCTTAAATAACATTGTCAAATTTGTATCTTTTAATTATGCAGCAACGAAGTGTTACTACTCAGTTCTAAATTGACATAAGTATTAAGTATAAATGAATGTACTGAATTATATATCATGCAATCAAGTGAAAAAGCAAAATAAAAGCATTAAACATTGATCATACATGTTCTTATCCCACTGGAAAGAGGTAAAAGAAGAATGGTCATAACACACACAAATTATATATGATTCACACATTTGCACAAAAATCCAGAATTCGAATCATATCAGCTGACCAACTTCTATAGGCAGACTAAAACAACAGATGTAAATACAGAAGAAGCTCAATACCAGCAACCTGAGATTGAGGTGAAATTAATTATATTTACAAAGCAGAAGATAAATGCTTAATCAAACTAAGAAACTAGTGCCAAAGTGTGATACCAAATGAAAAGAGTGTCCAACAAAAAAAGCAGAAATACCAAGTGTTACTAAAACTGGTTTATTGAGTGTGATATGCACCAAGATATACACATCATCAGCCATCCCTATTCACATTACATGACATACCATATTACTGTGCTCTACATCTGATACATCAGCATCATCAAGAAAATCAAATGGATTAGTTGATTTATGACTGTTTCCATTAGGTTGACTCTCTCCCTGAAAGGAATAACAAAACGATAAGCTAAAGCAAACTGAAATAGACGAAATATGAAGTAATCCCAGAGCACAAACCATAGGGGGAATTGCAGAGGGAGGATAAGCTGAGCCACCACTAAAATTTGATGAGATTTCATGATCATCAAACCCGCCAATAGGGGCAATGCCTTGCATCCCACCTTCATTGCACCCCTGGTTATACATATAATTTTAAGGAGAAAAGACATTCAGAATTTCTTTAATTTTTAACACAGTAAATCTACTATTATGGTAAAACACCATATGGAGACCAACCTCAGAAGCTCTTAAATCTAAACATTGATCATCAGTTGATGGAAGATTTTGCAGTTGTAATCCCTGATTAAGGCCATCTGCAGAAGCCGGGGTAACAGAATCTTCAAATGCACTCCAAGGCTGTTCAGACTCAACATGTGAAATCTTATTTTAAGTTTTGGTTTATTGCAGTGTCTGCAATTTCGTAATTTATCAAGGAGTATAGCACAATGATATAAAATCAGCTATGCACCAAACATCCTAGTACTTACTTGAGTGCTTGTTGCTGTCACAGAAACTTGTTCTTCTCCATTCCATGCACCATCATGCCATACATTAGATGTAACTGAAGAAGGAACACTAACACCAGAAGTTTCAAATGAAGGCCATTGCATATTTCCATTCAAGTTCAAGAATGGATCAAATCTGTCCTGCAATGTGTCAGCAGCTGATGGCAGTACTGCTGGAGTTTCAACTTTTGCAGTAGATGCTGTGTACTGAGGCATATCAAATGTTGCCCAACCTTCATTTTTAGGGGCAGATAACTCCAATGACTTTTCATCTGAGGTTGCAGTTGATGGCTGCTGAGAAAGGTTTGCAAAAAAGTCAACTGATGAAGGTTGGGAAGTTTGTGTTGGTTGACTCTCATTGGAATATGGAACTGCAGACAAAACAGCTGATTGAAACAGATCCACTGATGTAGACTGAGAGGGTGCTCCTGGCAACTGAAAAAGATCAATGGATGGTTCTGCTGCAACAGGTGTGTTGGAAATATCAGAGCTAGTAGAACCTGCTGGACCAGGTGGTTGGGGAACACAAGAAACTTTAGTCTGTAGCGGTTCAAAAGCTTGGACAGGTTCAGAGAAAAAATCAACTAAACCACCAGAATTGTGAGATCTAAAAGATGACAGGTTGCTGTCCATTGATCCCAGTGAAGCAGTCCTCTGAGGGAAAGGCACAAATTAATGTCGTCAGTGTTAGAGAAAGATATAATCAGCAAGCTGTTGAAAAAGGATCACATGGACCATGAACTTAGATAAAAAGGGATCACACAAACATTAATACATTACACAAACTCACTTGATCCTTCACCAACTTAAAAATAAAATGCACCTACTTTTCAATATATCCTTATTTATGATATTCAGATTAACAAGACAGGTCTAATCAACAAGAAATCAAGAAGACACCACAGAGGGAAATAAGCAGACACATTGTCTGACGTGCCTAGAGCAGAATAAAATACCATGTCAGCTAAAGCTTAATCCCAAATATCCAGCCACCGGTGTTATGGGTAAATTGAAATTCGTGGTTCGTTAATTGATTAGTGAACGGAAATGAACGAAGAAAGATGAAATCTAGCTGATAATAATCTATTTATCTGAATCAATATTTTCTACTATGAAGTACATTAGACATCTAGCACCTTTTTCATTTACAAGGTACCAAAAGAAGTGAAAATGTGAATAGAATATGAAATAAACTACTGGGGCTTAAACTAGGATATTGAAAGTGAACACACATCTTTGAATGCATCCATCATAGAAGTAAAAATAAGAGAAACAAACCTGCGGAAGCCGAATTCCTTCCATATCTCTCTTAGCATTAGTTTCCAGAGATGTATTCCTTGCAAAAGCCCAGACATCTTCACTTGAATGGTGACCTGAATGCCGATAGGGTGGACTATGAAATCCAATATCCTTATGAAAGTTGGGAGACTGAACCTCAGATTTGAATTGCTCACCCCCACTGGACACAGAAAAGTCAGAAATTCTCGGACCAGATCCCTCATTGGCAAATCTATCCTCATAGGCATGATCACTGAAGCGTCCAGGACTATAGATAATACTACTCATCTTTCCTTCATAGCGAACTTTATCTGAACCAGGCTTCCTGGTCAATGCAGCTGCTTGTTTCCCATACCGTCGATCTTCATATTGGTAATCATATGGAGGGCTTTGTGAATAGGAGTGATAAGAACTAGCACGCCGTGTATCATCTTCATTGATTCTAGGGTTCTACATTCAGTGACAAATATAACATGTTTTGCGTAAACTGACATTAAGAAACAAATTCATGTTATAAGGGCATGAGAGCAAGTAACTAGACCGGACCCTGCGTTAACACGAGATGCTTATGCACCGGGCTGTCCTTTTTGTTTTATAAGCAAAACACACAAAGCAAAACCATATGGCTCCATTATTAATTTCTTTTTATATTTTTTCTCTCATGCAATGTTAAGAATTGAATTAAAAATAAGATAAAAATAAAAGCACCCTTCGATATTTATCAGGAAAAAAGAATGCCTTGTAGTTAACATACCAATCAAACATATTCTACACGATTAAATATCACCAAAAAACTTGGCAACTTTGTTTCGAGGGGGGAAAAACAAAGAAACTATAGTTAAAATAAGACTCAAGCAAAAATAAGCTTAAAGAAAATGGCTGTGCATAGACAAATAAATATGCAAGAATAGATTGCCTGCATATCTCTTGGAGGCTTGTCAGAAGATTTGGTTGCAGCATATCTTCGATCGACGTATACGTGCCTTATAAACTCCCTTATTTTATCGACATTGCTTCAAAAGAAAAACATGACTGTCACATAATGAGCTTCCCATATTCAGAATCATATATGTAAATATATCATTTTAATTTGGCAGCCTTAGTAGAAAGCAAAAACATATTAAACCTGCTATCTGGCAGCCGTTGCCTCTGGAAGTCCCAATTTTTCAAATATATTTCCCGTGCACGCTGAAATGATATAGCTATGAATAAATCTCACTTTGAGAAGACAATAAATGTAGCTCCAAATGTCAAAAGAAGATAATGCACACTATACCTGGTTACCCGCATTCTGAAGAGAATCAACTTCCTGTGATGTGAACTTTGCCATAGATACAGACTTCACACGATGGGTAAACTCACGACTGCATGGCACAAAGACAAACAGTTAAGAACCATGCACCATAACCAATTATAACCACCAATTCAGCTCCAAGAGAATTTCATGATTAAAAAGAATCCATACCAAGTATGATTGAATGAATATACATAATTTATTACCATTAAGCTATAGGTTATTGGTGGGTATAATTGTTCAATAAAAAGCAGTAGCCCACCACCCACCCAAAAGAAAGTAATTAATATTACTTGGAATCTCTTATCTCCTACTGAAATGCCATGCACAATTAAAGATTCTGGATTTGACTAAATGTTTAACTTGCACCAAGAGAAAACAAAGCATAATATATTCACAACAATGAAAAGGAACTCACTGGATTCCACTGCAAGTCATGCAAACGAAGGTCCAAAAGTTGGTACAAACATATTGCGGGCCCTGCACAAATGGTTGTTAAAGTACAAGTAAGGTAAATTTAAAGTCGAAATTAATCTTGTAATATGAAAGATAAAGCTTTCATGAGCACTTCTGTTCATAGATCGTCTAGAATCCACAGAAATTGGGAAATAAAATTACTTAACCCTTCATGGATGCAAAGAAAGGGGGAAATTACAGGCTCAAATTCAGGGGATGGAAAAAATCAATCAACTTCACTGACTTCAGCAAATCACATCTTCAGCAAAATTAGTAGTTGTGATGCTAATTTCATCTAAATATAAAGGAAATCTAAGAAAACTGCAAAACTTCAAGGTTCAATTGAACTTCCCAGCACTTCAATTCCAACCAATCACGCTTCTAAAAGTTTCAAAACTTCGAATTAATCACACAGCATAGAACAGGGAAACACGCAACAAAAAAATAAAAATAAAAATTAAACAACATTTCGCTAATTCCAAACATAGGCAAGTAATAATAATAATAATAATAATAATAATAATAATAATAATAATAATAATAATAATAATAATAATAATAATAATAATAATCACCAGACTGTTACAGTTGATGCATTTTCGATTGGGCGGAAGCTTCATAAGACCTCTGATGATTTTCTCGTTCCTCTCTTCTTCCTTTCTTGTCGCCATTTCACGAAAAAATCACAGCTAAAGAACGCGAGAAACCCTAGAAGTAACTGCAACCGAAGAAATTTTATTTTGCACTCCGGAAATATATAAAAAAAGATGCAGCCTTTTTCAGGTACAGTGTTCTCTGAAGTTAAAGAGAAATCAGCGAAGTGAAAACGACGACGTTGCGTCGAAGATTTGAGTGTTCGATCTGAAACTGTAGAGTTTCCGGAAGAAGATGAAGTTAGTGCGTAGTTATTGTGAAATTTAAGAGAAGAAACGCTTTGTGATTTTGGGTTCACACAAGAACAACTGAACAATAGTGGCCAATAAAAGAAAAAGAAAATGCATTTTCGTTTTACCGATTTAAAAAATAAAATAAAATTATTTAACTCTTATGGCCACCATGTTGACTAGTTTCTACTGTGTGCTCCCGAAAATAGAGTCACTGGTGTTTTGGTGGGACCACTTTTGAGTGTAACGGGAAGTGCCAACGTTTATGTCCACTTCTTTTTTCTTTTCTTTTTTTTAAATAATAATAATTGCAACCTTTTTTGTTTGTGTTTTTTTTATCATTATTATTGTGATAATAATTATTAAGCGTTGGCACATCTAACCGGCAAAAAGAAAGTTTTAATAATTTCGAAAAAGGTAAAATACCGAAATTTTAAATAAAAGACAAAATACTGTTTAATCATTTTTTTGCATTTACTCTTAAGTTTATAACCAAAATTAAATATTATGTATTTTGTTTTTTAATAACTAAAAAATATAAATATTTAATTTTATTTAAAGACTTGCGTGTTTCTGCAAAAAGTATCAGTAAACTATTTTGTTTTTTACTTAAATTTGTAAATATGTGGTGGTGTTTTAATTATTTGAAGAAATACCAAGCAAAATGTCTAAAATAACTTATATAACAATTATTTTAAAATAAGCAGCGCCTCGTTTTATTAGAATAAAAGTTAGCTAAAGATTTAAAAACATGTATTATATAAACTACTATATATATATATATATATATATATATATATATATATATATATATATATATAGGTAACAGGTTCTTCATAAATATTTGTTAACTAAATAAAATTTAAAATATAAGGACAACATTTGTTTACAGTTGGAGGAGGAGTAATATAACAATTTTAAATTCAAATGCTGCTGACGAGTTAGGAGGCAAAGGAGCTCCCACATTGAGAATATCAATTAGTGTAAGTTTGTTTTAGGAGTAAATAGTCAAATTAGTTCTCAAAAGATAGCCCAATTTTTAAATTGGTTTTTGAAAGAATAAATTAATCAAAAATATTCTCGAAAAATTTAAAATTGGTAACTTTAATCCTTCCGTCAATTATTTGAGTAATGACGTGAACATCTATTTATCTGGCCGTTAGTGTAACACCTCAGTCAAACCTTAAACGGCGTCATTTTCGTTGCTCGTCCTTACAACGCTTCAGTTTCTATCCCTATTCCGTTACATCTCTCTAGTTACATCCTTCTTCTGAAAACAAAAAACTTCTGTAATCCCTTCGTCTTCGGTTCTCACCTCCACGAAGACGAAGCATTGAACGATGACTATCAGGCTAGATCGACGACAATATTGTGTTGGAGTTGCAGGTGACCGATTTACGACAACCTTGGTCAACTGAAAAGGGCACTCCATCGCCTTGCGTGAGAGGTAGGTTACCTTTCTTTTGTTATTTTCTAAGATTGGTTGTGGTTTTATCTCCTGATGAATGTGCTTGTATGATCGTTGGAAATCCATTGTTACTGTTTGCAATGTTAAGGTTTAGGAGAATATGTTCAGGCTTAGGGCTTTGGTGGTGATCCATGAATGACTCTATTTTTCGAGTTTTGAGAATAATGTTTGTGCTCTGTATAGCTGCATGTGTGTGCTTTATTTTCATTTTGTCGAGAGATTTTATGTCTGTCTAGATGCTTGTAAGAAGGGTTTCAAGACAGGGTGTAGGCCATTAATAGGGTTAGATGGAACATTCCCGAAAATCTTACATGGAGGAAAGCTTCTCACTGCATGTGGACAAGATGCAAACAATCACATTTTTGTGATTGCATAGGCTATTGTGGATGTGGAGAATAAAGACAATTAGAAATGGTTTCTGGAGCTGCTTCTCTCAAACCTGGGAGACTACGAAGCAAAGAACTTGTGTTTCATCTCAGATATGCAAAAAGTGAGGACCAATTTGACTCGCGATTTAATTTTTAAGGACCTTTCTGATTTAATGATGATTCTTTTAAGGACTAAATGACTATAAATCTTTTCGGGTTTGACTGTTTGTGCAAGGGTTAATACCTGCTGTGAAAGAACTCCTACCATCAGTTCCGCACAGATTTTGTGTTTGACATTTGTGGAGGAACTTCTCTAAACAGTGGGGCAGCATCAAGTTTAAAGACTTGGTCTGGGAGTGTGCAACATCAAGAACTCCAGTTGAGTTCGAAAGGAATATGACTAGAATCAAGAGGATTAAGCAACAAGCTTGAAAATATTTAGCCAAGTGGCCGAAGGAAGCCTGGACAAAAGCCCATTTCAGTGAAGGGCCAAAGGTAGACAGCATATGCAACAACGCTTGTGAATCCTTCAATGCAAAGACCAAGCATGAAAGAGGAAAGTCTATTCTGAGCCTGGCAGAGGAGGTGCAAAGAATGGTTATGAAAAGCATGACTGACAACAGAATGAAGCTAATGAATTATCAAGGAATACTTACTCCAGTTCAGCAAAGTAGGCTAGAATCTCTTATTAAGTTATCCAGAAACTGGGCTCCCCACTGGTCGGGTGATGCCAAAGAGGTCTTGTACGAAGTTCAAGGATGGCCAACTAATATGGTGGTAGATTTGGGTAACCATGCATGCTCCTGCAGGTTTTGGCAGTTGACATGTTCAACTCCTAACTCATTTCAAGTTTTAGATACATACCATATTTCGTACTTCACTGAATGAAATTTGTTTTTGTGAAATTTATAGGAATGCCTTGTATGCATGCAATATCGGCCATTCAAGAAAAAAATGATAAGAGGCCTGAGGAGTATTGCCACGAATGGTTGACTATGGAGGCGTACAGAAGAACGTATCAATTCAATATGAATCCTGTCAAGGGACAAGAGCTATGGGAGAAAACTGGTTCTCCTGCATCTGTTCCACCTCCAATAAAACCTAAACCAGGAAGACCAATAACAAAGAGAAGGAAGGACAAGGCTGAAGGACCCATTGGCACGAAGACAAAAATGAAAAGGAAGTATACTCCAATTCGGTGCATGTACTGTAGAGAGGTGGGCCACAACAAGAGAACTTGCAGCAAGAAAAAGCAAGATGATGCTCAAGAGAAGGCAAGGCTAATGTAATTGCAGCTTGCAGTTGTGCCACCACCACAAGCTGCACCTGGTCCGAAAGTAGAAAACGTAGCTGACACTCAGCCCATTCAGACACTCCCTACAGTAGCACTAGCTGCTCCAAATGAACAGACTGAAATTCCTGTTAGTCAGGATGCTCAGCTTCCACTGACACAACAATCACAGACCTCAACCAATGTTACTCAGGCTATCTTGTATTCAGTTTTAAATTGAACATTAGTAACTTGCATCTGCTGAATATCACCATTTGTAGTTCATTAACAATCTGTTTTCGTTTGAGACAATGATGATAACTGTTTGATGCAGACTAGAGGTAAAAAAAGGTCTCCAAAACTCCATGTCACCAGGGCCAGGACAAAGGAAAATGCCTCTCCAAAGCCTATTGCTCTAAGACCAATTGTTGTATCTGCTGAAATGATCAAGGGTAGCAGCTCCGCAACAGCCAAGAAGCTTGCTAGCTTTATGACATTTGTTCCAACTCCGGGATTCAAAACTCTCAGAAAAAAAAGACATGGAATGAGTTGAAGACTTGAAGACATGAAATATAGGGCAATTAGTATCTGTTATTTTGTCATGGCCAAAATTTGCCATTTGTAAACAATGTGGTAGTTGTGGTATATTAGATAGCCCTGTTTTTTGTACAGCCCTTTGTGGTATATTGGTATTTGACTATCAGCTTCTACTTTTGTGTTATTATCATGTTAAAACAATGTTGTTATTTGAATCTGAGACAATGAAAACTGGTACACCATTGGTGATGTTATGCTATTCCTAATTCACTTAATTTTAATTCTGTTTCTTCTGATTTGCTTAAATTATGTTATGATCAACAAAAATGGTGCAAGTAGAGAACCTTTTTAATAGTAAAAAAACATGAACATGGCATATCAACAAGTTAACTCTTAAGTTTGTTCATATTAAAATAACAGCAAACTATGAAGGTTCACAACATCCACATTTTCACAATAACTGCTTCACTTGCCACTAAAGAACATAAACATAATCATAAAAACCACAATCACAACTATTAATCCAAAATACAGTTGCATCATAAGTGCTCTAATTTCAGCTTCTAAGCTCATCATTCTCCATGATAGGTTATGGTTCAAGACAACAACATCACTCTCTATTTCTGCATCAGTTTTAACATCTCCCTTTGCACCGTCTAATCCTTCATACTCATCATCCTCAGCCAACTAAAGTCATGGTTCTAAAAACTGAACCGGACTGGCCGGTTCAATCGAAATAACCGGGAACCGATCACTTAGCCGGTTCGAGTAACGTAAAAAATCGACTGGTAAAAAATCGATAGAAAAATCGGTCAAACCGGCAGTTAACCGATGAACCGGAAGAACCGTCCGGTTTTTTAGCGATTTTTGCTTTGAAAACTAATATGCTAAACGACGTCGTTTTGGCTTATAAAAAAAAAGAGAAAACGCGTAAATGGAAGGAAGCCCTAATAGCAATCAGTTTCCACTTTCCACTCTCTAGAGCTCGAAATCACCAGCACCCAGCCACCCACAGCCATCAGTGAAGCCCACCGCCATCGCCATCGCCACCGCATCCAGCAGCCAGCCATCCACAGCAGCGACGACGTTGGCCACCGCAACCACCACCGCGTCCTGCTTCTCGCCGAGCCCGCCTCCTCTGTCGTCCTCACCGAGCGTCGCCTTCTAAGGTTCTGTGTTTGATTTTGTTTGCGATTTTGCCTTCATCAGTGAATTTGTTTTTGATTGCTTCATGATTTTTGTTTGCTGCTTCATGAATTTGATTTTCTTTGATTTTTTTGATTTATTTGCTGAGGTTATTTGTTCATCAGTGAATTGGGTTTTGATTGCTTCATGATTTTTGTTTGCTGCTTCTGATTTTTGTTTGCTGCTTCATGAATTTGATTTTCTTTGAATGTTTTTGATTTATTTGCTGAGGTTATTTGTTCATCAGTAAATTGGGTTATTTGATGCTATAAATATCACATAAATGCTAATTCTATATGATTCACAATTATATTATAATTATTGATAATTTTAGGATTAATGAGTTGTGCACTTGTGCTCTCGAATTTATTGAAATAGGTTGAACATACAAAATGAATGAGGGGTTCTGTAATGAGTTGCAGGTATTGGTGGCTCTTCAAGCGGCGCTGACCGTTATTGGTAACTTCACAATGTGCATTGCTGCTTACAGGATATACAAATCATCCAGCGAAGGCTCCAAGAAATTTTGAATGAAAAAGTATGTGTATATATACTTTGAATGGATGTCCTACTCTTCTCTTGTGTTGATTCTGATTGCTAAACTATATCTTCCATGAACATGCTGATCATTTACCAAAATATGTTGTTAGACAACTATAGAATAGTCCCATAGGCAAAGGCATAGGGTTCACATGATTACTTGAACTCTTTTCATTACATTGAAAAATAAAGTTTTTCAAAGCTACAAGTTTGTTCAGTTTAAGAATCAAAACACAGTACCTTATTACTTGTGAAAGTATTTTAGTAAAGATTTTGCCAAGGTATTAGTTAAGAATTGTAAATAGAAAATACTCAATAATAATCATTACATTTGAAAATTTCAACATATATTTTACATCTCTAAGATCAGCTTTGTGTGTGTTTAGATAAACTACAACTTACTAGGGTAGTGGCTGGGGTAAGCTTTTGTAGAACTCATTCGAAATAAACTTTATTGGAGAAATGTAAAGCATGTGTTATATATTGAAGCAAATGGCATTTGCATGCAGCCTTCCACGAGATCAAGTAAGCAGAGAAGTCCCCTCCAAAATGGTTTGAAGATGTGGTCCATTTCTTTCATAATTCACATGTCATTTTTCTTTTCAAGTAAAGAAAGCCATCCCATCTTGTCTACCCTCTAAAAAGTCCATGCCACCCCATAAAGATAATGAAAGCATTCATAATGGCTCATCAGTCACAAGTCAAAGTGTCAAACTTTGATCATCCACATAGACCTAAACTTTGATGTTTGAAGTTGTTTGTGAACCTCTAATATTAAGTAATGGATAATTTATTATGTGAAATTTTAACTTTTATTAAGTTAGAAATTATTGAATTTATATATTTAAAATTATTTTTAGGTTTTTTAATAATTTTATTTAATATTTAATTAAACGGTTGAACCCCGGTCGAACCAGTAAACCATTGAACCAGTGACCTCACCGGTTTATTGACCGGTCCGGTTCTCGCAACCTTGCCTAAAGTAATTGCAGTGACTGCCCTCCTACAAAACATTAGGTTACAAAAATGTCAAAATCCCACACAAATAATTAGAAGCTTCAAGAAGACTATATTCATAACTCACCCTGTATCTTGGACAAGCATGGAACAATCTATCTGGATTTTCTTTTGTCCCAGACTTCTTGATCACTGTCTTCAGCCCACAAAAGCACACTTGGTCGGTGTTCTTCCTCTGCCACTGTAGCGACGAGCTCGAAGCATGGTTTCCATGTGATTGCGACAGTTGTCGACTGCGACCCCACCTACGCTACCCATCGTGCAGTTGCTCAACAATTTCGGCCTTTGCAAAATCAATCTAAAGCTGCAGCAACAATGTATTTCACACTAAGAAGGGATTAGGGTTTACATACCTAGGACTAGTTTGACATAAATAGCGAAACATATCTTGTCACTAGCCACTCTGCACCAAGCTGGCATGCTGATATGCCACACTGACGGCCACATAAGCAACAGTTAACGGCCTCAATGACAGAATTAACAGAAGGTAGACGGAAGGATTAACGTTACCAATTTAAATTTTTTGGGGACATTCTTGATTACTTTATTCTTTCGGGGACCAATTTGGAGATCGGGATATCTTTTGGGACCAATTTGGCTATTTACTCTTTGGTTTAGGGTTCAAAAGTATGAATGTATGTTAAAAAATTTTAAATATTGGATATTTTTTAACATGATTTTTATTCTCAAACGTGCGTTTACTTGAAGTAATATTTTATAGCTTTTGATTTCAATTCTTATCATTGAGAATTAATTGTAAAATTTATTCTCTTAACTATCCTTTTTCACCTTTTTCTTTTTATACATACACAGTGATCTTTATTTTATTTCTCAATTATCTTTTTTTATCTTTCTCATCTCACTACAAGAGAGTACGAAATATTGCGGCGGTTCTTTCATAATTAGCGGCAGTACAAAACTGCCACAAAATCAAATACCGGCAGTTGAGTGAACTGCCCTAGTTATTGGCACAGGGAGTTGATTTCACGGCGATTTCCAAAAACTGCTGTCCATTGATATAATCGTTGCTGAATCCGTATTTTGCGACATCTAATGTAAAAACCGCCGCAATATACAAGTGCCATGGTTTTACGCATGTTTACCGGCAATTACAAACCGTCGTAATATGGAAGTGGCAGGGTTTGGAGCATGTTTACCGATGGTTACAAATCGCTGCAATCTAGGACGGTTTTTTCAAATTTAAGACTGTTTTCGGCAGTTTAAAACTGCGGCAGAATTCAATACAAAATTAAAAAAAATTGGGTTTTTCTTTAAAAATTACAGATATATTTTTAAATACTATATATATTTTTTTGCGCTTTTTAGATTTTTTTAAATCTTAATATTTTTCATCTATTGAATCTAAACTTGTGGTAAAAACAAAAAAATCATCTGCAAAACAAAATAATATATTTATAAAAATATCAATAAAGTAAATCTTTGGCAAAGAGTTGCATAGTCAAATTCAAAACAAAATCATTCCAATCCTAATATTCTATTTTTCACTCTATCCTTCAACGGAACTCATCCCCGCAGCGATATCTGGTGGCAGCTCCTCACCTTACTGTTGAAATAGATATCTCAAAGCACTCTACATTGCCTGCCTCTTTTACTTCTCTATTGTTGCTTCATCCTCCATCGTCTTCCTTTTTAACTTCTCGGCTTTTAGCTCTGCTTGTAGTTTAAGCAGCTTTTTTTGGGTCTCCTCTACTTGGACTCCTTTACTCGGCAGATGCAAATTTGGACCGAAGAGTTGACTAGGAGTCGGTCTGAAACCCACGCCACGCACTCTACCTGGTTTTATTTTTTGAGAGCTTAAGCAAGCGAATCATTTTGAGACAACACTCTAGAAGACTCATCCTGTTGCTCAATCTCGTGAATTCTTTCCTACAGACATAAATCAACAAAAAAATTAATTTGTTGATTGGTCTATCTCATGTCAAGAACATTGTCAAACAGGATAATTAACTGCATGAATTTCTTCACAATAAAATAACATTCAACCAATACAACTTTATAAATATAAATGGATAAAACAAGATAAATTAAACAATTAACCTATGTACTTTTATCTTTTTTACTTGGAGAAAAAGATAAAAAGAGAACAATTATAATAAGTGTTTGCAAAACTGCATGTATATCTCCGAAGAAAGTGGATTTATCTATCATCTATAAATTTAGAAATCTCTTTTTCCCTATGTGTTCTATTTAAATAATTTATCACTTTCAAGAAATATAAATCAGCAAACATATGAACAGGCGAGCTAGAGCATACTAATACGGTAATACACTTTCAACCCATATTTATATTTGAAACTAACGGGATACAACACAAAATCTCAAGAAGTAGTACTTACACTAATTGCTCTTGCTTTATCATTGATATAAGAGTTATATTTTCTTTTGTACACTGTGGTCCATAACTCTCCTCTACCAACTCTCCTCCTTTGTTGTTCCGACCATAGTTGTCAGAACCGTATCGGACTGACCGGTTCGACCGATAAACCGATAAACCAAACTCTATACCGGTCCGGTCTGAGGTTAGGACCGTTCAAAGTAGAGAACCGAAATGAACCAGTTAAACCCATAACAAACCGTCTAAAACCGGCCAAATTCGGTGAATATCAGACCGGACCGAACCGTTCAATCCCAACTGAAGGCGAAGCTACGATGCATCTAGATTCTGCAAGTCCACCATGCTCTCCATAAGCTCCAGCGCACCAAGTGTCAAAGCTGTGTGGTTTTTGGAAAATTTTCCAAAACGAAAATGTCATAGGGTTTGAAGTGCTCACTCCAGAGTTGCAAGAAAGACAATCTAACCACCAAGCTACATTGTTTCTTACTAATATATATCCAAATTATAATACATATATCAATTTTCTATTTAATTATATTCAATTAATTTTAATTTTAAAGTCACTAATTTTTAAATCAATTATATTTTATTTAATTATAAATTTTATTAAAATATATATATATATATATATATTAAAAAGATAAAAAAATTATTAATCATAATTTATTTTTTCTTTTCATAATTATATGATATCTATTAATATTATTTTTTCAATAAATACTTGTAGTATATAATAATAGGTAAAGATTCACATGCAGTTGTCTTCATATAAAGTTGATAGTTGAAAATCGTTAGATGATATTTAGTTAAACTTGTCAAATTATCTAACTGTTTTTAAATATCAACTTCACATGAAAATTAACTGTATATAAGTTTTTACTTATAATAATATAATAATACAATAAATATAAATTAATTAATAAAATATTAAAATTTGAAAATGGTAATTATTTTTATAAAAATAAAATAAAAATACTTATAATAAAGAAAAAATAATTAAATTTTACATAATTATTTAATTATACCGGGTTAACCGGTTCGACCAGTGACCCACCGGTTGAACCAGTAACCCGGTGACCTAGTAACCTCACCGGTTCGATCACCAGTTTAATTCTGACAACTATAGTTTTGACTGTAACAACATAGTTTATGCCATTACCGTATTCCACACATTTAGAGAAAATGTAGACATAGAGATAGTTCAAAGAGTGAATTCAAACGTAACTTACCTCTTCTTCCCTCCGCCTTGTCAAACTTTTCGAACCATCAGTGTAGGTATATTTTTTTCGATCGATTCATCGCATTTTTCCTGCACTTTTTCTGTTGGTCCATCAGAGATAAAAGGCGATTAGAAACTGATTTAAAAAGACTCAATGCAAGATAAATAAAATTTTTGTGTTACAAATGATATACTACATTACCTATGTCTCAGGTTACTACGATATCCAAGGAACAATTTCCAATGTTCTCTATCAATTCTCGGTGGGCGGTTCTCAATATTTTGTTCAGTCGTTAATATTGAGTCATAATAAGCATCATACAACCTCAGCCTTGTATCCTTTCAGGAATTCTCCATACTTTTTAAAATATTTTTCTTGATAGTTCCTTCACTATCCTCATCAAGGTGAAAAATTTGCGACAAAGATAAGTTCAATTTATTAATAATTCTCAAACGAAGCAGATTTAATTCAACAACTCTATAAACTTTTACCCTTATACATTCTTTATAAACCTTGTCTTTAGTGAAAATCTTATGCTAATGTTTCTCATAGATATGACATTTTTCATAGTCAGCTCCAGTAGACTAAGAATGTCATTCAATAGTTTAGCTTTGTCTCCAATTGGTTGCAGTTTGCTGTTGAACTTGAGTATGATCCTTCTACCGTTATGCCGTTCCATAACCTCCCTTACACTTAATTTTGCCTGTTTGATTATGCCATCAGAATCTATAAAGAATAAAATAATCTTATATATGTATCCGTTGTGGACAACATGCAAGAAAATTAATATATAACATAAAATCTAAATCATGTTGAACAAGAAAAATTATTTATATGTTACCAATGATCTTAACATTCCAAAATTATGTAGTCTTGCGTTCTTTGCGATTTTGAGCTCGAGAAGCAACAAAGAGGTCGTTAATGTGTTGATCAAGAGAATCTACCTCACTTGCATTAGCGTCCAAGTTTTTGTGGCCTGTCTCCGAGTTCTGGGCACTATTTGTGCTCGTTTGTGGATCAGGCCTTGACTCACTACGGGGTGAACAGAACAGACGTGAAGTTACGAAAACACTATCACCAGTGGCTGGAGAAATTTGAGAGTCATCGTGGTGGAAAGACGAAGTCGTAGGTGCTCCCGTTTGAGGTTGCTGACATCTTGGTCCTAAATTTAATTTTTTCGTGTAATGACCTTTCTTAACCATCTTAAATTCCTAATATTAATATGCAAACAAAAATTTATATAAATATTCATGGTCTACAGTTGTTTTTTGTGATTTTTAATTTCAAATTAGCTTATCAGACATTTCATTTTTGTTTTCTTAGTTTTAAATCTTATTGTTAGCCTAGCTTTGTTTTGAGTCTCATAAATGTAGTATGTTCATGTATTTTGTATTGATTTTGAAAGTGTGATGTAGCAGCATTATTCCTAAATTGTAATAGTAATAACATAAGGTATTTACTTAATTTTTTTCTAAAAGTTTATTATCCAATTATTATAATCCTAAAATGAAAAATGTTAGCATAAGACAAACAAAATATGAAAGATTTAGGGCCGTTTGGGAATCACCAAAAAGTTACTTTTTTCAACTTTTGACTTATAGAAAGTTACATTAATGTGTTTGGTACAATTTTTTAGATAAACTTTTAACTTTTCAAAAAGTTATTTAAGAGCTTTTGAAGAAGTTAAAAAATGTAACTTCTCCTATTTTCAAAAACTATTTTATCACTCTTATTTAATGCACAACTTTAAAACAAGGACTTCTATAATAACTATCCAAACTCAAAATAACTTATTTAAAAGTTATTATTAATAAAAGTCTTTATATTTTAAGCTCCTTTTTGAAAAGAACTTATTTAAAGTCAACATTCTCCCTATCCTACTCAAATGAAATACTTACCCCTCGTGTGAATGTCTCGGTTCTTCTTTCTCTAATAATTCTATGATTTTGCCTAATTTGTAGAACTTTTTTGCTCTTTGGATATATAGAATAGAGTTATGAATTTGAATAGCGCTTGATTATAACATATATATATATATATAATCACATTTTTAATAATTGTTTTTTAAAATAAAAAAGCTAAGGCTTACAAAATAACTTATATTGCCATGCATTTTGCTAGGTCCAAGTAAAAGTTTCGGTCAATGTATATAAATTAAAAATATTGGGAGGAATGCTTACCAGAGAAGAGAAGACGGGCCAGCAGCAGCTCTAGACTAACGACGACGACGACAGGTTCGAGCTTGACAACAAAACCAGAGACGACGAGGCGACAAGCAGTTCATAAAAGACTGACACGACGATGTGAGGAGTTGAGCAATCCTTCGACGTCGAGAGCTGCAAGAGGCGAGAGGCGAGAGCTGCGAGAGGTCAGACCTTCCTCAGGCGAGAACTTCGATGACTAGAGGGTTATGGGAGTCACAACTAGGAGTTATGGTCAATTGGAATATACCACGAAGGAGAAGAAAAATAATATAGCAATGTGTTAGTGTTTTAATAATAATAATAATAATAATAATAATGGCATCAGAATAATAATGGACATCGGCACACCGCATTAATAATCAATATGCGTTAATAATAAGGAAAAATCTAGGAGGCCAGCAATTTTATTGTATTTTGGTCAGCATATAACCAATAGAGAAAGGTGAGCTATTGGATGAAATTTCACACCAATCTCACATCATCAAATCATCATTGATGACTAGTTGATGGTTACCAATCACAAATATTGCTGGCCCCTAGCATTACTCTAATAATAATATATGCTAATAATAAGTATAATAATAATAAAGATAATAATAATAAGAATCTGAAGTATAAAAATATGACCAAAGCTAAGCTTATAATTAAATATTTTATTTCTAAAACAAAAATAATTGTATAATCTTTGTTATTAAAATTATGATACGGGATATTTTGTATGGCAGAATTTTTACATCAGAATAATATATATATTTTTAAAAGATTTATTTTATTAAAAAAAAATATTTTGTACATAATAAATATATAAAAAATATTTTATTTTTTTATATCTAAATATAATTGACACTTAAAAAAATATTTTTCATGAGATATTTAAACATAAAATTATTATAATTTTTCAAAAAAATCTTTTAAAAAAAGATAACTCGAAAAATTACCTTTTTTGGAGGCAAATTGTTTTAATAAGTAAATCACCACACTAATAAAAAGTACAATAATATAGATAATAATAGACACCTAAAATTAGATTAGCATAATAACAAAGATATGTATAATAATAGCAATGATAACACAGAGATTAAGAATCCAATTCACTCAATGTGCCAATAAAAAATATATTACTCAGCAACTTTCGATAGTATTTCAACATGTCTTGGAATATGTAAAACGGTAGACTAAGAGCCTTCAACGTGACATAATAACAATCTCTAATAACAAATTGAACAGTTATAAAGTCACGACAAATTCAACAAATTAGTTCAATTATCCTATACAGCCTGAAATGAAAATTTTCAACTAAACTACTGCACTATCCTCAAAGCTTCAAGTATAATTTTATCTACATAGCTAAGTACCACGCATCCTTTTTCTCGAGAGGCATTCCACTATAAGAAAATTCATTTTCATTTGGCGTTTTATTGAGGTCATACGACAGCATGGAAGCATTTTGTTTAATAGAATCAGTCTGATTAAAACTATCAAAAGAAACAACGTTTTCTTTATCCAGTTAATCTGGAACCACCTCCCATGGTTATTCAGATGTCTCTTAAATCTTATTTCGAGATAATGCTGAGAGTTACATCATAGCCAAACAAGCCCAATATATGAAGAATTAGTGTGTGAAAAATCTTATTACATTAACATCATAGAAGTCATGTCTTTCTTACGTTCCCATAGTCATTCAAGGCCATGTTCTATGAGTTTGAATTTCTTCCGTGATGCAATATCCAATTCAACGACAATAGAGTTTTCATAGCGTGCCTGCACAATATACAAAATTAACATGCTATCATCACATTTGTGAAATTCTTCAATTTGAATAACTGAAACACTTATAATTACAACAGTGATGATTAGATTTTTGATGGTTTAGAATTTCACAAATGAATTCTCGTTGTAAAGTATATAGTTTCTAAACCAAACAATAATCCTTTCATACAAAAAGTTGTTTGTCACTAGTACAAACCCCTAAATTTATAAACCGAAGTATTGGATCTCGGGTCGTTCTCCCTAGAAATTGTAATGAAGTGTCTTGTTATTGGTTGTGAGTTATATTTGGGTTTTTTTTAAGATTTTGGACAAGAAATATAAATGGCAAAGAAAATAAACTAACAACTAACAAAGCTCTTGGCAAGATATGAGAACTAGAAATCCTATCCTAGTTATCCTCCTCAATTGTGATGAGAATTGTTCATTGCTACCACTTAGTTAACCTCTAACCATGGAGGAAAGTCAAGTGGATGAATCAATTTGATTCCCCAAGTCCTAATCAACTCCTAAAGGAAAGACTAGCTTTAGAGGCATTCACATCAATTAGCAACTTCTAATTATCAATCAACAAAGGAATTAGATAACTCAAGAGTCACTAATTACTCTACCTAGGCCAAGAGGAACAAAACCTACACTAAAATCCAACCAGGCATTTCATCAAACACTTGGAAGGCACAAAAGAAAAGCATAGTAATTTGAGAACAAGAATAGAATCTAACAACAATTATTGCAAAGAATTAACAACAACAATCAAGGAAATCACAATTATCATGAATTACCTCAAATTGCATTGTTGAAAGAGGAAATAAAAGAACAACAATCTATCCAAAACAAAATGAAGAATTACAATTATTAAAGCACATAACTAGAAAGAGGAGGAGGAGAAGGTTAAGAATTGGTGAAGGAAAAGTGAATCAAAGCATGAATTAAACCTAGATCTAAGAAGAGAGATTAACCTAAACCTAATCCTAATTCTAGAGAGAAGTGAGAGCTTCTCTCTCTAAAACTAACTCTAAACTAATCCTAATTATGCCATATGCTAGATTCCTCCCTTCCCCTTAATCCTTCATCCTTTTATTCCTTTCTCTTAGCAATTGGCGCCAAAATGGGTTCAGAAACCCTCTCAAATCGCCAGGCACGTGTTGCATTAATGAAGTCATGTGCTGACATCGACGCGTGCGCGCACGGTACGCGTGCGCGTCCCTGGTCGATTTTGCAATGTGCGCGCGGGCGCCTTGTGCGCGTGCGCGTGCATGGCTGACTTTGCTTCTTTGACTTTTTTATGCTTCTCTCCACTTGTATGCTTCCTTCCTTGCTTCCTTTGATCCATGCCTAGCCTATTTCAATCCTGAGATTACTAGCAAACATATCAAGGCATCTTATGGAATCAAAGAGGAACTAGAATTCATCAAAATAAGGCTTAAAAAGCATGTTTTTACGCTTAAGCACAAATACGGGAGAGATTACAAAACCATGCCAATTCATAGGCTAAATGTGACAAAAGGTTATCAAAATACTCTAAATTCAATACAAGATAAACCCTAAAAATGGGGTTTATCAACCTCCCCACACTTAGACCTTAGCATGTCTTCATGCTAAAATAAGAAGGAACTAAGGGGTGTGACATTTATTGAATGCAACTAAACTATGTGAATCCTATCTAAATGCATTTATCTAAAGCAAATGGAAATGCTTAGTTCAAATATATCAATTTCCAAGAGAGCATGTGTAAGCACAAGAGCTAGGCAATAGGAATTAAGTCCAAACCACCATTGTATTGAATTATTAAAAAGAGTTCAAACTTGCAAGAATATAAATAATATGAGTGAACCCATGTAATTGAACTTTTGAACCCTCACCGGATGTGTATCCGCTCTATTCACTCAAGTGTTTAAGGGTTAATTCACTCAATTCTCTTCTAATCATGCTTTCCAAAATTTGATTTTCTTCTAACAATCAACACTTATTCAATGCATGCATACATTCATCATGAGGTCTTTCATTTAGGTTGTAATGGGGTTAGGGTCAAGGTAGGATCATTTATGGTTAAGTGGACTAGGATTTGAATCTTTGATTAGCATAGACTTCCCCACCTAACTATATAATGACCTATACAAGTTCAAACTATTCTAACTACCCATTCTTCACTTTTTTTTCTTCTTACATATTCATGCATTCTATTCTTTAATTCATAACACTTATGCATTGATTCCTTTTTGTTGAACTTCACCTTGGGGCATTTTGTCCCCTTTTTATTATTTTCTTCCTTTTCATTTTATTTTTCTCTCTTTTTTTTCTTTTTTTTTATACCTTGTACAAGGACATCAATTGCATAAGGTCTTATACATTTAATCAATACATGAGTATGTTCCCAATTCCTAAATATGAAAGTGTACCACCCTTTTTATCCCATCCAATGTTCCCAAGCCTCACCAACTTTGAATAATAAATACTCTCACTAGCCTAGGCTAATCAAAGATCCAAACAAGGGACTTTCATTGGTTTTTCGCCTTGGGCTTGTAATGAGCTAAAATGAAAATAAGTTGGTTAAGCATATGCTCAAAATTGGCTAACAATGGAGAGTAAAAGGTAAGCTATTTGGGTATGTGGGCTAATGAAATAATGGCCTCAATCATACAAATGCATAAATACAAGAAATAAATGGACATATAGAATCAAGCAAATCAAGGATCATAATCATAGAAAGAGAACAATTTCACACAAGAATGGAAAATAAGTGGTTATAAAATGTAACCACATCAATAGGCTCAAGTCTCACAAGCTTGTGTTCTAAGCTCAATACATGCTTCACAAAGTATGAATTCAAGCAAGTTTCACCAAAAATTTTTTTTAATCAATTGGGTTGGTGCCCTATAATTAAATTTCTTGAAAAATCTCAATATTTGACTAAGCATTATTGTGATTGAAAAATTCAAAATTTTCCTTAGTTTACCCTTTCCTTTTCCGCTTAAAACCAATTTCTTATGCAAAAAGGGTGACTAAGTTTTTGCAATTCAAAGTATGATTTCTAATCACAACCCAAACTAAAAAGAAAGATATGCAAAAAATGTATAAAGACAAATCCAACTAATGAAAGCTATCATCTGAAACATCTAAAGATATCCATAAGCATCAAAATATCTAAAATCCAAAATAAGCAGTAAAGGTATCCAAAGTAAACTCAAAATGCATCAAAATATATACAAAAGATATGCAAAATAAGATAACTAGGAGAGTAGCTGAAAAGTTCACCGGTCCCCTCCCCACACTTAAGATCAAGCATCGTCCTCGATGCTAAACCGGAGGATCAGTGGAAGGTACAACGGTAGGCTCTGGCTCTGGCTGTGGCCGTGGGACCGGCTCCGCATGGGTCTGATGTGTCTCTGTGGTGTCTGGGGCATCTGGAGGGGCATCCTGCTGAGTTGGTGCCTCCGCATCCTCCTCCTGATGATCCTGCTCATCGGAGGCCGGAGAGTCGGGAAGCGGAGGTAACTCATCACCCAGAGAAATGAGCGCCTGGTCCATCCGATCCAGTCGGCGTCTGACATGGAGTCTCTCGCGCTCTAAAAACCAAAATAGACGCTGGACCAGTAAGTAGGTAGGCTCAGGTGCTGTCGGAGGAACTATCGATGAAGACGGAGCTGCTGCTGTAGAGGAAGATGGGGCTGCTGTAGGGGCTGATGGTCCAACTATCCCCACTACTGCTCTAGCCCTGGAACGGCGTCTAGCTGGGGGCTTCTCGTGCACCCAACCACCCCAAGGAATAGTAACCTCCCTGTCATCTGCATCAGGGGGTGGTGGTATCACATCATCATCTAGCCAGGGGACCTCAGCTAGGGCCGCCATACTCGTGACCAAAGTAGGAAATGGAAGTAGGCCACGAATATGCGCCCGCCACATGCACTGTCGGATAAGTCGAGGAAAATAGACATCCTTCCCCTCCATGACACACCCAATCAGCAGAAGCATCTCCATAGGGATCTCAGAGAAGTGAGTGGTAGGTAAGACATAGTGGGCAAAGATCATCTGCCAAGTCTTGGCCTCTCTAGTCAATTGAGCAAATAGCATCCCCTTAGGCTTGGTGTTGTTCGCATCCATGACCCATGTAGCATCCGGTAACCCAATCACGCGCCTAAGCGCCTCATAATCAAAGGTCATGCTGTGTATGGCCAACTCGGCCTGCTGATGGGCGCAAGTGCCATCAGGAATATGTCGGCACTGCAAAGCCTCCTCAATGGCAGTCTCAGTAATCATGATCTCTCTACCCCTCAACTGAACCGAATCCAAAGTGGGACGGAAGAAGTTGCAATAAAATTCCTTCACCCAAGAGATGTTAATATCCCCCAAATCTCTGTCAACAAAATCTATACCCAACTCAAGGATCCGACTAGTAATGGACCGTCGGACATCATTGGGGAGAACAAGCTTCTTCTCGGTATTCAGTTTTGTTGTCCGATACCTGGAAAGTCGAAGCTCACAGTAGAGATTAGGGAACTTAGTTGGGTCAGTAGAAGGTAACAGCTGATTTTCTTTTTCTTAGTCATTTAGAGGATTCTTAGCATAATTCTTATAATTGGAGGGGATAGAAGGTGTAGAGTGTTTTCTTTTCTTGGAAGAGGTGACTATAGCTTTTCCTTTATCCGACATCCTGAAAAATATGATAGAATATAAGCAATGAAATACTTAGCATGTAACAAAGAAGGCATGTTCAGGATATCAATTGGCTAATAAACAATCATGATGTTGAACTGAACTTGAAAAGAATTGGTAACAAGTAAGCATAAGTGAACAAGTAAACCAAGAATGCAATCTTCATTAAAGTCAACAACTCTTACTCATTAAGCAATAAAATCATCATACTTTTGAAAGAATGGTTAAAGAGGGTCAAATGTGAGTAGAAGTTAAATGGTTAAAGAAATTAGTGAGTTAGAAAAGTAGATTAATGGTATGATGATATTTGGGCTCAATTAGAAGAGAAGTTCTGGTTCATGTTCACAATGATAGGTGCAAAACCGGGAAGTTGAAAGGAAACGGAAATTCGCCCAAATTACAATAGAGATTAAGATGAAAATAGATCTCCCGAAAATTGGGCAGCATTCCGGCTTAAAATTGGACGTTCCCGGGTAGCAACATAGCAAAAGCAACAAGAATACAACATCAATCAAGTATAACAATAGTGGGATAGCATTCAGCAACACAAATTGCATAAAATAGTAACCCAAAAGCAGCATACACACCCAAGTAAACAAACAGCAAATATGCACAAACGGAGCACTTATCAGGCCTAGAATCCTCTATCCAATCCTAGCTACCTAACCACAATTATTTCTAACTAACCTAACATGCAAAATATCAACTCTAACTAACTACAGAAAACTAACTGTAGCTAATAAAATCAAAATTTACAGGAGTTGGAGTAGAAACCTGGAGCAGAGCAAAAATAAAAAAACGGGGCAGGGGTGTTCCCAGCGGCGTGTGTGAGAGACAAGGCAGAATGGATGAGTGAGAGAGAGAGACTGGCCGTGTGATGGTGGTGGCCGGCGGAGGTTGTTGTCAGCGGCGGAAGGAAGAGGAAGAAGATGGTAGGGAGAAAAGAGATGTGCGGTTGAGTGGCGACGGCGGCGCAGTCACCGGCGGTGACGGGGTTGCGACCGGTGGGGAGGTACCGGTAGTGATGATGGTGGTTGGTGGAGTTGAGGGAAGGGGGAGATGAGAGAAGGAGGGGAGTGGGAGTTGATGGTGAGAGGGGGAGGTTGGCCGTGCGGTGGTGGCGACGGCGTTGCTGCAGCGGCGGTTAAGGGTGAGAAGAAGAAGAAGATGAAAATGGTGAGGGGGAAGAGAGAGTGCGCGACTGCGCAACGCTCTTCGCGTATTAGGGTTATCCCTTTTTTTGAATCGACGCAAGCGCGCACCTTGCGCGTCCGCGTACATTGATGAAAATTGGGGATTCACGCATGAGCGTGCAGTGCGCTCAAGCGTGGATGGGCAACTATACAAGGGCGCGTGCGCGTACGGCGCGCGCACGCGTACATGGGGTTGGGCCTGAGGCTTAGAGTGGGCTTGACGCGTGCCCAAATCTCGGGGCAAAAGCCTAGAGTGGCGGCAGCATGTAAGGGACGCGCGCGCGGCATGTGCGCGTCCACGTACGTTGGTAATTTGTGATAAGGCGCGCTAGCGCGATGCGTGCGCTCGCGTCTGTTCCTCCCTGGGCATATGGGCGCGCATGCGGCAAGTGCGCGTCTGCGCAAATCGAGTTGGGCTGGGGGCTTAAAGTTGGCCCAGATCCGGCTCAACTCTCTGGGGCTTGGCTCAAAAAAATTACAGCAGCAGATCGACGCGGGCGCGACAGGTGCGCGTCCGCGTGAACTTTCATATTCTCATAATCTGCGCGCACGCACGTAGTACGCGTCAGCGTGGGTCAGGTTGGGCTCATGGCATAGTGGTTGCCCAAGAGAAGCCCAACTCTCTGGAATGTGGGTGGTGGTGCATCCGCACAGGGACGCGTGCGCGTACACGGTGCACACGCGTCCACCCCCTTTTTTTTTTTTTCAGAAAAATTATGCTCAGGTGCTCCCCATACTGCTCACAACTCTTTATGCATCTATTATTAAACACAAAAATGCAATTCACAAAAAAATGCAATATGATATTATTCATCTACTACTAAACACAACATACATGTGACTAAGCTAACAATTAAGTTGTACAAACAAATTTATGTGAAACATCTACCTACAATGGTAACTCAAATCACTTATTAAGCAAATTTAAAAGAGAGTGGAAAGAGTTTACCATGGTGGGGTGTCTCCCACCTAGCACTTTTAGTTTAAGTCCTTAAGTTGGACATTTTGAGGCATTTATTGTCATGGTGGCTTATGTTTGTACTCATCCTTGAATCTCCAATGATCCTTGCCTCTTAATTGGTTGACAGAATTTCCAACCATTTCCATCAAGCTTGGGCAAAGTTCTACCCAAGATATGAGTCCCCATAGTTGGTCTTCACATAGCGAACCGGGATCCCATATCTTATCCTCACACCCGTCTTCAATTTGATCTTCATACTTTTTCTTTCCGGGTGGTTAACGTATAGAATTCTCTTTAGCACACCTATCCTTCTGTCGAGACCCATGCGAAGTGGTATTCTTCTAATCATCGTTCCTGTACCTTGAAGCTTTGACCTTAATGAGCCTAATTCCTAACTTGCAACCACTACACAACTCTCTTATGCTTTTAACTCCACAAAGAGCTCTAAGTTGACCATCATTTTCAATTAAACCATATTCAAGTGAGAAAGTAAAGCTTAGGGATAAGAGTTTTACCCACTTGAATATTATGATGGATGGTGACTTGGGAAGGGAGGCCTCCCCACACTTAGACAATGCAAGGTCTACTTCCTTGTGCTCTTCTTTGTGTATTTTCACCTCTTTGCGAGCTTCCTCGATTTCAACCTTTCCCCTTTTATCACATGGCTTGGTGTTGTCTTTAAGAACTTCATCTTGCCCAATGGAAGGTGAGTCAATTTTAGATAGGAATTCATTGATGAATGAATCCATCTCTTGATCAAACCTCTTCATATTCTTCAACTTCAATATACACCATGCCAACGTTTTCCTCATGGTAGCTCTCTTTTGATTCACTCTCTTCTTCATTGTTCACCAAGGGTATGGGAGGTTGTGCACATTCTTTTATAATTTCAACTTCATGTCCGATGGGAGAGGATTCCATTGTAAAGAGAAATTCATCCATGATTGAATCCATCTCTTGATAAGCCTCTTCCAAGTCTCCAACGATGACATGCCTTGGAGGTTGCGCACCCTCCTCAACATCAATATCAAGCTTCTCGGAAGAGTTCTCCGTGATGCTACATTCCCATGGACTTTCAACATCTTCTAAATCTTCGACCACTTCTTCCTTTTCTTCAATAATCATGGCTTCCTCTAGTTGCTCCAATACAAAATGGCATCCCTCATCCCCCACCGGAGTTTCCAATCTCTCCTTCATGCTACGCTCTTCAATTGATTCTCCATATGTGGCTATGGAAGCATCTTGAGTGTTCAAACATTTGTAGGCTAAAGTATGCACTACCTTGGTCAAGTTAATCACAAACTCAAGTGTATCCTGCTTCATGGCTTCTTGTCCTTGAAGTAACAAAGTGAGAGGATCGTCTATTAGGGTTTGGGGTGAGTAAGAAGGTTCATTATTTTGGAGAGAGGGTTCATGGTAGGAAGGTGGTTCTTCTTGGTAAGGGTATGTAGATGGTGAGTGTTGAGGTGGTTCTTGGTAATAATCCTGATAGGGTTGTGGTGGTTCTATAGGTTCTTGCTCATAATGATCACAAGGATGTGGTATGGGTGATTGGTTATATGATGGATAAGGGTCACATAAAGGTACTTGGTAGAAGGGAGCTTGTGAGTATGGTTGAGCATCATGTTGAGGATAAGATTCATAGATATATGGTGGTGGTTGATTGTCATAAAAGGAGTCACCATAACCATTGAATTGACATGCATTAGGATAAGAATTATACCTATAAGTGTCCGGAAGTTGATGCCAATAGGAGTGATCAATTCCTTGAGGCTCCTCCCATCTTGGAGTGTTCCATCTTTGGTACATGTTAGCATTGAAGTCCACGTTTCCTACAACACAATTAGAACCAAACTCAAAGCCAAAGTGAGAATTCATAGTGAGAGAACAAAATAAAACTAACAAAAATTAAGAAACAAACAAAAGATAAACATATTCACAATATTCACATATGTACAATAACCAATAACACAACACCATTGCAAATTCTCCGGCAACGGCGCCATTTTGATGATTAGATTTTTGATGGTTTAGAATTTCACAAATAAATTCTCGTTGTAAAGTATAGTTTCTAAACCAAACAATAATCCTTTTCATACAAAAAGTTGTTTGTCACTAGTACAAACCCCTAAATTTATAAACCGAAGTATTGGACCTCGGGTCGTTCTCCCTAGGAATTGTAATGAAGTGTCTTGTTATTGGTTGTGAGTTATATTTGGGGTTTTTTAAGATTTTGGACAAGAAATATAAATGGAAAAGAAAATAAACTAACAACTAACAAAGCTCTTGGCAAGATATGAGAACTAGAAATCCTATCCTAGTTATCCTCCTCAATTGTGATGAGAATTGTTCATTGCTACCACTTAGTTAACCTCTAACCATGGAGGAAAGTCAAGTGGATGAATCAATTTGATTCCCCAAGTCCTAATCAACTCCTAAAGGAAAGACTAGCTTTAGAGGCATTCACATCAATTAGCAACTTCTAATTATCAATCAACAAAGGAATTAGATAACTCAAGAGTCACTAATTACTCTACCTAGGCCAAGAGGAACAAAACCTACACTAAAATCCAACCAGGCATTTCATCAAACACTTGGAAGGCACAAAAGAAAAGCATAGTAATTTGAGAACAAGAATAGAATCTAACAACAATTATTGCAAAGAATTAACAACAACAATCAAGGAAATCACAATTATCATGAATTACCTCAAATTGCATTGTTGAAAGAGGAAATAAAAGAACAACAATCTATCCAAAACAAAATGAAGAATTACAATTATTAAAGCACATAACTAGAAAGAGGAGGAGGAGAAGGTTAAGAATTGGTGAAGGAAAAGTGAATCAAAGCATGAATTAAACCTAGATCTAAGAAGAGAGATTAACCTAAACCTAATCCTAATTCTAGAGAGAAGTGAGAGCTTCTCTCTCTAAAACTAACTCTAAACTAATCCTAATTATGCCATATGCTAGATTCCTCCCTTCCCCTTAATCCTTCATCCTTTTATTCCTTTCTCTTAGCAATTGGCGCCAAAATGGGTTCAGAAACCCTCTCAAATCGCCAGGCACGTGTTGCATTAATGAAGTCATGTGCTGACATCGACGCGTGCGCGCACGGTACGCGTGCGCGTCCCTGGTCGATTTTGCAATGTGCGCGCGGGCGCCTTGTGCGCGTGCGCGTGCATGGCTGACTTTGCTTCTTTGACTTTTTTATGCTTCTCTCCACTTGTATGCTTCCTTCCTTGCTTCCTTTGATCCATGCCTAGCCTATTTCAATCCTGAGATTACTAGCAAACATATCAAGGCATCTTATGGAATCAAAGAGGAACTAGAATTCATCAAAATAAGGCTTAAAAAGCATGTTTTTACGCTTAAGCACAAATACAGGAGAGATTACAAAACCATGCCAATTCATAGGCTAAATGTGACAAAAGGTTATCAAAATACTCTAAATTCAATACAAGATAAACCCTAAAAATGGGGTTTATCAAACAGCATAATCAGTCTATTTAATTCTTTATGTTAAAGTTGGCAAGAAATTCAAATAGTTGAAACTAGAAACCGGATGCACACATATATCATAGAATGGGAAAAAAAATTAAGTTTCTAACTAAAAATAATATTCTCAAAAGGAAACATACTTTGGAAATGTAGATTAGGAATTAACTCAATCAAATTCCAAAAAATTGGTGACCTGATTTTCTGTTAAGTGTAGTCAAAATTTCCTTTACCCACAAAAGCTAGAGTTTTAGATTAGGGAATCTATATTGACCTGTGAAAAGAGCTACATATAAGTCAGATTAACTAAGAAAATTTGATAGATTACCCGGAATATTGATAGATGATTAAATTCCCTGTAAGACTTGAGCTACAATTTTTTTTCTTATTTAAAAAAATTTAAAGTTTTATTCATTTTTCATCGTGCTTCACCAAAAATATGACAAGTTTTGCCATATTAAAACTTCTAAATATGGAAATGAGGAATGTGAAAACCATTAAACAAATTTCAGGTTTTAAAATCCATGTTGAAATCAGATATCAGTTATATAACTTATATCTCACCACAACTTTGAGATCAAAACAAAATAAATAGCAGTTTCAAGTGATATTGAAAACTAAATCCGCTCAAAGTTAATAGGCACTGGTGCACGAAATTGCAATCACACTTTTGCAATCTGCACAACTAACCAGCAAGTGCACTGGATCGTCCAAGTAATACCTTACGTGAGTAAGCGTCGAATCCCACGGAGATTGTTGGTTTGAAGCAAACTATGGTTATCTTATTATTCTTAGTCAGGATGCCAACAACATTTTTTTTCAAGTTCAATTGTAAAAAGTGAAAGGACATCAAATAAATAATTGTTACTCAATAATGGAGAATATGTTGGAGTTTTGGAGATGCTTTGTCTTCTGAATTTCTGTAACATAATGCTTCCTCACTTTCAAAAGTGCAAAGTTCCTTCCATGGCAAGCTGTGTGTAGGGTGTCACCGTTGTCAATGGCTACTTCCCATCCTCTCAGTGAAAATGGTCCAAATGCTCTGTCACAGCACGGCTAATCATCTGTTGGTTCTCGATCATGTCGGAATAAGATCCATTGATCCTTTTGCGTTTGTCACTACGCCCAACAATCGCGAGTTTGAAGCTCGTCACAGCCATTCAATCCTTGAATCCTACTCGGAATACCACAGACAAGGTTTAGACTTTCCGGATTCTCATGAATGTCGCCATCAATTCTAGCTTATACCACGAAGATTCTGATTAAGAAATCTAAGAGATACTCATTCAATCTGATGTAGAATAGAGGTGGTTGTTAGACACACATTCGTGGATTGAGGAAGGTGATGAGTGTCACGGATCATCACCTTCTTCATACTGAAGCGCGAATGAACATCTTAGATAGGAACAAGCATGTTTGAATGGAAAACAAAAATAATTGCATTAATTCATCGAGACGCTGCAGAGCTCCTCACCCCCAACAATGGAGTTTAGAGACTCATGCCGTTAAAGAGTATAAAATTCAGATCTAAAAATGTCATGAGATACAAAATAAGTCTCTAAAAGTTGTTTAAATACTAAATTAGTAACCTAGGTTTATAGAAAATGAGTAAACTAAAATGGATAGTGCAGAAATCCACTTCTGAGGCCCACTTGGTGTGTGCTGAGACTGAGACTTAAGCTTCTCACGTGCCTGGGCTCTTTCTGGAGTTGTACGCCAGGTTGTAACTTGTTTCTGGCGCTGAACGCCAGACTACAACATGGAACTGGCGTTGAATGCCAGTTTACATCATCTATTTTCGCGCAAATTATAGACTATTATATATTGCTGAAAAGCTCTGGATGTCTACTTTCCATCCCAATTAAGAGCGCGCCAATTGGACTCTTGTAGCTCCAAAAAATTCATTCCGAGTACAGAAAGGTCAGAATCCAACAACATCAGCAGTCCTTTTTCAGCCTGAATCAGATTTTTGCTCAGCTCCCTCAATTTCAGCCAGAAAATACCTGAAATCATAGAAAAACACACAAACTCATAGTAAAGTCCAGAAATATGATTTTTGCCTAAAAACTAATAAAAATCTACTAAAAACTAACTAAAATATACTAAAATCTACATGAAATTACCCCCAAAAAGCGTATAAAATATCTGCTCATCACAACACCAAATTTAAACTGTGGCTTGTCCTCAAGCAACTAGATAAATAAAATAGGATAAAAAGAAATCAAGAAGCAATAATATCTCAGAGTTTTAAGTGAAGCTCAGATTCTAATTAGATGAGCGGGACTAGTAGCTTTTTGCTCCCAAACAGTTTTGGCATCTCACTTTATCCTTTGAAATTTAGAATGATTGGCATCCATAGAAACTCAGAATTCAGATAGTATTATTGATTCTCCTAGTTTAGTATGTTGATTCTTGAACACAGCTACTTCATAAGTCTTGGCCGTGGCCCTAAGCACTTTGTTTTCCAGTATTACCACCGGATACATAAATGCCACAGACACATAACTGGGTGAACCTTTTCAGATTGTGACTTAGCTTTGCTAAAGTCCCCAATTAGAGGTGTCCAGAGTTCTTAAGCACACTCTTTTGCTTTGGATCACAACTTTAACCACTCAGTCTCAAGTTTTTCACTTGGACCTGCATGCCACAAGCACATGGTTAGGGACAGCTTGATTTAGCCGCTTAGGCCTGGATTTACTTCCTTGGGCCCTCCTATCCATTAATGCTCAAAGCCTTGGATCCTTTTCACCCTTGCCTTTTGGTTTTAAGGGTTATTGGCTTTTTCTTTTTCTTTATCCAATGATTCCTTGAAATTTTTTTCACTGCTTTTTCTTGCTTCAAGAATCAATTTCATGATTTTTTGGATCAGCAATAATATTTCTCTTGTTCATCATTCTTTCAGGAGTCAACAATTTTAACATTCATAAAATTCATGATCAAAATTATGCACTGTTCAAGCATTCGTTCAAAAGACAAAAAGTATTACCACCACATATAATTAATTAAAATTTTCCTTATTAAATACTCGAAAAATATAAATTGCCTCTTTATTCTAAAAATCTACTATTTTATTCATGTTTGATGATGATGAGAAAAATAAATTATGACTTAATTGAAAATAAAATTAAAATAGATATACTAATTACTACTACTTATATATAACTTTTAAGGTAAATTCCTATAATAAAAACTATCACAGAGTTAAAGCTAAAATTAGAACTCAACAACCTTTATTTTGGGAAGTGGATGTTCCTCTAGTCTGTGGGGTGCTTGGTCCTTCAAGAGATAATTTCTGACGCTTCAGTTCCCTTAAGTCACGCCCTTACTCTTCTTGTTCCCTAAGCAATTTGCAAAGCATGCTATTTTGATTATTCTGTTCTTCCTTTATTTGGTCCATAGCTTCTTGCAACTTGGTAACAGATGCTTTAAGATATTCCCAATATTCAAATTGAGGGATTTCCGGGAGAAATTCCTGTACTCTTCTCTTGATGGGGTCATCATGCACTTGTTGTTTTTCCATTGTGGTTTTAGTGATTGGCCGCTCAACTAAGATATACTCAGTTATTCCCATCCTCACTCCAGCATCTTTGCAGAGCATAGAAATTAAGCTTGGATAAGCCAACTTGGCATCTTTGGAGTTCTTGTTTGCAATTATGTAAAGTTCACATGAAATCAGTTGATGAACTTCCACTTCTTTTCCCAACATAATGCAATGGATCATCACTGCTCTTTTAACGGTGACTTCAGAACGGTTGCTAGTGGGCAATATAGAACGCCCAATGAAGTCCAGCCATCCTCTGGCGACTGGTTTAAGATCTTCTCTCTTGAGTTGATTTGGGATGCCCTTGGTACTGGTGGTCCACCTGGCTCTAGGGATGCATATATCCTCTAGAATCTTGTCCAAGTCCTTGTTTGTTCTCATCATTCTCCTATTAAAGGAGTCTGGGTCATCTTTCAGCTGAGGTAGCTTAAAGATCTCCCTGATTTTGTCAAGGTGGATATGAACAATCTTTCCTCTGACCAAGGTTCGATAGTCATAGAGGGCAGTTCCAGATATTCTCTGCCTGTCTGTTTGCCACAGATTAGTGTAGAACTCCTGAACCATATTCCTTCCCACTTTTGTTTCAGGATTAGCTAGGATTTCCCAGTTCATGTTTCGAATTTGTTCTTGGATCTCCAGATATTCATCTTCTTTTAAATCGAATTTGACTTCCGGGATCACTGATCTTAGACCCATTATTTTGTAGTAATGGTCTGAATGTTCTGTGGTTAAGAACTTCCCTTGATTCCAAAGTGGTTTTGGAATACTCTCTTTCTTGCCTCTTGGAGTGGGTTGTTTTCCTTTAGGAGCCATGATCTTAGTGGGTATGGTTTAGTGATCATGGATAAACACACCACACTTAAAGGTTTGCTTGTCCTCAAGCAAAAGAAAAGAAAAGAGAGGGATAGAAGGAGAGCTAGTGTCGAATGGTGGATGAGAGGAGGGAGGCCGAATGTGGATTTAAAAGGGAGGGGGGTTTTTCAGAAATTTTAAAAAGATAAGATAGAAGATATGATTTATAAAAGGTAAATATGATAAGAAAAAGATATAATTTAAAAATAAAAAGTTGTGAATGATATTTGGAAAAGATAAATCTGAATTTTTATTTTGAAAAAGATTTTAAAAGATAATTGAGTTTTGAAAAATTTGAAAAAGAGTTGGATTGGATTGGAAAAAGATTTGTGTTTATGGATTAAGATACATTTGATATTTTTTGAAAAAGGGATTTTAGCAATTAGGATTAAAATTTTTGGAATTGAAGGATGAGAGTTTGTAACATGTTTATGCAAGAAATCATGAATTGAAACATAAAAAAAATTAAAAAATTGTGAAGTAAAAATGAATTTACCTCCTCCCCACCATCCTGGCGTTAAACGCCCAAATGCTGCATGTTTTGGGCGTTTAACGCCCATTTGCAGCTTCTTCTAGGCGTTCAACGCCCAGCTGTTGCTTCTTTCTGGCATTGAACGCCAGGAACTCCTTTGTCACTGGGCATTTTTCTGAACGCCCAGAATGCTGTAAATCTGACGTTAAACGCCCAGAAGGTGCTTCTTTATGGCGTTCAACGCCCAGTAAATGCTTCTTTTGGGCGTTCAATGCCCAAAATAGCTTTTACTGGCTTTTTCGCACCAGTGAGCTTCCTTTTTACTGTTTTATCCTGCGAATCCTTCTGTAACTCTGTGAACTCAAGCAATTGCTATTTTACCTTGAAGATAATTGACATAAACCTGTAAAAATCAATTATTTAACAAATAAACTTTGTAAATGGCTGGGCTGCCTCCCAGCAAGCGCTTTTTTATTGTCTTTAGCTGGACTATTACTGAGCTTTAGTCAAGTCTCAGTTTTGAGCATTCTTGCTCAAAATTGCTTTCAAGATAATGTTTGACTCTCTGTCCATTAACAATGAACTTTTTGTTAGAATCAATATCCTGAAGCTCTACGTATCCATATGGTGACACACCTGTAATCACATATGGTCCTCTCCACCGGGATTTCAATTTCCCGGGAAATAATCTGAGCCTAGAATTAAATAGCAGAACTTTCTACCCCGGCTCAAAGACTCTGGATGACAATTTCTTATCATGCCATCTTTTTGCTTTCTCTTTGTAAATTTTTGCATTCTCGAAAGCATTGAGTCTGAATTCCTCTAGCTCATTTAACTAGAGCAATCGTTTTTCTCCAGCTAACTTGGCATCAAGGTTTAGGAATCTGGTTGCCCAGTAGGCCTTATGTTCCAGTTCCACTGGCAAGTGACAGGCCTTTCCATACCCAAGCTGGTAGGAGAGGTCCCTATAGGAGTCTTGAATGCTATTCTGTATGCCCACAGAGCATCATCTAAGCTTCTTGCCCAATTTCTTCTACGGTTAATCACATTCCGTTCCAAGATTCTTTTAAGTTCTCTATTAGAGACTTCAGCTTGCCCATTTGTCTGTGGATGATATAGAGTGGCTACCCTGTGGCTAAATCCATATCAAACCAAAGCAGAGTAAAGCTGTTTATTGCAGAAATGAGTGCCTCCATCACTGATTAATACTCTAGGGGTACCAAATCTACTGAAGATGTGTTTCTGGAGGAATTTCAGCACTGTCTTAATGTCATTAGTGGGTGTTGCAATAGCTTCCACCCATTTGGATACATAATCCACTGCCACCAGAGTATAAGTGTTTGAGTATGATGGTGGGAAAGGTCCCATGAAGTCAATACCCCATACATCAAACAACTCAATCTCTAAGATCCCTTGTTGAGGCATGGCATAACTGTGAGGCAAATTACCAGATCTTTGGCAACTGTCACAATTAAGTACAAATACTCGGGAATCTTTATAGAGAGTAGGCCAGTAGAAGCCACATTGGAGGACTCTTGTGGCTGTTCGCTCACTTCCAAAATGTCTTCCATATTGTGATCCATGACAGTGCCAGAGGATCTTCTGTGCTTCTTCTCTAGGCACACATCTACGAATTACTCCGTCTGCATATCTCTTGAAGAGATATGGTTCATCCCAAAGATAGTACTTTGCATCCGTGATCAATTTCTTTGTTTGCTGCCTACTGTACTCTTTGGGTATGAATCTTACTGTCTTGTAGTTTGCAATGTCTGCAAACCATGGTACTTCCTGGATGACAAAGAGTTGCTCATCCAGAAAGTTTTCAGAGATCTCTGTAAGAGGAAGGGACGTACCTTCTACTGGTTCTATTCGGGACATGTGATCTGCTACTTGGTTATCTGTCCCTTTTCTGTCTCTTATTTCTATATCAAACTCCTGCAGAAGCAACACCCATCTAATGAGTCTGGGTTTTGAATCTTGCTTTGTGAGTAGATATTTAAGAGCAGCATGGTCAGTGTACACAATCACTTTTGATCCTACTAAATAAGATCTAAACTTGTCAATGGCGTAAACCACTGCAAGTAACTCTTTTTCTGTGGTTGTGTAGTTCTTTTGTGCATCATTCAAAATACGACTGGCATAGTAAATGACGTGCAGAAGCTTGTCATGCCTTTGTCCCAATACTGCACCAATGGCATGGTCACTGGTATCACACATCAGTTCAAATGGTAATGTCCAGTCTGGTGCAGAAATTACTGGTGCTGTGACCAGCTTAGCTTTCAGAGTCTCAAACGCCTACAGACACTCTTTATCAAAGATAAATGGCATGTCAGCAGCTAGCAGATTGCTCAGAGGTTTCGCGATTTTTGAAAAATCCTTTATAAACCTCCTATAGAATCCTGCATGCCCCAGAAAGCTTCTGATTGCCTTAACATTGGCAGGTGGTGGTAAATTTTTCAATTACCTCTACCTTAGCTTGATCCACTTCTATTCCCTTGTTCGAAATTTTGTGCCCAAGGACAATTCCTTCAGTCACCATAAAGTGACATTTCTCCCAGTTTAAAACCAGGTTAGTCTCTTGGCACCTCCTTAGAACAAGTGCTAGATGGTCAAGACAGGAGCTGAATGACTCTCCAAATACTGAAAAGTCATCCATGAAGACTTCCAGAAATTTTTCTACCATATCAGAGAAAATGGAGAGCATGCACCTTTGAAAGGTTGCAGGTGCATTGCACAAGCCAAATGACATTCTTCTGTATGCAAATACTCTAAATGGACATGTGAATGCTATTTTCTCTTAATCCTGGGGATCTACTGCAATTTGATTATAACCTAAATATCCATCCAGGAAGCAGTAGTATTCATGACCTGCTAGTCTTTCTAGCATCTGGTCTATGAAGGGTAAATGAAAATGATCCTTTCTGGTAGCTGTATTAAGCCTTCTATAATCAATACACATACGCCACCCTGTAGCTGTTCTTGTAGGAACGAGTTCATTTTTTCATTATGAACCACTGTCATGCCACCCTTCTTAGGGACGACTTGGACAAGGCTTACCCAGGGGCTATCAAAAATAGGATAAATAATCACAGCCTCTAGTAATTTAGTGATCTCCTTTTGCACCACCTCCTTCATGGCTGGATTTAGCTGCCTCTGTGGTTGAACCACTGGCTCAGCGTCACCCTCCAATAGGATTTTGTGCATGCATCTGGTTGGGCTAATACCCTTAAGATCACTGATGGACCACCCAAGAGCTGTCTTGTGTGTCCTTAGCACTTGAATTAGTACTTCCTCTTCCTGTGGCTCTAAGGTAGAGCTTATGATCACAGGGAAGGTATCACCTTCTCCCAAAAATGCATATTTCAGGGATGGTGGTAATGGTTTGAGCTCGGGTTTAGGAGGTTTTTCCTCTTCTTGAGGGATTTTCAGAGGTTCTATTATTCTCTCTGATTCTTCCAGATCAGGCTGAACATCTTTAAAGATGTCCTCTAGCTCTGATTCGAGACTCTCAGTCATATTGACCTCTTTTACCAGAGAGTCAATAATATCAATGCTCATGCAGTCATTTAGGGTGTCTAGATACTGCATAGCTTTGACAACATTCAACTTGAACTCATCCTCATTGACTTTCAGGGTTACTTCCCCTTTTTGGACGTCAATAAGGGTTCGGTCAGTTGCTAGGAAAGGTCTTCCTAGAATGAGAGTTGCACTTTTGTGCTCCTCCATTTCCAGCACCACAAAGTCAGTGGGAAAGGAAAATGGCCCAACCTTGACAATCATGTCTTCAATCACGCCTGATGGGTATTTAATGGAGCCATCAGCAAGTTGGAGACATATCCGGGTTGATTTAACTTCATCAGTTAACCCAAGCTTTTTGATAGTAGATGCAAGTATTAGGTTGATACTTACCCCAAGATCACATAGAGCTTGCTTGGTACAAGTACCCTCTAATGTGCATGGTATCATAAAGCTTCCGAGATCTTTAAGCTTCTTAGGTAAGCTTTTTAGAATGACTGCACTACATTCTTCGGTGAGGTAAACTTTTTCAGTTTCCCTCCAATCCTTCTTATGACTTAAGATCTCTTTCATGAACTTAGCATAAGAGGGTATTTGCTCAAGTGCCTCTGCAAACAGAATCTTTATTTCAAGAGTCCTGAGATAGTCTACAAAGCGGGCAAATTGCTTATCCTGCTCCGCTTGTCGGAGTTTCTGAGGATAAGGCATTTTGGCTTTGTATTCCTCAACCTTAGTTGCTATAGGTTTATTGCATACAGATGTGGGCTGAGAAGCCTTTTTAGAAGGGTTATTATCAGCACTTGTATGTGTCTGATCTCCCACTGGTGTTTGAATGCCAGGGGTGGAAGCTGGAGTGGCGTTAGACGCCAACTCCTTACCTGTTTCTGGCGTCTGAACGCCAGAACTGTGCTTCCTTTGGGCGTTCAACGCTAATTCCTTGCTTGTTTTTGGCGTTGAACACCAGGACTGAGCATGGTTTGGGCGTTCAACGCCAGCCTTCCACCCATTTTCTGGCGTTTGAGCGCCAGAATTATTCCTCTCTAGGCTCTTACTGTCCTCAGATATATTTTGGGTAGTTTGCTCATTTCTTGGCTTCCGGCTACCTTGAAGTGAGGTATTTAATGTTTTCCCACTTCTTAATTGAACTGCTTGGCACTCTTCTGTTATTTGTTTTGATAACTGCTGTTCTGTTTGCTTTAACTGTACTTTCATATTCATATTAGCTATTCTTGTTTCTTGTAGTATCTCCTTGAATTCAGCTAGCTGTTTTGTTAGAAAATTCAGTTGCTGATTGAATTCAGTAACTTGTTCTACAGGACTGAGTTCAGCAGTTACTGTTTTAGTCTCTTCTTTCAAGGAAGGTTCACTGCTCAAGTACAGATTCTGATTTCTGGCAACTGTATCAATGAGCTCTTGAGCTTCTTCTATTGTCTTTCTCATGTGTATAGATCCACCAGCTGAGTGGTCTAGAGAAATCTGAGCTCTTTCTGTAAGCTCATAGTAGAAGATATCTAACTGCACCCACTCTGAAAACATTTCAGAGGGGCATTTTCTTAGCATCTCTCTATATCTCTCCCAGGCATCATAAAGGGATTCATTATCTCCTTGTTTGAAGCCTTGGATACTCAGCCTTAGCTGTGTCATCCATTTTGGAAGAAAATAGTGATTCAGAAATTTTTCTGACAGATGTTTCCATGTCTTTATGCTGTCCTTAGGTTGGTTATTTAACCACCTCTTAGCTTGGTCCTTTATAGCAAATGGAAACAGTAATAATCTGTAGACATCCCGATCTACTTCCTTATCATGTACTATGTCAGCAATTTGTAAAAATTTTTCCAGAAACTCTGTAGGTTCTTCCTGTGGAAGACCGGAATACTGGCAACTTTGCTGCACCATGATAATGAGCTGAGGATTCAACTCAAAACTACTAACTCCAATGGAGGGTATATAGATACTACTCTCGTATGAAGCAGTAGTGGGGTTAGCATATGACCCCAGAGTCTTTCTGGACTGTTCATTTCCACTTAAGTCCATAATAGAGAAAGGGAGATGATGTGAATTTATTTTATTATATAGAAAAATTTCGAAATAATAATAATAAAATAAGATAAAATAAAGACGACAATGAAAATAAAAATAAATAAAAACGAAAATAAAAAAATTAAAAATATTTTATGAAGATTTTCGAAAAAGTGAGGAGAGAGAAAGTGGTTAGGATATTTTTGAAATTGAAATCTAATTTTTTTTTAAAAAAATTCGAAAAGATGGCTTAAAATTAGTTAGAAAAGATATTTTTTGAATTTTGAATTTTATGATGAAAGAGAAAAACACACAGAAGACACAAGACTTAAAAATTTTTAGATCTAATGCTCCTTGTTTTCGAAAATTTTGGAGGGAAAACACCAAAGAACACCAAACTTAAAAATTTTAAGATCAAAACCCAAGGAAGACTCAAGAACACCTTGAATATTCATAAGAACAACAAGAACAAAAGAAAGAACACCAAACTTAAAATTTTTAGAAAACCAAAATAAATTTTTGAAAATTAAAGAAAATTAACAAGAAAATACCAAACTTAAAGTTTGGCACAAGATTCAATCAAAGAAAAATTATTTTTGAAAAAGATTTTAAAAAGAAGATACCCAATTGCCAAGAACATAAGCCAACGCTCTAGCCAACTGAGCTATAAACGTAACGTGTTTTAATACTGTATATAAAAAATATATTTTTGAAAACTAAAATTTTGAAAAAGCACAAGAAAAACACGAAAAACACACAAAAATAGGAAAAACCAAAGATCAAACAAGAAAATTTGACAAGAACAATTTGAAGATCAAGGAAAAATAAATAACATGCAATTCGAAAATTTAAAGGAAAATATAAAATATGCAATTGACACCAAACTTCAAATATAAAACTAAACCCGCATAAAAATTAAAAATTAATAAGGAAAAAATAATATTTTTGAAAAGAAAATAAAGGACTCAGATTTAATGACTCTATAGCATTAAAAATAAATTATTCCTAATCTAAGCAACAAAATAAACCTTTAGTTGTCCAAACTCGAACAATCTCCGGCAACGGCGCCAAAAACTTGGTGCACAAAATTGCAATCACACTTTTGCAATCCGCACAACTAACCAGCAATTGCAATGGGTCGTCCAAGTAATACCTTACGTGAGTAGGGTCGAATCCCACGGAGATTGTTGGTTTGAAGCAAACTATGGAAATGAGGAATGTGAAAACCATTAAACAAATTTCAGGTTTTAAAATCCATGTTGAAATCAGATATCAGTTATATAACTTATATCTCACCACAACTTTGAGATCAAAACAAAATAAATAGCAGTTTCAAGTGATATTGAAAACTAAATCCGCTCAAAGTTAATAGGCACTGGTGCACGAAATTGCAATCACACTTTTGCAATCTGCACAACTAACCAGCAAGTGCACTGGATCGTCCAAGTAATACCTTACGTGAGTAAGCGTCGAATCCCACGGAGATTGTTGGTTTGAAGCAAACTATGGTTATCTTATTATTCTTAGTCAGGATGCCAACAACAGTGTTTTTCAAGTTCAATTGTAAAAAGTGAAAGGACATAAAATAAATAATTGTTACTCAATAATGGAGAATATGTTGGAGTTTTGGAGATGCTTTGTCTTCTGAATTTCTGTAACGTAGTGCTTCCTCACTTTCAAAAGTGCAAAGTTCCTTCCATGGCAAGCTGTGTATAGGGTGTCACCGTTATCAATGGCTACTTCCCATCCTCTCAGTGAAAATGGTCCAAATGCTCTGTCACAGCATGGCTAATCATCTGTTGGTTCTCAATCATGTCAGAATAAGATCCATTGATCCTTTTGCGTTTGTCACTACGCCCAACAATCGCGAGTTTGAAGCTCGTCACAGCCATTCAATCCTTGAATCCTACTCGGAATACTATAGACAAGGTTTAGACTTTCCAGATTTTTATTAATGCCGCCATCAATTCTAGCTTATACCACAAAGATTCTGATAAAGAAATCTAAGAGATACTCATTCAATCTGATGTAGAATGGATGTGGTTGTCAGGCACACGTTCATGGATTGAGGAAGGTGATGAGTGTCACGGATCATCACCTTCTTCATAGTGAAGCGCGAATGAACATCTTAGATAGGAACAAGCATGTTTGAATGGAAAACAGAAATAATTGCATTAATTCATCGAGACGCTGCAGAGCTCCTCACCCCCAACAATGGAGTTTAGAGACTCATGCCGTCAAGGAGTATAAAATTCAGATCTAAAAATGTCTTGAGATTGACGTGGCGGAAATTGGCGAGTTAAGAATTTATTAATAGAAATACGTTGCAAGTACAGTCTTTAACCAGCCGAAAATCCGCTTATCCATTTAAAAGGATTGTCACAATATTAAAATTAAAATACTGGGAGTATGAATCCCAGGTCATCTCCCAACGAGTTGCAGAGAAATGTCCTATTTCATCAATCAGGTATTTTCAAAAAATGGTTGAGTTGATAAACAGAAAATTAAATTAGAGAATTTAATTAATCTTAAATAAAAGCCTTGACTGGGAGTAGATTAGTTGGAGGCCCTATTCTTGTTGAAGTACTCTCAAGATTAATTAATAATTGGAAGTTGCTCTGCTTAGTTATCCCTTACTAGGTAAAGGAAAGTCAAGCAAGTTGGAAAGCTGTTTCTAGTCACAAGTCCTAATCCTCTCCCTTGAGGAGGACTAGTGTCAATGATTAGAGGTTGATCCAACAAATAACCCAATTATAATTTCTCTCTTGAGTAATTCAACTCAAGGTTTTCTTTCAATCATCTCCCAATCAAGTCATGGAACTACTCACTCATCATAATTATAAACTTCACAAAATCAATGGAGAAAATAAAAGAAGACATAATAAATAATAATGAAAGGGATTAATTGAAAATAAAAATAGTCTATATTAATAACTTGTGAAAATAATCCAATGTCAACTCTGGGGGATTAAGAATATGGAAGAATAAATGGAAAGTAAATAATAGAATATAATGACTAGTACCGGAGGTAGATTCTTCTCAAAAGCTAAAGCCAAAACCTTCAAAATCCTAATTATGAATGTTCAAGTGACTAAAACCTAGGGGAGGAGCAATTTCAAATCTAGAAAACTAAAAATTATGTGGAATGAATCTCCTCTATTTCTGCATGTTCCCTGGCTCTAATCTGTTTTTCTGGGCCGAAAACTGGGTTGAAATCCGGCCCAGAAACTTTGCCAGCGACTTCTGAAATTCTACAAATCGCGCACGTCACGCGGCCGCGTCATCCACGCGTTCGTGTCACTCGGCTTTTCTTGTACCACGCGTGCGCGTCGTCTACGCATTCGCGTTGTTCATGCAGCTTCCAATCCGCGCGGTTGCGTCAGGCACGCGAGCGCGTCATTGTTATTTCTTCCAACTCACGCGGTCGCGTCAGCCATGCGACCGCGTGACTTCTCGCTGGTTATCTCTTTAATTCTTTGTGTTCCTTCCATTTTTGCATGCTTCCTTTCCAATCTCCAACTCATTCATGCCCTATAAAGACTGAAACACTTAACATACAAATCACGGCATCGAATGGAATAAAGGAGAATTAAAATACCTAATTAAAAGTCTCTAGGAAGTAAGTTTTCAATCATGTAATAATTTTAGGAAGGAAATATAAATGCATGCTAATTATATGAATAAATGGGTAAAGATCATGATAAAACTACACAATTAAACACATTATAGACCATAAAATAGCGGTTTATCAGAGATACAAAATAAGTCTCTAAAAGTTGTTTAAATACTAAACTAGTAACCTATGTTTACAGAAAATGAGTAAACTAATATGGATAGTGCAGAAATCCACTTCTGGGGCCTGCTTGGTGTGTGCTGGGGCTGAGACTTAAGCTTCGCACGTGCCTGGGCTATTTCTGGAGTTGAACGCCAGGTTGTAACCTGTTTCTGGCACTGAACGCCAGACTGCAATATGGAACTGGCGTTGAACGCCAGTTTACGTCATCTATTTTCGTGCAAAGTATGGACTATTATATATTGCTGGAAAGCCCTGGATGTCTACTTTCCAACCCAATTGAGAGTGCGCCAATTGGACTCTTGTAGCTCCAAAAAATCCATTCCGAGTTCCGAGTGCAGAGAGGTCAGAATCCAACAGCTTCAGCAGTCCTTTTTCAGCCTGAATTAGATTTTTGCTCAGCTCCCTCAATTTCAGCCAGAAAATATCTGAAATCACAGAAAAATACACAAACTCATAGTAAAGTCCAGAAATATGATTTTTACCTAAAAACTAATAAAAATCCACTAAAAACTAACTAAAACATACTAAAATCTACATGAAATTACCCCCAAAAAACGTATAAAATATCTGCTCATTAGGCACAAACCACTACACATAAAAAATAAGGCATATAGATAAGAAGGGATCTAAGTTAAATAGAAAAAGAATTAAACAAAAAATATACATGTCTCTTACTTTACTGTAGTAAAAATTAAGGTCAAGACAGTAAACCTTTTTAGCAGGATAAGTTCAATCAAATAAAAATAAAATAAAATAATAAAAAAGTATTCTTATCAAAATCAACTATTCACCCATAAAATACAGAAAGCAAGGTTCGACGACAAGAGAGTTTACCAATATAATTACATGTTATTGACATAAAATCAGCTACATAGATATTTTCAAGTACAATTTTATCTCAGATAGACTATTTAATCGAGAATAAATAAAACAAACATAGTCATAGACAATGCATAACAATAGTTTTAGAACAAAAAAGTCTCAGATTTAAATTATATGACATACACATCGAAACCTTTATATGATTACTAGGTAATTATTAGGCAAATACCACATCCTAACATGTCTATTTTTCCTCAAATTGTCTTCCATATATTTTTCATAACTTTATAAATCTATAAATTAGCTTCATATATATTGAGACTAGAACACAACATATAGGCAAATTAAAGTTGCACTAATTAAGCTAATTGATATAAAAAAAAATTCAATACAAATGTCTTCCCATACATTCATGAATCCAACACTAAAACTGTTCCATCTGCTAATATATTAGAAGAAAAAAAGCTGATCATTAGACTACCTTCTTATCTTGTCTATTTGAATAATTAAACCAAAATAATGATTTATATGTGAGATTATTATGGAAGATGAGATGGAGGAGCTAATAAAGCAGCAGATCCAATGTGCAAGGTATCCTAGTTCTTGAAGTTAAGAGAGCCATAGAGATTTGAAATCACAAAATATGCTGATTGACTTAATATGCTTTCTAAATAGACTTTATAAGTAATAGTTATTTTTCCATAAGTAGCTATTATTTCCAGATCTGATGTCATTCTTGTAACCCAGGTTGACCCTATAACATACCAGGTTTAAAATATGTGATTTTGAAAGTGCAAAAGTGATGGTATGTTGGAATAAATATATATTAATCCATCATATTATTTTTTCTTGTGTTGCTTGCATTATTATATTTAAAGTATAGGAAGACAGTGAGTTTAATGTGCAATGTGTATGAAAAGGAATAAAAATTAAATTCAGATGATAATTAAGTTAATTAATTTTTTATAATTTCTAATTTTGAATTCAAAAAAATAAGGATTTGCAATAGCGGTAGTTACATATACCGCAAACACCCACCTTTCTGCATGTGATGTAATTTCTTCAGGAACGATCTTCTCGCCCAGTCTCTTCCTTTTTCACCGGTTCGTTGCAGCCAGCAACATCACCCGCTACCGTGCAGAGCACTGGCCGACGCCGCCCTGTGCACCGCAAACGTTCGAGTGGCATAGTTGCGCACTTTGTGTCATTTGCGCAGCCCCTTGCAGCCGGCGGGTTTCACCGTTCCAGCGTCTTCATCCGCGACATACAAGGCGATCGTTTCATACGTGCATCACTTCGTGCTATACATATCCACAATCAATAAAGATACAGAATCAATGGTAGAGATGGCAAAAAATTTGTTGGTCTATGACTTTGATTGCTATATATCTACAATTAATGAAGATACAGAATCTTTAGCTCTTTTTTCTCTCTTCTTTGACACCTTTGATTTAATTCTGTTCTCTTTCACAATCTAGTTGCTGTCAACTCTCTCCACCCCGCAAATGTGATGGATGTTCAATTCACTAGGTATGTAGATAGTGATTTTAATTCTTAATTGGATGGTTATTTTGTTCGTTTTAGTTTAAGTATATGCAATTCACAAATGCTGGATGGTCATTTCATTAGATCGCTAGATGATTATTTTAATAATTACATGGATGGTTGTTTGATGACGATCCCACGACGGTGACGGGGGAGGGGGCTGCAGGAGTCACTGCCGGCTGGGGAAGAAGAGTGATTTGGGGGGTGAAAACGGTTTGTAATTTAGGGTTTGGATGGTTATTTCTAAAATAACTAAATGGAAGTTTTTGGATTTAGGGTAATTTGTAGAATGATTTTTATTTTTTACCCCAATTAAGCTAAATAACTAACCCATTGTACACATTGTCAAGATTCCTCATTGTCTCCCTAGCGGAGTTCATTTATTTAATAACTTTGCATAAGTTCTCCTATAATTCTCTTAGAATATTAACCAAGTATTATCAATTGTAATGAACTTTCAACTTTTAAATAATATAGATGAAGAGGATCTAACTGATATGTTTTTTTTCCTGTATGGTCAGGTCAAAGGAGAAACTAATATATCATATATATGTTCCCAGTTCTATTGCGCACTAGAACTCATATTTCGTGCTATTGAATATACTACTTTAATTGATATTTGGTGGGTTGGTTGTGTCCTTGCTGAACTGCTTTTAAGTCAGGTTTATATATGCTTTTTCTCTGAATGTTACAATGTAGCATTTACTGCGAATCATGCAAACAATATTTGGTTTTCTTATTATCTATTGCCTATATGTCAACTGATATACAAATGAAATTTCGGCAGCCATTGTTTCCGGGTGAAAATGCAGTGGACCAGGTTGCAGAGATTTTTAAGATACTACAATTGATGCCACTTACTATGTTTTTATTTTTCTATTCTTATATTACCATGCCATTATTGTCATAGGAATTTAGCCCTATAATAGGAAGAAAATATTATATTGTTACTCATCATATTCTAATATGATTTTGTGGCCACTAGATGGACTAAAACATTTATAGTGAGACTACTACCATGTCTTTTCTGTTGGACTTATTCCATGCATTTGCTTGTTGATTGGTTTATGGTTTATCCTTGAGTCTCCTAGATGGCTGGTAAGTATTAAGATACATTAATACAATCTTAAAGAAAGTGATGCAAAATTGTAGATTAATAATTAAAAATATCTATATTCAGGTGAAGGTTGGTCTTGACAAGGAATTTTAAGGAGCATTAAGGAGACTTGGGGAGAAAAATATTGATACTTCTCAAGAAGCTGAAGAAATTCTCGTGCTTTCCTAGCTCCAATCATTAACTTATTGAACATGGTTAAAATGTTTCTAATCAAGTTGATATGCTTCATCATCTGAGCTCACTTTTCTCAACTCATTTTTCTTATAGGATTATATTGAAACTCTTCAAAGCCTTCCTAAAACCAAGTTTCGGGATTTTTTCTAAAGCAAACACATGTGATATGTAGTGGTAAGTGACATAATATTAATATATACCAATTTGTTGATGTTTTGTATATTTACTCAAAGATTTCTAACTCTTTGTGATGATTTCAGATTAGGGTTGGATTAATGGTGTATCAACAATCTGTTAGAATTAATGGTATTTGATTTTACACATCTAAGACTTTTGTTGTAACCGATAAATGAATTATGCAGTAGAGAAAACATCAATAACTTGAAACTTGAATGGCTTAAGAGCCAAATAGAACAAGTCATCCAGGAGCTTGCTTTGCGTAGTTTGAGTATAAGAGATAATATTGCTTAGGGGACAGATACTACCATGGATCAAATGAAGAGGCTGCTAAAATATCTCATGCACATATATTTATCAGTTCATTGGAGAAAGATTATTACACACAGGTGGGGCTTCATTGACATGATTATGCCTATGGTTGTTGTGTTTTATTTCAGTTTGTTCTTTGTTTGTGACCAAGTTGTATTTCCAAAACCTGGGTGTCTGTCTCAGGTTGGCAGGGCTGGTTTGGCTTTGACTGAAGAGGAAAAAAAATAAAACTTTCTATTACAAGAGCTGTGCTTTTAAATTCATCAATTCTTCTACTTAATGAGGTTACTGGAGGTATTGATTTTGAGATTGAGAGAGATGTTCAGGAGGCTTTGGACCTAGTTATGTTGGGATGCTCAACAATAATAATTTGTATTATTAGTAGATTGCGCTCTAAAGAATATGAGTCTAAGTTTAGTTATTTATCTTATCTTGAATCTTTATGTTAGAGAATTGTTTATTATTTTGATAAGTTTGCAAATTCATTATCTAATATTTAGTGTAAATTTTATTTCTATATTTAAAAATTTATTTGCATTAATTTCTACTATTTTCAAGTGAAAAAAATAATAAAAAATATGGCTATTGAAATCGACAGTTATGTTGTCGATTCTTTTAATTTAAGATTGACAAAAAAATCGACAGACTTATCATAATTTAATAGTTATATCGACGGATAGTTCGTCAACTTTAACAAATAAAATATTGACAAATATGTCGTCGCTTTTTGATAATATTATCGACAATCAGGGTATTGCATTTTATAAATATGTAGAAATCTTAACTTCATATTATCAATACATTGAGTGTCGATTTTATTGAAAACTTATCGAAAGTCTCGCAAGCCATTGATTTTTTTAGATTTTTTAAATATCGACACATTTTTAAGCGACCGCTTTTGCCGTCGATTTTGCCATCAATTTTTAATACTATCAACAGCTTTGTCATTGATTTGGCCGTTGATTTTAACAGTATTTCTTATAGTATTTGAAGTCCTTTTTCCTTGTTTGAGGACATATCGTAAGTAGTAATTGGCAACTTCACAAACAACTAATATGGCAGCTGACTCGTAATCTTTTTCATGTCCTTCATATTCAATATCAATATCAGTTTCATAATCACTCATAGTATATAATTTAAATTAACATAAAAAATAAACTAACAAAACAAAAAAGACAATCCATAAAGCCATTACTAAGTAAAAGCTCCAAAATATAAAATCAAAACATATGGAAGTTGTCTATTGGTACATGAAATTGAACTTCGCAAGTTTCGCACAAATGAACCGACAAGTGCACCGGGTCGTCCAAGTAATACCTCATGTGAGTGAGGGTCGAATCCCACGGAGATTTTCGGATTGAGCAAGCAATGGCTATCTTGTAGACCTTAGTCAGATGATTAGAAAATATGGTTGTTTGTTTGAATGCAATAACTCAAATTAAAGGAAATGAAATACTAGATTAATGTGAAAGTAATGATAGAGATTTAGTTAAGGCTTCAGAGATGCGTATTCTTTCCGGATTAACTTTTTTTACTGTCTACTTCAATAACAAATGATTTATTCAATGGCAGCCGTAAGTGATTAACTTATGTCCTCTCATCAAGCTAATCTCTTCTAAACCAAGCAGTCCACCATATCTGAGCAACGCATGTCCTCTCATCAAGTTAACTCATGGCTTCCTACTATGGCCGAAGGTGAAGCCCTAAGCAACCCACTCTCCTTCGCGATCCTACTCAAAATGCCACAAACAAGGTTGGATCTTCCGGATCAGGGAATGCTGCTTCTCTAACTATAGACTTAACGCCACAGAGACCTCATTAACCCATGGTCAACGAGATTTTATGTCATATATCCAAAGTTGCTCAGGTACGCTCTTAGAATCCACAATGCAATCTCTAGCTATAGCTCAATGCTATCCGGGTCAGGACTCGCACGGAAACTAAGTAGAACAAGGATGAATGTCACGGTTCATTTTCAATTCATGAGATAAAGAATGAGAATGCATAAGAGAATAGAATCAGACATATTGAAATAGAAACAGTAATATTATTAATCCATGAGAATCAGCAGAGCTCCTAACCCTAACTTAGGAGGTTTAGTTGCTCATAGCTTATGGAAAGTAATAGTAAAACGTTCAAATGGGCAAAGATCTCTAATAGTGGTGATATTTGTTCTATATATAATAATCCTAATAACTAAGGAGTACAAAAGTATGATAGACTAGAATAAAGATGCGAAAGTCCACTCTTGGGCCCACTTTGATTGAGTACTTGGGCTGAGCTTGGCATCCAATCTTGAGGGATGGGCATTGAACACCCATCAGGGGGTTGATCTATGCTGCCTTATGCTTCTTGATGGGCGTTGAATGCCCTAGAGGGGTGTTTGGGCATTCAATGCTAGCTTGAGTTCCTTTGGGGCGGTTAACGCCAGAAAGGGGGTAGTTCTTGGGCGTTTAACGCCCAATATGGGCAGGCTCCTTCGAAGAAAAGTATAAATCATTATATATTTCTGAAAAGCTCTGGAAGTTAGCTTTCTAACGCCATTGAGAGTGCATCATTTGGACCTCTGTAGCTCTAAATATTCTTGTTTGAGTGCACGGAGGTCAGAATCTGACAACATCTGCTACGCTTTCCTTGCCTCTTAATCGGACTTTGCCAAAACTCCTAAATTTCAGCCAGAAATTACCTGAAATCATCAGAAAACACAACAACTCAAAGTAGAATACAAAAATATGAATTTTCACTAAAAGCTATGAAAGTATAATGAAACTTAAATAAAACATAACCAAAACAATATGAAAATGATGCCAAAAAGCGTGTAAAATATCCGCTCATCAGAACACCAAACTTAAACTGTTGCTTGTCTCCAAGCAACCAAAAACAAAGTAAGATTTAAAAGAAGAGAAGTATTCAATAATTCTCAGAGTATTCAATGAAGCTCAATTCCAATTGATGAGCGGTGCTAGTAACTAGTCACTTCTGAACAGTTTTGGCATCTCACTAACATTTGAAGCTCAGAAGTATTGGCGTCTTTAGGAATTCAGAATCTGGATGCCATTTTTGACTCTCTCAATTTAGTTCTTTTTTATTCTTGAACACAGATTCTTTTTTAGCCTGGCCGTGACCCTAAGCGTTTTGTTTTCCAGTATTACCATTGGATACATAAATACCACAGGCACTTAACTGGGTGAACCCAATTGGATTGTGATTCAGCTTTGATAGAATCCCCAGATAGTGGTACCCAGAGTTCTTAGGCACACTCTTTTGCTTTTGGGATCACGACTTTAACTGCTCAGTCTTAAACTTTTTCACTTGACACCTTCACACCACAAGCAATTAATTAAGGGAGGCAGCTCATTTGAACTTTTTAGGCCAAGATTTTGTTTCTTTAGACCCTCTTAACCATTGATGCTCAAAGTCTTGGACCCTTGCTCTTGTCTTTTGGTTTTAAGAGCTATTGGCTTTTTCTTTTACTTGATTTTTTTCGCTTTTTCTTTTTCTTTCTTTTTTATTATTGCTGCTTTTTCTTGCTTCAAGAATCAATTTTTTATTTCTCAGATTACCAATAATACTTCACCTTTTCCATCATTCTTTCAAGAGCCAACACACTTTACTCCAACATCAAATATGCACTGTTGATTCATGCATTCAGAAAGTAAAAGTAATGCCACCACATCAAATAATTAGACTATTCTTATTATATAACTCGAGTTTCTTGTACTTTACTTCTTCTAAAAAAATCAAAATTTTATTTAAGTTCAATGGAATGATAAGAGGAATATTTTATACCTAATTGACAGAAGGAAAATAACCAAATAAAAATTTAAAGCCCTAGTAGTGATCATGCAATTCTTAAATTAAAAGACAGAAAAATAAAATACTAAAATAAGACTTAGATAGGATGAAACTCAACCACCTTAGTCATGGTGGTCATTATTCTCTTCAGGGGATAATTTCTGACACTTCAGCTCTTCTAGTTCACGCCCCTGCTTCTCTTGTTCCTTAACTAGTTTGTAAAGCATGCAAGATTGGTCCTTTTGCTCCTCTCTCAATTAATCCAGAGTGGACTGCAATTGTGCAACAGATATTGCCAGTTGAGTCCGATATTCAATTGGAGGGTTATTCTGTTCTTGCTAAGGCTCATGTGTCTTCCTTTTGGGATGATCGTCTGGTTTTTTGGAGCTTTCCATCACTTCCTTGGTAATTAGGTTGTCTGTTGGGATACATGAGTCTCTGTTAATCAGGACTCCAGCCTCATTACACAAGTAAGCGATAAGGTTTGGAAAGGCCAATCTGGCTTGAGTTGACATCCTGTTTGCAAATTTGTACAGCTCAATGGAAATTAATTGGTGAACTTCCACCTCATTCCCCATCATGATGCAGTGAATTATCACAACTCTTTTAATAGTGACTTCAGACCGGTTGCTAGTGGAGAGTATAGAATGCCCAATGAAGTCCAGCCAACTCCTAGCAATTGGTTTGAGGTCTATTCTTCTCAGTTGGTTTAGTTTGCCTTTTGTGTCATTGATCCATTGAGTTTCATGTAGACATATGTCCTCTAGGACTTAATCCAACTTTAGATTAGCTTGCACCCTCCTATTAAAGGATTCTGGATCATCCCTTTGTGAGGGTAATTTAAAGATCTCTCTCACTTTGTCAATATGAAAATAGAGAGCCTTTCCTCGGACCATGGTACGAAATGTATGGAATCCTTGTCAATCTTTCTTTTGCTTTTTTGTCATCCACATATTTGTATAGAATTCATGGATCATTACTATTCCACAATTGGTTATAGGATTGGCCAGAATTTCCCAGCCTCTCATTCGAATTTGCTCTGGATCTTCGGGTACTCATCTTCTTTTAATTCGAATATGGCCTCCAAGATCACTGTCCTCTTACACATTATTTTATAATAATATTCTTCATGCTGCTTGGTGTAGAATCTGTAAGGTTTGAAGACAGCTATTGGTGTTGGTAGGTCGTCTTCTTTCTTACTTCTTGAAGTAGATCTTCCACTCTTTGAAGCCACGGAGTTTGACTGAAGGAGAAAGCAAGGCTCTTTCCACACCAAACTTAAAAGTTTTGCTCGTCTTCGAGGAAAAATAAGAAAAAGAGTAAGACGAAGAACAGGAGAAGAATTTAAATGGAGAATGGATTAGGGAGTTAGTGTGGTACGAATGTATATATAGGGAGGGTGGGGATGGTTTTTGAAAATTAGTAGATAGTAAAGATATGACTTCAACCTTGGTTAAAGATAAGAAAAATAAGATTTAAAATTATTACAGCATTAAAGATATGAGAAAGAGAAAAAAAAGATAAGATATAAAGTATTAAAGGTATGAAGAAGATTTGAAAGTTTAACAAAAGATATGAAAAAGAATTGAAAAGATTTGAAATTTTGAAAAAGATTTCAAAAAGAGTTAAGAAAGATTTTATACTTTGAAAAGAAATTAAAATTAAAAGATAATGTTTAAAAGATTCTTGTTTGAAAGAGAATATTAAAACGATAAAATTTGGAAAAGATATGGGTTGAAAAAGTCAACCTCCCTACCTCTGTTGGGGCGTTGAACACCCAGAATACCCCTATTCTGGCATTCAATGCCAAGATTATGCTCCACATGGGCGTTGAACGCCCAGCTAGTGCTCCTTGGCTAGCGTTCAATGCCCAGCCAGTGCTCCCTGGCTAGCGTTCAACGCCAGCTTTCCATCCCCTTTAGGGCGTTGAACGCCCAGCCATTACTCCCTAGCTGGCGTTCAACGCCAACTTCTTGCTCCAAGTAGGGGGTTAGACGCCCCAAAGGGGTCCTTCCCTAGCATTCAACGCCATCAATACTGCTCCCTTTTGGGAGTTGAACGCCCATCCTTCCCCTTGTCTGGTGTTCAAGGCCAGCAAGGGGCTTCCCCCAGGGTGGTCTATTTTCCATTCTGAATATTTCTGTTTCTGTTCTAAGAGGTATACATGATCACAAATATTAGAAAACAAAGCACTATGAAAATAAATTAAAATTGAAGGAGAAAATGAAATCAAATCAAAATAAGGGAATAGAAAATGATAATATACTATTAATCGTGGGGTTACCTCCCAACAAGCGCTTTTTCACTGTCATTAGCTAGACTTCACTATACTCATTTCAGTAGCAGTGTAAAGCCTTCTTGCTCAATTTTGTCCCCAAGGTAATGTTTGACTCTCTGTCCATTAACAGTAAACCTCTTGTCGGAGTGTTTACCTTGGAGTTCTATGTGTCCGTAGGGTGACACATTACTGATAACAAAGGGTCATGTCCAACGTGTCTTGAGCTTTTCAGGGAATAGCTTGAGTGTAGAGTTGAAGAGCAGGACTTTTTGGCCTGGTCCAAAGACTCTAGAAGATATATTCCTGTCGTGCCACCTCTTGGCTCTTTCTTTATAGATTTTTGCATTCTCAAATGCAGCAAGTCAGAATTCATCTATCTTATTCAGCTGGAGTAACCTTTTTTCTTCTGCTGCCTTAGCATCAAGGTTGAGGAATCTGGTTGCCCAGTAGGCCTTATGCTCCAGTTCCACTGACAAATGACATGCCTTCTCATAGACCAATTGATATGGTGATGTTCCTATAGATGTCTTGAAGGCTGTTCTGTTTGCCTAGAGAGCATCATCAAGTTTTCTTGCCCAATCCTTTCTGGAGGTGCTTACAGTTCTTTCTAAGATTCTCTTTAGTTCTCTGTTGGAGACCTCAACTTGCCCATTTGTCTGTGAGTGATATGGAGTTGCCACTCTCTGACGAACGCCATAATGGTGTAGAATAGAGTCAAGCTGTCTGTTACAGAAATGACTACCTCCATCACTAATCAGTGTCTGCGGGACACCAAACCCGCTGAAGATGTGTTTTCGAAGGAACTTCATCACTACTCTGGTATCATTAGTGGGTGATGCGACTGCCTCAACCCACTTAGACATGTAGTCCACTGCCACAAGAATGTAAGTGTTGGAGAATGAAGGTCAGAATGGTCCTATAAAATCTATTCCCCACACATCAAATAGCTCAATCTCTAGGATCTCCTGTTGAGGCATGTCGTGACTGTGAGGGAGGTTGCCAGCCCGTTGGCAATTGTTATAGTTACGGACAAACTCTCAAGCGTCCTTAAAGAGTGTTGGCCAGTAAAAGCCACTCTGAAGGACCTTGGTGGCTGTTCGCTCACCTCCAAAGTGTCCTCCATAGTCTGAGCCATGGCAATGCCATGGGATTTGCTGTCCATCCTCTTCAGACACACATCGGCGGATTATACCATCCGAGCATCTCTTAAAGAGATATGGTTCATCCCACAAGTAGTACTTTGCATCATGTATGAGTTTTCGAGCTTTCTGTCTACTGTATTCCTTGGGGATGAACCTTATGGCTTTGTAGTTTGTAATGTCTGCAAACTAAGGAGCGATCCGAATTCCAAAGAGTTGCTCATCAGAAAAAGTTTAAGATATTTTAGTAGAGGAAGGGGAAGTCCCTACTACTGGTTCATTCTAAGACAAGTGGTCAGCCACTTGATTTTCGGATCCTTTCTTATCTCTGATTTCTATATCAAATTCTTGCAAAAGCAGCACCCATCTTATCAGTCGTGGCTCAGAATCCTGCTTAGTGAGGAGGTATTTGAGAGCAGCATGGTCAGTGTAGATAATGACCTTAGACCTATTAAAAAAGATTTGAACTTGTCAATGGCATAAACCACTGCAAGTAATCCTTTCTCTGTGGTAGTATAGTTTTTCTGTGCATCATTTAGAACATGACTGGCATAGTAAATGACATGCAAGAGCTTGTCATGTCTCTCCCCCAAAACTACGCCAATGGCATGGTCATTGGCATCACACATCAATTCGAATGGTAGGTCCTAATTGGGTGCAGAGATAATGGGTGTAGTGATAAGCTTGGCTTTTAGAGTTTCAAAGGCATGCATGCACTCCTTGTAAAAAATGAATAGAGTGTCCGTGGCTAATAAGTTGCATAAGGGTTTTGCAATTTTCGAGAAATCCTTTATGAACCTCTTGTAAAATCCTACATGTCCCAGAAAACTTCTGATTGCCTTACATTAGTAGGTGGTGGTAATTGTTCAATTACTTCCACCTTAGCTTGATCTATCTCTATCCCTTTGTTTGAAATCCGATGTCCAAGAACAATTCCTTCAGTTACCATGAAGTGGCAATTTTTCCAGTTTAAAACTAGGTTTGTTTCTTGGCATCGTTTCAAAACTAGGGCCAGATGGTCAAGGCAAGAGTCAAATAAATCTCCAAAGATAGAGAAGTCATCCATGAATGCTTCAAGGAACTTCTCCACCATATCAGAGAAAATGGAGAGCATACACATCTGAAAAGTTGCAGGTGCATTGCATAGGCTAAATGGCATTCTTCTATAAGCAAACACCCTATATGGGCATGTAAATGCTATTTTTTCTTGATATTGAGGATCTAATGCAATTTTATTGTAACCTGAATATACATCCAGGAAACAGTAGAATGCATGCCCTGCTTGTCTCTCTAGCATCTGATGTATGAATGGTAAAGGAAAATGATCCTTTCTTGTGGCGTTGTTGAGTCTCCTGTAATCAATACACATACGCCACCCTGTAACTGTTGTTGTGGGAATAAGTTCATTTTTTTCATGGTGAACCGCTGTCATTCCTCCTTCTTGGGTAAAACTTGGACAGGGCTCACCCAGGAACTATCTGAAATAGGATAGATAATCGCAACCTCCCAGAGTTTTGTGACTTCTTTTTGCACCACTTCCTTCATAGCTGGATTCAGTCGCCTTTGTGGTTGCACCACTGGTTTGGCATCATCTTCCAACCAAATTTGGTGCATACATCGGGTTAGACTAATACCCTTAAGATCACTTATGGTCCACCCAAGAGCTGTCTTGTGCGACTTCAGCACTCTGAGTAGTGCTTCTTCTTCCTGTGGCTCTAGAACAGAGCTTATAATCACAAGGTAAGTGTCCCCATCCCCTAGAAATGCATATTTCAAGGATGATGGCAACGGCTTGAGGTCGAGTTTGGGAGGCCCATCCTCCTCTTTAGGAGCTTTTAAATTCTCCCTAGTTCCTTCTGGTGCCTCCAGGTCAGGCTTGGCATCATAAAAGATGTCATCCAGATCTTCTTCGAGTCTCTCAACTACATGCACTTCTTCCACCAGGGAATCAATGATATTAATGCTCATGCACTTCTCTGGGGTGTCTGGATGTTGCATGGCCTTAACCGTATTCAGCACGAATTCATCTTCATTGACTCTCAGGGTTACTTTCCCTTTTTGCATGTCAATGAGGGTCCTTCCTATAGCCAGAAAGGGTCTACCTAAAATGAGGGATGCACTCTTGTGCTATTCTATCTCATGCACCATAAAATCAGTAGGAAAGGCAAAGGGTCCAACCTTAACAATCATGTCTTCAACCACACCTGATGGAAACTTGACAGAGCCATCAGCAAGTTGAAGGCATATGCGGGTTGGCTTGACTTCTTGAGTTAAGTAGAGCTTTTTTATTAATGATGCAGGCATCATGTTAATGCTTGCTCCAAGATCACATATGGCTGTCCTTGTGCAGGCATTCCCTAGGGTGCATGGTATCATAAAGCTCTCCGGATCCTAAAGCTTCTCTGGTAAGCTCTTCTGGATTACTGCACTGTATTCTTCAGTGAGGAAGACTGTCTCTACCTTTCTCCAATCCTTCTTATGACTTAATATGTACTTTATAAACTTAACATAAGAAGGTATCTGTTCAAGAGCTTCTGCAAAAAGGATATTGATCTCTAGTGTCTTGAGATAGTCTATAAAGCGGGCAAACTATTTATTTTTTTTCTGCTTGCCAGAGCTTCTGGGAAAATGGCATCTTGGTCTTGTACTCATCATCCTTAGTTGATGTAGGCTGAGTACCCATAGTGCTTGAGGAGGGGTTACTGGTTGGCTTAGGTGGGGTGTTCTCAGCACTTGTACGTGTCTGATCACCCTTGGTTGGTCGTTCAACGCCCTTACTACCCTCTTCCTAGCATTCAACACCAAAAGTACCCCCTTGTAGCCATTGAACGCCAATGGCACTCCTCCCTGGGCGTTCAACGCCCTTAGAGTTGCTTTGGACTACATTTTGTTTGTCTTCTGTTAACTTTTCTTCCCCTTGTCTCCTATTATTTTGAGGCTGGGTGTTCAAGGTATTTTCATTTCTCAATTGGATAGCCTGACACTCTTCCTTTATCTGTTCTTGACTCAGTTGTGTCTCTATATTCCTGTTGGAAGCTTGAGTTTCTTGTACAGTCTCTTGCAATTCCAACAACTGTTGTGCAAGGGAGCGCAACTGTTGAGTTAATGGGCCATTTTGTTCTGGAGGATTAAATTCAGTAGATACTGTCTTGACCTCTCTTTTTATTGAAGTCTCACTGGCTGAGTACAGATGCTGGTTGTTGGCAACTGTCTCAATAAGTTTATAAGGTTCCTCAATCGTCTTCCTCATATGTATAGAACAACCAGCAGAGTGGTCTAAAGACATTCTAGCCACGTTTGTGAGCTCGTAATAGAAGATGTCTAATTGCACCTATTCTGAAAACATTTCAGTGGGCCATTTCCGTAGCATCCTCCTGTACCTCCCCCATGCATAATGAAGAGATTCATTAACCTCTTGTCTGAAGTCTTGGATGTCCAGTATTAGCTGGGTTGGTTTCTTTGGAGGAAAGAATTGATTCAAAAACTTGTTCACTAGCTGGTTCCATGTTTGCAAGCTAGATTTGGGTTGGTTATCCAACCACCTCTTTTCTTGGTCCTTTCCTACAAAGGGAAAGAGTAGCAATTTGTAGGCATCCTGGTCTACTCCTTTAGTGCGTACTGTGTCAGCTATTTGCAAGAAATTTGCAATAAACTCGGTGGGTTTTTCTTGTGGAAGTCCATGATAGTGGCAGTTTTGCTGCACCAGAGTAATCAGCTGAGGGTTTAATTCAAAATTACTTACTCTAATAGGGGGTATACTGATACTTCTCCCATAGAAGTCAGAAATGGGGGAAGTATAGGACCCCAAGGTTCTTCTGGACTATTTATTCCCAATTGGGTCCATAGTGAACTCTTCCTGTTCCTGTACACTCAATCTAGAAATAAGGAAATGGGAAGGTGGATGTCTCTATGTCAGAGTATAGAGCACTTCTAGTGAGGTGAAGATAAGAAGACTGGAGGTAGAGGAAGAGATGGAATTCAAATATTTTTTGTTTTTTTAAGAAGAAGAGAAAAGAAAATTAAAAATTAAAATATTTTTGTTTTATTTTATTTATTTATTTAATTGATTTTCGAAAATACAAATAAATTAAAAGTCAAGACGACTAATTAATTAAAAGAATTTGAAAATTAAATGTGATTCTAAAAGTAGTTTTCGAAAATAAAAGAAAGAAAAAGTTAAACAAAGATTCAAATTTAAAAGAAGGTAAAGATTTGAAACTTAAAAGTTTTGAATTTAACAAGATAAGATAGGTGAGTTTTAAAATTTAAAAAGAAAGATAAGATAAAGATTTAAAAAGATTAGAATTTGAAATTTAAAATTTTGAAGATTTAAAGTAGAAAAATATGATAAAAATTTGAAAAAGATTTTGAAATTTGAAATTAAAATAAGAAAAAATAAGATATATGAAATTTAACAAAGATACACAAGATAAGATAAGGATTTGAAAAAGATTTGAAATTAAAATTTAAACTTCACTAACAAGAAAACACCAAACTTAAAATTTTTAAATCAAGATAAGAAAAGATAGCTAGGATTTCGAAAATTTGAATAAAGATAACAGAAATTTTTTTTTTGGATTTTCGAATTTTTAAAGAAAAGAAAGAAAAACAGCTAAAAGAGACCAAACTTAAAAATTTAAGATCAAATGACACTAGTTTTCAAAAATTGAAAGAAAAATACTAAAAGGCACCAAACTTAAAAATTTTAAGATGAAGCAAAGAAATTGACAAAAACCACTCAAAAGTTAAAGGAAACAAAGGGGACACCAAACTTAAAAACTGACACAAGACTCAAACAACAGATAAAGATTACTAAAGAAAAGAAAAGGTTTTGAAAAAAATTTTGGAAAAGAAAACAAAAGACGTAATCAAAAGAGTAACTAAACCGTAAAAAGCACTTAATCTAAGCAACAAGATAGTCCGATAGTTTGTCAAACTCGAACAATCCCCAGCAATGGTGCCAAAAACTTGGTGCGCGAAATTGAACTCTGCAAGTTTCACACAGATGAACCGGCAAGTGCACCGGGTCGTCCAAGTAATACTTCAGGTGAGTGATGGTCGAATCTCACGGAGATTGTCTGATTAAGCAAGCAATGGCTATCTTGTAGACCTTAGTCAGGCGATTAGAATAGATGGTTGTTTGTTTGAAAGCATAAATCAAATTAAAGGAAATGAAATACCATATTAATGTGAAAGCAATGATAAAGATTCAATTAAGGCTTCGGAGATGCGTATTCTTTCCGAATTAACTTTTCTTACTGTCTACTTCAATAACAAATGATTCATTCAATGGCAACCGTAAGTGATTAACTCATATCCTCTCATCAAGCTAATCTCTTCTAAACCATAGCAGTCCACCATATCTGAGCAGCTCATGTCCTCTCATCAAGTTAACTCATGACTTCCCACTATGGCCGAAGGTGAAGCCCTAAGCAACCCACTCCCCTTCGCGATCCTACTTAAAACGCCACAGACAAGGTCGAATCTTCCGGATCAGGGAATGCTGCTTTTCTGACTCTAGCCTTAATGCCATAGAGACCTCAGTAACCCACGGTCAACGGGATTTTATGCCACATATCCAAAGTTGCCCAGGTACGCTCTTGGAATCCGCAATGCAATCTCTAGCTATAGCTCAATCATATCCGGGTCAGGACTTGCACGGAACCCAAGTAGAACAAGGATGATTGTCACAGTTCATCCTCAATTCATCAGATGAAGAATAAGAATGCATAAGAGAATAGAATCTGACATATTAAAATAGAAACAGTAATATTATTAATCCATGAGAATCAGCAGAGCTCCTAACCCTAACTTAGGATGTTTAGTTGCTCATAGCTTACAGAAAGTAATAGTAAAACGTGCAAAGGGTCAAAGATCTCTAACAGTGGTGATCATTGTTCTATATATAATATTCCTAGTAACTAAGGAGTACAAAAGTATGATAGACTATATGGAGCACGAAATTGTGATCATCAATGGCGCCATCAACATGGTACGCACAATTGTAATCTCAACTCTTTATCACAACTTCACACAACTAACCAGCAAGTGCATTGGATCGTCCAAGTAATAAACCTTACGCGAGTAAGGGTCGATCCCACGGAGATTGTTGGTATGAAGCAAGCTATGGTCATCTTGTAAATCACAGTCAGGCAAACTCAAATGGTTATGGATGATGAATAAAGCATAAAGATAGAGATACTTATGTAATTCATTGGTGAGAATTTCAGATAAGCGAATGGAGATGCTTTGTCGCTTCCGTCTCTCTGCTTTCCTACTGTCTTCATCCAATCCTTCTTACTCCTTTCCATGGCAAGCTGTATGTAAGGTTTCACCGTTGTCAGTGGCTACTTCCCATCCTCTCAGTGAAAATGTTCTACGCACCCTGTCACGGCACGGCTAATCATCTGTCGGTTCTCAATCAGGTTGGAATAAAATCCAGTGATTCTTTTGCGTCTATCACTAACGCCCAGCCTTCAGGAGTTTGAAGCCGTCACAGTCATTCAATCATTAAATCCTACTCAGAATACCACAGACAAGGTTTAGATCTTCTGGATTCTCTTGAATGCCTCCATCAATTCTAGCTTATACCACGAAGATTCCGATCAAGGGATCCAAGAGATAAACATTCAAGCCTTGTTTGCTTGTAGAACAGAAGTGGTTGTCAGGCACTCGTTCATAAGTGAGAATGATGATGAGTGTCACATAATCATCACATTCATCATGTTCTTGGGTGCAAATGAATATCTTAGAACAAGAATAAGCTGAATTGAATAGAAGAACAATAGTAATTACATTAATACTCGAGGTACAGCAGAGCTCCACACCTTAATCTATGGTGTGTAGAAACTCCACCGTTGAAACATAAGAACAAGGTCTAGGCATGGCCGTGAGGCCAGCCCCCATGATCTAAGATAGCATAAGACTAAAGATAGCTACCCAGATAAGAATACAATAGTAAAAGGTCCTATTTGTAGAGAACTAGTAGCCTAGGGTTTACAAGGATGAGTAAATGACATAAAATCCACTTCCGGGCCCACTTGGTGTGTGCTTGGGCTGAGCATTGAAGCATTTTCGTGTAGAGACTTCTCTTGGAGTTAAATGCCAGCTTTTGTGCCAGTTTGGGCGTTTAACTCCCATTCTTGTGCCAGTTCCGGCGTTTAACGCCGGACAGTTTTGAGCTGATTTAGAACGCCAGTTTGGGCCATCAAATCTCGGGCAAAGTATGAACTATTATATATTGTTGGAAAGCCCAGGATGTCTACTTTCTAACGCAGTTGAAAGCGCGCCAATTGGACTTCTGTAGCTCCAGAAAATCCACTTTGAGTGCAGGGAGATCAGACTCCAACAGCATCTGCGGTCCTTTTCAGCCTCTGAATCAGATTTTTGCTCAGGTCCCTAATTTCAGCCAGAAAATACCTGAAATCATAGAAAAACACACAAACTCATAGTAAAGTCCAGAAAAGTGAATTTTAACTAAAAACTAATAAAAATATACTAAAAACTAACTAAAACATACTAAAAACATACTAAAAACAATGCCAAAAAGCGTATAAATTATCCGCTTATCACAACACCAAACTTAAATTGTTGCTTGTCCCCAAGCAACTGAAAATCAAATAAGATAAAAAGAAGAGAATATGCAATGAAATCCAAAAACATCTATGAAGATCAGTATTAATTAGATGAGTGGGGCTTTAGCTTTTTGCCTCTGAATAGTTTTGGCATCTCACTCAATCCTTTGAAATTCAGAATGATTGACTTCTATAGGAACTCAGAATCCAGATAGTGTTATTGATTCTCCTAGTTAAGTATGATGATTATTGAACACAGCTACTTTATGAGTCTTGGCTGTGGCCCAAAGCACTCTGTCTTCCAGTATTACCACCGGATACATACATGCCACAGACACATAACTGGGTGAACCTTTTCAGATTGTGACTCAGCTTTGCTTGAGTCCCCAATTAGAGGTGTCCAGGGTTCTTAAGCACACTCTTTTTGCTTTGGATCACAACTTTATTTTTTTCTCTTTCTTTTTTTTTTCGTTTTTCTCTTTCCTTTTTTTTGTATTCACTGCTTTTTCTTGCTTCAAGAATCATTTTTATGATTTTTTAGATCCTCAGTAACATGTCTCCTTTTTCATCATTCCTTCAAGAGCCAACATTCATTAACAACAAATTCAAAAGATTTATGCACTGTTCAAGCATACATTCAGAAACCAAAATATTGCCACCACATCAAAATAATTAATCTGTTATTAAATTTAAAATTCATGCAATTCTTCTCTTTTTCAATTAAGAACATTTTTCATTTAGGAAAGGTGATGGATTCATAGGACATTCATAACTTTAAGGCATAGACACTAAAACACTAATGATCATAAGACACAAACATGGATAAACATAAGCATGATTTTTCGAAAAACAGAAAAATAAAGAACAAGGAGATTAAAGAACGGGTCCACCTTAGTGATGGCGGCTTGTTCTTCCTCTTGAAGATCTTATGGAGTGCTTGAGCTCCTCAATGTCTCTTCATTGCCTTTGTTGCTCCTCTCTCATGATTCTTTGATCTTCTCTAATTTCATGGAGGAGGATGGAATGTTCTTGGTGCTCCACCCTTAGTTGTCCCATGTTGGAACTCAATTCTCCTAGGGAGGTATTGATTTGCTCCCAATAGTTTTGTGGAGGAAAGTGCATCCCTTGAGGCATCTCAGGGATTTCATGATGAGAGGGGTCTCTTGTTTGCTCCATCCTTTTCTTAGTGATGGGCTTGTCCTCATCAATGAGGGTGTCTCCCTCTATGTCAACTCCAACTGAATAACAGAGGTGACAAATGAGATGAGGAAAGGCTAACCTTGCCAAGGTAGAGGACTTGTCCGCCACCTTATAAAGTTCTTGGGATATAACCTCATGAACTTCTACTTCCTCTCCAATCATGATGCTATGAATCATGATGGCCCGGTCTATAGTAACTTCGGACCGGTTGCTAGTCGGAATGATTGAGCGTTGGATAAACTCCAACCATCCTCTAGCCACGGGCTTGAGGTCATGCCTTCTCAGTTGAACCGACTTCCCTCTTGAATCTCTCTTCCATTGAGCGCCCTCTTCACAGATGTCTATGAGGACTTGGTCCAACCTTTGATCAAACTTGACCCTTCTAGTATAAGGGTGTTCATCTCCTTACATCATGGGCAAGTTGAATGCCAACCTTACATTTTCCGGACTAAAATCTAAGTATTTTCCCCGAACCATTGTAAGCCAATTCTTTGGGTCCGGGTTCACACTTTGATCATGGTTCTTGGTGATCCATGCATTGGCATAGAACTCTTGAACCATTAAGATTCTGACTTGTTGAATGGGGTTGGTAAGAACTTTCCAACCTCTTCTTCGGATCTCATGTCGGATCTCCGGATATTCACTCTTTTTGGGTTTGAAAGGGACCTCGGGGATCACCTTCTTCATGGCCACAACTTCATAGAAGTGGTCTTGATGCACCCTTGAGATGAATCTCTCCATCTCCCATGACTCGGAGGTGGAAGCTTTTGCCTTCCCTTTCCTCTTTCTAGAGGTTTCTCTGGCCTTGGATGCCATAAATAGTTATGGAAAAACAAAAAGCAATGCTTTTACCACACCAAACTTAAAAGGTTTGCTCGTCCTCGAGCAAAAGAAGAAAGAAGAGAGTAGAAGAAGAAGAAATGAAGGAGATGGAGGAGGCTTTGTGGTTCGGCTAAGGGGAAGAAGTAGTGTTTAGGTTGTGTGAAAATGAAGGAGTGAAGATGGGTTTATATAGGAGTGGAGAGGGGGTGTATGGTTCGGTCATGTATGGGTGGGTTTGGGAGGGAAAGTGTTTTGAATTTGAATGGTGAGGTAGGTGGGGTTTTATGAAGGATGGATGTGAGTGGTGAAGAGAAAAGATGGGATTTGATAGGTGAGAGGTTTTTGGGGAAAAAGTATTGAGTTGATTGGTGAATGGGTGAAGAAGAGAGAGAGTGGTGGGGTAGGTGGGGATCCTGTGGGGTCCACAGATCCTGAGGTGTCAAGGAAAATTCATCCCTGCACCAAGTGGCGAGCAAAAATGCTCTTTATGCCAATTCTGGCGTTAAACGCCGGGCTAGTGCCCATTTCTGGCGTTTAACGCCAACTTCTTGCCCCTTCCTGGCGTTTAACGCCAGTCTGGTGCCCCTTTCTGGCGTTAAACGCCCAGAATGGTGCCAGACTGGGCGTTAAACGCCCATTTGCTGCAAGGTCTTCCTCCAGGGTGTGCTATTTTTCTTTCTGTTTTTCATTCTGTTTTTGCTTTTTCAATTGATTTTGTGACTTCCCATGATCATCAACCTACAGAAAACATAAAATAACAAAGGAAAAATAGATAAATATAACATTGGGTTGCCTCTCAACAAGCGCTTCTTTAATGTCAGTAGCTTGACAGTGGGCTCTCATGGAGCCTCACATATGCTCAGAGCAATGTTGGAACCTCCCAACACCAAACTTAGAGTTTGAATGTGGGGGTTCAACACCAAACTTAGAAGTTGGTTGTGGTCTCCCAACACCAAACTTAGAGTTTGACTGTGGGGGCTCTGTTTGGCTCTGTTTTGAGAGAAGCTCTTCATGCTTCCTCTCCATGGTTACAGAGGGATATCCTTGAGCCTTAAACACAATGGATTCTTTATTCACTTGAATGATCAATTCTCCTCTGTCAACATCAATCACAGCCTTTGCTGTGGCTAGGAAGGGTTTGCCAAGGATGATGGATTCATCCATGCACTTCCCAGTCTCTAGGACTATGAAATTAGCAGGGATGTAATGATCTTCAACTTTTACCAGAACATCCTCTACAAGTCCATAAGCTTGTTTTCTTGAATTGTCTGCCATCTCTAGTGAGATTTTTGTAGCTTGCACCTCAAAGATCCCTAGCTTCTCCATTACAAAGAGGGACATGAGATTTATGCTTGACCCTAGGTCACACAGAGCCTTCTTGAAGGTCATGGTACCTATTGTACAAGGTATTGAGAACTTCCCAGGGTCCTGTCTCTTTTGAGGTAATCTCTGCCTAGTCAAGTTATCCAGCTCTTTGGTGAGCAAAGGGGGTTCATCTTCCCAAGTCTCATTACCAAATAACTTGTCATTTAGCTTCATGATTGCTCCAAGGTACTTGGCAACTTGCTCTTCAATGACATCTTCATCCTCTTCAGAGGAAGAATACTCATCAGAGCTCATGAATGGCAGAAGTAAATTCAATGGAATCTCTATGGTCTCAGTGTGAGCCTCAGATTCCCATGGTTCCTCATTAGGGAACTCATTGGAGGCCAGTGAACGTCCATTGAGGCCTTCCTCAGTGGCGCTCACTGCCTCTTTCTCCTCTCCAAATTCGGACATGTAGGTCATGTTAATGGCCTTACACTCTCCTTTTGGATTCTCTTCTATATTGCTTGGAAGAGTGCTAGGAGGGAGTTCAGTAATTTTCTTACTCAGCTGACCCACTTGTGCCTCCAAGTTTCTAATGGAGGACCTTGTTTCAGTCATGAAACTTTTAGTGGTTTTGATTAGATCAGAGACAATGGTTGCTAAGTCAGAGTGGCTCTGCTTAGAATTCTCTGTCTGTTGCTGAGAAGATGATGGAAAAGGCTTGCCATTGCTAAACCTGTTTCTTCCACCATTATTGTTGTTGAAACCTTGTTGAGGTCTCTGTTGACCCTTCCATGAAAGATTTGGATGATTTCTCCATGAAGGATTATAGGTGTTTCCATAGGGTTCTCCCATGTAATTCACCTCTTCCATTGAAGGGTTCTCAGGATCATAAGCTTCTTCTTCAGATGAAGCGTCCTTAGTACTGCCTGATGCAGCTTGCATTCCAGACAGACTTTGAGAAATCATATTGACTTGCTGAGTCAATATTTTATTCTGAGCCAATATGGCATTCAGAGTATCAATCTCAAGAACTCCTTTCTTCTGATTCATCCCATTGTTCACAGGATTCCTTTCAGAAGTGTACATGAATTGGTTATTTGCAACCATTTCAATCAGTTCTTGAGCTTCTGCAGGCGTCCTCTTCAGATGAAGAGAGCCTCCAGCAGAGCTATCCAAGGACATCTTGGACAGTTCAGACAGACCATCATAGAAGATACCTATGATGCTCCATTCAGAAAGCATGTCAGAAGGACACTTTCTGATCAATTGTTTGTATCTTTCCCAAGCTTCATAGAGGGATTCACCTTCCTTTTGTCTGAAGGTTTGGACTTCCAATTTAAGCTTACTCAATTTTTGAGGTGGAAAGAACTTTGCCAAGAAGGCATTGACTAGCTTTTTCCAAGAGTTCAGGCTTTCTTTAGGTTGTGAGTCCAACCATATCCTAGCTCTGTCTCTTACAGCAAAAGGGAATAGCATAAGTCTGTAGACCTCAGGGTCAACCCCATTGGTTTTGACAGTGTCACAAATTTGCAAGAACTCATCTAGAAACTGATGAGGATCTTCCAATGGAAGTCCATGAAACTTGCAATTCTGTTGCATTAGAGAAACTAATTGAGGCTTAAGCTCAAAGTTGTTTGCTCCAATGGAAGGGATAGAGATGCTTCTCCTATAGAAGTCGGGAGTAGGTGCAGTAAAGTCACCCATCACCTTCCTTGCATTGTTGGCATTGTTGTTGTTTTCGGCTGCCATGTCTTCTTCTTTGAGGATTTCTGTTAGGTCCTCTACAGAGAATTGTGCTTTAACTTCTCTTAGCTTTCGCTTTAAGGTCCTTTCAGGTTCAGGGTCAGCCTCAACAAGAATGCTTTTGTCTTTGCTCCTGCTCATATGAAAGAGAAAAGAACAAGAAAATATGGAATCCTCTATGTCACAGTATAGAGATTCATTGAGGTGTCAGAGGAAAAGAAAAATAGAAGGAAGAGGTAGAAAATTCAAACTTATCAAGGAAAGATGGAGTTCGAATTGTGCATTGAGGAGTAGTGTTAGTCCATAAATAGAAGGATGTGAGAAGAGGGGAAGAAATTTTCGAAAATTAAGTAAAAGATTTTAAAAACATTTTGAAAAACACTAATTGATTTTCGAAAACTAAGAGTGGAAAAGAAATCAAGTGATTTTTGAAAAAGATTTTGAAATTAGAAATCAAAAAGATATGATTGAAAACTATTTTGAAAAAGATGTGATTTAAGAAAATATGATTGAAAAAGATATAGTTTTAAAAAGACATGATTGAGAAGATATGATTTGAAAAACAATTTAAAAAGATTTGATTTTGAAAATTAATGACTTGGCTAACAAGAAAAGATATGATTCAAACATTAAACATTTCTCAACAGAAAAGGCAACATACTTGAAATGTTGAATCAAATCATTAATTGATAGCAAGTATTTTTGAAAATGGAAAGAAATTGATTTTGAAAAAGATTTGATTGAAAAGATTTGATTTGAAAAAGATTTGATTTTAAAAAATTTTGAAAACTTGAAAAAAATTGGCATTAAAAACAAAATCTTCCCTCTTGTGCCATCCTGGTGTTAAACGCCCAGAATGGTGCACATTCTGGCGTTTAACGCCCAAAACTCACCCCTTTTGGGCGTTAAACGCCCAGCCAGGCACCCTGGCTGGCGTTTACACGCCAGTTTTCCTTCTTCACTGGGCATTTTGAACGCCCAGCTTTTTCTGTGTAATTCCTCTGCAGTATGTTCTGAATCTTCAATTCTCTGTATTATTGACTTGAAAAGACACAAATTAAAATTTTTTTTTGGATTTTTAATAATGAGGAATAATCAAAATGCAACTAAAATCAAATAAACAATGCATGCAAGACACCAAACTTAGAAGTTTGTATACTACTGACACTAACAAATTGAGAATGCATATGAGAAACAACAAAACACTCAAGACAAGAGAATTTAAAGATCAGAGCAAGTAAATCATCAAGAACAACTTGAAGATCACTGAAGACACATGAAAAATGCAAGAAGAACAGAAACATGCAATTGACACCAAACTTAAAATGAGACTAGTGTCTCAATAAGAAATATAAAATATTTTTGGTTTTTTTTTATTTTGTAATTTTTTGGTTTTTTCAAAAATTAAGTGGAAAAGAAAATAAAGATATCAAAATTCTTAATGAGAATTCCAGGAATCATGCAATGTTAGTCTAAAGCTTCAGTCTAAAGGAATTAGACATGGCTAGCCAAGCTTCAGCAGGACATTGCATTCAAGAGCTAAATTGATGAAAATCAATCAGCTTTGGTGATGATAAGAACATCACTTTGAAACACTAGAATTCATTCTTAAGAACTCTGAAGAAAAATACCTAATCTAAGCAACAAGATGAACCGTCAGTTGTCCAAACTCGAACAATCCCCGGCAACGGCGCCAAAAACTTGGTGCACGAAATTGTGATCATCAATGGCGCCATCAACATGGTACGCACAATTGTAATCTCAACTTTTTATCACAACTTCGCACAACTAACCAACAAGTGCACTGGGTCGTCCAAGTAATAAACCTTACGCGAGTAAGGGTCGATCCCACGGAGATTGTTGGTATGAAGCAAGCTATGGTCATCTTGTAAATCTCAGTCAGGCAGACTCAAATAGTTATGGATGATGAATAAAGCATAAAGATAGAGATACTTATGTAATTCATTGGTGAGAATTTCAGATAAGCGAATGGAGATGCTTTGTCCCTTCCGTCTCTCTGCTTTCCTACTGTCTTCATCCAATCCTTCTTACTCCTTTCCATGGCAAGCTGTATGTAGGGTTTCACCGTTGTCAGTGGCTACCTCCCATCCTCTCAGTGAAAATGTTCTACGCACCCTATCACGGCACGGCTAATCATCTGTCGGTTCTCAATCAGGTTGGAATAGAATCCAGTGATTCTTTTGCGTCTGTCACTAACGCCCAGCCTTCAGGAGTTTGAAACTCGTCACAGTCATTCAATCATTGAATCCTACTCAGAATACCACAGACAAGGTTTAGACCTTCCGGATTCTCTTGAATGCCGCCATCAATTCTAGCTTATACCACGAATATTCCGATCAAGGAATCCAAGAGATAAACATTCAAGCCTTGTTTGCTTGTAGAACAGAAGTGGTTGTCAGGCACTCGTTCATAAGTGAGAATGATGATGAGTGTCACATAATCATCACATTCATCATGTTCTTGGGTGCAAATGAATATCTTAGAACAAGAATAAGCTGAATTGAATAGAAGAACAATAGTAATTGCATTAATACTCGAGGTACAGCAGAGCTCCACACCTTAATCTATGGTGTGTAGAAACTCCACCGTTGAAAATACATAAGAACAAGGTCTAGGCATGGCCGTGAGGCCAGCCCCCATGATCTAAGATAGCATAAGACTAAAGATAGCTACCCAGATAAGAATATAATAGTAAAAGGTCCTATTTGTAGAGAACTAGTAGCCTAGGGTTTACAAGGATGAGTAAATGACATAAAAATCCACTTCCGGGCCCACTTGGTGTGTGCTTGGGCTGAGCATTGAAGCATTTTCGTGTAGAGACTTCTCTTGGAGTTAAATGCCAGCTTTTGTGCCAGTTTGGGCGTTTAACTCCCATTCTTGTGCCAGTTCCGGCGTTTAACGCCGGGCAGTTTTGAGCTGATTTAGAACGCCAGTTTGGGCCATCAAATCTCGGGCAAAGTATGAACTATTATATATTGCTGGAAAGCCCAGGATGTCTACTTTCCAACGCAGTTGAGAGCGCACCAATTGGACTTCTGTAGCGCCAGAAAATCCACTTCGAGTGCAGAAAGATCAGAATCCAACAGCATCTGCGGTCCTTTTCAGCCTCTGAATCAGATTTTTGCTCAGGTCCCTCAATTTCAGCCAAAAAATATCTGAAATCACAGAAAAACACACAAACTCATAGTAAAGTCCAGAAAAGTGAATTTTAACTAAAAACTAATAAAAATATACTAAAAACAAACTAAAACATACTAAAAATATACTAAAAACAATGCCAAAAAGCGTATAAATTATCCGCTCATCAATATACTAAAGGTGCGAAGGTCCACTCTTGGGCCCACTTTGGTTGAGTACTTGGGCTGAGCTTGGCGTCCAATCTTGAGGGATGGGCATTGAACTCCCATCAGGTGGTTGATCTATGCTGCCTTATGCTTCTTGATGGGCGTTGAATGCCCTAGAGGGGGTGTTTGGGCCTTCAACGCTGGCTTGAGTTCCTTTATGGCGTTGAACGCCAGAAAGGGGTAGTTTTTTGGAGTTCAACGCCCAATATGGGCATGCTTTTTCGAAGAAGAGTATAAATAATTATATATTTCTGGAAAGCTCTGAAAGTTAGTTTTCCAACACTGTTGAGAGCACGTCATTTAAATTTCTATAGCTCCAGAAATTATCATTTGAGTGCATGGAGGTTAGAATCTGATAGCATCTGCTACGCTTTCCTTGTCTCTAAATCGGACTTTGCCAAAATTCCTAAATTTCAGCCAGAAATGACCTGAAATCATCAGAAAACACAGCAACTCAAAGTAGAATCCAAAAATGTGAATTTTGCAGTAAAACCTATGAAAATATATTGAAACTTAAACAAAACATAACTAAAACAATATGAAAATAATGCCAAAAACCGTGTAAAATATCCGCTCATCATCTATGCAATATGAAAGTCATGTTCTCTCTATTTTTTTTTAGATTTTTTCAACCAATTTTGTTGAATATCTATTAGGCCTATTATCAACTCGTATCTCTGATAAACCACTATTTTATGGTTTATCTTGTGCTTAATTGAGTGGATTTTATCAACTATTTACCCACTTATTCATACTATTTGCATGGTTTTACATTTGCCTTCCTAATTATGTGCTTTGATTGAAAACATGCTTCTTTGGCCTTAAGTTCCCTATGTTTAATCCTCTCTTATTACCATTAGATGACTTGATATGTGTGTTAAGTGTTTTTAGATATTATAGGGCAGGAATGGCTCAGAGGATGGAAAGGAAGAATGCAAAAATGGAAGGAATACAAGAAGTTGGAGAAACTGCTAAGCTGTCCAGCCTGACCTCTTTGCACTCAAACGGCTATAACTTTAGCTAAAGAGGTTCAAACGACGTGGTTCTAGTTGCGTTGAAAAGCTAATGTCCGGGGCTTCGATTTGATATATAATATGCCATAGTTGCCCTGACTCTAGGCGACACGAACGCGTGATCTACACGGACGCGTCGCATCTGCGAACTTCAATCCGCGCAGCCGCGTGGGCGATGCCTCCGCGTCACTTGCCCGCGACTTGAACGTACCAGAATACGCAAGGGGCGATTTCTGGGCTATTTTTGACCCAGTTTTCAGCCCAGAAAACCCAGATTAGAGGCTATAAAGTGGGGCAATGCATGCATTCATCATCATGCTTTCATAATTCACAATTTTAGTTCTAGATGTAGTTTTTAGTGAGAGAGGTTCTCTCCTCTCTCTTTAGGATTAGGATTTAGATTTAGGATTTTATTTGCTTTAAGGATTATCTTTTTATCAGGTTCAATATTCCTTTTTCATTACTTGCTTTCTCAATTTAGTTTATGAATTCTTCTATGTTACAGATTACTCTTTCGAATTAATGTTATTTGAGATATTTTCAGATCTATGATTTGTTTCTTTTATTTATAATATAAATAATTCGAATTTTTCCCTTTTGGCTTTGGTTGAGTAATTGGTGACGCTTGAGCTGTCAAATAAAGCAGTTGTTGAAATTGGGAGTTGCTAATTAATTTGAATTCCAATAACTCTAGCCTTTCCCAAGGAAAGACTAGGACTTTAGGTATCAAATTAATTAGTCCACTTGACCTTCCTTTGTTTAGTAAAGGTTAACTAAGTGGGATTAAAATCCAATTCTCATCACAATTGATAAGGATAAGACTTTCAGTTCTCGTACCTTGCCAAAGGTTTATTTTACAGTTATTATTATTTTATTTTACTTGTCATTCAACTAACTTTTTACCTTAATCTAAAACCCCAAAACACACTTTTTCATAACCAATAATAAGAACATACCTCCCTGCAATTCCTTGAGAAGATGACCCGAGGTTTAAATACTCGGTTATCAATTTCAAAGGGGTTTGTTACTTGTGACAACCAAAACGTTTGTAAGAAAGGACTTTTGTTGGTTTAGAAGCTATACTTGCAACGGGAATTTATTCTGAATTCTAGACCACGCAAAAGTTCTCTCTTCAAAATGGCGCCGTTGCTGGGAAATTGCAAACGTGCCTTATTATTGGTTATTGTAAATATTTAAAAAAAAATCAGATTTTAAATTTTTATCTTATCTTATCTTCTTTTAAAAAATCATATCTTTTTCAAAATCCTATCTTATTTTTTTTCAAAAATTATATCTTTTTCAAAATATTTTCTTTTTGTTAGTTTTTGTTTTTATTTTCTCTCACTACTATGAACTCTCACCCCTTTGGCTATGAGTCTGGTTACAGTGTTGGTATTCCGGTTCGAACCCCCTGAGCTGGACACCACATCAACTAACTTTGCCAACAACTCTGGTGTCCTCACTTCGGGAAACTGCCAGCGACAATGAAACATGACCTGCAAGTCCTCGTCACTCCCGATCGTGAAACAATCATACTTCACGGTATCTTGGAGCACCGTGATTGGAACGCGATAGAAAAACTTCTTAACCCTTTTCACACCGTCCAGACCAAGTTTCAGCAGTACAGAGCTAACAAGGTCATCAAAGCTCGTCGTAGCACTCACGATAATACAGAGAGGATCCTTATCGGTGAACTTGACACCGGAACGAGTTTTCCTCTTAATCGATCTTCTATGGTGAACCAACACTATAAAACTGTCCTCACCAGCCATATGACCCCTCTCTAACGAGGGCAACTCACGTTCGTCAAATATATATAGAGGTCTGGTACACACTAATTTGAAACAACCTAATTCGCACTATATATACATAATTCGAATCAAGTCAATTCGAATTAATGCTCTAATCATGTTTCTTACTAATTCGAATTGATTTAGTTCGAATTATCTATATCTCATTTTTCTTAGTAGTTCGAATTGACTAGATTCGATTTAAGCATGCATAATTCGAACCTTATTATTTCGAATTACTTGCAATTTTCATTGTTCTTAATTCAAACCATATTATTTCGAATTAGGTGCAAATATTGTTCAAATTATGTTGATTCGAATTACATTAAAATGATCATTGGTTGAATGCTGAAAAAATTTTTATTTTGACTGATTTGGATAAAATATTTCTCAGCCTGGCTTAAATGCATTTTTTACCCTTTTTAGTCTTTTCAAAACACCAAAGAAAGACCATTTCAGGTAGCACTACCTTTGTAGAGAAACCTTTAAAAGAAATCACACAAATAATTTTTATAAATACATCTATTTTTTACTTGGAGTAGCAGTTGCCAGCATGAAGAATATGCTGCAACTAAGTTTTGTCATCTTGTTATTGGCCATAATCATTTTTATATGCATTGTAACATAGTTTATATTTCCTATCCCCTTTCATTTTTCCATGTATCAATAATCAAAGCATGTTGAATAAACAAATATCGTAACTCTGTTACTTTTTGGTAATATCTTAAGCTGAATTAAGTTGACTAATGAGAAGCAAATAACAAAAATAAATGATAATACATGCAATGTGTAAACAATTCTCACATGTATAATATAAAAATCAAAAGTATATCAACTACATCATAATGATAGTCAGCAAGCAACTGCTATGGCCATAGGCATTAAGTGAATTAGAATCCATGTATTAATAATGTACATACTACTAAAATCCACATATAATAATGAAAAGAGAGCTGGGGAGGGTAGTTCTATAGCTAGCTGCAAAGACAGTGGAGGAGTAAGCATAAAGATGATTCCACATGTAACACGTGAGATAAAAGGATGCGTATAATGGGTAACAACTCAAGAGTAACAATTCAATCAATGGTATGAACATGTAAATACTTATTATTATGAATGAACTTTGTTGGATATCAATCTAGCATCAACTAAATTAAGAACAAATCAAAAACAAAAACAAGTAATAATTTGAAGTTCCAATAATACTAAATTATTAATCGGAACAAATAAAAAAAACAAGTAACAAATCAGAAAAAATACTACATAGAACAATAATCAATAGCCCTAATATTCACAAGTTCTAATAATCAAAAACAACATCCCTAATCAGAAATTCTAATAATCAAAATCATAACTTTTACCCCCAGTCAGAAGTTCTAATTATCAAAATTCCTATTCCCTAATCAGAACATTAATTCATTATAATAATTAATTATTTACTTGAGAAGAGAAGAAGAGGACAATCGGAGAAGAGAGCAGAGAAGAGGTGGCACAGTTAACAGAGACGAAGAAGATGATCGGATCGAGTAGAGAAGTGCAGTCATCATTGAGAAGCTGGTGCCTCTGAGGAGTTCATCAGTTGTCACTCATCCATCATCAGTCGTTATTCATGGCGAAGGAAGCGTCGATGGCCAAAGTAGGAAGACAAGCTTGCGACAGTGACAGAACGCGAAGCTTGCGAGGATGACAGAACGCGACAAAGCTTGCGACGGTGACAAAGTGCAACGAGCTTGCGACGGTGATGAGCTTGAGGTGGCAATGAAAATGGTGAGGCGGGCTGGACGGTGGCAGCAGCACAACTCTTCCCTCTCTCATGCATGTCTTTCACCCTCGAGCTCGACGGCTTTCTCGCGTGCGACATGGATGGCGGCGGCGACAGGATGCGACGCGGTCTCCTTCCTTATCTTCTCTTCTCCGTTCCTGAGCTATCTCCCTTCTCCCCTTTCTTTTTGCAACACTTTCACTATCAGAATGTCACGCTTCCAGCTGTGCCACTCTGGTAGCAAGAAGTATTACGATTATTTCATATACTTAATAATAACATATGAGCCTTTTACTCGAAACCGCATTGTTGATTTCTTTGAAAACTGAAAAAATACTTTATCTTAAAAACAAACAAGCATATATTTATATACAATACTTCTTACATAAGTAGTTTATAAATATAATATACATATAAAACATACAACTCCTATCCCTCTTACAAAAATTATAATAACAAAGGCGAGGAAAGAAAAATTATCTAACTAAAACAACATCGTATAAACAAAATGCTATAAAACTCTTCATAATGCTCCTTCATCTGATTCCTGAAAAGGTAAAGCTGTAGGGGGTGAGAACCTAACCACACGATCTCACCACGGAGTTTTCAGAATTATCATAAGAAGATATTTAATAAGAAAACTGCTTTCAAGCTCGGTGATTATCATTATCTTATGAATCTTTTGAAAACTGACGGTTTAACCATTCAATAATTCAAAATGTTTTTAAAAAAACTCATTTAAATTTTCAAATCTAAAACTTTTCTTTTCGTATAAGAAAATCTTAAAAAGTTTCCTAGACTGTATGAATGACCAACTTGTTTCAAGCATAGGTTCATTAAGTCTATGCTGAACGAGCTTGATTTTTCATACTTAACTAACCTCAATTAGAAACCAATCACGGCCCTAATGCCCATTCACACAACCAATCATCACTTATCATCAATTCAACACCAAAACTCAATCTCAAAAGCATCACACCAGAGCAAACACAAGCAAAAAAGACAAGAAAAATACAGATATAGATAACAGTTACAATAAGTAGCTCAGATAGCAGTTAATAACAGTTAAACAATTAGGTAAACCAAAACAAATTCAAACTCAAACAAATCATGCAAATGCATATGCTGCATGTCTGCCCTATGGCTAATGATCTCATTTGTCAGTTATATAGCCAAACCCGACATGTCCGGTAGCTAACCCAAACATTGTCTCTCTGTTGCGCATTAATACCATTAGAGGGAATAGGTGCCCTGTCACCATTAGAGGGATTATGTGCCTTGTCACCATTAGAGGGAATATGTGCCCTATCACCATTAGAAGGAATAGGTGTCCTATCACCCTTACAACCAGATAGAAAACACAGACATACTTGTCATCAATTATCCTCAATCATGTCTCATTTATCATAATCATTCAATTTCATAATCAAAATCAGTTTTCATTATTCTTGTTCCTCATGCTTTTCCCGGAGCAAGTGGACAACGCCAATGCATCTTACTTGGTAATTTAGATATTGAATCTCCTTTTCCTTTAAAACCAAAACTACCTCTTTATGACATTCTCCAAAACCTTCAAAAGCATTTCACTTAAAACCAATTCTTCTTTCAAACACAACTCTTCTTTCAAGAGATAAAAGAATAATAATTTATTAGTTAAACCCTTCGGCAAGGCCTCTAGACTTTTAGGGGAGCGACAACCAATCTCATTTCGAAACCAAATCATTTAAACTCAAACATATTTCATTCTTTTCTTAAATAAATCAAAATCAAATAAAACAATTCTTCAATCCAAATTAACTGAAATAAAACTTCTCAAAATTCTGCTATAAATTTCGGCAGCATTTTTCCTAAAACTCAGACCTTGCCACCCTTCTCGGGTCCCATCCAAACCATTTCCAACAGCAAAATTCTTTTCCAATAAATCAAAACCATTTATAATATCAAAATATTATAAAATCAAACCAATTAAAAATCAACCCGCTTACAAAATCGAACCATTTTGACATCTCAAATCATATCCGACTCTCAGAATCATTTTTGATAAATCAAACAAACCAATTTCAATATTCTCAAATCATCCTATCATAATCCAGAAACCAAATTCAAGAAACCAGTCCAACAACGACCAACCCAACAAACAAAAACAACAAATCAGAATAACCAGCTTCTTCAATAATTCAATAAACCAGTTAGATAAACAATCACATCCATCCAAATAGTTCAATTGAATTCATAAGACTCACGTAATCATAAAATATTTTTTCATACTATTATCGACTTATAACAACTCTTGAAAGTAAAATGAATTTAAGAAAATGCCTCTACCTCAACTCGTCGAAACTTTCAAAACCAAATGCGTCAAAGCCCCTTTTCCTTTCAATTAACAGCAACGACAACACTTTCGACCACTCTCATGGAAGCAACAGCCATCAAAGACCACATGCAGTCACAGTAACTCGATCCTGAGACATTAATGTCACAAAAACCTTAATAAACTATAACAAAACACTAATAGTAAGGTTTCAAGGTAAGAACAACTTATTGTACCGAGCAAGAACCAAAAACCGAGTAGCAGCAGCTCCATCAGTTGATTCCAATGATACCCCACCACACTCAGTGACCAGAATGGCGGCAGAGCAGCTCCAGCAGTTGCATGTAGCTCAGCGGCAACCTCCAACCACAACAACGAAAACCACAGTGACAACACCCCTCCCCACTGTTACCTTCTCTCTTCCCGGTGTCTTCCTCTACCTCAACCCAGATCAGCGACGGGCCTGACCCCACCAGCAACGGCGACGGTGACAGTTTCTCGCAGTAGTAGAGGAGCGCAGCGATGAGAGCACGAGCCCTCCTCTGCTCTATTGCATTCTGCTTTTTACGTCTGGCTCTCTCTCTTCGGTGTTCGGCAGCGACGAACCACCATGCGTGCGAGCTCGACGGCGCAAGGCACAGCGACAGCTCCTCCACGCGTGCGAGCACTACGGCGGTGAGGCGCGGCGCTAGTTCCTCCTCCTGTGCGCAGATGATAACCGGATATTTTATACACTTTTTGGCATTATTTTCATAGAGTTTTTAGTTATGTTTTGTTAAGTTTTAGTAGGTTTTAGTACAAAAATAACTTTTTGGATGCTACTTTGAGTTTTTGTATTTTTCTTATGTTTTTTGGTGATTTTTGGGTGATTTTGGCAAGTTTTGGAAAAGTCTGATTCAGAGACAGAGAAAGGACTGTAGATGCTGTTAGATTCTGACCTCCGTTCATTCGAATGATCATTTCTAGAGCTACAGAAGTCCAATTGACGCGCTCTTAATAGTATTGGAAAGCTAACTTTAAGAGATTTTCAGCAATATATAATAGTCTATACTTATCTTTGGAAATGAAGGTCCAAAATGGGCGTTGAACGCCCATCTGACCCCCTGCCTGGCATTTCAACGCCCCAATGGGAACAAGCTGGTGTTTGGATGCCCAAAAGGGAGCAAGCCTAGCGTCCAACACTCCAAGAGGTGTCCCAGCACGTAGAGTCACCCCAAGCTCAGCCCAAACACTCCCCAAGTGGGCCAAAGAAGTGGATTTTCGCATTAAGGGTCCAATTTATCTTATTTCTGTAATCTCTAGTTACTAGGTTAGTATTTAAAGGAGAAGATCACCCATGTTTAGGATCTTTTGCCTCATATTCTACCACCCTATTTTCGAATACATTACTATTTTCTGTAAGCTTTGAGCAACTAAACCTCCTAAGTTAGGGTCAGGAGCTCGGATGATTCTCATGGATTAATAATATTACTATTTCTATTTTAATATGTCTGATTCTATTCTCTTATGTGTTCTCGTTCTTCAATCTTCATGAATTGGGAGTGAACCGTGACATTTATCCTTATTCTACATGAGTTTCGTGCGAGTCCTGACTCGGATTGCATTAAACTAAAGCTAGAGAATGCATTGCGGATTCCAAGAGCGTGCCTGGGCAACTTTGGATACGCGACATAAAATCTCGTTGACTGTGGGTTATTGAGGTCTCTATGGTGCTAAGGCTAGAGAAAGAAAATTAGCATTCTCTGATCCGGAAGATCCGACCTTGTGTGTGGCATTTTGAATAGGATCGTGAAGGAGAGTGGATTGCTTAGAGCTTCATCTTCGGCTACAGTGAGAAGTCATGAGTCAACTTGATGAGAGGACATAAATTACTCGGATATGGTGGATTGCTGTGGTTTAGAAGAGATTAACTTGATGAGAGGACATGAGTTAGTCACTTACGGTTGCCATTGAATGAATAATTCGTTATTGAAGTAGATAGTCAGAGAAGCTAATTCGGAAAGAATACGCATCTCTGAAGCCTTAACTGGATCTTTATCACTATTTTCGCATCAATTTGGTATTTCGTTCTTTACTATTTCATTTATGCTTTCAAACAAACAACCATCTTTTCTAATTGCCTGACTAAGATTTACAAGATAGCCATTGCTTTCTCAATCTGACAATCTCCGTGGGATTCGACCTTCACTCACCTGAGGTATTACTTGGACGACCCGGTGCACTTGCCGGTTCAGTTGTGCAGAACTCAATTTCGTGCACCAGCAGATCCCTATCGCTCTCTCGGATCTCCCTCTCTCTTCTGTTTCTTTCTTTCTTCTCCTTGTGTCCTTATGTGTCGTCTGTGTGTTTGTGTTGAAGAAAGGGAAAAGGGAAAAATGGTGGCTAGTTTAGGGAATTAGGGTTAGAGTTGTGTTTTGGGAATTTAGGATTTTGATTTGGGAATTAGGGTTTAGGTAGAGTGTTAATTTAACACCAAATTTAATTCAATATAATTAACTTTAAGAATACTATTTATTTTTTCAACTTACAAATTATCTTTAATTAAGTATTCTAACTTAAAATTAGAGATAAATAAATAAATTTTCTTTTAGTTCATAAAAATTAATAAAAACTTTCAATTATTCAATTTAAATGGTATAAAACTTTCATTATTTTCAATTACTAAACTTATAAATCCCTAATATGAAAATACTCAATTATTTAGAAAATTTTATAAATCCTAATAGATTTTAAACTTAAAGCATCATAAAATTTAATTTAATTACTTTTAATAATAATAATTTTCTTTAAATAAAATTATTAACAAATATAATGAATTATAAATAACTTACTATTTAATTTTTAAAAATTCGGGGTCTTACACTTTCTTTCTTTTTGCTATTTGCTGTTGTTGCTGGGTTGTATTTAGGAAAAGGGGGATTGGCGGCAGCTAGATTTAGGGTTAAAGAGTGTGGGTGTGTGTGTTAAAACAAAATTAGGGTTAGAGTTAGAGTTAGAGTTTTAATTTGATAATTTTTTGGTTAATTAGGGTAGTGTAGTTTTAATAAAATTAGGGAATAGGGTATTAATTTGAAATCTAGTTTAATTATTAAAATTACTTTAAGATTACTACTATTTATAAATTTATTAATTAGCTTTCAATCAAGTATTCTAATTTAAAATATAAATAATATAATTAATTTTTTTATTCATAAAACTTAAAATATTAAATTCCAAAATCTCAAACATTTAAATCAAATTATATATAATCATTATTATTTTACAACTACTAAACTTTATAATTAAATATAGAAAATTATCCAATAATTATAAAATTAGATAAAAATTATAATTTAATTCAAATTCAGTTTATCCAAACTTGATTTAATTACCTTTAATAAATAAATTTCTAAAATTAAAGTCTTTAATAAATAAATAAATTGAAATTAATTCATAATAAGATTTTTTAAAAGTTCTGGGTCTTACAGGTCATGACGAGCTTGAGAGTTAGGGTTAGGATTAGGACTAGGATAGTGTAGAAATTTTAATAAAATTAGATGGTAGAATAGTAATTGAAAATCAACCATAATTTATTTAAATTATTTTAAAAATATAATATTTATTTGTCAACTTATTAATTAATTTTAAGTTTTAAATAACTTTTTAATTTAAAATTAATAGCATTCTATTTAATTTTTTATTTATAAAATTATATTTAAAATTTCAATATTTAAAGTAACTCATATAAAATTCTTATTAGTTTTCAATTATTAAAATTTTTAAATTTTAAATATATGAAATATTCAAAATCATAAAGGCTTTAGGTCATCCTTTTTTGAAAAACCGTGACCATAGACCCTTTTAGGTTTGATAAACCCCAATTTTGTGGTTTATCTTGTGCTTAATTTACGGGATTTTATCAACTTTTCTCACATTTAATCAATGAAATAGCATGGTTTTGTAATTCTCCCTAAAGTTGTGCTTAAGTATGAAAACATGTTTTTTAGGCCTTAAAATAGCTAGATTTAATTCACTTTAATTTCATTCGATGCCTTGATATATTTGTGAAGTGATTTCAGGATTAGAAGGGAAAGATTGGGTTGAAGAAAAGAAGAAAATCATGCAAAGTGGGAGAACTCATGAAGAAATGAAGGAATTGCAAAGCTATCAATCCTGACCTCTTTGTACTTAATCGATCATAACTTGAGCTACAGAGGTCCAAATGAGGCGGTTCCAGTTACATTGGAAAGCTACATCCGAGGCTTTAAAATGATATAAAATTTATGATAGTTGCCTAGCATTTAAGGATGCGTACGCATCATTCCATGTGCACACATGGGTGGATCAGCGTGACTCACTAAAGGCAACTCGTGGCCAGTGATTTCTGAAGCATTTTGGGCCCAATCCAACTCATTTCTGATGCTATTGAACCCAAGGATTGAGGAAGAATGAACCAAGTAGTCATAGTTTGAGTTTTCATCATGTTGTAGGTTAGAATTCTAGAGAGAGAAGCTCTCCCTTCTCTCTAGAATTTAGGGTAGTTTAGGTTTAATTTCCTTATATTCAACTTTTAATTCTTGTTTTGATTTAATTTTCCCTTTCAATTTCTTGTTGTTACATCTTTACTCTTTTAGTTTTACTTGTCAATTCCTTTATTTAGCTCTCTTTTATGTTGATGAACCATTGTTGGATCTTGATTTCTTTTAATGCAATTTTATGTTTCCATGTCCTCTTTGATGTTTATCTTCATTGTTATTGTTGATTTCTTGCTTATTTTAGTTATGTGTTTCATTAATTCTTGTATTTTGTGATGTTTATTTTTCTTGCACTCTAGGTGTTTGATAAAATATTTACACTAGTTTTTGAGTTGTTTTCTTACTCTTGGCCTAGGCTAAGGGAATTGAGTGACCTTAAGTCATTAGGTCTCATTGAATTGGTGATTTGAGAACCCTTAGTGGTCAATTTGATAACCATTGACTCTAGCCTACTACTAAGTTAATTAATAGCTAGGTTAGGTGATGAGCGGATAATTTATACGCTTTTTGGCATTGTTTTTACATAGTTTTTAGTATGTTTTAGTTACTTTTTTATTATATTTTTATTAGTTTTTATGCAAAAATCACATTTCTGGAATTTACTATGAGTTTATGCATTTTTTTGTAATTTCAGGTATTTTCTGGCTGAAATTGAGGGACCTGAGCAAAAGTCTGATTCAAAGGCTGAGAAAGGACTGCAGATGCTGTTGGATTCTGACCCTCCTGCACTCAAAGTGGATTTTTTAGAGCTACAGAAGCCCAATTGGCACTCTCTTAATTGCGTTGGAAAGTAGACATCTTGGGATTTCCAGCAATATATAATAGTCCATACTTTGCCCGAGATTTGATGGCCCAAACTGGCGTCCAAACGCCCACCAGAGACCTTTTTTGGCGTAAAACACCAGAACTGGCACCATAACTGGAGTTAAACGCCCAAACTGGCATCCAAGCTGGCATTTAACTCTAGAAAAGGCTTATGCACGTGTAAAGCTCAATGCTCAGCCCAAGCACACGCCAAGTGGGCCCCAGAAGTTGATTTCTGCACTATCTGTATTTAGTTACTTATTTTCTGTAAGCCTAAGTTACTAGTTTATTATAAATAGCACTTTTTCCTATTGTATCTTTATCTTTAAACTGGGATATCTTTGGATCATCTTTTGATCTTCTGATTACTTTTATGCGATTTTTATATTTGGGGGGAGGCTGGCCATTCGGCCATGCCTAGACCTTCTTCTCTTATGTATTTTCCAACGGTGGAGTTTCTACACCTCATAGATTAAGGTGAGGAGCTCTGCTGTTCCTTATGAATTAATGCAAGTACTATTGTTTCTCTTTCAATTCACGCTTACTTCTTCTCCAAGATATACTCTCGTACTTAATTCAGTTAAGTCAGAATAAAGGGGTGACCCGTGACAATCACCCACTATCTTCGTTACTCGCTTAGCCAAGATCCGCGTGCCTGACAACCACAAGTGGTCTACATGATGTTCAACGTAGTCATTGGACAATAGCCGAAGTATAGTTTCTTGGGTCTCTGATCCACGGACCGAGTCCGTGACGTTAGAACCTTCGTGGTATAGGCTAGAACCAATTGGCAGCATTCCTGAGATCCAGAAAGTCTAAACCTTGTCTGTGGTATTCCGAGTAGGATCTGGGATGGGATGACTATGACGAGCTTCAAACTCGCGAATGTTGGACGCAGTGACAGTGTGCAAAAAGATAGAGAGATCCTATTCTGACACAAGTGAGAACCGACAGATGATTAGCCATGCGGTAGCTGTGCCTGGTATTTTTCATCCGAGACGAGAAATCTGACACTTGATTAGCCGTGCAGAAACCGTAGCTTGGACCATTTTCACTGAGAGGATCATACAGCTTGCCATGGAAGGGAGCACGCATGATTGGATGAAGACAATAGGAAAGTAGAGGTTCAGAAGCAACAAAGCATCTCCAAATGCTTATCTGAAATTCCCACCAATGAATTACATAAGTATCTTTATTTTAATTTACGTTTTATTTATATTTCAATTATTAAAACTTATAATGCCTGACTAAGATTTACAGGATGACCATAGCTTGCTTTAAGCCGGCAATCTCCGTGGGATCGACCCTTACTCGCGTAAGGTTTTATTACTTGGACGACCTAATGCACTTGCTGGTTAGTTGTACTGGAGTTGTGAAAAATGTGAATCACAATTCCGTGCACCATTAGGACTTATGGATTGATGTTGATCAAGCCTATTTGATGTACTTAATGCGTTGAGGTAGACATTATACTTACTTCAAGCATAAGAGTAGACTTAATGGATTGGTCCCTCATAATTGTCAATATATGGTTTGTAGACAAGGATGGTGATCTCAATTACCTATGTCTAGCCAAGGGTTCTTTTCCTTTATTTTATTAGTTCTTATCATTTACTTTCTTGTTACTTACTTTTCTTGCCAATTACAAATCAAACCCCCTTGTTCCTTCATAGCCAATAATTGATCACTTCATTGCAATTCCTTGTGAGACGACCTGAGGTTTAAATACTTCGGTTAATTCTTATTGGAGTTTGTATTGTGACAACCAAACAATTTAAATTTGATTTGAATATTGTTAGTTGGCTGGGAACTATACTATCAACGGGAATTATTTTGTGTGAAATTCCTAACCATACAAAAATGCTCTTTCAAATTTATGGCGTCGTAGCCGAGGAGTTGCAATGGTGCTATGTTATTGGCTATTGTGAATATGTAAATATGCTTCTTTGTAGTTTTTGCTTGCTTAGGAGTTAGTTTTCATTAAGTTCTTATTAGTTTTTGTTTTATTTTCTGTTGCGATCATGAATTCTCACCCTTTTGGCTATGAGTTTGGCTCAAATTATGTTGTAGGGAATGGAAGCTACAATGGTAACATGCATCAAGGATAGAACGATCAACGGTGGAAGGAGCCTCAAAGGATTGATCATTCTTCTTCGCAACAACCCCCTCCGGTCTCTTATAGGTATAACTCTACTCCTAATGCATATCAATATAATGGATGTGGTGACCCTCATTGTGGTTGTCAACAACCACCACCATATGCCTATGAACCACCCCCTCAACATGGTTTTGAACCACCTTACTCACAAGCACCCTATCACCAAACACCTCCATATGACCCTAATCCTTATCCACCATATCAACCACCTTATGAGCCATATGAATCATACATAGAACCACAATAATTCCAAAATAACTACTCTTAAGAACCACCTCCATATACACCATCTCCATACCCTTACCAAGAAAAACCACCTTCCAACTACAATACCTTTCCCTCAAACAATGAACCCTCTCTTCCACCACTGCCCCCCAATGAAGTCCTCATGCTAGAACTAAGAGATCTTGACTCTCATATCCAAAGGCAACAAGAGGGGACGGAAAAGGAGATTAAGGAGCTAGAAGCCAATTTGGCTACTATGAATGAAGCCATTAACCACATAGCCTCCTGATGAGCGGATAATTTATACGCTTTTTGGCATTGTTTTTAGTATGTTTTTAGTATGTTTTAGTTAGTTTTTATTACATTTTTATTAGTTTTTAGTTAAAATTCACTTTTCTGGGCTTTACTATGAGTTTGTGTGTTTTTTTGTGATTTCAGGTATTTTCTGGCTGAAATTGAGGGTCCTGAGCAAAAATCTGATTCAGAGGCTGAAAAGGACTGCAGATGCTGTTGGATTCTGACCTCCCTGCACTCAAAGTAGATTTTTTGGAGCTACAGAAGCCCAATTGGCGCGCTCTTAACGGTGTTGGAAAGTAGACATCCTGGGCTTTCCAGCAATGTATAATAGTTCATACTTTGCCCAAGAGTTGATGGCCCAAACCGGCGTTGCAAATCAGCTTCAGAATTCCCAGCGTTTAACGCCGGAACTGGCATAAAAATTGGAGTTAAACGCCCAAACTGGCATAAAAGCTGGCGTTTAACTCCAGAAAAAGTCTCTACACATGAAAGCTTCAATGCTCAGCCCAAGCACACACTAAGTGGACCCCAGAAGTGGATTTTTACGTCATTTACTCATTTATGTATACCCTAGGTTACTAGTTCACTATTAATAGGATTTTTTGACATTGTATCTATACCTCATGACACTTTACACATTTCTCATTGTATCTTCTACGGCATGAGTCTCTAAACTCCATAGTTGGGGGTGAGGAGCTCTGCTGTGTCTTGATGGATTAATGCAATTACTACTGTTTTTCATTCAATCATGCTTGCTTCCATTCCAAGATATCACTTGTTCCTAAACCTGATGAATGTGATGATCCATGACACTCATCATCATTCTCAACTATGAACGTGTGCCTGACAACCACCTCCGTTCTACCTTAGATTGAGTAGATATCTCTTGGATTCCTTAATCAGAATCTTCGTGGTATAAGCTAGAATTGATGGCGGCATTCAAGAGAATCTGGAAGGTCTAAACCTTGTCTGTGGTATTCTGAGTAGGATTCAAGGATTGAATGACTGTGACAAGCTTCAAACTCCTGAGGGCTGGGCGTTAGTGACAGACGCAAAAGAATCACTGGATTCTATTCCAACCCGATTGAGAACCGACAGATGATTAGCCGTGCTGTGACAGAGCACGTTGAACATTTTCACTGAGAGGATGGGAGGTAGCCATTGACAACGGTGAAACCCTACATACAGCTTGCCATGGAAGGAGCCTTGCGTGCTTGAAGAAGAAGACAGTAGGAAAGCAGAGGTTTAGACGATAGAGCATCTCCAAAACCTCAACCTGTTCCCCATTACTGCAAAACAAGTATTTATTTCATGTTCTTTTGTGTTTTACAATCAACCCTGATAATTATTGATATCCTGACTAAGAGTTACAAGATAACCATAGCTTGCTTCAAGCCGACAATCTCCGTGGGATCGACCCTTACTCACGTAAGGTATTACTTAGACGACCCAGTGCACTTGCTGGTTAGTTGTGCGGAATTGCAAAAGTGTGATTGCAATTTCGTGCACCAAGTTTTTGGCGCCGTTGCCGGGGATTGTTCGAGTTTGGACAACTGACGGTCTATCTTGTTGCTTAGATTAGGACTGTTTTATTTTTGTTGGTTTAGAGTCTATTATTTGAGTTTAGTTTCATATTTTAAGTTTGGTGTCAATTGCATGCTTTTGTTTTCTTTTATTTTTTTTCGAATTTACATGTTCTTAGTTCTTTCTTGTTCTTTAAAAATTCTAAGTTTGGTGTCTTCTTTGTGTTTCTCCTTTAAAATTTTCGAAAATTTGTGTTTGACTTTCTAAAAATTTTAAGTTTGGTGTCATTTTTGTTGTTTTTCTCTTTCCTCACTTAAAAAAAATCAAATCTTTTTCAAAATAAGTTTCAATTATATATTTTCAATTGCTAATTCCAAAATCTTTTTAATTAACTAATTGATTTAGTTTTCAATTTACCTTGATCTTATTTTCTTTTAGTTTTCGAAATTTGATTTTATTTTCCATTTGTTTTATTTTTTATTTTCGGTTAATTCAAAAAAAAAAATTTACTTCACTTGTGAATTCATATCATATTCCCTTTCTCCATCATGGACCTAAGTGGAATTGAGCAGTCCAGAAGGACTCTGGGGTCATATGCTAACCCCATTACAGCTGCATATGGGAGTAGCATCTGTATACCTCCCATTAAAGCAAGCAGCTTTGAGCTAAATCCTCAACTCATTATCATGGTGCAGCAAAATTGCTAGTATTCTGGTCTTCCACAGGAAGAACCTACTGAGTTTCTGGCACAGTTCTTACAAATTGCTGACACAGTACGTGATAAAGAGGTGGATCAGGATGTCTACAAACTATTACTGTTTCCATTTGCTGTAAAAGATCAAGCTAAGAGGTGGTTGAATAACCAACCTACAGCAAGCATAAAGACATGGAAACAGTTATCAGACAAATTCCCGAATCAATTTTACATTCCAAAAAGGATGACACAGCTAAGGCTGGACATCCAAGGCTTTAAACAAGAGGATAATGAATCCCTTTATAATGCCTGGGAGAGGTATAGAGGTATGCTAAGAAAATGCCCCTCTGAAATATTTTCAGAGTGGGTACAGCTAGACATCTTCTACTATGGGCTTACAGAAAAAGCTCAGATGTCTTTAGACCACTCAGCTGGTGGATCTATACACATGAGGAAGACAATTGAAGAGGCTCAAGAGCTTATAGATACTGTTGCTAGAAATCAATATTTGTACGCTAGCAATGAGTTCTCTACAAAAGAGGAAGTTATGGCAGTAGCCACTGATCCTAATCCTCAAGAACAGATGATTGAGCTTAATCAGCAATTACACCTGATGACAAAACAGTTAGCAGAATTTAAGGAGATGCTCCAAGAAACTAAAATTGCTAACAAGAACATAGAATCGCAGTTGAATCAGGCAAAACAGCAGCTATCTAAATAGATAACAGAAGAATGCCAAGCAGTTCAACTGAGGAGTGGGAAGGCATTGAATAACACTGCTCAAAGTAGCAAAAAGCCAAATAAGGAACAATTGACAGAGGATGATCAAACCACTGTCCAAAATCCCTCTGAGGACAGTAAGAGCCCAGAGAGGAAGACTTTTGGCGTTCAAACGCCAGAAAAGGGGGGAAAGCTGGCGTTAAACGCCCATTCTCTGCCCAGTTCTGGCGTTCAAACGCCAGAAAAGGGAGAAAAGTTGGCGTTAAACGCCCAATCTTCACCCAATCCTGGTGTTCAAACGCCAAGGGAGGATCAAACACCTGAGAGTGCTGATAATAATCCCTCTAAAAAGGCTTCTTCAACCACTTCTGTAAGGAATAAACCTGCAGCAACTAAGGTTGAAGAATATAAAGCCAAGATGCCTTATCCTCAGAAACTCTGCCAAGTGGAGCAGGATAAGCAATTTGCCCGCGTTGCAGACTATCTAAGGACTCTTGAAATAAAGATTCCGTTTGCAGAGGCACTTGAGCAAATACCTTCTTATGCTAAGTTTATGAAAGAGATCTTAAGTCATAAGAAGGATTGGAGAGAAACCGAAAAAGTATTTCTCACTGAAGAATGCAGTGCAGTCATTCTGAAAAGCTTACCAGAAAAGCTTCAAGATTCAGGAAGCTTTATGATACCATGCACATTAGAAGGTGCTTGCACCAAGACAGCCTTGTGTGATCTTGGAGCAAGCATCAATCTAATACCTGCATCTACTATCAGAAAGCTTGGGTTGACTGAAGAAGTCAAACCAACCCGGATATGCCTCCAACTTGCTGATGGCTCCATGAAATATCCATCAGGCATAATAGAGGACATGATCGTCAAGGTTGGGCCATTCGCCTTTCCAACTGACTTTGTGGTGCTGGAAATGGAGGAGCACAAGAGTGCAACTCTCATTCTAGGAAGACCTTTCCTAGCAACTGGACGAACTCTCATTGATGTACAAAAAGGGGAAGTAACCTTGAGAGTCAATGAGGATGAGTTCAAGTTGAATGCTGTAAAAGCCATGCAGCATCCAGACACACCAAATGACTGCATGGGCGCTGACATTATTGACTCTTTGGTGGAAGAGGTCAATATGACTGAAAGTCTAGAATCAGAGCTTGAGGACATCTTCAAGGATGTTCAGCCTGATCAGGAAGGACCAGAGGAAACAAAAGAATTTTTGAAAATTCTTCAGGAGGAGGATAAGCCTCCCAAACCTGAACTCAAACCACTACCACCATCCCTGAAGTATGCATTTCTGGGAGAAGGTGACACTTTTCCAGTGATTATAAGCTCTGCTTTAAATCCAAAGGAAGAGGAAGCACTGATTCAAGTGCTAAGGACACACAAGACAGCTCTTGGGTGGTCCATAAGTGATCTTAAGGGCATTAGCCCAGCAAGATGCATGCACAAGATCCTATTGGAGGATAATGCCAAACCAGTGGTCCAACCACAAAGGCGACTAAATCCATCCATGAAGGAGGTGGTGCAGAAAGAGGTCACTAAATTACTAGAGGCTGGTATTATTTACCCTATTTCTGATAGCCCCTGGGTGAGCCCTGTCCAAGTTGTCCCCAAAAAGGGAGGCATGACAGTAGTTCATAATGAAAAAAATGAACTGGTTCCTACAAGAACAGTCACAGGGTGGCGTATGTGTATTGACTACAGAAGGCTCAATACAGCCACCAGAAAGGATCATTTTCCTTTACCATTCATAGACCAAATGCTAGAAAGACTAGCTGGTCATGATTATTACTGCTTTTTGGATGGCTATTCAGGTTACAACCAAATTGTAGTAGATCCTCAAGACCAAGAGAAAACAGCATTTACTTGCCCTTCTGGCGTGTTTGCTTACAGGAGGATGCCCTTTGGTCTGTGTAATGCTCCTGCAACCTTTCAGAGATGCATACTATCCATCTTCTCCGATATGGTGGAGAAATTCCTGGAAATCTTCATGGATGACTTCTCAGTATATGGAGACTCATTCAGCTCCTGTCTTAACCACCTAGCACTTGTCCTGAAAAGATGCCAAGAGACTAACCTGGTTTTAAACTGGGAGAAATGTCATTTTATGGTGACTGAAGGAATTGTCCTTGGACACAAAATTTCAAGCAGGGGAATAGAGGTGGATAAGGCAAAGGTAGAGGTAATTGAAAAATTACCACCACCTGCCAATGTTAAGGCAATCAGAAGCTTTCTAGGGCACGCAGGATTCTATAGAAGGTTTATAAAGGATTTTTCAAAAATTGCAAAACCTTTGAGCAACCTGCTAGCTGCTGACACCCCATTTGTGTTTAACACACAGTGTCTGCAGGCATTTGAGACCCTGAAAGCCAAGCTGGTCACAGCACCAGTCATCTCTGCACCAGACTGGACATTGCCATTCGAACTAATGTGTGATGCCAGTGACCATGCCATTGGTGCAGTGTTGGGACAGAGGCATAACAAGCTTCTGCACGTCATTTATTATGCCAGCCGTGTTCTAAATGATGCACAGAAGAATTACACAACCACAGAAAAAGAGTTACTTGCAGTGGTCTATGCCATTGACAAGTTTAGATCCTATCTAGTGGGATCAAAGGTGATTGTGTACACTGACCATGCTGTTCTTAAGTACTTACTCACAAAGCAGGATTCAAAACCCAGGCTTATAAGATGGGTGTTGCTTCTGCAAGAGTTTGATATAGAAATAAGAGACAGAAAATGGACAGAGAACCAAGTAGCTGATCATCTGTCCCGAATAGAACCAGTAGCTGGGGCGTCCCTCCCTTCTACTGAGATCTCTGAGACTTTCCCAGATGAGCAACTATTTGCCATTCAGGAAGCTCCATGGTTTGCAGATATTGCAAATTATAAAGCTGTGAGGTTCATACCACAGGAGTACAGCAGAGTGCAAAGAAAGAAATTAATTTCAGATGTCAAGTACTACCTATGGGATGAGCCATATCTCTTTAAGAGATGTGCAGACGGAATGATCCGCAGATGTGTACTGATGAGCGGATAATTTATACGCTTTTTGGCATTGTTTTTAGTATGTTTTTAGTATGATCTAGTTAGTTTTTAGTATATTTTTAGTAGTTTTTAGTTAAAATTCACTTTTCTGGACTTTACTATGAGTTTGTGTGTTTTTCTGTGATTTCAGGTATTTTCTGGCTGAAATTGAGGGACCTGAGCAAAAATCTGATTCAGAGACTGAAAAGGACTGCAGATGCTGTTGGATTCTGACCTCCCTGCACTCGAAGTGGATTTTCTGGAGCTACAGAAGCCCAATTGGCGCGCTCTCAACGGAATTGGAAAGTAGACATCCTGGGCTTTCCAGCAATGTATAATAGTCCATACTTTGCCCAAGATTTGATGGCCCGAACCGGCGTGGCAAATCAGCCTCAGAATTTCCAGCGTTTAACGCTGGAACTGGCATAAAACTTGGAGTTAAACGCCCAAACTGGCATGAAAGCTGGCGTTTAACTCCAGAAAAAGTCTCTACACATGAAAGCTTCAATGCTCAGCCCAAGCACACACTAAGTGGATCCAGAAGTGGATTTTTACGTCATTTACTCATTTTTGTATATCCTAGGTTACTAGCTCACTATTAATAGGATCTTTTGACTTTGTATCTGTACCTCATGACACTTTACACATTTCTCATTGTATCTTCTACAACATGAGTCTCTAAACCCCATGGTTGGGGGTGAGGAGCTCTGCTATGTCTTGATGGATTAATGCAATTACTACTGTTTCTTATTCAATCATGCTTGCTTCCATTCTAAGATATTATTTGTGCTTAAACTGGATGAATGTGATGATCCGTGACACTCATCATATTTTCAACTATGAACGTGTGCATGACAACCACCTCCGTTCTATCTTAGATTGAGTAGATATCTCTTGGATTCTTTAATCGGAATCTTCGTGGTATAAGCTAGAACTGATGGCGGCATTCAAGAGAATCCGGAAGGTCTAAACCTTGTCTGTGGTATTCTGAGTAGGATTCAATGATTGAATGACTGTGATGAGCTTCAAACTCCTGAGGGCGGGGCGTTAGTGACAGACGCAAAAGAATCACTGGATTCTATTCCGGCCTGATTGAGAACCGACAGATGGATAGCCGTGCCGTGACAAGGTGCGTTGAACATTTCCACTAAGAGGATGGGAGGTAGCCACTGACAACGGTGAAACCCTTGCATAAAGCTTGCCATGGAAGGAGCCTTGCGTGCTTGAAGAAGAAGACAGTAGGAAAGCAGAGATTCAAAAGATGGAGCATCTCCAAAACCTCAACCTGTTCCCCATTACTGCAAAACAAGTACTTATTTCATGTTCTTTTACTTTTCACAATAAAACTTGATAATTATTGATATCCTGACTAAGATTTACAAGATAACCATAGCTTGCTTCGAGCCGACAATCTCCGTGGGATCGACCCTTACTCACGTAAGATATTACTTGGACGACCCAGTGCACTTGCTGGTAAGTTGTGCGAGGTTGCAAAAGTGTGATTGCAATTTCGTGCACCAAGTTTTTGGCACCGTTGCCGGGGATTATTCGAGTTTGGACAACTGACGGCTTATCTTGTTGCTTAGATTAGGACTGTTTTATTTTTGTTGGTTTAGAGTCTTTTAGTTGAGTCTAGTTTCATATTTTAAGTTTGGTGTCAATTGCATGCTTTTGTTTTTCTTTTAATTTTCGAATTTGCATGTCTTTAGTCCCTTTTTGATCCGTAAAAATTCTAAGTTTGGTGTCCTCTTTGTGTTTTTCCCTTAAAATTTTCGAAAAATTAGTGTTTGATTCTCTAAAAATTTTAAGTTTGGTGTCATTTTGTTGTTTTTCTCTTTTCTCATTTCAAAAATCAAATCTTTTTCATAAAAAAATTTTTCAATCATATCTTTCTAATTGCTAATCTCAAAATCTTTTTAATTAACTAATTGATTCAGTTTTCAATTTGTTTTTATCTTATTTTCTTTTAATTTTCGAATTTTTTTTATTTTATTTTCCTTTTATTTTTATTTTATTTTTCGGTTAATTCAAAAAAAAATAAAAAGATATTTTTATCCACTTGCCATCCATATCATTTCCCTTTATCCATCATGGACTTAAGTGGGATTGAACAGTCCAGAAGGACTCTGGGGTCATATGCTAACCCCATTACAGCTGCATATGGGAGTAGCATCTGTACACCTCCCATCAAAGCAAGCAGCTTTGAGCTAAATCCTCAACTCATTATCATAGTGCAACAAAATTGCCAGTATTCCGGTCTTCCACAGGAAGAGCCTACTGAGTTTCTGGCACAGTTCTTACAAATTGCTGACACAGTACATGATAAAGAGGTAGATCAGGATGTCTACAGACTATTATTGTTTCCATTTGCTGTAAAAGATCAAGCTAAGAGGTGGTTGAATAACCAACCTACAGCAAGCATAAAGACATGGAAACAGTTATCAGACAAATTCCTGAATCACTTTTACCCTCCAAAGAGGATGACACAGCTAAGGCTGGACATCCAAGGCTTTAAGCAAGAGGATAATGAATCCCTTTATAATGCCTGGGAGAGGTATAGAGGTATGCTAAGAAAATGCCCCTCTGAAATGTTTTCAGAGTGGGTACAGTTAGACATCTTCTACTATGGGCTTACAGAAAAAGCTCAGATGTCTTTAGACCACTCAGCTGGTGGATCTATACACATGAGGAAGACAATTGAAGAGGCTCAAGAGCTTATAGACACTGTTGCTAGAAATCAATATTTGTACTCTAGCAATGAAGTCTCTCCAAAAGGGGAAGTCATGGCAGTAGCCACTGATCCTAATCCTCAAGAACAGATGATTGAGCTTAATCAACAATTGCTCCTGATGACAGAACAGTTAGCAGAATTTAAAGAGATGCTCCATGAAACTAAAGTTGCTAACAAGAACATAGAACTGCAGTTGAATCAAGCAAAACAGCAGATATCTAAACAGATAACAGAAGAATGTCAAGCAGTTCAACTGAGGAGTGGGAAGACATTGAATAACACTGCTCAAAGTAGCAGAAATCCAAATAAGGAACAATTGACAGAGGATAACCAAACCACTATCCAAAATCCCTCTGAGGACAGTAAGAGCCCAGAGAGGAATGCTATTGGCGTTCAAACGCCAGAAAAGGAGGGAAATCTGGCGTTAAACGCCCATTCCCTGCCCAGTTCTGGTGTTCAAACGCCAGAAAAAGGGGAAAAGTTGGCGTTAAACGCCCATTTTCCACCCAATCCTGGCGTTCAAACGCAAAAGGGAAACCAGACACCTGAGAGTGCTGATAGTAATCCCTCTAAAAAGGCTTCTTCAACCACTTCTGTAAGGAATAAACCTGCAGCAACTAAGGTTGAAGAATATAAAGCCAAGATGCCTTATCCTCAGAAACTCCGCCAAGCGGAACAGGATAAGCAATTTGCCCGCTTTGCAGACTATCTAAGGACTCTTGAAATAAAGATTCCGTTTGCAGAGGCACTTGAGCAAATACCTTCTTATGCTAAGTTCATGAAAGAGATCTTAAGTCATAAGAAAGATTGGAGAGAAACTGAAAAAGTATTTCTCACTGAAGAATGCAGTGCAGTCATTCTAAAAAGCTTACCAGAAAAGCTTCAAGATCCAGGAAGCTTTATGATACCATGCACATTAGAAGGAGCTTGCACCAAGACAGCCTTGTGTGATCTTGGAGCAAGTATCAATCTAATACCTACATCCACTATCAGAAAGCTTGGGTTGACTGAAGAAGTCAAACCAACCCGGATATGCCTCCAACTTGCTGATGGCTCCATTAAACATCCATCAGGCATAATAGAGGACATGATTGTCAAGGTTGGGCCATTCGCCTTTCCAACTGACTTTGTGGTGCTGGAAATGGAGGAGCACAAGAGTGCAACTCTCATTCTAGGAAGACCTTTCCTAGCAACTGGACGAACTCTTATTGATGTACAAAAAAGGGGAAGTAACCCTGAGAGTCAATGAGGATGAGTTCAAGTTGAATGCTGTAAAAGCTATGCAGCATCTAGACACACCAAATGACTGCATGGGTGCTGACATCATTGACTCTCTGGTAGAAGAGATCAATATGACTGAAAGCCTAGAATCAGAGCTTGAGGACATCTTCAAGGATGCTCAACCTAATCAAGAAGAACCAGAGGAAACAAAGGAATTTTCGAAAATTCCTCAGGAGGAGGATAAGCCTCCCAAACCTGACCTCAAACCACTACCACCATCCCTGAAGTATGCATTTCTGGGAGAGGGTGACACTTTTCCAGTGATTATAAGCTCTGCTTTAAATCCACAGGAAGAGGAAGCACTGATTCAAGTGCTAAGGACACACAAGACAGCTCTTGGGTGGTCCATAAGTGATCTTAAGGGCATTAGCCCAGCTAGATGCATGCACAAGATCCTGTTGGAGGATAATGCCAAACCAGTGGTTCAACCACAGAGAAGGCTAAATCCAGCCATGAAGGAGGTGGTGCAGAAAGAGGTCACTAAATTACTGGAGGCTGGGATTATTTATCCTATTTCTGATAGCCCCTGGGTAAGCCCTGTCCAAGTTGTCCCCAAAAAGGGAGGCATGACAGTGGTTCATAATGAAAAAAATGAACTGATTCCTACAAGAACAGTCACAGGGTGGCGTATGTGTATTGACTACAGAAGGCTCAATACAGCCACCAGAAAGGATCATTTTCCTTTACCATTCATAGACCAAATGCTAGAAAGACTAGCTGGTCATGATTATTACTACTTTTTGGATGGCTATTCAGGTTACAACCAAATTGCAGTAGATCCTCAGGACCAAGAGAAAACAGCATTTACTTGCCCTTCTGGCGTGTTTGCCTACAGAAGGATGCCTTTTGGTCTGTGTAATGCTCCTGCAACCTTTCAGAGATGCATGTTATCCATCTTCTCTGATATGGTGGAGAAATTCCTGGAAGTCTTCATGGATGACTTCTCAGTATATGGAGACTCATTCAGCTCCTGTCTTAATCACCTAGCACTTGTCCTGAAAAGGTGCCAAGAGACTAACCTGGTTTTAAACTGGGAGAAATGTCACTTTATGGTGACTGAAGGAATTGTCCTTGGACACAAAATTTCAAGCAGGGGAATAGAGGTGGATAAGGCAAAGGTAGAGGTAATTGAAAAATTACCACCACCTGCCAATGTTAAGGCAATCAGAAGCTTTCTGGGGCATGCAGGATTCTAGAGAAGGTTTATAAAGGATTTTTCGAAAATTGCAAAGCCTTTGAGTAACCTGCTAGCTGCTGACACACCATTTGTGTTTGACACACAGTGTCTGCAGGCATTTGAGACCCTGAAAGCTAAGCTGGTCACAACACCAGTCATCTCTGCACCAGATTGGACATTACCATTTGAACTAATGTGTGATGCCAGTGACCATGCCATTGGTGCAGTGTTGGGACAGAGGCATAATAAGCTTCTGCACGTCATTTATTATGCTAGCCGTGTTCTAAATGATGCACAGAAGAATTACACAACCACAGAAAAAGAGTTACTTACAGTGGTCTATGCCATTGACAAGTTTAGATCCTATTTAGTGGGATCCAAAGTGGTTGTGTACACTGACCATGCTGCTCTTAAATACTTACTCACAAAGCAGGATTCAAAACCCAGGCTTATAAGATGGGTGTTGCTTCTGCAAGAGTTTGATATAGAAATAAGAGACAGAAAAGGGACAGAGAACCAAGTAGCTGATCATCTGTCCCGAATAGAACCAGTAGCTGGGGCGTCCCTCCCTTCTACTGAGATCTCTGAGACTTTCCCAGATGAGCAACTCTTTGCCATTCAGGAAGCTCCATGGTTTGCAGATATTGCAAACTATAAAGCTGTGAGGTTCATACCCCAGGAGTACGGCAGAGTGCAAAGAAAGAAATTAATTTCAGATGCCAAGTACTACCTATGGGATGAGCCATATCTCTTTAAGAGATGTGCAGACGGAATGATCCGCAGATGTGTACCCAGAGAAGAAGCACAAAGGATCCTATGGCACTGCCATGGATCACAGTATGGAGGACATTTTGGAAGTGAGTGAACAGCCACTAAAGTCCTCCAATGTGGCTTCTACTGGCCTACTCTCTATAAAGATGCCCGAGAGTTTGTGCGTAACTGTGACAGTTGCCAAAGAGCTGGTAACTTGCCTCACGGATATGCCATGCCTCAACAAGGGATATTAGAGATAGAGTTGTTTGATGTATGGGGAATTGACTTCATGGGTCCATTCCCACCATCATACTCAAACACTTACATTCTGGTGGCAGTGGACTATGTATCTAAGTGGGTAGAAGCAATTGCTACACCCACTAATGATACCAAGACCGTGCTGAAATTCCTCCAGAAACACATCTTCAGCAGGTTTGGTGTTCCCAGAGTACTAATCAGTGACGGAGGCACTCATTTCTGCAATAGACAGCTATACTCTGCTATGGTCAGATATGGAATTAGCCACAAAGTGGCAACTCCGTATCATCCACAGACAAATGGGCAAGCTGAAGTCTCTAACAGAGAGCTAAAAAGAATCCTAGAACGGACTGTGATGGCCCGAAGAAAGGATTGGGCAAAGAGTTTGGATGATGCTCTGTGGGCATACAGAACAGCATTCAAGACTCCTATAGGAACCTCTCCATACCAACTGGTGTATGGGAAGGCCTGTCATCTGCCCGTGGAACTGGAACATAAAGCCTACTGGGCAACCAGATTCCTAAACATGGATACTCAGTTAGCTGGTGAAAAAAGATTGCTCCAGCTAAATGAGCTAGAGGAGTTCAGACTCAATGCCTTTGAAAATGCAAAAATTTATAAGGAAAAGGCAAAGAAGTGGCATGACAAGAAGTTGTCATCCAGAGTCTTTGAGCCAAGACAAAAAGTTCTGCTCTTCAACTCTAGGCTCAGATTGTTTCCAGGAAAACTTAAATCCCGGTGGAGGGGTCCGTATGTGATTACAGGCATGTCACCATATGGATATGTTGAGCTTCAGGATATTGATTCTGACAAAAAGTTCATTGTTAATGGACAGAGAATCAAGCATTATCTTGAAGGCAATATTGAGCAGGAATGCTCAAAACTGAGACTTGAGTGATTCTCAGCAAAGGTCCAGCTAAAGACAGTAAAGAAGCGCTTGCTGGGAGGCAACCCAGTCATTAGCAGGTTATATGTTTTGTTTTTACAAAGGCAAGTATCAAAAATGAAGGAATTCACAGAGTTACAGAAGGATTCAGTGCAAAAAGCAGAGAAAAAGAGCTTACTGGCGAAAAAATGCCAGTAAGGGGTACTTTGGGTGTTTAACGCCAGTGAAGGTGCCATTTTGGGCGTTAAACGCCAGAACGCCAGAATGGGCACCATTCTGGGCGTTTAACGCCAGGTGTGCAGCATCCTGGGCGTTTAGCGAAACGCCCAGTGATAAAGAAATTCTGGCGTTTAACGCCAGCCAGGGCACCTGGCTGGGCGTTAAACGCCCACAATGGGCAACAAATGGGCGTTAAACGCCAGAATGGGTGCCATTCTGGGCGTTTAACGCCAGAAAGGTGGGGGACCAAGATTTTGCTTTCCAATCAAGTTTTTTTCAAACTTTCCTTTTCTTACCCATACTTTTCTACATAAACACAATTCAACCTTTCATCATTTACTTTCAAATCTTCAAAAATTAAAATCATTCTTCAAATCTCTCAAATCAATCCCAAATCTTGTTCAAAAACTCACCAATCTCTCAAAATCTCTTCACATCTTCTCAAATCTCCTTCCAATTTTTCGAAATCTCTTCTTCCCCCCTTATATATAGACGTTCGGCCTCACCATTCCCCCACACCATTCGAATTTGCTCTTCTCCTCTCTCTCTCTTCGTTCCTTTCTTTTGCTTGAGGACAAGTAAACCTCTAAGTTTGGTGTGCTTTTCCATGATCACTAAGCCAAGATTCATCAAGATCATGGCTCCTAAGGGAAAACAAACCAATTTAAGAGGAAAGAAAGAGAATAATCCAAAAAATCTTTGGAATCAAGAGAGGTTCTTAACCAAAGAACATGAAGACCATTATCACAAAATAATGGGTCTGAGGTCAGTGATCCCGGAAGTTAAATTTGATCTGAAAGAAGATGAATATCCGGGGATCCAAGAGCAAATTCGAAACAGAGGATGGGAAGTTCTAACCAATCCTGAAATAAAGGTTGGAAGGAATATGGTTCAGGAATTCTACTCAAATCTGTGGCTAACAGATAAGCAGAGAATGATTGGAACCGCTTACCATACTTACAGAACCATGGTCAGAGGGAAAGTTATGTACTTCCATCTGGACAAAATAAGAGAAATCTTCAAATTGCCTCAACTGCAGGATGATCCTGAATCCTTTAATAGGAGAATGGTGAGAGCAGATAAAGGGTTGGATCAAGTTCTAGAGGACATATGCCTCCCTGGAACTAAGTGGATAACCAATTCAAAGGGTGTCCCAAACCAACTCAAGAGGGGAGACTCAAACCAATTGCAAGAGGTTGGCTAGACTTTATTGGGCGTTCCATATTGCCTACTAGCAACCGTTCTGAGGTCACTATCAAGAGAGCAGTGATGATTCATTGCATTATGCTTGGAAAAGAAGTGGAGGTTCATCATGTGATTGCTTGTGAGATCTACACAATTGCAAACAAGAATTCCACTGAAGCCAAACTGGCTTACCCAAGCTTGATCTCCTTGCTCTGTAAAGAGGCTGGGGTAAAGATGGGAGTAGATGAGTTCATACCCATTGAACATCCAATCACCAAGAAGTCAATGGAAGGACAAATGCAAGACAACTCTATCAAGAGGAGGGCGCAGGAATTCCTCCCTGAATTCCCAAAAATTGACTACTGGGCCAGCCTAGAAGCATCTATCACCAAATTGCAAGAGACTATGGAGCAACTTAAGGAAGAACAGCAGAATCAGAACTGCATGCTCTGCAAATTGCTGAAGGAACAAGAGAAGCAGGGGCGTGAACTTCAAGAACTGAAACGCCAAAAATTCTCCCCTCAATTTGAGGGAGCATCCACTTCTCAAAATTAAGGTTGTTGAGTCCTAACTCTGTGAAAACCTCTATCATTAGGAGCCTATTTAAATTCTTGTTTTCTATTTTTATTTTCTAGTCTCATCTTATATCTATTTTTTAGTCTTGTTCTTAATTCATAATTAATAAAATTTAAAATTCATGTCATAAAGCTATGAATGTCCTATGAATCTATCACCTCTCTTAAATGAAAAATGCTTTAATCACAAAAGAACAAGAAGTACAGGATTTTGAATTTATCCTTGAAACTAGTTGAATTAGTTTGATGTGGTGACAATACTTTTTGTTTTCTGAATGAATGCTTGAACAGTGCATATGTCTTTTGAATTTGTTGTTTTGAGAATGTTAAAATTGTTGGCTCTTGAAAGAATGAGGGAAAAAGAGAACTGTTATTGAGGATCTAAAAAATCATCAGATTGATTCTTGAAGCAAGAAAAAGCAGTGAATACAAAAAAAAAATTTTGAAAAAAAAAGAGAAAGAAAAAGAAAGAAATAAAGTTGTGATCCAAGGCAAAAAGAGTGTGCTTAAGAACCCTGGACACCTCTAATTGGGGACTCTAGCAAAGCTGAGTCACAATCTGAAAAGGTTCACCCAATTATGTGTCTGTGGCATGTGTGCATCCGATGGTAATACTGGAAAACAGAGTGCTTTGGGCGACAGCCAAGACTCATACATTAGCTATGTTCAAGAATCATTATACTTAACTAGGAGAATCAATGACACTATCTGAGTTCTGAGTTCCTATAGATGCCAATCATTCTGAACTTCAAAGGATAAAGTGAGATGCCAAAACTGTTCGGAAGCAAAAAGCTACTAGTCCCGCTCATCTAATTGGAGCTAAGTTTCCTTGATAATTTGGAGTCTATAGTATATTCTCTTCTTTTTATCCTACTTTGATTTTCAGTTGCTTGGGGACAAGCAACAATTTAAGTTTGGTGTTGTGATGAGCGGATAATTTATACGCTTTTTGGCATTGTTTTTAGTATGTTTTTAGTATGATCTAGTTAGTTTTTAGTATATTTTTAGTAGTTTTTAGTTAAAATTCACTTTTCTGGACTTTACTATGAGTTTGTGTGTTTTTCTGTGATTTCAGGTATTTTCTGGCTGAAATTAAGGGACCTGAGCAAAAATCTGATTCAGAGACTGAAAAGGACTGCAGATGCTGTTGGATTCTGACCTCCCTGCACTCGAAGTGGATTTTCTGGAGCTACAGAAGCCCAATTGGCACGTTCTCAACGGCATTGGAAAGTAGACATCCTGGGATTTCCAGAAATGTATAATAGTCCATACTTTGCCTAAGATTTGATGGCCCAAACTGGCGTGGCAAATCAGCCTCAGAATTTCCAGCGTTTAACGCTGGAACTGGCATAAAACATGGAGTTAAACGCCCAAACTGGCATGAAAGCTGGCGTTTAACTCCAGAAAAAGTCTCTACACATGAAAGCTTCAATGCTCAGCCCAAGCACACACTAAGTGGACCCAGAAGTGGATTTTTACGTCATTTACTCATTTCTGTATATCCTAGGTTACTAGCTCACTATTAATAGGATCTTTTGACTTTGTATCTGTACCTCATGATACTTTACACGTTTCTCATTGTATCTTCTATAGCATGAGTCTCTAAACCCCATGGTTGGGGGTGAGGAGCTCTGCTATGTCTTGATGGATTAATGCAATTACTACTGTTTCTTATTCAATCATGCTTGCTTCCATTCTAAGATATTACTTGTGCTTAAACTGGATGAATGTGATGATCCGTGACACTCATCATATTTTCAACTATGAACGTGTGCATGACAACCACCTCCGTTCTATCTTAGATTGAGTAGATATCTCTTGGATTCTTTAATCGGAATCTTCGTGGTATAAGCTAGAACTGATGGCGGCATTCAAGAGAATCCGGAAGGTCTAAACCTTGTCTGTGGTATTCTGAGTAGGATTCAATGATTGAATGACTGTGACGAGCTTCAAACTCCTGAGGGCGGGGCGTTAGTGACAGACGCAAAAGAATCACTGGATTCTATTCCGGCCTGATTGAGAACCGACAGATGGATAGCCGTGCCGTGACAGGGTGCGTTGAACATTTCCACTGAGAGGATGGGAGGTAGCCACTGACAACGGTGAAACCCTTGCATGCAGCTTGCCATGAAAGGAGCCTTGCGTGCTTGAAGAAGAAGACAGTAGGAAAGCAGAGATTCAAAAGATGGAGCATCTCCAAAACCTCAACATGTTCCCCATTACTGCAAAACAAGTACTTATTTCATGTTCTTTTACTCTTCACAATCAAACTTGATAATTATTGATATCCTGACTAAGATTTACAAGATAACCATAGCTTGCTTCGAGCCGACAATCTCCGTGGGATCGACCCTTACTCACGTAAGGTATTACTTGGACGACCCAGTGCACTTGCTGGTTAGTTGTGCGAGGTTGCAAAAGTGTGATTGCAATTTCGTGCACCATGTACCCAGAGAAGAAGCACAAAGAATCCTGTGGCATTGCCATGGATCTCAGTATGGGGGACATTTTGGAAGTGAGCGAACAGCCACTAAGGTCCTCCAATGTGGCTTCTACTGGCCTACTCTCTATAGAGATGCCCGAGAGTTTGTGCGTAACTGTGACAGCTGCCAAAGAGCTGGTAACTTGCCTCACGGATACGCCATGCCTCAACAAGGGATCTTAGAGATTGAGTTGTTTGATGTATGGGGAATTGACTTTATGGGTCCATTCCCACCATCATACTCAAACACTTACATTCTGGTGGTAGTGGACTATGTATCTAAATGGGTAGAAGCAATTGCTACACCCACTAATGATACTAAGACAGTGCTGAAATTCCTCCAGAAACACATCTTCAGCAGATTTGGTGTTCCCAGAGTCATAATCAGTGACGGTGGTACTCATTTCTGCAATAAATAGCTTTACTCTGCTATGGTCCGATATGGAATTAGCCACAAAGTGGCTACCCCGTATCATCCACAGACAAATGGGCAAGCTGAAGTCTCTAACAGAGAGCTAAAAAGAATCCTAGAACGGACTGTGATAGCCCGAAGAAAGGATTGGACAAAGAGCTTGGATGATGCTTTGTGGGCATACAGAACAGCATTCAAGACTCCAATAGGAACCTCACCATACCAACTTGTGTATGGCAAGGCCTGTCATCTACCCGTGGAACTGGAACATTAAGCCTACTGGGCAACCAGATTCCTAAACCTGGATGCTAAGTTAGCTGGTGAAAAGAGATTACTCCAGCTAAATGAGCTAGATGAGTTTAGACTTAGTGCCTTTGAAAATGCTAAAATTTATAAGGAAAAGGCAAAGAAGTGGCATGACAAGAAGTTTTCATCCAGAGTCTTTGAGTCAGGACAAAAAGTCCTGCTCTTCAACTCTAGGCTCAGATTGTTCCCAGGAAAACTTAAATCCCGCTGGAGGGGTCCGTATGTGATTACAGGAGTGTCACCATATGGATATGTTGAGCTTCAGGATACTGATTCTGACAAGAAGTTCATTGTTAATGGACAGAGGATCAAGCATTATCTTGAAAGCAATTTTGAGCAGGAATACTCAAAACTGAGGCTGGAATGATCCTCAGTGAAGGTCCAGCTAAAGACAATAAAGAAGCACTTGCTGGGAGGCAACCCAGTCATTAACAGGTTATATGTTTTGTTTCTACAAGGGCAAGTATCAAAAATGAAGGAATTCACAGAGTTACAGAAGGATTCAGTGCAAAAAGCAGAGAAAAAGAGCTTACTGGCGAAAAAACGCCAGTAAGGGGTACTTTGGGCGTTAAACGCCAGAATAGGCACCATTCTGGGCGTTTAACGCCAATAAAGGTGCCATTTTGGGCGTTAAACGCCAGAATGGGCACCATTCTGGGCGTTTAACGCCAGGCGTGCAGCATCCTGGGCGTTTAGCAAAACGCCCAGTGACAAAGGGAATTCTGGCGTTTAACGCCAGCCAGGTTACCTGGCTGGGCGTTAAACGCCCACAATGGCCAACAAATGGGCGTTAAACGCCAGAATGGATACCATTCTGGGCGTTTAACGCCAGAAAGGTAGGGGACGGTGATTTTGCTTTCTGATTAAAATTTTTTCAAACTTTCCTTTTTTGATCCATACTTTTCTACATAAACACATTTCAAACTTTCATCATTCACTTTCAAATTTTCAAAAAAATAAAATCATTCTTCAAATCTCTCTCAAATCCTTCCCAAATCTTCTTCAAAAACTCAAATTTTTCTCAAATTCTCTCCATATCTTCTCAAATCTCCTTCAAAATTTTCGAAATCTCTCCTCCCTCCCTTATAAATACACGTTCGGCCACCCCTTTCTCCCCATCATTCAAATTTGCTCTCCTCCTCTCCCCCCTCTCTCCTTTCTTTTGCTTGAGGACAAGCAAACCTCTAAGTTTGGTGTGCTTTTCCGTGATCACTAAGCCAAGATTCATCAAGATCATGGCTCCTAAGGGAAAACAAACCAATTTAAGAGGCAAGAAAGAGAATAATCCAAAGAGTCTTTGGAATCAAGAGAAGTTCTTAACCAAAGAACATGAAGACCATTATCACAAAATAATGGGTCTGAGGTCAGTGATCCCGGAAGTCAAATTCGATCTAAAAGAAGATGAATATCCGGGGATCCAAGAACAAATTCGAAACAGAGGATGGGAAGTTCTAACCAATCCTGAGATAAAGGTTGGAAGAAATATGGTTCAGGAATTCTACTCAAATCTGTGGCTGACAGATAAGCAGAGAATGACTGGAACTGCTTTCCATACTGACAGAACCATGGTCAGAGGGAAAGTTATCTACTTCCATCTGGACAAAATTAGAGAGGTCTTCAAATTGCCTCAACTGCAAGATGATCCTGAATCCTTTAATAGGAGAATGGTGAGAGCAGATAAGGGGTTGGATCAAGTTCTAGAGGACATTTGCCTCCCTGGAACTAAGTGGATAACCAATTCAAAAGGTGTCCCAAACCAACTCAAGAGGGGAGACCTCAAACCAATTGCAAGAGGCTGGCTAGACTTTATTGGGTGCTCCATATTGCCCACTAGCAACCATTCTGAGGTCACTATCAAGAGAGCAGTGATGATTCATTACATTATGCTTGGAAAAGAAGTGGAGATTCATCATCTGATTGCTTGTGAGATCTACACAATTGCAAATAAGAATTCTACTGAAGCCAAACTGGCTTACCCAAGCTTGATCTCCTTGCTCTGTAAAGAGGCTGGGGTGAAAATGGGAGTAGATGAATTCATACCCATTGAACATCCAATCACCAAGAAGTCAATGGAAGGACAAATGCAAGACAACTCTATCAAAAAGAGGGCGCAAGAGTTCCTCCCTGAATTTCCTGAAATTGACTACTGGGCCAGCCTAGAAGCATCTATCACCAAGTTGCAAGAAACTATGGAGCAACTTAAGGAAGAACAGCAGAATCAGAACTGCATGCTCTGCAAATTGCTGAAGGAACAAGAGAAGCAGGGGCGTGAACTTCAAGAGTTGAAACGCCAAAAGTTCTCCCCTCAAATTGAGGGAGCATCCACTTCTCAAAATCAAGGTTGTTGAGTCCTAACTCTGTGATAACCTCTATCATTAGGAGCTTATTTAAATTTTTGTTTTCTATTACTACTAGTCTTATCTTATATCTATTTCTGAGTCTTGTTCTTAATTCATGATTAATAAAATTTAGAGTTCATGTCTTAAAGCTATGAATGTCCTATGAATCTATCACCTCTCTTAAATGAAAAATGCTTTAATCACAAAAGAACAAGAAGTACAGGAATTCAAATTCATCTCTGAAACTAGTTGAATTAGTTTGATGTGGAGACAATACTTTTTGTTTTCTGAATGAATGCTTGAACAGTGCATATGTCTTTTGAATTTGTAGTTTTAAGAATGTTAAAATTGTTGGCTCTTGAAAGAATGATGGAAAAGGAGAAGTGTTATTGAGGATCTGAAAAATATATATGTATCCGGTGGTAATACTGGAAGACAGAGTGCTTTGGGCCACAGCCAAGACTCACAAAGTAGCTATGTTCAAGAATCATCATTCTTAACTAGGAGAATCAATAACACTATCTGAGTTCTGAGTCCCTATGGATGCCAATCATTCTAAACTTCAAAGGATAAAGTGAGATGCCAAAACTGTTCAGAAGCAAAAAGCTACTAGTCCCGCTCATCTAATTGGAGCTAAGTTTCTTTGATATTTTGGAGTCTATAGTATATTCTCTTCTTTTTATTCTATTTTGATTTTCAGTTGCTTGGGTACAAGCAACAATTTAAGTTTGGTGTTGTGATGAGCGGATAATTTATACGCTTTTTGGCATTGTTTTTAGTATGTTTTTAGTATGTTTTAGTTAGTTTTTATTAGTTTTTAGTTAAAATTCACTTTTCTGGGCTTTACTATGAGTTTGTGTGTTTTTCTGTGATTTCAAGTATTTTCTGGCTGAAATTGAGGGTCCTGAGCAAAAATCTGATTCAGAGGCTGAAAAGGACTGCAGATGCTGTTGGATCCTGACCTCCCTGCACTCAAAGTGGATTTTCTGGAGCTACAGAAGCCCAATTGGCGCGCTCTCAACGGCGTTGGAAATTAGACATCCTGGGCTTTCCGACAATGTATAATAGTTCATACTTTGCCCAAGATTTGATGGCCCAAACCGGCGTTGCAAATCAGCTTCAGAATTCCCAGCGTTTAACGCCGGAACTGGCATAAAAATTGGAGTTAAACGCCCAAACTGGCATAAAAGCTGGCGTTTAACTCCAGAAAAAGTCTCTACACATGAAAGCTTCAATGCTCAGCCCAAGCACACACTAATTGGACCCCGGAAGTGAATTTTTACGTCATTTACTCATTTATGTATACCCTAGGTTACTAGTTCACTATTAATAGGATTTTTTGACATTGTATCTATACCTCATGACACTTTACACGTTTCTCATTGTATCTTCTACGGCATGAGTCTCTAAACTCCATGGTTGGGGGTGAGGAGCTCTGCTGTGTCTTGATGGATTAATGCAATTACTACTGTTTTTCATTCAATCATGCTTGCTTCCATTCCAAGATATCACTTGTTCCTAAACCTGATGAATGTGATGATCCATGACACTCATCATCATTCTCAACTATGAACGTGTGCCTGACAACCACCTCCGTTCTACCTTAGATTGAGTAGATATCTCTTGGATTCCTTTATAAGAATCTTCGTGGTATAAGCTAGAATTGATGGCGGCATTCAAGAGAATCTGGAAGGTCTAAACCTTGTCTGTGGTATTCTGAGTAGGATTCAAGGATTGAATGACTGTGACAAGCTTCAAACTCCTGAGGGCTGGGCGTTAGTGACAGACGCAAAAGAATCACTGGATTCTATTCCAACCCGATTGAGAACCGACAGATGATTAGCCATGCTGTGACAGAGCACGTTGAACATTTTCACTGAGAGGATGGGAGGTAGCCATTGACAACAGTGAAACCCTACATACAGCTTGCCATGGAAGGAGCCTTGCGTGCTTGAAGAAGAAGACAGTAGGAAAGCAGAGGTTCAGACGATAGAGCATCTCCAAAACCTCAACCTGTTCCCCATTACTGCAAAACAAGTATTTATTTCATGTTCTTTTGCGTTTTACAATCAACCCTGATAATTATTGATATCCTGACTAAGAGTTACAAGATAACTGATGAGCGGATAATTTATACGCTTTTTGGCATTGTTTTTAGGTAGTTTTTAGTAAGTTCAAGCTACTTTTAGGGATGTTTTCATTAGTTTTTATGTTAAATTCACATTTCTGGACTTTACTATGAGTTTGTGTGTTTTTCTGTGATTTCAGGTAATTTCTGGCTGAAATTGAGGGACTTGAGCAAAACTCTGAAAAAGGCTGACAAAAGGACTGCTGATGCTGTTGGAATCTGACCTCCCTGCACTCGAAATGGATTTTCTGGAGCTACAGAACTCCAATTGGCGCGCTCTCAACGACGTTGGAAAGTAGACATCCAGAGCTTTCCAGCAATATATAATAGTCCATACTTTATTCGGAAATTGACATGATCCAGAGTTAAACGCCAAGTACATGCTGCTGTCTGGAGTTAAACGCCAGAAAAACGTCATGATCCGGAGTTGAACGCCCAAAACACGTTATAACTTGGAGTTCAACTCCAAGAGAAGCCTCAGCTCGTGGATAGATCAAGCTCAGCCCAAACATACACCAAGTGGGCCCCGGAAGTGGATTTATGCATCAATTACTTACTCATGTAAACCCTAGGAGCTAGTTTATTATAAATAGAACTTTTTACTATCATATTATCATCCTGGATTGTATTTTGAATCCTGTGATCACATTTTGGGGGCTGGCCATTCGGCCATGCCTGAACCTTTCACTTATGTATTTTCAACGGTGGAGTTTCTGCACACCATAGATTAAGGGTGTGGAGCTCTGCTGTACCTCAAGTTTCAGTACAATTACTATTACTTTCTATTCAATTCTCTTTTATTCTTATTCCAAGATATACGTTGCACTTCAACTTGATGAATGTGATGATCCGTGACACTCATCATCATTCTCACCCATGAACGCGTGTGACTGACAACCACTTCCGTTCTACCTTAGGCCGGGCGCATATCTCTTAGATTCCCCAACAGAATCTTTGTGGTATAAGCTAGATAGATGGCGGCATTCATGAGGATCCGAAAAGTCTAAACCTTGTCTGTGGTATTCCGAGTAGGATTCTGGGATTGAATGACTGTGACGAGCTTCAAAGTTCTGAAGGCTGGGTGTGATGACAAGCGCAAAAGAATCAAGGGATTCTATTCCAACCTGATTGAGAACCGACAGATGATTAGCCGTGCTGTGACAGAGCATAGGAACGTTTTCACTGAGAGGATGGGATGTAGCCATTGACAACGGTGATGCCCTACATACAGCTTGCCATGGAAAGGAGTAAGAAGGATTGGATGAATGTAATAAGAATGTAGAGATTCAAGAGGAGCACAGCACCTCCATACGCCTATCTGAAATTTCCACTATTGATTTACATAAGTATTTCTATCCCCTTTTATTTTCTTTTTATTATTAATTTTCGAAACCCAAAACTATTTAATCTGCCTAACTGAGATTTACAAGGTGACCATAGCTTGCTTCATACCAACAATCTCTGTGGGATCGACCCTTACTCGCGTAAGGTTTATTACTTGGACGACCCAGTACACTTGCTGGTTAGATGTGCGAGGTTGTGAAGAATGTATGTAAGCCATGGTATTGTGCACCAAGTTTTTGGAGCCATTACCGGGGATTATTCGAGTTGTGTGAAAGTATAAGTCACAATTTCGTCCACCAATAACCATAGCTTGCTTCAAGCCGACAATCTCCGTGGGATCGACCCTTACTCACGTAAGGTATTACTTGGACGACCCAATGCACTTGCTTGTTAGTTGTGCAGAATTGCAAAAGTGTGATTGCAATTTCGTGCACCACCTCCCACCTATGCTCATGCATTCCAAGTACTCCCATTGACGATTATGGAGGATCAACCAAGGAGCTTAGTGAGGGAGTGAATTTAGAGTTTCAAGGTGAAGGAGAAGAGTGGCAAGAAGTACAACAAGAGGAGAATGTAGAGATGATTGAAATGGAAGAAGTGGTTGAAGACCTAAGAGATGTTGGATGTCCATGGGAATGTAGAATCAAAGAGCCCTCTTCCAAGAAACTTGACATTGATGTTGAGGAGGGTGTGCAACCTCTAAAGCATATCATGATTGAAGATTTTGAAGAGGTTGATCAAGAGATGGATTCAATTATTGATGAATTCTTATGTACAATTGAATCTTCCCCCATTGGACTTGACATGGAGATTAAAGAAGAAGATACCTCACCTCCTATACCCTTGGCGAGCAATGAAGAAGAGATTGAATTGGAAGGAAGCCACCAAGAGGAAGAGGTTGAGCAAGAAGCAAGCTCCATCATTGAAGATAACTCTACACCAAGTGACATTGGTGACCTTGTTGAAGATTCTTCCAATGGATATGAAGTTGATGTTGAAGTGGACTTCACACAACCTCCAAAATTTGATTTGATTGATGATTATGAGGAGTTGGAAGAAGTTGACAAGCAAGGAGAAGTTAAAGGAAGTTGTCAAGAGGTGGAACTCATCAAGGAAGAGCACAAGGGAATGACACTTACAAAACCATTGGATATATCCCTTCTTAAGTCACCATCCAACATAACATTCAAGTGGGTAAAATTCTTATCCCTAAGCTTTACTTTCTCACTTGAATATGGTTTGATTGAGAATGATGGTCAACTTAGAGCTCTTTGTGGAGTTAAGAGTAGGAGAAAATTGTGTAGTGGTTGGAAAAACAATGTTAGGCTCATAAGGTTGAACCCTCAAGGCATAGATCTCATGGTTGGAGGAGTGCAAAATTGTATAGGTCTAGGAGGAGAATTTGGTGCCTTAAGGAGAATTCTATGTACCTACCACCCAAGTGGAATCATGATGATCAATTAGAAGATGGGTGTGAAAATAAGATATGGGATCCCGGATCACAACATGAAGACCAATTTTGGGAGCTCATATTTTGGGAAGAACTTCCCCCAAGCTTGGTGAAGATGGTTGAAAATTCTGACAACCAATTAAGGAGCAAGCATTCTTGGAAGTTCAAGGATGAGTACAAGCGCAAGCCACCTTGACAAGGAGCTCCCCATAAGTCCAACTTAAGGACAATAAATAAAAGTGCTATGTGGGAGACACCCCACCATGGTAACCTCTTTCCATTCTCTTGTAGATATAATCAATGAATGAATTGAGTTGCCATTATAGGTAGTTTTTCTTATTTTCTATACTCTTATACATTGCTTTGATTGATAGGTTGTTTGTTAAATTCATGTTTTGATTAGAATAGTTGTTGTATTTTGATTGAAGTGTAAGTTTTGTATGTTTTGTATTTGAAATTTTTTTAAAAACCAAAAGATTTGTTGTTAAATTTTAATTTTGGGTGATTTAAAATGTTTATAGGTTAGGAAAGTGTTAAGTTCTGTTTTAGGCTCTTTTTTTTAAAAAAAAAAGGGGCCAATCCACGCTTAAGCATGGGCGACGCTTATGCGTGGATTGCCATATGGGCGACGCTTATGCGTGGATTGCCATATTGGGTACAAGTAAAACTCAAGATGATAATCATGATATCATAGCAACATGTCACAAATCAAATATCAAATTATGCTTATTCACAAGGAGTAATCACACATGCATACAAAGAAAATAGAAGACAATCATGCAATTTAAAGTGCTGGAAATAAGTAAGAGGAGAAAGGAACTTTACCACCTTGTAGTTTATCTTCATTGTTGTTACCCTTTTCCTCCTATTCTTTTCCTTTCCCCACCAAACTTAGAATGCTTGCTTATACTCAAGCAACAATTAAAACAGTGGTGATGGGGTCTATGATGGATCATGAATGTCTTAGAATGAAGTGTGAGTATGCATGTGTTTCAGCAAGCCAGATTAAGGATACAATAAAGGCACAAGAGATACAAACAGAGACATTTTGATTGCATTAATAAGTGGTGTGCTTGGTACCTTGCATGAAAAATAAGTGGCAAAACCAAACTTAGTGTGACACTTTCAATTTAGAATGTTGCAAGTACGCAGTGAAGATTGAAAATGAAATTGTTGCATGGCAACACCAAACTTAGAATGCAATCATATGCCAAATTATTGAAAGTAAACTAAGCAAGGAAAGAAATTGTTACCTACGGTTGGGTTGCCTCCCAACAAGCGCTCTTTTAATGTCATTAGCTTGACATGTTGTTCATGACTTTCTTCCTCTTCTTCCAGTTTGTTAAGAGGAATGACCTCAAGAGGAAAGAGGAGCCAGTTAATGCCCCTTGTATAGAGTGCCTCTCCCCAGCAAGCTTTCTTTTGTTGTTAGCTTGAGTAAACTTGCTTGTTGGGGTAGGGGTGGGATGACTTTTGGTTGATCTTTTCTTCTTCATGGATATTGTCCTTCTTTTCTTGGTCACCATCCTCTTTTTAGTGCTCATGTTGATTGCCTTCACCACCTTGATTTCAGGACTTGGGTGTTGTATGATGGTTGAAGCATTCTCTTCATCAAGTGCTTCTTGAATTGGTGGTTCAATGAACTCACCCTCTATGCAACTCTCTGTTTCATTGGAGTGTGGACTCCCTTGATTGACTTCCTCCCTTTCTTCTACATGATGTTGCATTAAGTCTTTTAGGAGTGAATTTTCATGTTCCTTTGTCACCACTAGTAACCTCTGTGGGTATGGAGCCTTAGGCTTATATATTCTCACAACCTCCTCTTTCTTCATAGAAATCTCACTTGGTATGGGTGCCTCTTTTTCTTTTTCTTCTAATTCCTCCCTTGGGTTTGCCATGGTGTCACTAAGGGAATTATAGGTATGGAATTACTTTGATAGATATCCAACTTGTGCCTTAAGCTTCTTAATGGCAAGTCCCCGGTTCTGCATAATGGATTTTACTTCCTCTTGGAAAGTCCTCGTGTCCTTAAATTCTTCCAAGAGTATTGCCAGTAGGTTCTCTATCCTTGATAGCTTATCCTCGAGGGGAGGGTGTGTAGCTGGGGTGAAATTTGGAGGTTGAGGGTGAGTACTTTGTGAATGGAATTGGTTGTTTTGTGGTTGTATGTTCTAAGAGTGGTAAGACTTTTGTGGGTAATGATATGATTTTTGTGGACTGTGAGAAGAATTTTGTGTATAATGGAATGCATTGTGTGAGTGGTGAGATGAATTATATGGATGTGTAAAGGAATTTTGTGTTGAGGCATATCCAAGTGGTGAAGGATTTTGATGTGGAAAGCTAGGAGGTGAGGTTGAATAATTAAAGGATGATGGCTCTTGATGAATGGGGTGTGAATAAGTGAAATTTCTTTGGTTTTGATCTCCCCAGGCACAACTTGAGTAGTGATCAAAGTCATCAAAATATGGACCATTTTGTGACCCTAGGAAGCACCCCATTTCATGTTCTTGATACTTCCATCCACCATGAGCATAGCAAAGTGAATCATTCTGTGGTGGTGGAGAGTTTCCCCTAAAATTTGATTGACCAAAGGATGATCTATACTACATTTTTCAACAAAATATTCTGTATCAATAACAATCACCAAGATAAAAGAGATTTGGAATTCCCCTTGTCACAGATGAGGAAATTCCCAGTGAGGCAATATCACAAACAGTTTGTTAGCAAAAGAAAATAAAGAAACAAAAGAAAACGAAAACAAAAGAAACGTGTCTAATCTAGTAAATCAATCAACCGGTAGTTTGTTAATCACAATTAATCCCCGGCAACGGCGCCATAAACTTGATGCATGGGAATTTGTCTCTCAACAAATTTTCCTTCGGCAAGTATACCGAATTGTCGTCAAGTAATAACTCACAAAAGAGTGAGGTCGAATCCCACAGAGATTAACGGATTAAGCAATCAATGGTTAATTGATTATTCTAGTTAGTCAAATCATATTGGAGTGATAAGTAACAAGGAAATGTAAATGGCATAAAAGTAAAGAAAGCAATAAAGTGCAGAAAAGTAAAATGGCAAGAAAAGTAAATGTAAGAACTAAAAATAAAATGAACATTAGGATCAAGAGATATTGCAATCCTCTGGATTAAGTTCATTCTCATCTCTTCCTCAATCAATGCATTCATTGATCTCCTTGGCAATCTTAAGTGATTGGATCCCAATTCCTTGGCAATCCAATCTCTCTAAGCTTGAACAATTTCCCAATTCCTTGATTTAATTGCTCATGGGAAGAGATGAAGTTTGGTCACTGATTATACCACACACATTCATAGATCAAAGTATTGGTAGGATTAAATGTCACAATATCCATCCAACCCACAACCTAATCCAATGTGAGAGAGCATTTCTAGCATGATTTCCTCATTCCTCTTCCAAGGTTCCGAGGAAATCCAAGTATGAGCAATTTTTCTTCCAAGACAATTACCCAATTGGATGAAGATCGAAAGCTCTCTAGTAAAATCAAGAGAAAAGAAAGAAGAAGAAGAATAAGAACTACAATTGATCCATTGAATCACAATAGAGCTCTCTAACCCAATGAAAAGAGTTAGTTGATCATTGCTCTACCAAAATAAAAAAGAAAGAAAGTGCAGAAAAGTAAAGATGAAGATTAAAACTAACATTGAAACTTCCAAGTTCATAAACGAAAAGTACAAATAAAAGAAAGAGAAGGAAAAGTGTGTGAGGGGAGGGAGTCCGAAGACCCCTCTTCAATCCCCAATCTCCAGCCTCAGTCCAGCCTTCTCTGAATGTACAAGCTAAGGCCTTTATATAGGCTCTCCTAAATTACAAAATGAAATTAAAAGATAATTACAATTAAATGAAAATTCCTATTCTAGATGCTTCTTGTGGCCTTGATTGGTTGACACTTGTGGGCTTGCTTCCTTGAAGTTGGGTGGTCCTTAAAAGAGAAGTGGATCAAGCTGAGGTCCAGGTGCTAAAGTTGGTGCTACCGTTAGCCACACTAACGCTACAAGTGTGGCGTTAGTGCTGAAGTTAGTGTGGCTAACGTCATACTTGCTACCCAGTTGGTGTTTTTGGGGCTTAAAAGATGCCTCGTGTTTGTACTCCAATTTCATGCCCACTATAAAGTATTATATATGGTTGGAAAACTCTGAATGTCAGCTTTCTAATGTAACTAAAATCATTTCAATTGGACCTCTGTAACTCAAGTTATGATCCTTTGAAATAGACAAGGTCGCTGGCACAGTCGCTAGCGTTACTGGAAAACATGAGTCATGATAACGCTAGCGTCCAGGGGCTTAATGTTGCCAGATTCTGGAGCTCAAACTTAATGTCCACCCCATAATATTATATATTGTTGGAAAGCTCTGGATGTCTACTTTCCAAAGCTTTTAGAAGTGCATCATTTCGAGCTCTACAGCTCGAGTTACATCTCTTGGAAGGTGAAGAGTTTAGTTGGCCTTACTACAGGTTGATACCATGTTCATCCTTGCACTTTCGGGGCAGGTTTTCTCCCTCAAATTTAGTGTCCACCATGTACTGCCATATATGCTTGGAAAGCTCTGGAATCCTAATTTCTAATGCTATTGGAATCACCTCATTTGGAGCTTTTTGGCTCAAGTTATTCTTGTTTGAAGAAGGCATGGTCAGGCTGCCAGTTGAGACTTTTGCCCACGTTAACTACCACGTTAATGTAGTTAACGTGGCTATTTACGTGGGTCTTTTTTCTTGAAAAACGTTAGTGGAGATCACCTTTTCCACTAACGTTGGCATCTCCCTTTCCTTCCACGTTAACTACCACGTTAATGTAGTTAACGTGGCTGTTAACGTGGGTCTTTTTGCTTCGTAAACATTAGTGCCACTCACTTTTTCCACTAACGTTGGCGTTTCCCTTTCCTTCCACGTTAACTACCACGTTAATGTAGTTAACGTGGAAGCTAACATAGGCCTTCTTTGCTTTGCAAACGTTAGTGGCGTTCACTTTTACCACTAACGTTCCATGCTCTCCTTCTTCAAAGTTAATGCCACTAACTTTCTCACTAACGTTGGGGCTTCTCTTTTTCTTCCACGTTAATGGCCACGTTAGTGGCACTAACGTAGCCACTAACATGGCTCTTCTCTACTTCTTGTTACCTGAAATCAATTAAACAAAGTGCATCAAAGTCTTGCTCTTAATCATGGGATCATGTATCATTCAATTCATGCATAATTCTCATGAAATCATTCAAAATTCACAATGTTTGCTTGAATCATGGTATGATTGCATTTTCAACCAAATACTTGCTTATTTCCTAAGAAAATGCATGAAACCGACCTAAAGCATACAAAAAATGGCTAGTAAAACTAGCCAAGATGCCCTGGCATCATTAGGCGTTCCATTGGTTCTTCAAGAGGAAGACGCCACCCACACTAAGGTGGACTCATTCCTTAATCTCCTTGTCTATTTATTTTCTGTTTTTGGTTTTTGAGCTTCATGTTTGTCTATGTTTGTGTCTTTTTTACATGATCATTAGTGTCTAGTATCTATATCTTAGAGCTATGAATAATTCCATGAATCCTTCACCTCTCTTAAATGAAAAATGTGCTTAATTACAAAAGAACAAGAAGTACTTGGATTTCAAATTTTATCTTGAAATTAGTTTAATTATTTTGATATGGTGGCAATACTTTTTTTCTGAATGAATGCTTGAACAGTGCATATTTTTTATAGTGAAGTTTATAAATGTTAAAATTGTTGGCTCTTGAAAAAATGATGACCGAAGAGAAATGTTATTAATAATCTAAAAAATCATGAAATTGATTCTTGAAGCAAGAAAAAGCAGTGAATAAGAAAGCTTGCAGAAAAAAGTGGCAAAAATTAAAAGAAAAAGAAAGAAAAAGAAAAAGCAAGCAGAAAAAGCCAATAACCCTTTAAACCAAAAGGCAAGGGTAAAAAGGATCCAAGGCTTTGAGCATTAATGGATAGGAGGGCCCAATCTTGGCCTAAGTGGCTAAATCAAGCTGTCCCTGACCATGTGCTTGTGTCATGAAGGTCCAAGTGGAAAGCTTGAGACTGAGTGGTTAAAGTCGTGATCCAAAGCAAAAAGAGTGTACTTAAGAACTCTGGACACCTCTAACTGGGGACTTTAGCAAAGCTGAGTCACAATCTGAAAAGATTCACCCAGTTATGTGTCTGTGGCATTTATGTATCCGGTGGTAATACTGGAAAACAAAGTGCTTAGGGCCATGGCCAAGACTCATAAAGTAACTGTGTTCAAGAATCAACATACTGAACTAGGAGAATCAATAACACTATCTAAAATTCTAAGTTCCTATAGATGACAATCATTCTAAATTTCAAAGGATAAAGTGAGATGTCAAAACTGTTCAGAAGCAAAAAGCTATAAGCCCCGCTCATCTAATTGGGACTAAGTTTTATTGATATTGTGAGATTATTGTATATTCTCTTCTTTTTATCCTATTTGATTTTCAGTTGCTTGGGGACAAGCAACAATTTAAGTTTGGTGTTGTGATGAGCGGATAATTTATACGCTTTTTGGCATTATTTTTAGGTAGTTTTTAGTATGATTTAGTTAGTTTTTAGTATATTTTTATTAGTTTTTAAGAAAAATTCCCATTTCTGTACTTTACTATGAGTTTGTGTGTTTTTCTGTAATTTCAGGTATTTTCTAGCTAAAATTGAGGGACCTGAGCAAAAATCTTATTCAAAGGCTGACAAAGGACTGCAAATGCTGTTGGATTCTGACCTCCCTGCACTCGAAATAGATTTTTTGGAGCTACAAGAGTCCAAATGGCGCACTCTAAATTGCGTTGGAAAGTAGATATCCAGGGCTTTCCAGCAATATATAATAGTCCATACTTTGCCGGAGTTTAGATGACGCAAACTGGCGTTCAACGCCAGCTTTTTGCCCTATTCTGGCGGTAAACGCCAGAAACAAGTTGCAAAGCAGAGTTAAACGCTAGAAACAAGTTACAAACTGGCGTTTAACTCCAAGGAAGACCTCTACACGTGAAAGCTTCAATGCTCAGCCCAAGCACACAACAAGTGGGCCCAGAAGTGAATTTCTGCATCATTTACTCATTTCTGTAACCCTAGTAACTAGTTTAGTATAAATAGAACTTTTTACTATTGTACTAGGGGTCTTTGACCAGATCTTTGATCAGTTTTATGCTATCTTAGACCTTTATGGGGGCTGGCCATTCGGCCATGCCTGGACCATTATCACTTATGTATTTTCAACGGTGGAGTTTCTACACACCATAGATTAAGGTGTGGAGCTCTGCTATTCCTCAAGTATTAATGCAAAGTACTATTGTTCTTCTATTCAATTCATGCTTATTCTTATTCTAAGATATTCATTCACACACAAGAACATGACGAATGTGATGATTATGTGACACTCATCACCATTCTCACTCATGAACGCGTGATTGACAACCACTTCCGTTCTACATGAAAACAAGCTTGAATGTGTATCTCTTAGATTCTTGGTCCATGCATTTGATTGCCTCTTCTGACAACAGAGCCTTCAATTCCTTGCGATCAGAGTCTTCGTAGTATAAGCTAGAATCAATTGGCAAAATTCTTGAGATCCGGAAAGTCAAAACATTGTCTGTGGTATTCCGAGTAGGATTTGGGATGGGATGACTGTGACGAGCTTCAAACTCGCGACTGTAGGGCGTGGTGACAGACGCAAAAGGATAGTAAATCCTATTCCTACACGATCGAGAACCAACAGATGATTAGCCCTACGTAACCCGTAGCTGGACCATTTTCACTGAGAGGATGGACGGTAGCCATTGACAACGATGATCCCCCTACATACAGCTTGCCATAGAAAGGAGTGTGAATGATTGGATGAAGGCAGTAGGAAAGCAGAGATTCAAAAGGGATAAAGCATCTCCATATGCTTATCTGAAATTTCCACCAATGAATTACATAAGTATCTCTATCTTTATTTTACGTTTTATTTATATTTTAATTATCAAAACTCCATAACCATTTTAATCTGCCTGACTGAGATTTACAAGGTGACCATAGCTTGCTTCAAGCTGACAATCTCTGTGGGATCGACCCGTACTCACGTAAGGTTTATTACTTGGATGACCCAATGCACTTGCTGGTTAGTTGTGTGAAGTTGTGAAAAAGAGTTGAGATTATAATTATGCGTACCAAGTTGTTGGCGCCATTGTGTATCACAATTTCGTGCACCACTATCTCATCAAGCTCGTCAAGTAAATAGGATATGCATCTAACTCGGCAACACAATCCCTCTTCTTCTTGCAAAGGCTACCCACTGGACCTAGACTTCTTACATCCAGATCCAGTACACTTTCTCTTGTAAGCTTTGCTCTTTGAAACCTGGGGAGTCCTTTGGTCCTAACCAGCACATAATCACAAAACTCACTAGTTGGCTTCACACTACTTATTTGGTAATGTTTGCACAATCTACCTCCAACTCGTTGCATAGATTCTAAATCTATGTCATTGCCTTTATAAACACGTTGCAATGCTGAGAGCTGAGGAAACAACATCCATTGCAATGCTGAATGCACTGCATCATGACGAAACCTAAATGCCCTCTCACATATATCAACAATTTTCTACCCATACTCTACCAGGGCCTTTGCATGCTTAATCCATCTTTTCAATATCGATACCTCAGGAATGACACTCAGATGCTCGTATTTCATGACGAAGGATCCAAAAATATTATTAGGGGGCCAAAAATATATATAATATTGAAGTAAGAGTTTTGAAAATAAATTATATAATGTAAAATGCATTACAAAAATATATTGATAGAGAATATATTTTAAAATGTAAAAAATATATGTGTACCCTTTACTAGCAAAGTAGTACACTAATTGATGACACATCATCTTAAGCAGTTTTTAGGATTCTTTTTCAATTGTTTTCTTAGATTTTAATCAAATTTCTTATCTTTTCCAGTGAAATTTCATAAATAATCAAGTATTTGGAATTGTGTTAGTATTATTTTTGTGTTTTCAGGAGTTTTTAACTCAAAATAATCAAGAATTAAGGCCTTTTTAGCAAGAAAACGCAAAATTGGTTCAAAGACGGTCCAACTAGGCCCAAGAGGCATCGAACCGAACACTTAACCTTCTAGCATAGATGCCCGACGGCTTCCCCTCAAGCTAGCACAGACACCTAGTAGTTGCACCACAAGCCCAGCGTCCCCTCCTCTCCAAGTGGAAAGTCCGGCGGCCCACCTTGCAAGTCCGGCGTCCCTCCTCCATATTGATGCAAGCCCGGAGTCCATCTAGTCCTGGAGATTATTTGGGCCTATGCCCATGGCTTCCACAAACCTCAACTCCCAGGATGCAACATTTATTAAGGCCCAAGTTCAATTATACAAATCATTAAAAGTCTTAATCACATCCGAAAATTGAAGATTCAAGATTCAAAAAGATTAAAAGCCTTAATCAAATTCTAACAACTAAATCTTTATATTTCCAAAAGATAAGATTAGGATTAGTTTTGAATTTGAATTTTAGATAGAACTTAGGATATAAATAAGTGAAACTTATTCACAGAGAGGATCATCATCCATCGGATCACAAATCTCTCTCATCATTAGGATTAGTTTTTTTTATCATGAGTCACTAATCCTCCCCGTTGAAGGTTAGGAGCTCTATTTGGTTTTAAAATTAATAATGTAAGTGTTTTCTTTATTTTAATTCATGCTTCTTTACTTTTTCAAGATTGAGTTTTGTTCTTCATCAATAGGGGTTAGAACTATTCGGAAATATTATAAATCTGTCTTGAATTCTGATTTTATATTTGGAAAAATTAATTTCAGAATTAGCTTAAAACTCATCTTACAATCTTTACTTATCTAGAGCTAGTTCGAATAAGTAACATATAATTCGGCTAGTAACAGTTCTTGAGGATTGTGTGGCTTAAAATCAAAACCATTCTTTACCTCTTCTCTTGATTAGTTGATCAAGAGATTGGCGATTAATTGGGTTTAGAGAAATTAAATCACCAAGGATTGGAGTTTAGTTTAAATGATTTGCTATAAAATGATTTTTGCATGCATTAAATAAGAAAGCATAAGCATTGTTCTTCCAAGAATCAAACATCTTCGAGGCCTTCAACATTCTCATATATTGATTTTCTTTCAACTTCAAGCATTCTCCTGATTCTCTTCTTCTGTTTCTTCTTTTCTTCAAGATCCACAATCTAAAATCTAAAGTTTGATCGATCTAATTAGATATTTAATTAGACGTTGCTTGTCTCGATCCGTTAATTCTTGTCGAAACAATATCCATTCACCGTGGTATTACTTGAACGATCCGAGGCACTTTCTGCTATCCATGAGCATTAATTTTTGCTCATCACTGACGATTTTTCATATCATAAAAGTTCAATAGAATTTTTGTCAATTTTTTATTTTTCATTTTATTTTTGAGTTTATTCTTCACAGTATTCATAGCTAATAAAAACTTTCAGTTGTAGCAGTTGAAATAGAGAGAGTTAATACCAAGTGAATCAAACAATCAATCAAAGGCAACCCTTGACATAACTCAAAGAGTGTGCACAATTTACTCAATTCAGCATCATTAGGAACATCAAGTTCATAATGTTGAGCTTGCCATCTAATATAAAATTTCTCTTAGTAACTAAAGTCATTTGGATAAAATTGTTTTACTAATTCACGTACATTCTCAACATTGAAGAATTTATTATTATCTCTGGGATTTAAAGTTAAACTTAAAGCAAGTAAATTCCACCATACCATCATTGAATCTTCTATTAAATTCTTGCAATTGTATGTTAATTATAACAAGAAATAAACTAACACGATAATAATGCTCCACTAAAATCTGGTCAATAATTTTGCATATTAACCTTTTCTAAGAATATGCAATTGAAAATTAAAAATAATATAAATTCAAATAATTTTAAACTCATGATCACATGGAATAAGCAAGGTCTAAGCATTTTTCATGAGTTAGACACCAATAATAATGCTTTCTCTCACCGTTAATTTTAACTAAAAAAGAAATAAAAAAAAAAGAGAGAATGCATACTAAGATGGTTCAACTACTCATGTCATATGAGATGACGACATAAGGCATCGTTTGGTTGATGTCCATGTCTATTAAAGATATGGACACACCAATACGTATACATTGTTTGTTTTATGAGACAAATTAAAGAGATATACGTTCACCCATAGATATCCATAAAAAACATGTATTTTATGTTTTTCAAGAAAGCTGATACACAAATATTTTGTTTGGGACACAAATCAAAATATAATTTTGGACAACTTTACCTCTGTTAATTTTTCAAAATTCCAAAACAACCATAAAACCGCATTACCATATTTCTTTTCTTCTCCCCTTTGTTGCTTCTCTCTCTCAACTCTTCCTTTCCCAAATCTGTTGCATCTCATCCTTTACTATCCCAAATTCTTTCAGTTGCTACCGATGCGAAGAACTTTGTGTTTACTCCCAAGATCGACGACTCTTTCTCTGAATCTATCTTTCTCATTCTCTCGTTTTGGAACCACCGTCTCCAACGACGTCACATTCGCCACCTACATTTCTTTCATCTTTGTCTTCGTTTCTAGTGTTTGTCATCGCAGATCTGATACTGCCATAACCACAGGCTCGAAGAAGGTTGCACGTTGCCCATTGCTGTGCGAAGAACAAAGATTCCAATACGTCAATGATCTTCATCTTTATTTTTTGTTTTAATTTTAAGTTTTTAACCCCTATATTTAATCTTGTTTAAATTTGTTATAGGATTTTGTAGATACAATTATTTTAAATTTTGGTTTTGTAATTTATTTTTTTTTTGAAAAAAATTATTCTTGACATTAGTGGGAGGAAGCAGATATGATAATGCTTTTTAATTGAGGGTGAAATAGATAAAGGAAAAATATTCATATTCTGTCTATCATGATTACAAAACACAATTGATTTTTGTTGTGTGTCTATGTATGTGTTTGTATTTTTGTGTCTATGTCCTTGTATATATGTCTTATATGATAAACCAACGCAACCTAAAGTAACAAGAAAAAATTTTTACTGCACTACAACAAATATGGCCTTTAGCAACACCAAATTTTGCAATGCCTTAAAACCATTCTCTTAGATAATTTTAGACAACGTTTTTTGTAGTGTTACTATTGAATTCAATTTGTCATTATTTTATAGCAACAAATTAAAACCATTCTCTTTGACTATTTTAAAGAACGGTTTATAACTGTTACCATAAATTATTTTTAAGCAATGATTTTTTTTTGTTGGTTTAAAGAATTGTACAAAAGAAACGTATTAAAACCGTTGCCAAAATGCTACACTTTAAAACCGTTCTATTAGATGGTCTTAGACAATGGTTTTTACAGTGTTGCTCTTGAAGTACATTTTTTCATTACACTATAGTAACAAAATAAAATCGTTCTCTTTGACTATTTTAAAGAACGGTTTTACAACCATTACAACAATTGTTTATGAAACAACCATTTTCTAATATTATTTAAATAATTATACAAATTAAACAAAACCAATAAAAATAATTTAAGATAATTATATACATTTAAAATATTTTTCTATAAATACTGAATTTATAAAATACTCAAAAACTATTGTTATAAATAAATAACAAATATTATTTTAAAAAAATAAATTTATAATAAATATTATATATTATTATTATTATAAATATATAAAAAATATTATATTTTGAAAACATAAAGTTAAAAAAATTTATAATAAATATTATTTATTTTTATTATAAATATATAACAAATATTAATATAAAAAATAAAATTAAAATAATTTTAGAATAAATATATTATCTATCTATTATTCATTTTCTCACTAAGCATATAAGAAAGCAGAACAGATTCAGAGACGCGCGCTCTTCCTCTTCTCTTCGAAACCAAGGGCGAATAATACTACTCTTCCTCCCTCCACCGCCCTAACCCACGCCTTCAGAATCAGAGACGTCATCGAACCGCAGCTCACCAGGAAGCCCGAAATCACACCATCATCGCAAGTCACCAGGAAGCCCTAAATCGAAACTCACAATCGTCGCACCATCATCGTCGCTGCATCCTTCCCAAAATCGACGTTGCCTCCTCCTTCCCGGCGTCGCTGAGTCTCTCCTCTCCGCGGTATCGCTGCTTCTCCCCTCTCCATGGTATCAGTGCTTCTCTGTTCTCCGCAGCGTCCTTGCGTCTTCTGCTTCACTGCTTCGCTGCTTCTGCTTCGCTGCTTCTGCTTCACTGGGTTGTGCTTTGCTGCTTCTACTTTGCTGTTGCTGCTTCACTGCATCGGCCGTTTGTGGGTTGTCATCTGTGGTAAGTGTTCTTCTTCTCTGATTTTCTGTGGTATTTTCTGTTACTTTGTTAGGGCTTGATTGGCTGTTGGGTATTCTCTGAAAGTGGTGATGTTTGTGAACATGAGCAAGAAAGATGTTAAATGTTGACTGAATTTCTGTTCTGGTTTGAATGTTGTTCTGAGTTTCTGTTAGTACTATACAGGAGGATGTGACACATGCCTAGTGCTTTAAATTTGTTTTTAATTAATTGAAGTATTCAATAGCTTAATCGTGTTCATGAGATTGGTTCAGTTGGTTCTAACAGGTTTTTCTACTCTTACATAAAAGAAGCAAAATTTTTAACGAACTCAATAGTGAGAAAATATTATTAAAGTCAACTGAATCAATTCCATGAATACAGTTAAGTAGTTGATTACTCTAATTAATTATTGAAAACAAATCTAAATTGTTAGTAATAGTTTCCTTCTTTCTATTGTGCTTAACTGCTTATCCAGTTTTTAGTACATAAATTTTCTTTTGGGATAACTGAGGCAACTCTATTGCCAACTAATGTGTGGTTGTGACCCTGTTGGGTAGCAATACAAGCAAATTTATATAATGTTGGGCAGTTGCAATTTTCAACACATACTGTGATCTGTATTGTTTGGGGGGTGCTAAAAAGTCTTGTTTTCTTAAAAGTCTGGATTTTGATAATTCTATTGTTTATGTTTATGTTTTGCATCTTTGTTTATCTCTATCTAATGGCTGTTAGTAGGTTTGCATATAAAATCTATGGGTAATGACACCTCTACTGTGCCACCATCTGCTATATGCATGCAATGCAGTTAAAGTATTTTCTTTTTCTTCTTTGATTCATTGTGCTATTAAATTATAGAGATATGCTTAGCAGCTTAGCCATGGTTTTTGTTTTAATTTATTAACCCAATTTTGGCTAGTTGGGTACTATTTGATTTTTTAGTTATATATCACTTTTGAAAATAAGATTTCTAAAAATTGATTTTAAAAATGAATTTTTTGTTACAAAATCTGGTTATGAATTACTTATATTTTTATTCTTTGTTGCTGTTGTAGTTTGTCTCTTTAAAACCAAAAAAAGGGAATCAAATAGCGGGTCTCTCTGTAGCTGCAACTACCTTAGACATTGAGCTACACTACAGGTGAATCATTTAATATATTATCTTTTTAAATTTGTTTGAACATTTAATTGTTAAGAATATTTAGTGATTAATTGATTGCTAAAGCTTCTTTGCATAATTTGTTAGATACAAATTGTTAGTCTCATGATTGAAAAAATCATGAGATGTTCTCTTTTGAACATGTGTGGTTGACTTCTAGAAATCCTTTAGAAGCAATAAGCTCTTGATTGATAAAATCACTTATATTTAGTCTAAAACATATGTCCGTGTCTTTTATTTTAGTTGACAAAGTAATGGACAAAGGGTGGACTAGTTTACCAATACATACTGAGGGTTACCAACATAGTGTTAATTCATTTTTGAATTTTGTCTTTTCTAAAGGTAGACCACAAGGACAAGAAATTCTTTGTCCTTGTTCTATATGTAATAACTTTAGTTGGGGGCGAAGGGATGAAGTTTATGATCATTTAATAAGTAAGGGATTTCAAAAAGGTTACACTATGTGGGTTCATCACGGTGAAAGGATAAGTCACATGGATAGTGATTCCGATGAGGTTGAAGTCCATAAAGGATTTGTCGATGAAATTCATGGGCTGCTAAACGAGACATTTCGACATGTGCTTGAAGGAGATAAAGATGGTGATGGGCCAAACAAAGAAGCAAAAAAGTTTTATAACTTGCTTGAAGAAGGAAAACAAGAGTTATATCCTGGCTATAAAAAATTTTCGACATTATCATTTGTTATCCGATTGTATTTGTTGAAGACTCTTAATGGTTAGAGCAACGCATCCTTTACTGCTATACTTGAATTACTGAAAGAAGCGATTCCTCATTTGAATATTCCTGATTCTTTCAGTAAAATCAAGGCCATGGTAAAAGATTTAGGACTTGGTTATAATAAAATTCATGCTTGTCCCAACGATTGTGTTCTGTTCCGGGATACATATGAAGATGATGAATTTTGTCCAATTTGTGGAGCTTCCAGGTACATAGAAAATGTTGAGGTAGATACAAAAGTTGATAAGTTGAAGAAAAAAACTGTGCCTGCTTACATTTTCTTAGTTTAATTAGTTTGTTCAGTTTTTGTTAAATTAGTCAGATGCATGCTTAGTGGATTATAGGTGGTTAAGAAGTTTTATCTAAATTGTAGTGGATTTAGGTTGAACTTTTTTGTTGCTGCTGATGCCTTTTATAAATGGTTTTCTGAGCTATTTTAATTGACAAATGATGGTTGTTGCATTACTATTTCAAATTGTATAGTGCTGCTTCATCCTTGTTAATGGCTGATTTCATGCCTTGTTTTGATTGAGCAATGATGATGATGGCCTTATTATGCTAATTTTTATATTACTGCTGATTGCCATTTTCGCTTGCTGCCATTTAATTCATATAAATTGATCCTGATTAGTGCTGATTTGATTTTAGTGCTAATTCAATAAGATGGATGGTATATAATTAGTATTTTTGTATAGAGACAACAATGAAGAAAACATGAGGACCTACACAATGCTTGAAGATTCATGCAAGGTAGTTGGAAGATAGAGAAGAAATTACTCTAGATATTGAAGGAGAGACAATTGGTCCTATTGATGAAGCTGTAAACAACTTGAGCAAATTTTTGGGCACAGTGGAAAGGAATTCAGATTTTTGTCCATTAATTTACACAAATTAGAAGGGGATTAAAGATAAAGAAGCCATTTGGGAATATGTTCAAGTGAGAATATTAGTCTTGTTTCTTTTAGAAACTATTTGGAAATGTACACATGTATTTTATTCTTACTAGCAAATAATATTTGTGTTTTATAGGCTAAATTCATTATTCCAACTGAAGGAAAAAGGATAGTCCTTGCTCGTATCAATGACAACTGGATAAGGTATAAGACCACAATAAAGCAAACTCATTTTCTGCCATACAAATGTTTAATGAGATGCTGAAAAATCGTCCTAAAAGCATACCTAAGAGTCATTTTCACAAGTTAATTGCTTATTGGATAATTGAGAAAGTTAAGGTAAGACATGTGAAACTTAGTGTAATTGTCTATGCAATTATATTATATACACATATGAGTGAAATATGATGATTTTTTGATAATACTTGTCTCTTGTTATGTAGAAAATGTCTGCGCAGAATAAGAAAAATAGGGCACAACAAAAATTTAGGCATCGAAAGGAACCAATAAATTTTGCAAAAATACGTGCAAGATTGATACAATTTTTTATTCTTTGTGAATTTGTATGTGTATGTGCCGTGTGTCTTTTAACTCTATATAAATGCTATTTGAATTGGACTTATAGGCTGCTTCTAAGGAAAATAATGAACCACTTACTCAAGCAGAAATGTATGTTGAGACTTGCCAAAGCACAAAGGGAAAATCATTGATGAAGACACTCTGGATGTTATTGTAAGTATTAGGAGTTAATTTGGTTAAAATAGGTTATGAATTTCTTGTGTCTTGGCAATTTGTCCATCACTTGTGGTTACTTTTATGCTTGCGTTGAGTTAAAGAATCTTGACATTATTCTTAATCTCTATTATTTGTTTCGATGTTGTCAAATGATATATGCTTTTATTCCAATTGTGTATTTACTCTTATTTTATTATTATTATTATTTTCTTCACATTAATATAGGCACATTTGCAAGCTGAGAATAAAAAGTCTAAAGAATCAGCAATTAGAGCTTTCCAATCCATATTTGGAAAAGAGAAGACAGGGAGAGTGCGATGTCACAGAAGAGTTACCACACCAACTTTGTTGAAGAAAAATGAAGAAATTGCCACCCTTAAGCAGCAACATGCAACTGAGAAAGCAACATTAGAGGATAAGGTTGATGTGATGCAAAACGAAGTAGATGAACTAAAATCGCTTGTTAAGATGATGCTGCAACAAAAAAGCTCAGGAGTGGACCTTGATATGTTAGTTGCTAAATTAGGAAGCACTTTAGGCAATTCGAACAATGATGCGCATGAAGAGGTATTATTTCTTGTTAAAGTTTGTATACGTTATCATATCTTAAATAATGGTTGATTATGATGATGTTGGTGCAATTGTTTTGTGTATCTAAATAGAAGAATGTTATGATATATATGTTTGTCCTCTCTGTCTCAAATATTTTTATTTAACATTATTATTATTAAAGATGTGTAGTTTTATATTTGATTTATTTTATTTTTTGTTTACAGGAAGACTATGTTGAAGGGGAAATCGAACTTGATTAAGGTCAAATTTTTAAAAGCAAATGTTACAGAGTAAAAGTCATGAACTTGTGGACATGATGACTATTTGCTACTTAGCTATTTCAACTCTCTTTTGTTATTATATTTTTGCAAACTTAGATGATATTGTGGATCTTACAACAATTTTTATAAGTTAAATTTGATAGGAAATGTTCAATTATTTTTCTTTAGTGACATGATTCAAATAGTGTAGATTATTTATTGACACTAAATAATTAAAAAAACTAAAATTAATTTCATTCACAAGAAAATTATTGTAAATAAAAAATTACATATTATAAAAAAATCATTGTCAATAGTTACAAAAGACAATGGTGTAAAAACAGTTGTCAAAGATGATTACATAATGGCAATGGTATTAAAATCGTTGCCAAAACACAACTCCAATTGTAACACTTTAAACCGTTGTCTTAGATGACTATAAAATGACAATGGTATTAAAACTGTTGCCGAAAAATGACACCAACGGTAACGCTTTAAAACTGTTGTCTTAGATGACTATAAACTGGCAATGGTTTTAAAACCGTTGCCGAAACCCGGCACCAACGGTAACAGTTTAAAACCTTTGGCTATGTGAATAATAAAACCACAACAGTTTAAAACCGTTGCCTATCCAGTTACGGTATTAAACCGTTGGATCATTAGTAAGAACGGTTCTAAATCGTTGCTTATCGAGTAACGGAACAAAACCGTTGTTTAAAATTTTCCGTCAAAACCGTTGTCTATGCCAGTAACTGTGGCAACAGTTTTTTTGTTACCGTTGTCTTAGGTAAAAAACTGTTGCCTTAGAGCATTGGTAATGGCCGTATATACCACAAGTCAAAAACCGTTGCCAAAGTGTTGCCTAAAGTTTTAGGAACAGTTATTTGATCTACGGCAACGGTTTTTTACCGTTGCGAAAACCCTTGTTTGTTGTAGTATTGGTTGATGGTCACGAAGCATTTGCCTTATTGTTCAATAGTTCTATATAAGATCAAAGAAGTAGGTATCTTTAGTTTATAATATTGAGGCCATGGATGCTAAAAATGAGGGGCTCTGACCGTTTGAAAAAAAAGTTTTAGCTCCTTAAATTAAATAACTAAACCCGAATTAAATCTTCATATCATCTATTTTTTTTTGTTTTCCTCTTTATCTCTCAATTCAGCTAGCTAAAGACTAATTCGTTGTGAATTTAAACCCTATTTAAAGATATACTGCTGACTAATAAATTATTGCATATACAAAATAGGTCTTATCATCGATTAATGTCATATACAACAACGCGATAAATCAAGTGTTTCTCTTTGAATGTACATGCCAATCATTAAATCAAGTAAGATCCTCATGTGTTTGACATTTTTCTGTAAGTATCATAGGCCATGCTTTTATGTTTTACATGATTATGATTATAATTATGATTAGATTTTTTTTAAATAAATAAAATAAATATTTTATTTATCAAAATATACAATTTATAGTATTTTTATCAAAATGCATCTATCTCTTATCTCGTTTACAATGTAAACGAAATAATACTACATGTATCTCGTTTACACTATAAACGAGATAAGGCTGATAAATCACATTTTGGTGGTTTATTTTGCATTGAATTTGGTAAAATTTATCAACTTGTCCCACATTTATTCACAAAAATAGCATGATTTTGTGAATTTTTCTTAAATTGTGCTTAAGAGTGAAAACATACTTTTTAGGCATTGATTTGTTAATTTTGATTCACTTTAATTTCATTCGATGCCATGATGTGTTGGTTGAGTAGTGATCTCAGATTTAGAAGGCAAATATGAATTGAAGGAATGAGAAAAAAGCATGCAAAAGTGAAGAATTCATGAAAAAATTGAGATTTGAGCATTTGACAACCATGCGTACGCACAAGCTTTCATGGGTATGCACAATCGCAATTTTTACAGCCACGCATACGCACAAGCATTGATACATATGCACGATTGCATTTTTACAACATGCGTATGCATGGTCAGGCATGCGTACGTGATGCACCACTATTTTGTGGACATCTTGTGCTTAATTGAGCGGATTTTATCCACTAATCTCACACTTATTCATAGAAATCGCATGTCTTACATTTTCCTTCTTGATTTTGTGCTATGATTAAAAACATGCTCCTTTGGCCTTAAATTTTCTATGTTTCCTCTCTCACTACCATTCGATGCCTCGATATGTGTGTTAAGTGATCTCAGAGTTTATAGGGTAGGAATGGCTTAGAGGATGGAAAGGAAGTATGCAAAAGTGGAAGAAATACAAGAAACTGAAGGAACTGCTAAAGCTGTCCACCCTGACCTCTTCGTACTCAGTCAATCATAACTTGAGCTACAGAAGTCTAAATGACATGGTTTCAATTGCGTTAGAAAGCTAACATCCGGGGTTTCGCATCGATATATAATTTGCCATAACTTCCCCAAAGATAGGTGATGCGCACGCATGGATCATGCGCACGCATGACTTGGCAAAAATCCAATCCACGCTCACGCGTGGACGACGCGTACGCGTGACTTTGCCGCATGCTGGACATATCAGAATCTAATCCCTTTTTGATGGTATAGAATTTCACTATTGAAGTCTCGTTGCAAGTATAGTTTCTAAACCAATCAAAAATCCTTTCATACAAAAGATTGTTTGTCACAAGTAACAAACCCCTAATTTTATAAACCGAAGTATTCAAACATCCGGTTGTTCTCCCTAGGAATTACAATAAAGTGTCTTGCTATTGGTTATGAATTATTTTTTTGGGGTTTTGATAAGAAACATGAAAGATAAATGGCAAGAAAGTAAACTAATGGCTAAAAAGGTCTTGGCAAGGGTTGGTGGTCAAGGATCTCTATCCTAATCACTAACCACAATATGAGAATTGGCAAGGATTAATCTCGTTAAATCATCCTCTAACTAGTAGTAAAGGAAAGTCAAATGAGCTATATCAATCCTAGTCCATAAGTCCTAACTCTCCACTAATTCAATTAGTGAGAACTAGAGTCAATGGCTCCCAATCATCAATCACTTGGACATTAGTAACTCAAGAGGTCCTAAGTTACCTTTCCAAGCCAAGAGTATAAAATCCTACTCTAAAATCCAATCAAGCATTTCATCAAACACTTGGAAGGCATAAAAGGAAAACATAGTAAATCAACAACAAGAACAAAATCTAACAACAATTATTGAAAGGAATTAACAACACAAATCAAAAGGAACACAATTATTATGATTTACCTTGAATTGAATTGAAAGAGAAAGGAAGGAACGAAAGTGGATCTACAATCAAAGTATAAGAACAACATAAAGAAAGTTACAACAAAAGAATAAAGGAAGATGAATGTAACAACAAAGAATTGAAAGGTAGAAGTAGAAGAAAGCAAAGATTAAAACCTAGATCTAAGAACTAATCCTAATCCTAATCCTAATTCTAGAGAGAAGTGAGAGCTTCTCTCTCTAGAAACTACTTCTAAAACTAAACTATGACTAATGGTCAAAAGTATCCTGATTCCCCTTCAATCCTTGGCTTAAATAGCATCAGAAATGAGTTGGATTGGGCCCACAAGGCTTTAGAATTCGCTGGTCACGTTTTGCTTTAAGTGAACCAGGTGGCAGCAACGGCGCGTGCGCGTACTATGCATGTGCGCACTACCATACGTGTAGCAACTATGGCAAATCTTATATCGTTTCGAATCCCCGGATGTTAGCTTTCTAACCCAACTGAAACCACATCATTTGGACCTCTATAGCTCAAGTTATGGTCGATTAAGTGCGAAGAGGTCGGCTTGACAGCTTTCCGGTTCTTTCATTTCTTCATGAGTTCTCCAACTTTTCATGCTTCTTTCTTCATTCCCTTGATCCAATCTTTGCCTCCTAAACCTTAAATCACTTAACAAACATATCAAGGCATCTAATGGAATCAAGGAGAATTAGATTTAGCTATTTTAAGTCCTAAAAAGCATGTTTTCACTCTTAAGCACAATTAAGGGAGAAGTTATAAAACCATGCTATTTCATTGAATAAATGTGGATAAAAGGTCGTAAAATCCCTTAAATCAAGCACAAGATAAACCCTACAAATGGGGTTTATCAATCGCTGGGGGAAATTTCTGGGTTGTTTTTGACCCCGTTTTTGCCTCAGAAAACATAGATTAGAGGCTACAAAGTGGGGAATGCTTCCATTCATAAAAAATACATTCATTATTCACACAATTTTAGGTTTTAGACGTAGTTTTTCTAGAGAGAGAGAGCCTCTCTCCTCTCTCTTAGTTTTTAGGATTTAGAATTTCTCTTAGGTTAGGTTTACTTCTTCTTCATTCCAGGTTCAATGTTCATTTAATTTAGTTTCACTTCTACTTTTATCTATTCTATGACTTTAGTTCGTTTATTTTCCCAATTTGATTTATGAACTCCATGTTAGATTTGATTTTCTTTATTTAATGCAATTTGAGGTATTTCAGATTTATGATATAAATAATTTAGATTTTTCCTCCCTTTGCTTTCGTTAAGTAATTGGTGACACTTGAGTTATCAAACTCAGCTGTTGATTGGAAATTGGAATTTGATGATTGATTTGGATCCCTCTAAAGCTAATCTTTCCATAGGAGTTGACTAGGACCTGAGGAATCAAATTGATTAGTCCACTTGACTTTTCTTTATTTAGTAAGGGTTAACTAAGTGGGAGCAATAAATAATTCTCATCACACTTGATAAGGATAACTAGGATGGGATTTCCAATTCTCATACCTTGCCAAGAGTTTTTTTTCTAATTAATAATTTATTCTCTTGCCAATTTATTTATCTTGTTCCCTATTTCAAAAAAACCCAAAATACACTTTTTCCATAACCAATAATAAATCATACCTCCCTGTAATTCTTTGAGAGATGACCCGAGGTTTAAATACTTCGGTTATAAATTTTACTGTGTTTGCTTTAGTGACAAACAAGTTTTTTGTACGAAAGAATTCTCTGTTGGTTTAGGAACTATACTTACAACGTGATTATTTTTGTGAAATTCTTTACCGGCAAAAGTCCTCTCGTCAAAATGGCGTCGTTGCTGGAAAATTGCAAACATGTGCCTTATGATTGGTTATTGTAAATATTTTTCTTTTGCTTGTTTATTTGTTTTTGTTTTTAATTTTCATTAGCTACTATGAATTCTCACCCTTGTCGCTATGAGTTTGGTTCCAATGTTGATGTAGGGAATGGAAACTATAATGAAAACAGGCATCAAGGTTGGAATAATCAAAGATAGGAGGTGCCACAAGGATTTGATCAACCCTCTTGGCAACAACCCCCTCTAATGCACTATAACCAACAACCATTCTATGATGCATACCAAGACGATAGTTATGGTGGATCTTTTCGTGACAACCAACCTCCACGAAATTACTATTGTCAAGAGCCATTTCGAGGTGCATACCAAGATGATAGATATGGTGGACCCCCTTGTGGTTACCAACAAGCCCCACCATATACTTATGAACCACCCCCTCAACATAACTTTGAACCACCTTACTCACAAGCCCCTTATCATCAAACACCCCCATATGACCCTAATCCTTATCCACCATACCAACCACCATCTGAACCATACATAGAACCACCCCAATTCCAAAATAATTGCCCCATTCGTCTTCCTCTGACGAGATGCTTCAATCTTTTGCACAAGGACAAAATACCATGGAAAGCGTACTTACTGGTCTGACCTCCATTATACAAGTCCTCATCTCCCAGATTGGATCATCGAATACCTCCAACAATCAACCCTCAAGCTCTAGTACACTCCCATTTCAACCACATAATGATCCACCCATCCCATCACCACCCTCCATAGAAGAGCACCCACATCCATCAATCCAAGAGCAACATGATCCCAATGATGCTATTGACATAGAACATGAGAGAATGGATCATCTTCGTAAATCCATACTTCATAAAAAGCTAAAGGAGGCCCTAAAGGTGAAGGTAGGAGAGACCTTTGCAGATGAAGGAGTAGTTGAAGGGATTTGTCATAGAAAGGAAATCATCAAGGAGAAGTACGATTTTATGCTAAAACAACTGGACGAAGCCGCAATAGTTAAAGAGGAAGTGGTTGAGAACTTCAGAGATGCGGAACCTCCATGGAAAGGTCAAGTCATAGAGCCTCCCTCCAAGACAGTTGCATTTGATGTTGAGGAGGGTGTACAACCTCCAAGACATGTCATGGTTGAAGACTTGGAAGAGGTTAATCAAGAGATGGAGATTAAAGAAGAAGAAGCACAACCTCCCATGCCCTTGGTGAGCAATGAACAAGAAATTGAAGTGGAAGAAAGCTTCCAAGAGAAAGAGGTTGATATTGAAGAAGCTTGCAAAGAGATGGAAGTTGTTAAAGAAGAGCACAAGGGAGTGGAGCTTGCAAGATTATCAGAAGCACCTCCCCCAAAGCCATTACCATCCAATACAACATTCAAGTGGGTAAAATTCCTATCCTTAACCTTTACTTTCCCACTTGAATATGGGCCACTAGAGATGGATGGTCAACTTAGAGCTCTTTATGCCTTCAAGAGTAAAAGGAAAATGGTTAGTGGTAGGAGTTGTCATGCAAGGTTCAATATGGTTGTATGCTCTAAGTTGAGATGCAAAGGTTGGTGTAGAGCATGATTGAATGGGTCTAGGATGTTGTTTGGCCACTTCAGTGAGAATTCAGACTACTTGCCACCCGGATGGAACACTGATGATCAATATGAATATGGGTGTAGAATCAAGATTTGAGATCCTGGAATATATGATGATCAGTTTTGGGAGCTCAAAACTTGTGAAGAACTCCATCAAAGCTTGAGGAATTTACTTGGAATAGATAAAGCTTTATGGAAGTCCAAGCATTGGTGAAAATTTCAAGATGAGTTCAAGCACAAGCCACCATGACAAGGAGCTCATCGAATGTCCAACTTAAGGACTATAACTAAAAGTGATAGGTGGGAGACAACCCACCATGGTATAATCGTTCCTTTTTATTCTTAAACTTATTTTATTTTATTTTTACTAGTGTTCATTCATAATTTCTGCATATTCACCTACATTCTGCATTTGCATTTGCATATTGCATAAAAAAAAGTGGCAGAGAGTTACGTGGGAGCAATGCAAAAAGTGTGCCAATCGCACAAGCATCACCACACACACGTGTCCCTCGCGCGTGCGCGTCATTTTGAACATTTGGCACTTCACGCGTACGCGTCAATAACGCGCACGCGTGACCTAGAAAAATCGGCGTAAAGAGGTGTCAGGCCGAAAGTTGTGCTGGCCTGGTGCGAGCACTGTGCCCAAGGCACAAATTCACCCACGCGTACGCATCCCTGACCCGTGCGCGCCATTTTCAAATTCTGACCACTCACGCGTACGCGTCAATGACGCGCACACGTCACATGTTATTTTGGCACACATCCCAAGACAAACAGAGAGTTGTGTGCGCACAAAGATGCCTTCACGCGAGTAGCACAAACACGGTCACGCATCCGCATCACCTCCCTCTCTGCGCAATCCACTCGTACGCGTGGACCACGCGTACGCATTGTGCGCACATCACACACAGAACCCTGTGCAGCCCTGTTTTCTTATCTTATCTTTCCAAATCCTAATTTCTTTCTCTCTTCTTTCTTCTTCTTTTTATTTATTTCTTTTTGCATTATTCTAATTGGTGTTAGAAATCTAAATTGGGTGATTATGCTCCTATAATTGCTTGTGGATTATTAAAAAATTGTTTGACAATTATTATTAATTATTTTTGGGTTGCTTGCATGTTTTCAATTTTAATTCTTTCCCTATCATATTAAACATGCATACTAAGTGTTTGTAAAAAATCCTGTATGGCATTTTGCATTTTTAATTGTTCTATTCCTCTACTCTAATGCATGTCTTTCACTAAACCCTTACAATCCTTTTTATTAATTGAAAATAATTGTCAATACAAACGTGATTGTTAGTTTGTTACGAGTGATAATACATTTTAGTTATTGATGCTTGAGCTATGCTACTCATGCCTTTGTCGACATGCCAATGAACATCTTACATCTAATTGCCATAATCTGTACTTGCTATATTACCATTGATGAACTAATTGCATGTAGTCGCGACTATGTATTTAGCTCATTACCTTTACCTTGGTAAGATTATCACTCGTACTGTCTCCTTCCTTGGTCTATCCCTTTGAATTCATACACCTTTCTTTTTCCCCTTTTCAAGATGGCCACCAAGAAGGATAAGGAGAAAGCTGCTTCTAACCCACCAGCAAGGAGAGGAATAAAAAGAGCACTAGCTGAGGAACCACCACACCCATCCACTTGTACGTCTCTACATGCACCGAAAATGGTGTAATCTTTAAGTGTGGGGAGGTCAATACCGACTTCCGTGGGTTAGCTACTTCCTTTTCAACACCAATTCTTACTCTTCTTTGTAGTTAGTTGTTGCATTTGCATGTTTGATTGCATGTTTATTTGATTTTGTGCATATTTTACCACTACTTGGTTGAAGTAATATTTTCTTTTTCAAGAAAATTTTTAGAGTATTTCACTAATTTGAATTAAATTTTTGATAAACTTGTTTGAAAAATTTTACTTTGAAACATGGTTTAGAGCTTGAACACACAAAACCAGTGAAATTGTGAGCCTATTTGATTAGTTGCATTTTATCAACCAATATTTTTTTATGTGTGTTGTCTCTCTAAAATTGTGATATTTGTCTTGCTTAATTCTATATTTCCATTGTTTAATGTATGCATATACTTATATGATTGAGGCCTTATTTCGCTTAGCTTACATACCCATATGGCCTTACCCTTTCACTATCCTTTGCAAACCAATTTTGAGCTTATTTTACCCCTTTGTTCTTTACTTTAGCACATCACTAACTCTAAGCGTAAAATAATAATGTCCTTAATTCGAATCCTTGATTAGCTTAGACTAGTAAAAGTGCTCATGAATTAAGTGTGGGGAAGTTGGGATGATTAAAATTTGGCTTGAGAATTGGGTGTTGTATATTCTTGAGAAAATGTGAAAAAGAATGTGAGAACATGTTTATGCATACAATAATTTAATCATATGCATTGAGAAAAAAAACAAAAGAAAAGAAAAATAGAAAAAAATATATAATAAAAAAAGAAAAGAGCAAACAATAAAAAAAGGGGACAAAATACCCCAAAGTAAATGGTAATAGCAATGCATATGTATTGTACTCAAAGTTAAGGATGCATGATTGTGTGGTAAACATAGTTAATGGGCAGTTAGATCTTGTATTGTAATTACATGGATTGTCCTAAGTTAGGTGAGAATTTTAGGTTAATTAAGGATTCAGATTTTAGTCCACTTAACCAAATACAATCCTACCTTGACCATAACCCCATTACAACCCTTAAAAGACCTCTTGATATGTGTATCTGTGCATTAAATTTTTATTGATTGTTAGATGAAGAGCAAGCCTTAGAAAGCAAGATTAGTAGAGAATAGAGAGAATCGAACCTTAAACACTTGAGCGATTAGAGTGTATACACTTCCGGTGAGGGTTCGACGCTCGATTCTTTGTTCCCGGCTTTCGTGAGCTATCTTCTTCTTGCAAGTCTATTTGTACTTCATTTTTATAATTTGAATTAGTGAAATCCAATTCATATTTCTTCTTGAAGGATTTGTTTACTTTTAACCAAGTAGGTAGAAACATTTTGCATTTAGTTGCATTCATATAAATAGGTTACATTTCATACATCCTACCATTCCTCTTCTCCTGAGCATAGCATTAGGACATGCTAATGTTTAAGTGTGGGGAGATTTGATGCACCATTATTTTGTGGTACATCGTGCTTAATTGAGTGGATTTTATCCACTAATCTCACACTTATTCATAGAAATCGCATGTTTACATTTTCCTTCCTAATTTTGTGCTATGATTGAAAATATGCTCCTTTGGCCTTAAATTTTCTATGTTTAATCCTCTCTCACTTTCGATTCCTTGATATGTGTGTTAAGTGATTTTAGAGTTTATAGGGTAGGAATGACTTAGAAAATGGAAAGGAAGCATGCAAAAGTGAAGGAATACAAGAAACTGAAGGAACTGCTAAAGTTGTCCAGCCTGACCTCTTCGCACTCAATCGATCATAACTTAATCTATAGAGGTCTAAATGAGGTGTTTTTAGTAGCGTTGGAAAGCTAACATCCGGGGCTTCGCATCGATATATAATTTGTCATAGCTGCCCCAAAGATAGGCGACGCGCACGCGTGACCTGGCAAAAATCCAATCCACGCTCACGTGTGGACGATGCGTACGCGTGACTTTGCCGCGTGCTGAACGTATCAGAAATCACTGGGGGAAATTTCTGAGCTATTTTTGGCCCAGTTTTCGGCCCAGAAAATACAGATTAGAGGCTACAAAGTGGGGGAATGCATCTATTCATAAAAAATACATTCATTATTCACACAATTTTAGGTTTTAGATGTAGTTTTTCTAGATGGAGAGGCTCTCTCCTCTCTCTTAGTTTTTAGGATTTAGGATTTCTCTTAGGTTAGGTTTACTTCTTCTTCATTCCAAGTTCAATGTTCCTTTAATTTAGTTTCTCTTCTACTTTTATCTATTCTATGACTTTAGTTCGTTTATTTTCCCAATTTGATTTATGAACTCCATGTTAGATTTGATTTTCTTTATTTAATGCAATTTGAGGTATTTCAGATTTATGATTGCTTTCTTCTATTTATGATACAAATAATTTAGATTTTTCCTCCCTTTGCTTTCGTTGAGTAATTGGTGACACTTGAGTTATCAAACTCAGCTGTTGATTGGAAATTGGAATTTGATGATTGATTTGGATCCCTCTAAAGCTAGTCTTTCCATAGGAGTTGACTAGGACTTGAGGAATCAAATTGATTAGTCCACTTAACTTTCTTTTATTCAGTAAGGGTTAACTAAGTGGGAGCAATAAACAATTCTCATCACACCTGATAAGGATAACTAGGATGGGATTTCCAGTTCTCATACATTGCCAAGAGTTTTTTTTCTAATTAATAATTTATTCTCTTGCCAATTTATTTATCTTGTTCCCTATTTCAGAAAAACCCAAAATATATTTTTTCCATAACCAATAATAAATTATATCTCCCTGCAATTCCTTGAGAGACGACTGGTGGACGAAATTGTGATTACTATCTTTTGAGCTTTAGCATATACACAAAAACTATTGTGTCTCTTGGTTAAATTCACAACTCCGTTCAACTAACCAGCAAGTGTACTGGGTCGTCCAAGTAATAAACCTTACGTGAGTAAGGGTCGAATCCACAGAGATTGTTGGTATGAAGCAAGCTATGGTCACCTTGCAAATCTCAGTTAGGCAGATTAAAATAGTTTATGGGTTTCGAAAATAGAAATAAGAGAATAGATTAAAGAAAGGGATAGAATACTTATGCAGATTCATTAGTGGGAATTTCAGATAAGCGGATGGAGATGCTGTAGAGCCCAGGGACGCCTGCTCTCCTACTGCTTCTACTCAATCCTTCTTACTCCTTTCCATGGCAAGCTTTGTATAGGGGTTCACCATCAACTGTGGCTACTTTCTTCCTCTCGGGGAAATATCCTATGCGGCTGTCACTCGCACAGCTAACCAGTCTGGAGGCATCACCCATGGCTGATGGCTACATCCCATCCTCGCAGTGAAAACTAATGCTCACGCACTCTGTCACAGTACGGCTAATCACCGGTTGGTTCCCTCCCCTACTGGAATAGAATCCCTCTTTTGCGTCTGTCACTAACGCCCAGCAGGTTACAAGTTTGAAGCACGTCACAGTCATTCATTACCGGAATCCTACTCGGAATACCACAGACAAGGTTAGACTTTCCGGATTCCCAGGATCCTACTCGGAATACCACAGACAAGGTGAGACTTTCCGGATCCTCATAAATGCCGCCATCCATCTAGCTTATACCACGAAGATTCTGTTGGGGAATCTAAGAGATGCGCATTCAAGCTCTGTTGCATGTAGAACGGAAGTGGTTGTCAATCACGCGCGTTCATAAGTGAGAATGATAATGAGGGTAATCTGACTCATAACATTCATCATGTTCTTGGGTACGAATGAATATCTTGGAATAAGAATAAGAGAGATTTGAATAAAAGATAATAGAATTTCATTAATACTTGAGGTACAGCAGAGCTCCACACCCTTAATCTATGGTGTGCAGAAACTCCACCGTTGAAAATACATAAGCAAAGGGTTCAGGCATGGCCGAATGGCCAGCCCCCAAAACGTGATCACAGGATTCAAAATACAATCCAGGATGTCTAATACAATAGATAAATGTCCTATATATACTAGACTAGCTACTAGGGTTTACATGAGTAAGTAATTGATGCATAAATCCACTTCCGGGGCCCACTTGGTGTATGCTTGGGCTGAGCTTGATCATTCCACGAGCTAAGGCATTTCTTGGCGTCAAACTCCAGGTTATGACGTGTTTTGGGCGTTCAACTCCGGATCATGACGTTTTTCTGGCGTTTAACTCTAGACAGCAGCATGAACTTGGCGTTCAACGCCAAGTTACGTCGTCATTCTTCGAATAAAGTATGGACTATTATATATTTCTGGAAAGCCCTGGATGTCTACTTTCCAACGTCGTTGAGAGCGCGCCAATTGGAGTTCTGTAGCTCCAGAAACTCCATTTCGAGTGCAGGGAGGTCAGATTCCAACAGCATCAGCAGTCCTTTTGTCAGCCTTCTTCAGAGTTTTGCTCAAGTCCCTCAATTTCAGCCAGATTTTACCTGAAATCACAGAAAAACACACAAACTCATAGTAAAGTCCAGAAATGTGAATTTAACATAAAAACTAATGAAAACATCCCTAAAAGTAGCTCAAACTTACTAAAAACTATATAAAAACAATGCCAAAAAGCGTATAAATTATCCGCTCATCACAACACCAAACTTAAATTGTTGCTTGTCCCCAAGCAACTGAAAATCAAATAGGATAAAAGAAGAGAATATACTATAAATTTCAGAATATCAATGAATATTAATTTAATTAGATGAGCGGGACTTGTAGCTTTTTGCTTCTGAACAGTTTTGGCATCTCACTTTTTCCTTTGAAGTTCAGAGTGATTGGCGTCTCTGGGAACTTAGAATTTGGGATAGTGTTATTGACTCTCCTAGTTAAGCATGTTGATTCTTGAACACAGCTACTTATGAGTCTTGGCCGTGGCCCTAAGCACTTTGTTTTTCAGTATTACCACCGGATACATAAATGCCACAGACACATAACTGGGTGAACCTTTTCAGATTGTGACTTAGCTTTGCTAGAGTCCCCAGTTAGTGGTGTCCAGAGCTCTTAAGCACACTCTTTTGCTTTGGATCACGACTTTAACCACTCAGTCTCAAGCTTTTTACTTGGACCTTCATGACACAAGCACATGGTTAGGGACAGCTTGATTTAGCCGCTTAGGCCTGGATTTAATTTCCTTGGGCCCTCCTATCCATTGATGCTCAAAGCCTTGGATCCTTTTTACCCTTGCCTTTTGGTTTTAAGGGCTATTGGCTTTTTCTGCTTGCTTTTTCTTTTTCTTTCTATTTTTTTTCGCCACTTTCTTTTTTTTTTCCGCAAGCTTTCTTTTTCACTGCTTTTTCTTGCTTCAAGAATTAATTTCATGATTTTTCAGATCATCAATAACATTTCTCTTTGTTCATCATTCTTTCAAGAGCCAACAATTTTAACACTCATAAACAACAATATCAAAAGACATATGCACTGTTCAATCATTCATTCAGAAAACAAAAAGTATTGTCACCACATCAATATAATTAAATTAAATTCAAGGATAAATTCGAAATTTATGTACTTCTTGTTCTTTTGAATTAAAACATTTTTCATTTAAGAAAGGTGAAGGATTCATGGAATTATTCATAATCTTTAAGGCATAGTTACTACATACTAATGATCATGAAGTAGATAAACATATAAAAAAATGAAAAGTAGGAAAAAGAAAGAAAAAATTTAGAACAAGGAATGAGTCCACCTGAGTGAGGGTGGCGCCTTCTTGAAGATCCAATGGTGCTTTTTGAGCTCCTTTATGTCTCTTCCTTGCTTCTGTTGCATGATCCCTAGTGATTTTGGTGTTTTTATCATTATTTGCTCCCAATAGTTGTGTGGAGGATAATTTATCCCCTGAGGTATCTCAGGGATCTCTTGATTTGCAGCCACATGTTCTACCACTGAGCTATGACGGCTTATATTAGTCTTTCCATCTCCCATGACTCAGAGGTGGAAGCTTTTGTCTTTTTCCTTGTTCCTGCTCATATATGGAAGAAGAGAACAAGAAAAGAAAGAGGAATCATCTATGTCACAGTATAGAGATTCCTTTATGTTAGTAGAAAATAGAAGGGGGGTAGAAGAATGAAGAAGAATTCGGATTTTTAGATGAAGAGAGGTGAAGAGAAGTGTTAGTAATTAAATAATTAAATAGAAGAAGAAAAGAGAAGAGAAATTTTCGAAAATAATTTTTGAAAAAGAGGTTAGTAATTTTCGAAAATTAAAGATAAGATAAGATTAAAATTAAAAATTAAAACAAAAAGAATTTTTGAAAAAGAGAGGGAGAATTTTCGAAAATTAGAGAGGGAAAAGTAGTTAGGTGGTTTTGAAAAAGATAAGAAACAAACAAAAAGTTAGTTAGTTGATTGAAAAAGATTTTGAAATCAAAATTGAAAAAGATAAGAAGATAAGAAATTAGATAAGATATTTTGAAATCAAATTTTGAAAAAGATAAAATTTTTGAAAAAGATAAGATAAAAGATAAAAAGATATATTTGAAAAAGATATTTTGAAAAAGATTTAATTTTAAAATTGACTTAACTAACAAGAAACTACAAGATAAGATTCTAGAACTTAAAGATTGAACCTTTCTTAACAAGAAAGTAACAAACTTCAAATTTTTGAACCAATCACATTACTTGTTAGTTAATTTTCGAAAATTAGATATAAAAGATAAGAAAAAGATTTTGAAAATATTTTGAAAAAGATTTTTTTGAAATTTTCGAAAATTATAAAAAAATGAAAAAGATATGATTTTTGAAAAAGATTTTGAAAAGATAAGATTTTTAAAATTGAAATTTTGACTTGACTTGTAAGAAACAACTAATTTTAAAAAATTTTGACCAAGTCAACCCAAAATTTCAAAAATTTGGAGGAAAATAAGGAAAAGATATTTTTTTTTTTGAATATTTTAATTATGAGAAAGAAAAACAACAAAAATACTCAATGCATGAAATTTTTAGATCAAAACAATGAATGCATGCAAGAATGCTATGAATGTCAAGATGAACACCAAGAACACTTTGAAGATCATGATGAACATCAAGAACATTATTTTGAAAAATTTTTTGATGCAAAGAAAACATGCAAGACACCAAACTTAGAAATCTTTAATGCATGGAAAATATGAATGCAAAAGTGCACATGAAAAACAACAAAAGACACAAAACAAGAAATCATCAAGATCAAACAAGAAGACTTGTCAAGAACAACTTGAAGATCATGAAGAACACTATGTATGCATGGAATTTCGAAAAATGCAAGAAAAATTTTAAAAGCATGCAATTGACACCAAACTTAAAAATTAACACAAGACTCAAACAAGAAACACAAAATATTTTTTATTTTTATGATTTTATGATTTTTTTGTATTTTTATTTTAATTTTTTCGAAAATATAGTTTGGAAAAACGAAAAATAAAAAGAAAAAATTTTGAAAAAGATTTTTGAAAAGAAAATTACCTAATCTGAGCAACAAGATGAACCGTCAGTTGTCCATACTCGAACAATCCCCGGCAACGGCGCCAAAAACTTGGTGGACGAAATTGTGATTACTATCTTTTGAGCTTTAGCATATACACAAAAACTATTGTGTCTCTTGGTTAAATTCACAACTCCGTTCAACTAACCAGCAAGTGTACTGGGTCGTCCAAGTAATAAACCTTACGTGAGTAAGGGTCGAATCCACAGAGATTGTTGGTATGAAGCAAGCTATGGTCACCTTGCAAATCTCAGTTAGGCAGATTAAAATAGTTTATGGGTTTCGAAAATAGAAATAAGAGAATAGATTAAAGAAAGGGATAGAATACTTATGCAGATTCATTAGTGGGAATTTCAGATAAGCGGATGGAGATGCTGTAGAGCCCAGGGACGCCTGCTCTCCTACTGCTTCTACTCAATCCTTCTTACTCCTTTCCATGGCAAGCTTTGTATAGGGGTTCACCATCAACTGTGGCTACTTTCTTCCTCTCGGGGAAATATCCTATGCGGCTGTCACTCGCACAGCTAACCAGTCTGGAGGCATCACCCATGGCTGATGGCTACATCCCATCCTCGCAGTGAAAACTAATGCTCACGCACTCTGTCACAGTACGGCTAATCACCGGTTGGTTCCCTCCCCTACTGGAATAGAATCCCTCTTTTGCGTCTGTCACTAACGCCCAGCAGGTTACAAGTTTGAAGCACGTCACAGTCATTCATTACCGGAATCCTACTCGGAATACCACAGACAAGGTTAGACTTTCCGGATTCCCAGGATCCTACTCGGAATACCACAGACAAGGTGAGACTTTCCGGATCCTCATAAATGCCGCCATCCATCTAGCTTATACCACGAAGATTCTGTTGGGGAATCTAAGAGATGCGCATTCAAGCTCTGTTGCATGTAGAACGGAAGTGGTTGTCAATCACGCGCGTTCATAAGTGAGAATGATAATGAGGGTAATCTGACTCATAACATTCATCATGTTCTTGGGTACGAATGAATATCTTGGAATAAGAATAAGAGAGATTTGAATAAAAGATAATAGAATTTCATTAATACTTGAGGTACAGCAGAGCTCCACACCCTTAATCTATGGTGTGCAGAAACTCCACCGTTGAAAATACATAAGCAAAGGGTTCAGGCATGGCCGAATGGCCAGCCCCCAAAACGTGATCACAGGATTCAAAATACAATCCAGGATGTCTAATACAATAGATAAATGTCCTATATATACTAGACTAGCTACTAGGGTTTACATGAGTAAGTAATTGATGCATAAATCCACTTCCGGGGCCCACTTGGTGTATGCTTGGGCTGAGCTTGATCATTCCACGAGCTAAGGCATTTCTTGGCGTCAAACTCCAGGTTATGACGTGTTTTGGGCGTTCAACTCCGGATCATGACGTTTTTCTGGCGTTTAACTCCAGACAGCAGCATGAACTTGGCGTTCAACGCCAAGTTACGTCGTCATTCTTCAAATAAAGTATGGACTATTATATATTGCTGGAAAGCCCTGGATGTCTACTTTCCAACGTCGTTGAGAGCGCGCCAATTGGAGTTCTGTAGCTCCAGAAAATCCATTTCGAGTGCAGGGAGGTCAGATTCCAACAGCATCAGCAGTCCTTTTGTCAGCCTTCTTCAGAGTTTTGCTCAAGTCCCTCAATTTCAGCCAGATTTTACCTGAAATCACAGAAAAACACACAAACTCATAGTAAAGTCCAGAAATGTGAATTTAACATAAAAACTAATGAAAACATCCCTAAAAGTAGCTCAAACTTACTAAAAACTATATAAAAACAATGCCAAAAAGCGTATAAATTATCCGCTCATCAACGACCCAACGTTTAAATACTTCGGTTATAAATTTTACTGGGTTTGCTTTAGTGACAAACAAGTTGTTTGTACGAAAGGATTCTCTGTTGGTTTAGGAACTATACTTACAACGTGATTATTTTTGTGAAATTCTTTATCGGCAAAAGTCCTCTCGTCAAAATCGCGCCGTTGCCGGGGAATTGCAAACATGTGCCTTATTATTGGTTATTGTAAATATTTTTCTTTTGCTTGTTTATTTATTTTTGTTTTTAATTTTCATTAGCTACTATGAATTCTCACCCCTGTCGCTATAAGTTTGGTTCCAATGTTGATGTAGGGAATGGAAGCTATAATGAGAACAGGCACCAAGGTTGGATTAATCAAAGATGGGAGGAGCCACAAGGATTTGATCAACCCTTTTGGCAACAACCCCCTCCAATGCACTATAACCAACAACCATTCTATGATGCTTACCAAGACGATAGTTATGGTGGATCTTTTCGTGACAACCAACCTCCACCAAATTACTATTGTCAAGAGCCTTTCCATCTTTCTGTTCCATTTTCTGCTTTCTAGGTTTTTCCATTTTTTCCCTTTTTAATTTCTGTTCAGTTTAATGTTGCTAATTAGTTAATTTTGTTCAAATTAGGTTAGTTAGAAATGCATGTTCTAGTTGATTTAGGTGGTTACCAATTTGAATTTAGTTCTAGTGGATTCAGGTCTGTTTTAATTGTTACTGTGGTTCAGAATGGATTTATCTTTTCCATGAATGTTACCTTGGATGATGATGGCTTTGATCCTTTTCTGAATTGAGCTATGACTGCTGCTATTGCTCAATCAATGTTTGCTTAGTTGCTTAATTCATATGAATTCATATGTGGTTTATGTGTGTCTAATTGTTATTGCATTCATATGGAACTTGAGTTGATTGAGTGAATTTGAGAAATATGCTAGTTTACTGCTGAACTGCTATCAGAAATTATTTGGTTTGGTTTTAATTGTTCATTCTTAATGCAATTGATTAATTGGGTTGGTAATTCGTTGCTTTTGTTTTCAAATGTGCTAAGCTCAATTAATTAATTTTCTGGCTATTTGCTTCACTGTTTTGGTTGCTAAAAGCTAAGATTTCTATTATTCATTATTTTGTTGCTATCTTATTTTGTTGCTCAAATAAGCTGCATTGTGTTATTTAGGCAACAAGGCTTTGTTTGACGAATTTTTATGTCAAATAGACCCTTGTTTGTTACATGATTTTTTATTGCCTCAAGAAATTCTTTGCAAGTTTTGGTCATGCTTATAACATTCTTTGCTTGTTTTCAATGTTGATTCACTTATATGCATTGGATAGTTTAAAGTAATTTTTCAAATTGGCCAAAATTTGGATTCTTTTGAGAATTAGAGCCTCTTTTGCATGAATTCACAAGGTTGAAGATTCTTAACCTATGTGACTGACTTGATTCATTTTCACCATGCTTAAATTACATTAAGCACATAGAGCAAGAAATTTTCAATTCCTGTTTCAAACTTGTGACTTTCATGCTTCATGGCATTTTGGTGTTTGAATTTTCCTTGATTACCTTGTTCATCAATTTTAACTTTTTCAACACTATAATGTTTTAACTTATGCCAAGTGATTGTGACTAGTACTCACTTGATTACTGTGCTCTACACATCTATTTGCATTACTCACTTTGGCATAAGGCATATTTTTATGAAGTTGAATGTGACTTGTTTGTTTTGGAAATTGTTGAAATTTTTAGAATTAAAGATCATTCTTCCTATGCACATAACCTTTAACTTTTCTTTTTCTTTTTCAATTAACTATTTTCTTTTTATACGTGTATAGCAACCATGCTTTTTTCTTCTCTTTACTTTTGATAAACAAACAAGTTGAGTGGCTCTTATGTGTTTGATTGCTTTGAAAGTTGCTGCTATTTACTTTTACCTTGAATTTCATGCATGCTTTCATTCAATCTTATATTTCTGTTCACTTCATATATATGTTATTTTGTGATTCAGTTTTTTGCTTCTTGCCTGTTTATTATATATTCTTGCTTTGTTTGCCTTTATATCATGTTCATATCCCCATTTCCTTTGTGTTGTTTTTCAGATGGCTGATGGAAAGGGCAAGGGTAAGGCCACAAAATCCAAAAAAAAGAAAACGGACCTCACAGACCACTGATACATTGGATGTTGCGTTTCACGAGAGAAAGATTAGTGGGAGTGACAGAGTTGCTTAGAATACACCTTCCACTGATCCATATAAGTTCAACAGCCTATATTTCGAGCAGAAGTTCAACAAGTTCCTAAAGTGGAACTTGCATGTTGAGAAGAAATTCCAAATCACGGATGAGCTTAGCGTGTACACCGATGACAAGATTGCTCAGCGGGGTTGGAGGTTCCTAGGTTAGAAACTTTCGATAGTGAATGCATTGTGGGTCTGAGAATTTTATGCTAACTACTAAACTGGGGCCCTTGATGCAGTTCACTTGAGAGGCAAGAAGATTCTGATTACTGAAGAGGTCATTGAGTAGACCTTTCACTTTTTGCCTGGACCGAATGGAAAAGATGCATATGAAGAGGCAGAAACTAAAAGGAAGATGAGGACTTTTGACTGGGACAGAGTGTTGGCTGTGATTGCCAAACCTGGGAGTCTGTGGATATTTGGATCTGAAAAGACGACTCCCTAGGGGATTTTTGTTTGCTCTTTGACCGATGAGGCTCGTATTTGGCGGCAGATTCTGTCCAATTACATGATGGGGAGCACCCATGAGACCAAGATTAGTTCTGATATGGCGGTCATGGTCTGGTGTGTCCTGGTCAGACGATATATGGGGTGGGCTCACTAGACGATAAGGCAGACAGCAGCCAGCACCTTTTATAGAGGCAGGACCTTCAGCCTTATCTCCTTCAGCTTCAACACCTTCAGACTCAGCAGCACCACCATCATTCTTACAGCCACTCTACCGCTTGATCCCCTGGTTTACCGAGGACATAGCTCGTTCGAAGCGCCGCTCCAAACGACGCTATGAGCACTTGAGGAGGATCATGATCTCTGGCGGCACTGACATTCTACCTGAGTCTGATACTCAATTAGAGCATTCTGATGAGAACGAGGCCCAGCATGATGAGCCAGAGGAGGCTCGGGACCCACCAGTAGGAGATGGTAGAAGTGATGCTAGTGACGACTCCTTCCACTCTGCCTGATTCTGAGCACCGAGGACGGTGCTGCCTTTCAAGTGTGGGGAGGTCGTCTGACTTTAGCAATGTATTTTGGGTGACAACTTTCATTTTCGAACACTTTTAGTTTAGTTTTTCTTAACTTTTTAGTTACTTTGTACATATTTTATCATTTTGAAAACTCTTTACTTAGTTTATTGCACTTTCTTAGTTTATTGCACCTTTTAACTTTACTTGTACATAACCTAGTATTATATTGTAGTGATGCATATTTTTATATTCTCTTTTAATTTTGACTTGTGCATATACCTTTTAACCTTTAGTTATAATTGTGATTTGAATTATGTGATAATTGCACCTAGTTGATTTCCTATACACTTGATGATTTAGTTTGATTGAAATTAGGAAATGAATTTAGGATTTTTGATTTTTTTTTATCCAATCACATTAATATATATATATATAATAAATGTTAGTCAATTTAATGAAATTTTCAAGAAACTTCCTTTTATATAGGGCATTGAAATTCAAATTGATTTGAGTTGAAATCCTTCATAGAAACTTGCATGATTTATACATTGTGAAATATAGTTTTGAGCAAAGAACACACAACCTATGAGTTTTTGAGCCTAATTGTGTGGTTACATCATTTAACCACTTATTTTATTCTTGTGTGTTGCTCTTTTCTCTATGATTGCAATATTTAGTTTGTTTAATTTTATATGTCCATTGTTTAATGTATATTTATGCATTTATGTGATTGAGACCATCACTTCACTATAGCTTACTTAACCCAAATAGCCTACTATTTCATTTACCTTTGTTCACCACTTTGATCCTATTAATTTCCCTTTTGTTCTTGATTAAGCACATCACTAGCTATAAGCGGAAAAATAATAATGTCCCTAATTTGAATCTTTGATTAGTTTAAGTTAGTGAGATTATGTAATTTTAAGTGTGGAAAAAGCCGGAAAACATTGGGGGTGTTTTATTCTTGTTGAAAAATCTTGGAAAGTTAGATATATACTCATGAATTAGTATGGAAACCATATTCATTGATGTTTTGGTAAATATATTATGTTTTTGGTAAAAAAATAAAAATAAGAGAGAAAAAAAGAAATAAGAAAGGGATAAAATGTCCCAAAGAAAAGTAATAAGAATGATACATATGAGATGTGAATTGAAAAGAATACATGAGTGTGTAAAAAAGTAAATAATAAGTAGTTAGGTTTGCAATTGAATTGTATAGGTTGTTATATGTGTTGGGTGAGAGTTTAAGTTAATCAAATATTCAAATTTCAAGCTCATTTAATTTGACCATATGCATCCTTACCTCTACCTTAGTCCCGTTACAACCTTGAAAAGTTCTCATGATATTTGCATATGTACATTAAATATTTGTTGCTTGATTAGATGAAGAACAAATCTTAGAAAGCATGATTAGAGGAGGATTGAGTGGATTGACCCTAAACACTGGAGCGACTAGAGTGCATATACACATCCGGTGAGGGTTCAATTGCTCAATTCCATATTTCTACCTATGATCATTGTTTATCTTGCAAGTTTGTAAATTCTTTTGGATGACTCAATTCAATTGTGAATTTGGTTTGGTTATGATTGTTTTGGCCCTTGATTGTGTATATATGTTTTCTTGAAATTTGATTTATTTTGACTAAACTTATATATAGATAGATTGTTAGTGTTAACTAGAATAGTTGCATTTAGGTAGATAGTTTGTATTTAGATATTTTGCATTGAATAATTGATACCCCTTTCTTATCTTTCTTGAGTTTAGCATGAGGACATGTTATTGTTTAAGTGTGGGGAGATTGATAAATCACATTTTGATGGTTTATTTTGTATTGAATTTGGTGAATTTTATCAACTTGTCTCACTTTTATTCACTAAAATAGCATAGTTTTGTGAATTCTTCCTAAATTGTACTTAAGAGTGAAAACATACTTTTTAAGCCTTAATTTGTTAATTTTGATTCACTTTAATTCCATTCGATGCCTTGATGTGTTTCTTGAGTGATATCAGGTTTAGAAGGCAAGTATGGATTGAAGGAATGAGAAAAAAGCATGCAAAAGTGAAAAATTCGTGAAAAAATTGAGTTTTGAGTATTTGACAACCATGCGTATGCACAAGCTTTCATGCGTGCGCACAATCGCAATTTTTACAGCCATGCGTATGCACAAGCATTGATGTGTACGCACAATTGCATTTTTACAACCATGCTACACATGGTCAAGCATGCGTACGCATGAACGCAATCATGTGACTCACTTAAGAAAAACGTGGCTGGCGATTTTTAGACATTTTCAAGTCCAATTCCAACTCACTTCTGAAGTATTTGAGGCCAAATTTAAGAAAGATCAAGGGAAGAGCAATTAGGTTTAGTTTAGAATATATTTTAGATCATTTTTCTAGAGAGAAGCTCTCTCTTCTCTCTAGAATTTAGGGTAGATTAGTTAAATTTCTTTTTGAATTAGGTTTTGATACTTGTCTTGATTTGGTTCTCCTTGTAATTTCTTGTTATTACATATTTATTCTCTTAGTTTCATTTATTATTTCCTTTATTTGGTCACTTTTATGTTTATTAACCCTTGTTGATTTAGATTTTTATTAAAGCAATTTGATGTTTTTATGTTTATGGTTATTTAATTGAGTTGTTATTATTATTATCTTATATTTGGTAGCTTTAGATTTGTTATTATTGCAATTTCACCATGCTTTCATTTTTATGCTTTCTAAGTGTTTGATAAAATGCTTGGTTTGGTTTTAGAGTAGATTTTTATACTCTTGACTTGTGATTGAGAACTTAGGTTCCTTGATACTACTAGAAATAGGGCTTTTTCGGACGAAAATTTCAAATAAAATTTATTCCGTCTAAATGACTTTTTCATTTCAGACAAATTTGAGACAAATGTTGAACAACTTTTAGTGGAGGCATTGGAATAATATATTCTGTCCTAAATTTGTCTAAATTTTGTCTCAAATTTTGGCGCCAATTTTTTTGGATGGCGCCAAAATTTTCATACATATTAGCAACATATTTCAGATAAAAGTTATAATTCGTCTATATTCCATCTGAATAACTTTAGACAGATTTGGGACACATTTTGAAAAATGTTCATTCTATCCCAAATTTGTCTATAATTAGTCTTAAATGCTTTTACTATAACTAACCCTTCGAAATAGTCAAAATTTTTTTCCCATAAATTTGGGACAAAAATAGCATCATTTGTAAATTCCGTATAAAGTGCATTAGTTTTCAAACGGATTTCATATGTTCATTGAAAAATTATAACATTTAGTATAAATATATTGTTTATATTTTAAATTTGTCTATAATTTATCCCAAATATTTTTACTATTCCAAAATAAAGTTTCTTTTTCCTAAAATAATCTTAATTATATATAATTTATAAAAGAGTACACTTTTTGTTTCTAAAACTCAATTCCAAAACTTCTTGATCAAAATATGAAATAATCAACGTATTGATTAATTTCTCATTTATTATTATACATGTTCATAGCCTAACCCAAAATACTAAGCCAGACCTATTAAGCTTAAAGGCCCACCAATGACCTCGTTCTACCCGACTCCTAAGAGGTCGGACATAGCAAAGGAGGTCCAGTTTCACTTATCCAAACGAGTAACTGCTTCCACAAATCTCTCCTACTATCTCTATCTCACCTAAAAGATAGATCCCAAGAAACTTCTAAAATAAAGAGAACATTCATCCACCAACAAATGTAGAACTACTCCAAAAAGATAGTTATCAACTCAACTATAAATACCCTGACACTTCTCAAATATATTTATGTTCTAATCTACTAAAAACCTGCCTAAAGCCCTTTCTAACTTAAGAATCGGAGTCTCTTGCAAGTACCACTCCCACTTCCTTAAGAAGAACTTGGACGGCGGCACCTCGGTGCAAGAACAAGTCGGACGCTGCCTCGCAAGGAGTTTAGACCTCACATTCAGGCCCAAATCATCGTTTCAGGTAACCCTCCGAACATTGGCTTTATTGCTGGGAATCTGGAGCTCAACTCTTGATAATAGCGGACGGTCACATGACATCTGAGTTAGAACCAGAGCTCCATTGTGATGACCACATGCTTGCAATACTTCCACCTTGAGAAAGAATGGATGTTCTCCACGGAAAAGGGACATCAGGAAACTCTCAGTCGCGGTGGATTCAGATAGAGGTTCTGAGATCCATCCACCCGAAAATGAAGAACCTCCTCGTCCAACAGAGATATTAGGATTAGTCCACGGCCATCATGGACAGTTAGAGCAACTCGAACTAGAAGGTGAACGACAACGAAAAGCAGAACGGGAACTGCGAAGGGAGGTACGACGACGAAAAAAGCTGGAAGGAAGCTCTTAAGGTTGGAAGTCGACCTCTAAAGGCGAAGCAATCGAACAGATTGGAAGGAAAGCCCTCTTGGAGGTGAAGATCCATTAGTGGGAGATCATGCGAGTCAAGGTTCCAAGATCAATAATTTATATTATGAAAAAATAACAATAGTAAATAAAATATATACTGATTTTAAAAACGCATGGTAAAAATGATACAAAGTCAAATAAAATAATAATAAAGTTCTATAAAAAAATATGTACCAATAAAAATGATTAAAAATTTTATATGAACAACAAACAATAAAAATTCTATTGAAAAATACAAAAATATACATAGGTGAACATAAAAATACTTTAAACAAAAATATCCATACTATGAACAAGAAAATAAATAAAAAATTGATGAAAAAAATCAAAACTTAACAAAGAATACTAACAATGATATTAAAAATTTATTTATTTGTAAAACACAACCATGAAAAAAATTTAAGAACTCTAATAATTGTTTTTAGTATCTCTTATTATAAATGAGATTAAATGATAAAATTGACCGAAAAAATAAAATTTTCAATTAATTTTTCAATTTAACAATTGAACGTAAACGCTAAATGTAAAAGCTACAATTTATTGCTTCTGATGAATGGAAGTTAAAATCCAGAATGATGTTTGTGTTTAGAGAAAAAAAAATTGCTAAACAAAAAATTCTAGTGTTCAACAAGATTGAGCGGGCTTCTTGTGTTTCTAATGCTAAACCATACACATCTTAAATATTTTAGAAACTGAAATAAATTACTTTTTCATATAACAATTGAAAAAATGCTTAGTTCTAATATTATTGTAGTAAAATTATATACCAGTTTTATTTAGTTTAAAATCAAATTGAACCATAAAAACTTATTTTTAACAAATTGATTTTTATAAAAGAAAAAAATGAACATTAATACACACAATAATAGTTACTAAAAAAAGAACTTACTTATGTAGAGTTTCTTTCAAGAGACCTCTTTAACAAATTAATCCAAATACCATAGTTCAAAAGAAGAATTCATTGCAATCCTACAGCAAGATTTTATATATATATATATATATATATATATATATATATATATATATAAAGTGTAGTTTTCATATATGAATTTATCTATTGATTAATGATTGTGTCACGTAGATAGAAACTATATAAACACCTTCAAGAATTTGGAAAAAAAATTACTTATGATCTTAATTAAAACCTATTGACATTCATCACCAAATAGAACGTTTATGCACAATTAATATATATATATATATATATATATATATATATATATATATATATATATATATATATTTTCCATATCTTCATGCTTTTTTAAATAATTATAAATATATTTTTTAAATATATCATAAATTTCTTTACCTAGCATTAATATTAAATTTAATTTTACTAAATATTTATTTTTTAAAATTATTATATAATAAAGATTTAAAAATATAACTTAAAATTCAAATAATTTAAAATTAAATTTAAATTTAATTTTATTAAATATTTTTCTTTTAGGTACCAATGTTCCAAAACTTATCTTTTAAATACTAATGATATAAACATATTTTTTTAATTTGTTGGTAAAGTTTAGATATAATTTAATTTTAAAATTTTAACATATATACTTGTTTCAAAATCACCTCTTTATTTTGCGCCAAAAAGCCAAATTTTATTCATACCCGCCCTTTTGGTTTCAATTTTTATCTCCTTCTCAAAAACTGCTATGCCTCCTTACGGTTCACAGAGAGTCTTCACTCACTCACACTTTACTCCTACCTATGGCCACCATCGATCTTCTGGGTCACACTTTAGCCAACCTCCGCACTTGCAACTCAGGCAACCTCTACCTTTTCTCGTTCTTCATGTTATCATAGTACAAAGAGTTTAGGAAAGAAACGAAAAATTATTTAGAAAAGTATTATTTTTATTATTCATATTTTTTTATTGTGATTACAAGGTTCTTACCAATATATAAACCAAGAGTACGCTAAGAGTAGGCTCGTTATGGAATAATATCCTAATAAATTACATTATTTTTTTTCTAATCATCTTTGATATTTTTTTATTTTGTTCTCTAATTATGATATTCTAATACTTCGCGCTCATAGACTACATAGCTCTAACTCGCTCACCTACTCTGCCTTGTGGCCGCTAGTGCCGCTGATCTTCTGGGTCGCACTCTAGCCAACCTCTGACCTCGCAACTTAGGTGACCACCACCCTCGTGGTTCGCGTTCACAAGTAATAGCTCTCACTTGCTCACACTGCTCTCCCTCCTGCATGTGGCCGCCTCCTCCGATCTCGGACCTCGCACCGCCACCAGCCTCCAATCCTTGCCACTTTGCGTCTTTGTGCGACCTCTGTCAAATCCCAATTTTCTATGAGTAGTGATGTGATTTTTGTTTGTTTCTTTGTCAATTTGCTTTATAATGATAGTTCTCGTTATCAGATTATGGCTTGGAGTTTTATTAATGGTCCTTTGGTCTTTCTAAGGATAAAATTAGAATCCTATTAAAAAAGTTAGGGTTTGTTCTTAACTCTTTGGATACGAGTGATACTCTCTTCTATTTTGCATCTGTTGGATGTCTTTTATTTCATTCTTGTTTCTCCTTTTCTATCACCATCTTAATCATTATTTTCATTCGTATATACATTTTTTTAAATTTTTCACCATTTAAATTCTTTTTCTTGTTTGTCTTTACACTTTTGCAGTAACATTTCATTGTCTTCATTTTAGTATTCATTGCAATTTTAGCCATTATTTGTTCATTCTAAAATTTTTCATATGTATGAAAGTTTAGTAAGGTCAAATTAAATTAATTAAATTTAGAATTATATATATGGAGTCTGAATGCTAATGGTTGAATAATTGGGGAAAAAATGGTAACATTAGCCGCATTAAGCCATAACCCAGGACAATAGTGAACAACATGAAACCGCTTTTTAAGTTGCACTAGTGAAAACAAAAAACCCATAACAATCACAATGCATATCACAAAAATGGAAATACCCACAATTAAAATGATTATAATTGTGACAATATATTTACAGTCATAACGCAACTACAATTTAAAATTAGAATTGTAAATTTTATCAATGATGTCAGAATTCTGTTTGTTTAACAGTGAACACCATGTTTGAATAATAAGTTCAATGATACGCCTCACATTAAGAAGCTTGCTGTGAAATAGCTGTAATTCAAATTCATAGAGTAGATGTATATTATGGTGTGGTGTGGATCAGGATCATAGCAACAAGAAATATTCTTTTCTTAATTAACTCTAATTACCATATAATTTTAGTATATTCAATTATTCATCATTTATTGTAATTTTGTTGCCAAATTAAGTTGAAGTAGTCAACAATATTAAACCAGGCATCTATACTTATCATTTGTTATCTTACAGATTTTTAAAGTGGATCACTTTTCAATTTTCATATGTTCTAAAGGTATGTGGACAATAAGACTTATATATACATGAATATATGTGTGTATAAATTAGTATTATCTATTATCTATGGAATCCAAATTCAAGGATTACTAATTTTCATTATTAGCTAGCATTATATTCTCTAAATGCTTAGTTTTCATGTAGTAAATAGAAGTTTTGAAATAGGAAAAACTACCATTTGTACCCATGAACTTTACGAACGCTGACAAAAGTATCCATGGAAGAAGAAAAGTGACTTTGTACCCATGAAAGGCTGGATCCGTCTGTCGATAGTAACCGAACGTCATTAAAACGTTAGCTCCGTTAAGTTAAAAGCCAACGTGGAACGTTAACTGCTTACCTGGCTTTTGAATTTTAATTTGAATTTTTTTAAGAACTTTCCAGGTGGATATAGAAGAGAGAGAGAGAGAAATGTTAGATTCACTTCGCGCTATTCCATCTTCTTCCTCACCACCCTTATGCATGCCCTAGTAGAGTGAGAGACGCGAACCACGTACTGGAGCGACGCCACCAACCAAGCCGCCCAACCACCTCCGTCCGCCCAAAACACCACCAGTGACCAGCATCACCCAATCGTTCTTCCATTTTCTTCTCCTTTGCGCGTAGTTACTCTGTCTCAGCGCGAACAGCCCCTGCTCTGCATCTTCCAGTCCGGCGAGGAACCAAGGGCGGGGAACTTTTGTGCCGATGTGACCGCCGCTCCTCCACGTCGCCCAATTTCTTCGTCCTTCCCTCTCATCAGCGCAGGTTCAATTCCCTTTCACTACTTCCCTGTCTTTCTTCTCTTTAATTTTGTTGCTTTTTCATTCCGTTTTAGTGACCTAGGTAGGTTAAGTTACATGATTTATGTGTTTTATTGTTCACTTGTTTGCTGTGGCTAAATTTTCTGGGTTGTTTGACGCCAACATAGAACTAAACATGCTGTCTGAATTTGCTGCACACCATATGCTCGATATATCGCCTGAATGAAGTTTTTTATTTAAACCTTATATCTGATCAGCATAGGGCTTAAGTTTTGTTTTCATTAGGCATTTTAATTCACAAATATGCAGTTTTCTGAACTTTGTGATGATGATTGTGATTAAACTTTGGTTATGCGCTAGGTGAATGTCCTTATTTTACACCAAGTTATCTATATGTTGTTGTCACTCAATGAAGAGATACCTACCTAACAAAATATAATTTGGTAAATTCTTCTTATTTTACACGGGTTGGCAGCAAGCATAGCCTATTACGTATTCCTCACCAAACATCATAACATATATATCTCAAAACATTATTCTATAAATCAATAATTGAAACCCCATTTTTCATGTAATAAATAATGGAAAGGATTAATGGATGTATTGGGCTGATGAATAAGTTTAGTTAAAATTTCAAATAATGGCACGATTACTAGGCGATCTTGTTGCTTATTGAGCTACGGGAACTGGCCATATGGAACTCTTGGCAGGTTTGTTCAAATTTCACTTTATAAGAACTTGTCATGTTTGCATTTTTTGTTGGAATTCGTTCTGCAACATTATCCTATTGGTCGTCAGCATCAGGGTCCAGCAGTGAGATCTGAAGGTATGGGTGTTGATGATCTTGATGAGGATGCTGCCAGAGAGCAAGAGATATATTGGGAAGAGACTTTGGAGGCAGCAGATGCTGAAGCATCAGCTTCAGATTCACCCAGTGTAAGTTATTTATATCCACTCTCTTCTTATACTTATTGGCATGAAGATAAATTTATCTTGCATTAAAATTTGAGCTAATGCAATTATCAACATTTATAGGTGAATGTTGATGATCTAAGCTGTGTGAATCCTTCTGAAGAACCTATGGCAGCAAGACCTCCACCTTCTAACTCCTCTACTGCATATGTGCCACCTAAACCTATCATAAAACCAACCATGTCCAAGAGACCAATTAGGAGGAGAAATATTAAGAGGCCACCACCGTCACAACCTTCTCCACTCAGACCTGCCCCACCACAACCTACTCCCATAACACCTACCACACCACAACCTTCTGTTGTTAGGCCTACATCACCAACTAACCAACCGCCTCCAAGAGTTACCAGACAAACAATGCATGCTGCAAGCCGAGGTACCACTACACGATTTATGCAATTCATGCCAACTCCACCATCCACAATTCAAACACCAGGCAGATGGCCAGTACCGGGGTTCCGTCCACCAACAGGAGCATCTTCAAGTGGCAACAACAACGGAGTTTCTAGTGGCAGCAGCAACTCCACACCCAACAAATAAGATTTTCTTGTGTGAATTTGTTTTTTGATGAAGTACTTACTGTAATGAGAGCTCTATGAACTCTTATATTATGGTTTTTTTTGTAACTTATGCCTAGTAATTAAACAACACAACTTGATGCTTTCATGTTCATGGTTTGTAAATGTTCTATTAGGTACATTTGATTTGTTACTGCTACATCAAACTCATATCCTCCTTTTGAGGCTTTTGTTGATAACTGCATATGAGTAAATTACTTCAGGGTTTATTATATCTTATGGAATGAATATTTAGTTCTATTTTCAGGTTACAACTTTGCTATGTATTTTACAATACCATGTTTCTGGCTAGATTAAGACAGATCACGACATTTATATTTTTTTTTTGTCAAAATTGAGTTAACTCCAATCTAACAGATATCAAATACATTAACAATCATGGAGATTAATGTCATTACACAACTTGACTTTTTTCACAACAAGTGAAGATAGTAACAGAGTTTCAAAGTTCATCATCATCGAGACCAACCAGCTTCTAAATTCATCATCATTGAAACAAAAAAGGTGCACAAAAAGAACCCAGGACAACATACACCATAAGCACAGTTACATATTGATTAATTGGAGTAGATTCAGCCCTACACAAATCAGTAAACTCAAAAAAATAGTTATAATCCATGACCTAATACTTCTAATTTCACCCTGGAGCTTCCCTATCTTTAACAAGATCTTCACACTGTTCTCTTCAATCTCTCTTCTTTGCCCAGTGAGATTGACCTCATGGTTACTACAGGAGCTATCTTGATTTTTTCTAACAAGGGCTCTTGCCAGTCCTTCCCATCCTCCGTCAATCTCATCCACCCATACAAAATACTTGCAATCCATCGTCTGTAGTGTGAAAGGGAGGAATAAGGAATCATTCAAAATAAGTTAATCTGATCAGAAGCACAAAAACAAAAAGACTTACCTTCCATAGAGAACACCTTATGAACCATCTCCCAGGATTTGTTAAGGTTCCAGATTGTAGCAACACCACACCCTGTCCACAAAAGCATCTCCCAGACAAAGTCTTCTCTTCACCCCTCTTGGAAGACGAAGTCCCTTCTTCGCTGATGCTTCCATTCGAAGAACATTGCTTACCTCTGCTTCTCCTAGACATTCTAGGGTTTTGAAATTGAAATTGGGGAATCAGTTGAAGATAAATTAGGGGAATGGGTGATGTTATAACCGTATATTTATGCTTGGACACATTAGACTGCTGATTCAATGCCAGGTAAGCAGTTAACGTTCCACGTTGGCTTTTAACTTAACGGAGCTAACGTTTTAATGACGTTCGGGTACTATCGACATACGAATCCAGCCTTTCATGGGTACAAAGTCACTTTTCTTTTTCCATGGGTACTTTTGTCAGCGTTCGTAAAGTTCATGGGTACAAATGGTAGTTTTTTCATTATAATAAAAGATTTCATTTTAAATTGTAGTTTCCTTGGTGTGATCTTTTATCGATATATGAACTTGACCATCCCATATTCATTGGCCGAGATATAATTGAACTTTTGATCATAACAAATTAATTAAAAAAACATAAATGTGACATGACCAAGTTTTGATTCTGATTTAATTCTCTTAGTTATATATGTCTTTGTCTCTTTTGTCTTTTCTTACTTAACTCTAGTTATTATATATTTTTACTTTTTTAGTATATTCATCCTTTACTATAATTTCATTGCCAAATTAAGTTGAAGTAGTCAATAATGTTAAACCATGCATATATATTTATAAATATATATGTATGATTTAACATTATTTAATAAATAATTATATTATTTGGAACAAAGTTGTGGTAAAAAAAAGTTGTTTTTTGTTTAAGTTCTTTGGATTTAGATTTCTCTTTTAAGGTTGAGTTTCAAAAATTGCTCAAACACATCTAAAGACGATCTAAATATTGGCAAGAATTTCACATGTGGAAAGAAAAGATAGGAGCAAGAAATGATCAACGAATGACAAAAGGTTAAGTTGAATGATACTAAGTACAAGTTAAAAGATCAAGGACGTCAACTAAAAATTAAACAGAAAAGAATTGATTCTATTGAAAAGACACTTCATACTTTATATAAAAAAGTTGAATCTCCTACTTCTTTCAACATATATGGAGTATATGTTTTTTTTATTTAGATTAAGAAATTTTTAGGTGAATTAGTTAGTACATTTTAATTTATTCATGATTTGTGATATTTTTAAAGGCTTTCTTTCTTTATTTTAGTATAATTATTTTTTTTAATTTTAGTTTGATTATATTTATGGACAAAAGTATTTTAATAATAAATATTTTTGTAATTCTTTTATGGTAATTAACTTTTTCATGACTTTATTATGTATTTATAATTTCAATGATGAAATATGAAAATTTTTTTTATTATAATGGTCTTAATATAGAAAGCAGATCGTATACAATTTATTTTCTAAAATATTTATATATTAAATAATAAATTATTTTGTATGAGAATTGTTTGAAATATTATAGTAAATTTGTAGAAAATTTGTGCAAAAATAATTTTTTGTTTTGTATGAGATTTGTTCAAATACGTAAATTATATTAAATTAAATCTGTCTGAAATTTAATCGATAAAAAATATTTGATTTGTCTAAAATTTGTTCAAAAAAAATCTGTTATATTTAACTAAATTCGTTAAAAATTTGTCTGAAATGAAGTATATTTTTTGTTTGAAATTTGTCTAAAATGAAATATTTTTATGTTTGAAATTTGTCTGAAATACATTACTTTTATGTTGGCTAATCTGTCAAAAATACATCATAATAGTTAGAAATATAGTAGATAAATGTCAATTCGAAATCTGTCACAAAATCTTCTGAACAAAATTTCGGACGAAATTTCAGACAAAAAATAATTAGCAACAAGGGTTTTTGAGACAAAAAAATCGTCTCCATTTTGTTCGAAACAAAAATTTTGTCTCTAATTTGTTCAAAATTTATGTCAATTTTGTCTCAATTTTCGTTTGAAAAAATTCCTATTTCTAGTAGTCTCATTATAATGTCCAGTGTGATTGATAGTTTAGGGTTGTTAGTTGGTTTTAGGATCAATTATATTCACTTGACTTAACCCTCCGATGTTAGAGGATGACTAAGTGAAATTAACCCTTTGTAATTACCATGTTGTGGTCAATGATCTATGAATTATGATAGAAAACCTTGACTCTTAATCCTTGCCATGAGTGTCTTTTAGCACTTATATTATCTTAGTTGTTAGCTTTGCTTTCTTGTTCATTAATCTAAAAACTCCAAAAATTCTCATAACCAATCGCCTGCATACTTCCCTGTAATTTCTTTGAGAGACGATGACTCGAGGTTTAAATACTCTCGGTTATTATTGGTTTGTATTGTGACAAACAAAATTAAAATTTAATTGAGGGTTAATTGTTGGTTTGGATCTATACTTCAACGGAATTATTTTGTAAAAATTTCGAACCGACAATTTCCCTACGTCAAAAGGCACGAGATGACGTGGCCATATCATGTTTGTATACGTGGTGTGTAACACCCTTATCACTGTAAACGAGATACGTGTAATATTATCTCGTTTACACTGTAAACAAGCTAACACTGGAGAAGGCCTATATATATGCATTTCGTCCACAGTGGTTGTTTATAGTTTCTCACAACTATTTCAACTTTTCTCTCATTTTTACCATTTTCTAATCAAATTTTTGAATTAATTCAAGATTATGGCGTGCGTCTATAATCACGATGCGAACATCAACCGCTGAACGCGACGTGACACATTACTGAGGTAGCTGATTTTGACGTTGCTGTTGTTTTTCGTTTTATGTTTATGATAAAGCATAGATGTGTTGTCATACTTAGGGTACTTTTACAAAAGTAGTATGCAGTATATGTTAGACGAATGAATATATTGTTAGGAATGATTTAAATGATAGAATATAATGTTAGGCATAATTTGAAATCGATTTTGTTAGTTACATGTTTAGTTAGCTTTGTTTTTCTTTAATATAAGTTATTAAGCATATGTTTACTACTTTAGTTATTAATTAGGGTTATTGAAAAGTTATAGTAAACCTAATTAACTAACAAGATGTTTATATTTTTATTTACTAAATATTTAAGTAAATGGATTTTTTTATTTTTTAGTATTTAAATTAAGTTATTAAGTTGATGGTGCACTTGCTGTTAGTTATTTAAGTAAATGTTTTGCTTAATCTAACTTATAAAGGAGATAGAAAATGAATGTTGTTATTAATTATTTAACAAAATCATTTTATTTAAATTAAATTATATAGATGTTTATTAATTTAGTTATTAATTATTTAAGTAAATATTTTTATTTAAATGAATTTATAATGTTAATGTTTGTAGTCATTTGTTAAAATAGTTTACTTATAATTCAAATTAATTTATTATGTAAACGATTGTTAGTAGAATTTTTTACTTTGAAATGTTTATAGCTTTATAGGTTTACAGATTTCTAATTCGAGCTTTTTATTGTTTACCAGAGGCCTCACCTATTTCTTTTCAAGAGAGTGAGTCACACACTCCTACTACCGGATGCCATTGTCCCCTACCTGTGGGAGGCTGACTTTAGCAACGTGGTGCCACTCAAGAATTTTGTGTTTGACAAGTCTCTGATCATGGTATTTATGGAGCGCTGGCGTTCAGAGACTCACACCTTCCACCTGCCATGGGGTGAGTGCACCATCACCCTGCAGGATGTCGCATACCACCTTGGGCTACGTGATGAATCCACATTTTATGGTATTTATTTGCGCTAATTAGGTGGATTTCATTGACTTTTCTTGCATTTATTGAAATAGCATGCTTTTGTGAATTTTTCCTAATTGTGCTTAATTGTAAAAACATGCTTTTCATGCTTAAATTGCTAATTTTAATTCACTTTTCTCCCATTCGATGTCTTGATATGTTTGTTTGAGTGATTTAAGGTTTTGAATGCAAGAATGACTTGAGAAAGTGGAAGGAAAGCATACAAAGTGGAAGAATTCAAGAAATGAAGGATTTGTAAAGCTGTCAATCGTAACCTCTTCGCACTAAATTGATCATAACTTGAGTTATAGAGATCCAAATGAGGCGGATTTAGTGACATTAGAAAGCTAACATCTGGGGCTTCAAAACGATATACAATTTGCTATATTGGACATAAGTTTAAGTGTGAGTAAGCACACAATTTGTGCGTACGCACAAGTCAGAAAATTAGCAAGTGTGCGTACGCACACACCTGTGTGCATGTGACCTTGACGTGCGAAAAATTACCGATTAAGAATTTTATATCGAAAACCAGCGTTGCAAGTACAGTCCTTAATCGATGAAAATTCCATGTATCAACTTAAAAGGGGTTTGTCACAAAATTAAGAATAAAATACTGGGAGTAGAATTTCCAGGTCGTCTCCCAACGAGTTGCTGAAAGAGTGCTATTTATTGATTAGGAATTTTTCAAGAAATTTGGAGTTTGGAGAATGGGCAAATAAATGATTATAAATTAAAGAAGTGGAAATTGAAAAGGGATTTTATGTAATTACAATAAAAGTCTTGACTAAGAGAAGATTAATCGGAAGTTCTATCCTTGGATTTTCCCAAGAGTAATGGTGACAGGTTATTGTTTTTACTTAGTTAACCCTTACCGAATAAGAAAAAGTCAAGTAATTGAGCTAACTCTTATTCACAAGTCATAATCCTCTCCTTTGGGAAGAATTAGCGTTAGTGACTAGAGAGACAGCCAACAACTTCCAGCTACCAGTTAACTCTTGAGTATTCCAACTCAAGGGTCTCCTATTAATCAACTCCAAAGTCAAGTTGAGAACCTACTCTATTGACATGGATGCCATTTTTGCATGCATGTAAAAGGAGTAAGAGGAAGACATGATAATTAAACTTAATTGAAAATAATCAACAAATAAAGAAATTAAACAGAAAAATATCCTTGCATTAATTAATTCCAAAATCGAAGGTATCCATATAACTCTAACCAAGATAAATGGGAAATAAAAGAGTAAAGGAATAGAAAATAAACTAGAATGATAGAAACTTCACGGAGGTAAAAACTCTTCTTAATATCCAACTCAAAAGTATAAAACTAGAAAATCTATAAATCTATGAAGAACCCTAGAAGAAGTGGTAAAGTCTCTCCAAGATTCAAAAAAACTAAAACTAAAACTAATGAATGAGAATGTGTGAATGTGTTCTGAGTCTCTACTGTCCCCTAGCTTTAGTCTGTGTTTCTGGGCCGAAAACTGGGTCCAAACTCAGCCCAAAATCGCCCCCAGCGTTTTCTGCAAATTCTGCACGTGGCGCATGTCAGGTACGCGTACGTGTCGATGGTCTTATGTGCACGGCACGCGTATGCGTCAAGTACGCTTCCGCGTTGTTGTGGGATGCGCCAAGTTGCGCGTACGCGTTAGGTACGCATGCGTGTCGATTCTCGCTGGTCAGCTCCTTAATTTCTTGTGTTCCTTCTATTTTTGCAAGCTTCCTTTCCGTCCTCTAAGTCATTCCTGCCTTATAAAGCCTGAAAACACTTAACACACGAATCACGGCATCGAATGGTATAAAGGAGAATTGAAAATACATAATTTAAAGGCTTAGGAAGCAAGTTTTCCATCATAGAACAAGATTGGGAAGGATTTGTAAAACCATGCAGTTTGTATGAATAAGTGTGCAAAGATCTGATAAAAGCCACTCAATTTAGCACAAGATAAACCATAAAATAGTGATTTATCAGACCTCATTAAATACAAAACGCTAGCAGCAATTTTTGGGCTTCCAGAGCCCAATTCAACTCATTTCTAAAGCTATTTCAAGCCAAATTGAAGAAGAATGAAAGGGGAGCACTTAGGTTTATGTTTTTACATGTTTTGTTTAGTTTTTCTAGAGAGAAGCTCCCCCTTTTCTCTGTAATTAGGGTTTTTAGTTTACTTTCTCTTTAATTTCAGCATTTAATTCTTGTTTTAATGTTGTTTCATTTATGTTTCTTGCTCTCTTGTCTTGATCATCTTCATTTCTTTTGTTAATTTCTCAATTTTGCCATTTTTATATTTATGAACCTGTTGTTACTTTTAATTTCATTTAATGTAATTTTGATGTTTTATGTTTCTTTAATGCTTATTTGAGTTGTTATTATCATTTTATTGCAATTGATAGTTATAGAATTTATTTTTATTGCAATTTATGATATTTTTTCTTTTATGCATGCTAGGTATTTGATAAAATGTCTCTTTTAGTTTTTGTATAGTTTTTCACACTCTTGACTTAGAATTGAGTAATTAGGTGAACTTGAGTTATAGACGTCCATTTCACATTGTGTTAGGATTGTTAATTGGTTTCGTTTCCATTGACGCTAGTCTTTCACTAAGTAATTAGTGAGTTGACTAGGACTTATGGATTGAGATCAATTATGCCTTTTTGACTTATCCTCGATGATAGGATAGACTAATTGGGATGAATTCTATGCAATTACCATATTTGTGGTCCATGACTAGGATAGAAATCCTCAATTCCCCAATCCTTGCTAAGAGTCCCTTTTGCCACTTGATTTCCCTTTTGCTTTACTTGCTTTGAGTTTTAATTTTCTCGCATGCTTATTTGCTTTCTGGCACTTTAATTTCTTGTCACTTGCTATCCTAAAACCCCCAAATTCCCCATAGCTAATAATTGAGCATTTCATTGTAATTCCTAGAGAAGATAACCCGGGACTTAAAACTCCCGGTTTATATTCGTTTTGAATTATGACATATTTGAATTAAAATTTGATGTTAGTCAATTGTTGGGTTTGGACTATACTTGCAACGGAGATATTCTATCTTGAGAAATTCCAAACCTACTTTTGGCCTTCCATCAAGTTTTTGGTGTCGTTGCTGGAGATTTGCAATGGTGTTACATTGTTGGGTATTATTTTTTTTTTTACAGAAAGAAACATTTCTCAATTATCGGAAAGCCAAACGGCACTTACAAATTTCAAAAAAATATCAATTCTACATAAATAACAAGAAGACAAATATCCTATGTATTGAACTAAAATCTGATAGCAAGCCCAACATTCGATTCCTAAAAATCTTAAAAAGAAGAAACAGAGATCAAACAGAATCTCTTTTGTTTCTAAATCTACACATATATGCTGCAAGCCAATAAGATACATCTTCTTCTTCTCCATATAAATCTGAATATTTTTTGAATCTGAAAGTTTTCCTGTAAACGAAATCATTTCTTCATCGAGTTTTCCTTCAAGATTTGAAAAGATCTGTATCATCAGAACACCACCAACAACCATAACAGGAACCAAAATGCCACCACAAACAAGGGAGAAAACCACAGATGGGTTATACAAACAGGAACACAGAGCTAAGCTCAGGTCCGAAGAAAATTATTTTAAATCTAGATCTGGATCTCAAATCTAAATCTCTAAAAGAAAAGCAGAAAACAGAAATTAAAGCAAGAACTAGGAAGGCAAAGAGAAAAGAGAGGAGAAGTTGAAGAGGTGACGGAGCAGAATGGGTGGTAGTGAATGGAGAACAGAACCAGAGGAAAAGGAGAAAGGAGGAGGAAGAAGGAGAGACGGAGGAGACGAAAAAGGAGAAAAGTTAAGAAAACAAGAGCAAAGAAAAAAGAGGTAGGGGGAGATAGAAGCATCGGAGGGCCACCGCAGCCTAGATTGAGGCAGCGACGGCGGCCCTCAAAAGAAGTTTTAGGGTTTACCTCAACGGGAGAGAGAGAGAGAGAGAGAGAGAATCAGCGAGAGTAGTGCGCTTTTAATAGAACTGCTATAATTATTCTCTCTCTTTCTTGTTGGCTATTGTTAATATGAGAATATATGAATAGTTTATTTTTGATTGGTTGTTTGTTTTTGCTTGTAAATATGCTTGTTTTAATAAATTTTTGTTTTAAAATGCATATATAAATAATTAGTAATCTTGTTTAAATTGTATTTTTGACTTGAATTACATGTTTAAAACTTTTAATTAATTAAGTGAATATGCATACTTCTTCTAGAACATGCCTGTCATGCGTACACGTGGTGCATACCACGTGTATACGTCGCATCAAAATTTTCCCCAATCTTACATACGCACTCGCTTGTGCGTACACACGCTTGTCTTACCCTCCTCTGTTGGGAGCACCCCCACGTTATGTGCGTCCGCAGAGCCCCCTAGGTGCGAGCTCTAAGAACCTTCGCGCTTCAGTTCCCACCACCACCATTGCCCACCAACGAACCAACCGCCGCCCCTTTTTCCCTTTTCTTCTTTCTCTTCCCTCATCTCTTCTCTTTTCCCTTGCCCAACTCTCCTCTCCTCTGCCACTGAACAGACGCCGCGCCCCTCAGTGCCGGCATTGCCACCCGACCTCCGCGTAACCACCGTCGGTGACCACCGAGCGCCGCCCCTCACCTCTTCTCTTCTTCCTTCTCTCTTTCTTCGTCTTCTCCCTTTCGACGCCTCACCTCCGCCAACCACCGCTCGCGCCAGTGCCGCCGTTGAAGCCCAGCCGTCCATCCCTGTTCTGCCTCAGCTCTCTCACTGAACAGAACAGAAGCTCCAGCCCCTCTGTGCGACCCTGTCCCCTCCTCCAGCGCAGAACTGAACCAAAACCACCAACCTTCTTCTCCTTTCTCCGCGAGCCCAGGACCGCAGCGCCGCCAGCAACCCTAATCGCCGCTGCCCTGCTTCCGCCGCGCCTCTCTTTCCCCTGTTCTCCATCCCTTGCAGCGAGCTTCCTGTCACCGGCTACCATACGTCCGACGTCCACCGCTGCTGCAACCCCTATATCCCTTTCCCTTCTGCTCTGTTCTGTTCTGTTTCTGCCTTTCCAGGTTCCATTCTCTATTCTGTTTTTCTATTCCCTTTTCTGTTTTCTGTTAGCTTAGTTTAATTTTTGTTGATTAAGTTAGTTAGAAATGCATGTTAGTTGATTAGGTTGTTAGAGAATCTGGCGTGGATAGTGGATTTAGGTCTTGTTTTGTTTACTGCTGCTGTTTGGGAATGGTTAATTCTTCTTTGTTTGTGCTGGTGATTTGCCCCTCTGCTTAATTGATTTGTTGATGCTGCTGGCTGTTCTTTGGAATACACAAATTCTGGATTGTGTTTGCAATGATGACAATTTTGCTTAATGTATGAATTTAAGTTGTTTTTGCTGCTGTTTTGTTCCAATTTGAACTCAATCACTTGATTCAGGATGCTTAATTGTCTGAATTCATGTTGAATACTTGTGATTGGTTGTTAAATTCAAGGAGCAGAATGCTGCCTGGTTGTTAATTGTTGCTTTTTCTTGTTGGTGGCTGGTTTTGAAACAAACAATTCCTAGATATGGCTGTTGCAGTGATGATGATTTTGATAAATTTCTGAATTTGAGTTGTTATTGCTGCTGGATTGTTCATTATTGCTGTTTTGAGGCTGTATCTTGGGGCATTATTTGCTCATTGCTGCTGAGTCCTTATTTCAAATTGAACTTCATTCTTGGATTGAGCAATGTGTAATTGTTTGAATTTTTATTACTTGTAATTGATTGCTGAATTCAATGAAGGAATGCTGCTGGATTGTTCCTTGTTGCTGTTTGGTGCTGTGTTTTTAGGCCATTATTTTTCTGTTAATTGTCCAACAAAAAGAATGCTGCTGTCGCTAGTATATTGTTGTTTCTTTTAGGCCATTACTTTTGTTCATTGTTCAAAGAAAGAATGCTGCTTGATGCTGTTGGTTTGGTTTAAATTGTTATTGATGCTATGTTGCTGTTTCATTGATTTACTTTTGTGCTAAACTGGCTTGTTTGATGCTGCTGCATAGTTGTATTACTGCCTTATTCTTGTTGAAGGCTTTTGCTGGAGTGAACAAATTCTGAACTGTTTGTGCAGTAATGATAACTTTGAGTAATTTCTGAGTCTAGGTTGTCACTACTACTGTATTTTTGTTCCGATTTGAACCTAGTCGTTAGATTCATTTATGTGTAAGTGTTTGAATTCAGATTGCTTGCTTATTGACTGGTTCATGGCTGTTGGAGTGATGCTGCTTTTCTTGAATTTGAATTAAATTGTCAATTGCTCCATTTCAATTTTCCAGTCTGTTCTTGCTTCAAGATTGATTGCCGCTGAAGTTTTCTTTCAATTTTGCACTTGAATGTTTGAATTCAGCTTGCCTGCTTGTTAAATAGTTCAGTGTTTTGGTGCTGTATTCTTTGTTCTTGCTGTATTTTGGCTCACTTTCTGATTTCCTATGAAGCCATATATGATTTTTGTGTATTTAAGTGTTAATGCATTCATAGGAAATTTAAATTGATTGATTGAAATTGGGAAATAGGCCAATTTACTACTGAAATGCTGCCGGATTTTTCCTAAACCTATTTTATTAAATGATATTGTTTTACTTTGTGCAACAAGATTCTAATTGACGGAATTGTGTGTCAAAAAGAATCTTGTTTGCTTAAGGGTTTTGGAAATTTCCTCAAGAGTCTCCTTACAAGTCTTGGTCAATTCCTTAATCTCTTTGCTTGTGTTATCTTGTATGTTATTTTTAAGCATTGAACAATCCTTGATTGAGTTTCGATTTGACCATAAACTTGCCCTTCCACAGTTCCACTCGCCACCTGACAGCTAACACTTCCCCTTCCACAGTTCCACTTCTCACTTCCCTCCCCTTATCTTCCTCTCTTCAATCTTCATTTTCCTCTCCAAAATGGCCACTGTCTTTAGAACCCTCATTCTCCGGCCACCTATCCTGCCGCCCCGCTCCTCCTCCTCTTCTGCCGCCGCCGCCACCAAGCCCTCATGCGTTGCCTTTCCCTCTTTCAGACAAACTGCTACCCGCAGAAGGACCACTTTGCCCCTCACCACTTTGCGGTTCCCTTCAATTCCTTCCCTGCGCTTCACGAAGTTCGCCCCTTCCGCTTTCGAAGGAGACACCGAGTTCTCGCCTCAAGTTCAAGAGCCTGAGGTTCAGCTTGAGGTGAGTTTCAATTTGGAATTAAATTTAAGTTCTTTTTTTTCTTTCCTTTCAAATTTTGTGCGGTTGGGTGAAATTGGAACCCAGTTGAATTTCTGATTGCAAAATTTCTTGGTTTGAGGACTGTACTGGAATGAGAGACTTTTATGTTGACTTACTTTGAAGTAGTGTGTATCATACTTTGCATTTTGTGATGCTATATAAAATTGAGGCGATATTCAATGGTATATTGATAATATATGATAGTTTTATATTAATTGTTTATGATACCTGAGGAAAGCTATAATTTTGGACAGTTCCAGAATACAAATTTATTTTGGGCAAACTGTGACTCTGAAATTATGAACTTTAGATTGTGGTTGGATAGATTATTTTGAAAAAGGAAAACAAAAATATTCTGGTTTTGTTCTTTTAAGAAGCTTATCTAAGAATCACACACAATGCATACCTATCTTTGATATTTGCAACTTTGACTATCTCGGATAAAGAAAATGATGAGTCAAGAGTTTTTAGGATTAGTTGATTTTCCATGTTCTAGCTCAATTTTCCGGTGAACTCTTGTAACAGGATGGTGCTGTTGATGTAGAGGATAGTGCTGGCCATAATGAGGTTAGCGAGGCTGATGAAAGTGAGGAATCTTCACCCTTGCAAGAGGTACTGCAAACTTACAAAGAAGCGGTAGCTAATAATAATGAAGCCATAGTTGCTGAGCTGGAATCATATTTGAAGTCCATTGAAGATGAGAAAATAGGTCTTGAAAGGAAAATAGCTTCGATATCTGCAGAGTTATCAATAGAGAAGGATAGGATTCTAAGGATTAGTGCAGACTTTGACAATTTCCGGAAGAGAACCGAGAGAGATCGCCTTTCTCTGGTCACTAATGCACAGGGGGAAGTTATGGAGAGCTTGTTGCCTGTATTGGATAATTTTGAGAGAGCAAAAACTCAGATCAAGGTGGAGACAGAAGGAGAGGAGAAAATAAACAACAGCTATCAGAGCATATATAAACAGTTCATGGAAATTCTTACTGCACTTGGAGTTGAACCAGTTGAGACAGTTGGAAAACCCTTTGATCCATTGGTAAGTTGGTGATCAGTTTATTTTATTTTATTTTATTTTTATTTCCAGGATGTCAAACAAATTTGACTTTTAAATTGAGAAGAAACTCTTATTATCATGTAGGTGATAATGTTTTGTCCAAAAATAGAACCCCTCCCACCCCCTTTTTTTTTTCTTTAGATTTTTAATAGTAGGATATTTTTAAAACAGTTAGTATTTATTTAAGTTGTGTTAGTAGTTTAGTAAAAAATACCCATACACTTGCCAGTGTAATTGTCAATTTCATTTGGGAACACTTTGCTCTTATTCTGTCTGGTTTGTTGGTTTGAGATGAAAATGGAGTCCAAGGTATTTTAATAGCTTCCATTGTTTGAATTGCTTAAATTTTAGTAGGATGGAATGGTTAGTGATGGAATTATTTCCTCCCGATTCCATTGTTCAATATGATTTGTCTTCCTTGGATTATCACTGTGATTTTGAAGTCCTTTTCTCCTTATATGAAAATTATCTCAATGTTTTTAGAAGTATATTGTTGGCCCTATCCTTTCTTCTGCATTTTGGCATAATGATGTCATACATGATTGATGCAGGCACGGAAACCAGTTGGCTCGAAATTCAATCAACTTTTTCAAACACTTAATCAAGCTTATTCAGGTTTCATGAAGACCTGGATTCGTTTTTAACTCGGCAATTCTTGATTATTTTGAGCCAACTTGGTGAGTCTGAATCTGTACGACAAAATTGCCAAAAAAGGAGAGCATTGTAGCAAATTATGTATGTGAATCTCAACACATATTTTTAGAGAACTATTTTTAGCTGGCTGCTGTAAGATTATAGAACTTTGAAATCGCTTGCATCAGCCACTTCATTGAATGAAACGCAATGCGTTAGTCTCTTTGAATATTTCATGTAGTGATCTTCAGAGGTATGAAAGACTGATTGATATTCATGATAAATTTTTCTGATAAATTATAATTTGCAATTTACTTGTAAAAGCTACATGAAGCAATTATGCGCGAGGATTCAACTGAGTTTGAGGATGACATCATAATCCAAGAATTTAGGAAAGGTTTTAAACTTGGTGACCGACTTTTGCGACCATCAATGGTGAAGGTATCAGCTGGTCCGGGACCTGCAAAGCCTGAGCAAGCTCAGCAAGTGGAGCAAGTCGCAAGTGAAAATTCTGAGGCTCTTAAAGAAAACAATGGTAGTACAGAAACACAGTCTTCTTGAAAGCTCAAAAGTCACCTTTTTGCCTGGATTCAGTTTTGAACAAGTATGTCGGTTAAATTTAAAGGAACATAATGTTGGATGTTACTCAAGGAATGTTTCAGCCAATTTTTCTTTCAAAGAAAGTATTATCTGTGAGGTTTTGAATTGTGATTTCATATTTCAGATTTTTCAGCTTTCATGGCCTTGGTAGAGATGACTAATTTTTTACGGAGTTACTGTTTTTCTGCAAGGACCCTGAGTAAGTCACAAATTTGCAACTGATGAAGTGCTTTATACCATTTGTTAGGAGTTTAATAGCGTGAACTTTCAAATCATTCGATTAAAGGTCATTATGATTTTTTGACATTTTTTCACCACATTACTGTTGCACATTTCAAAGCTAAAGAAATATTGCATGATGTAGTGGTATGAATTTGAATTCCTGTTAATATTGGGACGTTTTAATGATATGAAACGAGTGATGGTAATTATAAAATGTTTGTGTGTACCCCCGTGTGTGCCGGTGCGTCTATCTTTTTTATTTTATTTATTATCCAAGAAACTAAGAATCATATAATTAGTCAATTCTATATCATAATCGGGTTATATCCCGTTCATATATCATAGTAGGAGGGGGAACAAAGAGGTTCGGTTGGAATAAGACGAAATCATGTTTATTACACCCTATTATTTGTTAAATTTAAATAAGGACAAAAAACAGAAATAAGCAAGGGAGAAAATAATTTACGTAAATCAGCCAAAACAAAAACTCAGCCAAAACGAAAACTGCTTCATGAATCCACCAATGCATATTTATATGTAGTTCGAACCAGCTTGATTCGAACTCCATCTCTACATAATTCGAACCAGCTTGGTTCGAATTACACACAAACACACGTATATACTAATTCGAACCAGCTTGATTCGAATTACATGGTATAATTCGAATTATGCTGTTAAAAAATTAATAATTTATTAAAAAAATTTATTAAAAAATTAATAATTTAAAAATTAAAAAAATATATTTTATTCTATAAAAGTTTGTAATATTCTAGTGATTTAGGTAAATACATGATAAAAATATTTTTTTCTTAATTTTTAAATTATTAGTGACTATGTGGAGTATTTCTTTAATGTCCTAAGTCATTAGGACATTACAAATTTTTATAGTACTTTTAACATCTTTTAAGCCATTTTTTAAATTATTTTGCATAGAATAAAATATTTTTTGTGGTATAATTTAAATTAATTTATTAAAAAATATTCATGATAATTTTTTAATAAAATTATTTAAATTATATGGTGAGATATTACATGATTCGAATTACGCATGGGGAAGTTCAAATCACTCTGATTCAAATTATATGGTGAGCAATTCGAATTCTATACAATACTCTTCTGCCCATTCTTGATAGCTCATGAATATTTTTTTAATAAATTTATTTAAATTATACCACAAAAAATATTTTATTCTATGCAAAATAATTTAAAAAAGGCTTAAAAAATGTTAGAAGTACTATAAAAATTTGTAATGTCCTAATGACTTAGGATATTAAAGAAATACTTTACATAGTCACTAATAATTTAGAAATTAAAGAAAAATATTTTTATCATGTATTTACCTAAATCACTGGAATATTATAAACTTTTATAGTACTCATAACATCTTTTAAGCCATTTTTTAAAATTATTTTGTATAGAATAAAATATATTTTTTAATTATTTTATATGGAATAAAATATTTTCTTTTATTTCTAAATTATTATTAACTACGTAGAATATTTTATTTAAAATTTGAGTACATGCATATATTTACCTAAGTTATTATAACATTACAAATTTTTATAGTATTCTTAACATTTTTTGAGCCATTTTTTTTAATTGTTTTGCATGGCATACAATACTTTTTGTAGTATAATTTAAAAAAAATTATTAAAAAAATTATTAAAAAATGTTCATGAGCTATTAAAAATGGACAGAAAAGTATTGTATGAAATTCGAATTGATAGCTCATTAATATTTTAAAGAAGTCTCATAATTAAATATTTTGTTAGTTTTTTTTAACGTATAAAATAAAAAATATTTTTTTAATTTTTAAATTATTAATTTTTTAACAGCATAATTCGAATTATACCATGAATTACTGTGTGTAATTCGAACCAAGCTGGTTCGAATTAGTGTGTGCATGTTTGTGTGTAATTCGAACCAAGCTAGTTCGAATTATGTAAAAATAGAATTCGAACTAAGCTGGTTCGAACTACATATAAACGTGCATTGGTGGATTCATGAAACAGTTTTTGTTTTGGCCGATTCACGTAAATTATTTTTTTCCTTGACTTATTTCTATTTTTTGCCCAAAAAATAATGAAACACCATATTAATCTATTGAATTGAATTCTACTTCTCTTCATTATTTGTCACCGATCTATAGTGCTTGTAACACAATTGCGGGCGAAGGATTGTATATAAGGGATTAAATATTTTATTCCAAAATAATTGAGTGAAATTATGATTTTGCCAGATATGCTTTTTATCTTTATTTTTATTTTTAAGTTTTTTGGGTATAATCCAGATAGCTAAAGAGATTGAATAAATGGGCTTACTGACATTAATCTCTACCAAATTGAAGCCAAGCCCATTTCTCGATGTTGGACACCGCCTGCGACCCTATCCCCATCTGCCCCCTTCTTGATGAAATTAGGTGCATTCGGTGATCAAAATTTAGTCAAATTGTGTAACCAATGGTTATCAAATCCGCGTAAAATTGTATAGGAACTAGGAAGGTTTCATTTCTTTAGGTTGTTTTTTTTTTCAAACCCAACAACACAACACAAGAAGAAAAACCGGCCTAAAGAGACCCACCCACCCCCCAATACATCGAAAGCCGCCCTGAATCGTCAAGGGTACGGTGTGGGGACTGGGAAGTGGGAAGTTATGCAAAATGGGGGATGGGGCGGGGACCATGTTGGTTTTACTCTTTTCCTTATTCTCTGTGTTTGTCTCATCATGAACCTTTGTTTTCCTCACAAGTCATAACTTGCCAGAGTCTCCATGGCCAGGGGCAGAGCTTAGTTGAGACAAGGGGAGACTATGTTCCCAAATTTTTGTTAAAAAAATTAGTAATACTTCTTCAAAAATTAAAAAATAATTCAGTTGACTCAAATACTTTACTATGACTTAAAATATCAAAGTTCAATCTTCATCTCTTGTTTTTATTACATAATAGTTTTTATTTTTAAACATTCAAAACATATTGAATTTGGACTGAACTGAGTGTTTCGCATTTCGTAGCTTTCTATTCAATAAGCAAAACTCCCTCTACCTTTGAGTTCAAATAGAAAAAATGAGGTATTTTTTATTTATGTAATTTAATATTATTTTTATATTTTACTGTTTATTTAATTTAATTTTTTATATGATAAAAAATATTAAAATATTCAATAAGTATTGATATTATTATATTTGTATAAATTGATAAAAAAATTCAATAAATATTATAAATTTTAAAATTTGTCCTTCTAACTTCTTTTTTATATATTTTATAGGATATATATTCAAATTTTTATATAAAATAATCTTAAAAAATCAAAGATTTAATGCATTTTTTAAGAGGAATGCTAATATTCAAGAAGGAGAACATATAACTTTTATAATATCAACACCTGTAGATAATTCTTCGACTTTAATGAATCACGAAAAAAGTGAAATACAACCTTCGAAAGTTCAAAGAGTTGCATCTGATGAGTTTGACCTTAATTCTTTGGAATGAAACCCTAGAAAACGACTTCAAATTCGGCAATATCACCCAAATCAGAGAGATGAGGTTAGACGAATTTATTTTAAATGAGATCCATATCAAAAACATCTTGACAATTATCTTTTATTTGGCCCCCCAAAATTGTATTTCAAGCTCCGCCACTGTCCATGGCAGAAAGGAGCAAGGAGCTTCTTCACTTGGAGCACAAGGCCACACCCCTCTCATCCTTAGGTCTATTTTTTTCTCCCTTTTCTTTTTTATTTATTTTATATGTATTTTGCTTTAGATATCTTATTGTTGAAGTTTGATTTTTTTTTATTTTTTTCACTTTTATGCAGAATCCACACTTCTTGTTTGTAAGGGCAAAAGAGAACAATGCATTCAAGCTAAGATACTTCCCCCTAATGGCACTCCTCTTACTTCTCCTATTCTCAAAAGCCAACGTACTGTTTCAAATTCATCTCAAGTTCTTATATTTTTAAATTTTATTTATTTATTTATGGCGGAAGTAGAACCTATGCTAATAATTAAGTTCATTTTTGTTTAATAACACTTGGCTGTTATTATTCTTGTCGTATTTATTTATTTAAGTATTTAATTATTCATGTTGGGTTTTGAATAGTAGTACTATTATTATTGAAGGTAGAAATAATTAAAGATCTCAATGAAATATTTGATTATTGGTAGTTTTAATTGTTTAATAATTTGATAATAGTTATCTCTCATTGTTAGTAAATCATATAATTGAGTAAAAGTGAATAATTGGTAGATCTATGCGGCCTTTTCATTAGTAGTTGAGATTAGTCCATATTCTACCTGAAGAAATTTTCTTTTGAAACATTGTGCAGTATGGAATCAGATGATATTGTTCTGAAATTGTGAATGCTTTATCTTTTCTAGATTTTGAATTTGATTATGTTATTCCTGGTTATTCAGCTGGAAATATTAGAGTAACCGGACAAATGAGAGAAAGATTATTACTAATTGTGTCAATTGCTCTGAAATTTATTACTTTGCTCTATCATCATGTTTATTTGACAGTTGTGAACTAACAAACTCTTATCCTCGCATTCTCTCCGTTTTTACTCTCATCCTCTCCTTTTCCTTTCATCACTTCCCCACAAGCTTGAGCATATAGATAATATTTATCAAGCTTAGAACATAAATAACCTATAGAAGATATTATTTGATATTATGAGATATTTAAGAATAAACTACTTCTCTAAGACTCACCCTCAAGCTAAAGTTACTAAGCTCTAAGCTTTTTACAATAATACTTGTGGAAATATAATATGAAGACTAAAGAAAGGCCATCTGTATCTGCTGGAAACATGTCAGGGCCAGCAAGAACTGTTGAAGATGTGCAGGGGCCTGTTGCGACTTCTGGAGTTGTGCAAGGGGTAGCTGGGACTGTTGATGACTTGCTGGGACTATCCAGAACTGCTTGGGCCAGTAAGGAGGTAAGGAACCTAGGAAAGCGACTTGGTTGAGCAGTCATTGTCTTTCAAAGAGGCCATAAATAGCATATAACTGGCAAAGACTGTGAATGACAAATATTACCGTTGGTATGGTTCACAATGGGAGGTTGGAAGGAAAACACAACCCAATATTCATCACTTTGGCTGTGTTTGGTTCTGAGAACAGAACAAGATAAGACAGAACATTGAGAACAAGACACAATGGACAGAGACACAAAGATTAATGTTCTTGTATTTTGTTTGGTGATAAACTAGAACAAAATATAAAAGTCTAATTTACTCTTATTTTTTCCATACAAAAATTTAGGAAGAAAAATATGACGAAAAACATAATTTTGAAAATTTGGTAGAAATATTGAAAGAGAAAATGAAAAATAAATTGTCTCTTGTTAGTGTTTCTGTGTCCTTGACAGAAAGGACGCAAAATACACTAATTTAGTGTCCCTACACGCATTGTCTCTGTCTATGTTTTATCTATCAAACATAATTTGTATCTTTGTATCTTCAATGTTCCGTGCCTATAAACAAACGCAACCATTGTGCCAAGAGGATTAGATACCAAAAGTAAGAATAGGGAGATGCTGGAGGAGGTTACACAGACAACAAAAGGGTCAGACTTGCACTATTAGAAGCAGGAGATCAATACTCAAATAGTCATGGCACCCATTTGGGATAAATCAAGTTTGATACTGCAGTGGACTAGCGGCTTGATCAAGGAGATAAACACATATGCAAAGATAGCACAAAGAGGTGAGCATTGAGGTGTCAGTAGCTGCAGGAGTTGGCAGCAGAATACAGTGGTTGATGTGCCCTCAGGCACTAGTGGAAGTGAAGTCGGTGACTTGTTTGTCAGAGATATGTTGAATGTGGCAACACGTGGCTTGTCGAAGTGCAACACTGTTGACAAGGTTGGAGAGGTTGGGCATTGCTGGATGCCAAGGGTGTGGTCTTTGGTCAGATTTGACAATGGTGGACGGCAGCAGCGCCGCAACATTTTTCAAGGAGGATACCATGTCTTTGATGTTATATTAAGATTCATGGTTACTCAGCTGGAAATATTAGAGTAATTAGACAAGGGAGAGAGATTATTACTGATTGTGTGAATTGTTATGTATCGTTACAAGGGAAAAGGCCAACATATATAGAGAGGAGAGTGATAAATCTAGAGTACCTTCTCAACTACTCTCCATAAATGCACTGTCCAAATTACTAACCACTATCTAACAATGATATCTCTCTTCATATTTCAACACATTACTCTTGTTTGCTTCTAGTGTCTCAGCCTATTTTATTATTCATTCAAATTGCTTAATTAGACTCAATATGATATGATATGCTTTTATAAGTTTTACAATCATGCTGCTGCATATGGCATTCATAACCCCCAATTACATTGCCTGCTAGTGAGATGAATCATGATACTTTATAATTTTGAATAAGTTAATGAGCATTGCAGTTGGACTTGGATCTCAATAGGGATATAGTTATTCTCTGCTAGTGCCAGAGTTGTTGCCCATAAGTGTGTCTGATACGTGCTTCAAAAGTTTGTGTCATGAATAATTTAAGTATTATTTAGTAGTTATTAGTTTATATTTTTTAAATATTAGAGTGTTTAATATAATTTCATGTACTTTAATTTTATTTATTTAGTTAGTAGATTGTGTTTTATGTCAGTGGGCATAGGGTTTTCTTTATTTTAACCTAATATGAGGTTATAAATATTTCCTAAACTATTGTAGTCGTCATTGAGAAATTAGAGGTGTGAAAAACCACTTTTTTGGTTTTGAAACCATGACATGGACAAGTGAGGTCGACTGAGTCACTCTCTTGTTGCATCGGAAAATTGGATAGAAGATTGAGTGATTTCCTTCGATTCAATTCCCAAATTATAGTGTTGACAAGTTAAGTTGAGAGAATCCTTTTGTTGTTGCATCAAAAAATTGGATAAAAAGTAGCGTAATTCCCTTTGTATTCAATTTCAACCTATTCTGTTGTTTTCTATTTTAATTTCAATTTATCTTTTTATTCAATTTCAGTGTTTATCTTTTTGTTTATCCTTCGTTTCGTATCAGTGTCTGACTTTGATGTGGTCTTATTCTTAATTTATTTTGATTTGTGTTCTTAGTTGGCGCTTTCAAGTGCAATGCCAAAAGGATTGTCTGCATATTCCAAGCTATTGTTATAACTTAGAAGCGAACTAGTTTAGGCTGGGAAATCAAAATTTGTAATCTTATATTTGTAGTGATGGCAATGAAATAAGAACCTAAATATTTGATGGCAAAATCTGTTTCATTGGTCTGTGGAATTTTCTTGATTAGATTTTCTCTGCTTGTTCACATGTTTTGTTGTTTTACTGTTCTACATTTTTAGTATGGGGTTAGTCCCTTGTTCTTAATTAAGTAGTTGTTGATGTTATCAGTAGAAGATAACTGAATGCTTTTATTGTTGATATACATGATAATGATTTTCTTTTTCACAATATTTCACTACGGACTTTGGTGTTCAAATGAAACTACCTAGTTAATACTTAGTACAAGTGAATATTATAGTTGTAATCACTGAATATCTATTTTCTTGTTGCTTTGTTTTGAAAATTTGTAGGATCATCCTGAGAGTTACAATATTGAAGAGCTCACTGGAAATGAATCCAAAGTTATTGAAATGGTAATTCATTGTTTAATCCGTGTCATATTTCTATGATTCGTGCTACTGACCTGCAAATAGTTGATTATTGCATTAGTTTTTTTGCTCAATCTTTTTCTTTTTAAGGATTTGATGCTTGGTGTTGCGGATCTTAATACGCCTGAGGCTGTGGCTGCTGCTGAATCAGCAATTTCCAGTTGTCAGCCTGCGATTTCATTGGCCGCTAATGGCAAAGACACAGACACAGATTCAGATGAAAGCAGTGCTGAAGATGATAACGAGGATGATGGAATCAGAAGTGGTGATGCTGGAAATGATGGTAGAAAGCCTTCATCTCTTGATGATGAAAAACGAAAGGGAAATCATAATTCCAAAAAACGAGCAAGGATAGTTGAGCTTTCCTGAACTCGATGGTGTGTGGTAACTGGTAAGGGGTTATGAGAACTAGATGCATGAGTTGGCGTATATTGTTGAATGTACTTACTAAGATGATATCAGCAAGAATCAAAATGCATCTTTTACATCTAGGGTAGGAATATATTGTTTGATTTTGGCTTACGTTTGAGATCAAACAATAGCAGCTTCCATATCTGAGTTAATTTAGTGGTAACTCCTCAATGAGCTATGCATGTATTTATGCCCTTAATGGCAGATATGCTCTTGCTAAATTTCAGTGTTTTTAACTTTTAGAGCCATTTTCCATGCAATATGTTAATTTATGCAATCTGTTAATTTTCAAAACAGCCGTGTTTCTACTACAAGTTATAGCAAGTGATGAGTTTAATTTTGATGCATTGACAGTGTAAACGTTTTACGCAGTTGTTCATTTTTTGTTTTTTTTTTTTAATGATCATTTACAAGGTTAATGTGAAAAGTATTATTTTTGCTGATATCGGGTTATATAATTGGATGTAAGTACAAAACTATTTTACACTGATATCAAAATTAAATTCAGCAACTGATAACAAAATGAATAGTGTAGTAGTTTCAAATAGGTATGAAGTTGCAAACTTAGATAGTCACCAATAAATTTCATGAATGGAGTGATTTCCCTTATGTATTTTTCAGCTTTGTCTGATAAAGTAGTATATTAACCCAAATATAGTACCTATATACTATATAGCATAGTTGACATGACATTTTCTAAAATTAAAGGAAAATGTATTTCAATTTTTAAACGTAGTATTTTGAAACTAGCGAGGATATGGATCAGTAATTGAGGCTTCATTGACTGATTCTTATGCTGGTCGTTTTGTCGATGTGTTTGATCCTGTATTCAGAAAAAATGCAGGTTCTAAAGGTACTGCGAGTGTGACCGAATGATTATTAAGCATGAGTAAAACTGTAGCCATGGTTGGTCTATCAGCTTCATTTGCTTGAACACATAGTAAAGCAATGTGGATGAATCTCATTATTTCATTCTGTGAACTATTTCTTAATGTGGTATCTACAATGTTTGAAATTGTTCCATCCTTCCAATTTCTCCATGCCTGCAAGAATTTTCTCAGATTAGTATCCTTTTATTAATTTGTGCTAACAATTAATCTTCCGAGCCCTTGTTATTAGGTCTGTGTGGTAACTCTTAAGGTACAAATAGATAAGGAAGGCATGATGAGAAAACAGTGATGACTTACAAAGTTCATGAGAGTCTCTGGATTCTTACTCTGACAATTGCCACTGCTTTTCTTGCCACTTACAATCTCAAGAACTAATACACCAAAACTATATACATCCGACTTGATTGAAAATAGTCCATAAAATTGATATTCAGGTGCCATATATCCACTACATAACAAGATAGGTAACATAGTGTCAATTAGTAAGCTTAATGATATTAATACTAAAGGAAAACTAAGTAGATTTTAATATATACTTACTAAGTTCCAACAATTCTATTTGTATTAGAGTGAGTTTGACTTGTAGCAAATAGTTTCACAGTACCAAAATCTGATATCTTAGGATTCATTTTTTCATCTAAGAATATTTGCTGCTTTGAGATCACGATGAATAATATGCAATCGAGAATCCTCATGAAGGTAGACAAGGCCTCGAGCAATACCTCCAATGATTCTGTGGCAGCTTTCCCAATCCAAATTTGCTCTCTTGCTGGGATCTACACATGTATATATTCAAAGCACATGAAATTTAAAATGATCTCATTAAACTTAATTTGAAACCAAAATGAAAAAAAAATAGAGGTATTTAAACCTACCAAATATAAAGTAATCAAGACTTTTATTGGGTACAAATTCATAGACGAGTAACCTTTCTCTTCCTTCCAAACAAAAACCAAGTAGGCTAACTAAATTTCGATGTTGAAGTTTAGCCAGTAACAACACTTCATTCTTAAATTCTAGGTCTCCTTGATCAGAATTCCTTGCCAACCTTTTTACAGCAATTTCTTGTCCATTAGTGAGAATACCCTAACAAGTAAAAACATACAATACATATAGCCAGAAATTATTTGTCAAGAATATATATATATATATATATATATTGTTATTTTTTATTTTTTTAAATATAGATTTTGTAGATGACTATTTTCCGTATGCTCAGTTAGAAAATCATCTCTTCAAAATAAGATGCAGGCACACTCAAAAGTGATAATCATATTATTTGACAATATAATAGCAAATTTTAAGAATACAAAACATAAACAACTTATCATTAAGAAATTCTGTGGTGGCTCGTGGCTCTTATTATAGTAGTTATGACACTTTAGTAACATTTAAAAATTATAGTTAAAGTTAAAGTCACATTTTTTTTACTATTTGGCTACATTTTTTAATTTGAAAAAAAAAGTGTGATCAAATAAAAAATGTGATGTTAAGTTTTGAAACTTTTTTTTTGGTGCTTTATCAAACTTTCATTGCCACCACAATCATATCATAGCGATCCTATAATTCACCCATCTAATATTACTACTATAACTGACCTTGTAAACAGCCCCAAATTCACCTTGTCCAAACTTATTACCATCAGAAAAGTCATTTGTAGCGTCTCGTATACTCTCCAAGTTAAATTGTAATGACTCAACAATTTCCATATCTTCAGTGTTATCATCCTCTGGTGTTTGACATGGATGACAATTTAAATTAACCGGGTAATTCCCAAAATTGATAGAAAGAAAAAAAGTGAGTCTTTTTATGTTATAAGAATACATTGTACTTTTTTAGTATTAAGCAGTGTTTAGAAGTTGCTTTTTCAAACACAAATTAAAAGAGAGTTAGAGATAAACAATACATAATTTTGTTTGGTAGTTGAAGTATGTATAAAAAGTTTTCTATTTTAAGCAGAATATTTTTTATTTTCTGTCTTATAAAAAAGTGAAAATAATGGAAAAGAAAAACCTAGAAAAAACACAAATAAAAATTTGTCCTACATGTTAAAATTGCTATTAAGAATTAAATCAAACATTGAATGAAGTCATAGATCAAATTAAACATTTCAACTCACTTGAATTGCTTTTCCTTTGCTTCCTCTTTCTTAGATACGTGCTGCGGATAAAAATAAACATGAACATAATCATAGCCACTATAGATACTGTTATGGCGATGACTGGTACTGAAGTGTGGCTCTTTCCTGCAAAATTTCATATATAATCCTTAGTGGGACATAAGATTAACATCAATTTTTTAATTAGATACTTGTAATAAAGTTTAATATTTTTTTAAAAAATAATAAAAGTGCATTAAGCTACTAGGGTTGATACAGTGATAAGAAGTTCGAACAGTGTCACAAAGAAAGAAAGCATAGTGAATTTATCTTGATAAACAAGTATTTAACAGCAGAAGAGAAGAGTAAAATTATGCTACCATGATTAAAGTGACTATATATGTATTGTTAAAATTAAAGTAATATTTTTTTATATTTTAATAACACTTTTTTTAACAATACTTTCTATACAAAGTGTTATTTAACAATAGAGTTTTGCTAGAAAACTAATTAGGAGGATAGCCAACTAGAATAAACTAGTTGAAAAACAAGAAATCTGTTATAAAAAAAATCTCTCACCATTCTAATTTTTAAAATTTTAAAATTAGAAATATAAATGATTGAATTAAGTTGGCTTAGGTAATAGATGGCTCCTAAATTTTTTCTTTAACAATAAAAGAATATTATTTTTATTTTAAAAATATTTTTTAAAATACTATAATTAAGGTAGCCAACACAGCATGACATACTAGAACAACTCCTTTGGACATAATGCATTTTATGGACTTTACTTTTTTTATGTTTATTACGGATAGTAAATACTTCCTGAAGACGGGTTAGTTACAGAGGTGGTGGTGGGCGGCGGAGATGCTGGCGGCGAAGGTGGCGTATACGCCGTTGGCCTATAGAATTGATACGATGTCTCAAATCTCATAAAACAACTTGGCCTAACAACCCTGTCACCCATGCTATCCTTACAACAATCTTTTGATATTCTTTCAATAGATTGAGCTATGCAGTTATCACAATCTTCTCCAGACAAATCAGGCGTGAACTGAACAAGACCATAAGCATCATCAAAATTGGGAAGACTAAAGTTTCCCACAGTATACTTTAACCGAGAGTCACCAGAAGAAGCTTTTCTTTTCAAGCCATTCAACAAATCGTTCAATTTTGTATTGAACTCATTCAAATCCGTGGTGTTTTTGTCGCTTTTCTTGTAATAAGCCGGTCCATTGTCCATCCGATCGAATATGCTGCGATTCGAGTATCGCAGCATGCATAGTTCGTCGTTGTACCACCCGATCGGCACCTTGCGATTCGGACAAACCGCCGTGAGATTGGCTCTGGATTGGTTTAGGCAAGTTCGGCACTGCTCTGGCTTAATGTCTCCTCTACATAGTCCAATGGCGTATACTCTGTTTGGGTACTCGCCGTATGAGACGTTGTAAAAACTGTAATCGATTTCTTTGTTGTTGAGAATATTTGACATAAGAGTGTTGAGGTTGGTATGATAGGTGCTATTGGTTGTGTAGTTGCCTTTGATGTCTATGGTAATGCTATGCTCATCACAGAAGTATTGGAACTCCTGCGAAGTTACTGAAGCGTGTGATTCATATGCTAAGTTACTAGCAGCAAAGAGAAGGCAACATGGAAAGGACAATGTCCTTAAAGAAAGAAAGATCTTCATGGTTGTGTTTTGGGAGTAAGAAGTGATACATGGGGAAGTGTTTTTTTAATGGAAAAAATTTAAGGTCAATTATAATGTACATCTGTAAAGAATAATGCTACTGTATATCAAAATTAGTCTTCAAAGTCAGTCACAGTATAAAATATATGTTCAAAAATAAATACACATTAAAATAAAATTAAACTACACATATATTTATAATACATTTATAACTGATTTTAGTGTATAAATAATATTTTTTATATATAAATTTGCATAAAATTAAAAGAGTAGATATTTTTTGTCCATGTATTTTTTGACATGTGTCTATATTTCTGTGATTGGAAGTTGGCTCCCACCTTAGTTTTAGAGTCTGAAAATGAGGAAAGTCTATTTGTTTAAAGTTTGTTCACGACTTCACGGTTCGCCTTTACATATTAAAATTTGGTTTTTATACAGGTCTCTTAAAACAGTTGCAGTATTTATTTCACCCTAAATCATTGACCCCGCTGTCGCCGCCTCCCTCTTCTCCCCTTCCTTCCCCTTTTCTCTCTTCCAACACCAGCAGAGGCACCACCGCCGGCATTGTTTCTCTATTCTCCACATCTCCTACGCCGTTCACCTCTTGCGTCGCCGCTCCCGTCTCTCCCCCTTTGGCTGCTGCAAGCGTCTCTTCCCGCTTGCCCATGTCGCTGCCGCCAGCGTCTTTTTGCCACTGTTGGACAAACCTTTGAACCCGTCACTTGACCGGTTCAGTTCTCGCAACCTTACTCTCTCATCCACTCACACTCACTCTGCGTCTCTGCTTCGCCTCTCAGACCTCCTCGCCGCCACTGCCTCGTCTCCACTGTCCCTCGACATCGCCTCTCACCACTCGTTTTGTGGCCTCGCCTCTTCCTCTGAGCCTCCGCGTCTTGTCGACTCGCCGTGCCTCTCTCTGTCGCCGTCAGTCCGTCACGGTCCCACTGCATTGCCCCTCCCTTTCCGTGGCCAATTTACGGTCTATCTGCAGCCAACAGGTAGGCCGTTGCCATTACCTCTACTCTTTTTTCTTTTTCTTGATGATATAATGTGATTTTAGGTTTAGGTTGGGTCTTTTTGATACAAGTTTAGCTGTGATTTTGGTTTAGGTTAGGTATTTTTTTAAGGGTCAAGTATATTTTTGTCTTGAAGTATGTCAAAAGGTTGAAAAATATCAGCTTTTATTTTATTTCAATTTTCTCCTAAAAGTTTTTGATTTGCATGAAATGTACCAGGAAGCTAATCATTTAAGAAATTTAGGATTAATTCAGCAACAATTTCTTAAGTAACCTTTTCACACAAGCAACTGGCCCCTAATTGTCAAACATTATTGCTAAATTGGTCATAAATTTCTTGAAAATTTAGCTATTGGGGTAATTTGATGCAAATTGAAAACTTTTAGACAAAATTAAAACAAAATAAAATTTAGTATTATTTTTGAAAGTTTTGACAAACTTCAGGAGAAAAAGTATACTTAACCTTTTTATGAACTGTTGGCAGCTAGGTTTAGTTTGATTGTTATTTTTTAGCATATGCATTATGTTGTATTAGACTAGTTAATGGTAGATTGTGTACTTTTTGACATGAATTTGTCTATTTCTCAGGTATGACAATTTGTCTTCTGAAATTCTGTTTATTACTATTTAAACTATGTTTGAATTATGGATAAAGACAATATTTATTTCGATTTAAGTCTTGACGACAATGAATATTATGCTTGTAATATGGTTGAAGAATATTTAAGTCCCTTTTTTTTTAAATTTTCTTTGAAAATCCATAGATATCCACTCTGATCCGAGGTTGGGTGAGGAATTGGTACCCGTCACTCGTCAGCCCCTGGTTCGCCATAACCCGCCTCAGACCATGATTTTGAAAACTGGACCGGATCGGCAGGTTGAACTGAAACCGGAGACCAGCGATGAAAATGGTCTGATCCGATGCTAATAACCGCTCATTCAAAAACCACTTGGAAACCGCTGAACCGGTCGGTTGGATTGGATCGGTAACCGGCCGGTTATTGTTAAACGGCTCCGTTTTGACAATGTTCAGCCCGCACTCACTCACCCCCCTTCCCCCAGCACTCCCCCTCGTGCTGTCGGCGCAGTTCAAAATCACCCAACCATAACCCTAGGTTCTCCCTGCAACGGTTCTGCCGCAGTGCCGCCGCCGTCCGTGCTGTCGGCGCCTCCACGTTCTCTCTTGTAGATCGGCGTCCTCCTTCCCCCTGTCCCCGTCATCCCTGGCTTCTCTGTTCAAGGCTTGGAGCAGCTCGCCGCCGTGTCGCCGGTCGTCGTTCGCCGTCCGTGTCTCCGTCGAAGGTTAGCACTGCTTTCACTTCTTCAGTACTCTTCCTTTTATGCTCTGTTTGCTGAGTTTTGAATGTGAAATTGTGAATGGATTAATGGAAATCAAATAATTGATTTTGTGCTGCTGCTCTTTTTTTAATTCCTGAAATTTTTGTTGAAATTTTCTTGCTGCTGCTATAAATGGATTAGGGATTACTTGTTGTTGTTTTGTAATTAGGGATTATGCTCTGTTAGCTTTATTGATTTCAGGTTTAGTGTGATTAGGGATTACTTGTTGCTGTTTTGTAATATTTGTTGCTGAATGCTAACATGGAAATCAAATCAAATACTGTTTGTTGCTGAATGCTGAATGTTGAATGCTGTTGGTAGTATTAACTTTGTGCTGCTATTAGTTTTCTGGCTGTATTGTTGCTGTTTTTAATTTTGTGAATGATATATTAATTTTAGTTATGGATGATAGTATTAATCAAGAAGCAATTGGTGATAACAATGCATTTGTGAATAATAACTTGCCTGCCAATCCTCTTATTTCGAATAATGCTGCTAATCCTAATCCTCCTAGTTTTTCTGATTAAAATGAATGATGGAATTTTTATTGTTGTTGAATTTTTGTTGTTGTTGAATCTTGTTTCCATTGAAAAAAAGAAATAAGAGACTAAAAGGAGAAGAAAGCTTCCACAAACTATAGAATATTAAGAATTAATTCCCGCAAAAAAACATAAGCAAATGTCATGAGTTATGCAAAATATATAGACTGTTAATAACCAGTAGCATAAACAAATTACATGAATTCTAAGTTTTGAAGGTTATTAATGATCATGTTTCACAGCAATAGCATAAGCAAAATGTCTATACTTCCACAAATTATAAACTCTTAGTATCTAGTTTTGTACAAATATTTTTTCTGTTTTAGATGTTAAGTGTTGCTAATTCCCCAAATGTTAGTGCTCAATCCTGCATATTTGGTCTATGTTCACTTATCTTTTCAATCATTTGGTTGCCAAAAAATCAATAAAATTTATTTATTTTTTTAAGGATATTCATTTATTTTCTTAATGAGCTTCCGGTCAATAAAATTATTGAATGTGACCTTTATGATGTATTGCACATAAGATGCTTTTCCATTAAAATTTAGCCATATATAACGGTCGTATATATTTGGTAACAATTGTAATTGGAAACTTTCAACGGGTACTTTCTCAAGTTTTTAGAATTTTGCATATTTCTAATAAGCTTACTTGCATAAAGCATCTTATAATTTATTTATTATTTTATTTTAAAACGAATTTTTTTGGTTGAATTACGGTTAGATCGATTAGACCAATGAACCAGTAAATCAATAATTAGAACCTTGCCCCAGACACATGAATGAATCTGATCTGCAACTCCCCCTTCCTCCTCCATTGCTTCCAGGTGCCAAGCCGCTCTGAAGCTCTGATTCCTTCTCCGTCTTGCTTCCCCAACCGTGGTTTCCTTGACTACCCTACCCCAAACAATTGGGTAACCATGAAACATTGAATGATTGAAACCACCCGTGGTTTGCTGAGGAGAGACTCTATCCGCATTTGCTTTGAAGATGTACCTTACTGCTCCGGGAGGCGTCGTTGTCCAGTGACGACTCAGACTCTTCTGCCGCCAACCTCGCAACTCTGTTCGCAAGTTCATTTCTCTCTCTTGGTGTCCAGGTAACTCCAAGCTCCTGCTGCTCTTGCAACAAAATTCTGATATATATTACCCTTTTAGGATGGCGTCAATTTGCTCTTGGAGATTTCCCTGTGCTTGAACTAAAATTTGGAAGTCTGATTCCCCGTTTCCCCCAATTGCAGATTTTTTTTTGCCCAATTTCTTTCTAATCAATGAAGAATTACCACCTTTGGAAAAAAAATAAAATAAAACATCTTTTTATTTATTAAACTAAGAACACCCAATTGAAGGGAGTTAGCATATTCAATTCAAAGTCACTTCAACATGAAAGCCTCTGCTCAGATGAGTATACTGAAGTGTCTTAATGTTAATGTTTAAGATTAATTTTGTCAACCAAGCTGCTCTTTTTAATGGAGTGCTCAGTTTTTTAAATCTTCCTGAAGCTTTGTGACTGAATTTTCTATGACCATCGTCAAAATACTAAAAAGCAAATCAGATCCATGTTTGTTGGCAAAGGATCTTTGTAACAAAAAAAAGGTTTCATTGGACTAGTGTGAATGGATTTTTTCCCTCTTTTTTCCTTTTCTATGTTGGTTAAAGAAAATTGGATCCTTAGGAAACCGTGTGTTTTTTTTGTCACATTGCTTTGCATTGTATCAAAAACTGGATATTTAAATTTCCTTAGATTTGACGTTCTAATCAACCACAAAGTTATTAATCAGTTAATCTTAGCTCGTTATTTGTTTGTAGATATTTTAGCTAGAGCTGTTCATTATAATCCAAAAATTGATCAAACCGGTTAAAAAATCTTATCTGATTTAAAATAACTGATTTTTTTTAAATGCAATTTTTCTTAACCGTCGTTAACCAGGACCAAACCTAGTTCCTAATTTCTCTCAAATTGGAACTCCCAGTTCTCCAAGCTGGCGCATAACACATTGGTGTTCAACTCTCTCTGACTCTCTTACGCCTCTAGGGGAAGGACATCGGCAACCTCGCAGCACCACCAATCACTTCTGTGTATGTGTTCCGATGAGGTTGCTTCCTTCGCTGTAGTAGGTGTCTTCTCTGCTAGCGCAACCCTTTAAGCTTCACCACCACCGTTCATCACTTCATCTTTCTTCTGGGTATGGTGTTTTTTGCTCCTTCATACACAATCTGTTGCCTTGGAGTTCGGGTTCTTGGGGTTTTGTAATTGCCTTTGTCATTTTCTTTTTCTTTTGTTTAAATCATATAGTTAGAGTAAAATTCTTAAATTAGCATCTTGTGTTAAAATTAATTTTAATCTACCAGTTATGCATAGCCCTCTTCTCTACTGTGTTCTACATTGCTTCTCACTTAGGTACCTACATAACTGTCATTGGTCTTCTTTGCAATAGGTACTAACCTTTGACTTTATTCTACTCATTAACATATCTGGAATTTTCTTTGCATACATTTTCACAGAGGTTTAATCTGTAATTCTATATAATGAAATTATAACAACATGGAATTAGAATCACTCTTGGATAAATAGTGACAGGAGGCATTTTGGATATCATTGGGAACTTGCAACTGATTTGTGTAGCATACACACTTCACATGCAGAATAAAATTAGTATCTATTTAAACTTGAAGTCTTGATGGTGGCTACTTATATGATTAAGGATTATAGGAACAAAGTTGAATCTGAGTTGACTAATATCTGCACTGATATCATGGCTCTTATTGATGAACACCTTATTCCATCTTGTTCTGGTGGTGTACCTAGTGTCTTCTTCTATAAGATGTGAGGGGATTTTGTTCTCTCTTTTCATTCTCTCTAACGTCTTTATGTTTGAGGAATTTGGAATTTGATTGTTTTTGTTTTGTCATTTGCAGGAAGGGGAACTATTATCGGTATCTAGCCAAAATCAAGTATGTTGATAAGAGAAAGGAGGCTGCTGATCAGTCCTTGAAAGCATATAAGGTTTTCTTCTATTTATCTATGTGCTTTGAGGGTTCTTGATATTGGTTCCTTGTCATGCCTTCTTGTAGTGTAATTCATTCACTAAACCAGAGAGGTAGCATATTTCACTTCAAAGTTACTCCAAGACGGAAGCCTCTGCTCAGATGGGTATATTGAAGTGTCTGGGGCTGCCCAGGCATCAGGTTTTCACGGCCAGAAAGTATCTCAATGGTAATGTTTAGAATTAAATTTCTCAACCAAGCTGCCTTTTTGTAAAGCTTCATCAAATCTTTTTTTGTGATTGAATTTCCTATGACCATATATCGAAAATCAAATCAGATCCATGTGTGTTGTGAATTAGATCTTGTAACTGTAAAAGGTCTTATTCCTGTATTAGTCACTGGACTGGCTTTTCATTAGTTGAAGTTTTAAAAGCCAAATATTCTTAATCATAAGACTTCGAAATCAAGTTGTAGAGCATGAATGAATTATTCCCTCCTCCCCCCCCCCCCCTTTATTCGTATGCTTTATTCAATTGGACTGTTTCTAAACTGTATATGTATTTTGTGGTCCTCATTGATCTGTTTTAATTTTGAATGCAGTATCGAGCTTCTCCTGTCTTCACACAGCACAAAATTCCTCAGTGGAAGCTCGCTCACAAGATGAGGATGTGGTGATTGCTTTGGGAAGTAATGTAGGTAATAGGGTTCATAACTTCAAGGAAGCCTTGAAAATGATGAAGAAGTCAGGCATACAGGTCACAAGGCATGCTTGTTTGTATGAGACAGCACCAGCATACATTACTGATCAACCTTGCTTTATCAACTCTGCAGTTAGAGCTGTTACTAAACTAGGTCCACATGAATTATTGGCTGCACTCAAAAGAATTGAGAAGGACCTCGGGCGAACCGATGGAATAAGGTATGGTCCAAGGCCAATCGACTTAGACATTTTATTCTACGGTAAATATAAAGTCAGATCTGATATTCTCAATATACCTCATGAAAGAATTTGGGAGCGGCCTTTTGTTATCGCCCCTTTGATGGATTTACTGGGATCAGCTATTGACAATGATACAGTTGCTAGTTGGCATGCATTTTCGAGCCATTCTGGTGGACTATATGAATTATGGGAAAAATTAGGTGGGGAATCACTTATTGGACAGGAAGGTATATGTAGGGTAATGCCTGTTGCAAATGGCTTACTTGATTGGTCCTTGAGAACTTCCGTTATGGGCATCCTTAATTTGACCCCAGATAGTTTTAGTGATGGGGGGAATTTCCAGTCTGTGGAATCTGCTGTATCGCAAGTTCAATTAATGATTTCAGAGGGAGCAGATATAATTGATATTGGTGCTCAGTCTACGCGACCAAAGGCATCTAGGATCTCTGTTGAAGAAGAATTAAGTAGATTAATCCCTGTCCTAGAAGCTGTAAAGTCAATGCCTGAGGTAGAGGGAAAGCTCATATCTGTTGATACTTTCTACTCTGATGTTGCTTCAGAAGCAGTTAGTAGAGGGGCTCATCTTATAAATGATGTATCTGCAGGGCAGTTAGATCCTAATATGTTCAAGGTCATTGCAGATCTAGATGTTCCTTATGTTGCGATGCATATGAGGGGGGACCCATGCACTATGCAGAGCAGTGAAAACCTGAAATATGATGATGTTTGCAAGGAGGTGTCCTCCGAGTTATATTCAAGGGTTAGACAGGCAGAACTGTCAGGAATTCCAGCATGGAGGATTATTATTGACCCTGGTATTGGATTCTCGAAAAAAACTGAAGACAATTTGGATATCCTCACAGGACTTCCTGCAATCCGAGCTGAGATTGCCAAGAGTAGCTTTGCCATCTCTCGTGCTCCTATACTTATTGGACCCTCAAGAAAGAGATTTCTAGGTGACATTTGTTCCAGACCTTCTGCTGTTGAGAGGGATCCTGCTACCATTGCTTCTATAACAGCGGGTGTTCTGGCTGGAGCTAACATTGTTAGGGTGCATAATGTCAAAGATAATTGTGATGCTGTGAAGCTGTGCGATGCAATTCTAAAACATAAACATTCTGCCATGAAATCTAGACAATGAATTTGTCACCAACTTTGATGTTGAATTCTTTTTAATACTCCCGTTTGATACATGGACTTGGCTTTATGCAACGAAGCCATTGCTGATTTTGTTTGCCATGTTGCCAGTGCTGACTGGAGCAGAGAAGCATGGAGTACAATTAATGGAAGTGTATGTCAAATGGGAATAAAGCTTACACACGCAAAATAATCAGCATGTCCTTACCAGTGTTGAATAAACTTTGGGTAATGCTGAGATGAAGAGTGAAGATTGCGTTTTTTTCTTTAGAATAGAAAAAGTCCACCAATAAAATTTATCATGTGCATTATCTTCACTCTTTACCAATTCTATTCAACTAAGAAATTCCCATAAACCTTAGTCTTCCTTTGTATTTGATTCTGAAATTTGTTTCAACATTTCACTTGTAGCTTTTGATTGACAGATATTTTTGTTCATAATTCAAAAAAGGATCTGTTATATCCCAGGAGGAAAAGAAAAAAAAAAGGTGAATGTCAAGGTATTTAGCTTTTAGCTTTCCACGGTTTGAGACCATATATAGGGTCTGTTTGGGAGTGATGGTAGAAAAGGCAAAGGAGAGAAGGAATGGCACAAATTAGAGGATATTCCGTCATTTAAAAATTCTTGAAAATAGCCTTAAGTGTGTTCCTTTCTTCTAATAAATAGCTTAAGCTACCAAAATGGATTATCATGGTAAATCTGGGAAAATAAAAAAGCTATCCTGACTCATGGGAGAAAAAAAAAAAGAAACCAGTCTTTGTAACGCTTGTAACTGAACTAAGAAGAGTATGTGCTTAGTTTGTTAATGAATAATAAGATATTGAAAGCACTTATGAGAGAGAGAAGGAAAATATCCGTTCAATTATATAGGTAACTGACAATAACACATTAATTTACCATTCAATTCCGGAAAAAATGCTCGTGATTCATCCAGCAAAAGGCATATCTCGGTTAATTCCGAGGAAAAAAAAATTGGAATTATATGCAGTTTAGACATGATCATAACCTTTTGTAATTTAGCAAAGATGCATAAATTTTGTGAAAACTTGTAAGAAAAAATCACAAACAATATCTTACTAGAGGACATAGGAGAAAATACAAAATTCAAACTCCCAACAACGATTCGTGGAACGGAATTTCTTTGATATCTGATCATGACGATGCCATTGATATAGCCAAAAAATGTTAATACAGATGCCTAATGTTATAACTAACAACGGAAAAACAACAGCAAGGGCAAATATATAAATAACACTCAGTTTTCTGTACACGGGATGAAAGCCTCACTATGATTCTATGCGAAAACACAAGGGGAAAAATAATATTACTACGCGCATGGATCAACTAACAGGCTCTAATGCGTCCTCAGGCTCTAATTCTCGGTCACTCTTTATCGTGCGGTACTCGGTTTCAGTAATTGAGCGTATACCATTGTCGTCGGGAATCACGTCATCCATATCTTCGCGTGGAGGAAAGCCACGCACTCGGCCTTGAATCCATTGGTCTACAACCCCACAATCAATTGCATACTTGATGCTACGCTCCAGGTATTCTTTATCAGTTATGAAATCAGGCTGAACTGTTAACATTCGCATGAGAGCTGAAAAGAAAGAGAAGACGCCATTAGTTTTGGGATAAACATGAATTTTCATCTTAAAGCCACTCTTAACAGTTAGAAATTCATGCTAGAAAGTATGTATGTGCAACTCTATATATAATGATGTTGATTTACTTCATCTTTGAAGAGAAAGGAAGAAAAGGGTTTGAAGAGTATCAGTGAACCTATTTTACTTTTCAAACCTTTTAATTGCTTCCGTTCCCCCCTCAAAAACTGAACTCAGAAGACGCAAACACCCCCCAAAAGAAGCAAGAGAGGTCCTTTTAACCAAACATGCTTTTAAACACTTCCAAAGGCTATATATACAAGTTCCTTGCAAATTTATTGACTTGAAAGCTATTCATGTCAAATATTCTTTCATAACAATGTCAGACATGACTTAAAAGAGATTTATTGGTCCTTTTTTTAAGGCAAAGACATTATTAAATGTAAATTCACTATAAAGTACCTGCAACAATGCCATCTCCAGATGCTGACATATCACAAGTGAATGGGGTGATCGGAGGGTCCTCCATACCAAGAATAGCACCATCAAACTCCTGAGTGTAGTAATGTATCTTGGAAGTTCCATTAGTCACAAACAAAATCTTAAGCTTCTCATGCCAAAGTGGTGCTACCACTTCACGTTCATAATGGACAAACTTGGACCAATCGTTATTTTTGGTGTCAAATTCTTCTGTTGGTGTGATCCCACATAAAAATTCTAGTTCTTGCTTAGTGACCTCAATAATGTCTGCTAGATTCCATACTTTCTGAATGAAAGTTTTAGTTTCTTCCCTAGATTGCCATAGTGGCATAGGAAGGTTCAGATCATAGAAAACAACTGCTCCAAATTTCTTCGCAATCTTTATCGCTTGTAGTGTAGTGGATCTCATGTTACGATCAAGCAAGGAATGTGTGCTAAAGTAGAACATTTTTGCCTGCAGGAGATGTTATTAAATTATTCAAGCAGTGAAAAACAAAAAGTATCAACATCAATCAGAGGACTTAAAATGCAATAAGGAAAGCAATCATTCCCGTAATGGCGGCAACATTTCATATTTTTACTTTTCATTCAAATGCAAATTACTGTAACTAACATGTCCATCAACAAAGCACCATATCAACAGACTAAGTGTTGTAAAATACAGAACAACACATTAGACAATAGGATAATGAAATAGTTCGTTGGTTAATCTTCCAAGTTCTGATTTTGCTAACAATGGATGATGGTTCCAAGAAATGAAAAAAGGCATTATCAAGCTCTATAATGGTGTTATATCAACAATAATCAGCCTATAAGGCTATAACCTACCACTATAAAATACAAACTTAAACGGGCTTCAAGTTAATACCTCTTTCAGCACATCAACATTTATCTCTGTCTTTGTCAAACAATCTTCAGCACAGGGTTTTACGCAACTCATTTTCAGTTTACTCCTTTTACCAATCTTCATCGATGACGCAGCAGTAGACCTTCTACTATCAACACGGACTGATCGGGTTTGAACTTTATTCACATTCATATAATACAACATTGCTTGACCATAATCGTCATCCCCAAGCTTTCCCATGAAAGCAACCTTACCACCCAAGCTGGCAAGAGCAATGGCAACACTACCAGCCGAGGTACCAGGGGCCCTAACAAATTTTTCAGGGCTCCACAATGCATCCTTCATTGTTTCATGAATGTCATGATTTATAAGCCTATTGGCTGGCCTCCCCGAAGGAACAAATGAATACTGTGTGGCTCCAAAGCAACAAACAAGGGGAGGCCAACCATAAGTATAGCTAATATCTTCTTCATCATAATTTACCCATTCTAAGTCATCATCACTTTCATCATCCACATTTTCAATAAAGGAAGTCTCCTCTTGGTCACTTGTTTCACCTTCGCTAGCCTTATCCTCTATAATTACCTTCTCCTTAGGTTTCCTTCGTCTTCGAACCTTTTTCTCTTCCTTGACTTCCGTATCTTCTTCCAAATCAGCAGATACAGATGTAACTATAAATGATAGCAGGTTTAGACAACACTTAAAATAAAGCATATATGTCACAGATAAATCATCAGCATCAAGACTAAGGCACCTTTTTTTCGAGTCCTTCGAGTTCTCTTCTTGGAATCATCGCTAGAGGAAGTTAAGCCTTCATTGGCGGAAGCATCAATGTTCTCCTCAGGGGACCCATCTGTGGATTTTTTCTTCGTCCTCGCTGTCACCCTCTTCGTTTTAGATGATCTAGAAGTCTTCTTTTCCACCACTGCATCATTTTCATTGGACTTTCCTATATCAGAATCAAGAGAAGCTTTCCTCCTAGCCATTGCAACATGACTCCATTTACATCCGGACCTTATATCCCAGGGAACCAAAGTTGTTGTCAAACTCGAGAGTCTTACAGAGATAAACTTCTACTAAAGAATAAACTTTTAGTATTCTAAATCAACAAACATGTCCACTTAGCGGGAAGTTAACAATTTTACAGACAATTAGCTTAAAACTCAAATCCATTTGTTCCTCTTACATGTTATCAACATCATCATTGCCTTGAATATCAATCCCATGCTTCCACACACGATCACTTACATTTCGGAATGCATTTTTCCTTCTAGACCTAGGAAGATACAACATTATCAGACATCCTGAAAAATATATCATATTATCAAATCATCAACATCAAGTTCTAATATCAGAATCCTAAATCCCTAATTAGTAACTAATAACACACATCCATACAAGATAAACACAGCCTACAATCTCTATAACCATTAACAACAAATAAATATGTTCAGATTTGCATTATAATGATTAATGGCAACCTGAAGTTGTGAACTGGTGGGGTGGATGAGATAGAGCAGGGAGTCAGAGAGAGAGACGGCGGAGGCGATGAACGGAGTCGAACGAGAGAGAGAACACAGCGGTCAGCGACGAACAGAGACGAACATGACAGAGGGAAGTCAGAGAACAAAGAATGACCACAAGCCGTCGGCATCGAACAGAGACGAACAAGGAAGATGCAAAGCCGAACTGAGAAGAACTCGAGATACTGAGAGATAGCGGAAGAGACAGACAACAGCCACTAACAGAGGCGACGGTGGGAGAGAGAACGGGAGGCAGAGGTGAGAACTGAGAAGCGAAGGGTTTTAGTGTGTGCAACGGCAAGAGAAAGGTGTAATCCTAAATCTTATGATGAAACATAATAAAATAAATAGAAAAGGACAAATAGATCCCAATTTTTTTTGTCGATATTTTTGTTTTTAAAAATTAAAAATTTTTTATTTTTTTATAGTAATATAAATGAAGAGTTCATATACAAATGAAAAATTTATATCTTAACGTGGCGTTTATATATTGAGTCTTGGGAGTTTATTTAATTAGATGTCGTTATTAGAAATTTTTAGATTATATTTATAAATTATAAATTATTATTTACTTAGGTTATTATTTTTAAATTTTAAATTATTTATTTGAGTTTTTATATTTAAATTATTATTTTTAAAATTTTAAATTATTTTACTTAAGTTATTATTTTTAAAATTTTAAATTATTTTATTTAGGTTATTATTTTTTAAATTTTAATATTATTTTTTAAAAATTTATTAATTCTTTTTAGTATTATTTTTTAAAATTTTGTTAATTTTTTTTAAATTGCAGCTACATAGTTCTTTTAAAGAAATTTAGAATTTTAAAAAGATTTATGTTAATTGTACCTCGGTTGTTACATACTAATATTACTATAAAGATTTACGTTAATTTAGAGTTTTAAAAATTGTTAATATATTTATTTACTTTGTCCGCAAATTTAATTTAAATTTAAATTTAAGTCAATCAAATTTAAAAAAATTTAGTTATGAGTCAACTATAAAAGTATAAGTTATGAGATATGTATAGCACTACAATTTAGAGTACATCAATTCTTTTCTTTACATATATCCAAAATCTCTCTACTTATTCCAATAGCTGGTCACAAAATTGCAGACATCAATCTTACAATCAACAATTTGTGTGTACGTATACGAGTGATACGGTTATGGACACTACCAAATTATGAAAATTTTCCATTGCCATAGTCAATTGAAATAGTTTGGTTCGATGAAGACGTGAGTTTTCTACATATTTTTCTATTTTATTTTAAATTTATTTGTTTATTCCCATCTAATCATTCTTTTATTTTTGTTTATTAATTTTAGGGAGGAAAAATACACGCCTCAGTTAAGAGGGCTTTTGTGTCTCGATTCGTGAATTTGTTGGAAAAAGAAATATGTTACCAAATAAGATATTTTGGTGTTAGACCCAATAAGAGTTACCTCAAGACTACACATCATGAGTATGTGATTAATTTAAACTAACGTATTGATGTGCACAGACTTCAAAAATCGTAAAGTATCCCACGATATTTTGGTGTTATTGGATATCTTGCTGGAATTAAGAGTGAAAAAACTCTTAAAAAAATGACAAATCTATCAAGTAAACTATTATTGAATTAGAGATTGATGATGGGTAATTATACATTTATTTTTATAAATATAAAAATTTTGATAATCTCATTTTTTAAATTGTTATTTTAACTTATTTTATTATAAATATTTTTATTAATATTATTAATAAGTAACAAATGTATCTTAACTAACCTTAAGGTTAGTTATAATTTTTTAGATTCAAAGACACCATTTTTAAATATCAAGTATTTAAATTTTTAAAAAAAATCATTTTCGGATTGATTTTGAAAAAAAAATTAATTTAAATACCCTTTTTAAATCAATTCAAAGTGATTTTTTCAAAAAATTTAAATACTTGACATTTAAAAACGATGCCTTTGAATCTAAAAAATTATAACTAGCTTAACATAAATTAAGATACATTTGTTACTTATTAATAATATTAATAAAAATATTTATAATAAAATAAGTTAAAATAACAATTTAAAAAAAATGAGATTATCAAAATTTTTATATTTATAAAAATAAATATATAATTACTCATCATTAATCTCTAATTCAATAATGGTATACTTGGTAGATTTGTCATCTTTTTTAAGAGTTCTTTTATTTCTAATTTCAACAAGATATCTAATAATATCTAAAATTATTTAAAAAAACAATTATTATTAATAAGTTTGTTAAAAAAAATAGCCAAAATTATCAATAAAATAAATAAATTTATAAATAAATTATACTTTTTTTCTAAAATAATAAACTTACCAACTAAATAGGTGCAAGCGTACCAGGAGCATTGAGAGTGTCAAAACTCACAAACTTAAATCCATATCATGGATACTTGACGATTCTGGAAGTCTGTACACATCGATATGTTGGTTTAAATTAACCACATACTCATGATGTGTAGTCTTGAAATAACTCTTATTGAGTCTAACACTAAAATATCTTATTTAGTGAGATATTCCTTCCTCCAGCAAATTCACGAATCGAGACACAAAAACCCTCTTAACTGAGGCGTGTATTTTTCCTTTCTAGAATTAATAGACAAAAATCAAAGAAAATTAGATGGGAATAAATAAATAAATTTAAAATATAAATAACATAAATTTAAAATAAAATAGAAAAATATTAGTAGAAAACTCACGTCTTCATCGAACCAAACTATCTCAATTGAGTATGACAATGGAGAATTTCTGTAATTTGGTGGTGTCTATAACCGTATCACTCGTATACGTACACACAAATTGTCGATTGTAGGATTGATGTTTTCAATTTTGTAAATAACAGCCATTGGAATAAGTAGAGAGATTTTAGATATATGTAAAGAAAGGAATTGATGTACTCTAAGTTTTGATGATATACATATCTCATAACTTATATTTTTACAGTGGATTCATAACTAAATTTTTTTAAATTTGATTGAATTTAATTTAAATTTAAATTAAATTTGCAGACAAAGTAAATAAATATATTAACAATTTTTAAAACTCTAAATTAACGTAAATCTTTATAGTAATATTACTATGTAACAACCGAAGTACAATAATCTAAAATTTAAAAAATAACAACTTAAATAAAATAATTTGAAATTTAAAAAATAACAATCTAAGTAAAACAATCCAAACAAATAATTTAAATTTGAAAATAACAACCTAAACAAATAATAATTTATAATTTATAAATATAAATCTAAAAATTTCTAATGACGACACCTAAACTCCCAAACTCAACGTATGAGCCCCACATCAGCATATGAGCTCCTCATTTGTATTGTATTACTATTACTATTACTATTACTATTACTATAAAGATAAAGATAAAGATTAAGTGACTTCTTAACCGTTTCGATTTTTAAATTTAAACTTTTTTACTTGCCACATTTATAAACTTTTATTGTTATCTTTTAGATTGTCTCTCCACAGTAAAAGTACTTTCATCCTTTTCTCTTTTTTTTAAATATTTTTTTCTAAATTTTATATAATTTATAAGGTTATTAATTTTTAGATTGTATTTAATTTTATTTATTTTTATCGATAAATAATAAGATTGATACTATTTATGATGAAACTAATAAAAATTATTTTTAAATTAACAAATTTCTATATTCCTAATGAACAACGAACGTTTAATTAGAAAAATTTATTTAAAATTTTAAAATTTGCACTAGCTAATTAGAAAACTCTATTTAAAAATTTAAAATTTAAAATTCCAATACTAATTCCTAATTACTTCTTAACTATTTTGATTTTTAAATTTAAATTTTTTTATTTGTCACATTTATAAATTTTTTCTGTTTATTTCATTTACATTGTTATTTTTTAGATTATCTCTGCACAACAGTAGAAGTACTTTCATCTTTTTTTCTCTTTTTACTTAAAAACTATTCATTTTCAATCTCTTTATTTAAGAAAATGAAAAAAAATTTAATTATAAGTTGAATTTATTGATGGTGAGATTAAACTTATAGTTATTTAAAAATTTTTGTAAATATATATATATATATATATTATTTTTCGTAAAATAATGTGTGCGTAACTAAAAACGTAACACTAGACTTTTAGGACTTTATTTTTTTTTGAATAATATAAAAAATTTGATAATAAAAATGTATTATGTATAATGTATATAATTTTTTATGTGGTAAAAAAATTTATTTATTTGGTATTTTCAGGTATATATTAAACGATGCAAGAAGTCCAAAGAGAAGTAAGATTGAAAAAAAATTAATATTAAAAAACAAAAAAAATACAAAGCAGAGCCCAATTTAAAGTAGATTTCATACAAAAAAATAAATTAATTATTTTAATATTTTTTTAGGTTAGAATAATATATTTTTTTATTTGATATTTTTAAGTATGTCAGCTCTATATATTGGGTTTTTATTGGGTATACAAAATAACTAACATGTCATGAATGTTTTGGTCGAATGAAAGTCCATAAATATAATATTTTCTATATATTATTTAGCTATTAACAAGTAATAAATTATTAATTTACATTGTCTTTGTAATATGTTACTAGATTTTCTTATGAAAAAATTACAGAAAATTCGAGTGATAGTTCCAATGGTGTGCATTTTGAATCAGTGTTATTGGACATTACAAATAACAATATCAATAGGTTGCTTTTTGGATGAATTTATTTTTTTTTGGATATGAGCTTATGTGAATATGCATGCACTTTATATAGGTGAAAAAGAATGATGTGCCAATATTAGTGATATTAGTAATTCGGGTATCACACGTGGAGCATATGATAGCCCATGTCATCAAACAAGTCAACAATAGTTTCAACAAACATCAAACAATATCGACCAATTGCAAAACCAGTGTATGTTAATATGCTTTTATTACTTAAAGACCAAACATTTAATTTTTCAATTGGTCTATTAAAAATAATCTTTGGTATATGCTATATAATTATTATAAATTTATTGGAGTACACAAATCGAATAGATTGCAAAGAGATGCAAGACTGAATAGGAAAACTATACTACTTCAAAAGAGACATAGTAAGATAAGCATGATAGATTGTAATTTTCACAAAGCTAAAATTTCACTTTTTAATTTATCTTTAATAATACCTTCATAATATATATATATATATATATATATATATATATATATATATATATATATATATATATATATATATATATTCATAATTCAGCTGATTCAAAAATTTAATACATATTCATTAATTTTTTTTATAATATAAAGTACTTGATGTATTATTTCTAATAATTACAGGAGCAAGTACATCTGATTCAAATTTAGATACTAAAGAATTAGAAGAAGTGTGCATAGCTAAAAAAAGAAGACACCTGAGACAAAGAAAAACATTTTTAAAGGAATTGGCTATAAATCTTTCAAAATTTTTTGAAGAAGTTGAGGATATTACTGAAAACATGATTGTATTAGATAATTCTGTACAAATTGAATACCCAGCCATATTCGATGTTGCTGAGAATATAGGTAATCTAAGAAGTAGCAATATCAGCACTTTATTATATACTATTGTTATGTTTTTTATAAACAAAAAATCATCGTTTAGTGTTTAAGTTTTTAAAATTCTAACAAAGATATGGTTATATATTATATTTTTTATTTTTAAACATTGATTTATTGTAATTCTTATTGTTTGATTAGCGTGCATATAAAACTTAAACCTTGAGGTTGGCACAATAAAATCGTATTATATGATCTCATCTTTTTAATCCATAAATTGAAATCTTCGGTAATCTTTTATAAATATTATTTTTATACTTAATATGGTGAAAGAAAGGTATATTTTTATATAAAGTATTTGTTGCAGATATAACTGAAACATAATTTATTATCTTGGTGATTATTAGATGTGATAGATATTGGTAACCTAGAATTTTTTTGTCGGCATTGCGACACCATGATGTGGTATGAGGAGAGATCAGAGAAGTCCAAAACAGGATCCAATATTGAGTTCTCAATATGTTGTATGCAAGAGAAGGTACAACTGCCGTTTTTGCAATGTCCACCTCAACTTTTGCAAGGTTTAATATCTGGAGCAGACCAGATAAACAAACACTTTAAGGATAATATAAGAGCTTATAATAGCATGTTTTGCTTCACGTTCCTGGGAGGTAAAATAGAGACCTCCATCAATGATGGGACAGGTTTTTCCCAATTCATTGTGAGTGGACAAAACTATAATAGAATTGGAAGCTTGGTACCAATTGAGGGACAAATACCAAAATTCGCGCAGTTATATATTTATGATACAAAAAATGAGGTCTCAAATAGAATAGAGATTTTCAAGTTTGTATCATGCATTCCAAACTGATTAAAAATATATTAAGGTAGTTCGTACTTTGATTTTGGTTAATTATGGATACTAATATTTTTCACTTAATGTTTTATACAGTTCAAGAATAACCAACAACAATATTGACCACTCCTTAGTTCTAGACCTCAAGGACATGATCAATCAGCATAATGTTCTTGCTTACACATTTAGGATAGTGAGAAACTACCTGAATCAAGGAGATATCGCAAATATAAGGCTACAGTTGTACCGGAAAAGAGCAAAGGACGCGAGAGTCTACAATTTACCATCTTCTAACGAGGTCGCAGCTCTAATAGTAGAAGATTTTGATTCTAAAGATGCAGGACGTGATATTATAGTTCAATTAAAGTCTAGACATCTGCAAAGGATTCATGAGACACACACCGCATTTATTCCTCTTCAATATCCTATGATGTTTCCTTACGGTGAAGATGGCTACCAAGAAGACATTCCTTTGCGAGAATTTCATAGGGCTGATGAAAATAGAAAGAGACAACGTGTGAGTTTAAGGGAGCTCATAGCATTTAGAATACAAGAGAGAAAGGTCGAGTATGCAACCATTGTCAATAGTGGAAGACTATTTCAGCAGTTCTTGGTTGATTGCTTTTCTATGATTGAAGCACAAAGGCTGACTTACTATCGAAATAACCAAACCAAGATGAAGAGTGATATATACAAAAGGATTCAAGATGCAGTTGTTAGGAGTGAGATGCGTGCTTCCAAAGCAAGTAAACATATCATCCTACTTGCATCCTTCACTGGTGGCATGAGATACATGTTTAATAATTGTCAAGATGCTATGGCAATTTGTAAGAAATATAAATATCCAGACTTCTTCATCACAATGACATGTAACTCGAGTTGGCAAGAGATTGGCAGGGTTAACAATCCAAGGAACTTAACGGTTGAAGACCGGCTGAATATATCGTGTAGAGTGTTCAAAATTAAGCTTGATATGATAATCTCGGATCTTAAGTGAGAAATTCCATTTGGAGTGCTAGATGCAGGTATTGCTCATCATCTAGTTTTATTTGTTATTGTTGATTTTCTATTATCACCCTTAATTTATCAAAGCACATATATAAAATAGATAGTTTATTTATAGCATATTTTTTTTTGCCTTTTTGGTATAAGGGATGTATACGGTGGAATTCCAAAAAAGAGATCTACCACATGCTCACATTCTTTTATGGTTAAGTGGAGACCATAAGATAACAACGACAATTCAAATTGATCGGTTATTATCTTCAGAGTTGCCAGATCCTGTTCGGCACCCAAAATTGTTTAGAGCTGTATCTACATATATGATTCATGGACCATGTGGTAGAGCATTCTCAAAATCTCCCTGCATGAAAGATAGGTACTGTACCAAATATTATCTCAAGACATTCAGTAGAACCACAGTTATCAATAATAGTAGATACCCATCATATAGAAGACGAGACACAGGGGTGGTTACTGAGAAGAAGGGAGTCCATATGGATAATAGGAATGTGGTTCCGTACAATACATATCTGCGGATGTCTTATCAAGCACATGTTAATGTAGAGTACTATAACAAGTCGAATGCTATCAAATATTTGTTCAAGTACGTGAATAAAGGTCCAGACAAGGTAGCAGTTGGAATTACAAAGGAAGCTTCCAGTGGACAGGATGCTCAGGTTATTGATGAGATCAAACAATTTTATGATTGCAGATATTTGTCTGCATGTAAGGCTGTGTAGAGAACTTTAGCTTATGATATTCATCAGAGGTGGCCTTCAGTGATGAGATTAACCTTTCATTTGTCTGGAGAGCAAAACATCATCTTTAAAGACGATGATGATCTCGAAGAAATCATGGAAGAAGAGGAAAGAAAATGTACGATGTTCTTAGCATAGATGGAGGCCAATAAAAAATTTGAAGCAGGTCAAACTTTGACGTATGCTGAGTTTCCAAATCAATTTGTTTATGATAGAGAAGCAAGGGAATGGCATCCACGCAAAAGAGGATATTCTATCGGGAGGTTAAATTATGTTCTACCGGGTACAAGTGATATTTACTATATGAGAATATTGTTAGCTGTTCAGAGAGGTTGCACAACATATGAGTCTATTAGGACAGTTAATAAAATTACATATTCTAGCTTCCAAGATGCTTGCTATTTCATGGGATTACTGTGCGATGATAGGGAATTTATTGCAGCTATTAATGAGGTAGCTGAACTTGAATCTGGTCATCAATTGAGAAAACTATTTGCAATGCTACTAATATCTAATAGCATTAGCAACTCAGAGCGTGTTTGGAATGCAACTTGGACATTATTAGCTGATGGAATACTATATGAGAGGAGAAAAGATTTGAAAAATCAAGGTATTTTACTATGTCTTTTTTTATATCAAGAATGTATTCTCTTATTATTTTTATTTTTATTAATAATATTAATAGTTTTATTTTGGAATTACTTATTAAATATTTTGTAAAACCACCATATGCTTTTGCTAGGACTAAACATAACTGATGATGAATTGAAAAGCCTTTGCCTTATTGAGATTGAGAAAATACTTAACAGCAATGCGAGATCTTTAAAAGACTATCAATCAATGCCATATCCTGAGATGTCTGATGTTCGCCTTTTTTAGAATAAGATAATAGAGGAGGAGTTAGCATATGACGCAAATGAGTTGACTCATACAAACTTATATACGGAACAAAAGATGACTCATGAGCAAAGGTTACTATTCAATGAGATACTCAATGCTGTTATTACAGATTCTGGTGGTTTTTACTTCGTTTATGGGCATGGTAGGTGTGATAAGACATTTATTTGGAATGAACTTTCTTCTGCTATTCGGTCTAGAGGAAAGATTGTTTTAAATGTCGCATCCAGTAGAATTGCGTCTTTACTCCTACCTGGTGGCAGAACGTCTCATTCTAGATTTTCAATACCCATTACAATTACTGATGAATCTACTTGCAACATCAAGCATGGCAGTTTGAAGGCTGAACTGCTCATCCAAAGTAGCTTAATAATTTGGGATGAAGTTTCAATGCTCAATAAAATGTGCTTTGAAGCACTTGATTGGACGCTCAGGGATCTAATGTCATTTACCGATCAATATAAGACACATCAACCATTTGGTGGTAAGGTTGTTGTTCGAGGAGGTGATTTCAGACAGATACTTTCGGTGATTCCGAAAGGGAGTAGACACAATATATTGGCATCCGCTATTAACTCATCCCATCTGTGGTCGTTTTGTAAGGTTCTGAATCTACATACAAACATGAGGCTTCTAATGTCTTCTTCAGATCAAGATGAAGGTGAAATGAAGAAATTTGCTAATTGGATACTTGATGTTGGAAATGGAAATATTGGTTCTATTGTTGGTGATGAATCAGAAATTAAAATTCCAGATTATCTATTAATTACAACTATTGATGACCCTCTCTCTCTCATTTGGTAGACTTTGCATATCCAAATTTGTTACAAAACATGTTAGATTATAGGTATTTTCAGAGTAGGAAAATTCTTGCACCCACGCTTGAGAGTGTCGAGAAGGTAAACAATTTTGTCTTGACAATCTTTCCAGGGATGGAAAAGGAGTATTTCAGTTATGACACAATATGTCAAGCTAATGAGAATGAAGATGTACAACAAGAGTTGTTCACACCAGAGTTTCTAAATGATATCAAATATTCGGGACTACTTAATCACAAGTTGACTTTGAAGCCAGGAGTTGCTGTAATGCTACTGCGAAACATAGACTTTAGTGTACTAGTAGTAAATCGAATAAACTAGATTCGATTTAGTACTATAATGGTTAATTCAAATTCAATTAGGGCTTGTTTGGGTAAACTTCAAAGAAAAGATCTTTTTTTGAGTTATCTTTTTTTAAAAGATCTTATGAAAAAGTAAAAGTAATTTTATGTTTGGATATCTCATGCAAAAAAATCTTTTTATCTATCAATTATATTTGGGTATAACAATATAAAAGTACTTTTTTGTTTATTTATTACATGAAAACATATTTTTTTAAGAAAAAAATATCTTTTAAAAAAAGATGTAAATTACAACTTCTCAAAAAAGATCTTTTTTATTTTTCTAGTGCTTTTACTTTTACTCCTATAAATTTGCTAAACACGCTAAAAAATAAAAAAAGATCTTTTTTATTAAAAAAATCTTTTTTTTATCAAAATAATAGCGTCCAATCAAGCACTTAATTCAATTTATGTAGATATATAAAACACTAGTAATTCAAATCTGTTTGATTCAATTTAGTACTAAAAAATCTAAATCAAAATCATTAAATTCGATTTATATAGATATATAAACAAATACATATATATAACATTTTTTATTTTGAGATTTTCGTATAATATTAGTATGTGTTTGGTTTATACACGTATTTTACCCGTACATTAAACTCAATTTGATTACAAATTTATTCATTTAATATTATTAATGTAAAATCTGCATTTTATCCTTAATATTTTAAAACAAATTTAAAAAAATGGCCCAATATTTAATTTACTTAAATTTTATCTTTAATATTTTCAATAAATTTTGATTTTATCTCTATTATTTAATTTTTAACAATGACAATTAGTCAACTTCAATCCCAAATTTTCAACAACTTTTCCTTTTTATCTCAACCCTGAAATCCTAACTTCAATCCTTAAACTCCAACCTTGACTCCATTCTAACTAGAGCTCCACAACCAAAATCCTAAACATTCACCTTATCCCCATTAGCATAGTTAACCACTTAACCCACTACCTTCACCTCCCTAATTCCACGTTTTTCACCATTGAACACACTATACCTTCACCCTTCACCTTTGCCTTTCTGATCCCACCTCCATCATTGTGCCCCCATCACTAGTCCCTATTCACTTCTTCTCACCATCGCAATATCACCTTAATCTCTCACCTCACCACGGCATCTATTCGAATTTTGTCCATCGAAAACAATATCTTGGATACACTTTGATATTTATAAATTTTGGTGTGTAATTTTGTTTACTTCAGACTCCTTCGTATGTATTTTTATTTATTTATACTATAAAAATTTTAGAATCAATATTTGAGGAACTATTTTTATCATTTACTTAATAAATTCAATTAGAGAGTTAACTTTTTTTTACCTAATATTAACCAATTTTTTTTATTTTAAATTTTATACCGTAAATTTTAAATTTTAAATCTTAAATTTTAAATTTTTTATTCTAAATTTTTTAAAAATAAAAATTAAAAAATAATTTTATAATAAAAAATATTAACTAATTAAAAAATAATTTTCTGTACTTTTTCATATTAAATTTATATGCATATCATATATTTTTTTTGGTGACGTTATATGCATATCATATATATTCTAGAAGACTTAATTTCTAAAGTTTCAAATAATATCTTTATTATTATTATATTAATTAAAATAGAACAGTATCTTAATAATTATTCAACTATAAATGACTTACCATATATGTATTGAAATAATATCAAATATTTTATGATTTGCTATTTATTAATTTGTTAAAATATTAATTAATAATTTAGTAAAATAACTTAAATTTTAATTTTATATTTTTGCTGGGGTTCATACCTGAAATTCACTCAGTATTTAATTAAAAATGAATTTGAAAAAAACTTTTACTTTTCATAAAAAATTATAGCAGGTATCTTTGGCATAATAAAATAGAAAGTATACTTTCTACAAAAGCACTAGGGTGTTTAAATCCAAACCGATTTAAATTAAACCGCTCTTTCAATCCAATTCAAACCCGAAACTGATTAAAACCGCATTAATTCAGATTTGATTGGGTTATATTTTTTGCAAACCGTTGGATCGCATCGGATTTCGGATCTACTTTTCATAACCGATCCAATTCAATCCAAGCCGCACAATGTGTTATAATATTACTATTTTATTATTATATTTACAATTATACTTATAACATGTTCAATTTGTTATACATTTTTATATTATTCATGTATTATTATTATTTAATAAATATTTTATGCTCAAAATATTATTTATTTATTTATTTTAACTAACTTATAATTTTCTTTCTATTATTATGTTATCGTTGGCTTTTTAAAATATTATTGAGACTTGTTATGTCATTGTTGAATATTTAAAATTTGATGTTACTACTCGTTATATGTATTTAATTTTTTTAGTTTACAAAATCGCAAATCCAATCCAATCCAAACCGCTTAAAATTGGATCAGATCGGATCTATTTTTTTTAAGTCATCCAATCCAAACCGCATCGCAAGTAAAATTAGTGTTTGAATCGAATGAGTTTTTGACTCAAAACCAATCCAAACTGCACCACGAACACCCCTGAAAAGCACAATGACAACAACATTTGGTAAAATTGTCTCTGAATCTTATAATAAAATACTATAATAGATATAAACATAAAGATAAAAGTAATTTTTAATTTTGTAAAGTATAAATTGATTTTACAAAATATCTTTAAATATTAAAAAAAAAAAACCAAAATCACATGCTGATGGGTTTCTTCATTACTAAAAATTAAATAAAATAAAGTATCTGTAATTTTAAAAATCACAAACATCTTTTTAATAAAGTTTACTGAACCCGCCCTCAATTAATACACTTCCACAAAACGATGCAAAGTATTTGCAACAAAAATAGGAGAAGATACATAATTAATTACATGAATTATTGAATGTCTGAACATATTATATACATGTCATAAGGCTGAGCAAGTGATAAGGCCAAAATTCTCATCCTCTGCCATCGTTACTTTGACTTCATTTTGCAACTCCTCCGGGTAAGTTCCTTCTAGTTCCCTCTTCAATATTATTATTATATGGTATGAAACTTGGAACTTGATGATGATTGTATGTAGTTCATTCATCCCTGTATATGAAAATATATATATAATCATATGCTTTTATACTTACTTTTCTGCTGGTGGTTACACAAGTATGCGATTACAAAGTTGGCGAGAATTAACCTTCAAAAATAAAAAAAAAGGTTGGCGAGAATTAAGAAAATGAAATAATTTATATAATAACCAGTTGCCAATACCATCATTAATTTTTCATATATAGTTCGTTACATGTTGCTACTAAATTATTTCTTCTATTTATGTTTTAATTTCTTTTATGGTTAGAATCAGGGAAGAGGGGAATTGGAATTTTATGATGTACTTTGTTCAATGAAACGAATTTATGTTTGTATATATCCTGTGTGTTCATATATACAACATGCTTCAAATTGTATTATTGTAATGTATGTGGTTAAATTCTTCAAATAGCTCTGTTAAATTGTTCCTAAACCAGTAAACCTTCCTTCTTTTTTTTTTTGAAAAAAATATGTGACGACTGATTACGGATAATTTTCTCAAATTTTACAAATACAACAATATATTAGATTAAATATCTACATACATATATATTATTACACTAACTCTGATATTGCATAAGATTCTTTATTTTTTTATGTAAGTACACATTCACTGGATATGGATGTGGAGGTACATGTGTACTATCATCTTATACAGTAAAATTGAATTCACTCTTAAGTTTATTCATTTAAATATAATAATTATTTTATTTAGTTATCATTCAAAAGAGAAGAAAATGATGACATTTTTCCTCTAAAATTAAACTACCTTGTTGTATTACATCACTCTTAAAATAGTACAGGTCGTTCCTTATTCAGGTCATAAAAGAAACAAATTTTTAATTTCAAAGTAAAAGGTATTCCGAAAAATGTTGTACATGTAATTTCTCAAATTGAATAATTACGACAAACTTTGGAGGTATTCCCAGTACTAGTGGCAACAATAATAAATGCGGTGTCGTTTCTATGGTTTTCTAACATTAATAATGGACAAAATTTTCTCTAATAATGGAACAGTGGAATCTGGTTAAAAGACAAACTAGCTAATACTACTAGCCATGCATAGCAATTAGAAGCAGAGTGTAATATAACATTCATAACAAAACTCTGTTTTTGGTATTGTGGTCCGCATATGTATAAAGTAAAAGAAATTATGATTCTAGGACAAACCGATAGTTCTAAACACAGGTGTTAGATTCTTTCCTTGAATTTTTCTTCTCTTGTCATTTTCATTGCAATTCTATTCGAGTATTTTTGTATTATATTCGAAGTTGGAATGTGAGATTATTAGTTAATTAAAAGAGAAAAAGCATCTGTTATTCCAACTGATTATGTGAATACACATTAATAAAAAAAAATAGAGTTTATGATGTTTATGGTTACGGGGATTATAATTGCTAATCAATTTTAACAATATTTATAAAATATTGTTAAAATAAAAGTCATATTTTTAAATTCAATAATATTTTTTATTTTTAAATTAGGAGGCATAAACATTACTTTAATTTTAGTAACACTTTTTAAATATCGCTAAAATTCTATAATATTGTAACTATTATATCTTTAGACACCATAGCATGTCCCTAATAAAATTTGCGTAAGTTACAACTAAATACATTAAAAATTTAATTTTGATATACAAAGCACTATTTCCAAATATAATGCACAAAAAATTGAGTGATAAATAGTTAAATAAATAGGATCTAAATTTTGCATTTTTGGAATCAAAGGTATTCGATAAAATGAGGCTCTAAATGAACAATAACTAAGTTATCTTGATCAACAACATCTGTGAAATAATTAAGGCACTACTGCATGCAAAGACATGAATTGCTGATTGAAAATTTAAAACATTGGCAGAAAAAGAAGATGGGAAAGGAGGAAATAAACGAGAAGCTTTTGCAAAAGGATTCATCAGTTGGGAAAAGGGTATGGAAAGAGAGCAAGAAGATGTGGGTAGTGGCAGGGCCAGCCATAATGTCAAGGTTCTCAACATTTGGTATAACTGTGGTTAGTCAATCCTTCATTGGTCATATTGGATCCACTGACCTTGCTGCCTATGCACTTGTCATGACTTTACTAGTCAAATTTGCAAATGGTGTTTTGGTAAGACCTATTTTTTTCATTTTCTTCTATCACTTTTAAGATAAGTAATGTTTTTTATATGATATCAGAACTTCGATGATCTAAAAGATCTAAAATTCTATCATTGATCCTGAAGAAACAATAGAATTTTAGTACAAGATAAAAAAAAAACTATGCAAAATTTAGTTATATCCTAAAAGAGCTTTGGAGCGAAGAGGCATGTTAGAGATGTTACCGTTCACACAAACACAAAGACATCATTTTTCTTTTCTTTCATTATTTTCGAATCTGACATCTTTAAGAATAACTCCAATGAATAGTTATTCTATTTGGTTTCTATTTCTATGCTGCAGTATGACAAAAAATTAGAATATAATTAGAGCTTTTTGAAAGCGCAATTAGAGTTATTCTTTAGAATTTATTTTCTATAGTATAATAATAGTTTTCTACAAAAAATAAAAAATAAAATACCAGTCAATTTTGTTGTGAGTGTTCTTATAATGTATCAGATTTGTATAAGCTTTTGTGTATGAAAAATTGTAGCTAGGTATGGCAAGTGCATTGGAAACTCTATGTGGGCAAGCATATGGAGCCAAAAAATATGAGATGCTTGGAATATATCTCCAAAGATCATGGATAATCTTGTTCATGACCTCACTACTCCTTCTTCCAATTTTCATCTTCACAGCACCACTCTTAAAGTTTCTAGGCCAAGAAAAAACCATTGCTGAGGTGGCAGGAAGCATTTCACTATGGTCAATTCTTGTGGTATTTTCATTCTTAGTTTCATTCACATGCCAAATAGAATTCGCCGTCGACTCCGGACTGCCTTGGCGACACCAGCAAGCAGCAAATCGGTGAATTGGAAGGGTTGTTAGTGGAGGGACACAGACAAACTGGGCAACAACTGGACAAGGACAAGCAAGTCTCAGGGGGATATAATGGTGGATCTTCATCATCTCGTTAGGGACTTCAGCTGAGGTTGGTCATTTTACAATACAAATTGTTTTATGGATTATTTAGATTTAAGCTTTCTATTTTGGAATATTAGAGGTGCCTCTAATAAATTGGCCCGGGTTCATAGTAAGGAGTTAGTGAATAAATTTCACCCTACTTTTTTCATTCTGTTTGAAACCCATATTGCTTTCGAGAGGATGAAATCTTTTTGGAATAATCTAGGTTACCAGGGTGTTGGTATTGTTGAGGCTAATGGTCATAGTGGGGGTATCTGGGTTTTATGTTCAAATTCAAATATTTCTGTGAGAGTATTGGATGTAGTTGATCAATGTATCAGTTTTGAAATCACTATGGGCAATACATCTAGTTACTGCAGTGCGGTGTATGCTAATCCGCATATACATCGGCGTAAAGAACTGTGGGGTGACTTGACAAGGATTGCTAATATGATCCACGGACCTTGGATTGTGTTAGGGGACTTTAATGATGTTCTGTGGCAGAGTGAAGTTAGAGGGGGGCAGTTTAGACTTGCCAGAGCAGAACAATTTGCGGAAATATTAGAGGATTGTGGGCTGTTTGATATGGGGGCTATTGGGAGAAGATTCACTTGGTACAGGAAGGTGAAAGGTGGGGTGCAGGTGGCTAAGAAGCTTGATAGAGCAGTCATCAACCAGGACTGGCGACTAATGTTTCCGGAGGCTTATACTGAGGTGCTGGCGCGCCTTCACTCTGATCATTGCCCATTATTCACTAGGTGCAAGATGGCAAAGAGGGCTACCAAGGGCCATCGTCCGTTCAGATTCCAGGCTGCGTGGATGACTCATCCTCTTTTTAGGAATGTTGTTGATACAGCTTGGAATAGAGGAGCTCCGGATGTAGTCAAATGTTTGTTGGAGGTTCAAAAAGAGGCAACTAGCTTCAATAAAAAGGTTTTTGGTAATATTTTTGTTAAGAAAAGGGAGTTGGAGAGGCTTTTGAATGACGTCCAGATTACTCTAGAGAGTCGGGAGGATCAACAGCTTAGGATAAAAGAGCAAGTTTTGCATCAGGAACTGAATGCTGTCCTTCTTCAAGAAGAGCTGTTGTGGTATCAAAAATCTAGAGAACAATGGGTGAGATGTGGAGACAGAAATACAAAATTTTTTCATCTGCAGACAGTTATCAGGAGAAAGAGGAACAAAATCCATGGGTTATTTTTGGAGGATGGGTCTTGGGCCACGGAGACTACGACTCTAGAAATGGCGGCAAATTCTTTCTTTCAAAAGCTCTTTTCTACAAGGGAGGATATTGACCTGGACGCCATGGGGCCTTTTCCTTGTCCGTCTCTTAGTACTGAGGCTTGTCAAAAGTTAGTGGAACCGGTGACGTCTGAAGAGGTTAAAAGAGCTGTGATGACCATGAGTTCGTTTAAAGCCCCAGGGCCAGATGGATTTCAAGCAATTTTCTACAAAGAGTTCTGGGACTCTCTTAGCAACGATGTGTGTGGACTGGTCAAGCGAGCTTTTGAGGGTGAGCCAATGAATGCGGCTATTTTCGATACTCTAATTGTTCTAATTCCTAAAGTGGAAGTTCCCTCTTCCTTACGGGAGTTTCGGCCTATTAGCTTATGTAATGTAATTTATAAAATTGTCACAAAGGTTCTAGTTAACAGGTTCAGACCTTTCCTGTCGGAGATCATTGGTCCTTTGCAAGGAGGGTTCATTCCAGGAAGAGGAACCACAGAGAATATTATCATTGCTCAGGAGATTATGCACTTCATGAGGAACACCAAGTCTCGAAAAGGGACCATGGCATTCAAGATTGATTTGGAAAAAGCTTATGACAGGGTAGACTGGCGTTTTTTGGAAGCTACTTTGGTCCGGTTTGGGTTTCCAAAGGCTACCATTAATCTTATATTGAATTGTGTGACTTCCTCTTCATTGGCAGTTTTGTGGAATGGGAACAGGCTCCAAAATTTCAATCCAAAGAGAGGGTTGAGGCAAGGAGATCCTATGTCTCCTTATCTATTTGTACTCTGTATGGAAATGCTTGCTTGCTTTATCTCTCATAGAGTTTCCCAAGGTTTGTGGAACCCAGTTGCGGTTTCTAGGAACGGACCACGACTCTCTCATTTGATGTTTGCAGATGATCTTTTGCTTTTCTGTCAGGCATCAAAAGCTCAAGTAATAGAGGTCATGCATTGTTTGGACTTGTTTTCTAGAGCGTCAGGTTTAAAGGTAAATCTTCATAAGTCAAAGGCCCAGTGTTCCAAGAGGGTGTCGGAGAGGAGAAAAGAGGTTCTCTCAGGGGTCTCTAACATCCGTTTCTGCAATGATTTGGGTAAATATCTGGGAATTAACATCGGTCATGCCAGAGCTTCCAGGAAGACGGCTCAGGAGGTTATTGAAAAAATTTCGAGAAAGCTCTCCAGTTGGAAAGGACGCCTACTAAATAAGGCAGGGAGGCTTTGTCTTGTTAAATCGGTTATGACCTCTATCCCAGTTTATGAAATGCAAATTTCTCTTCTCCCGAAGTATGCATGTAATAAAATTGATTCCTTAATGAGACAGTTCTTGTGGAAAGGCCAAGCGACTGGAAAAGGGCTGCCTCTGGTCAGGTGGGAGGTCGCCATAACTCCTAAAAAGGCAGGAGGATTGGGTATTAGGGATACTTCCTGTGCTAACATGGCGCTTTTGGGAAAGTTGGTATGGGATTGTCTAAACAATAGTGAGAAGTTATGGGTGCAGGTTTTGAAGCATAAATATCTCAGGAATCAATCTGGTATGAACGGAAACAGTAGAAATTCTTCATCGGCTACCTGGAAGAACATTGTTAGTGCCTATGAGCATCTCAAGGAAGGGCTTCATTGGAATATTGGAGATGTCCACAAATCAGTTTGGTATGATGAGTGGACTCCTTTTGGTAAACTTTGCAACCTTGTTCCTTATGTACATATTTCTGAATCAGATTTCATGGTGGCTGACTTGTGGAAAGGGGTGTCTTGGGAGGTTGATAGTCTTACCACGCCTATTCCGCATGAGATTAAGCAGTTTATTTGTGGTCTGAGATATCCTAGTTCGACTGAGTTGGAGCCACAGTGGGAGTGGTGGCCTGCAGCATCAAAAAAGTATAGTGCAAGGGAGGGTTACAGATGGTTATTAAAGAAAGCATTAAATTGGAATGCCAATAGTAATTGGAACTGGTTGTGGAACACAAACATTCCAGAGAAGTTCAAATTTACTATGTGGCTTGGCTTACATGATGCTCTACCAACTGAGACCTTTCGATTCAAGTGGCATTTAGCTTCTTCAGATATGTGTAAGAGATGTAACAAGGCGCAGGAGACTATGGAGCATTGCCTTAGAGACTGTGAACGATCAAAGGCAATTTGGTATATGTTGGATCCTAGTATCCTGGACTCGACGACTGGTACTGCTCTTGAAGAGTGGTTTCGGAAGGCCTTGGCTAACAATGAGGCGTCCTTTGGTGCAGGACTTTGGTGGGTATGGAGACATAGGTGCAATGACATATTCAATACTGACAACCCTTGGACAGACCACAAGGTTGTTGCCTTGGCCAGAATTACCGCCAAGGACTTACAGGTTTACAGGAATCGAAGCAATGCCTTTAGGTCTCTCCGAAATTGCCTGTGTTGGGAACCACCGGTAGGTAATAGTTTTAAAGTTAATTGTGATGCAAGCTTGTATATGGATTCAAATTTAGCGGGATTTGGGTGTATTATTAGAGATTCTAAGGGAGATTGGATCTCGGGCTGCTCTGGAAGCATTCCCCCTTGGTCTATAATCAGATGTGAATTATTTGCTGCTTGGAGGGGGCTGGTTTTAGCTTGGGATTGCGGTTTGAGGGATATTATATGTGAAACGGATTGCCTTGACATTCTGCCCATCATGCATGAGCTTACAAGTGGGTATTCATCTGAAGTAACAGATTTGGTTCACAAGATTCAGGAGCTTTTATCTCGTCCTTGGCTTGTTCACGTTGAATGGGTGTCCCGAGAAGCAAATAGAGCTGCGGATTGGATGGCTAAATATAGTGCCAAGAATAACTCTAATCATGTTATTTGGTCTGAGCCTTGTGTTGATCTTCAACGAATCATCCGCTCGGATTTAGGATAGTTTTTGCTTTGTTTCTTTCCTTGTTTAGACACCAAAAAAAAATTCACATGCCAAATGTTCCTCCAAGCACAGAGCAAGAACAAGATCATTGCATACCTTGCAGCACTTTCAATCTCAACTCATATTTTTCTATCATGGCTTTTGACTGTGAGGTATAAGCTTGGGCTTAATGGTGCAATGATTTCAACAGTTTTGGCATATTGGATACCTAATTAGGGCCAGCTTGTTTACATCATGAGGAATTGTCCTCAAACTTGGAAAGGTTTCTCATTTTTGGCATTTAAGGATCTTCGGCCTCTTGTCAAGCTTTCTCTCTCTTCTGGGGCTATGATGTGGTAAGAAATTCATTAACCTAATTCCCCAATCCTCTCTTCTTTCATCAAAGATTATGAATGACATAAAATATAAAGTCTAATAAATTAACATGAAAAATGATTGAGAGTCCTAATTTATTCTCGTAATTATCCTCCTAACTTCTAAACAAAGAAAGTTTAGTATTCCTAATCATTACTCAATTAATATTGTTATGTCCCCAATGGATTAAAATTCTAAGGCTCTTGCTTAACTTTTTTAAATTAAGTTTTCATTTTTTTATTTTTTTGGACCAATACAAGCATTGGTTAGCAAAACTCAAATAATATCTATATCTATATCTATATATATATTAAGAAAAAAAATGAAAAACTAACTTTAAATTAATCAACATTAGCCAATTTTAAGATTTAGGTTTATAATTTAAGATTTATAATTAACAATTTATGATTTAGGGTCTAAAATTTAAAATAAAATAATGTTAAAAAAATTGAATGATATTTACTAAAAACTGCTGATTTTCTATCATTACTCATATATATCCATTGATGGCTATATCAAATAAAGCCCATATGTACTAGTTTTGTATTGACTTTGTATACATACACTTTAATATTTAACATTTTGAAATTATTATTTTTGTCATTCAGATTTAACCTTTTTTTTTTATTTTTTTAAAGACAAACTCTCTGAAATGATATTCTGTTGATTATTTTAATCTGTTGTTATGGATTTGACATGTTAAAGGAGCCAGGTCATGTGAGTAGTAATATATGGTACATGTGCGGAAGGTGTTAACAATTAGGAGTGTCCGCGGTGCGGTTTGGTTCGGTTTTTGAGAGAAAAGTCATCCGATCCGATCGTCTAATTAAACTGCGGTTCGGTTTGGTTCGGTTTTTTTATTGAGGCCATCCGAACCAAACCAAACCAATTAAAATCGGTTTGGTTTGGTTCGGTTTGTTCGGTTTTTTTAATCAATTCAAAAAATACTACCATACTATTTCACAAAATCATAACATTGAAATCAACAAACAGCAACAATGAATCAATGATTATTGAACAAAAATTAGTGAAATTACGTAGTAACTCATCAGTATGATTAACAAAATTTCAAAACAAGCAAAATAAATGCAGAAAACCAAAAATCAATTCAGAATCACATAATCACAGAATCAGAATCACAGAATCAGAGAATCATAGAATTTGAACTAAGCAAAACAAGCAAATTTGAACCCAGCAACTCAGAAGCATAGAATCAAAGTTATTAACAAGAAACTAACAAAACCCTAAACAAATCCAGCAACTCAGAATCACAGAAATTATAATTAACAAAATAAAACCCTAACTATTTCATAATTATAAACCCAATATGTCTAATTAGCTTCAGATACATAGAAGGAGAGAAACGCTACTAGTTCGTGGCGTCTCACTAGCGTGGTGCTCTGCCCTGTTGAGTCAGTGGGTGGTGGCGTGTTGCTGGCCTGCTGGGTCAGAGGGTGGTGTGCTGGCTTGAAGAGGAAGGCTTCGCGGTGGTGGGACTTGGGAGGATCTCTGCTCTGTCCGCGAAGAGGAAGGCTTCGGCGTTGGGATTCGGAGGAAGGCTTCGCGGTGGTCAGACTTGGGAGGAACGTGGGTGTCGCAGCCTCGCAGGTGTGGAGACTCAAGGACGTGGGTCACGCAGAGGGGAGATTTGGAGAAGAGAGAGCTACTGAGCTAGGTTTGGATTGGGGATTTGGGGGTTAGGGCGCTGGATGCACACTCGCGCAGCACTGCAGCAGCACTCGTTTCATTCGTCTGGGGGTGAGGGTCTGGGAGGATGGGGTTAGTAATTTTTAGTGTTTTGCCAAACCGGTTCGGTTCGGTTCGGTTCGGTTAGGGTTTTCATGGTCAAAACCGAAAACCGAACCGAACCGCAAAAAACAGCAAAATAAAATTTTTTCGGTTTTTGGTTTATTCGGTTTTCAGTTATTTCGGTTCAGTCTGTCGGTTTAGTTCGGTCTGGATCGGTTTAAGAAATTCATTAACCTAATTCCCCATCCTCTCTTCTTTCATCAAAGATTATGAATGACATAAAATATAAAGTCTAATGAATTAACATGAAAAATGATTGAGAGTCCTAATTTATTCTCCTAATTATCCTCCTAACTTCTAAACAAAGAAAGTTTAGTATTCCTAATCATTACTCAATTAATATTGTTATGTCCCCAATGGATTAAAATTCTAAGGCTCTTGCTTAACTTTTTTAAATTAAGTTTTCATTTTTTTATTTTTTTGAACCAATACAAGCATTGGTTAGCAAAACTCAAATAATATCTATATCTATATCTATATATATATTAAGAAAAAAAAATGAAAAACCAACTTTAAATTAATCAACATTAGCCAATTTTAAGATTTAGGTTTATAATTTAAGAATTATAATTAACAATTTATGATTCAGGGTCTAAAATTTAAAATAAAATAATGTTAAAAAAATTGAATGATATTTACTAAAAACTGCTGATTTTCTATCATTACTCATATATATCCATTGATGGCTATATCAACTAAAGCCCATATGTACTAGTTTTGTATTGACTTTGTATGCATACAATTTAATATTTAACATTTTGAAATTATTATTTTGTCATTCAGATTTCACCTTTTTTTTTATTTTTTTAAAGACAAACTCTCTGAAATGATATTCTGTTGATTATTTTAATCTGTTGTTATGGATTTGATTATTATGACACATGTTAAAGGAGCCAGGTCATGTGAGTAGTAATATATGGTACATGTGCGGAAGGTGTTAACAATTAGGGGTGTCCGCGGTGCGGTTTGGTTCGGTTTTTGAGAGAAAAGTCATCCGATCCGATCGTCTAATTAAACTGCGGTTCGGTTTGGTTCGGTTTTTTTATTGAGGCCATCCGAACTAAACCAAACCAATTAAAATCGGTTTGGTTTGGTTCGGTTTGTTCGGTTTTTTTAATCAATTCAAAAAATACTACCATACTATTTCACAAAATCATAACATTGAAATCAACAAACAGCAACAATGAATCAATGATTATTGAAAAAAAATTAGTGAAATTACGTAGTAATTCATCAGTATGATTAACAAAATTTCAAAACAAGCAAAATAAATGCAGAAAACCAAAGATCAATTCAGAATCACATAATCACAGAATCAGAATCACAGAATCAGAGAATCATAGAATTTGAACTAAGCAAAACAAGCAAATTTGAACCCAGCAACTCAGAAGCATAGAATCAAAGTTATTAATAAGAAACTAACAAAACCGTAAACAAATCCAGCAACTCAGAATCACAGAAATTATAATTAACAAAATAAAACCCTAACTATTTCATAATTATAAACCCAATATGTCTAATTAGCTTCAGATACATAGAAGGAGAGAAACGCTACTAGTTCGTGGCGTCTCACTAGCGTGGTGCTCTGCCCTGTTGAGTCAGTAGGTGGTGGCGTGTTGCTGGCCTGCTGGGTCAGAGGGTGGCGTGCTGGCTTGAAGAGGAAGGCTTCGCGGTGGTGGTACTTGGGAGGATCTCTGCTCTGTCCGCGAAGAGGAAGGCTTCGGCGTTGGGATTCGGAGGAAGGCTTCGCGGTGGTGAGACTTGGGAGGAACGTAGGTGTCGCAGCCTCGCAGGTGTCGAGACTCAAGGACGTGGGTCACGCAGAGGGGAGATTTGGAGAAGAGAGAGCTACTGAGCTAGGTTTGGATTGGGGATTTGGGGGTTAGGGCGCTGGATGCACACTCGCGCAGTACTGCAGCAGCACTCGTTTCATTCGTCTGGGGGTGAGGGTCTGGGAGGATGGGGTTAGTAATTTTTAGTGTTTTGCCAAACCGGTTCGGTTCGGTTCGGTTCGGTTAGGGTTTTCATGGTCAAAACCGAAAACCGAACCGAATCCCAAAAAACAGCAAAATAAAATTTTTTCGGTTTTTGGTTTATTCGGTTTTCAGTTATTTCGATTCAGTCTGTCGGTTTAGTTCGGTCTGGATCGGTTTAAGAAATTCATTAACCTAATTCCCCATCCTCTCTTCTTTCATCAAAGATTATGAATGACATAAAATATAAAGTCTAATGAATTAACATGAAAAATGATTGAGAGTCCTAATTTATTCTCCTAATTATCCTCCTAACTTCTAAACAAAGAAAGTTTAGTATTCCTAATCATTACTCAATTAATATTGTTATGTCCCCAATGGATTAAAATTCTAAGGCTCTTGCTTAACTTTTTTAAATTAAGTTTTCATTTTTTTATTTTTTTGAACCAATACAAGCATTGGTTAGCAAAACTCAAATAATATCTATATCTATATATATATTAAGAAAAAAAATGAAAAACCAACTTTAAATTAATCAACATTAGCCAATTTTAAGATTTAGGTTTATAATTTAAGAATTATAATTAACAATTTATGATTTAGGGTCTAAAATTTAAAATAAAATAATGTTAAAAAAATTGAATGATATTTACTAAAAACTGCTGATTTTCTATCATTACTCATATATATCCATTGATGGCTATATCAACTAAAGCCCATATGTACTAGTTTTGTATTGACTTTGTATGCATACACTTTAATATTTAACATTTTGAAATTATTATTTTTGTCATTCAGATTTCACCTTTTTTTTTATTTTTTTAAAGACAAACTCTCTGAAATGATATTCTGTTGATTATTTTAATCTGTTGTTATGGATTTGATTAATATGACACATGTTAAAGGAGCCAGGTCATGTGAGTAGTAATATATGGTACATGTGCGGAAGGTGTTAACAATTAGGGGTGTCCGCGATGCGGTTTGGTTCGATTTTTGAGAGAAAAGTCATCCGATCCGATCGTCTAATTAAACTGCGGTTCGGTTTGGTTCGGTTTTTTTATTGAGGCCATCCAAACTAAACCAAACCAATTAAAATCGGTTTGGTTTGGTTCGGTTTGTTCGGTTTTTTTAATCAATTCAAAAAATACTACCATACTATTTCACAAAATCATAACATTGAAATCAACAAACAGCAACAATGAATCAATGATTATTGAACAAAAATTAGTGAAATTACGTAGTAACTCATCAGTATGATTAACAAAATTTCAAAACAAGCAAAATAAATGCAGAAAACCAAAAATCAATTCAGAATCACATAATCACAGAATCAGAATCACAGAATCAGAGAATCATAGAATTTGAACTAAGCAAAACAAGCAAATTTGAACCCAGCAACTCAGAAGCATAGAATCAAAGTTATTAACAAGAAACTAACAAAACCCTAAACAAATCCAGCAACTCAGAATCACAGAAATTATAATTAACAAAATAAAACCCTAACTATTTCATAATTATAAACCCAATATGTCTAATTAGCTTCAGATACATAGAAGGAGAGAAACGCTACTAGTTCGTGGCGTCTCACTAGCGTGGTGCTCTGCCCTGTTGAGTCAGTGGGTGGTGGCGTGTTGCTGGCCTGCTGGGTCAGAGGGTGGCGTGCTGGCTTGAAGAGGAAGGCTTCGCGGTGGTGGGACTTGGGAGGATCTCTGCTCTGTCCGCGAAGAGGAAGGCTTCGGCGTTGGGATTTGGAGGAAGGCTTCGCGGTGGTGAGACTTGGGAGGAACGTAGGTGTCGCAGCCTCGCAGGTGTGGAGACTCAAGGACGTGGGTCACGCAGAGGGGAGATTTGGAGAAGAGAGAGCTACTGAGCTAGGTTTGGATTGGGGATTTGGGGGTTAGGGCGCTGGATGCACACTCGCGCAGCACTGCAGCAGCACTCGTTTCATTCGTCTGGGGGTGAGGGTCTGGGAGGATGGGGTTAGTAATTTTTAGTGTTTTGCCAAACCGGTTTGGTTCGGTTCGGTTCGGTTAGGGTTTTCATGGTCATAACCGAAAACCGAACCGAACCGCAAAAAACAGCAAAATAAAATTTTTTCGGTTTTTGGTTTATTCGGTTTTCAGTTATTTCGGTTCAGTCTGTCGGTTTAGTTCGGTCTGGATCGGTTTAAGAAATTCATTAACCTAATTCCCCATCCTCTCTTCTTTCATCAAAGATTATGAATGACATAAAATATAAAGTCTAATGAATTAACATGAAAAATGATTGAGAGTCCTAATTTATTCTCCTAATTATCCTCCTAACTTCTAAACAAAGAAAGTTTAGTATTCCTAATCATTACTCAATTAATATTGTTATGTCCCCAATGGATTAAAATTCTAAGGCTCTTGCTTAACTTTTTTAAATTAAGTTTTCATTTTTTTATTTTTTTGAACCAATACAAGCATTGGTTAGCAAAACTCAAATAATATCTATATCTATATCTATATATATATTAAGAAAAAAAAATGAAAAACCAACTTTAAATTAATCAACATTAGCCAATTTTAAGATTTAGGTTTATAATTTAAGAATTATAATTAACAATTTATGATTTAGGGTCTAAAATTTAAAATAAAATAATGTTAAAAAAATTGAATGATATTTACTAAAAACTGCTGATTTTCTATCATTACTCATATATATCCATTGATGGCTATATCAACTAAAGCCCATATGTACTAGTTTTGTATTGACTTTGTATGCATACAATTTAATATTTAACATTTTGAAATTATTATTTTGTCATTCAGATTTCACCTTTTTTTTTATTTTTTTAAAGACAAACTCTCTGAAATGATATTCTGTTGATTATTTTAATCTGTTGTTATGGATTTGATTAATATGACACATGTTAAAGGAGCCAGGTCATGTGAGTAGTAATTTATGGTACATGTGCGGAAGGTGTTAACAATTAGGGGTGTCCGCAGTGCGGTTTGGTTCGGTTTTTGAGAGAAAAGTCATCCGATCCGATCGTCTAATTAAACTGCGGTTCGGTTTGGTTCGGTTTTTTTATTGAGGCCATCCAAACTAAACCAAACCAATTAAAATCGGTTTGGTTTGGTTCGGTTTGTTCGGTTTTTTTAATCAATTCAAAAAATACTACCATACTATTTCACAAAATCATAACATTGAAATCAACAAACAGCAACAATAAATCAATGATTATTGAACAAAAATTAGTGAAATTACGTAGTAACTCATCAGTATGATTAACAAAATTTCAAAACAAGCAAAATAAATGCAGAAAACCAAAAATCAATTCAGAATCACATAATCACAGAATCAGAATCACAGAATCAGAGAATCATAGAATTTGAACTAAGCAAAACAAGCAAATTTGAACCCAGCAACTCAGAAGCATAGAATCAAAGTTATTAACAAGAAACTAACAAAACCCTAAACAAATCCAGCAACTCAGAATCACAGAAATTATAATTAACAAAATAAAACCCTAACTATTTCATAATTATAAACCCAATATGTCTAATTAGCTTCAGATACATAGAAGGAGAGAAACGCTACTAGTTCGTGGCGTCTCACTAGCGTGGTGCTCTGCCCTGTTGAGTCAGTGGGTGGTGGCGTGTTGCTGGCCTGCTGGGTCAGAGGGTGGCGTGCTGGCTTGAAGAGGAAGGCTTCGCGGTGGTGGGACTTGGGAGGATCTCTGCTCTGTCCGCGAAGAGGAAGGCTTCGGCGTTGGGATTTGGAGGAAGGCTTCGCGGTGGTGAGACTTGGGAGGAACGTAGGTGTCGCAGCCTCGCAGGTGTGGAGACTCAAGGACGTGGGTCACGCAGAGGGGAGATTTGGAGAAGAGAGAGCTACTGAGCTAGGTTTGGATTGGGGATTTGGGGGTTAGGGCGCTGGATGCACACTCGCGCAGCACTGCAGCAGCACTCGTTTCATTCGTCTGGGGGTGAGGGTCTGGGAGGATGGGGTTAGTAATTTTTAGTGTTTTGCCAAACCGGTTCGGTTCGGTTCGGTTCGGTTAGGGTTTTCATGGTCAAAACCGAAAACCGAACCGAACCGCAAAAAATAGCAAAATAAAATTTTTTCGGTTTTTGATTTATTCGGTTTTCAGTTATTTCGGTTCAGTCTGTCGGTTTAGTTCGGTCTGGATCGGTTTAAGAAATTCATTAATCTAATTCCCCATCCTCTCTTCTTTCATCAAAGATTATGAATGACATAAAATATAAAGTCTAATGAATTAACATGAAAAATGATTGAGAGTCCTAATTTATTCTCCTAATTATCCTCCTAACTTCTAAACAAAGAAAGTTTAGTATTCCTAATCATTACTCAATTAATATTGTTATGTCCCCAATGGATTAAAATTCTAAGGCTCTTGCTTAACTTTTTTAAATTAAGTTTTCATTTTTTTATTTTTTTGAATCAATACAAGCATTGGTTAGCAAAACTCAAATAATATCTATATCTATATCTATATATATATTAAGAAAAAAAAATGAAAAACCAACTTTAAATTAATCAACATTAGCCAATTTTAAGATTTAGGTTTATAATTTAAGAATTATAATTAACAATTTATGATTCAGGGTCTAAAATTTAAAATAAAATAATGTTAAAAAAATTGAATGATATTTACTAAAAACTGCTGATTTTCTATCATTACTCATATATATCCATTGATGGCTATATCAACTAAAGCCCATATGTACTAGTTTTGTATTGACTTTGTATGCATACAATTTAATATTTAACATTTTGAAATTATTATTTTGTCATTCAGATTTCACTTTTTTTTTATTTTTTTAAAGACAAACTCTCTGAAATGATATTCTGTTGATTATTTTAATCTGTTGTTATGGATTTGATTAATATGACACATGTTAAAGGAGCCAGGTCATGTGAGTAGTAATATATGGTACATGTGCGGAAGGTGTTAACAATAACATACTAAGTGACACACATTGAGTAGTAATATCATGTGGTCAGGATATATATATTATATAGTATGCATCACTCAAATCTAGGGGGGTGTTCATGGCCCCGCCTAAAGATTCAAGATTCGATCCGGTCTCGAATATTTTAAGGACTAATTTTGTATGATTTTATCGAATCTAAAATTGAGTAAAAATTTTAAAAATAGATCCAATTATTATTTCAGACCGGATCTGAGTCAAAGTGAACCCATCTTCACTCGACTCATGTGCATCTTAAGAGAACTAAAAAAGATATATATATATATATATATATGTTTTAAATTAATTTTAATATTATGTTATATTAATTATAAGCTTATTGTTTTATTTTTAGTCACACTTGTTGAATTAGAAAATAGATCAAAGAAGCATCAAATTAGAATTTATGGACAAATTCAAATTCAAATATGGATATCAACTTTTCGATAATAACTTTCTTCTTTATGAATAAATGCATCATAAATAATTTTTTTTATAAATAAGTTTTTTTATAAATTATTGTTAATGTTTTAAAGATCTGATTTTTATCCGATATAATTATGACCCGAAAATGTTTAGGTTTCATCGGGTTTAAGACCGAGTTAGAGTCTAAAAAATGGACCCGGTGTATATTTAGGAACGGATATGGATAAAAACGTGAAAAGAACCTAAGTGCTAATTTCAAACAAGGAGGAATAAAATTAAATCATGTTTACAAAGTCAAAAAGCAGAGGAAAGTTTTAGTATCTAATGTTGCATTACATTTTACCAAATAAGTAAGAAAATTCAAGGGAGATTAAGCTTAAAGCTATGGTTCCGTTTCAATAATGTTGCAGCCTTGAGATATGGTACAATGCAGTCTTGATCCTTCTAACAGGGAACATGAAAAATGCTGAGGTTTACATTGATGCACTATCCATATGGTATGGGACATTAATTTTTATTATATATGCTCAACCTGCTTCTTCATATTGAAATAATTAAATCTTCGGAATTATTTTGCAGCCTCAACATCAATGGATGGGAAATGGTGATAGCCCTTGGTTTCTTTGCTGCAGCTGGGTACTTCCTTGTCATATTATTACAAAAACTTCCATTGCCAAATTAACAATAAAATTAAAATCTAAATATTAATATCATATATTTTTTAAACAATTATTTTAAGACAAAATGATATTAATATGATGTAATTTGCAGTGTGAGGGTGGCAAATGAACTTGGAAGAGGGAGTTCAGAGGGTGCAAAATTCTCCATTGTAGTGACAGCAGTGACATCATTTTGCATTGGCATTGTGCTATTCTTTGTATTCCTTTTGCTGAGAGAAAGAGTTGCATACGTTTTCACTCCAAATCCAATGGTGGCTGAAGCAGTTGGGGAATTATCACCTTTACTCGCTTTCTCTATCTTCTTGAACAGTCTCCAACCTGTGCTCTCCGGTAATAATTAATATTCACATATGTCTAACATTTTTAACTCTCATTTTTTATTTAACACACATATTTAATTATTAACTTTTAAACGGTAAAGCTCTAACTAAAATTTAGTAAAATTATGATCAAGAATTTATAGAATGATTCAGCCTTACATTTATCTTAGAATTATTGTGATTTGTGATATTATTAATTTATTATCATGGTCTTTTTTTTTTTTGGGTATTGTTATCATTATCATCATTATTTCTTTTTTCTTTTCAACTATTTTTTTTTCTGATGATCTTCCTTTGTGCTTTTTTTTTATGGTCAACAATCTTTCTTCGGCCTTTAATTAGGGCCTATAGCGTCGTGGTAAGGGCTTGACTAAAAGTTGTTTGTTAAAAGAAATACAACTGAGTTTTCAAATATCAGACCAAAAGAAAAGCATCAAATAAAGTAACATTATTTTGCCAACAAACTATTACTCAAATGACATAATTTTTTCATCTTCTTAAATTAGAGATTTCGAATTCTAATTTCACTCCTAATTAAAAAAAAATTTAACGCTACTTTGTTCACCTAAAAAAAACACGTAGGAAAAGAAAAGGAAAAAGATTAGAAGACTAATATTTTTTATTAATATTTTATTTTTATATTATTAAAATTTTTTATTTAAAACTTATAATTTAATATAAAAATATATTTATGGACCAATTATTAATTAAAAATAAATTTTAATAGTGATATTACATTTCTTAAAAAAATGTTTAGTAATGCCTTAAACCGATGAAAGAGTAAACATTATTCAATACTACACTGATGACCAAAAGACAAACACACTACAATGGTGAACCCTCTATTATTGAATATTGAGAAAGGGACAATAGTACACAAATTATTTATACTAGTCTACTTGCTAACATTTGTCTTAATAATATATTTTAAAAATATTATAAAAAATGTTTAACATTAAAAAAAAAAAGTTCTACACATTTTTAATCTATCAGATATATTAAATGTTTTAAATATTTCTATTATTATATTCTTAATATATTTTAAAATTCATTTTAGTCAATTTCTGTTTTATTCTAAGACAAAAATCCTTGTCTTTCAATCCGTGAAAAATCACATCTACTTTCCTGTTGACATGTGTGTAGCCAGTGATAATAGATTCTCTCAAAGTCTCAGTTTCGTTTGATGCCAACTCAGTTGTTTATGATGAATTATATAAATCCAGACCTATATTTATTTAGGATTTTTTTAGCATTAATTATTTTTAATTTATTTAGTTAAGATTTACAAAGAAAAAACTTATTTTATTTGTTTTATAATTTAATCAATTTTTAATTAACTTTTTATTTTTAAAAGTTTGTAATTGAATTATATATTAATTAAATATTTTGAATTAAGCCATTGTTAATTTTTTTAAATAATATAAAATATTCTTATAAAATATTTGTTTTTGTGTTTGATGACGGATAACTGGTAGAATATTATAAAAATAAATATATTAATATTATTGTGTTGTTTTTAAAAGAAAATAACTAATTGGGACTTGATTTAAAATATTATGCAATGTATAAATTCAATTAAAAAAATTTAAAAATTTTAAAAATCAACCGAATAATTAAACCTAAAATAAATTTGATACGCATTAACTCGTTCTCTTCCCCCTTTCTTCTCTGAAATCCCAACTTATAAAACTCACTCAAAGAAAAATGATTCAAATGGCTTTTCTTTTTTCATGCTTGAGAGACTGAATATTAAAAATTATGAAACAGGAGTTTCTGTTGGAGCTGGGTGGCAGAGTGTTGTAGCATATGTAAACATAGGTTGCTATTACCTAATTGGTATTCCTGTTGGAGTGCTGCTTGGTAATTTTCTCCATTTGAAAATCAAGGTAAAGAAAAATGATCTATTATATTTTGCAATAATTAATTTAAGGCAGGTGTTTATTTCTATACAATGAGTAACCTTATTACAATTTACTACCTCCATTTTTAGTCATCATAAAAAACATGACTTTTAAAAAAAAAAACTCAAAAATTAATGTATCTAAATATAAATATGCTTGTTGTTAAATACGTTGACTTTGAAACATATTAGGGTTTTTAAATGGCAAGGAATTTGAGTCTTTCAGATGAAGAAAAATAGAAAATGTTATTGAACACATAATTTTTAAAAAAATATTTAATATTAAATAAGTATACAAGTTTTATGGTCCACAATCAATAGTAATTAATTTCATGCAGTGAAGAAGAGTGCAAAAGGAAGTTATTTATGTATCATATCATATATATACAAATAAATCTGGCTGTTTTGCAGGGTATTTGGATCGGAATGCTGTTTGGAACAGTTGTGCAAACGATAATGCTTATTACAATCACAATGAAAACAGATTGGGACAAGCAAGTACGTAATTAATTTAACATTTTAAATTTGTTAGGTCCAAGATTATTGTAAAGTTTGTTTTGAATGCTTACCTATATATTAAAATGAGTTTCCTATATATATAATTCGGATTTGCAGGTAGAGATAGCTCGAAATCGTGTTAACAAATGGACTATAATCGAAGAGAACGAAGAACCCTGCAACAGTAGTTAGATAGAGCTACCTGAAAGGTATACTATGATGAGATTGTAATATTAGGGGTGTCATTGAGTTGATTTGAATTGCAACTGACCATAAATAAATCAAAATTAATCGATTAAATTTGGTGATTGGTTTATTTTATTTTATTTTATTTTATTTCATTTTTTTCTTAATTATAAATAATATATAATTTTTTTTATCTCTAACCATTTGTTTGAGAAGAACAAAATATACCTCTATAATTCAAATATTTTTAATCGGTCATTGATCATCTAAATTAAACAGTGACCTACTGATGTATCAGGGTCAGTTAGACTAATTATTTGAATGGTTGGAGATCGATTAAAAATTTTTTAAATTGTAAAAAATACTTTGTTTTTTGGATAAATGGTCGGAAATAAGAAAATACTTACTCTTATAAATATGAATCAAATGGAACTAATCTAAATTGTATTGTTGTGGGTTTAGTTGATTTAGGTCATTGGGTTAACTTTTTTTGTGTGTAAAAGGTATTCTTTTCTAAAAGGGGTATATTTGCTCTCATGACATGCAAATTAATATAATGTAAGGTTTGATTATAATCAATTAGCATAATTATTTTAGTTCATATATAATTTTATAAAGTGTCCTTCCTTTGAGTGTGTTAATCGTTCTTAACTGGAAAACTCGCAAACTTTCCTATCATGGATATACAAATGAATATGATCCCTACCATAATTTTTGTCATAAAATAGAATAAAAATGCAAAAACAGAAGATAAATACCTAACAACAAAAAGTTATTGTTATATATAGTTATCATTATCATGATACATTTCATTTCATTCCCGAGAATGGTATAAAGTAGTGGAAGCCACGACAATGTCAACTCAACTAAGGAAAGGAGTGCCATCTTTGATGATGAGATTATAACCCATTTACACCACTAATAATCCTTTTTGGCTTTTCGTAAACACAACTAGAAAATGGATTAATATAGATAAATTTATAGACAGATTTAGTCTTTATTACAGACGAATTTTTGGTTACCGACGGATTTTGTCCCTCTGTAAAAGCCTCGTTGAAAATTATTTACCGACAAATTTTTTTCCGTCGAAAAATTACAGACGAATTTTTACCAGTTACCGACGGATTTTCCCTCTGTAAATTTTCTATCCATTTTCCAAAGGCGACGAACTTTTCGACAGATTTTTCGTCTGTAATCACAGACAGATTTTTCGTCTGTAATTACAGACGGATTTTTCGACGGATTTTCCGTCTATAATTTGAACCTTGGAAAATCATCTCACACTATGATTAAGTAAAATAGAAAATTTTTTAAATTTTTCCATTGCAAAATGAATACTTTAGGTTTATTTTTTAAATTTCCTCCATCAAACACACTGTAAATTGAAAAAAAAAGAGACCAAAAATCATATAGATAAACATAATATTCATTACATGATACCTATAAAATTGGATGTTATTTTTCAACATCATTGGCCAATATCTCACTATCTCAATAAAAAGATACCCAAAAAAATAAATCATTGACAGAACTATAACTATTTACATTACTCATTGACACTACTAGTTCCTTCATTTTCAACAATTTAAACAAACAAGATTTTATATTGATCCTATTCCTTTTAGATTGCATGATGGTGACTTTCTCAGAGCAATTGACAAATACACCTCCTAGATCTCTTTGTGGTTGTGTGTGGCCACTTCAAGTTAAACTCCACATCAGCATTGCAATATACAAGTTCTTCCCTTTGGTTTTCAAGCTAGCTGAGGAAATTGCAACTAGTCTTTTGTTGAGTCGCAACTAGGTTCGCATTGTTGGAGCTAATGCAGCAAATCATCAACTAGAGAAAACCATTGTTCTCTTAAATTTGGTGCCTCAAGGAGTTAAGTTTGATGATACAACATCATTCTTGATATACAAAAAATTCTGGCACAAAGAAATTCTCACTAATGCTTCCCTTTTTGGCACAAGAAATTCTGGCACAAAGAAAATCTAATGACTTATTTAACTAGAAAAAGAATATATTTCAAGGTACCTAATTACTTTCATGCCTTATAAGGCAACTCGCGAAATCTTAAAAACCAAATCCTTGTGACATTGATTAATGGAAATACTGAGATAATATTCTATATATTCTATTTATTTTAATCAGCAAAGGGAAGAAAACACAGTATGTATTGACACAGCTCTCTTCTTTATTTATAGAGTTTGCTGATATAAAAGCTATCACAAAGCAGAGTTTTAAAAATTCATCCTTCTAAATGTTCTTAACACACACATCACAACTATACTAATATTTGGCAACTGAATTTGCCTTTTAATTGAAGGGTGCAATATAGATTTACCTCAACAAGGACCTTTGCCTTCTTTGATTTAAGATCAACAGAATCCTTTTAAGAAGGTATATGAACATCAGTAATAAATATTGTTAGACTATAAAAAAGAAATATTTATGTATAAACAACAGCAATTATAAACCATGACCATTTATTTCTACAGTTCCCTTTTACACTTGATAACCTACACCTGAATTCACTTAAGAGAATCCACTTAAGACTATGTAACTTTATTGATAACCTCAAAACGCCTATATATGAACACCTTTACACTTTTTTGCCGTTAAGTAAGATGAAGACCATCATAATATGTTTCTTATTATCACAATGTGCATATATAATATACAAGTAACTTCCGTAGTATTAACGTGTAGGAAATAATGATTAGATTCAAACATGACCATTGATGACATATTTGTAGTTAATTAAGCATTAAATCACTACAATGACAATACCTGTTGAGTTGCTCTTTTCTGCAGATATCAAAATCATGTTAAGGGCTGATTATGATGCTCAACACTAACTTGAAAATTGGAAACTAAAAGCCCTTTATCACAGGTTAAAGCTTATCAAATCCATTTATGTTTTCCTTCACCAAATTTCAAAAAAATGAACCAACAAAAAGTAGAATAAAAATTTGAACATCTATCTGAGCACCTAGGTTAGTGTCAAAAATCTGGTATCGCTTTTAACAAACTGAGCAAGGGAACCATCCTTTGGTCCAGTATCATATAATGGAAATTAAAAAGAAAAAATTAGTATAATTTATGAGTGAAATTTTGACATGGAGTCTCTAGATCTAAATTAGAAAAATATTCATAAATAGGTGTAAGCAATGGTACCTTAATTAACTTAGCAGCATTCTTGAATCTACGAGCCATTGTGTCCATTCCAACAATGTGAGCTATGAACAAGTCTTCCAACATATGTGCTTTCTCTCCGCCTAAATTATTTGTGATGAGTTTGGAAAACTCTAATTTAATTTGATGATGATCAAACATTATTAATTTAATTAAATTACAAAATTGTCAACTTGATTTTAATTCATATGTATTAATTAATAATTCTGTTGGTGCAGATTTTGCTAATGGGCCGAAAATAAAAGAAATATACAGCAAGCCCAATTTGATTAAAAATATTAAGTATTGTTACAAATTATTTTGTTCCTTATGGCTGAATGGTTATGCCAATTGGGCCGAAGAGTAAAGAAAAAATTTCAAGCCCAATAAAATCAAGCTTCAGCCTTGTGCAAACTTATCTTATGAATGAGTGGCTAAATTGTTTTGCTTTGCTGGGCTAGATTGAATTATTATTGCTACAAGCCCAATTATAATCTTTGCTACATAGACCAAAGCTTGGTCCGAATTCATTAAGCAAAGAAAGGAAAGTTCCAGTGCTTCCAATGGATCCCACATTTCAAGTAGTGATGGATTTCAAAATTCAATTAATTTGAATTTAGCTTACATTGGGAACCATGAAAGAGAAAGTGTAATTGATTTGATTGATTGCATTAATGCTACATGCTACTCAGTATAGAGGGAAGTAAAAGCAACTCTCCTTTAATTAATTCAACTTTATTTAATTATTTTTCTTTTACTCTATCTACTCTCTCATCTCTCTTCTTCTTCGTTCATATCAGAGAAAGCATGGAGGCTATGGCTAGATACCGAAAAGAAGGAGAAGCAAGTAAAGGGACCATCACCATGATAGCAAGAAAAAGAAAACATAAAGTATGCTGTGGCTAAGATTCTCATTCACTTGTGGTAAGATTTTGTGAAGAGATCTTGACTTCTTCATACCAAAAATAGTAGAGAAGATCTCGGCCAGCAAGGAGAAGATCTTTGGAGAGATGGCTTGTCTCTGATCTTGCTTAACCACCACAGGAGGTAGCTACAGTGGCTACGTGATGGAAGAGGCAGAGATAGGAGCAGATGAAGCTATCAACATCAAGAAGCATCAAGGGCCAGGAGTTTATCTTGGAGAGCAAGAAAAGATGAAGGGCTCGGATTGATGAAGATTGGTGACCAAGGAAGGACTAGAGGTAATTGCATGTTGGGTTTTGCATGGGTTATCTTTTTTCTCTCTCTGGCTGAACCGATTCTGCTTCTTGAAGAAGAAGAAGTTGGCTTGATTTTTGGTTTCAAATGTGGAGGCTTCCCCCTTCTATAAAAAGGGAGAACAACCACGGCTTGAATCAAGGAAGAAGAGTGAGAGTGCAAGGCACAGAAATCTCAGAGCTACCTAAGCTAACAAATTTTCTTCTCCTTCAATGTATTCTATTTTTGTATTTTTCTGTTTAATTTTGTCATGTCTTGAGTCTCATGGAAAAAAGGCAAACAGTGAGGTTTGTATGAAAAAAAGCCATAGATCGAAAAAAGACACAGAGTGCAAAATTAAAAGAAAAAGCCATAGATGTCCTTAGAGTTCCTTTGTACATATGTGTTGTGTTTCATGATTCTGTGGGAATCCCCTTGTAAGTTGGGTTAGCACTTTACAGTTGAAAGCTTGGCAGTGACCAAGTCAAGTTCAGGATTGGGTTTAGAATACTGAACTTGTCCCAAATAGGAAGGGTAGTTCCTAGGGAGAATTGGTGTATGTAATCAAAGATGATTATAGTGAAATTCCATCATTGTTGTGATGGAGACTGGATGTAAGCTGCACTGCACTTAGCAGCTAAACCAGGATATATCTCGGTGTTATTTTCCTTCTCCTCTACTCCATTTTCCATTTCTGCTGCACAGGAGATAAAACCGCAAAATTTCTAGTACCAAGTGATGGGACAAAAAGAAAAGTCTCATGACTAGGGACGAGACAAAAATCTCTAGAAGTTGTTTCAAAGACAAGCAAGTGTTCTGAAGTGAAAAGGGGCTAAGATTCAACCCCCTTCTCTTAGCCACTGAAACCATCAATTGGTATCAGAGCTTGGTCTTAAAGAGATCAAGCTTTGTAGCTTAGAAAAAAGATCCAGATGGCAGAAAGCAGTGGCTCAAATATGGTGTCCTACAACCTTACAGAAGGACAGTCAAGCAATAGACCTACTCTTTTCAATGGGAAAAACTATACCTATTGGAAAGAGAGAATGAAGATCTTTATACAAGCAGTGGATTACAGATTGTGGAAGATTATCCTGGAAGGTCCTCAATTCCCAACCACCACAAGTGCTGAAGGAATAGTCTCTCTCAAACCCGAAGCAAGCTGGACCGAAGAAGACAGAAAGAAGGTGGAACTTAATGCCAAGGTTGTCAACTTACTCAACTGTGCTATCAGCTTCGTGGAATACCGACGGTTATCACGATGCACAACGGCAAAGAAAATCTGGGATAAACTTTAAATTACCCATGAAGGAACCACAATAGTGAAGAAGACCCGGATAGACATGTTGAATAGATAGTATAAAATGTTTGCAATGAATGAAGGAGAATCTATCGATGAACTGTTTGAACGGTTCAACATCATCATTGTTGGCTTGGATGCTATGGGAATAACACATTCTGATTCTGTGCTTGTGAGGAGAGTTCTAAGATGCCTTACAAAAGAATGGGAAACAAAATGATTAATCATTTCTGAGAGCAGTAGTTTAGATTCCATGACATATGATGATTTGAGAGGAAACTTACTTGCTTTTGAAAATACTTATTTAAAAAAAGATTCAAAAAAGAAAGAAATTGCTTTTACATCTGTGACTAACCCCCTGGATGATGAATCCAGTGATAATTCTTCTGAAAATGAGTTTGTGTTGTTTGCCAAGAAATTCAGGAAAATGATGAAATCCAAGGAGAGAGGTAAAGGAAGCAGCTTTAGGAAACAAAGAAAGGATCTCAGCAAGGTTATATGCTACAACTGTAAAGAAACCGGGCATTTCAAGTCAGATTGCCCTAAGTTGAAGAAAGAAGAAAAGCCAAAAAGAAGAAAGAAAAAGGGGCTGATGGCATCATGGGAGGACTTGGAAAATGACTCAGACTGTGATGAAGAATCCGAGACCAAGTCACAACCATGTCTCATGGCAGATAACATTGAACAGGTAGTCTTTCATAATCCAAACACTGAAGATCTTCATCTTATGATAGACCACCTTTCTAAAAAAATAAGATGTTTCTTGCTTGATAACCAAGATCTTGAACAACAAATCACCATCCTTAAAGCTGAAAATGATTTTCTCAAAGAAAAGCTAAGGGAGGCCGAAACTGCTACTGAACTTGTTGAAGAAAATAAGCAGTTAAAAGCTCAACTTAAAAGCTGTGAGAGTAACCATTCTGTTGTTGCATATGTAAACTGTTTTAAAGAGAATGAAGAGTTGTTGAAAAAGATCAAAAACCTTGAAAATGACCTAGCCAAGTTCATTCAAAGTTCTGAAAATTTAAATCAAATTTTGGCTAGTCAAAAACCACTTTTTGATAAAGCTGGCTTGGGGTTTCAAAAGATTTTCAAATCTGTTGAAAAATCCTATTTTCGAAATATTGCTTCATCTTCTAATGACACAAGGTTCCAAAACCCAACCTACTTTAACAAAACAACAACTCCAAGGTTTTGTAGACTATGCAACTGAAATGGCCACCATTCAATGTTTTTTGGTGAAAGGATGATTGGTGATAAGGTTTACAAAGTTGTTTTTGATTATAATGGATTAGGACATAAGAGATGGTTTAACGTGAAAGGATCCAAGAAGATTTGGATACCTAAGGTCACTTGAGCTTGTTTTGTAGGTGTGCCTAGCATCCAAACAGAAGTAGAATATGTGGTACATGGACAGCGGATGTTCTAGGCACATAACTGGAAAGACAACCTTCTTCATAAAGCTCGATGAGTATGATGGAGGACTTGTCACTTTCGATGATGATGGAAAAGAAAAGATAGTGACCGTTGGAAAAGTTGGTAAAAGCTTTTCATCTTATATAAATGATGTTCTTCTTGTAAATGGTTTGAAACATAATTTACTTAGTGTAAGCCAATTGTGTGATCTAGGTTTTGAAGTTGTTTTTAGAAAGTTTGTGTGTTTGGTTGTTTGTGAAAAAACTGAGGATATTTTATTTGAGGCTAAAAGATGCAATAATGTGTATGGATTGACTCTTGAGGAGTTGAAAGAGCAAAATGTAACATGTTTTACTTCTCTTGAATCTGAAAAATGGCTATGGCATAGAAAGTTGGGTCATGCTAGCATGTACCAAATTTCTAAGCTAGTCAAGAAAAATTTGGTGTGAGGAATTCCAAATATCAAATTTGATAAGGATCTTACTTGTGATGCTTGTCAATTAGGCAAACAAGTAAAATCTTCTTTTAAACCAAAAGATGGAATTTCAACTAAAAGGCCTTTAGAGATGTTACACATTGATCTTTTTGGTCCAAAAAGAACTCAAAGTTTAGGAGGTAAACACTATGGTCTAGTGGTAGTGGATGATTACTCTAGATTTGGTTGGGTACTTTTTCTTGCTAAAAAAAATGATGCTTTTCATGCTTTCTCAACCCTTTGCAAGAAAATTCAAAATGAGAAAGATTTAAAAGTGGCTCATTTGAGAAGTGATCACGGAAAGGAATTTGAAAACAAAGACTTTGAAAAATTCTGTGATGACTTTGGAATTGCTCATCATTTTTCATGCCCTAGAACACCACAACAAAATGGGGTTGTTGAAAGAAGGAATAGAAGCCTTCAAGAGATGACTAGGGCTATGTTATGTGAAAATGAGGTTCCAAAATTCTTATGGGCTGAAGCTGTAAATACAGCATGCTACATTTTGAATAGGACCATTATTAGAAAAGGGTTAAAGAAAACTTCTTATGAGCTATGGAAATGAACCCCTCCAAATCTTAAGTATTTTCATGTTTTTGGATGCAAATGTTTTGTGCTAAACAACAAAGAAAATATTGGTAAATTTGATCCAAAATCATATGAGGAAATGTTTGTTGGGTATTCCACCACTAGCAAGGCCTATAGGATTTATCTCAAAGAACATATGACCATAGAGGAATCCATACATGTGACTTTTTGTGATTCTAATTCAATTCCCAGTACTGCGATAGATGATGACACAGATTATGAAGAAGTTGTCAAGGAAACCAGTGGTGAAAATCCCAAGTCTGCTCAAAATGAAGAATCTACCAGTCCAGTTTTGTCTCGTCAGATTGGAGGAGATATTTCCATTTTATCTCCTGAGCCAGCATGAGAAATTGAAACAGTGAGACCCACATGAGCTCATCAAAGTTCAACACCACTCCGGAAGCCTTGAGAATGGAAGTCCATGAGGGGTTATCCGAACCAAGCAATCTTGCACTCTTGTCACAAATGGAGCCCAATAATGTGAAACAAGCTCTTGAAGATCCATCATGGGTCAAAGCCATGCAAGAAGAGCTTGCTCAATTCGACAAGAATGAGGTTTGGACACTAGTACCTCATCCGGATGGTAAGAAGGTAACGGGTACTAAGTGAGTTTTTAAAAATAAACTTAGTGAGGATGGACAAGTTGTTCGTAACAAGGCTAGATTAGTGGCCCAAGGTTACGATCAAGAAGAGGGTATAGATTTTGATGAGTCTTTTGCTTCGGTAGCTAGAATGGAAGCAATTAGGTTACTTCTTGCCTATGCTGCCCATAAAGGTTTTAAAATGTTTCAAATGGATGTAAAATGTGCTTTCCTTAATGATTTTATTGATAGAGAAGTGTTTGTGGCACAACCCCCCGGTTTTGAAGATAAAGAATTTCCAAACCATATTTTCAAACTCTCTAAGGCTTTTTATGGTCTTAGACAAGCTCCAAGAGCTTGGTATGAAAGGCTTAGTGCCTTCTTATTGGAAAATCAATTTCAAAGGGATACCACGGATACTACTTTATTTATTAAAGCATCTAATGATGATATTCTCCTAGTTCAAGTTTATGTGGATGACATTGTGTTTGGATCGGCCAATGAGTCCTTGTGTGAAGAGTTTGGAAAACTCATGACTAGTGAGTTTGAAATGAGTTTAATGGGAGAGCTAACTTTCTTTCTTGGCCTCCAAATTAAACAAACTCCTAGTGGTACTTTTATTCACCAAGAAAAATATGCACTAGAACTAATCAAGAAATTTGGCCTAGAAAATTCTAAACCTATGGGAACACCAATGCATCCTAACACTAAACTTGAAAAGGATGATAATGAGAAAGATGTGGATGAAACAAGGTATAGAGGAATGATTGGCTCACTCATGTATTTAACCTCCTTTAGACTGGATATTGTTCAAAGTGTGGGTGTATGCTCAAGGTTTCAATCTCACCCAAAAGAATTTCATCTTTCAGCCGTTAAGCGCATCATTAGATACATTAAGGAAACTAGTGATTATGGCTTATGGTATCCAAAATCTGATGATTTTTGTGCAGTAGGATTTTGTGATGCAGATTATGCGGGAGATAGGGTGGATAGAAGGAGCACATGCGTCATGTGTTGCTTCCTTGGGAGATCACTCAACATGTGGTCAAGCAAAAAACAAGCAACCGTGGCCCTATCCACAGCTGAAGCTGAATATATTTCTGCATTTGCATGTTGTTCTCAATTAATTTGGTTAAAAACGCAGTTGGAAGATTACAAATTAAAGATCAATAGTATACCCTTATTTTGTGATAATATGAGTGCTATAAACATTTCAAAAAATCCTGTTCTGCACTCAAGAACCAAGCACATTGAAATTAAATATCATTTCATTAGAGAACATGTGCAAAAAGGGTACTATTGATATTCAATTTGTAAAATCTGAAGACTAACTTGCTGACAATTTTACAAAACCCCTTTGTGAAGACAGATTCTGCTCTTTAAGAAAAAGCTTGGGAATGATAGAATTAAGTTCTGTTGAAAATTTATGAACTTTTTGATTCTGTTTGGTTTTGTCTCGTAGGAAAGCAAGAGAAAATTTTCAAGATGTGTTGAATGGGCTATGATACAGGGGGAGACTGAACTAAAGTTAATTATTTTGGGCCCCACCAAATCTCTTTGATCTCACTCTGACCCGTTCCTCATTTTTTTAAATTATACTTTTGGAAAGTTGTCAAATCAAAGCTTTATTCTTCCCTCATCCCTTGATTCTAGGAACTATTTTCACTTGTCTTGAATTAGTATGGACTGCATTGCTTTTCTCTGATTTTTTGCAAGGTCCCTCCTTGATGACAAAAAGGGAGAGGAGAAAAAAAGGTTGAATTGAAACTGTTATGTTTCATTGATTCGTTGCACTGTTTTCCAGACCTGTTTTGCTCTGTTTTATGCTTTGATCTGGCTCTATTTTGAGCACTTTGTATTAGTGGATTAATTTTGAGTTGAATTTTGATTGTCATTTGTTCAAATGCATGTGTGCTGACTGGACCATTGTATTTTGGTGAAAAACAATTATTCTGCCTTTTGTGTGTTGTTTTCATTTTTTTGCAAGACCCCTTTGATGACAAAAGGGGGAGGAATGATCGAAAAATTGAAATTGAGAGAAAACAGGGGATGAAATCCTTTGTGGATTCATGATCACCCTTATTTCAATTATTTGCTATGATGATCTGCCTGATACATTTGATGCATTTAATTTACTTTTGTGGATTTGTTTGCTGCATCATGGATTAGTAATTATTTTTTGGCAGTTCCTTTAATTTGTGATATATAAAGCTTGATAGTTGCTATGATTTGAGATGATCATGCTTGATCAGAAATATTTTCCTTGCTATGATTAATTTGCTCTGATTTATTAATTGGAAAATATTTTCAAAATAGCTTGAAAAGCAACTTCAGGAAACATCAATTTTTGTTTGCATCAAATTGTTTTGTATGAGTTCGAGCAGAAAATCAAATTATTGATAACAAATGAGTTTTGATTATCATTCAATTCTGCTCATAAATCAAGCCATTCAACATTACAAAATCATATATGTTGAATAACATTGTTGCCTTAGGCTTGATAAATTGTTACAGGCATAAAGCTTCCCTTGGTAAAATAGCATATATTTAGGGGGAGCCATGTGATAATTGGAAAGGGGGAGAAATTCAGATATTCAAAGGGAGTATTCTATACTCTAATCTGTAATTTCTTTCCATTTCAATTTTAATAATGTTTGTCATCAAGGGGGAGATTGATGAGTTTGGAAAACTTTAATTTAATTTGATGATGATCAAACATTATTAATTTAATTAAATTACAAAATTGTCAACTTGATTTTAATTCGTATGTATTAATTAATAATTTTGTTGGTGCAGATTTTGCTAATGGGCCGAAAATAAAAGAAATATACAGCAAGCCCAATTTGATTAAAAATATTCAGTATTGTTACAAATTATTTTGTTCCTTATGGTTGAATGGTGATGCCAATTGGGCCGAAGAGTATAGGAAAAATCCCAAGCCCAATAAAATCAACCTTCAGCCTTGTGCAAAATTATCTTATGAATGAATGGCTAAATTGTTTTGCTTTGTTGGGCCAGATTGAATTATTGTTACTACAAGCCCAATTATAATCTTTGCTAAATAGACCAAAGCTTGGTCCGAATCCATTAAGCAAAGAAAGCAAAGTTCCAGTGCTTCCAATGGATCCCACATTTCAAGTAGTGATGAATTTCAAAATTCAATTAATTTGAATTTAGCTTACATTGGGAACCATGAGAGAGAAAGTGTAATTGATTTGATTGATTGCATTAATGCTACACGCTACTCAGTATAGAGGAAAGTAAAAGCAACTCTCCTTTAATTAATTCAACTTTATTCAATTGTTTTTCTTTTACTCTATCTACTCTCTCATCTCTCTTCTTCTTCGGTTGTATCAGAGAAAGCATGGAGGCTATGGCTAGACACCGAAAAGAAGGAGAAGCAAGTAACAAGACCATCACCATGATGGCAAGAAAAAGAAAACATAAAGTATGCTGTGGCTAAGATTCTCATTCACTTGTGGTAAGATTTTGTGAAGAGATCTTGACTTCTTCATACCAAAAATGGTAGAGAAGATCTTGGCCAGCAAGGAGAAGATATTTAGAGAGATGGCTTGTCTCTGATCTTACTCAACCACCACAGGAGGTAGCTACAGTGGCTACGTGATGGAAGAGGCAGAGATAGGAGCAGATGAAGCTATCATCATCATGAAGCATCAAGGGCCAGGAGTTCATCTTGGAGAGCAAAAAAAGATGAAGGGCTCGGATTGATGAAGATTGATGACCAAGGAAGGACTAGAGATAATTGCATGTTGGGTTTTGCATGGGTTATCTTTTCTCTCTCTCTCTGGCCGAACCGGTTCTGCTTCTTGAAGAAGAAGAAGTTGGCTTGGTTTTTGGTTTCAACTGTGGAGGCTTCCCCCTTCTATAAAAAGGGAGAACAGCCACGACTTGATTCAAGGAAGAAGAGTGAGAGTGCAAGGCACCGAAATCTCAGAGCTACCTAAGCTAACAAATTTTCTTCTCCCTCAATGTATTCTGTTTTGTATTTTTCTGTTTAATTTTGTTATGTCTTGAGTCTCATGGAAAAAAAGGGCAAACAGTGAGGTTTGTATGAAAAAAGCCATAGAGCAGAAAAAGGCAAAGAGTGCAAAATTAAAAGAAAAAGTCATAGATGTCCTTAGAGTTCCTTTGTACATATGTGTTGTGTTTCATGATTCTGTGGGAATCCCATTGTAAGTTAGGTTAGCACTTTACAGTTGAAAGCTTGGCAGTGACCAAGTCAAGTTCAGGATTGGGTTTAGAATACTGGACTTGTCCCAGATAGGAAGGGTAGTTCCTAGGGAGAATTGGTGTATGTAATCAAAGATGATTATAGTGAAATTCCATCATTGTTATGATGGAGACTGGATGTAGGCTGCACTGCACTTAGCAGCTGAACCAGGATATATCTGGGTGTTATTTTCCTTCTCCTTTACTCTATTTTCTGTTTCTGCTGCACATGAGATAAAACCGCAAAATTTCTCGTGCCAAGTGACGAGACAAAAAGAAAAATCTCGTGACTAGGGACGAGACAAAAATCTCCAGAAGTTGTTTCAAAGACAAACAAGTGTTCTGAAGTGAAAAGGGGCTAAGATTCAACCCCCCTTATCTTAGCCACTGAAACCATCAATTTGGAAGAGAAAAGGATTAAATTGGAACTATTCGGATTAGTATACACTATTTCATAGTTTGTATCTGTGCATAGATACTGTTTCATGACTTAATTGGAATGCTGCCACACTTCTGCACCTCAATGAAAAATTCTTTAGTATTTTATGACATTCCATAATCATAAGAAAATAAAAAGAAACAAGATTTATTACCACATATAATTTTGGCGCGAAGTTTAGTATCCAATAAGATGTTGCTGGCTTTTATACCTCTTTGAATTATCCTAGTTTTTGAATTTTCATGCAGGTAAACCAATCCAATAAGATGTTGCTGGCTTTTATACCACATATAATTATCTTGCTTTGATTCAAAAATTAAGCGAGTTTCTACCAATTTAAATTAATCAGTCTCAGCACGACTAACTAAGTTCACATGTTGGTCAAGAGAGGCATTACCTGTAGCCATAATGCTACTAGACCCCAAACACTTACAACTATTTTCCACAACAGAACCAATTGTCATTCAAGTGAATTAAGTATATGTAGTTATAGTTTCTCTTGTGGTTTCTATAGTTCCTTAACCTATTCTTTCGCATAATGTATGAAATGAAATAGATCCTATTACCACTTGTTAGGATTTGATTCGATTCAATGCGGAGAAAAATTCTCGTATCAAATAAGGTCATGAAGTGTCAAACATGATAACAGAACTTTCCCATTTGTAACACAATGTGTATATATTGTGAATATACTAATTGCGGAAAAGTTAACTCGAGAATAAGCAAAAGCTTTTATTTCATTAGACAGGAATAAACTAACTAATGCATGTGTTAAAACTCATATGAAACTCATGCAGTGATCCATTTCTATGAAACTCATAGACTAAGAGGTGCTGCCCATACTCTGAACAATAACCAATATAAATGGATGAATAGAAGAAAGAAAGAAAAAATTATATAACAGATACAATGAAAAAGAAAATAAAAAATAGAGAGAAGAGAATACCAGTTTCAGCGGCTACGAGGAATAAGAGAATCAAGCATGGAAGTAAGAAGGAAGATTTTGCCATTTTGAAAGTAATTAGTTGTGGCTATGGTATGAGTTTGAGTGAAGTGAAGAAAGATAAATGAGGATTGGGTAGTGTAAAATGGATGGGATGGTGTTACTATATATATATATATATATATATATATATATATATATATATATATATATATATATATATATATATATAGTTCAGCAACGGTGAAGCTACTTTATGGTTGTGGATACCCAACAACTAGATAGTGAATCACAACAAGCAATTTGTTTTAGTTTTTCATGTCCCAGTCTTGGATATTTATAAGGAAAGAAAAAATGGACCATAATTCAAAAAGACTAACTACAATTAGAAAATGTCAAAAAACTCACGACAATGAAGTCACGGTTATAGAAGACTACAAAAGCTCAGGCACTAGTTTTTACATGGTGCTCCTTACTCCAAAGAACCACAAATTAAAATATTAGTAAATCTGTATATTATTAAGCGTACCAACATTAGCATTTATTATCATGGCATGCAATTGTATCATTCAATCCATGTAGTTAAACCCCAATTAGTGAAGAAAAAATAACTCACAAAAGAAGGATTTGATCCATTGTAAGCAAGAATAAGATTAACAGCTCCTTCACCCCTGTAAACCTAGTTAGCTGCATCTTCTTCCCTTAGAGTTTTGATGAGCGGATAATTTATACGCTTTTTGGCATTGTTTTTAGGTAGTTTTTAGTAAGTTTAAAGCTACTTTTAGGGATGTTTTCACTAGTTTTTATGTTAAATTCACATTTCTGGACTTTACTATGAGTTTGTGTGTTTTTCTATGATTTCAGGTAAATTCTGGCTGAAATTGAGGGACTTGAGCAAAACTCTGAAAAAGGCTGACAAAAGGACTGCTGATGCTGTTGGAATCTGACCTCCCTGCACTCGAAATGGATTTTCTTGAGCTACAGAACTCCAATTGACGCGCTCTCAACGATTTTGGAAAGTAGACATCCAGAGCTTTCCAGCAATATATAATAGTCCATACTTTATTCGAAGAATGACGACGTAACTTGGCGTTGAACGCCAAGTACATGCTGCTGTCTGGAGTTAAACGCCAGAAAAACGTCATGATCCGGAGTTGAACGCCCAAAACACGTCATAACTCGGAGTTCAACTCCAAGAGAAGCCTCAGCTCGTGGATTAATCAATCTCAGCCCAAACATACACCAAGTGGGCCCCGGAAGTGGATTTATGCATCAATTACTTACTCATGTAAACCCTAGGAGCTAGTTTATTATAAATAGAACATTTATCTATTGTATTAGGGGTCTTTGATCATTCGGTCTTGTGACCACATGGGGGCTGGCCATTCGGCCATGCCTAAACCTCTTTTACTTATGTATTTTCAACGGTGGAGTTTCTGCACACCATAGATTAAGGGTGTGGAGCTCTGCTGTACCTCAAGTATTAATGCAATTCCATTGTCTTTTATTCAATTCTCTTTTATTCTTATTCCAAGATATTCATTCGTACCCAAGAACATGATGAATGTGATGATAAGTAACCCTCATTATCATTCTCACTTATGAACGCACGTGATTGACAACCACTTCCGTTCTACATGCAACAAGAGCTTGAATGTGTATCTCTTAGATTCCCCAACAGAATCTTCGTGGTATAAGTTAGATAGATGGCGGCATTCATGAGGATCCGGAAGGTCTAAACCTTGTCTGTGGTATTCTGAGTAGGATTCTATGATTGAATGACTGTGACGAGCTTCAAACTCCTGAAGGCTGGGCGTGATGACAAGCGCAAAAGAATCAAGGGATTCTATTCCAACCTGATTGAGAACCGACAGATGATTAGCCGTGCTGTGACAGAGCATAGGAACGTTTTCACTGAGAGGATGGGATGTAGCCATTGACAACGGTGATGCCCTACATACAGCTTGCCATGGAGAGGAGTAAGAAGGATTGAGTTGAAGCAATGGGAGAGCAGGCGTCCTTGAGCCATACAGTATCTCCATTCGCTAATATGAAATTCCCACCAATGAATCTGCATGAGTATTCTATCCCTTTTATAATTTATTTTCTTATTTCTATTTTCGAAAACCCATAAACCAATTTAATCTGCCTAACTGAGATTTGCAAGGTGACCATAGCTTGCTTCATACCAACAATCTCTGTGGGATCGACCCTTACTCACGTAAGGTATTACTTGGACGACCCAGTACACTTGCTGGTTAGTTGAACGGAGTTGTGTCCACACATAAGTGCCATAATAATGATTCCATACAACAACAAAAAATACTACATTAATGTGATCACAATTTCGTCCACCAAGTTTTTGGCGCCGTTGCCGGGGATTGTTCGAGTTTGGACAACTGACGGTTCATCTTGTTGCTCAGATTAGGTAATTTTCTTTCCAAAAATCTTTTTCAAAAATTTTTCTTTTATTTTTCGTTTTTCCAAAAAAATATTTTCGAAAAAATTAATAAAAATACAAAAAAAAATTAGAAAATCATAAAAATCAAAAATATTTTGCGTTTCTTGTTTGAGTCTTGAGTCAATTTTTAAGTTTGGTGTCAATTGCATGCTTTTAAAATTTTTCTTGCATTTTTTCGAAAATCTCATGCATTCATAGTGTTCTTCATGATCTTCAAGTTGTTCTTGATAAGTCCTCTTGTTTGATCTTGATGTTTTCTTATTTTGTGTCTTTCCTTGTTTTTCTTGTGCACTTTTGCATTCATATTTTCCATGCATTAAAGATTTCTAAGTTTGGTGTCTTGCATGTTTTCTTTGCATCAAAGATTTTTCAAAATAATGTTCTTGATGTTCATCATGATCTTCAAAGTGTTCTTGGTGTTCATCTTGACATTCATAGCATTCTTGCATGCATTCATTGTTTTGATCTAAAAATTTCATGCATTGAGTATTTTTGTTGTTTTTCTTTCTCATAATTAAAATATTCAAAAAATCAAAAAAATATCTTTTCCTTATTTTCCTCCAAATTTTCGAAATTTTGGGTTGACTTGGTCAAAAATTTTTTTAAATTAGTTGTTTCTTACAAGTCAAGTCAAAATTTCAATTTTAAAAATCTTATCTTTTCAAAATCTTTTTCAAAAATCATATCTTTTTCATTTTTATATAATTTTCGAAAATTTCAAAAATTATTTTTCAAAATATTTTCAAAATCTTTTTCTTATCTTTTATATCTAATTTTCGAAAATTAACTAACAAGTAATGTGATTGGTTCAAAAATTTGAAGTTTGTTACTTTCTTGTTAAGAAAGGTTCAATCTTTAAGTTCTAGAATCTTATCATGTAGTTTCTTGTTAGTTAAGTACTTTTAAAAATTAAATCTTTTTCAAAATATCTTTTTCTTAAAAATCTTTTTATCTTTTTATCTTATCTTTTTCAAAAACTTTATCTTTTTCAAAATTTGATTTCAAAATATCTTATCTAACTTCTTATCTTCTTATCTTTTTCAAAATTTGATTTCAAATCTTTTTCAAATCAACTAACTAACTTTTTGTTTGTTTCTTATCTTTTTCAAAACCAACTAACTACCTATCCCTCTCTAAATTTCGAAAATTCTCCCTCTCTTTTTCAAAAATTCTTTTTGTTTTAAATTTTAATTTTAATTATATTTTGTCTTTGATTTTCGAAAATTACTAACCTCTTTTTCAAAAATTATTTTCGAAAATTCTCTTCTCTTCTCTTCTTCTATTCAATTATTTATTTACTAACACTACTCTTCACCCCTCTTCATCTAAAAATCCGAGCTCTTCTTCATTCTTCTACCCCTTTCTTCTTCTACTAACATAAAGGAATCTCTATACTGTGACATAGATGATTCCACTTTCTTTTCTTGTTCTCTTCTTCCCTATATGAGCAGGAACAAGGAAAAAGACAAAAGCTTCCACCTCTGAGTCATGGGAGATGGAAAGACTAATATAAGCCGTCATAGCTCAGTGGTAGAACATGTGGCTGCAAATCAAGAGATCCCTGAGATACCTCAGGGGATAAATTGTCCTCCACACAACTATTGGGAGCAAATAATGATAAAAACACCAAAATCGCTAGGGATCATGCAACAGAAGCAAGGAAGAGGCATAAAGGAGCTCAAAAAGCACCATTGGATCTTCAAGAAGGCGCCACCCTCACTCAGGTGGACTCATTCCTTGTTCTAAATTTTTTTTCCTACTTTTCGTTTTTTTTTTGTTTATCTACTTCATGATCATTAGTATGTAGTAACTATGCCTTAAAGATTATGAATAATTCCATGAATCCTTCACCTCTCTTAAATGAAAAATGTTTTAATTCAAAAGAACAAGAAGTACATGAAATTCGAATTTATCCTTGAATTTAATTTAATTATATTGATGTGGTGACAATACATTTTGTTTTCTGAATGAATGATTGAACAGTGCATATGTCTTTTGATATTGTTGTTTATGAGTGTTAAAATTGTTGGCTCTTGAAAGAATGATGAACAAAGAGAAATGTTATTGATGATCTGAAAAATCATGAAATTGATTCTTGAAGCAAGAAAAAGCAGTGAAAAAGAAAGCTTGCGAAAAAAAAAAGTGGCGAAAAAAAAAATAGAAAGAAAAAGAAAAAGCAAGCAGAAAAAGCCAATAGCCCTTAAAACCAAAAGGCAAGGGTAAAAAGGATCCAAGGCTTTGAGCATCAATGGATAGGAGGGCCCAAGGAAATAAAATCCAGGCCTAAGCGGCTAAAGCAAGTTGTCCCTAACCATATGCTTGTGTCATGAAGGTCCAAGTGAAAAGCTTGAGACTGAGTGGTTAAAGTCGTGATCCAAAGCAAAAGAGTGTGCTTAAGAGCTCTGGACACCTCTAACTGGGGACTTTAGCAAAGCTAAGTCACAATCTGAAAAGGTTCACCCAGTTATGTGTCTGTGGCATTTATGTATCCGGTGGTAATACTGGAAAACAAAATGCTTAGGGCCACGGCCAAGACTCATAAGTAGCTGTATTCAAGAATCAACATGCTTAACTAGGAAAGTCAATAACACTATCCAAAATTCTAAGTTCCCAGAGACGCCAATCTCTCTGAACTACAAAGGAAAAAGTGAGATGCCAAAACTGTTCAGAAGCAAAAAGCTACAAGTCCCGCTCATCTAATTAAATTAATATTCATTGATATTTTAGAATTTATAGTATATTCTCTTCTTTTATCCTATTTGATTTTCAGTTGCTTGGGGACAAGCAACAATTTAAGTTTGGTGTTGTGATGAGCGGATAATTTATACGCTTTTTGGCATTGTTTTTAGGTAGTTTTTAGTAAGTTTAAAGCTACTTTTAGGGATGTTTTCACTAGTTTTTATGTTAAATTCACATTTCTGGACTTTACTATGAGTTTGTGTGTTTTTCTATGATTTCAGGTAAATTCTGGCTGAAATTGAGGGACTTGAGCAAAACTCTGAAAAAGGCTGACAAAAGGACTGCTGATGCTGTTGGAATCTGACCTCCCTGCACTCGAAATGGATTTTCTTGAGCTACAGAACTCCAATTGGCGCGCTCTCAACGATGTTGGAAAGTAGACATCCAGAGCTTTCCAGCAATATATAATAGTCCATACTTTATTCGAAGAATGACGACGTAACTTGGCGTTGAACGCCAAGTACATGCTGCTGTCTGGAGTTAAACGCCAGAAAAACGTCATGATCCGGAGTTGAACGCCCAAAACACGTCATAACTCGGAGTTCAACTCCAAGAGAAGCCTCAGCTCGTGGATTAATCAATCTCAGCCCAAACATACACCAAGTGGGCCCCGGAAGTGGATTTATGCATCAATTACTTACTCATGTAAACCCTAGGAGCTAGTTTATTATAAATAGAACATTTATCTATTGTATTAGGGGTCTTTGATCATTCGGTCTTGTGACCACATGGGGGCTGGCCATTCGGCCATGCCTAAACCTCTTTTACTTATGTATTTTCAACGGTGGAGTTTCTGCACACCATAGATTAAGGGTGTGGAGCTCTGCTGTACCTCAAGTATTAATGCAATTCCATTGTCTTTTATTCAATTCTCTTTTATTCTTATTCCAAGATATTCATTCGTACCCAAGAACATGATGAATGTGATGATAAGTAACCCTCATTATCATTCTCACTTATGAACGCACGTGATTGACAACCACTTCCGTTCTACATGCAACAAGAGCTTGAATGTGTATCTCTTAGATTCCCCAACAGAATCTTCGTGGTATAAGTTAGATAGATGGCGGCATTCATGAGGATCCGGAAGGTCTAAACCTTGTCTGTGGTATTCTGAGTAGGATTCTATGATTGAATGACTGTGACGAGCTTCAAACTCCTGAAGGCTGGGCGTGATGACAAGCGCAAAAGAATCAAGGGATTCTATTCCAACCTGATTGAGAACCGACAGATGATTAGCCGTGCTGTGACAGAGCATAGGAACGTTTTCACTGAGAGGATGGGATGTAGCCATTGACAACGGTGATGCCCTACATACAGCTTGCCATGGAGAGGAGTAAGAAGGATTGAGTTGAAGCAATGGGAGAGCAGGCGTCCTTGAGCCATACAGTATCTCCATTCGCTAATATGAAATTCCCACCAATGAATCTGCATGAGTATTCTATCCCTTTTATAATTTATTTTCTTATTTCTATTTTCGAAAACCCATAAACCAATTTAATCTGCCTAACTGAGATTTGCAAGGTGACCATAGCTTGCTTCATACCAACAATCTCTGTGGGATCGACCCTTACTCACGTAAGGTATTACTTGGACGACCCAGTACACTTGCTGGTTAGTTGAACGGAGTTGTGTCCACACATAAGTGCCATAATAATGATTCCATACAACAACAAAAAATACTACATTAATGTGATCACAATTTCGTCCACCAAGTTTGCTCCATCAGTTTTCACCTGAAAAAAACTCTCATTTTTAGTTCAGGCATTTTATCAAACATCAAGAAGACACCCAATGAAAAGCTTCAAAAAAACCAAACTTGAGTTCAATTTGAAGAAGAAAACTTGTGAAAAAACAAAACGGTACCTCTGATTTGTCAGCGAAATACAGAGACAAATCCATACACATTTAACAATCAAAGCCTTTCTTAATGATGATGACGAAACTACTTTTTCCGAACAATCAAAGCCGGCATCCACTTCGTTCCAGATAGAAAACCATTTATTAATATCATAAAAGTCATAGTCTACATGTATTTAAGGACAAGGTATAATATATGTAGCTATAGTAATATAAGAATCTAATAAGCAAATAAAAACTTTAAGAAATTCATCAGTCATCATCATGATATATATACCTTTAATAGTTGAAATTGGTTCAATGGAGAGAGTTTCATAAAAAGGAAGTGAAGGGTAACACTCCATATCTTGTATTGAAAACTCGTGTGCCCAACATTCCAGTGGTGGATGTTCATTACTGTTTCTACTGAAATATAGATTGAACATAAATAAATGCAACTCAGTGGCAAATAATTCACAAAAAAAGTATATATAGAGTGTTGTAACAAGTTAATCTAATTAGATTACCTGAAATAATAGTAATAATCATAATCATATAAGGAAAATTGAATGGGAAGTGGGAAAGGATATTCATCTATTTGTTGAGGGTTGAAGAAGTAGTTGCAACAAGCCATGGAGATGATGATGAGTGATGAGAGAGAGAATTGATGAAGCAAGGGATATAGTAAGTGAGTGAGGGATACGAAGAGAAGTTGGCAATATATATACGGATAATGATGAAAAGAGACAAATCCATACACATTTAACAAGAAAAGAGTTTATCACCTTGAGAAATGCTACAATTCATATCCAAAAATTTGGAGAGGTAAGCTATCTTCTCATAACTTTCTGTCTTCACATAAATTTGGAGAGGTAAACTATCTTCACAGAACTACTAAATAATTAATAAAGGAGAGAAAATTTAAGATAAATAAGGATACATAAATTGAACTAGGCAAAGCAATTACAACTAGATGCGAATACAATATACCTCTAGTACACATATCTGCGCAACATTATCAATAAACTGCCTAGAAATCAGAATTGCATCCAAAAGAAAGAAGCCCTTGTCAGTGCAACAGCAATTTCTAATCCATTTTGATTTAGGCACCATTTAACTGAGCATCAATTCAAGACGTCTCACCTTTACCAGATTTGCCCACAATGGATGCAGCAAGTACAACCTATATAGGTAAAAAAAATTTAGAACATAAATTCAAAGTTGTATAAGATAATTCAAGCAAATAGAAAGAAAGACTGAAGTATTCCCCAACCCAGTTAAATGCATCATTTTGCAAAGGAATCCAGCACTGCCCCAACCTCACAATTTTGGCTACGCTCAATGGGAAAGTAACTTGCATATAATCTAATTCATCACCAATTTTGTACGAAATAGAATTTACAGCAACCTATCATAGCTAAATTTGAGGAGAAAGAGAAATAACACTGGGTATCATAAGCTAAATCAGAAGATCCAACAGTAATCTTGAAGAACATTCAAATACAAACCTCACCATGAATAGATCTCAATTATAAGGCAAGTGTGTACAATTACACAACACGAAGCCCAAGTAAATGTATCACAGATTCAAATTACATGCACATATCAAAATTGTAGCTGAAGAGAAGCCTAAAATAAATATCGAAGTGCGGGATTGTGAGGAAACAAAAGGATTACCATGTCTGCATTCGATCTTTTAAATGACGGAAGTGATTATTGTCTCAAATTGAATCTGACAAGAAAACAAAATCTGTAACAGTGTTAGGAGCCATGAGATCAGATCGTGAGACGAGAAGAATGTGCAGTGAGGGCAAGTGAATGAAGAACTCGAAGAGAGAATACAGAAAAAAAGAGAAATAGAGATTACCGGAACGCGATCTAAAATTCAGAAGCGCAGATCTAAATGGAGGGGACTGAAACACAACTCAAACAGAAGCAGGAAAATGAAGCTCGTAAGCGATGGAGCTTCTTCGTGGACGGAGCGATGGGAGAGCGGCGGTGGTGAAAGAAGTTCCTGCGATGGGGAGAGCGGGACGGAGCAATGGAGAGAGTGTGGATGGAGAGAGGAAGAAGCTCCTGCTAAACTTGTGTGGAGTGTGAATGGATCGAGAGAGGGTAAGATCTGAGCTAGGGTTAATCTAATATTTCTGACGGAAAATTTAAATTTCAGACGGATTTTCGTTTGTAATAATTTAATAAAACGCAGCGTTTTGTCTATTTAATTACAAACGGATTTTTCTTCTGTAACTATTTTTTACGGAAAAAAATTAATTTTTTCAATGGAATTATAGACGGATTCTCTTTTCTGTCTGTAATTTATGCTAATCCATTTTTTTTGTTTTCCGACAAAAAATCCCTCTGAAATTTTCTCTGTATTTCCGTAGAATAAAATCCGTCAGAAATATCCGTCTGTAATAACTAGTTTTTTAGTAATGAAAGTGAATATCTTAATTGAAATGGCCAGAAAACGAACAAGAATGAGATGAATTGAGCTTGGAATTTTTTTTTTACATTTGAAGTAAGTTTAAAAAATAATCAAGTTTTTGGATTTACGACATCAAAATACATATCTTGATTTTATAAAGGACTTAAGTTTATATTTTAGAAAACCATTTTTAAAAGCGTTGAAAATAAAAGATAAATCTCAAAACAATTATGCTAGTTAAGTAATAATCAATTAGAGTATCAGCTAATTATAATCAACTATTATTCCAAAATTTTTTCTTTCATAATTAAAAAAAAACTCACCGAAATCCTTACCTTCTTTTTTCTTTTTCGTTATAAAAAAAATGCTAAGTACCATCGAATTTAGTAATGAACGTTACCATCGAATTTAGTGGCAGATTTTCCGACGGATAGAATAAAAATTTGTCTCTCGAATAAGTTATCGTCGAATTTAAAATTTCATCGCTAAATTTAGCGCCAAATTTACTGTGAATAAGATTTAGCAAAACACATCATTTAGACAATGACGAACACTTTACCGTCAGATTTTTCTATTGATAAATCCGACAGTAAAGGATGCGCCACCATCACCTAGAGTTGTCGCCACCATCGGTAAACAACATTGTCATCGTAGATCGTCGTCATTACTGCTACTGGAATCTCCATGGAGCCTCCATTGTGCCACCGCTGTTGGTGTCCCTTGCCATCAATCGGAGGTTATCGCCATCACCGTGGCTGAGGTCCATCGCGCTAAGGTAAGGTTGTTTTCTATTTTTTCTTTTGGTTATTTGTTATGTTACTAAATCCTAACTCCACTACTGTAGGTTTCACTACTGCCTCCAGTCACCACCACGCTTCCACCATTTTGCATCTAACATCAGACGTAATTTTCTTATAGTTTTTGTATTTTTTAGATTTTTTGTTTAGGATTTTGTTAGGTATTTTATTAAATTATTGACTAAAACTTTTAATGAAGTCTGTGATTAGGATTTGTTATATTAATTTAGTGTAATTAAAAATTAAATAATATTAGGTTAAGTAAGGTGTAATTTAGGATTTGTTTTGAGTTGATGGTATTTTGGATGATTGTTAATTTTTTGAGTTTATTATTGTCAAGTTAATTTTCTGATTATTTAAAACGGTGGTTAAAACCATCATCGTCATTTCCAAGGTAAAAATGACGTTTTTGGTTGGTTAAAATGAAAAACGATATTTTTGAACCACCATTTTTTACCCTGACAAAGTGGCGTTTTGATTAGTTAAAATGTATTTAAAATCGTTGTTTTTACTAGGTTAAAATGATATTTTTAGTTAGTTAAAACGACATTTTTGAACTCCCATTTTTACTCTGACAGTAAATTTTTTATTGATTAAAACGGCATTTGAAACTGTCGTTTTTACCGAGTAAAAGTGACATTTTTTTATCGTTTAAAAGGACAGTTTTTACTATCGTTTTGTTGCATTAAATATTTTTTTGATTAAAATGTCACAATAACAAAAAATCACAATCCATAAATAAAATATTATATAACTCATAAATAAAGTATTAAATATAATATACAATTTTTTAGTGTTAAAAATTAAAAGTAATAATTCTTATAAAAAAATTTGTCTTACTAAACTAACCAAAATACAAGCATTATAATAAGCATTAATCAGTCAAATTTACTATTTATTTGCCTAAACTATGTTAATATCTAAAATGTATTTAAACCATTTAATTAGTGTTATTTTTACTACTTAAAATATGAATATACAAAATAAATTGCTTAGTTAAATAATGATAAATAGGATTTGGAGGCCAAAAATTTTCTCCTTTTGCAATTAGTTTTAAAACAAATCTGTCTTAATTTCTTAGCCTCTTGTATGAGTTTCATTCTAAAAATTTGTTCCAATATTTTTATTTTTTGCTCCGACACTCCAACTTTATTATCCAAACTTAATTATCTCCAACATTTAAATTAAAATAATTAATTTTCATTCGATCATTAATCATCGCAATAATCTAATCTATTATTATAATTTTGGAGTTTTCAACGGAAAATGATTGAAAATGTGATTGCACTCATTCTGAAGCTTTCAACTCAAAGTCCCACATATAATAAATTTTGGATAAGTTGGGCCAAGCGTCTCTAATGCATTGTTGACTTGTTATAAGTAATTTTAGGAAATTGAGAAGTAATACCATCTCGTATAATATTTATTATATCTTACTAATTTTATAATTAAAATGTATTATATGTCACTTTTTTTATTACAATTAAAATTAAATCTTTCTTTTTAAAATTAAAAAATTTTCTCATCTCCTCCTCTCTCTCTCTTTCTAGCTCTACTCTCATTCCTTACCTGCTCTATCTCTCTTATTTTTATACCCACATTATTTCTTTTATATATCATTATGAATGATTAATTACAAATTTGACAATCAAAATGTACAACATAATATTCACTAATTATAATTAAAATTAAATTAAAATATCAAAATTAAAATTAAAATATAACTATATTATGTATTACTAATCTTACAATCAAAATATACTACATTTTACTCTTTCATTGCAATTAAAATCAATTTTTTTTCCAAAATTAAAAAATTTTCTCCTCTTCTCCCTCTCTCTCTTTTTTCTATCTCTCTCATTTTTGCACCCATTCTATCTCTCTTATTCTTATACCTATTTTATCTCTTTTATATATCATTATCAATGACTAATTACAAATTTGACAATCAAAATGTGCAATATGATATTCTCTAATTGTATTTAAAATTAAATTAAAGATAAAATTAAAATTAAAATATAACTATATTATATTACTAATTTAACAACTAAAATATATCACATAACACTCATTAAAATTAAAATGAATATTTTTTTCAAAATTAATAAACTCCCTTCTTCCATCCTCTTATTTACCCTTCCTATTCTGTATATAACTTATAGTTTATATTTTATATTACTAATTTGATAAATCAAAATGTGTTGCAAAATATTCTTTCATTACAATTATAATAAAATCTTTTCTCCAAACTTAATAAACCCTCTGTCTCCTTTTTCTTGATGGTTCTCTCTCTTTTCTCTCTCATTCTTTTTTTTTTATATTTTTGTTCTACAAAAAATAAAATTAATAAAACAATATAATTCAAATAAATTCATAAAATTATAAAAAATATATTAAATTTATAATTAAATATAATTAAAAAATAATTTTTTAATATTATTCACATAAAAATATGTTATTATTATTATTATATGCATAATTTTTTTAGTTTTTTAATTTAGTTTTAAATTTTTACTACTTATCTTTTTAATCTATATTTTTATTTTTTTCAAATATTTATTACATATAATTTAATTGATAGAAACTTTTTTTTCATATGATTTTTTTTGTAAAAGTAGTTTGATTATATAATTTTTTTAATTTCTGTTATAGTCTATAATATCAAAACAAAACCAATGTAGTTTCAAAAAATTTATATTCCTATAATATTATTGCGGACAAAACCACTAATAAATAAATAAATAAAAGCAGAAACCATAGCACAAAGCAGTTTTATGAAATCAGTTGTATAACATAGTAATGCCTTTTGAGAGGAAGATGAAGTAAAAGGAACAAAATTTAAAATGAAACAGAAACACACAAAAAAGGAACATTGATTAGTTTAATAGCAGTTAGAAAGTCTATTCGCAGGATATTTCCCAGTAAGCTTTCATGTGGAGGAGATTCCCTCTGGGAGAATTGCAGTTGTTCTCTCGGGCTATTTCGCCAATTCGCCGCCAGTGCCACTAACTTATCTAATGTCACTCACCTCAGGTAATTTTGTCAAGCATGTATGTATCCATTTTAGTGTACCTACACGATGAAGAAAGAAAGGATGCAACCAAAAAAAGGGTCCATTCAAGAAAAAGAAGAATAAGGAATACATGTAGGCCACTATCATCCAAGTCCATTCAATATTCTGCCTACTATTCCATTTCCTTTTCCCATTACAGATCTTCCAAGATCTCTCTCCTTGTTGCCAATTCAGTATTTATTTAAGCTGAATCAACCCTATTCCCTTTCCCGATTTGCTTCTGTCATAGGAATGTATTTTCCTTTTTTTCAAAATTGAACTATATTACGGCTCATAAAGAGGACAAATCATAATAATAATAATTTCTTTCGGTTCGTCATAATTGATGGTTTAATCCACCAAATACAGTTTTCGATGGTTATTACCCGTTTTTCCATGTGTTGCTTAATACCGTGAAGTTATTTACCGGAAAAAATGAGAGAAAAAGGCATAAGATGTCACCTTTGCTGAGGTGCCAGTTGCTGTAGACAATAGCTTCTCTATTGATTGATACTCAAAGGTCAGAGATTCATAATATCATTGAATCAATTTGAAAAACATCATAAAAAATATGAAAAGCATTGAATCAATTTGGCACAAACAATTATAGAAACTAAACCAAATGTTGGAGCATGAGCAAAAATAATTTCAAATCATAGAATCAAATTTTGCTTTTTAAGTAAAAGATGGCACCAGAACATTGGAAAATTCTGAAGCAACTAAGATTCCAATTCATAGTCTATATCCAAATGCTCCACTCCACCAGCCGTTAAATTACAAAATATGGGCAAACTATTAACCAAAGTTGACATATATGCAGGGACAGACATAGGGCAACTTTTTTAAAAAAAGATTAATAGTAATAAGTTATTAAGTATGATTTAATTTTTTAAAAATTTTATTTAGTATTTAGTTTAATATAAATGAAATTCTAATTTAACTTAAATATTAATAATTTTTAATATTTAAAAAATAAGTAACAATATTAAAAAAATCTAAAAATATATTATTACTAATATTTTTAAATTAAACAAAATTTTTCAAATCTCATCAAGTAGATTTTTTTTTCTTCTTGTGAGTGTCTTTTTTGATTTATTTGGTATTAATTCTCTATGTTTCAATACAATTACTACAATTGAGAGATCTATTTCAACTATAAATGTTGTGAAGAATAACTCAGAAACAAAATAAAAGATGAATTTCTTGCTAATTGTCTTTTAGTTATATTAAAAAGAAAATTTCTGAAAAATTTGACACAAATTCTATTATCGATAAATTTTATGATACGAAAAATTAACCACTTTGTTAATAAAAAATACATACATTTGTGACAGGAACATAGAGACTAGTAATTATTATTATCAACTCAAGTTAATAATTAATTGATGAACTTTATTATATTAATTATACTTTTAACAAAAGTGAACTTTCTTGATACTCTTCTACTCCTTGATGTAAACACTATATATATGGCATGATAAACAAAAATGAGATAGTGAAAATGGTAAGCTACTCCATACTCATGTGATTTTACCCTATTTTTTGAATTATTGTTTTTTTTTGGTGACTTTCTTGAATTATTGTTTAAAATACGTAATCGATTTTTAAAATGATATTAAATCAATTTTAAAATAGAAGAAAAGCAAAATTCCTACTTATATCGAGCAAAAGCAGAAGCGAGTATAACTAAGCATGTAGCGATTTGAAAGATTTAAGCTATAATTTTCAAATTGAAGCTGTAAAAAGAAGAAATAACACTCACATATATGAAGCTATTTTCCTGTGCTTGGTTTTCATCATCAAACATTGTCATTATCAAAATTTAGATTACATTTTCACCGTTACCACAAATTTTCGAGCAAGAAAGCGAACACAAAAAGAAAGAGATAGAGAGAAGTACATACCGTCGAAAGTTTTAACATCCATTCTACTAGAAATGTAACCCTTAACTAAATGACAACAAATCACATCCTCGCGCAGCGCTTAAACTGAACCAAAATAGTAATGTATAAAATTAAAGCATAATCATAAAATTCAAGAAAATGGGCAAAAGTGGAGAAGTAATAAATCAGATATGTAAATTATTTCATGATAGTAATTGAGTAGTAATTCTTCAATATACAAAGAATGAAAGAGAGTTATTGAAACACTAAATTGGAAGTAATTAAATTATTAAAATTTGTAAGAAGCAAAATAACAAAAACATAGAGTGAATTATTACTAAATATTTGTGAATCAAATTCATGTTGCCATTGATGTGTCGTATGCATCATTTCTGCAATTTTATAATTGGCAATTGAAGATTATCAAGCAAATAAAAAAGAAGACACTAAAAAAAGACTAAAAATATTTTAATTCTTACAAGAGCATAGAATCTGAGTTTCAAATAAATAATTTAAGGTGTTTGCTATGGTACGATGATAAATTCATACGTACCAATACGTTTAAAATATGGACAAGTAGTAACAAGTCACGTGGAATTTATTTTCCACATCAACATTTAATTTTTTCTTTTTTAAATATATATTATATCACCACTTTTACATATATACCCTTTAATTAAATAAAAATAAAAATATATTTTTTATTTAATTTTATAAAAAGTCTTAAACATTCTTATTTTATTTGATTAGACAAAAATATCCTTTTAAATTAATCAAATTTTAGAATTCAATTAATTCTAATTTTATAGTTTCAATTAATTTAAACAACAAAACAAAAACATATAAAAAAACAAAAATCAATCGTTCTTGGTATTCTCCAATTCCCCTAATCATTCATCCCCTCTCTGAAGCAAAGCAAAACATATCAAAAAAATAAAAAATTAATCTGTTCTTCATCTTCTCCTAATATCATTCGTGCCCCCTCCTCTCTGAAACACACCAAAACTGCAAAACTCTAGCAATAATTGACTGCATTGATCTCTGTAGCTAGCCACCCACGAAATTTAAAGAACCTAAACCCTAAACCCTAAACCACTCAACTCTGAAAATGCGGCGTCTTTCTCCTCTATGGAAGTTCTTTAAATACCCCTTCGCCCTCCATCGTCGAGCCCCGTCCAGCCGTTGTCGTCCAGCACCTCTCCCTTTCTGGCGCCTCTCCCAGTGTGTCTGGTTCTACCACTCAACAAACTTATTCCCATATGGCCAACAAGAGTAGAACGAATGAAAGGCAGATATTGAATAAATAGATATTGAGTAAAAACCATAAAGGTATTGAAGAGATGTGGTTAGAGGTTCTATAGAGGATTCAAGTTACTGGACTGAGAGAATTTTTGTATAAAGAAGGCAAGCTGATCTCTGTCAGTTTTAGAGCAGGTAAACATCAATTCCTCGCTGTTCATTTTTGCATGTTGCTTTGTGAAGAATTAGGTAAACTGGTTTGTGTATTTGATTACACTTAATGTTAGTCAACTGAAGGGCCTTGTAGCAAAATGCATTAAAAACTTGCTTTTGGGTTCGTCATAAACTCATATACATATACAAACTAGTGGGAGAGACTACCTAGATATTTAAACGTCTATGATTAATCTAGTATATGTTTATTCTCAGATACTCTGTAATCAAATACCTAGGTGTTTAAGATTGCTTGAGTACTATGACAATTTACACAATTCAAATTATACATGGAACATGCAAGATTGTAAATGTCTATGCTTCCACAGATATGCTAATTCTTATGATGTTCATGTTGCAAACTGAAGAAAATGAAATTACTAACCTGCTGAATTCTCCATCAACGATTGTGAAATCTGCTGTCGAATAATTAATTAACTGGATGAACAATTGGTCATGGTGCAAATATGGCTGCTATTTCACCTATGAAGTTATATGTGCATTTTGAAAATTGAGTGTATTTGAATCAGTTGTTTTCATTGCTGCCAGGACATACTCCTAACTGGCTTATATTTATGAATAGGTAACCTCGTGTAAGCTATGGCGGCAAGTGGGAGAATCTTTCAAACCTCCTAAGTAAGAACCAACGTCCCCTATCTTGTCTTGATTGTGTTCATGGCTCATTGAAGAGTCTCTTCAAATGGACAAGTTATAGTACTTTGTATCTCTGTGTTATTAGATTTCAAATCTGTGATATGCATTCGTTCTAATTTTCTAAGTAATGTCATGGTAATGGTAGTGTGTATTGGTTATGATGATGAGACCAATTAACTGTTTTCATGTATTATGAATGGTTTCTCGATTTTCTTATGCATGGGAAAGTATACTTTTCAAGCTATTATTTTCATTATATAATAAGTGATATTTTTTTGGTTGTTTTAGGGGGTTGGAGGGTATGTGTGGGGAGAAGGGCTACCAAATTCTTATAGCTTTTTGGATGAATTGCTTGCTTATGACTGATTATAATGTTCTGTTTTTAACACATGCAGGACATGTACCACAGTTTCATGGACTTTCCCTGGGTTTTATGAGAAGGTGGTTTTAGATTAATGTTAGACTTCATCTTTTGAAAAAAAATATTTTATGAAATAAATTATGTTTTCAAATTGTTGAAATGTCTATGCATGCTTAGTGTTTCTTTGAAGCCTCTGTTTAGGCTATTTGTGTGGACATTACTATTATTAACATTTGGTTTATTTTAGATAATGTCACTTTCCTGGAAATTTTCATGTTAGCATACCGGATGATCTGTAAGATGTCAAGATGATGAGTGTTCAAGTTATGGCCTTATTAGAGAAAATTTTGGCTCTTAAGTAGTGGCATTGTCCAAATTTCTATATAATCTATTTAATACCTTAGACATATATGCTTATTTTGTTATTAGCTATTCCATTTTCAAGATTTCTGAAAGATTTACCAGATATTGTGCATATAAATGTAGGCATGCTCTTTTTCAAATGTGTTATTCGTTTTTAATATTTCTGATGTACTACTGCATGCACTTCTTGATTATGAAAGACATAAGATAAAAGGTGGTGAGCTGAGTGTTCCAATTCGTTTTTAATATTTCAGAACTTTGCGTTTTTCCCTTCTGTGCTTGGCCAAGATGATTCCCCACTTGGTTCAAATTCTGTTGTAATAACAAATGCTTCAATACGTGATGTATAGTTAGAGTCTGCTCATGTTCAGTTTTCTAATTCTAGTGATGCTCAGACTTTACTTGAAAAGGAAGAAGAAAATACTAATTCTAATATCCTTCCTACAAGTGTTGATAGAACTGAAGAATCGCCTTCAGCTCAAGCTCTGATAAACGATGCTGCAAAAGAATGGAACTTACCGGCAAGATATCCTACGGAAATGAAGAGAGAAAAGAGGAAAGCCAAGAGCAGACCATATTGGATACAATTAGTATGTTGCTCATCAGTGGATCTTCAAATAAGGCAAAAAATTGCCATATGATGGTTATGGTTATAGTTATAGTTATTTTCATACTATTTGGGGTCTTGTCTGCTTCTAGAGTTGAGATACATATTTTGATCATGCGTCTCATTCTATTGAACTGAGTAGCCTCCTAGAAATTTGGTTGTATATTTGAAGCATGTTCAGTTGCCATTACTGTTTATGTTATTTTAATGTATCATTATCATGGCTTTGGTGCCTTGTTATACATTGAAAATTAAGAAAACGTTGTGATCTTGTGAGCTTTACAAGTAGGGAGGATTTTAGTCCAATATGTAAGGACTCAACCTTTTATTATTGTTGTGTTTTGAACTTCCATCCAAAAACTGTTAGACGATTTAAAGTACATAAATAAATAAATACTGTCGATAATAAGCTCGCTATTTAGTCCATAAAAATACATGTGAGTGTGATCCTTAAAAGTGCAGTACGACTGGGTATATCATTATCCTTAAAAGTGTCACTGTCAAATGTCAATTATGCAAAATTGGAACATTCTCCTTCCTAAACTTCATATGCAAACCCTGAAATTTCATTATGCAGTTTTCAGTCGATTGTCTTTAAACCCTAGATACTTCCTCTCCCTATTCACCACAAATTTCGCTTCTCAGCCATCCCAATGCTCAAAGCAAATCTGTCCAATGACAACCATCAGTTTTTCTTGCAACACTTACAACAACATCAAGGTACTCCGAAAAATTCCTGATAAGATCACATGTTTTCTCCAAAAGCGATCTTTTGGCATGTTTGGGAACTGAGAGCTGGTTCTTGTTTGCATTAGGCCTGGGGTAATCAGCATGAAAAATAAACAGCCAGAATAAACATTAGAAATGGACGCAGAAAGTTGTATTTGTTGCTGAATTAAAATGATAGAGAGGATATTAAAGAGACCTCTCAATTCTCAAAACAATCACAATTACTCAGAGAATTTGAAACCCTTCTCTGTATCCTATCACTTCTATTTATACTAATCAAATGACTAAACCATTGTAACCAAGTACTCCTAGCTAACTCTTACTAATGGTAATAAACTCATATACAAATGTGATTCTAACACTAAAATATCAAGTTTAAGCACCATGAAATTTCAAAGGAAAATGACAAAGAAACTACAGGCAAATACCAGGTTGTTTCAACATCAGATAAATATTCAGTTTCATATTGTGAATATAGAACCGTGAAGAGATCCCATTGATGATGTACACTTCTGCATCTAATTTTGTGTTTGGTTTGGAAAGAAAACTAAAATCTTGATCTAGGAAGTGTATAAAATTACGCTTTAAGAATTTTTCCCAACATTTTGCCCAAATGTCACCCATTTTGTCATTTTAAATGAGAGAAGAACCTCATTTCACTTGTAATGAGCTCATGCCACTCTTAAGTGCAGCTTAACAGAGTTGTTATATGCAAAGAGTCGGTTCAATGAAGCAGCAAGAACAAGAGATTCCCCTAATAAAATTTGGCATAAAGTTTGTTTGAAGTAACAATATGGTTCACGAGAGCACATGCATTGTTTGATCCATATAATCATAAGCACAACCACAGGTTGAAATTCACAAATTAGACAGATACCATTATTAACCTTTCTGAGAAGTACCTGGATATATCTGCTTCAAATACCGTAAAAAGAAGCCACTCTAGACAATGTGAAAAATGAGGCTTCTCAGCTGATAAATCTGCCAGCCTTAAAGCTTCTTCAATTTTGTCCCTCTAGTAGAAACATAAATAAATAAAAGTAAATCCAACTGGGGATCTAATAGATAAAAACAATTTCATTAAGATGAGGAGAAGGAAAATACAAATTGGGGATAAGCATTCCCCTATACAAAAGTAAAACCAAAAAACAAAAGATTTATCTATAACAAATCCACTTTTTTTGGGGAACAGAGATTTGATTAGAACAAAAAAGAATTTTCAAAAGTGGATACGCCATCTCAATGTATATCAAGGTATAGCAACCTTAAAAGATATGTGACAACAACACACAGATACAAGTTCAAATAATATCCATGTCTCCGTTTTTGTTGGTGTAATCAACTAAGAAACTGAGAAGGTCCCTTCTCCAACCCTGCCATAAAAAGTATAAGGATGAATAAGTATAATAACTGCTGAAAACATGACATGAAGTTGGTCAACAGGCGAGTCGTAGGAGCTACACAAATATAGCAATTGAGAGATCTTATATGCACTACTTAGTAGTTAGTATACACTTCTCTTATATACCTATTAAAAGTGATTGATAAAAAGTGAGAAAAGATAAAAAAATTCCTCTTTTATATCATAAACGAAAGGTGTACAAGAAAGGTGCACAATAAATGTGGTACATTTCTCCATTGACAAAGTATTAATGAGTGCCATATAGTAGTAGTAGTTGATAACATCAACATTCAAGCCCTGAGATGACCAAGACAAGCACTAATGATCTTATGATTAAAAAGGAAAAGTCAATTTATATATATCTGTAGATAAATAAGTTATTACAGCTTCATGCATCACTTAACAACAGTCCAACTGAGGGACTTACTTTGAAGATGTTGCTATGAAGGTTTCAGATATCCTGCTCATCCATCTCCTCAAGAATAACATATTTGCCATCAGAATCTGTTGTGTGAAGCACTGCCACGTCGCCTTCACCAAAATGGCCTTCTGAAGCTTCAGATATCTAAAATAGAAAAATAGACCGAAAAACATATAAACAAGCATAATAGAATTAAAGGAAAAAGAATTTTGGAAGACAAGTTTGTTGATGACTTACTTGTACTAGTTGAATAAACTGACACCAAACAGAATAGTGCAGAGACCGAGTCCTTTCACCCATGTAAATTTATCATGAAAGTACAATACCGCAACCTACACATAAACAACATATAATCAGAAAGTGCAAGTAAATCTACAATCAGCAACTGCAACACTAAGAAACCTCTATCTTATTCGAACATAGCATGCAACCGTTATAAAAAATATAGTACTAAATTAATTCATATACTGAAGCAATGTAATCTTGACAAAATGATACCGAAAGATCTGGTAATAAACATACAAGATTAAGAGGAACCACTGGATATTCATATCAAAAGCTATCTATCTATCTATCTATCTTATAACAAAATTTTCAGCCAAATTTTTAACAAAGTTTCAGCACATTCTTAACAAAGAGTAACAAATTTTTTCAAATCTTTCTGATGTTAAGCATATTAGAAAAAGAAACCCAACTTTCAGGAGACAGTAACAAAATCATGAAATTTGAGCAAGATCAAATACAGACCAAAAATAGAACAACACTCACAGAGCCAAAAATCAAGAACAATCAGCACAACATACTAAACAGAGCCAGAAATCAACAACAATCAGCAACTAAGATTAGAATACAGCAACATATAATCACCCTAAATCCTAAAATCAATAAATCTATCAACAAAAATTCAAAAACAGCAGATTCAAAAGTTAAAAAACACTAAAACAGCAGCAGCAACATAACAAGTGGCATGACATTCAGAAATCAAAAGCACATCAACAGAGCAAGTAGTTAAGTTACAGTGGTGATATCACTCAGATGCATGTCAATAAAAAATAAAGAACACATAAAAAAGCAACACAGCAACACACAAAACAGCACCACAGTAGAAGCTCATTCAAAAAATATCACAACACAAAAAAATAGCAACAGAACAGAACTAGAGCTCATTAGTAATCAAATAATCATTCAATAAAAAATTAAAACACAGAACATTCAAATATTCAGTAATCAAATAATCATTAAACATGGCATAAATAAAAAATGCAGAAGAAGTTAGCAGTGAACTGACCGTCGAAGTCTAAGGTTTTTTTCTTGGTTGAGCTTCTGCTCTCGGAACTCGAAGGAAGGAAACTGGAATGGAGATGGGTTTTTCTTCTGAGCAGTCTGAGAAGAGGGAGGCAGAATCGTGACAGAGACAGAGGCCAGGCGACGAACACAACTCAGAAGACGGTGGTGGGTTAGAAGAATCTGCGACGACCAGACAAAGACGATGGTGACTGAGCGCCCGACAGACGGCGGCAGGAGCGCGATAGAGCAGATGAATACCAGAAATTGACGCGCCGAGCTCGAGGAAGAAAAAGCTGCGATTCTTGAAGGAGGAAGAAGCACGGACAACCAGACGACGATGGTAGTGCCTGAGAGCGACGGACGGCGGCAGTCCTTGCGGCAGTGGTGGAGAAGCTAGGGTTTCCTGTTTCAACTTTCTTTTTTGATTTGGGGAGAAGCTGTTAAGATAGGGGTTTGGAATGAAGATTGAAGGTAAGGGGAAGGAAGGTCATCCGTGCAGGAACCAAAACGACATAGTTTAATCCAAAACCATTACGTCGTGCGAAGCACAATGAGACAGCTGAGAGAGATTGGGGAGCAGAGAGACGAGAAGGTTTCTAAACCTAGATGAAGAACAATTTTAGTTTTTTTTTTAATATATTTAACACATATGAAAAATAATTTTAATTTTTTATTTTTTTAATATGTTTTTGTTTTGTTGTTTTAATTATTTGAAACTATAAAATTAGGATTAATTGAATTTTAAAATTTGAATAATTTAAAAGGATATTTTTGTCTAATCAAATAAAGAAAAGATGTTTAAGTCTTTTTATAAAATTAAATAAATAAATATTTTTTATTTTTATTTAATTAAAAGGGTGTTTTAGTAAAAGTAGTGATATACTATATATTTAAAAAAGAAAAATAAAATGCTGACGTGGAAAATAAATTTCACATGTCTTATTATTATTTGTCTATATTTTAAACGTATCGATACGTATAAATTTATCATCGTACCGTAGCAAACACCATAATTTAGTCCTGCTAAGATTTAGAAAGGTTGACACACCACAATAATGGACAGAAATGAGAAAAATAAGCATGATATTTTAACTAATGATGGTCATATAGTTAACTAACAAACATCTATTCTTAATACAGTTGATAACTATTTGCTTTGCTTAAACTTATTTTATATATAATGTCTTTAATTTGACTAGCATCTACTTTTTTTTATATACTTTATAGGATTGCTTTCAAACTCAATGAAAAATTAGTAACACTAACCATCATATTATTTATTTTATACCATATGATCCTTAAAGTAATTACAAAATGGAAGTAGTAGGGAGGAAAGACATTACTAGTAGTAGAATCTTGCCATAAGATTAAAAAAGAACTTATAATTAAATTTGAAGACACATGCCCTATATAAAAAAACTTATCAAAACAATATAAATGTGAATTAAAAAATATAGAAAAATCAAGTGCATCATCATTATTTTATGAGGTCTGCTACACATATAAGTTTTTTTTGGCTTACAAGTCTTACAAGTTGGTACAAGCCCAACAAAAAACACGCATTACACTCCCACATTTAAGAGTAAATAAACGCACGTTATTCAACCACTTTCTGTTTTCAAAGCGCGCTACTCACCATGCATTATAAATGACTCTTCTTCTTCCTCTATGAAAACGAGTTTCTTGCCAAATTTGAAGATAATGAAACTTTAGAAATACACCCAAACGATTACAGAAATACACTCAAATAATTACAGAAATACACCTAAAAGATTACAGAAATACACCCAAATGATTACAGGAATTCACCCAAACGATTATAAAAATACACCCAAAGGATTACAGAAATACACCCAAAGGATTACAAAAACTACACCCAAAGGATTTAAGAAATACACCCAAAATTCGTTGAAGTACACCTTATGCATAATTCAGAACTCTTTCTCTTTCTCCTCCTCATCTTCTACTACTTCTTCTTCTTCTTCAAAAATGATTTCAGAGCTTGATGTAAAAAAATAATGAAAATCGAGAATAATGAAGAAAGAAAACAGAGAGAAAAGCACGTAAATGAAGAAGGAGAAAGAGAAGGCAAGAAACGAAAGAAAAGAAGAAGAAGAAGAAGAAGAAGAAGAAGAAGAAGAAGAAGAAGAAGAAGAAGAAGAAGAAGAAGAAGAAGAAGAAGAAGAAGAAGAAGGAGAAGAAGGAGGAGAAGAACGTGCAGTAAGAAGAAGGTGCAGTGAGTAATGGTTGAAGAAGGAGAAAGAGAAGACAAGAAACGAAAGAAAAGAAGAAGAAGAAGAGGAAGAGGAAGAAGAACATGCAGCAAGAAGAAGAAGAAGGTGCAGTAAAAATGTGCAGTAATGGTTGAAGAAGGAGAAAGAGAAGGCAAGAAATGAAAGAAAAGAAGAAGAAGAAGAGGAAGAGGAAGAAGAATGTGCGCAAAAAGAAGAAGAAGGTGCACTTGTAAAGACTTGTATAAAAAACGCTTGTATGTGGAGAATTTCTCTTATTTTACAAGTTGAGCATAATAACAACTATATTTGTGATGAAACAACTATATTTGTGATGAAATTGTTAACATAACAAGTTCAATGCATGTACAAGTCTTCGAGCAGAGTTTACGTGAGCTTGCGAACAAGTGTGTTTTTCCAAGTAAAATCTAGGTCCTTGCTTAGTATAATAATAACTATAGTAATAGCTATAACTGAACCCTATCATTTTATCAAACATAATATAAGAATTCATTCGCACAACAACGAGAATACATTTATTTTTTTAAATAAAGAAAATCTAAATAATATACTTCTGGTTCAACTTAGCGATATTCATATTAAAGAAGAGATCATTACTATATCAAAAAGCAGATAAACGCACTTTTAAACCGTAGAATGTAAAAAAATAGAAAATTGACATGCCAATATAGAGCGAAAAGGAGGCACTGAGGATTTTAAAGAAGAAGACACAGAGGACGGGAAGGAAGAAGCCAAAGGATATCGTCACTAGAGGAGAAGTCGTCGAAAAAGATTGCGACTGGAGGAGATGTTGCCGAAGAAGATCACCGCTGGATAAGGTGTCGTTCGGAGAAGATCGTCACTAGGGGAGATGTCGTCAGAGAAGATCGTCGTTGGAAGATATCATTACAAGAGGCGAATGCAGAAGGAGATCACCTCTAGAGAAGTTGTTGCTGGAGGAGATGTCACTGAAAAAGATCATATTTGGTGGAGATCGTCGAAGAACGCAAGATGTCATACCTTCATTTTAGAGAATGCCACTTAGAAGATCGTCGGAGAAAGCCGCTGAGAAGATCGTCACCAGAGCCGTCGCTGGAGAAATCATCACACAGATTGTCGTTTCGGGTTTCAATCGTTGGAGAATGCTGCTGAGAAGATCGCTGGAGCAAATTTATTTTTTCGGGTTTCATTTTTACCATATAAGCGTTAGGGTTTCCCTTGGTTTTTGGCCTTTTCTTTTTGATAATGGCTTTGATATGGCAGTTGAAAACCACCAAAATCACAAAAGAAGTGCCATGTTAGGAAAATTAATTATGGCAACATCATAAAATGCCATAATACTCGAATATTATGGCGGTTCTTTAAAATTGCCGTAATATAAATGCCATTTTAAAATTTTTTTTATTGTGTCTGAATTAATTTTAGCTTGTTAATTTTTTAAGTTAATTATTGACTTATTGTTGATTGTTGTTAATTTTCTGTGTTGATTGTTGTCTGAGGTAATTGTTTTATGAGTTAATTAGTGTTAATTGTTGTTAATTCTCTAAACTAATGTTAGCTTATTAAATTTTAAAGTTAATTATTAACATATTATTGATTGTTGTTAATTTTTTGAGTTTATTGTTGTAACACTCTACCACATAGAGCTTTACACCTAGGATGTAAAACAGATGTGCAAAGGCGCTACGACCTCTAAAAATAAAATATAAATACGTATAATAGTAGAAAGAATGTAGTATACTAGGAGCCTTGAAAAATAGATAAAACAAAATTGCAAAATTAAAAGCGTAATGCTTGGGAAAAGATTACTTGCGTACAAAGAAAGCTAAGGTTCATGAACATATATATACAGAAAGTAAGAACAGATGGTCAAGGGTACAAGATAACAAGCTCTTAACTCAGCCTGTGAAGCTAAGGATGGACGGAGAATATTTACATACATATATAATTATATATACAAATCCCATAACCCAAAATACACAAAAGAGGTCCTACTTCTCCATACACCTCTAAGAGGCACAACAATAAAACGAGTTATCAGGAGAGTTCTATAGATATAATCATATATATAAACTAAACACCAAAATAAAGTCCCCAAAATGATCCACTTCGTTGCAGAGCTACAGACGCCTAGCGAGGTGTCTCTTGACCTGCATCTAAAAAATAACAATATTGTATGGGATGAGAACCGGAGGTTCTTAACATGGTAATGGTGCCACGTACATAAGACATAAGGTCTTGGGAAATCCAGAGGCAATCCTAGAATGCCAACACTTAGATAAAAAAGCATAAAGAACTAAAACAGAAACCATGAATGAGTGGTCCTCTAGGAATTCCTAAACCTAACTAAAACTTAACTAGAACCCTAAACCAATCCGCCTTTCCTCCGTTCTTCCATCTCCGGTGAAATTACAAAGACAAAGAAGCAGACAATGGCAAACACAGGTAAAATACAAGTAATACAGATAGCAAATAAAACAAATAGCGTATTATAATCACTTAGGAAATCATAATTAATGCACAAGCAAGCAATTCAAACAATATGCATATGATGCATGCCTGTCATATGGCTGATGAGTCTCATCTATCGGTTATCAACCCAACCCGACAAGTCCGACTGCTAAACCCTGGACTGTCCCCCAACGTGCATTCCCAAGAGTCTATGCATAGATTTTTCTCATATATATAAAATTGCTCAATGGGGGTTAACCTTCCCAGGAATTTATAAGTGCCCGGTCACCTCTTACATCGTAGGGTCAACAGAGTATCGAGTCTCAACCTGAAACACGTGGTGGCAAGCCACGATACTCTACCCAGGAAAACTCGTATCTCAGATAAAATAAGTGTATAAGCCATTTAAGCATTCATATCTGTTCATAAAAATTTCATTATCATTCATCATAGCCATAATATCACTTATGCATCATGTCTTTTCACTTTTCATACATCATTTATCATAACCCGGAGCAAGTGGGGCAAACCACACTATTGCATCTCCCCGGGGAGCCTCTATACTAACCAACCTAGAGCAAGTGGGGTGAAACTACAACCCTTGTGTCTACTCAGGAGGTATGTTTTTATATGCCCAAGAGGAATAAAGGAGGGGATCTTAACCTCCCACCATCTCGTTGGGGGCGATTTTATAATACCAGGAAGAACAAAGTAGGGGATCCTCATCTTCCACCATCTATAGGGGTCGTACTATATGTTCACCCTATCTCCTCATACCTAATTCGTCACTTCTCAAGCTTTCTTCATTTCCAAGTTACCACATTTTCCTAGCTTCATCCATTACTAGGCGTAACCCTAAGATCTAGGGGATAAAAGAGTAAAAATAGATGTTTAGAGGTTCGAAATTAAGCTTTAAAATAAAAAATTTATGTTTGCTAAAACAGGAGCCACGTATACATGTGGGAGTGCATTTTATCCATCACGCGTACGCATTACCTCGTTCGCGTATGCATGTACGCTGGACAGAATCAACCGTCCGCGTATGAAGCCCCATGCTCGCGTACGCAAGGGTCTCTTTTTGCCCATGATGCGTACGCATACATGCCAAACAGAAACGCCCATCCGCGTATGGAGGGTTCGTGTACGCATGCATTACAGATTAGTCAAAAATGGCTAAGTCTGCGGAATTTTAGTTTTACATACCGAACTTTCGACACACATAACTTTCTCGTTTTAAAACATTTTTCATTCGTTCTTCAAACGACATAAACTTCACGGACCCAATTTTCATATGAAATAAGTTTGAAACAATTTAGGGTTCCAGAAGCCGAGTTATGACTCGTCAAATCTCGGCTAAAAATCAAATTTTCACAAAATCTTTCAAACCTCTATTTTCACAAAACACAACTCATTGTTCACATGAATACAATTTAAACCCTACACCAAACATACCAAGCAAAGTCACCACAACTCACATTCTACCACAACTAACCCCTCACTTCAATGTAAATTACTTCAATCCAAGATTTTCAATAATACCAATACAATTACCAAGCATTCACCTTAGGGTTCTAGGATTCTCACCTTATTCAAGCACCAATGAAGCAAGATTAAGTATTTTCCTCAAGCTAATTCGAGGCTAAACACCAGAATTAAATAATTTTCAACATAATTGTTCATAAATTTTGAAATTGGGAAGGAAGAAATTAGAACATAGAAGTGTTTTTCTTACCTAATTATTGACCGGGTTTTGTAGAGCTCGACGCTGCAGTCGCGTGGCCGTAAACGGTGCGGCGATCGGAGCTCGGAGTGAAGAGTTATGTGGGTTTGATTATGTGAGTGAGGGTTTGGCTATGAAAGAGTGTTCTTCCCCCTCCTTGGCTGAGTTCTGCGTTTTGCATCCAAACTGAACTCATTTGTTTAAGTGAGTGGGTTGGGCTCACGGGCCCGGTTTGGGCCCAGTTCGATCGGTTCGGCCTGTTGGCCCAATCTTGGACCAAATTCTTTAAAATTAGTGTCAAAATTCTTATTTTAATTAGATCTATCTTATTATACTATAAAATTCACATTTCTAATTTATTTTATTAGAAATTAATTTATTGACTAATTATTCGTTAATTTTACGGGCTTTACAATTGTTGTCTGAGTTAATTTTTTCTGAGTTAATTATTGTTGATTGTTGTTAATTCTTTGAATTTTTGAAATAATTTTAATTTGTTAATTTTTAAGTTAATTATTGATTTATTGTTGATTGTTATTAATTCTCCGAGTTTATTATTGTCTAGGTTAATTATTTTCTGAATTAATTTTGCTGAGTTGATTGTTGTTAATTCTACTAAGTTTGTTGCAATTCACTTATTTGAATATATGAACTTTGATTTGCTTGTTTAATTATAATTTATATGTTGATTATGTTTATAGTTTGCAATTGAAGGTGTACAGTCTCCTATTCCAGAAAATGCTCCTGTATATATGCAAATTAATAGATATCCCATTTTAGAGTCATACATATATAAGTTAGTGGATTATATAGAATCTTAAATAGATATACCATTTGTGTAATTAATTTTTTTTTCAATATTTTATTGTCTAGAGAGTTTCAACTATTCAATTTACTTAGCCACCATGATATATCTTATTTTTCATATCAAACTTTATGTAAGTCCATCTTATTTGAATTTAGAGTATATGTTTATGGTGCTACTTTTTTCCATACACGAGTAATTATTATTATTTTTTCTTTATTCTTAAACTTTGATGTGTGAACTAATTTGTAAACTTTTAACAAAAAATTATAGACAAATTATTATAAAAATTATTAAATTTTGAATTTTGTTAGTTTAAAATTATTGAATTTAACCATTTAAAATTATATATTAAATTTTTAAACAAATTAAAAAAATTAAATTTAAGATTAGCGTCAGTTTTATTCCTATTACCGTCAGATTTACCGAGGGATAAATCCGACGGTAACTAGCCCTAAATTTTTGTCAATTAAAAGTTAATATTTGCAGCTAAATCTGCCGGTAAATAATTACTGTTGGATTTATTCCAACGGTAATTGTATTACCGGTGGATTTTTTTGATAAATTCAATGGTACTCAGCGTTTTTCTTGTAGTGTCTCACAGATTCTTTCTCATAGCAACACTCTTTCTCATGACTGTTGGTGCACGAAATTGCAATCACACCTTTGCAATCCGCACAACTCACCAGCAAGTGCACTGGGTCGTCCAAGTAATACCTTACGTGAGTAAGGGTCGATCTACGGAGATTGTTGGTATGAAACAAGCTATGGTTATCTTATTAATCTTAGTCAGGATGCCAATAAGGTTCTTTGAATTTAATTGTAAAAAGTGAAAGTGTTTGGAATAAGTAATTGTTACTCAATAATGGAGAATATGTTGGAGTTTTGGAGATGCTTTGTCCTCTGAATTTCAGCTTTTCTCTTGTCCTCCTCTTCACACATGCAAGGCTCCTTCCATGGCAAGTTGTATGTAGGGCGTCACCGTTGTCAGTGGCTACTTCCCATCCTCTCAGTGAAAATGGTCCAAATGCTCTGTCACAGCACGACTAATCATCTGTTGGTTCTCGATCATGTCAGAATAGGATCCATTGATCCTTTTGCGTCTGTCACTATGCCCAACAATCGCGAGTTTGAAGCTCGTCATAGCCATTCAATCATTGAATCCTACTCGGAATACCACAGACAAGGTTTAAGCTTTCCGGATTCTCATGAATGCCGCCATAAATTCTAGCTTATACCACGAAGATTCTGATTAAGAAATCTAAGAGATACTCATTCAATCTGATGTAGAACGGAGGTGGTTGTCAGACACACGTTCATGAATTGAGGAAGGTGATGAGTGTCACGGATCATCACCTTCTTCATAGTGAAGCGCGAATAAACATCTTAGATAGGAACAAGCATGTTGAATAAAAAACAGAAATAATTGCATTAATTCATCGAGACGCTGCAGAGCTCCTCACCCCTAACAATGGAGTTTAGAGACTCATGCATTCAAAAATTATAAAAATTCAGATCTAAAAATGTCATGAGATACAAAATAAGTCTCTAAAAGTTGTTTAAATACTAAACTAGTAACCTAGGTTTACAGAAAATGAGTAAACTAAGATGGATAGTGCAGAAATCCACTTCTGGGGGCCCACTTAGTGTGTGCTGGGGCTGAGACTTAAGCTTTTCATGTGCCTGGGCTATTTCTGGAGTTGAACGCCAGGTTGTAACCTGTTTCTGGCATTAAACTCCAACTTATAACCTGTTTCTGGCGCTGAACGCCAAACTGCAACATGAAACTGGCGTTGAATGCCAGTTTACGTCGTCTATCTTTGCGCAAAGTATGGACTATTATATATTTCTGGAAAGCGCTAGATGTCTACTTTCCAACCCAATTGAGAGCGTGCCAAGTGGACTTCTGTAGCTCCAAAAAATTCATTCCGAGTGCAGGGAGGTCAGAATCCAACAGCATCAGCAGTCCTTTTTCAGCCTAAATCAGATTTTTGCTCAGCTCCCTCAATTTCAGCCAGAAAATATCTGATATTATAGAAAAACACACAAACTCATAGTAAAGTCCAGAAATATGAATTTTTCCTAAAAACTAATAAAATTATACTAAAAACTAACTAAAACATACTAAAATCTACATGAAATTACCCCCAAAAAGCGTATAAAATATCCGCTCATCACAACACCAAACTTAGACTGTTGCTTGTCCCCAAGCAACTAGATAAATAAAGTAGGATAAAAAGAAATTAAGAAGCAATAATATCTCAGAGTTTCAAGTGAAGATCAGATTCTAATTAGATGAGCAGGACTAGTAGCTTTTTGCTTCTGAATAGTTCCGGCATCTCACTTTATCCTTTGAAATCCAGAATGATTGGCATCCATAGGAACTTAGAATTCAGATAGTATTATTGATTCTCCTAGTTTAGTATGTTGATTCTTGAACATAGTTACTTGATGAGTCTTGGCCGTGGCCCTAAGCACTTTGTTTTTCAGTATTACCACCGGATATATAAATGCCACAGACACATAATTGGGTGAACCTTTTTTAGATTATGACTTAGCTTTGCCAAAGTCCCCAATTAGAGGTGTCCAGAGTTCTTAAGCACACTCTTTTGCTTTGGATCACGACTTTAACCACTCAGTCTCAAGCTCTTCACTTGAACCTGCATGCCACAAGCACATGGTTAGGGACAGCTTGATTTAGCTGCTTAGGTCTGGATTTATTTCCTTGGGCCCTCCTGTCCATTGATGCTCAATGCCTTGGATTCTTTTCACCCTTGCCTTTTGGTTTTAAGGGGTATTGGCTTTTTCTTTTTCTTTATCCAATGATTCCTTTTTTTTCACTGCTTTTTCTTGCTTCAAGAATCAAATTCATGATTTTTCAGATCATCAATAATATTTCTCTTGTTCATCATTCTTTCAAGAGCCAACAATTTTAACATTCATGAATTTCAATATAAAAAATATGCACTGTTCAAGCATTCATTCAGAAGATAAAAAGTATTGCCACCACATCTAAATAATTAGAATTTTTCTTATTAAAAACTCGAAAAGTATAAATTACCTCTTTATTCTAAAAATCTACTATTTTATTCATGTTTGATGATGATGAGAAAAATAAATTATAACTTAATTGAAAATAAAATCAAAATAGATATACTAATTACTATTACTCCTATATAACTTCTAAGGTAAATTCCTATAATAACAACTATCACAGAATTAAAGCTAAGATTAGGACTCAACAACCTTTATTTTGAGAACTGGATGTTCCTCTAGTCTGTGGAGTGCTTGGTCCTTCAAGAGATAGTTTTTGACGCTTCAGTTTCTTTAAGTCACGCCTTTGCTCTTCTTGTTCCCCAAGCAATTTGCAAAGCATGCTATTTTGATTATTTTATTCTTCCTTTATTTGGTCCATAGCTTCTCTCAACTTGGTAACAGATGCTTCAAGATGCTCCCAGTATTCAAATTGAGGAAATTCCGGGAGGAATTCCTGTGCTCTCCTCTTGATGGGTTCGTCCTGCCCTTGTTGTTTTTCCATTGATGTTTTGGTGATTGGTCGCTCAACTGAGATATATTCAGTTATTCCCATCTTCACTCCAGCATCTTTACATAGCATAGATATTAAGCTAGGATAAGTCAATTTGGCATCTTTGGAGTTCTTGTTTGCAATTATGTAAAGTTCACATGAAATCAACTGATGAACTTCCATTTCTCTTCCTAACATAATACAGTGGATCATCACTGCTCTTTTAACAGTGACCTCAGAGCAGTTACTAGTAGGCAGTATAGAACGCCCAATGAAGTCCAGCCAGCCTCTGGCGACTAGTTTGAGATCTTCTCTTTTGAGTTGATTTGGGACGCCCTTGGTGCTGGTGGTCCACCTGGCTCCAGGGAGGCATATGTCCTCTAGAATCTTGTCCATGCCTTTATTTGTTCTCATCATTCTCCTATTAAAGGAGTCTGGGTCATCTTTCAGCTGGGGTAGCTTAAAGATCTCCCTAATTTTATCAGGGTGGATGTGAACAATCTTTCCTCTAACCAAGGTCCGATAGTCATAGAGAGCAGTTCCAGATATTCTCTGCCTATCTGTTTGCCACAGATTAGCATAGAATTCCTGAACCATATTTCTTCCCACCTTTGTCTCAGGATTAGCTAGGCTTTCCCAGCTCCTGTTTCGAATTTGCTCTTGGATCTCCTGATATTCATCTTCTTTCAGATCGAATTTGACTTCCGGGATCACTGACCTTAGACCCATTATTTTGTAGTAATGGTCTGAATGTTATTTGGTTAAGAACTTTCCTTGATTCCAAAGTGGTTTCGGAATACTCTCTTTCTTGCCTCTTGGAGTGGGTTGTTTTCCTTTAGGAGCCATGATCTTAGTGGGTATGGTTTAGTGATCACGGATAAACACACCAAACTTAGAGGTTTGCTTGTCCTCGAGCAAAAGAAAAGAAAGGAGAGGGATAGAAGGAGAGCTTGTTTCCGAATTGTTGAGGAGAGGGGAGACCGAATGTTGATTTAAAGGGAGGGGGTGGGTTTTCGAAAATTTTGAAGAGAGATAAGATAGAAGATATGATTTGTAAAAAATAAATATGATAGGAAAAAGATATAATTTAAATTTAAAAGTTGTGAAAGATATTTGAAAAAGATAAATCTGAATTTTTATTTAAAAAAAATTGAAAAGATAATTGAGTTTTTAAAAAAGAATTTTGAAAAGAAGTTGGATGGGATTCGAAAAGGATTTGTGTTTATGAATTAAGATACATTTGATATTTTTGAAAAAGAGATTTTAGAAATTAGGATTAAAATTTTTTTGGAATTGAAGGATGATAGTTTGGAACATGTTTATGCAAGAAATCATGAATTGAAATATGTAAATTGGAAAAAAAATGTGAAGAAAAAACGAATTTACCTCCTCCCCACAGTCCTGGCGTTAAACGCCCAAACGCTGCATGTTTTGGGCGTTTAACGCCCATGTGTAGCTTCTCCTGGGTGTTCAACGCCCAACTGTTGCTTCTAGCTGGCGTTGAACGCCAAGAACTCCCTTGTCACTGGGCGTTTCTCTGAACGCACAGGACGCTGTAAATCTGGCGTTGAACGCCCAGAAGGTGCTTCTTTCTGGCATTGAACGCCCAGTAGATGCTTATTTTGGGCATTTAATGCCCAAAACAGCTCTTACTGGTTTTTTCGCACCAATGAGCTTCTTTTTGTTGTTTTTATCCTCTGAATCCTTCTGTAACTCTGTCAACTCAAGCAATTGCTATTTTACCTTGAAGATAATTGACATATACCTGTAAAAATCAATTAATTAACAAATAAACTTTGTAAATGGCTGGGTTGCCTCCCAGCAAGCGCTTCTTTATTGTCTTTAGCTGGACTATTACTGAGCTTTAATCAAGTCTCAGTTTTGAGCATTCTTGCTCAAGATTGCCTTCAAGATAATGTTTGACTCTCTGTCCATTAACAATGAACTTTTTATTAGAATCATTATCCTGAAGCTCCACGTATCCATATGGTGACACACTTGTAATCACATATGGACCTCTCCACCGGGACTTCAATTTTTCGGGGAATAATCTGAGCCTAGAATTAAACAGCAGAACTTTCTGCCCTGGCTCAAAGACTCTGGATGACAGCTTCTTGTCATGCCATCTTTTTGCTTTCTCTTTGTAAATTTTTGCATTCTCGAAAGCATTGAGTCTAAATTCCTCTAGCTCATTTAACTGGAGCAATCGTTTTTCTCCAGCTAACTTGGCATCAAGGTTTAGGAATCTGGTTGCCCAATAGGCCTTATGTTCCAGTTCCACTGGCAAGTGACAGGCTTTTCCATACACGAGCTGGTATGGAGAAGTTCCTATAGGAGTCTTGTATGCTGTTCTGTATGTCCATAGGGCATCATCCAAGCTTCTTGCCCAATCCCTTCTACGGTTAATCACAGTTCGTTCCAGGATTCTTTTAAGTTCTCTATTAGAGACTTCAGCTTGCCCATTTGCCTGTGGATGATATGGAGTGGCCACCTTGTGGCTAACTCCATATCGAACCAAAGTAGAGTAAAGCTGTTTATTGCAGAAATGAGTGCTCCCATTAGTACTCTAGGGATACCAAATCTGCTGAAGATGTATTTCTGGAGGAATTTCAGCACTGTCTTAGTATCATTAGTGGGTGTTGCTATAGCTTCTACCTATTTGGATACATAATCCACTACCACCAGAATATAAGTGTTTGAGTATGATGGTGGGAATGGCCCTATGAAGTCAATACTCCATATATCAAACAACTCAATCTCCAAGATCCCCTGTTGAGGCATGGCATAACTGTGAGGCAGATTGCCAGATCTTTGGCAACTGTCACAATTAAGTACAAACACTCGGGAGTCTTTATAGAGAGTAGGCCAGCAGAAGCCACATTGGAGGACTCTTGTGGCTGTTCGCTCACTTCCAAAATGTCCTCCATACTGTGATCCATGGCAGTGCCTGAGGATCTTCTGTGCTTCTTCTTTAGGCACACATCTATGGATTACTCCGTCTGCACATCTCTTGAAGAGATATGGTTCATCCCAAAGATAGTACTTTGCATCTGTGATCAATTTCTTTGTTTGCTGCCTACTGTACTCTTTGGGTATGAATCTTATTGCCTTGTAGTTTGCAATTTCTGCAAACCATGGCACTTCCTGGATGGCAAAGAGTTGCTCATCCGGAAAGTTTTTAGAGATCTCAGTAAGAGGGAGGGACGCCTCTTCTATTGGTTCTATTCGGGACAGGTGATCTGCTACTTGATTCTCTGTCCCTTTTCTGTCTCTTATTTCTATATCAAACTCTTGCAGAAGCAACACCCATCTTATGAGTCTGGGTTTTAAATCCTGCTTTGTGAGTAGATATTTAAGAGCAGCATGGTCAGTGTACACAATCACTTTTGATCCTACTAAATAAGATCTGAACTTGTCAATGGCATAAACCACTGCAAGTAACTCTTTTTTCTGTGGTTGTGTAGTTCTTCTATGCATCATTTAGAACACGACTGGCATAATAAATGACGTGCAGAAGCTTGTCATGCCTTTGTCCCAACACTGCACCAATGGCATGATCACTGGCATCACACATTAATTCAAATGGTAATGTCCAGTCTGGTGCAAAGATGACTGGTGCTGTGACCAGCTTAGCTTTCAGAGTTTCAAATGCCTGCAGACACTCTTTATCAAAGATAAATGACATGTCAGCAGCTAGCAGATTACTCAAGGGTTTGGCAATTTTTGAAAAATCCTTTATAAACCTCCTATAAAATCCTGCATGCCCCAGAAAGCTTCTGATTGCCTTAACATTGGCAGGTGGTGGTAATTTTTCAATTACCTCTACCTTAGCTTTATCCACTTCTATTCCCTTGTTCGAAATTTTGTGCCCAAGGACAATTCCTTCAGTCACCATAAAGTGACATTTCTCCCAGTTTAAAACCAGGTTAGTCTCTTGGCACCTCTTTAGAACAAGTGCTAGATGGTCAAGACAGGAGCTGAATGAGTCTCCAAATACTAAAAAGTTATCCATGAAGACTTTCAGAAATTTTTCCACCATATCAGAGAAAATTGAGAGCATGCACCTTTGAAAGGTTGCAGGTGCATTGCACAGACGAAATGGCATCCTTCTGTATGCAAATACTCCAGATGGACATGTGAATGCTGTTTTCTCTTGATCTTGGGGATCTACTGCAATTTGATTATAACCTGAATATCCATTCAGGAAGCAGTAGTATTCATGATCTGCTAGTCTTTCTAGCATTTGGTCAATGAAGGGTAAAGGAAAATGATCCTTTCTGGTAGCTGTATTGAGCCTTCTATAATCAATACACATACGCCACCCTGTAACTGTTCTTGTAGGAACCAGTTTATTTTTTTCATTATGAACCACTGTCATGCCACCTTTCTTAGGGATGACTTGGACAGGGTTTACTCAGGGGCTATCAGAAATAGGATAAATAATCCCAGCCTCTAGTAATTTAGTGACCTCCTTCTGCACCACCTCCTTCATGGCTGGATTTAGCCGCCTCTGTGGTTGAACCACTGACTTAGCGTCACCCTCCAATAGGATTTTATGCATGCATCTGGCTGGGCTAATGCCCTTAAGATCACAGATGAACCACCCAAGGGCTGTCTTGTGTGTCTTTAGCACTTGAATTAGTGCTTCCACTTCTTGTGGCTCTAAGGTAGAGCTTATGATCACAGGGAAGGTATCACCTTCTCCTAGAAATGCATATTTCAGGGATGGTGGTAATGGTTTGAGCTCGGGTTTAGGAGGTTTCTCCTCTTCCTGAGGGATTTTCAGAGGTTCTATTATTCTCTCTGATTCCTCCAGATCAGGCTGAACATCTTTAAAGATATCCTCTAGTCCTGATTCGAGACTCTCAGTCATATTGACCTCTTTTACCAAAGAGTCAATAATATCAATGCTCATGCAGTCATTTGGGGGTGTCTGGATGCTGCATAGCTTTGACAACATTCAACTTGAACTCATCCTCATTGACTCTCAGGGTTACTTCCCCTTTTTGAATGTCAATAAGGGTTCGGCCAGTTGCTAGGAAAGGTCTTCCTAGAATGAGAGTTGCACTCTTGTGCTCCTCTATTTCAAGCACCACAAAGTCAGTGGGAAAGGCAAATGGCCCAACCTTGACAATCATGTCTTCAATCACGCCTGATGGGTATTTAATAGAGCCATCAGCAAGTTGGAGACATATTCGGGTTGGTTTAACTTCATCAGTCAACCCAAGCTTTTTGATAGTAGATGCAGGTATTAGGTTGATACTTGCCCCAAGATCACATAAAGCTTGCTTGGTACAAGTACCTTCTAATGTGCATGGTATCATAAAGCTTCCGGGATCTTTAAGCTTCTCAGGTAAGCTTTTCAGAATGACTGCACTGCATTCTTCAGTGAGATAAACTTTTTCAGTTTCCCTCCAATCCTTCTTATGACTTAAGATTTCTTTCATGAACTTAGCATAAGAAGGTATTTGCTTAAGTGCCTCTACAAACGGAATCTTTATTTCAAGAGTCCTGAGATAGTCTACAAAGCGGGCAAATTGCTTATCCTGTTCTGCTTGGCAGAGTTTCTGAGGATAAGGCATTTTGGCTTTGTATTCATCAGCCTTAGTTGATGTAGGTTTATTGCCTATAGATGTGGGTTGAGAAGCCTTTTTAGAGGGGTTGCTATCAGTACTTGTATGTGTCTGATCTCCCACTGGCATTTGAATGCCAGGGGTGGAAGCTGGAGTGGCGTTAGACGCCAACTCCTTACCTGTTTCTGGCGTCTGAACGCCAGAACTGTGCTTCCTTTGGGCATTCAACGCCAATTCCTTGCTTGTTTCTGGCATTGAACGCCAGGACTGAACATGAGTTGGGCGTTCAACGCCAGCTTCCCACCCATTTTCTGGCGTTTGAGTGCCATAATTATTCCTCTCTGGGCTCTGACTGTCCTCAGAGGGATTTCGGGTAGCAGTCTGTTCATTTCTTGGCTTCCTACTGCTTTGAAGTGAGGTATTTAATGTTTTTCCACTTCACAATTGAACTGCTTGGCACTCTTCTGTTATTTGTTTTAATAACTGCTGTTCTGTTTGCTTCAACTGCACTTCCATATTCATATTAGCCATTCTTGTTTCTTGTAGTATTTCCTTGAATTTGGCTAGCTGTTTTGTTAGAAAATCTAATTGCTGATTGAATTCAATAGCTTGTTCTGCAGGACTGAGTTCAGCACTTACTGTTTTAGCCTCTTTGTTAATGGAAGATTCACTGCTTAGGTACAGATGCTGATTTCTGGCAATTGTATCAATAAGCTCTTGATCTTCTTCTATTGTCTTTCTCATGTGTATAGATCCACCAGCTGAGTGGTCTAGAGAAGTCTGAGCTCTTTCTGTAAGTCCATAATAGAAGATGTCTAACTGCACCTACTCTGAAAACATTTCAGAGGGGCATTTTCTTAGCATCTCCCTGTATCTCTCCCAGGCATCAAAAAAGGATTTATTATCTCCTTGTTTAAAGCCTTGGATGCTCAGCCTTAGCTGTGTCATCCGTTTGGAGGAAAATAGTGATTCAGGAATTTTTTTGACAGCTGTTTCCATGTCTTTATGCTGTCCTTAGGTTGGTTATTTAACCACCTCTTAGCTTGGTCTTTTACAGCAAATGGAAACAGTAATAATCTGTAGACATCCTGGTCTACTTCCTTATCATGTACTATGTCAGCAATTTGTAAAAACTGGGCCAGAAACTTTGTAGGTTCTTCCTGTGGAAGACCGAAATACTGGCAACTTTGTTGCACCATGATAATGAGCTGAGGGTTCAACTCAAAGCTACTGACTCCGATGGAGGGTATACAGATACTACTCCCGTATGAAGCAGTAGTGGGGTTAGCATATGACCCCAGAGTCCTTTTGGATTGTTCATTTCCACTTAAGTCCATGATGGAGAAAGGGAGATGATGCGAATTTATTTTATTTATTTTATTATATATATAAAATTTTGAAATAATAATAATAAAATAAGATAAAATAAAGACGACAATAAAAATAAAATAAATAAAAGTAAAAATAAAAATAAAATAAAAAAATTTAAAAATATTTTATGAAGATTTTCGAAAAAGTGAGGAGAGAGAAAGTGGTTCTGATATTTTCGAAAAAGATATAATTTTTTTTAAAATCTTAAAAGGATAAGATTTGAAAAATTTTGAAATTGAAATCTGAATTTTTAAAAAAAATTCAAAAATATGGCTTAAAATTAGTTAGAAGAGATATTTTTTTTGAATTTTGAATTTTATGATGAAAGAGAAAAACACACAAAAGACACAAGACTTAAAAATTTTTAGATCTAATGCTCATTGTTTCGGAAATTTTGGAGGGAAAACACCAAGGAAGACCAATCTTAAAAATTTTAAGATCAAAACACAAGAAAGACTCAAGAACACCTTGAAGATTCACAAGAACACCAAGAACAAAAGAAAGAACACCAAACTTAAAATTTTTAGAAAACCACAATAAACTTTTCGAAAATTAAAGAAAGATTAACAAGAAAACACCAAACTTAAAGTTTGGCACAAGATTTAATCAAAGAAAAATTATTTTTGAAAAAAAGTTTTAAAAGGAAGATACCCAATTGCCTAGAACATAAGCCAACGCTCTAGCCAACTGAGCTATAAATGTAACGTGTTTTAATATTGTATATAAAAAAATATATTATTTTTTTAAACTAATATTTTGAAAAAAAGCACAAGGAAACACGAAAAATACACAAAATAGGAAAAATCAAAGATCAAACAAGAAAATTTGACAAGAACAATTTGAAGATCAAGGAAAAATAAAGAACACAAATTTGAAAATTTAAAGGAAAATATGAAATATGCAATTGACACCAAACTTAAAGTATAAAACTAAACTCACTAAAAAAAATTAAAATTTAATAAGGAAGAATAATATTTTTGAAAAAAAAATTTTGAAAAGAAAATAAAGGACTCAGATTTAATGACTCTATAGCAACAAAAATAAATTATTCCTAATCTAAGCAACAAAATAAGCCTTTAGTTGTTCAAACTCGAACAATCTCCGGCAACGGCGCCAAAAACTTGGTGCACAAAATTGCAATCACACCTTTGCAATCCGCACAACTCACCAGCAAGTGCACTGGGTCGTCCAAGTAATACCTTACGTGAGTAAGGGTCGATCCCACGGAGATTGTTGGTATGAAGCAAGCTATGGTTATCTTATTAATCTTAGTCAGAATGCCAATAAGGTTCTTTGAATTTAATTGTAAAAAGTGAAAGTGTTTGGAATAAGTAATTGTTACTCAATAATGGAGAATATGTTGGAGATACTTTGTCCTCTGAATTTCAGCTTTTCTCTTGTCCTCCTCTTCACACACGCAAGGTTCCTTCCATGGCAAGTTGTATGTAGGGCGTCACCGTTGTCAGTGGCTACTTCCCATCCTCTCAGTGAAAATGGTCCAAATGCTCTGTCACAGCACGGCTAATCATCTGTTGGTTGACGATCATGTCGGAATAGGATCAATTGATCCTTTTGCGTCTGTCACTACGCCCAACAATCGCGAGTTTGAAGCTCGTCACAGCCATTCAATCATTGAATCCAAATCAGAATACCACAGACAAGGTTTAAACTTTCCGGATTCTCATGAATGCCTTTTGCGTCTGTCACTACGCCCAACAATCGCGAGTTTGAAGCTCGTCACAGCCATTCAATCATTGAATCCAAATCAGAATACCACAGACAAGGTTTAAACTTTCCGGATTCTCATGAATGCCGCCATAAATTCTAGCTTATACCACGAAGATTCTGATTAAGAAATCTAAGAGATACTCATTCAATCTGATGTAGAACGGAGGTGGTTATCAGGCACATGTTCATGGATTGAGGAAGGTGATGAGTGTCACGGATCATCATCACCTTCTTCATAGTGAAGCGCGAATGAACATCTTAGATAGGAACAAGCATGTTGAATGGAAAACAAAAATAATTGCATTAATTCATCGAGACGCTGCAGAGCTCCTCACCCCCAACAATGGAGTTTAGAGACTCATGCATTCAAAAATTATAAAAATTCAAATCTAAAAATTTCATGAGATACAAAATAAGTCTCTAAAAGTTGTTTAAATACTAAACTAGTAACCTAGGTTTACAGAAAATGAGTAAACTAAGATGGATAGTGCAGAAATCTACTTCTGGGGCCCACTTGGTGTGTGCTGGAACTGAGACTTAAGCTTTTCAGGTGCCTGGGCTGTTTCTAGAGTTGAACGCCAGGTTGTAACCTGTTTCTGGTGTTGAACTCCAACTTGCAACCTGTTTCTGGCGCTGAACGCCAAACTGCAACATGAAACTGGCATTGAACGCCAGTTTACGTCGTCTATCTTCGCACAAAGTATGAACTATTATATTGCTGGAAAGCCCTGGATATCTACTTTCCAACCCAATTGAGAGCGCGCCAATTGGACTCCTATAGCTCCAAAAAATCTACTCCGAGTGCATGGAGGTCAGATTTTTGCTCAGTTCCCTCAATTTCAGCCAGAAAATACCTGAAATTACAGAAAAATACACAAACTCATAGTAAAGTCTAGAAATATGAATTTTGCCTAAAAAATAATAAAATTATACTAAAAACTAACTAAAACATACTAAAATCTACATGAAATTACCCCTAAAAAGCGTATAAAATATCCGCTCATCAACTGTCTTCGCCATCGCACACATTCGGTCCTCTACCATTGCTATTCATAGCCTCGTTGGAGATGTCTACCACAACTCGTCTGCGTCATCTATTACATCGCGCCGAAAGAACATCGCTATAGTAGCTTTTGTCAAAGTTTGCCGTTAGCAATGATTTTTTCTTCTTCTGATTGTTATGTTTGTGGATGCTCTTTTTGTTGTTTTGTATGTTTCTTTTTGTTGGTTTTGGATGTTTTTTTCTTAGGTTTTGTATGTTTCTTTTTGTCAGGTTTTAGATGTTTCTTTCTCAATATTTTTGGTTGTTTCTTTTTATTAGATTTTGGATGTTTCTTATATTCCTCGTTCCTCGTCCAGCATCACCATTCATCGCCAGAACAACGCTATTACTGCAGTGCAAGAAATACCCCTCCCTATAAAATACGCTATTCTTGCTTCCAATTGTAGCTTTTTGCATATCCCAGTGTTCTTTTTCAATGATTTTGAAGTTTTCTTTTAGTTAGATTTTGGATTTTTTCCTATAATTTTTAGATGTTTTCTTTGTGAGATTTTGAAGTTCCTTTTCAATGATTTATTTAGATACTTCTTTTGGTTAGGTTTTGGATGTTTCTTGTAACAATCCGTATTTTTAAAACTTCTATTATAAATTATTTATGATCTATTTTATTAAATTGGACCATTTATTTGAAAATTATTTTATTAGATATAATCAAATTAATTTTATGATTATTGAAGTTTAAATTAACTAGGATTATCGTATGACTCCAGATTTTTAAAAATTAAATAACAAATTATTTAAAATTTATTTTTATTTATTCAAGATATTATTTTCAAAGATTTTTATATCAATTGGGTATTTTCTTATTATTGACATGAAGCTTTAGTAATTGAAAAGTAATGAGAATTTTATACGTTTTAATTTGAATAATTAGAATTTGAACATTATTTTATGATTTTAAAGGAAACTAATTTGATTATCTCTAATTATTATTAGAGTAATTATTCGAAAATAATTTATAAATTTATAATTAAATAGTTTTTTTATAAATATAAGTGTTAGATTAAAATAGGTTTTCAATTACTCAATTACTCCTAATTTTATTAAAATTACTAAACTACCCAAAACCCTGATTTACCAACACACAACTCAAACCCTAACCCGAACCCACTAGCCACCACCCCCTTTTTCGCTTTCTTCCTAGAACGCATAACACACACACACACACACACACACACACACACACACACACACAACAGACAGGAGGAAGAGAGAGAGAGAGAGAGAGAGAGAGAGAGAGAGAGAGAGAGAGAGAGAGAGAGAGAATGAGAAATCTGAGAGAGCAGAAGAGAATGGGAAGAGAGGGGTAGAAAGGAGGGGCGATGACGGCTGGGGCCTCACCGCCATTGCCATCGTCGTCGAGCCAGAAACGGAATTGAGAGGGCACAAACGAGAACCACGCGTCCTCGTCTCACCGTTGCTAGGTTACCGTTGTCATTGCCAACAATGGAGGAGAGAGGAGACGTCGAGATGTTGGAGACTGCGCCTTGCTGCCGACGTGCTCGTAGGTATGGAGGGAGCTTGTAACACCCTACCATACAGAGCTCTACGTTTAAGTCATAAAACAGAGGTGGTGTGGTATTACGACTTCTAAAAATATAATATATACATAATAATAGTTGAAAGAATTTAATAATTGAGGAGCCTTGAAAGGAAGCTTAAACAAAATCGTTAAAAGAAAAATGCAACGCTCACATAACAGAAAACTTGCGTAGTAAGAAAAGTAAAGATACACATATATAATAGGAACGAAGTGTCAAAAGGTACAAAATATTCAAGCTCCAGGTTTAACCTGCGAAGCTAAGGCTGACCGGAGAATATTATATATATATATATATATATATATATATATATATATATATATATATATATTGCATTTTTGCATCTTTTGCATGGTATATATTTTATAGATAGAAGTTGTGATTGGTTGTTGTGAATAGTATAGCACCTAGTTCAATTTTGTCCTAATTGTTCATATTAGTTTTTGCCATGTTTAAAATTAGGAATAGAACTAGGAAAGATTTTGAAATTGCATCCATCACAACATACATACATACATATATAGGAAATAACTTTGGTGAGAAACAACAAAAGAATTTTCAAGAATTTTGTTTCAAGAGCATTCTATTGAATTGATTTGGAAAATTGTTTTTAAAACTCACTTGAATGTTTTTTATGGAACATAGAAGAGAGATAGAACAAAGCAACCTTGTGAGTTGTTGAGCTTTAATGAGTGGTTACAATTTTTAACTACTATTTTTGTTCATTGTGTGCTATGCTCCTTCTATGATTGTAATCTTGGTTTTGCTTGATTCTTTATTTTCAATGTTTGATGTTTTGAATGCATTTAGCATGATTGAGGCCATTTTTGAATTGAACTCACTCACCCATATGGACCTACCCTTGCATCTACCTTTGTTAACCTCTTTTGAGCCTCTTAATCCCCTTTGTTCTAATTGTTAGCACATCACAATCCTAAGCAAAAGACCATGAATTACCTTGAATTGCATCTTTGATTAGCTTAGGTTGAAGTGTGTGTTTCATTTAAGTGTAGGGGGAATTTTGGAAAACATTGGTAGTGAATGAAAAAGTTTGTATTGGGTATACATTGAAAAAAAAATTTTGGAAAATGGGTACGCATTCATGTATCAATTTGCTTTAACCATATGCATTTGTCATAGAAAAAGAAAAAGAAATAGAAGAAAAAAATATATATGAAAAAAATAATAATAATAAGAAGGGACAAAGGTTACCCCAAAGAAAAGAAAAGAAAAAAAATGAATAAGACATATGTGTTTTAAATAGAAACTAAGGCATGAATGTGTGTGAAAAGAAGTAATGGGTGGCTAGAATGTATTTTTGTGATTTGATTGATATAGGTTGAGTTGGATACTTGAGCTAATCAAAGATTCAATCCTTTAGTCCACTTAGCCATATACTCATCCTACCGTTACCCCAACCCCATTACAACCTTCTAAAGACATCATGATACTTGCATACATGCATCAAATACTTGTTGATTGTTAGATAAAAAGCAAATCCTTAAAAGCATGATTAGGAGGAGACTTGAGTGAATTGACCCTAAACACCGAGCGGTTAGAGTGTATACACACCTAGTGAGGGTTTGATCACTCAACTCTATGTTTCCATACTTCTTATCATGCAATCTTGCAAGTTGCTTCATTTCGATGAGTAAATCAATTCTTTAGATTTTGAGTGCATTGGATTATTTCCTTGCTTAGGCCTATATGTCTATACACTTGCTTGAATTTTGATTGTTGCTTTCACCAAATCAATAGGACATTATAGATAGATAGATATATATAGTATATACATACTTGCATGCACATATGTAGTTGCATTCAATAAGTTGTTTCCCTTTTGATCATTCCCCTTGTTGGTTTAGCAAGAGGACATGCTATTGTTTAAGTGTGGAAAAATTGATGAGTCCATATTTTCCGATATATTTTAGCTTGATTTGAGTGGATTTCATCACATAAACCTACACTTAAGTACCATAATAGCATACTTTTGTGTTTGATCCCTAAATTGAACCTAAATGTGAAAACATGCAATTTTGTGCTTGAAATGAGCAATTTAATTCCACTTTTATTCTATTTGATGCCATGACATGTTTGTTGAGTGATTTCAGGCCTTAGAGGCAAGAATGAATGACCAAAAGTGGAAAAAAGCATGTACAAAGGAGAACACATGAAGAAAACAAGGAAAAGCACACACAGCGACGTGTGCGTACGCACAGGAGGATTTTCAGCTAAGTGTGCAGACGCACACATCTGTGCGTCCGCATAAGTCCCTGCATGTGATTTTATTAATGAAACATGTGCTGCATGATTTTGGAGCCTTTGGCCCAATTTTGGAAGGCTTGGATGCTGAAATCAAGTGCTATATGAAGGGAACTTCATGCCATATGAAGGGGAGCCATCTTAGAATAGGAACAACACATTTTAGGAGTAGTTTTAGGGTAGTTGGCTTAGGTTTTCTCTCTAGTTCATTAGGGTTTTAATTAGGTTTTCAATGTAGACTTTTATAGTTCAAGTTTTGCTTTTGGATTTTTCTTTCCCATTGTAAGTATTCCTTAATTTCCTCTTTTATGACATTACTTATTCTACACTTTCTTCTACTTTTCATTTATCTTACCAATTTATGTAGTTTTGCAATTTTGGATTTCTAGTTGGTTAATTTGATGTTTGATGGCTTTTATATGTTTGTTGAGTTACTTTTATTGCTTTTGATCATTTATGGTTCATAGCTTTCATTAATTTACCAATTTTGCCATGTTTTATGATTATGACCATTAGGTGTTTGATGAAATGCCAATCTTAGTTTTGGGGTAATTTCCATCCCTTGGCTTGGGAAAAATGAGTCTATGGATTGCTAGAGCCATAATGTCCAACATTTAGTGATAATTCTTGGGTTGTTAGTTGTTATTGTTTCCACTAACGCTAGCTTTTTACTAAGGTAATTAGTAAGTTAGCTAGGACTTGTGGATTGATAACAATTATGCTCACTTACCTTACTCTCCAATTTTAAGGGTTGACTTAGTGAGATTAATCCATCATAATTATCATAGTTGTGGTTATGGCAAGGAAGGGATTCCATAACTCATCCCAAGTCAAGGTTGCATTTATGTTTTGAACCACCTTTCCATCACTTTATAGTTTTACTTGTTCATATTACATACTTAGTTCTTTTATTCCTTTATTAGTTTATTAATTGCAATTTTGAATCGTTCTTTTATCTCTTTATTGTTTGCTTTCATCATTGAGAACCCCCTTTGTTCTTGCAACCAAAATTGTGCCCTTGTTGGCATTAATTCCTAGGGAAGACGACCCGAGGTTTGATTACTCTCGGTTACTTAGAAATTTTAAACTTTGATAAGGAATTACTTGTTGGTTGAGAGCTATACTTGCAACAAAGTTATCTCTCCTTTACCTCAAAGGAATTCTTAACCGACGGTTTTTCTTGCATCACTCCTATAGGTGCAAACAACTTTGAGTTGAAGCCTTAGTTAATCATTCTGGTGCAGCAAAATTGTTAGTATCATGGACTCCTGCAGGAAGATCCAAATCAATTCATCTCAAACTTCCTGCAGATCTGTGACACTGTGAAGTCAAATGGAGTGAGTCCTAAAGTTTACAAGCTCATGCTCTTTCCATTTGCCGTGAGGGATAGAGCAAAGTAGCGGCCTGATTCTCAGCCCAAGGAGAGCCTGGACACTTGGGACAAGGTGGTCAATGAATTTTTGACCAAATTATTCCCACCACAGAAGCTGACTAAGCTACAGGTGGATGTTCAGACCTTCAGGCAGAGAGATGGTGAGTCCCTCTATGAAGCCTAGGAGAGGTACAAGCTGATGATCAGGAGATGCCCTCCTGACATGTTTTCTGAATGGACCAAGCTGAAGATTTTTTATGATGGCCTCTTTGAAATGGCCAAAATGTGTTTGGACAACTCTGTAGGTAGTTTATTGCACATGAAGAAGATGCTTGAAGAGGCTGCTGAGCTTATTGAGATGGTTGCTAACAACCAATATCTTTACTCTTCTAAGAGAAATCCTGTGAACTCTAGGGCTCCTCAAAGGAAAGGAGTCTTGGAAATCGATACTTTGGATGCTATTCTTTTTCAAAACAAAGTCATGTCTCAACAGATCAGTATGATTACTCAGAACTTGAGTGGGATGCAGGTTTCAGCTGTCAGTGCTTAGAATGCCCCTCAAAAGGCTCTGTAAAACCCGGTTAATTAACGGCTAATTAACCCATAAATGAGAATTTATTCTAGAAAGCCCAAAATGTGATTTTTGTGGCTAAATGTGATAGAGGAGATTGAGATGAGAATTTTGGTACCAATTTTATAGAAATCGGACCAAGATTGGACCGAACGGGCCAAACCGGGCCAAACGGACCCAAAGTGGGCCCTTGGCCCAACATAACTTAACCAAAACCCTAGTTTTCAGCACTCTCTCTCCTCATTTGTTACACACACAAGCTGAAATTAGAGAGAAAGGGAGGAAGAACACTCTCTCAAGTTCTCTCCCTTGGTTGATCTTCAAACCACCATAACTTTTGATCTAGAGCTCCGATTGCCGCCCCGTTTGCGGCCACGCGTTCACCGCGGAGAGCTCTACAAAACCCATACAACCAATCTTGAGGTAAGCCACAAGTTTCTGTTCGAAATTCCAGCCCTTATTTTCGAGTTTCATGGGTGAAATGTTGAGATTTTGGGTTCTTTGATGTTATAGGACCCAACTCTCTTGAAGGAGAAGGTTAATCTTGTCTCCTTGGACCTTGGGTGTGGTAAGATTCTCAACCCTAGTGTATTTTGTTGTTTTATGATGCTTGGGTTTTGAGATGTTGTGTATGGGTATGATGGTTGTGGCTTAGGTTGTGTGTGTGTGGATATTGGAGCTTGATTGGTGATTTTGAAAAGCTTGGAAAGGGCTTGGTGGTGAAAAAATCTGTTCTTGGAGGTGTTGAGGCCTTGAGAGCTTGTGGATAAGTGGTTTAGAAGTGCTCCGGTGGAGCTTGGGAAAATCGGCTAAGGTATGGTTTCGGTTTCCCGTATCTAATATGTAATGTGGTAGGAAATACTTAGGCTAGAGGCCCTAAGATAGGCATTGAATGGTTGATGTTGTTGAATGATTGAGATATATGATGTGGTCATATATGTGATGATGATTATTGATGCCTTGATGGTATGATGTATGAGAAATATGCATGTTGTGATATATGCTTGATGATTGGTTATGGTTGAATTGTGAGTTGGACCATGTTGATGGTGAGTAAGATATTGATTGTGTACAATGATGATTTGTTGGAATTGGTGTTGTTGAGAATTGGCATGAGGGATAGTATATGATATGTCAATATATTTGAGTTTGAGCCACTTGGGTGAAGTGGGTTAGAATGATGAGATAGTGATTTTGTATATTGTGGTAATGTGTCAATGTGTGAGTTGAGGAGGCTTGATGTTGAAATTGATATATTTTGATTGATTTCAAAGAAAATGGATGAAAATGGCATGTTTTGATTGATTTTGAAAAGAGTTGGAAATGGCTTGTTTGCAAATGGCACTTTGTAGTTTTTATGAAAAAGATGGTTTTTGGGCATACTTTGGCACATAACTTGGACTACGGATCTCTGTTTTGTACCAAATCTTTTTAGAAATGAAATTGGATCCGGGATGTCCATGCCGTTTGAAGAACGGGTGAAAAACGATTTAAAATGAGAAAGTTATGTCCGTTGGAAGATTGGGGTTTAAATTGGTGAATTCTGCAGCTTTTAACTTAGAAAATTTTTAGCAGAATGACCCCTTGCGCGTGGGCGCACTTGGCGCGTGCGCGCCGTTCTTCCGGAAAATGCCATCCACGCGTGAGCGTGATGTGCGCGGGCGCGCCGATTGTGCTGCACCCAATGCCCAGCCATTTTCCAGAGAGTTATGCCAGAACTGTGCCAGTGTTGTGCCTGGGGCACGAGAACATCCACGCGTACGCGTGGTTGACGCGTACGCGTCGATTGGCAAATTTTTAATCCACGCGTTAGCGTGCATGACACTTTCGCGCCGATGAGTTTTGAGGCCACCCACGCGTGCGCGTGGAGTGCGCGTACGCGTGGACCTGTTTTCATCCCAAAGTTGATTTTTGAGTTTTAAAAGCCAAATTTCATACTTCTAAGCCTCCGATCTCACCACTTATATCTTAAATCATTATGATATGCCTAGCTATGAGAGAAGGGCTAGTGAAAGAGGTAACTTGCGAGTGAAGCAAGGGGAAAATGAATAATCAATGAGGATCATTGATGATTATGTGAGATGTGGAGGATGGTGGTGGAAGTGCTTGTTATGCCATTGGCCGAAGGGCTGTAATTGTTTATGAATTGGCTGGTTCTGGATTGAACCGTGAGCCGGAATAGCTGTGTATGCTATGAATATTGGCTGGTTCTGGATTGAACCGTGAGCCGGAATAGCTGTGTATGCTATGAATATTGGCTGGTTATGGATTTAACCGTGAGCCGGAATGGCTGATATGGATGTTGATCCATGGATGAGAATTCATGCATGTTTATGCTGAATTATTGATAATTGTGATTTGCACTTCCACTATCGGAGATAAGAGTTTCCCTGGGTAGTAGCAGTGACTAGCCACCACGTGCTCCAGGTTGAGACTCGAAGCTCTTTTGACCCTATGTCATAAGTGTGGCCGGGCACTGTGAAAGACCCGGATGAGCTCGCCCCCGTAAATATTCACCAGTGAGGGTGATGGATATAGATCATGATTATGATCAAGTTTATGACGAGTATAACTCGAGTTGGGGATGCATGACAGAGGGACAGTCCAATGGTTAGCTACCAGGACTTGTCGGGTTGGCTCTATAACCGACAGATGATATCATCAGCCACTAGGGACAGGCATTCATCATATGCATACTATATGAATTGTTTGAGATTGCCTATTTGACTGCATATTACTTGCTAATTGTCTAAATGCCTTACTTGTTCCTAATTGTATATTTCTTGCTTGATATAACTGTGTTTGCTATATTATACTCCTGCTGGTGGTTGGGAGGTCTGAAGGAATTGGAAAGGGAAGTATTAGTTAGACTGAAGTATCTTAGTCAGATGCCCTTTATGGTTTAGTTTGTTTATAAGCTTTGATATTATTTGGAGGAAGTTCTAGGATTGCCTTCGGCTTTCCTCCATTATTATGTATTATATATGTGGAAGCTGTTACCATGCCGGGGACCTCTGGTTCTCACCCATGCGGATTTTGTGGTTTTCAGATGCAGGACGTGAGGTTTCCCGCTGAGGCATGCTGGAGACTTCTAGATTTGCGAAGATCCTTTGTTCTCGGGGCTATGTTTTGGTTTATATGTTTTGCTTAGATACTTTTATCTCCATTAAATAATACAAACTGTGATGACTCCTCTTATGGGAGACTTTGGAGAATAGGTTTTTATGTATTTGTGTCCCTTTGGGTTTCCTTTGGGGTTTTCCTTATTATATCATATGTATATATTGTTATGCTCGGATCGGTTATCTTCGCAGCCGGATCTTGAGTCTTGATATTCCTGTTTTTGACACTCCTTTGTATATATATAATCACGCGTTGGTTATCCTTGTTCGTTACGTTATCGATCGGAGTGTTGCGCTTTGAGTTGCGATGGTTTTTGTTTACCCATTTTTCTACAAAGGCTCCTAGTTATAATCAATCATTCATACTACTATATGTACTAAATTTTTATTTTAGAGGTCGTAATACCTTGCCATCTCTGAATTATGACTTAAGCATAAGACTCTGTATGGTAGGGTGTTACAGGCTCCATATGACATGAATGGTGGCTTCATTCAAGGTGAGAATTATGAATATGCTCAATTTTCTCATGAACATGTCAACTTTATGGGGAAGAGTTAAGTCTCAAAGTAGTCCCTGAACTTGCACCCGAGCCTCAAAGTGATCCCTGAAGTTAATAATTACTCAAGTTCGTCCCTGAAATTGTTCTCCGGGACTCATAGTAGTCCCTAAAATAATTTTTTTGTCCCCGAAATTGTTCTCCGAGACTCATAGTAGTCCCTAAAATAATTTTCGTCCATCCTTGCTATTAGAAATGACTAAAACGACGTTGTATTATATTAAAAAAAATACACCCCCTCCCCCCACCCCTTTTCCCCAGTTTCCTTTTTCCTTTCCTCTTCCCCAACCATTTTTCACTTCTCATTTCCCTTCCTCTTCTACGCTCCCATTTTCCCCTTTCACACTCCCTTTCTCCTTCTATAACCCTTTCTCAGTTCTCCTTCCCCATCCCCTACCCTTTTCACGCTCCCCTTTCCCTTCCCCATTCCCAGTTCCCCTTTTTCTTTTCTTTCACCGGTCTTTTTTTCCTTCCCCAATTTTTTTCTTCCTTTTCCTTCCCCAATTTTTTCTTCCTTTTTCTTCCACGCTCCCCTTCTCCTTTCCCAATTCATCCCCAGCTCTTCTTTTCTTTTTTCTCTCAAAAGAAATAAAATAATAATTTGTTAATTCACAGAGAGAGAGAGAGAGAGAAATAATGGAAGATGGAAAGAATTACAGAAGGCAAACCTCCTACGGGTGTTACCTCTCTTATCGTCGTTGTCCCCTTTTGTTAATTTGCTTTTGGTCTACCATGGCGCATCCTCTCGGGCATGTGCTTCTGCTTTTCTCTGCTCCGGTGGCCTGCTTCTTTCTTCTACTCTGCTGGTCTGCTCTGCCTCTTCTTTCCCCATTTATTCTTTTTTTAGTTATTTATATTTTAATTTTTGTTGTTGATCGATGTGATGTTGTTGCATATTTATTGTTGCCACTGGTATGATTTATAAAAGTTTTTGTTATTTAAATCAAATTATTGGCTTGAGCATGATTATCAGATGTCTACATAAACTAATATGAATTTGATAGTTTAATTATTGTTTGCAATGATGATGTTGTTATTGTTGTTACTATGAATTTGAAGAAGAAGAAGAAGAAGAACAGGGTGAAGAAGAGAATTGGTGAAGGTAATTCGAGATTATGTTCCTTTTATAAATACAAAACGACGTCGTGTTGGAGATTAAGATTTGTTTTTTTGGTATAAATACAAAATAACATCGTTTCAGTCCTTCCGATGGTAAGGATGGACGAAAATTATTTTAGGGACTACTATGAGTCCCGGAGTATAAATTTGGGGATGAATTTGAGTAATTATTAACTTTAGGGATCACTTTGAGGCTCGAGTGCAAGTTCAGGGACCACTTTGAGACTTAACTCAGAATGCTCCTAGAAACTCCAACAATGATCCATATGCCAAGACCTTTAATCAAGGGTGGAGGAATCACCAAAACTTTGGATAGAGAGATCAACCTCAGAGACCACAGAATTTCAATAATTCTTTGGGCGGTTTTAATCAGAACAACTTCAATAATCACCAGTTCCAATCCTCTCAGCCTCAACAAGCAACTTCTCAGCCTCAGAAGACCAATGATTTGGAATTGCTAGTTGCAAGTTTTGTAAACCAAAGCATCACTCAAGAACTTGGAGGTTCAGATGGGTCAAATTGCCACAAAATTTGCTGAAATTGATCAAAGGACCACTAGTAGCCTTCCTGGTAACACAATTCCAAATTCAAGAGAGGAGTGCAAGGGTATCCCCTTGATAAGTGGACAAGTGGCGAGTACAGAAGCACAAGTTTCTGAGGAGCTAGTTGAAAAAGAAGTTCCAGAGGAAAAAAGGAGGAGGTTGAACATGCCCCACCTAGGCGTGCAGACAATCCTTTTCCAGTCACTCTTGACACATATCCGACATTACCTAAAGCTCTTAAATACAAGCCTAAGATGGGATATCCTCATAGACTTCCTTTTGCTGAGGTTTTTGGAGTAAATGCCTCTATATGTCAAGTTCATAAAGGAGTTGTTGTCAAAGAATAAGCCTTTAAAGGGAGATGAGACATTGGTCTTGACCAAGGAATATAGTGCCATAATTCAAAATAACTTGCCAAGGAAGATACCAGATCCAGGGAGCTTTCAAATTCCATGTACCATTGGAAGCACTACCTTTGAGAAAGCCCTATGTGATCTGGGTGCAAGCATAAATCTAATGCCCTTGTCTGTGATGAAGAAGTTGCAAATCCAAGAGGCACAACCCACAAGGATAGCATTACAAATGGCAGAAAAATCTCTAAAGCCAGCATATGGATTAGTAGAGAATATCTTAATCAAAGTAGATAAGTTCTTCCTCCTAATAGATTTTGTAATTCTTGACATGGGGGAGATGAAAATACCTCTATAATCCTAGGAAGACCATTCCTAGCCACTGAAAGAGGTCTAATTGATGTAGAAGTAGGTGAATTAGTGCTTAGAGTGCATGATGACAACTGGTCTTTCTTGTCTTCAAAGATATGCCTTCACCAAGTGAAGAGAAGGTGTGCATACAGACTGAGCTTATTGATCCAAACCTTCAAGAACCCCCTGATTATGCACCACAAGATCTGCAGCTGAAACCTCCTGTGGTGACAATCAACGAAATTTCTCCTGACATAAAACCTAAGTTTGGTATCGGAAATGCATCATCCACCAAGGAGGAGGTTGCTAAAAAGAAAGTACCAAGAGGATGGAGAAACAAAAAGATTCTCACTGAAGGTTTTTCCCCAGGAATGAAGGTGGTGTTGACTAGTAATCCAGTGTTGACTTATACAGTAAACAGAATCCTCTCTTTTGAGCATATTGAGCTACTTCACGGGGACATAAGGAGAAGATTCACAGTGAAAGGGGAGGAGTTGAAGCTCTATGATCCTCCTCCTTAGAGGAGCTGACCGTCAAGCTAGTGACGATAAAGAAGTGCTTGTTGGGAGGCAACCCAACTACTAGTATCCTTGGTTTTGCAGTTATTTTGGTTTTAATTTTATAGTTATTTTGATTTTAGCATTATAGTTATGTTCTCAAGGATTTCAAATGGATCTGAAGAAACAAATTATTAAAGTCTTTTAAATTTGAAATTGATTTAAAAGGAAAAAAATTTGAGGGAAAGGTGTTAAATGGTGCATTTTAAGAAAGGTGGGAATGTTTTGAGCTTAAAAATCAAATTGAAATTGGTTTTAAGGATTATCCTTATGATTAAAAAGTGTGACATGGCACGTAATTCCTCTAATGGTGACAGGACATGTAGTCCCTCTATTGGTGACAGGGCACATAATCCCTCTAATAGTGACATGCACTCTCCCTCTAATGGTCAACTAATGTGTTGAGATTTTAGTGTGCAACATAGAGCCAATGCCTGGGTTAGCTACTGGATATGTCAGGTTTGGCTGTATAACCAACAGATGAGCTCATTGGCCATAGGACAGGAATGCATCATATTGCATTTGTTTGCTTTGTTTAGGTGTGTTTAAGTGTTTTGGTTTTCTTATGTGATGAATTTTATTTAACTGGTAATTATGATACTTGCTATAGCTGTTCTTTAAATGTATTTGCCTTGTATTTATTTGTGCTTGTGATTAATTTCTGTTTTGAATATTTGGTAGTGGATTGATAATAGCGGTGATGGGTTTTGCTGGGCTGAAGGCCGAGATTTGATTATATATTGAGTCGGAGGCTGTGATTGGTTATGTTTGGGCTGGAGGCCGTGATTGGTGAGTTTTTGGATTGATTGACCCTTTTATATGTATTGAAATATTATGCAAATTGTCGATATTGAAACATTTTATAAGAAAAGATATGAAGTTGGCTTTTTTTGTACTATTAATTGCTGTGGTTTAAAAATGATTCATAGGACGAACGAAGATCTCTGCTTTTAAAATCCATTCTTCTTTTTATACATATCTTCTTATGACAATTCTTAAAAATCCTCTACTGAGAACCAGCGAGGACGATGTTCTCACTCCCTATAATTTCTGTTTGTGCATATATTAGTCATAGGTTTTTCTTTGCCTTTGTTATTATAACTTTATAAGAGAGATAGGAGTTGTATGATTTGTATGTATATAATATGTATAAGTTACTTGTATACAAATTTTTGTATATATGTGTTCATGTCCTGGGTCAAGTTGTATGACCCGGGCTGATTGATGACAAATCGATCGACCTCTTCACAAAGAGCTCGGCCAAATCGCCATAAGAGGCCCAAGCAGGCCCAAACAAAGGGACACAACCTAAATCCAAAGGCGGCAAAGCCTAAAGAAAGATAAGGCGGTTCCCCTTAAAGATAAGATGACTTCACTCAAAGATAAGATAAGATAACTATCTTATCTCCAGAAAGGTCACTCAACACCATTATAAATACACTGGAGCACCCAGGTATAACTCATACTCTGATTCTACAAAAAACCTGCTTAATACCCTTGCTAACTTAAGCATCGGAGTCCCTTGCAGGTACCACCACCCTCCGGTGACGAAGGATCAGCACCATCACCAAGTCCAACAAGTCGGACACGACGGCTCCGACCATCATCATCAAGTCAGACATAACAGCTCCGATCTGTAAACCCCGGTTAAATTAGTAGATAATTAGTCAATAAATTAGTTTTTAATAAGGAGGATTATAAATGTGAATATTATATCAAATTAGGATAGAGCTCATCGAAACGAGAATTTTGACACAAATTTCGAAAAAATTGGTCCAAGATTGGACCGAACAGGTCGAACCGGTTGAACCGGATTCGAACCGGGCCGTCGGTTCAACCGGACCAACACATTAAAAGAGCCGAAAGCCCCTTTCTTCTTCATTTTTCCTGCTGCATCACGATGAACTCCAGGGAGAAGAAAAAACTCCCGAACCTCCTACGATAAATTTCCAAATCCCATAACTTCTCCGTTCGAGCTCCAATCGCCGCACCGTTTGTGGCCACGCGTCCACCGCGTCGAGCTCTACATTTCTACCGGAACAATTTTACTGGTAACTTGTTTAATCACTCTCAGCTTCATCTTCCCCCAATTTTCGAATTTTAAGTGGGAATATTGAATTTCTTTGATTTCTGATGTTTTAGGATCCAATTAGCTTGAGAGAAACGTTCACTCTTGCTTATGTGAAGCTTGGGTAAGGTGAGGATACGATAATTCTATTTTATTTTCTTTGAATTTGAGCTTTGAGTATTAAATTGGATATATATATGTTATGAATGTGTATTAGGTTGTGAATAAATAATTGGAGCTTGAAATTGTGAATATTGGAACTTGGAGGAAGCGGATTAGTTGAGGTTTTGAGGGCTGTGTTCTTTTAGGAAAATTTTCTTGGAATAACACTTGGGAATCGGCTAAGGTATGGTTTAGGTTTCTTGCATTTAATATATAATGTTCTGTGAAAACTTAGGCTAGATGACCATAGGATAAGTTGGAATGCAGGTGTATGTTTAATATTTAGTAATTTGTCGATGAATATAATTGGTTGAAGTTTATTGGATAATTAGTTATTAATTTTGGATGGTGAATGTTGTTATGTTAATTTGGAGAGAATTATAGTTGAGTGTTATTATTGATGAACACGGTTGGTTTGGTGCTTGTTGATTAATTAATGATTCGGTGAATTATTGATTTGAGGTATTTTGTGTTAAAAGCCTAGGATTTGTGAACTATGACTCTCAGTTGAATTTTGGTTGTTGGATTTGAATATTGTATGAGTTTAATTGTTGATCTGAGGTAGATTTTTGTGGAGATTGTTATGATAATGAGGAAGGGTATGTTGAATTGAAAAGGAAGCAGGTTTGGACCCGAAAAGGGTGGCAAAGTCCGAGTTTTAGAGGAGATGCTGCCGAAATTTTATAAAAAATTAGAGATTTTGTTTATGTGATTATTTAAAAAGATTTAGATTCAAAGGTTATATGGTTTGATTTAGAGTTATTAAGAAAATGAGTATGTTTTAAGTTTGATTCATTTAGAAAAGAATGAGTTATGTTTTGAATTGGAACTATTGATGGACGGAATGGGAGGTGTGATAATGAAGGATAAGGATTGAATATGATTGATATATGATGATGAATGAAATGCGATTGAGAATGATGTTGAAGTTGATGAATTACAATTGAATTATTTATATGGCTTATGAATTTGAATAATCTGAGATACAAGATTCCCTGGATTAAGTGCCGTGGCTTGCCACCACGTGTACCAGGTTGAAAACTCGATACTCTGTTGACCCTACGACGTAAGTGTGTGACCGGGCACTATATGAATTCCCGGGAATGTTACCCCCATTGAGTATTATTGATTATTTGAGAAAAACTATGCATAGACTCTTGGGGATGCACGTCGGGGGACAGTCTAAGTACAATTCAGACTTGTCGGGTTGGCTGGATAACCGACAGATGAGCCTCATCAGCCATAGGACAGGCATGCATCATATGCATATTACTTGAACTACTTGCTTGTGTATTAACTGGGTGTGCTTAAATGTACTTGCCATGTTAAATGTATATTTGTTATCTGCAGTACTTGTAACCTTCTTGTGCTTGCCTTTGTTTGTTTACTTGTCTGTGAAAATGCATGATGGAGTTGGAGGTAAGGAGGAATGACAGAATGGGATTTATATTTAAGGTTAATTTAAGTTAGGTTTAAATATCTTTAGAAAACCACCTTTTATGGCTTCTATTTAATACTTTAAGCTCTATAATCTGAGTGTCGGCGTTCTAGGATTGCCTCTGGCATTCCCAGGACCTTATATATTATGTGTGAGGCACCTTTACCATACTGAGAACCTCCGGTTCTCATTCCATACTATGTTGTTGTTTTTCAGATGCAGGTCGAGAGGCATCTCGTTAGGCGTCTGGACCCTTGAAGCGGAGTGGTTACAGGGTTATTTTGTTATGCTATGATGTGTATATATATACTTGGTTTTCTCTCCGCATAACTTGTTCTTTTGATCCTCCTAGAGGTTTATGGAGAGGCAGGATTGTGTATATGTACTTTTGGGTTCTGGATATGTATGTATATATATGTAAATATTCTCCGGCCAGTCTTGACTTCGCAGGCTGAGTTAGGAGCTTGTTATTTTGTATCTTTGGTACTCTATTCCTACTTCTGTTATCATATGTTTAATAGTTATGGTTTCCTTAGCTCGCAGGTTAACCCGTTCCTTGAGCGTTGCGCTTTTATTTTGCGATTTTGTTTCCTCTTTTCTTCACGGCTCCTAGCATATTATAATTCTTCTGCTATTATATGTACTTATTTTATTTTAGAGGTCGTAATACCACACCACCTCTGCTTTATGGCTTAAGCGTAAAGCTTAGTGTGGTAGGGTGTTACACGATCAGTATAGAAGATCTCGTCCGAGATCGACCTACAGTTTCAGTTAACCCTTAGAACAATATGTATATGCATGTTTGTTATTATAGAAAAAGAACTTTCAGTTTCTCAAAGAAATAGCGATCCGGTATTCAAGTTAAAGGCTCCTATTTTATTATTAAGTATAGAATTCATCTTAATATCCTAGTTATTAGAGTCGCGCAGTCGAAAGAGTGACATTTTAGTAGTAAGGATGTTACAATGATTATATACATAATTTTATTAAACGTGGTATTTTGTATAATTGAAACTAGAATTTCAGTAATTTATGAATAGTAAAAATTATATGATTTAATTTAAGTGATTAATACTTTACTAAACATAATATTTTGAGTTATTAATTATGAATAATTTATGACTTATTTTATTGGATTTTTATTTTTAAAAACTATTTTGTTGAAGATATTTAAATTAATTTTTATGATACCCTGAGTTTACATTAATTAAGATTATTATATAATTTTGTTATAATCATATATTTTACGTAATTGAAATTATAATTTTAGTAATCTATTAATAATGAATATTTTATAATTTTATAATGAATATTTTATAATTTTAGTAATCTATTAGTAACTCGTATATATTATTATTTGTGTTTTAATATATCTAATTTTCATAGTTATCCGGTAAAGATATTTATAACTTAAATCACTAACTCAGCAGTTTTATAACTTGACACGTGGCCTAAGTTTGACACCTAATCCCCATTGTTTTCATTAATCATCATCATCAACATCTCATTCTTCCAATAATTTGGCCGAAGCCAAGGAAAGAAGATAGAGAGAACGTGAAACTCCCATGGCACCTCCGAGCTTCCAATCTTAATTTTTGAGATCCGTAATTTCCGTAAAAAATCTAAACCAATTAAAGTGTTTGCATTTTTTTTTCTTCACAATGCTACCACTTTTTACAGAGAAAAATCAACGGTGAAGTTGTTGCTCTCTCATGCATGGTTCGGTCAAAGGTGATATTGGTGGAATAGCCGATTTTTTATGTTTTCTTCAATTTCTTGTTCAGAAGCCTTCTTTCGAACTTTGGTTGTTATAATTTTTATACAGAGGTAGGGTTAGTAATTTTATAATAATTAAATGTGTTCTTGATGAGTGATTGTTAATTGGATGTTTGTAGCTTGAAATTGAATGATTTTATGTTTAAATTTTATTATATATCATTGATTTAGTGCTATAGGTTTCTGTTTTGAAAAGGCTTCCTAACTGATCTATGGTTGGAAGATCAAAATTAAAAGCTACAAAAAATTGGTAACCAAAAAATTCGAAAACAGATTTAAAAACAAGTATATATTTTGAAAGATCACAAGAGAAGATTTTAGTTGTGAAAAGAGTGTTTGTCACTGACACAAATAGTATTTTTGAATATGAAAATGTAGTTTGATAAAAGATTGAGGTTAAAAATAGTAATTATATAAGTTTTGGGGTATTTTGAGTAAAAGGTAAAAGTTTCAGAGTGAAACAGATATTTTATAAGAGTTCAGAATTATTTCTAAAAATATGAGACTAAATTAGTAATTTTATAAATATGAAGTTAAATTAGTAATTTTATAAAATGGGTTAAAAAGTAAAATATTTAACAAGGTTGAGATTTAAAATAGAATTTCTAAAAGTTAAGAATAAAACCCCACAAACTGATTTTGATATTAAAATAAAAATATTAAATATTACTAATATTTAAGTAATATTATTATTTTTATTAATTTAACTAGTATATTTTTATTAGTATATTTTTATTAAAGTTATTATTTTTTTACCAAATAACAAAAAAGATAAAATAATAAGATTTTTTAAAAGTGTTAGAAATATAGAGTTAAATTGAGAATCTTTTTATTCTCCTTTCATAAGACATTTAGAGAAAGGTGAGAGAAGAGTGTGAAGATAATTTGAAATATTGAAAACTAGAAAGTAAACGAATAAAGAAAAAAAATGATTAAAGAGATCTCTGCCACAAGAGAGCAGAGCACCAAAAAAGAGTGTATTAACTAAAGGGATATCTGCCACATGAGAGCAGATCTTTGCCACAGGAGAGCAGATGCTAAAGATAAAAATACTATTGTGAACTATTACAACACATTTAAAAATCACATTGTATACAACCTAGCCGTAAGACTTATATGCATACCGTATGCATCTGGAAAGCCATATCTGGGACTCGTGTCTGGATAATGTCGGGAGCGAGTAGACAATTGACACATGAGCTCATGACCTGCGTAGGCCTAGACATGCATCATGCTTGTTTGTGCATATCTCTGTGTTGTGTAATTCTGTGATTGTATGTGTGCTATATGATTGATTGAATTCTGTGTTCTTTTATTTATTATGTTTGTATATGTCCTGTTGTTAACTACTATTGGCTATCTATTGAAGATTGTATGTAATTTCTGTTGTGGGATTGTTGTGTAACAAAGAATAAAATAAACCTAATTATCCACCCCGACCCTACTAAGAACTCTCCAGTTCTTACCTCCTATTTCCACCCCTTTTAGCTACATGAGTGAAGGCTTATTGCGAAGTTGCAGGAGTATAGAAGAATATGTTTGTAAGTTGAGTTGTTGTTAGAATTTAATTATTTTCCCTTGCCTTGTTAGTTGAAGTTTTATTTAGAGGTGTAGATTTTGTAATTGGTTTTATATGTATTATTATATGTATTATTAATATTAAGTATGTGAATATGTGTTATTTGTTCTTGAAAAAAAAGTTTTAATATTTTAGTAAAACTGTCAACAGATTATCGCATAAAGGCTTAATATTAAATAGATAATAAAAGAATTAGGTTAGTAACGCCTTATTTTTAGTATAATCATGACGTAATGAAAGTTGGGTCGTTACCTTTCTTTTTGTTATAAAATCGGCTGATACGTTAAAAAGCTGGCTGGAAGAGATGTATTGTTAATTGCCTAGATTTTCTCATCTCCAAAACAAAAGATAAAAGTTCAAAAACAATCGCACATTTACACCACAATATATCGGTTCATCAGTTGAGATTCGTCTATATTTAATACTCAACAAAGATTGAAATTTTTACTAAATCAAATAGTGTTACAAGATAATATTTAGAATATTTTTAAATTATCTTAGATTTACAAATTTAAAATATTTTAATATTATATTTTTAACTTAAATTTTAATTAAAATTAATAAATCTAATAATCTTAGATACTCTTCCATAAAACTTTTTGAGAATAAACTGATAATCATTAATATTTTAAACTGGTGATTACTACTATTTTCATAATATTTTTTTAAGTAGAGTAGGCCGACTCACCTAATTTAGTAGTAATAAGTTTTGACAGCATAAAATGAAATTGGACAGAGTTACCCATTTGTCATCTTAAAAGAGGCTCATGTTTTTGGATATTTGGTAATTGTTGGTGTAATATCTTATTATTTGTGGATATTGTGGTGTTTTACAAGATTTTAGGGGCTAATAATACGCAGGGTGCAAATTGCTTTAAGCAAATTTTTTTAAAAAACAAAAACACAATACAAGGGCGTATTGCATTTTTAAATATTTAAAAAGACAATACAATGAGGACATATTGTATTAATTTAATATTAAACACACAATACAAAAGGGGCATATTGTGTTAATTTAATATTAAACTGACAATACAAGAAGGCGTATTATCAGTACGCATGGAGCGGATTGACATTACAAAGGGGGCATATTGTATTTTTCAGATTAAAAAATATACCTCAAGTATTATAAAGAAAGAACGAATTTCTCAAGTTGAGTGTGAGTGTGAGAGTGTTTTATTCCATTGAGAGAGTAAGAGAATAAAAATGAAAGGAGGTGTTAGTTTGAAAATATATAATAATGGTCAAATCTTTCACCAAACATTTAAGGGTGTGAGTTTTGTATGTGAAAATCTATATGATATTATTCCTTTTGCAATAATATACGAGGAATTTAAGATTATACTTTGTTAATGTGTTGATAATCAAGTGTTAAAGAGAGTCATAAATATTCTTTACAGACAGCTTGTGTTAGTATTTGGTGGTTTCGTTCAGTTTCAAATAATGTATGTGGTCGATAATGCAAGTATGCAAGGGACATTTTCAATCTAACAGCAAATACAGGCACAAGTGTCATTTATCGAGTTGTATGTTAAGTTTGAAGAAGTAGTTGAGGTTGATTTACCAGAGTCTAACATCGACTAGATAGTTTATAACAGTGAAAGCGAAGAGGAATTTGAGGTCAATTATCATATTGTTGGTCCAACTAAAGATATGGACGAAGATGATATCATAACCGAGCCTGACGTTGCAGATGTGGCAAACGCTTTAGTGAGCCAATATCTGTCTGGAGAGCCTTTTTCATGTACGCTTTCGATCTAGACGCTATAAATGCACCAGAGTTTTCTGAGTTTGTCAATGCAGGTAAGTAGTCTGCTTTTTTATTGTTATTAGTATTATAATAATTATTATTAGCCTTAATTATACGCATTATTATTATTATTATTATTATTATTATTATTATTATTATTAGTCAGAATAATTTTAAGGTGGTTCAGGATATTAGGATACTGACACGGGTGTTTAAAGCATTTAGGAGCTGCAATAGGTATAATGCCAAACTGTATCATGAATTTATTTTCAAGGCTAGTAATGCTGCTATCCAAAAATTCTGACACCGACATACCATCTATCAAGACTCCAAATATCATTGCAACATCCTCCAAAATATATCTAAATAATACTTTGACCTAACTTATACCAAACTAACTAACACTAAGTTTAATATTTTTAATACATTTAAATAATATAATAATATGTCAAAATATATATATTTATAAACAATAATTTATATATTAAATACATATTAAAATAATATAAAATATATTTAAATAAAATAAATTTATAAATTTCTTCCATATATATTTTATAAAATATTATATTTAAATATATTGAATTTAAACATATAGTTCAATTTTAAAAGAAAATCTATACATATATTAAATTTTGTCAATATATTTTTCTACATTTCAATTTTAAAGACATATTTACATATATTTAAATATATTTATATATTTTTATATATAGTTAATTATTAAATATATTTAAACATATATTTGCAATAATATATTATATAAAATATTGTTAATATATTTAAATAATACATATTTAATATTTTTTCACCATCTCAAAATATATCTAAATAAAATCTTAATCTAACTAATATTATATAACTAAATAAAACTAAGTTTAACATTTTTATACTATTAATTAACTAATTAGCATAAATTAATTGTAAAAAATAAATATTTATTTTTATCCACAAATATTTAAAAAATTTAACTAGGTAAAAAATAAAAAAATACAAATAAAATACTTACTTGGTAGTGCAATGTTGACGAAGATTAGATGAAAAAGATGTTGGTTTTTGATGATGGTAAAAACTACTGCTGATAATGGTATGGTAGTGAAAAATATAATGTTCGGTATGAGAGGGAAAGGAAGGATAAGGTTAGAATGTGGGGAAGGAAAGAGAGGCGCATTGTGAGAAGAGTGAGACTATGCACTTCATTTGGTATCATTAACAGCAACGAAGTCACGGAGAGGGGCAATGCGCCACGTGTCGACCAAGCAAGTATGTTTGGGGGGCGGATTGTTAGAACAATACAAGGGGGCAGATTCTTCTTCCGTCAGAATGGTGCCTCCAGCATTGTAAATTCCGTAAATTTAGCGAATAATTAATTAATTAATTAATTTTTTATAAAAAATTAGAAATATGAATTTTATTGTTTAATAAAATAGAGATAATTAAAATAAGAATTTTAAAATTAATTTCAAAGAATTTGGTCTAAAATTGGACCGAACGGGCTAAACCAATTGAACCGGGTTCACATTGGGCCCAAAACCCAACCCATTTAATCCTTTCTTCCCCCTCACAGCCACAACGCTTCTATTTTCATTTGCGAAAAGGAAATCCACGGTGAGAAGAGAGAAGAGTAAGAGAAACCTTAATTCATACTCCACTTTCAACTTCAAACCCTTGTAACTTTTAATCCGGAGCTCTGATTGATAAGCCGTTTACGGTCACGCATTTGTCTCGGAGTCCTCTTCAATTTTATTTAAACAAAAAGGTATGTCTTTCTCAAATTCGTGCCCATTTCTCTGTGCCCCCTTTTTGTGTGAAATTAGTTTGAGATTTGAGTAATTTTGTTGATTTTGGGTGGTTTAGGTGTAATCTAACATTGGATAATTGTTGGATTATACTCCAATCATCAATAGATAAGGTAATACAATTATAAATTCTTGTGTTTTGTCCAATTTTGTGTGCCCTAGTGTTAAAATTGTTCAATTGTATGAACTAGTTTGAGTTTATGTTGAATTAGAGTTGAAATTGTCAAATTGGAGTTCTTGGAGCAATCTTTGGTGGCTGAAATCATTGGAGTTGATTGGGTCTTGGCTGCGGAATTTTGGGTGTTGGAGGCTTATGAGTTTGCTTAATTGAGTTACCTTGGATATACGAGAAAATCGGCGAAGGTATGATTTAGGTTTCTCGTATTTGATATATAATGTCTTGTGAAAACTTAGGCTAGACAACTTAGGATAAGTTGAATTATAAGTGTTGCAATTTGACTGGTAGTCTAGTTGGCAATGCATGTTTGATTTGAGGAAGAATGATAAATTTGCTTGTTTGATGTATGAATGTAGGTTATGTGGTGAAAGGTTGATGAATGATGATAAATGAGAATAATGGACATGCATATATGATCATTAGTGATTACATGGGTATAATTGATTATGGTAGAATATGGGGATTTTTTGGAGCTGAAATGGTATGTTGTAGTGATGTTTGCATGTTTTGAATGTTGATATTGAGTTTGAGTAGGTGATAATAGAGGTTTATGAACTTTTGTGAAAATCTGATTTTTGGCCGCATTTTGGCGAGCCATAACTTGGCTTCCGGACCCACAAATTGTTTCAAACCTATTTCATATGAACATTGGGTCTGTGAAGTTTACGTTGTTCAAATAACGGATGAAAAATGTTTTAAAATGAAAAAGTTATGCACATCGGAGGTTTGGTATGTAAAGTTGAAATTCTGCAGACTTAACCAATTTTTTTAACTAATTTGCAATGTATGTGGTGCACGAAATTGTGATCATCAACAATGGTGCCCAAAAACTTGGTAGCGCTCTCAAACGTGAATCACACTTAGTCACAACTCCGCACAACTAACCAGCAAGTGCACTGGGTCGTCCAAGTAATACCTTACATGAGTAAGGGTCGATCCCACGGAGATTGTTGGTATGAAGCAAGCTATGGTCATCTTGTAAATCTCAGTTAGGCGGATAGTAAATGTTATGGAGTTTTCGAATATTAAATAAATAATAAAGCAGAAAATAAAGATAGAGTTACTCATGTAATTCAATGGTGGGAATTTCAGACAAGTGTATGGAGGTGCTTGTCCCTGTTGGATCTCTACTTTCCTACTGCTTTTATCCAACCCTTCTTACTCCTTTCCATGGCAAGCTGTATGTAGGGCATCACCGTTGTCAATGGCTACATCCCATCCTCTCAGTGAAAAAGGTCCAAATGCTCTGTCACAGCACGGCTAATCATCTGTCGGTTCTCGATCATGTTGGAATAGAATCCCTTGATTCTTTTGCGTTTGTCATCACGCCCAACAATCGCGAGTTTGAAGCTCGCCACAGTCATTCAATCCCGGAATCCTACTCGAAATAGCACAGACAAGGTTAGACTTTCCAGATTCCCATCAATGCCGTCATCAATTCTAGCTTATACCACGAAGATTCTGATTAAGGAATCCAAGAGATATGCGCCCGTCTAAGGTAGAACGAAAGTGGTTGTCAGTCACGCGTTCATAGGTGAGAATGATGATGAGTGTCACGGATCATCACATTCATCATGTTGAAGTGCAACGAATATCTTAGAATAAGAACAAGCGGAATTGAATAGAAAATAGTAGTAATTACATTGAAACTCGAGGTACAGCAGAGCTCCAAACCCTTAATCTATGGTGTGTAGAAACTCCACCGTTGAAAATACATAAGCAATGAAGGTTCAGGAATGGCCGAATGGCCAGCGCCCCCAAACGTGATCAATAGTCTCCTAAGATGAATAATAAAATAAAACTGAGACCAAAGATATCTAATACAATAGTAAAACATCCTATTTATACTAGACTAGCTACTAGGGTTTACAGAAATAAGTAATTAATGCAGAAATCCACTTTCGGGGCCCACTTGGTGTGTGCTTGGGTTGAGCTTGAGCTTTACACTTGCAGAGGCTTCTTTTGGAATTGAACGCCAATTTGTAACATATTTTTGGCGTTCAACTCTGGTTCGTGACGTGTTTCTGGCGTTTGACTCTAGAATGCAGCATGGAACTGGCGTTGAGCGCCAGTTTACATCGTAAAATCTCGAATAAAGTATGGACTATTATATATTGCTGGAAAGCTCTGGATGTCTACGTTCCAACGCCATTGAGAGCGGCTATTTGGAGTTCTGTAGCTCCAGAAAATTCATTTCTAGTGCAGGGAGGTCAAAATCCAACAGCATCAGCAGTCCTTTGTCAGCCTTCTTATCAGAGTTTTGCTCAAGTCCCTCAATTTCAGCCAGAAAATACCTGAAATCAGAGAAAAACACACAAACTCATAGTAAAGTCCAAAAATGTGAATTTAGCATAAAAACTAATGAAAACATCCCCTAAAGTAACTATATCCTATTAAAAACTACTTAAAAATAATGCCAAAAAGCGTATAAATTATTCGCTCATCACAATACCAAACTTAAATTGTTGCTTGTCCCCAAGCAACTGAAAATCAATTAGGATAAAAAGAAGAGAATATACTATAAATCCCAAAATATCAATGAATATTAATTCTAATTAGATGAGCGGGACTTGTAGCTTTTTGCTTCTGAACAGTTTTGGCATCTCACTTTCTCCTTTGAAGTTTAGAATGATTGGCATCTATAGGAACTTAGAATTTTAGATAGTGTCATTGATTCTCCTAGTTAAGTATGTTGATTCATGAACACAGCTACTTTTATGAGTCTTGGCTGTAGCCCTAAGCACTTTATTTTCCAGTATTACCACCGGATACATAAATGCCATAGACACATGACTGGGTGAACCTTTTCAGATCGTGACTCAGCTTTGCTAAAGTCCCCAGTTAGAGGTGTCCAGAGCTCTTAAGCACACTTTTTTTGCTTTGGATCACGACTTTAACCACTCAGTCTTAAGCTTTTCACTTAGACCTACATGCCACAAGCATATGGTTAGGAACAGCTTGATTTAGCTGCTTAGGCCTGAATTTTATTTCCTTGGGCCCTCCTATCCATTGATGCTCAAAGCCTTGGATCCTTTTTATCCTTGCCTTTTGGTTTTAAGGGCTATTGGCTTTTTTTGCTAGATTTTTCTTTTTCTTTCTATTTTTTTCGCTAAAATTTTTTTTCAAGCTTTTGCTTTTTTACTGCTTTTTCTTGTTTCAAGAATCAATTTTCATAATTTTTTATATTGTCAATAACATTCTCTTTGTTCATCATTCTTTCAAGAGCCAACAATTTTAACATTCATAAACAACAAGATAAAAAATATGCATTGTTCAAGCATTCATTCAGAAAACAAAAATTATTGTCACCACATCAATATAATTAAACTAAATTCATGGATAATTTCAAAATTCATGTACTTCTTGTTCTTTTGAATTAGAAACATTTTTCATTTAAGAGAGGTGAAGGATTCATGGAATTATTCATAGCTTAAAGACATAGTTATTACTTACTAATGATCATGTAATAAAGACACAAACATAAACATATAGCATAAAATCGAAAAAGCAGAAAAAAAATAAGAACAAGAAATGAGTCTACCTCAGTGATGGTGGCGCCTTCTTGAAGGACCAATGGTGCTTTGAGCTCCTCTATGTCTCTTCCTTGCCTTTGTTGCATGATCCCTAATGATTTTGGTGCTCCTATCTTTAGTTGCTCCCAATAATTGTGTGGAGGAAAATGTATCCCCTGAGGTATCTCAGGGATTTCTTGATGAGGGAATTCCTCATGCTCTCTTGATGTGCAGTCAAATGCTCTATTACTGAGCTATGGACCCTTGAGATGAATCTCTCCATCTCCCATGACTCAGAGGTGGAAGCAATTGTCTTTCCTTTTTCTTCTTCTTTTTTTGTTAGGTTTCTCTAGCCTTAGGTGCCATCAATGGCTATGGAAAAGCAAAAAGCTATGCTTTTACCACACCAAACTTAGAATGTTGCTCGTCCTCGAGCAAAAGAAGAAAGAATAGAAGAAGAAGAAGAAGATATGGAGGAGAGGGAGAGAGGTGTGTATTCGGCTATGTAGGGTGGGTTTGGGTGGGAAAGAGATGATGGATGTGAGTGGTGAAGAGGTAATGGGGAAGAGAGATTGATGTGATTGGTGAAGAAGAAAGAAGGTGAGTTGAGGTAGGTGGGGATCCTGTGGGGTCCACATATCCTGGGATGATCCTGTGGGGTCTACAGATCCTGGGATGATCCTATAGGGTCCACAGATCCTGAGGTGTCAAGGATTTACATCCCTGCATCAATTAGGCATGTAAAATGCCTTTGCATGCAATTCTGGCATTTAAACGCCGAAGTGATGCATGTTCTGGGAGTTCAACGCCTATGTGCAGCATGTTTCTGGCGTTGAACGCCAGTTCCATGCTTGTTTCTGGCGTTCAACGCTAGCTCTCCTCAGGGTATATTCCTGGCGTTTAAATGCCAAGATGCTGCTTGTTTCTGGCGTTTAAATGCCAGGATGCTGCTTGTTTCTGGCGTTCAACGCCAAATCCATGCTCTGTTCTGGCGTTGAACGCTAGCCAGATGCTCCTTACTGGCGTTTAAACGCCAGTAAGTCCTTCCTCCAGGGTGTGATTTTTCTTCTGCTGGTTTTGATTCTGTTTTTAATTTTAATATTTTTTATGACTCCATATGATCATGAACCTAATAAAACATAAAAGAACAATGAAAATAAAATAAAATTAGATAAATAAAAATTGGGTTGCCTCCCAATAAGCGCTTCTTTAATGTCAATATCTTGACAGTGGGCTCTCATGGAGCCACACAGGTGATCAGGTCAATGTTGTATAGTCCCAACACCAAACTTAGAGTTTGGTTGTGGGGGTTCAACACCAAACTTAGAGTTTGGTTGTGGCCTCCCAACACCAAACTTAGAGTTTGACTGTGGGGACTCTGTTTGACTCTGTACTGAGAGAAGCTTTTCATGCTTCCTCTCCATTGTTAAAGAAGATCCTTGAGCTTTAAACACAAGGTAGTCCACATTCAATTGAAGGACTAATTCTCCTCTGTTAACATCTATCACAGCTCCTGTTGTGGCTAGGAAAGGTCTTCCAAGGATGATGCATTCATCCTCCTCCTTCCTAGTGTCTAAGATTATGAAATCAGCAGGGATGTAAAGGCCTTCAACCTTTACCAACACATCCTCTACCAATCCATAAGCTTGTCTTACTGACTTGTCTGCCATTTGTAATGAGAATAAGGCAGGCTGTACCTCAATGATCCCCAGCTTCTCCATTACAAAGAGTGGCATAAGATTTATGCCTGACCCTAGGTCACACAGAGCTTTCTCAAAGGTCATGGTGCCTATAGTACAGGGTATTACGAATTTGCCAGGATCTTGTCTCTTTTGAGGTAAAGTTTGCTGAACTCATGTATCTAGTTCATTAATGAGCAAGGGAGGTTCACCTTCCCAAGTCTCATTACCAAACAACTTGGCATTCAGCTTCATGATGGCTCCTAGATATTGAGCAACTTGCTCTCCAGTTACATCTTCATCCTCTTCAGAGGAAGAATAGTCTTCAGAGCTCATGAATGGCAGAAGGAGGTTTAATGGGATCTCTATGGTCTCTATATGAGCCTCAGATTCCCTTGGGTCCTCAATAGGGAACTCCTTCTTGCTTGAGAGATGTCCCATGAGGTATTCTTCATTGGGATTCACGTCCTCTCCTTCCTCTCTAGGTTCGGCCATATTGATTATATCAATGGCCTTGCACTCTCTTTTTGGATTTTCTTCAGTATTGCTTGGGAGAGTACTAGGAGGAGTTTCAGTGATTTTCTTACTCAGCTGGCCCACTTGTGCCTCCAGATTTCTGATGGAGGACCTTGTTTCACTCATGAAACTTAAAGTGGCCTTAGACAGATCAGAGACTAAATTTGCTAAGTTAGAGGTACTCTGTTCATAATTCTCTGTCTGTTGCTGAGAAGATGATGGATAAGGCTTGATATTGCTGAGCCTGTTTCTTCCACCATTACTAAAGCCTTGTTGAGGCTTTTGTTGATCCTTCCATGAGAAATTTGGATGATTTTTCCATGATGAATTATAGGTGTTTCCATAAGGTTCACCCATATAATTTACCTCTGCCATTGCAGGGTTTTCAGGATCATAAGCTTCTTCTTCAGAAGATGCCTCTTTAGTACTGTTGGATGCATTTTGCCATCCATTCAGACTTTGAGAAATCATGTTGACTTGCTGAGTCAACATTTTGTTCTGAGCTAAAATGGCATTCAGAGCATCAATTTCAAGAACTCCCTTCCTTTGAGGCATCCCATTATTCATGGAATTCCTCTCAGAAATGTACATGAACTGGTTATTTGCAACCATGTCAATAAGTTCTTGAGCTTCTGCAGGCGTTTTCTTTAGGTGAATGGATCCACCTGCAGAATGGTCCAATGACATCTTTAGAGAACTCAGATAGACCATAATAGAATATATCTATCATTGTCCATTCTGAAAACATGTCAGAAGGACATCTTTTGGTCATCTGTTTGTATCTTTCCCAAGCTTCATAGAGGGATTCACCATCTTTTTGTTTGAAGGTCTGAACATCCACTCTAAGCTTGCTCAGCTTTTTAGGAGGAAAGAACTTAGCCAAGAAGGCCGTGACCAGCTTATCCCAGGAGTCCATGCTATCTTTAGGTTGAGAGTCCAACCATGCTCTAGCTCTGTCTCTTACAGCAAAAGGGAAAAGCATGAGCCTGTAGACTTCAGGATCTACTCTATTAGTCTTAACAGTCTCACAGATCTGCAAGAACTCAGTTAAAAACTGGTAGGGATCCTCTTATGGAAGTCCATGAAACTTGCAGTTCTGTTGCATTAGAGCAACTAGTTGAGGTTTCAGCTCAAAATTATTTGCTCCAATGGCAGGAATTGAGATGCTTCTTCAGTGAAACTTGGAATTAGGTGTAGTATAATCACCATCCATCTTGCATTATTGTTGTTGGCTTCGGCTGCCATCTCCTTTTCTTGTTCGAAAATTTCTGTCTCTGGATTGTTGTAGTTTAGCTTCTCTTAGTTTTCTCTTCAAAGTCCTTTCAGGTTCTGGATCAGCTTCAACAAGAATGCCTTTTTCCTTGTTCCTGTTCATATGAAGGAGAAGAGAACAAAAAAAAAGAAGAGGAATCCTCTATGTCACAGTAAAGAGGTTCCTTATTATTAGTAGAAGAAGAAGGGAATAAAGAAAGGAGAATCCAAACACAAGGGAAAGGATAGGGGCAGTGATTTGAGATGAAGAGAAGTGAAGAGAGGTGTTAGTAAATGAATAAATAAATAGGAAAAGATGAGAGAGGGAGAAATTTTTGAAATTAAATTTTGAAAAGGAGTTAAATGATTTTCGAAAATAAAGATAAGAAATAAAATTAAAATTAAAATTTAAAACAATTAATTAATTAAAAAAAAAAAAAAAAGAATTTTTGAAAAAGAGGGAGGTATTTTCGAAAGTTAGATAGAGAGAAAAGTTGTTAGGTGGTTTTGAAAAAGATAAGAAACAAACAAAAAGTTAAATAGTTAGTTGAAAAATATTTGAAAATCAAATTTGAAAATATAAAAAGATAAGAAGATAAGAAGTTAGAAAAGATATTTTAAAATCAAATTTTTGAAAAAAGATAAAATTTTGAAAAAGATATGATATAAAAGATAAGATAAAAAGATATGATTAAAAAGATATGGTTAGAAAAGATTTAATTTTTTAAAATTAAAATTGATTACTTGACTAACAAGAAACTACAAGATATGATTCTAGAATTCAAAGATTGAACCTTTCTTAACAAGAAAGTAACAAACTTCAAATTTTTGAATCAATCACATTAATTGTTAGTAAAGTTTCGAAAATTTTGAAATAAAATTAAGAAAAAGATTTTTGAAGAATTCAAATAAAAAAATTTGAAAATAAATAAAAAAATGAAAAAGAATTGATTTTTAAAAAAGATTTTGAAAAGATAAGATTTTTAAATTTGAAATTTTGACTTGACTAACAAGAAATAACTAATTTTAAAAATTTTTTGACTAAGTCAACCCAAAATTTTGAAATTTATGAGAAAAACAAAGAAAAGATATTTTTTATTTTTAAAATTTTAATTATGAGAGAGAAAAACATAAAAAATGACTCACAACATGAAAATTATGAATCAAAACACATAATGCATGCAAGAACACTATGAATGTCAAGATGAACACTAAGAACATTTTGAAGATCATGATGAACATCAAGAACATATTTTTGAAAACAATTTTGATGCAAAGAAAACATGCAAGACACCAAACTTAAAAATCTTTAATGCTTATACAATATGAATGCAAAGATGCACATGAAAAACAATAAAAGACACAAAGCAAGAAAACATCAAGATCAAACAAGAAGACTTACCAAGAACAACTTGAAGATCATGAAGAACACTATGAATGCATGAATTTTCGGAAAAAAAAAGTGCAAGAATAAGATGAACATGCAATAGACACCAAACTTATAAATTGACTCAAGACTTAAACAAGAACACAAAATATTTTTGGTTTTTATAATTTTATGATTTTTTGTATTTTTCTTTTATTTTTTTCGAAAAAAATATATAGGAAAAGAAATTAAGAGATTCAAAATTTTTAATAAGAATTACAGGAATCTTTCAATGTTAGTCTAAAGCTCCAATCCAAGGGTTGGGCAAGGCTTAATAGCCAGCCAGCTTTAGAAGATATAAATCAGGCAAGCAACAGCTGATATTTCATCCAACTCCATATACATACCCGTTATGTTGACAAGTGGAAGCCTCAATCCAAAAGGATTTGGATATGGATTTACAGCCAGTCAGGCTTCAACATGTTACTATGAAACTCTAGAATTCATTCTTAAAAATTTTGGAATAATTTTTGAAAACAAAGGGAAAAATTTTGAAAAATATTTTTGAAAACTTTTTGAAAAGAAAATAAAAAGAAAATTACCTAATCTGAGCAACAAGATGAACCGTCAGTTGTCCAAACTCGAACAATCCCCGACAACGGCGCCAAAAACTTGGTGCACGAAATTGTGATCATCAACAATGGCGCCCAAAAACTTAGTAGCGCTCTCAAACGTGAATCACACTTAGTCACAACTCCGCACAACTAACCAGCAAGTGCACTGGGTCGTCCAAGTAATACCTTATGTGAGTAAGGTCGATCCCATGGATATTGTTGGTATGAAGCAAGCTATGGTCATCTTGTAAATCTCAGTTAGGCGAATAGTAAATGTTATGGAGTTTTCGAATATTAAATAAATAATAAAGCAGAAAATAAAGATAGAGTTACTCATGTAATTCAATGGTGGGAATTTCAGACAAGTGTATGGAGGTGCTTGTCCCTGTTGGATCTCTGCTTTCCTACTGCTTTTATCCAACCCTTCTTACTCCTTTCCATGGCAAGCTGTATGTAGGGCATCACCGTTGTCAATGGCTACATCCCATCCTCTCAGTGAAAAAGGTCCAAATGCTCTGTCACAGCACGGCTAATCATCTGTCGCTTCTCAATCATGTTGGAATAGAATCCCTTGATTCTTTTGCGTTTGTCATCACGCCCAACAATTGCGAGTTTGAAGCTCGTCACAGTCATTCAATCCCGGAATCCTACTCGGAATACCACAGACAAGGTTAGAATTTCCGGATTCCCATCAATGTCGCCATCAATTCTAGCTTATACCACGAAGATTCTGATTAAGGAATCCAAGAGATATGCGCCCGTCTAAGGTAGAACGAAAGTGGTTGTCAGTCACGCGTTCATAGGTGAGAATGATGATGAGTGTCACGGATCATCACATTCATCATGTTGAAGTGCAACGAATATCTTAGAATAAGAATAAGCGGAATTGAATAGAAAATAGTAGTAATTACATTGAAACTCGAGATACAGCAGAGCTCCACACCCTTAATCTATGGTGTGTAGAAACTCCACCGTTGAAAATACATAAGTGATGAAGGTTCAGGCATGGCCGAATGGCCAGCCCTCCCAAACGTGATCAATAGTCTCCTAAGATGAATAATAAAATAAAACTGAGACCAAAGATATCTAATACAATAGTAAAACGTCCTATTTATACTAGACTAGCTACTAGGGTTTACAGAAGTAAGTAATTGATGCAGAAATCCACTTTCGGGGCCCAATTGGTGTGTGCTTGGGCTGAGCTTGAGCTTTACACGTGCAAAGGCTTTTTTTGGAGTTGAACGCCAAGTTGTAACATATTTTTGGCGTTCAACTCTGGTTCGTGACGTGTTTCTGGCGTTTGACTCTAGAATGCTGCATGGAACTGGCGTTGAGAGCCAGTTTACGTCGTAAAATCTCGAATAAAGTATGAACTATTATATATTGCTGGAAAGCTCTGGATGTCTATATTCCAACGCCGTTGAGAGCGCGCCATTTGGAGTTCTGTAGCTCCATATAATCCATTTCGAGTGCAGGGAGGTCAGAATCCAACAGCATCAGTAGCCCTTTGTCATCCTTCTTATCAGAGTTTTGTTCAAGTCCCTCAATTTTAGCCAGAAAATACCTGAAATCACAGAAAAACACACAAACTCGTAGTAAAGTCCAAAAATGTGAATTTAGCATAAAAACTAATGAAAACATCCCTAAAAGTAACTATATCCTATTAAAATCTACTTAAAAACAATGCCAAAAAGCGTATAAATTATTCACTCATCAGTATGCATATGTGGACCCTCCATACGCGGACGTTTGATTCTGTCCAGCGTACCTACGTACGCGTGACCCCTATTTTCAGCAAATGGGATTTTAGTATTTTAAACATGAATTTAAATCTCTGAACCTCTATTTTCACTCTTTTAACCTTATATTTTAGTAATAAGCCTAGTAGTGAGATGAAGTTAGGGGAAAGAAGGTATCTTAGGGACGAAGTAAGGTTGGAAAAGTGATGAATTAGGTATGGAAGGATAGGAGGCATAAATATATGTATATATACTTCTTAAATTATAAAACTGATTAAAGAAAGGAATGAATATTTCATCTGATCACTCTTTCTTGAAAGTGCGACCCCGGGAGATGGTGGAAGGTGAGGATCCCCTTCTTTGTTCCTCCTGGTATTGTAAAATCGGCCCCAGGGAGATGGTGGCATGTTAGGATCCTCTCCTTTACTCCTCCTGGCATATGAGAATGTACCTCCTGGGTAGATGCAAAGGTTGTGGTTTCATCCCACTTGCTCCAGGTTAGTTAGCATAGAGGCTCTCCGGGTAGATGCAAGGGTGTGGTTCGCCCCACTTGCTCTGGGTTATGATGAATTATGTATAAAAGTGCAAATATATGATATATAAGTAATGTTATGGCTATAATGAATGATTATGAAATGTATATGAATAAAATAAGGCCTATGCACTTATGTTATCTGAGATACGAATGTCCCTGGGTAAAGTACCGTGGCTTGCCACCACGTGTTCTAGGTTGAAACTCAATACTCTGTTAACCCTATGACGTAATGGTGACCGGGCACGTATAAATTCCCGGGAAGGATACCCCCATTGAGAAATTTTATATATATGCGAAAAAGCTATGCATAGACTCTTGGGGATACCCGTCAGGGGAAAGTCCATGGTTTAGCAGCCGAACTTGTCGAGTTGGCTTGATAACCGACAGATGAGACTCATCAGCCATAGGACATGCATACATAATATGCATATCATTTGAATTGCTTGCTTGTGCATTAATTGGGATTACCTAAGTGATTATAATATGCTATTTTCTATCTGTAGTACTTGTATTCTACCTGTGTTTGTTATTGTCTGTTTGGTTGTCTGTGTAGTTCTCTGGTGTTGGAGGATTGGAGGAAATGAGAAGGTTTGAGGGTTAGGTTTAAGTTTTAGTTGAGATAGAAACCCTTAGAGGACCACCCTGATTTTATGATTTCTGTTTTAGCTCTTTAAGTTTTATAATCTGAATGTTGGTGTTCTAGGATTGTCTCTGCCATTTTCAGGGCCTTATGTCTTATGTACCTGGCACCTTTACCATGCTGAGAACTCCCGATTCTCATCCCATGTGATGTTGGTTTTCAGATGTAGGTCGAGATGTACCTTGCTAGGCGTCTGGAGTTTCTGCAGCAAAGTGAATGTTTTGGGACATTACTTTTAATGTTTTGTTATATATGTATACACTCTCCTTATGTATATATTTGTTTTACTGTTGCACCTCTTAGAGTTTTATGGAGGACCAGGGTTTCATACCTGTATTTTTGGGCTATCAGTTATATATTTTTGTATGTAAATATCCTTCGGCTAGCCTTAACTTCGTAGGCTGAGTTAGGAGCTTGTTATCTTGTACTCTTGACCCTCTGTTCTTACTTTCTGTATATATATATGTTTATGAACCTTAACCTCCTTCGTACGCAAGTTACGTTATTTCTTGAGCGTTGCGCTTTTAAACTTGCAATTTTGCTTTACCTATCTTTCAAGGCTCCTCGTATATTATCTTCCTTCAATTATTATACTTATATATATTTTATTTTAGAGATTGTAATACCACACCACCTCTATTTTATGACTTAAGCATAAAGCTCTATGTGGTAGGATGTTACAAGCCTCCTGTTAAACACCGTTCATAGTCATTTCCAAGTAAAACTCCATTTTCTTACCAGTAACAAAATAAAAAATCTCCTAAAAGAGCCTAAATCCTTTTAGTAAATAAATTTTTATAAAATTTTGAACTTACTTGTTGAACAGATGAAGCTATACCAAACATAATTGATCGCCACCTGACCTGTTTGCAGCGTATAATATACATTAATGCCTCCAATCGTAATCCAAGCACACCACAGTGGAGTTTGAAACGTACCATATTTACTTGCCTTCAAAATCCACTTTGTTTGCTAAGGCAATTTAATTTGCATACAACATAAGACACTTCTTTTTTGCTTATTATTTTTCATGTGTTACAGAGAGATATGTATCACAAAATAGTGTGAGAACTGAAATATTTTATGTTGGTATAGATTACAGAAATGGGTGTCTCCGATTTCTTTGTATTATTTAGTTTTTTAAACAAACGATCACAAATCAGATGGTCCGATTTGTATTTTTGGAAATTAAAAAATTTTTAATATTGAAATCGGAACGTCCAATATATGTTTTTTTTTAAATAAAAAATATATTGAAATCGGACTCTTCGATTTTTGTTTTCAAAAATAAAAAAAATTAAAAGTACAAATCAGACCATTTAATTTGTAGTTTATTTTTCTCTTCAAAAAAATCAGACCGTTCGATTTAATTAATATCAATTAAAAAAATAATGCCATATCAAAGAAAAACACTCAATCTTCCAATAATAACGTATTAGACATATATTTAATCAATATAAAAAAATTAGCCTTCAGCTTCAGCCTTTGAGAATATTGGAATAATAAAAACTTTTGCAATTATAAAATTAAGTGAATCTAACTTATTCCAAAAATTAGTTTAAGTAAGGGTTATCTTACATTTATAAGGATCATTAGGCTTTTAATATTAGATAATGTGAGATTTGGTACACTCGTCTCACGCTCAGGACTGAACAAGGCTTGAATTTGTTGTGGAGTGGGGGTGGCCTAATAATAATTCCTTTTAATTTTTGCTCTGATATTATATAAAAAATCAAGTGGGCCTAACTTATCCTAAAAATTAGTTCAAGAGATAATGATTGTCTCACACTTATAATGACTAATAGACTTTTAATTTTAGACAATATGAGACTTAATAATTATCAATTTTAATTAAATTAATCATATATAAACTCCTCAATCCTCATTGACATTCACATTTGACAATAAGTAAGACTTTTGACTTGCTTTATGTTTGTTTTAAACTTCTTTTAGTTGAAGCTTTTGATTTTTTTTCTTTTAATTTTAAGGTTTTATTCTACATGTTCATATAGTTTCATTAAATTTTAAATTAGATCCCTATATTTTTTTTCTTTTTAATTGGGTCCCTATACTATAAAATATTTTTCAATTTAGTCCCATTAACGTTAAATGTAAAAAAACATTAGTGAATTGCGAACTTACTTATATACCCTAGTCTTCCACCTATAATAGGTTTATATTTCTCTGAGATTTCTCTCTTCTCAGTACCTCTTCTACTCTTTTTGATTTTCCTCTTATACAACTCGTGAAGATCTAGAAGGTGTTATGATAAGAGCTTTAGAATCTGCAGCACTAGTAGCTATGGTTGGAGCCTGAGAATCTGAAGTAGCAAATATGAAAGGTGGTTGAGAATATGCAGCAGCAGGTGTGGTGGGTAGTGGTTGTGAAGATGCAGTAGTAGGTGTGGTGGGGAGTATGTAGTTATGAAAATGCAACAGCAGAGGTTGTTGTTGGGTGAGGAGATGCAATAGCAACAGTCCTTCCTCTACCCCTTTCTCTATCCCTGCCTATTCCAACCTGCTTTCTTCTATCAGATTTACGGACATTTACACGAGTTTTTTTAAAATAATTTAACATAAATTAATTGAATGAGATAAAAGACATAACAATATTAAAATACAAAAAAAGATTGTAATGATAAACATAATTAAAAGGTAAAAAAATGAAGAAAAAGTGAGAAACAAATAACAGTATACTACATTCAACAAATCTATAATAATGTAACTTGTGAAAAACCAATTTTAATTAGAAATATATATCTAATGGACCAATCCATCAAATATGTGAACATCAACAAAGTACTCTGCAAGCATGATTTGATACCAAAGTTTTACAACAAATATAAATCTTAATATAGCAACCATACATAACTAACCAGAATAAAAAAGAAAGAAAAATAAAAGAGGGAATAGAGTTGACTAGTTTTCCATGAACATTGAAGTAACTGAAAATAAGTATCATAGGGATATAGAATGATAACAGAAAAATAGAAGCCGAATTTCGATTCTTAACTATATCCCATTTGTTGCTGCTGCTGAGGAGGTTTGTAATTTGCATATCTTGGATAGCTTTCATACATGTTGGGTCCTGTCCAGCGGGAGCATAACCATAATTTTCATAGCCCTGTGCATATCCATAATATCCACTACCATTCCACTAGTTTGGGTCTGCTTGAGTCTGAAATTATATAAATTCATGAATCAAAATCAACAAGAAATTACGACACATGTAGCTAAGACAACAATTATAGGCAAGTTTTATTACCTATTTGTTTAAAGGACTCCATCTCCATGAAAGCCTAGCATTTTGCCCAACTGATGCATTAAAAATCATATCAAAATCAGGACCTTCTTATGCAAAATGTAATTTAACGCTACACAAATACCAAAGTACCAAACATCAAATATCTGTCGGCATATTGCTCAAATTCACATCTCTTGCCGAATGGAAACTTCACATGAACTAACTTTTCGTAATTCCCAAAGACTTGTCGCAAGTGATCATTTGTAACGTTTACATCTAAACTGCCAACAAAAATTTACAACAAAAAAAATAAAAAGTCAGAAAACAAGAAGTACACACAATTGTATTATTTGGATCATTCTCGTTTGATGCCACTTGAAGATTCTGGTATGAATGTGCATGTTCAAATTACAATTGATATTCATATTTATATTCATAACTTAATTCTTGTTCTCTTGCATAGAAATTCTCTTCTCTGTTGATCATTCCTTCTCAGGTGCAGAACAACTCAGAATTTTACTCTCTAGCTCCATGTCAATGGTGGAATCAATTTTAAAAGAATAGAATATTGAAGTAAGCAATTTCTCTCTCTTATAATTTCATGATTTTTGTAATGCTTTTCATATTACATTAATGAACACAATGATAATTATGATTATTAATTTCTGAGCTCACAAAGCATGTTGTTTTATGTTTTTCATAATAGAGTTTAAATTGAATGTATAGAATCCAAATTATACATTATTCAAATTTGAATTTCATAATGCAACAATCCATAGTTAACGCAAATCAACTGTTTGATGAAATGACTAAGACAGAAAATATAAAAGCTGTTACTATTTGTTGTTTTGATTTTTCAGCGAAATTTCAGTTATATGCTGTTGTCTTTTTATGTTTCAGTGTAAGACACCATGTTGAAAATTTACATCCATTGAATCATAATCTATTATTTCTATATTAAAAATGAGACATGCAATTATGATTTATACATTAACTCTCAAACAGTGTTTCGCCTAGTTTGGCCTCCTGACAACATAATAATTTATTAATTTACATGAAATAAGCATAAAAACAAATAAAAAAGGAAAATAAATAATAAGATAAGATGCATGTTCAATGAAACTAATCTAACCTTAGCTGTTATTAACCCAAAATAGAAGTAGAAGCATCAAATTTGTAATTGTTTGTAACAATTCAATGAATGTGCAAATTGGTAGCAACTTCTCTCTCTGTTTTGCTTTGTGTTACTTCTTCTTCTTCTTCTACTGCTGCTGCTATTCATACCTCACTAGTTTCCTCCACTTGTTTGTACAAATATTTTTTAGTGTAATTACTATATTGTTGAATTCTCCCAAATTATGAAATTCAAGTCTTCAGAACCAGGCAGATTTGGTCATGAAGGAATATTTGTTAGCAGATAATTCCATGTACATACATTCAAATCTTCATCTTTTTTAAGTTCTAGTATCATTTGTTAAATCATGAAAAGTAAATTATTTCTAAATCCATGAAAAGTAAATCATGCTATTGCATTCTCGGTTTCTTCTACCATTGTGGCATTTGATTCTCATCCTAAAGGTTATGCTAAGAAAGTTGATATTTCTGTTTGGTTTTGTTTAACTATTTTTGGATTTATGTTGATCATCCCATTCTTTTCTCTTATTTTTTATGGAGAAGCATGCAGCATTTTGATGTTGGCCTTTTATTTTTGAATGAATGAAATTCAATGATGCTATGCTAGATGATAGAAGTTTTAATGATAAATACATTTTTAATTGCCTTAAATATTTGATTATGATAGATCATAGAAGTTTGTTGATTCAATACCTAAGAGTAGTTGAGATACTTCACTCAGTATATTTTTTACCCACTTTAATGAGATTTTACACACCTTACTCATCATACTTTACACCCATCTTAACAAAATTTTGCACACATGAATCAGACATTTTTCAGCCAATGTAATTAATTTTTTGCACACATGAATCAGATTAATTGTACCCACTTTAATAAAATTTTGCACACATGTATCAGACAGTTTGCACCCAATTTAATGAGATTTTGCACACCTCACTCGGCACAGTTTGCATACACCTTAATGAAATTTTATACACATGAATCAGACAGTTTGCACCCACTTTAATGAGATTTTGTTTTACCATCCGACATAGGCTTACTTTTTTACAGGATGTGCCCAAGGTTGGCATATGTTTTGGAACCCTTGATGATGCAAATCAATTTTATCAGAATTATGCCAAGCGCGTTGGTTTTGCTACTAAGATAAGGTTTACTCAAAGAGTTGGTAAAAATAAGGTTCTTAAAAATCAAATGATCACTTGTAATAGGAAGGGGAAATGCAAGTCTAGAGTTTCACCAATAGAAAAGACCAACCCTAGAATGTATTAATAATGAACGAGTAATCTCTCCCATTAGATGTTAAAACATTACATTCTCTTGAATGTAATATTTCTTGTAGCCATGGGCTTCTCATAGACTTGTTAAAGTAATCTCTCTAGTTTGCTTGTTGTTGTGTTATATGCTTTAGCAAGTACGAGGAATAACTGCCTATCAACTTTCCAATCTTGAATAGTCTTCAAGGATGAGAATCTCATTTTATCACCCTCAAGTTTGTGCTCTTTTGTAAGTGAATTTATCATTGTGAAAACCAAATTGGGAGAATAACAACATTTTATCAATTTCTGCAAACATAAAGTAAAAAATTTTCACCCAATTTAACCATGGTTTGTTTGAAAAATAATAGCAATAACAATAATAATCATAATCATAATAATAGTAAATACTCGCATTCAGATACAGATACAGATGGGTGCAAACTATGCTAAGTCATATGTGCAAAATCTCATTAAACTTAGTGCAAATTGTCTGATATATGTGTGTAAAATTTTATTACATTGGGTGCAAACTGTGATGAGTAAGGTGTGTAAAATCTCATTAAAGTAGGTACAAATTATCTGATTTATGTGTACAAAATTCTGTTAAGATAGGTGCAAAGTATGCTGAGTAAGATGTGCAAATTCTCATTAAAGCGGGTGCAAAAATAAAAATAATGAACTACTTCAAAAGTTATGAGCATTACATATGCACAGATGAATGAATTCCACGTACACACTATCCAGCATACATATAATTACATGTCAAAACCAAATAATTAAAACTTAAACTAACAAATTTACCTATCTAATCTTTTAATGTAATTAAAGATTATACTCAGTCACACCAGACATAGATTAAGGGGACCTTTGGTTTGTTTCTTTTCACACCAGACATAGATTAAACTCAGCTTTTTTCTTTTAATTTACAAAAAAAATCAATTCTCACTTCTCACGTTTTGTACACAAATAAAGGCTTGCAAAGTCTAAGAGTATTTTCATATCATGCACCAAAGTTTCATTGTTATAAATTGTTTGATAGATAAATACAAATTGAACTATTGAGAACAAAGAAGCAAAGAACTGTTCTAAAATCAGATAGATAAAATTCAATTAGGTGCTAAAACAATAACTTTGCAAGTAATAAACACACAATATATCTGAGATGCTAGTCCTTCAATAATTTTCTGCTGTATTTTCCTTCTTGTTCCTGTTTCAAATTTTTTTTGTATTTTTACTTCTTCACGGCATCTTAGTATCTGGATCTTTTTCTATTTCAAATAATTACTGCATATTAATCATGTTTTATAAAAGCACATAAGTCAATTGATTGGGTGCAAAAAAGATTAATAATCAATTGATGTATTACTTGATTAACCAATAAAACATATTATTAACACAAACACAAATAAAAATTTTAGTCACGTTAAATCAATTGTACATTTTCAACCAGAAGCATAATGCATCAGTAACGATTGTCAATATTGCCAAAACAAAGTTCTGCTAACAATAGCCATTGTCAAAAGTCAATTATCAGTTAAGTATCTGAGATAATGACATAATGAATTTTTTTAAAGATTTATAAATTAAAAGTACTTAAGTTTCATAAACAAGATATGATGAATCAAAATCAAAATTAAAAGACATTTTTATTATAGAATGCTTAAAGATTTTCATGAATAGACAAAAAATATTGAGTCATATTTTTTGGTGCCATTATAATTTTTTTTCTTGCATATTTTGAATGCATACAGAATGATGACACCAGTAATGAACATATTATCTAGGACAGAGACTCAGGATCAAATACACAATAGAACTATATATATTAGGTTACAGCTACCAAGTTTAAAGAGCAGTTCTATGACGATTCAAATTTGAGTTAAACAAAGAGATCAATATTACAATGGTGCTAAGCCAGTCTGTTTTGGATGCAGAGTCTGACTTCCTGATGTAGTTTTTCCCAGTTGGTTCATTGTATACAAAGCATATAACAAAGCTCAGATACACTAGAAATGAAAACGAGAAGCAAAGAGTTGCATAAAGTAATAAATGAATAGAAATAAAAACTAATTAACCTTCACATTAAAATTTTCAGTAATACAAATTTTAACTTTGCAAAATCATAACGCATCAGTAGAAACGAAGAGGAATGTATAGAGGGCTAGCTAAGATATGTTGTCGCAGAGAGTAACGCCACTGCTATTGTAAACGCTATTGGCAATGGACAGCAAGCTCAAAAAGGCTGATTCACGTTGAAAGTGCTCATCAGTGTTGAGAGCAAGAAAGAGGGTGCATTGCAAAAGTGTAGAGAGAGAGAGAGAGAGAGAGAGAGAGAGAGAGAGAGAGAGAGAGAGAGAGAGAGAGAGAGAGAGAGAGAGAGAGAGAGAGAGAGAGAGAGAGAGAGTGAGGTAAAGAGCGTGTACTCACGCTCTCTATATGCATTTGGGCTTTTTTTTATTTGGTGTGAAAAATACGAATACTGGTTGTTTGTTGGTCAAAAAATAAAAAATTTACTGGCCTATTAGCACTATTGTTTGTATACTTATAATGTAGAGTACGTATCAAAATACAAAACAGGTCTCATCTCAATATATAACAATATTAATTTCTGTACTTTTAATAAATAACAGTATAACTAGGTATTCTTTAAATTAGTTCGTTATTCGATCTTTTTGTTACATTAACCTAAAAAAATAAAATAAACACATCCAAATAAATTTATTGTTTAATTTAAATACAAATCTACAAAATCAGATTAACTAAAATTTAAATCTTGTAAACACTAACATATCCCAAATAAAATTCTAAAATATTCCAAATCAGATTTTCACGGTAAAACCTTTTCTCAGTAAAAATCCAGAGTTGCGTTCGTCTTCTCCTCCTCATATGTCGCTGCGTTTGTCTTCTCCTAGGCCGCGCACCTCCTCTGCGACGATATCCTCTATCGGCGATGCGCACCTATCCCGGTGATATGCACTTCCCCGCGCCTCCTCCGTTGATCCACTGCTTCCTCCGTTAACGAATTTTAATAGCCTCACCTCCTTCGAATTTTGGACGTGTGAATGTGGTGGTTAGTAGAATTTTTTATATCTCATATATTCCTTTTTTCTGATTAATAAGATATTCTATCTTTTTAATTTATGTATAATTTTATATGTGTCTGGTATTTATTTTAAATGTGTTTATATTAAGAATGTTTTATTTTTGTACTATTTTATTTGATTTAGAATTTATTATTTCTTTCACAATTTTTGTGTTTATAGAAAATTTTCTTTTTTTTAATAATAAAAAGTTTTATTCTTTTAATCCATGCGTAATATTAAATATGTTTATGGTGTTTTTTTATGTGTTTGTGTTAAGAATTTTTTTATACTATTCTATTTATGTGGAATTTGTAATATTAATATAATTTAGATGTATAAATATTTAATTTTGGATATGTGTTTATATTGTTCGTGTTAATTTTAAATGTGTTAATAGCAGAAAATTTCACTCTAAGAGAAAAAGTTGTATGATATCATGTTGTACGAGAGAGAACGTCCGAAAAAAAAATATGGTGATAAATTAATAACGACCTTACAATAAAGAGAAAGAAAAAATAAAAAAATAAAGTAACTACTTTATTATATTAATAAAAAGTTAGAGAAATTTTAGTTAATAAAATTTAAATTAAATCTAATTAATAATTTATTTATCTAAAAACAGATGTGTTTTAATTTAAAAATAATTAAATGATATTATTAAATTAAAAAATTGACGAAATGCTGAATTTTAAAAGACGTGTAGTATTTTTGATCAACAAAAAAGAAACACTACGTGTCTCTATCATCCTGTTATCTCCATCATATAATTACGTATGCGCATAACTACATTTCGATACGTGTAGCTGCAATATACGACGTATCTAATGGGTCGTGTTTGACTTGTGCTCTTCTTATAATTCATGCAACTTGACAAATAATTCTAATAAAATTAAACATTCTTTGGCTTTATATCATGGTCGTATAAATTCACTTTTGTCCCTTGAACGTCAAAATCACAAGAGAGAACAAGAATCGCAATATATATTGCTTCTTTCTACCTTTTAGTTGTGTGCTATTTTCCATATATGTGTATGTGTTTTCTTTGTGCCTAGGCTTATCTCACCAGCATTATCTGCAAAAATTTAAACAGTTTTTATTTAAAAAAATATATAATTAAGATATGATCGACAAACAAAATTTGATAAAGGAAATCAAGAAAATATATGACTAAGTTTTAATTAATTAATTTATTTGTGGTAATATTGAAAACAAAATTTGGAATAAAAATTAAATAATAGTACTATGAAATGTTATAATTACATGTGGCTTATCTTTGGTTCACTTTCATAACAAAATTATTAATTATCTAGTTACTTTACTTATCCGCATCATGCATGCAATGTGTGTTTGTTAATAGCTGATTTTCTTTTTTGATAGTTGGCCATGTTCTGGTGATCATCGGAAAGTTAGTACGACTGTTAAGCTAAATGAAAGTAAAGCTATGTTGAAAAAAAAAAAGAAAAAAAAAAGAGAAAGAAAGAAAAGGGAGAATGGCATGGAGTGAAATGGAAAAAAAAATAATTAAATGTTGTTTAAAGAATTTTTAAAGAGAAGAATGATTATATAGTCGTAGCAGGACAAAAATGTCTATTTCTTGACATTTAAAATCCCTATATTTTATCCTTCAAATTGGGGAATCAAGAAGGGGGGACACAATGAAAATACTCATACATTGCACCACCGTTAGGCCCATTATTATTAAGAGAAAAATTTAAAATAGTCACTTATAATTATCTTACAAGGAAACGAGGTTTTTGATAAAAAAAATATTTAATTTGGTTATTAAATTTTATGTTTATGGGATTGATTAGTCTGTATGTTAAAAAAAATTAATATTATTTTTTTTTGGTATAAGGATTAATCAGTCCTAAAAAAAAAATCAGAGTCAGATTGGATTTTTTTTTTTTGAAAATCTCATTGTCCTTTTGAGATAATTGTTAGGGGCGAGTGTATTATTAATGAGAATAGGGATAAAAACATAAAATATAGAAACAAATAAATTGATTAAATCTTTTATTATGAAAAGCCAAAATTAAAAAACATATAGTTTATAATAAAATTTTGAGTAAAGTATCGTTTTTATTCTTAACGTTTGGGTAAGTCCTAAAGTTGTCCCTAACGTTTCAATCGTTCTATTTAAGTCCCTAACGTTTCAAAATTGACACAATGTTGTCCTGTCGTTAGGGATCCGTTAATAGAATTGATGGCGGAACAAAATTGAGACGCTTTCGAAACGTTAGGGACTTAAATAGAACGAAAACGTTGGGGACAAAAACGATACATAAAAATAAATTTTAATTTTATCCTTCAATAATATTAATTTTTACTGTACATAATATTCAATTATTTTTTAAATTATAGTTGATCACATTACTTTCATTCTAAATAAATTAATTTTTTTATAATTTTATTCTTAAAGTAATGCAATTTTTTATAAATAAATAAATTTTAAGTAATGTAATTTTTTATAAATAAATAAATTTTACATTTTCATTCTAAATAATATAATTTTACTTTCATTACTTAATCACAATACTTATAACTTTTTTAACAATTTTACACTTTCATTCTAAATAAATTAATTTTTTATAATTTTACATTTAAATTAATGTAATTTTTTTATAAATAAATAACTTTTACACTTCATTCTAAATAATGTAATTTAACTTTCATTACTTAATCACATTACTTATATTTTTTTTATAATTTTACACTTTCATTATAAATAAATTAATTTTTTTTTATAATTTTATGCTTAAAGTAATATAATTTTTTTATCAATAAATAAATTTTATACTTTTATTCTAAATAAATAATATAATTTTACTTTCATTACTTAATCACATTACTTATATATATATATATATATATATATATATATATATATATATATATATATTAATTTTACACTTTATTTCATTCTAATCACATTACATTATTTATTTAGAATGAAAGTGTAAAATTAAAAAAAAATTATTTAGAATGAAAGTAACGTAATTAAGTGTAAATGTGATTAAAATAATTGAATACTATATACAGTAAAAATTTGATATTATTGAAGAATAAAATTAAAATTTATTTCTATCTATCGTTTTTGTCTCCAACGTTTTCGTCATGTTTAAGTTCCTAACGTTTTAAAATCGTCTCAATTTTGTCCCGCCGTCAATTTTATTAACGAATCCCTAACGGCAGGACAACATTAAGTCTATTTTAAAACGTTAGGAACTTAAATAGGACGATTGAAACGTTAGAGACAACTTTAAAACTTACCCCGAACGTTAAGGACAAAAATAATACTTTACTCTAAAATTTTTATGGAAAATTTTTATCCTAGAAATCTAGAATCCCCCTCCTTTATAGGGAGAAGTGGTATACTCTGTTACTATTACTAATGACTCGTCCTTAGCTCTTTTTGGTTTGGAGATACACTCTGCATCTGATGAAGAATTTTTCGTATTAATTAATTTAGTAGAAGAACAACACAACTCCTAATCAGATTTCTCTATCCTTCGCCTACACCAATGCCCCCACTATTTTGGTCCGGCGTTCTCCATCATTGACTCTCGTACCTTGTCTTTATTATTAAACTAAGACACGAGTTAATACTTAATATATGAAAATACACCAAGTATTTATCTTTTTAAAAAAATATATAAAAAATAATTACTATCAAAATTAAAAAATTTAAATTATAAAGTCAAAGTTAATTGAAAATTTTAATTATTTTTAATGCAAAAATGTTTAAAATAAGATATATATATATATATATATATATATATATATATATAAAGTTGAACAAATTATTCATTGATAAAATTATATAATTTAAAATGAAATTAAATATTTATATTCTATTTTTTAAAAGATTTCTATGTCAAACATATTATTATTAGTAGACTTAGTAGAGTACTTCTAATTATTTATAAGCAAAATTTTTAAGTAACTCATATTCTTAATTCTTGAAAATAATCTATAATATAGAGTAAAATATATTTTTTGTTTTTAACATTTTTAAAACTTTTTAAAAATATTTTTAAAATTTTTGAAAGTGATGTATAATATAAAATAAAATATATTTTTTATTTTTAACGTTTTTAAAATTTTTTAAAAATATTTTTAAAATTTAATTCGATTCAATTTCATTCTTAACGTTTTAAATAAATTTTAATTTTATGCGTTCTCTTAATTTTATAATAATTAACTGTTAAGTCAAAAATATTTTTTCAATTTTGTCCCTATTTAATATAATATTATCTTCGTTATCACACCACCCCGAATTCACCCTATTCCTCCAACATCATCATCAACACTGCAACCACCATCCCATCCCATTCCATCTTCTACCCCTTATATATCTTCCAGTCACCTAAGCAAAGAAATTTTCACCTACAATCAATCAATCATTCATCCATCCATTCATTCATTCATCATTATTATTATTATTATTATTATTAAGCTCACTCTCGTTAAAATCTATCCTTCGCCTCCTGCTCTTCTTTTTCCTCCTCCTTTTCTCCACTCAATTACTAACAGGACCGATTTATATTTTAATTTATGAGAACAAATGCCTCTACTAATATTTTATAAAAAATATAAAAGGTATATATATAAATATATGTGTGCTCCTATTAAAAAATTATATTTATTCCATATTAAAAAAATAACTTTTAAATTTTATGTTAAAATATTTATTTTATATATATTTTTTAATTTTTAGAATTAAATTTTGATACATTGTTAGTATATAATTTTACATATATATCTAATTACGTAATACCATATCATAAAAAATAATTACTTTTTATATTGATTGTATTCGCGTAAATAATTATCCAAAAAAACAGACATAATTAAATAATTATATAAAATATTTTACACTGTTAATAAATTAAAATTAAACTCTAATTTCTATTTAAAAGTATAAGATAAAAATATATATTAAATTAATTAAAAAACAAATATTATTATAGCATTATTTAATTAATGAATGTATTGAGTTAAAGTTTATATCCTTGAACTTTTTTTTTCTACTCAACTTTTGTATTTACTAATAAATTGAAGAATTTTGTACTTAGACATATATTTTCATAATTAGTTCTCAAATATAAATTAGATTGAAAATCAATTGAAATAGTAACACATTTTGTATTTTTATCTATTTAAGTAACTAACTTTATTTATTTATTTATTTATTTATTTATTATTATTATTATTATTATTATTATTATTATTATTTGAAATTAATTTTTTGGTCTTTCTTTATTAAATGATTGAATAATTATTAAGTATTTTATAACATATATAATAAGGATATGAGAGATTTAGTGCATAATTGTTTTTTTCTAAAATAAAATTTATCTTACATAATTCATAAAAAATATGTTTTACTTTTATTATTCATTAAAAAATAATTTGTTTATCATCTTGATTAATTTTATTTATTATTATTACTTAATATTTAATATTTTATATTATTTATTTTTATATACTTTGATATGTTTATAAAATTTTTTATCATTTTTATATATTGCATGTTTGCTTCTATTGTCTAAAATTTCTGGATTCGTAACTAACCAACAATAACACTGATAAACCACTATTTTATGACTTAATTTGTATCGAATCGAGTGGATTTTGTCAACTATCCTCACACATATTCATGTAAATTGTATGTTTTTAAGTTTTTTTCTTAATTTTGTGCTAGGATCGAAAACATGCTTCCTAGGCCTTAAAATTGCTAATTTTTAATCTTCTAATATTACCATTCGATGCCGTGATATCTGCGTTAATTGATTTCAGATTTTATAGGGCATGAATGACTTTGAGGATGGAAAGGGAGCATGCAAAAGTGAAAGGAACACAAAGAAATTGAAGATTTGAGAAGCTGGAACCAACGCGTGCGCGTGGCTGAAGCGTACATGTGATCACATCATCTTCCAACCGACACGTACGCGTGACTGAAGCGTACGCCTGACCAGGAGTTCATCCAAGCGATGCGTATGCGTGGCTGATGCATACGCGTGACGAGCGTCACGTGCTGCAATAAAGGAAATATGTTGGGGGCAATTTCAGAGCTCATTCCTGGCCCAGTTTTGAGCCCAGTATGCAGATTAGAGGCTGGGAAGTGGAGCTGAATCATTCCATTCATTCATTCACACGCATTAGTTTTAGATAGTTGTAGGATTCTAGAGAGAGAGGCTCTCTCCTCTCTCTAGGTTTAGGGTTTCTTTTTTTATTTTCAGTTTCATCTTGGTTTACGTTCTACTTCTTATCTTGATTCAAGTTCTTCTTTTAATTTCTTATTATTATCTCTTTGCTTTCTTAGTTTTATATGTTGATTCCAATTTTCTCTTAATGTATTTTGAGGTATTTTATATTTATTGTCACTTTCTTTAATTTGTTGTTATTGTTTTCTTGCAATTGTTAGTCTTAGATTTTACTATTTCTTGTTAATTTTCTATGTTTTTATTTTGTACCTTCCAAATGTTTGATAAAATGCTTGGTTGGATTTTAAAATATATTTTTGTATTCTTGGCTTGGATTGAGTAATTTGGAGACTCTTGAATTATCAAAATCTCTTATTGATTGGTAATTGAAGATTGCTGGTTAGCTTGAACTTCACTAAATCTAGTCTTTTGCTATGAGTTTACTAGGACTTGTGAACTCGAGTTGATTATATGCACTTGACTTTCCTTTATTGCATTGGTTAGAGGTTAACTAAGTGAAGGCAATTTATATTTACCATCACAATTGAGGATGATAATGAGGATAGGAATTCCAATTCTTACCTCTTGCTAAGAATTTTCTTAGTTTTTAGTTTATTTTTCTGTTATTTACATTCCTTGTTCATCACTCAAAAACCCCAAAAATACTTTCCCATAACCAATAATAAGTACACTTCCAATCCCTGCAATTTCTTCAAGAGACGACCCGAGGTTTAAATACTTCAGTTATTTTTATTAGTTTGCATTGTGACAAACAAATTAAACATTGACTGAGGATTGTATGTCAGTTTACAACTATACTTGCAATGCGATTTTATTGAGAAATTCTTTACCGACATTTATCCTCCGCCAATCATTAAGGGGCAAGAGAAGGAGAAGAATAACAAAAAAAGGAGAAAGGGTGCGGGAGACAATGGTGAGGAAAACGACCGTCGCCGCTGCTTTTCATCATTTCGGAATGGAGAAGCATGAAGTGAAGTCACCGTTATGTCTTGCCTCTGCCGCTAGATTGGAGAGACAAATCGAGTGAGAGAGGGCAAATAGAAATTAAGAGATAGAGAGATCAAAATGAAGAGACAGTGAGAGAAGGAGGTGCCTAAGACGGATAAGTGGTGGTTGTGGTGGCTGAAGTAGTGGCGGTGGACATGGGTGATAATTATTATTGTTGCTGTTGAAACTTGTTTCCTTGTTATTATTAAGGAGGGGAAGGTTTAATTGGTTGTGGCGATGATGGTCATGGTGATTAGAAGAAGAAGAAAATTATGATGGTAATATTGGTGGCTGGGGGTGGTGGTTGCAATGCTAATGATGATAACGATGAAAAGATGAAGAAAAAAAAAGAGAAAAAGGATGAATTTGAGATGGTGTGATGATGATATTACATTAAATAGGGGGAAAATTGGTAAATAATTTTAACCTAATAGTTGACCATTATAAAATTAACAAATGGGGTAAAATTGAAATTTATTCAAAATGTTAAGGGCAAAATTGAATCGAATTGAATGTTAAGGATATTTTTAAAAAATTTCGAAAATGTTAGGGACAAGATATTTTTAAAAACTTTGAAAATGTTAGGGACAAAAATTATAGTTTACCTTATAATAGATATAGTTGACCATGTAAAAAAATTAGTTTGTTTAAGTACAACTAAAATAAATTTTGTTTTGAGATTTTTTTATCGTCAAAGCAAAAGATATTAGTCTTTTTCATTTAAATAAAATAAATTAATTATTTACTCAAATAAATTGATTTATAAAATTTTACTTTTTTCCACATATAGTTACAAATTTGGTAGAAATAGAAGCGACAACATAAATTACATTGTCTATATTGGTGCTGACAGCAAAAACAGCACATAATTATTTTTGCATTTTCGTTGTTGCGGCCAAGGAAAACAAATTGCTGATTTTGCTTTCCCTGATAGCAAAAATGGAACTACATTTTTTCCTGTATAGCCAGCAAAATCGAGGATAAATTTTCTCCTGAATGCATAGACAATGACAATGAAACGGAAGCATTATTGTTCAAAAATCTCTTTATAAATACTATAGTAGTGTAGCCATAGTCACACACCTCTATCTATCATTCTTCTCATCTTTGTCTCTCATTCTTCAACTTTTTCTCTTAAAATTATCACAAAATGGTAATTGAACGTGTTAATGTTGTTGTTTATCCGATTTGACTGCAATAATTAAACGTAATGATAATGGTGCATCTTTTGAATACAATGATCAAGTTACAATGTAAACATAGCAATTACAATCATTAATTGAGCTAAAAAGTTTAATTTTGCTGAACATGGGTTTACTGGGAAGAAAACACATAAGAAAAATAGGATAACAATTTCTATTTATCGATGAAAGTCGAAGAGTGCGTTGCAAAGTGTTTTGGCTTAAAGATGACTAGCATGTTCATGCTATGTTTAAAGTGCATGGGAAGATTGTGGCACAACAAGTGATGGAAATTTACATTGAGGTTGTGAACCTGGGGCGAAGTTCTTCATTTTCATGTTCAGGCATGTCGAGTTCTATGCCAAGACCGAGCCACGGTAAAGGAACAAATATTAGGGTGCCGAGGGAAGCGTCATTTGTACTACCGAATGCAAGATTTTCAGAAGACTCACAGACGGATGAGCACTGTCTTGAAACTGGTTCTGAGAATGACAGTGATGATGAGATGGAGTCCGTTCTAGGAACTCAATATTTTTTACACAATTACAGTTTATCTTGCCACCACCACCACCTCTTCGCACTCGCTCTCAAGTTCCAAGCCACTATTCTACATTGGAGCTTAATACTATGAAGGTTGATCATTGTCTTTTGGTCCCGAGAGTCTTGATGACTACAACTTAGATAGGAGTATGGAGTTGCAACTCGATCGGGCACATATTCTATAAGAGAGAGTCCGTGCACCTAGCCATAACAAATTATAGCATTAGAAGGAGTGTTGAGCATCGGGTAATTGAGTCTGATCGGATTTAGTACCACTATCGTTGCAAGCCATTATGTAGCTGGTTGTAGATGGAGCATTCGGGTTGCTTATTAGCAAAACCTTAGTTACTGGAGGTTTTCAAGTACGAGGCACAGCATACATGTTTAGCAACAACTATGTCCTAAGATCATGCATAACTAGATAATAACCTGATATGCAAGATAATCTTTTCCATGATAAAATGTAACCCATCTGTTCCGGTTAGGGTACTTCAAGAAACTATGGAGGAAAGTTACAAATTCAAGACATCGTATAAAAAAGTTTGAATGCAAAAATAAAAAGCAATTGTTAAGATTGTTTGGTTGGTATAGTGCATAATCTCCAACTTGTTCTAGATTATCAAGATAATCTTCAAGAATTTAACTTTATGCAATTCAATAAAGTGTTATAGACATTTTCTCCTTGCATTGAAGCATTCAAATATTGCAAGCCTCTTATATCTATCGATGTTACTCATCTTTGTAGAAGATGTAGAGGAGTTCTGTTAATGGCCATTACACAAGATGAGAACTCAAACATTCTTCCTATCATATTTGCTTTGGTTGATTCAAAGACAGTGAAATCATGGTTTTTCTTTTTAAAAAATCTACGTCAACATGTTACCCCACAGCAAGGTATCCTTGTAATATCCAATAGAACCAGAGCAATTCGAGTGGCAATTGAAGTGGAGAAAAATGGGTGGACACTAGTATGAAAATTTGTGATATAACTAGGACAGAAGAAGGGGGATAAAACTTTTTAGGTCACGCACCTCATGGTTGATGACCATGCACAATGAGTGATAAGTCCATGCAAGCACTGTCGATCCCCACGAGTATGACCAATACCTCTCCAAGTCAAGGAGTAACGAGATCCATCACATAAGCATGGTAGCACTAAACTTGTCAGTCATCAGCAGATTTCCAATCAACCTAAGGATATAAGTATATAACACAATGCATACTGACTAAAGAACATCAGGCGGTGCATCTAGTTGCACATTCCTCAACCGAGTCTTCAGCCATATCATCCTGACGCTATATGACTCCGAATGTGCCTCACCCTCCTGAGCTTGTCATCGTGGAAGCACGACTCCAAGTGCATCCACCACCAACTCCCATGGGTCATGGCTATACCATCTCTAAAAATCTATATACACCCTCCAACTGGCTCTCTAGCTGTAGGTAAGCCAATATGATAAGAAATATCTTGAAAGGTGATTATGCACTTCCTCTATGGCATGTGAAAAATATGCATCTCCAAATGCCACATCTCCACAAATGCAAATAACGAGTTATCAAAAGTGAAGTCTCTGATTTGTGCAATGTGTGTGTGTGTGTGTGTGTGTGTAAAGGTCGTAATACCATATCACCTTTATTTTACGACTTAAGCGTAAAGTTCTATGTGGTAGGGTGTTACATGCAACATTTAAAAATCTGTCTCCTCCCAAAAAGGGAGGAGTACCTCTGGTGGTCCCACTAGGTGGCTAAGACTGCTGGGTCGTGGCTTCCAACCTTTGTGTGTAATCCTCCTGTGTCACACACGTTGTGATTAGGATAACAATTAATTGACTTTAAACTAAATAAATTTGAAACTTAGAATTAATTTAAACTCACATAATGGGACGTAGACCGCTCGTCAACAAATCTCTCCTTGTTGGCCTTCGAAGTATGGGTATACTTGAAGGTCTCCGCGAGTGTCGCCTCACGATCCAACGACTTAGACTACAAATTATATCAACCAATCAAATAAATCAACAAATTAAACAACTAATTCAAGTAACTACAAAAAAATTAAATGTTACCAAACTACTTACTAGTCTGCTCTTCATCTTTATGAAGGTCGACGATCCATCCGTATACTTCGACAACTTGGGCAAAACCCTGTTAGCGACGTTCATCAGACGGCGATGCTTGAACCCTTCATCATATCTAAAATGGGCCTCTAGTTCCTTCTTGACGGATTGACATATCCATCTCGTTAGGTGGTCACGCCCCTAACAAATGTTGTCGTTCATCATCTGCTGAATCCGTTTAGCTACCCAGTGGTCGTAGATCTTCTTGATCATGAGATTATATTTTGCATCCCATATGAATTCCAACTGCACAAAGTGATTCAACAATATTAGTTAGTCGGGATAAAATACAATTCAAATATAGTTAATTTATTCAACATTATTGGGTTCTTACCGACCACTTTTAAAGCCACCGCTCTCTGGTCTCAGCCGGGGTGGTCGTGTACGTCGACCACGGGTGGTCGTACATTGACTTAATGACCTCGGAGATCTTCTATGTGCAAGAATTGTTGTTTGGTGCAAACCTATCAGAGAAAAAAATCTAACATTAATAAATACATATAAACTTAAGATTAAAAAATTGTATCAACTCATGCCTGCATGTCATTGGGTCAAATCGTCAACCGGATGACATGTGGTGGTAGAGGGACATCTTGCTGGGGGCATTGGAGGAATCACCCACTGCAGTTTCTGTCGTTGGATTTGCATGGGACGTAGTAGAGGAAGACACGTAGTTTGGGTTTAATACCATGATGAACTGCTAGTCTATTGGACCCACCTATGACATCACATGAGTTAATAGGGTAGTTGGGGTAGAGGGCGATGACTGAATAATCGCTGGAGATTCGATGGAAGTCCTCCCTCTGCTACCTGTCGTCATGTTTGCAAAGAGAATAAAATATTATTAATACTAATCAGCATATTTACTACACAAATCATTCAACATTTAGATTATTTCAAGAAAATTGACATAACCTCCCCTAAAATTTGACATATATCTACCTTTACGGTTCTCACAATTTCAACCAACCTCAATCTACAGCATCAATCAAAACACAATTAAATTCACAATATTTCTAGCAGAATATGTTAACTTATTTCATACTTGAATTCATACTATATATATATATATATATAGTTATATATATATATATATATATATATATATATATATATATAACATTACAATCTCTAACACCATAATTTATTTAATTCAATTAAAGAGTTTAAATCATTCAACATTTAGATTATTTTAAAAAAATTTGACATCATCTCCCCTAAAACTTGACATATATCCAACTTCACGGTTCTCACAAATCCAACCAACCTCAATCCACAGTATTATTAGTCAAAACATAATTAAATTCACAACATTTTTAGCATATTATAATAACAGCAATTCATATATAGGTAAATTTATAATATTTAGAGTTAACTATTGCTACTATTAAACACTGCATAATATAGGTAAGTATATTATATGAACTTAAGGTTTATAACATTTTTTCGTACATTTCTTACTTCAAAATCAAGCATCTTGCACTTCTTCCTAAATCAACATATAACTAATTCATAATTCCTAAATTAACTTCATCCTAAATCTTATATTAGGATATGATAACGAAATCCTAAATCCTAAATTAACTTTAACCCTAAACTCTAAATTAGCATATAATAATCAAATCTTAAATCCTAAATTAACATATAACTAATTCCTAAATCCTAAATTAACTTCCTTCTAAATCCTAAATTAGCATATGATAACCAAATTCTAAATTCTAAATTAACTTAACGCTAAACCCTAAATTAGCATAGAATAATCAAACCCTAAATCCTAAATTAACATATAACTAAATGCTAAATTAATATATAACTAAATCATAAATTTACTTAAAAAAGGAAAATAAGGAACCATGGAACCTGAGAGGAGAATAGAGGAAGAAAAACAAAGAGAAAGTGGGAGTCGTGTTGGTGCTAGACGGCGACGAAGGCGATGCTGTATGGCGACGTCGGAGACGAACAGAGAAATAGAGGGAGTTGTGGCTGACGGAGAGGAGAGGAAGAACGGGCTGACGGAGGGGCAGACGGCGGTAGGGCTGAGGATGAATGGCGGGGAGAGGCGGTGGTTGGAGAGAGAAAGGGAGAAAAGAGGTTAGAAGAGAGGAAATTTCGAAATGAAGGGGGAAAGGGTTTGCGCTTTGAGTTTTAGGGCTCGTTACCGTCGGATTTACCGGCGAATAAATCCGATGGTAACTTGTTGTGGGTCACCAAAACGCAGCATTTCACTAAAATGGGTTTACCGACGGTAAATTCCACGATAAATGTGCGTTTTTCTCTCGTTTTTCCTCCAAGTATTACCGGAAATTTACCCTCCAAAACTGAAATCCACAGGTAGGGGTGGAAATAGGCCAGGCGGCCTGCTAGAGGCCTGCAACCTGGCCTGTGTTTAGCCTGGCCTAGCCTAGCCTGATAGGAAATAGGCCCAGACTTAGGTTATTAAAAAAGCCTATATTCTTTAAAAGGCCAGGCCTAGGCTTTTGAAATAGCCTGTTGGGCCTATCAGGTTAGCCTGAGCCTGCAAATATATATAGAGAGTTTTATTATACTAGTAAAAATGCTATTAGAAGGATTTGAACTTGGATCTTCTATCTTATAATAATACATTTATCCACTCAACTATTTGTCTCTTTAATTATATATGTGTATTTTGTATCAATATTATTCATAAATTTATTATTTTATATTTTATAATTTTATAAATTAAATTATATCTTAAATTTAATTATTATTAAAAAATAGGCCTATTGACAGGTTTCAAGCCAGGCCAGATTTAACAACAGGCTAGGCTCAATACTCATTAAAAAGCCTATACCAGGCTACAGGCCAGGCTAAGGCCAATATACTCTATTACAGGCCTGGCCTGTTAAGAGTAAAGTCTGGCCTGTTTCCACCCCTATCCACAGGTAACAAGTTGGCCAAATGAATTCCACATCAAAACCATCCATAAAGTCGTCCGTAAATCCAACGGTAATGTGCAACGCAGAATCCGACGATAAATCCGACAATGCTCATCGTTTTTTTTTGGTAGTCTATTTGATTTTGTCTATTTGAGTTTTAGTGCTGAATTAATGATAGTGTTGGTTGATTGCATGATTGATTTCTGATTGAGGTTTAGTAAAGTATGAAAACTCAAGCTGGTTCAACATAGACTTATTGAACCTATATTTGGAAGAGATTGGTCATTCATATTGTTAGGAAACTTTTAAGATTCTTTTATAAGAAAAGTGAGTTTTAGAATTTCTAGATACTTAACTGATTTCTTTCAAAAAGGATTTGAATTTTTGGGTGGTTAAACCGTCGGTTTTTAAAAGAATTATAAGGCAACGATAATCACTGAGTTTGAAAAACAGTTTTCTTATTCAATATCTTCTTATGACAATTCTGAAACTCTGTGGTGAGACCGTGTGGTTAGGTTCTCACCCCTACAGTTTTATCTTTTCAAGACGGACGAAGAAGCTTGCGGAGTTTTAGTTAAGTACTTAGATATGCTGTTTCTGTTTGTTTACACATGTTATAGATTTATCCATTGCCCTTATTATTAAAATGTTGTAAGAGGGATATGAGTTGTATGTTTTATATGTATATTATATTTATTAGCTACTTATGTAAGAAATCTTGTATATAAATATATTTTTGTTTGTTTTCAAGATAAAGTAGTTTTTTCCAGTTTTCAAAGAAATCAGCGATACGGTTTTGAGTCAAAGGTTCCTATTTTATTATTAAGTATATGAAGTAGTTGTAATACTTCTTACTATCAGAGTGGCACATTCGGAAGCATGACATTCTGATAGTGAGAGCTTTAGAGGAGCTGCTGAAATTTTATAAAACTTTGAGAATTTGTTTGAAGCATTCTTTAAGAAGAAAATTGGATTTAAGAATTATAGTATTTGATTTTGATTTATTATGGAAAGAGTTGTTTTAAGTTTGATTTATTGAGGAAAGAAGTATGTTTCGAGTTCAAATTATATGTGACCGGACAAGATGCAATGGTGTTATCCACTTGCTCCGTGATGAGCGGATAATTTATATGCTTTTTGGCATTGTTTTTAGGTAGTTTTTAGTAAGTTCAAGCTACTTTTAGGGATGTTTTCATTAGTTTTTATGTTAAATTCACATTTCTGGACTTTACTATGAGTTTGTGTGTTTTTCTGTGATTTCAGGTAAATTCTGGCTGAAATTGAGGGACTTGAGCAAAACTCTGAAAAAGGCTGACAAAAGGACTGCTGATGCTGTTGGAATCTGACCTCCCTGCACTCGAAGTGGATTTTCTGGAGCTACAGAACTCCAAATGGCGCTCTCTCAACGGCGTTGGAAAGTAGACATCCAGAGCTTTCCAGCAATATATAATAGTCCATACTTTATTCGGAAATTGACGACATAACTTGGCGTTGAACGCCAAGTACATGCTGCTGTCTGGAGTTAAACGCCAGAAAAACGTCATGATCCGGAGTTGAACGCCCAAAACATGTCATAACTTGGAGTTCAACTCCAAGAAAAGCCTCAGCTCGTGGATAGATCAAGCTCAGCCCAAACATATACCAAGTGGGCCCCGGAAGTGGATTTATGCATCAATTACTTACTCATGTAAACCCTAGGAGCTAGTTTATTATAAATAGAACATTTAACTATTGTATTAGATGTATTTTTGACCACGTTTCATCTTTGGTCTCAGTTTTGTTTTATTCTTCATCTTAGGAGGCCATTGAGCACGTTTTGGGGGGCTGGCCATTCGGCCATGCCTGAACCTTTCACTTATGTATTTTCAACGGTGGAATTTCTGCACACCATAGATTAAGGGTGTGGAGCTCTGCTGTACCTCAAGTTTCAATACAATTACTATTACTTTTCATTCAATTCTCTCTTATTCTTATTCCAAGATATATGTTGCACAACAATTGATGAATGTGATGATCCGTGCACTCATCATCATTCTCACCTATGAACGCGCGTGATTGACAACCACTTCCGTTCTACCTTAGGCCGGGCGCATATCTCTTAGATTTCCCAACAGAATCTTCGTGGTATAAGCTAGATAGATGGCGGCATTCATGGGGATCCGGAAAGTCTAACCTTGTCTGTGGTATTTCGAGTAGGATCCTGGGAATCCGGAAAGTCTAACCTTGTCTGTGGTATTCCGAGTAGGATTCCGGTATTGAATGACTGTGACGAGCTTCAAACTCCTGAAGGCTGGGCGTGATGACAAACGTAAAAGAATCAAGGGATTCTATTCCAACCTGATTGAGAACCGACAGATGATTAGCCGTGCTGTGACAGAGCATTTAGACCATTTTCACTGAGAGGATGGGATATAGCCATCAACCAAGGGTGATGCCTCCAGACGATTAGCCGTGCAGTGACAGCGCATAGGACCATTTTCCCGAGAGGATTAAAAGTAGCCATTGATGATGGTGATGCCCTACATACAGCTTGCCATGGAAAGGAGTACGGAGGATTGAAGAAAGAGTGAATAGTGAAGTAGAGTTTCAAGAGGAGCACAGCATCTCCATACACCTATCTGAAATTCCCACTATTGATTCACATAAGTATTTCTATCCCTTTTTATTTTCTATTTATTATTAATTATTCGAAAATCCATAAACCAATTTAATCTGCCTAACTGAGATTTATAAGGTGACCATAGCTTGCTTCATACCAACAATCTCTGTGGGATCGACCCTTACTCGTGTAAGGTTTATTACTTGGACGACCCAATACACTTGCTGGTTAGTTGAACGGAGTTGTGAATTCAAATAAAGCCAATTATTAAATTTCATACAAGTACAAAGAGCATGTGATCACAATTTCGTCAACCACTCCGTATAAGAGTTTAAGACTCCGGGTAAGATGCAAGGGTTGAGTTCTGTCGCCACTTGCTCCAGGCTGAGAATTGTAACACTACTTGGGTAAGAGGCAAGGGTGAAGTTGTTTCCTGCTCTAGGTACGCGGGTAAGATTCAAGGGTTGAGGCATTGTCCCACTTGCTTCGTGTTTGGTGTTCTGTCCGAGGTTAGCTACCAGGATATGTCGAGTTGGCTATATAACAGATAGATCAGACTCATCAGCCATAGGACAGGCATTCATCATATGTATTTATATGCTTTGTTTGAGTTTGAATTTGTTTTAGTTTGCCTAACTTCTTAACTGTCTTTAACTACTATCTGAGCTACTTGTTGTTACGGCTGGCAATGGGTAGGGTAGGGTAGGGTTTGGACTCTACCCTAACCCAACCCGTGGGTTGAAAATTTTTTTAAAATTCTATCATACCCTACCCGCGGGTTGAGAATTTCTCAACCCTAACCCTACCTGCATCCTAAAATTCTAAACCCTACCCTACCCGACCCTACCCGCAGAAAAATAAAAAATTTCCAACAAATATAAAATTCAGCCATTCCAAATTTCATATATATTAATAAAATAGAAAATAAAAAACTAAGTTCAAATTAAAATTAAAAATAATAAAATCTTAAACAAATCTAACATAAAATTAAAAATAATATGATCATCAACTAGTTTAGTAGTTATTTCAAGTTTTTATAAGAGAAAGATTGTGGGTTCAACACTCACTTTTTTCATTACATATATAACTTTTACATATACATTATATAATATATTAGGGGTGCGGGTAGGGTAGAGTATGGTATATCCTGAACCTATACCTACCCTACTCGCAGGCAGATAGGGTAGACAACCCTACCCTACTCGCAGCGGGTAGGGTAGACAACCCTACCCGAACGGGTTGGTTCGGGTTGGGTACTCATGGGTAGGGTATAGATTGTCAGCCCTACTTGATGTAACAGCTATCTATACATGTGTTTTCCTTGTCTGTTTTGTCTGTGTTTGTTCTAGTGTGGTACTTTTGAGATTGAGTTTTGGTGCTGAATTGATGATAGTGTTGGTTGATTGCGTGATTGGTTTCTGATTGAGATTTAGTAAAGTATGAAAAATCAAGCTGGTTCAGCATAGACTTAATAAACCTATGTCAGGAACAGATTGGTCATTCATACTGTTACGAAACTTTTACGATTCTTTTATAAGAAAAGTGAGTTTTGGGATTTCTGGATACTTAACTGATTTCTTTTAAAAAGGATTTTGAATTTTTGGGTGGTTAAACCGTCGTTTTAAAAGATTCATAAGACAACGATAATTATTGAGCTTGAAAAATACTTTTTTTTATTTAATATCTTCTTATGAGAATTCTGAAACTTCGTGATGAGACCGTGTGATTAAGTTCTCACCCCTATAGTTTTATCTTTTCAGGACGGACGAAGAAGCTTGCGGAGTTTTAGTTAAGTATTTAGATATGTTGTTTCTCTTTGTTTACACATGTTATAAATTTATCCCTCGCCCTTATTATTAAAATGTTGTAAGAGGAATAGGAGTTGTATGTTTTATATGTATATTATATTTATTAGCTATTTATGTAAGAAGTCTTGTATATAAATATATGTTTGTTTTTAAGATAAAGTTGTTTTTTCCGGTTTACAAAAAAATTAGCGATACAATTTTGAGTCAAAAGCTCCTATTTTATTATTAAGTATATGAAGTAGTCGTAATACTTCTTACTATAAGAGTAGCGTAGCCGGAAGTGTGATAGTGAAGGTGTTATATATATTCACTTTACCATTTTGCTTTTGAATTTCATCTAATGTTATTCATTTTAATAACTTTTTTAATAAATTTAAAAAATAAAAAATTATTGGTTATGAAATAAAAAAATAAAAAGATAAAAATGATAAGGAAAACGTGTTTATAAACGTAGATGTTTAAGCTTTGTTGGAACTCGCTACGAAATTGACAATTTTTAATTAGAATAAGATAGCGATTTCAATCTGCTACAAAATTAATCCATAGCAAAATCTTGTTTTGGGATACTTAATACTGGAGTAGTCGGCATATAACTGTTAAAGATTTTGTAGCTGTTAAAAATAGTCACTATCTAATTTAAAATTACTGTCTATTGTTAAAAATATTTTAATTTTTTTTAATTTTGAATATATAACAGAAAATAAATCAAAATAAAACATTTTAGATAAAAATATTTTAAATATTAAATACCAAATTAAAATTAAACAAAAAAAATTAAAAATATAACTATTTTTTATTTACTAAAACAAGATTTTGTTTGTTATTGACGTACTATAGTTTGTCTTTAACTCTTTATTTGTTAGTTACAACGGTACAAGGCTGGGTCATCAACCATTTAAAAGAAGTGGGGCCGCCATTAATATGACATCTTACAATCTCAATAATAATAATAATAATAATAATAATAATAATAATAATAATAATAATAATAATAATCGAAAAAGTCACACGAAAAGGTTTGTTCAGATTCACAAGGATTCGTATATACATATAACTTCAAATTCTGTAGACTTATTTGGATGACAAAACTATTCTTTCTTCTGGAATTTAATATATTTGGATACTCAAAGTTAAAATTCGATATCTGTAATTAAGTTTTAAAGATATAATATTACTTTAAATTTGTTCGATGAAAGCAGGTTTTTAAGTTAAAGAAAGTTACTCAAATAAAGACGTTTAAAATATTTTTTTAAAGATAATTTTTAATAATTAAAATTTAATATATATAATTAATCGATTAAATCGTGTTATTTTTGTCAAAATTAGATCAGACAAATTAATTTAGCCAAAAAATCGGTAAACCAAATTTTGAATTGACTAAATTAATATTCTCTTTTATAGAAATGACTACAATAATTCTATTATAGAAAATGACTAAAATGATACAGAGATAAGAGAAGAATTAGAATTTTCAGTTCTCAAAATTTATATAATAATAATAATAATAATAATAATAATAATAATAATAATAATAATAATAATAATAATAATAATAATAATAAGAGTATTATAGTCATTTTTTATAATAGAATAGATATTGTAATCATTTTTTATAAAAAAAATATTAATTTAGACCAATTCAAGGTGTAGTTCACCGATTTTTTGTCAAAATCAATTTGTCTGATCTAATTTTGATAAAAATAATATGATTTAATCAATTATATGTATTGAATTTTAATTACTGAAAAATATCTTTAGAAAAGACGTTTTAAGTGTCTTTATCTAAATGACTCCCTTAAACTAATAGATAATTTTTTATTCGTAAAAGCTAAACAATACTATAATATTTTTTGTCTATTACAATATAAGTTTAAGATAATAATTTAAAAGAGTTGCCTAAAATAAATATAGAAAACACTTTATATTCATGACTAATAAATAGAGCTTTAACAATGCATTTTTAATCAACACACTATAAATGATGTTCTTGATAAATTAAAAGACACTTATCAAAACATTGCTATATCAAATATACAGAAATAATTATTATAAAGTCAATATTTATTTTTTCCAAGAGTTGTTTTTAAATTTATTTTAAATTTTATCTCTTAAGTATTGTCTACAATTTTTAATGTCTTTCCCTAAAAATAAATCTTACATATTTTAACTTTGATTCCCAATTTCTATGAATTTAAAAGTAAAAGTTCAACTTAATAACAAAAAAATAAAAACAACCTAACAATAAAACACAAAATTAAGATCAGAAGAGAACAACCAATAAAAGAGGCTTAGGGTTCTATGTTGCATTGGAAAAATAAGGGAGCAGAAGAAAGAAAAAAGAGAAGAAAAAGTGAGCACAATGAGAAAAAAGGCATAGAAATTGATGAAGAGAATGAGAAAGGGAGAATCGCCATCGAAGGAGGAAGAAAAGAAAGAAAGAGAAGATGACGACGAAGAGATGTTTGATTCCTTATTTTAATTAACGTAGTTCATGTATAGTTGATGCTCGTGTGGTTGCTTTGTATATAGGTTGAAGAAGTTTGTTTTTGTTACACTTTTATTTGTGTAAATCATTGTTCAGAATTATTGATTTGAATGTGAATGGAATCGAGGAGTTTGAATTATTTTTCAATCAATCTATTTATGTTACGCTTAAAGATAGTTTTGGGGTTGTCTAAAACACATTTCAATGCGAAGTAGATTTAACTCCTTTGTTGTTTATTTTGTTTGGTTGCTTTCATATAAGATATTGTCATTGATATTGTGGGTTTCCTATGTTATACATTTGGTGCTAAATGAACTTAATTTTTGTGTTTTTTACTTTTATGTGATTTTCATTTACCTAGAGCTTAAGAAATTTGTTGATTATGAAGATCAATATTTTGGTGTTTTGTTTAATTTAATATGGTGTCATTCTTATAAATTTTATGTGCTTTTGTAGTTTATGTATGATGTTGATGAACAATTTATACCAAAGGTTGGAATAACTTTCAATACACTTGAAGAAGCTGAAAAATTCTACAGAAGTTATTCTAAACTTGTATATTTTTCTACCAAAATAAAAAACTAAAAAAAAAGAAAATAAAATTAAGAATCAACTCATTACATGTACTAAAGAAAGAAAATGAAAATCCAACATATTGCCTACTCAAAAGACAAACCCCTCAGCTCGAAAAAATTAATCCGCAAGAATTTATGTACATATAGTAAAGATCACTAATGTTTAGGTTATTTCAAAGGTTGTTTTTATTCATTTACATCCATGTTGTTTGAACCAAATAGAGATGATTAAACAACATAGGGAGCTAAGTATGTATACTACACAATTGAGAATAATGATGAAGCTAATATTATACCAAGTAAGACATATCAATTATTTGTTGCAGTAGCTGGCGGTCATCGTGAATTAAGATTTATTAAAAAAGATGTTACAAATTACATTACGAGAGAGGTTTATAATGTTTTTCGAAAAAGATGATGCCAAAGAATTTTAAAAAATATTTATTGTGAATGAAAGAAAAGAATGAGAAATTATTTTATAATCTTAAACTTCAGGCTAATTACTCATTTAAAAAAATCATTTTGGGCTGATGCAAGACGCCGAGATGCTTTTGAGTATTTTGACGATATCGTATCATTTGATACCATTTATAATACAAATTGGTAATTTGCTATGCTGATCTACAATCCTTTCGGTGCCAATTGAAAATAGTTGTTATGCTTTTTAGTTTCATGTGCTTTCATTTAAACTATTGTCCTCTTACTGATATTTGTGGTGCTTTATGGAATACATTTCAGTACTAATCTGAATTTGTTTCTATGTTAACTCTAGGTATAATTTGATTTTTGGTTATTTTGTTGGCATGAATTTGAATCACCATGGTCATTATATACTTTTTAGATGTGATTTGATAAAAATGAAGATATTTAAATGGTTGGCTTTGTTGCATTGGAGAAAGGCTCTAAAATACATTTTTACTTATTAATGTACATTGATGCCATAGACTATTGAGGTTTATATGCCAACTACAATTTATAGGTTGTATATTTGGCATATTATGAAGAAGATTTCACATGAATTAAAAAACTATAAGATACATAAAAAATTTGAACAAGAGACGTGTCATATTGTTTGGACCTTTCTTTCAAAAGATGTATTTAATAGAAATTCATATGATTTTCTTATGATGTACACTATTGTAGACATTAAATGGCTTACAGGTAATATTTTTGTGCTCACTTCATTAGAATTAATGTATATTGTTATTTTTCGTTTTTAAATGTTTATGTGTTTCAGCATTATAATACTTGTGCTAAACTAAATACATTTTGATGCTAAAGTTTTTTATTTACTTTTCTAATGCTTTTTGTAGGGCTTCATGAATATGGATTCTAGTATATTTTGATTATCATTTTTTGACTGGGATTAGAAGCATACGAAAGAGTGAGAACATGCATAATTTTATTTTAATAAGTTTATTACACAAAATAGCTCATTGATCCAATTTCTAAAATAATATGATAATTGCCTAGGAATTAAAGAGCAAAAAGAGAGAGAAGATGATGTTGTAAATTTTTATACTATTATACCTTATGCAACAAAATCATCAATAAAAAAATTCAATTTTAGCATGTGTATATTCATGAGAAGTTTAAGAAAGTTCAAACACAATTTAAAAAAAAGGTAGATTGTATCACAAGATCTACAGAGTGTACTCTAGATTTCACGGCATAGGAAATTTTAGAACAGGTTTCAAACTCCACTTGTAATAAGTTTGTGGTTACATAAAACACGATATCATAAGTAAAATATTGGTACTTATTATTTGAGTCAAGAGGTATATTGTATGTGTTGTTATTGTTTAAATGCGTTAAACTTTGAACGAGTAGATAAAATGACATCGAAATAATGTAAAGAGGAGGCATACACATATCAAGAGTAGCTATGATTAGCCATTGTTGGAGTTAAGAAGTATAAGATTTGATGATTTGGTATTTTCTCTCACACAATATTTGTGAATTTGCATCAAAATCTAAGGAGTTGACTGAGATTTTACATCGTACTCACTGTAATGTGATGGATGGCATGCAAAAATATAAAGCTAAAAGTAAAAGAAAATGTTTCTTATCAAATGAAGATGGATTTTTGGATTAAATTAATGACCTTCAAAATCCGCCATGTAGAAAAATAAGAGGACGTCTTAAAAATAGACTACTCAAATATTAAAAAATAGATTGCAAATGCATAAAAAAAGCTCTAATATATTTATTTTTGGCAGTTAAATTTTTTAGATGATGGATTAATGATGTAATTATATTCCAGTATTTATCATAGGCAAATTATGAATTATCCATTCAGAAATTTAATACATTAAGATAGCAATTTTGGTGCTTGCTTGAATGAATTTCGGTGTTATGAGGCTGAGATTGTCGGCGTTATTCTTGAAAGATTTTTGTTGTGATATCTCAGAAAGTCTTTAATTTAAGAAATGTTTAATGATTTTTTTGTATGAAATTAGGCTAAATAATTCAAATATTTTCTTCCATTTTAGTATGTAAGGCTTTACTTTTTGCATTGTGTCATGTTAATGAATTTACAGTGTCAGGTTTAATTATTTTTTATGTTATAGTATTATCAAGGTTCTGAAAACTGAACCGGTCATTAAATCACTCTAATAATTGGTTCACTGATTTATTGGTCTAACCGGTTTAACTGTGGTCTAATCAAAAAAATCATTTTATAATAAAATAATAATAAATTATAAATAAACATACATCAGAAGACCAAAAAATGTTTTTCATACATTCTAATTGGATGAAAGTGTTTCTCATTCTATAGCAATTACACTCATGAATAAAAACCACATCAGAAGAACAAAAAAATGGAGTTATCTTACCCTAGTAAGTCTGTACTTAGGTTCATACTTCTTAGCATTCTCAACAGTATCATACATTAAACCAAAACTAGTGAATTTGCCCCCTCCAGAATGGATGCAGAACTTCAACACAAACGCAGTGTTAGGGTCTTTAACATCATAAATTCTAGCAAGCTTCTCTTAAGCTCATCCTTCATATTCCAAACAAAACAAATAAAAAACTCTAAACATCATAATTGTCCAACCAATAATTACCAGACAAAAATCAATTAAATCTAAAGTTTTCAGCTGACAAGCACTAATAATGTTCTCATAATTGTCCAACTAATAATACTCTAAAAATTGAATTTAACTGATAATACCTGCTTCTTTTCTATTTCTTTGATTTTTTATTTTTGATTCCTGAGAAGCAAGAAATTAAGGTTAGTTTCAAAATCCAACATTAAAACTAAAGAAAATAACATTAACTTGCAATCCATTTATCAGGACATGGACAGTAACTCACATAGACTTGAAAGCTCTGCTTTTATATCTGCTTCCTATTAAATTACTGAGATTAACAATGAAAGAAAATATTATTAAACAACAAGTTTATTTTTAACCTGTTGAATTACCCAAAAAAAATTACAAACACAGTATAGAAATAGTACACAAACAAAGCAGAGCATCCAGTGCTAATCAAGAATCAAATAATCATTCAATAATTTCTGAACAGAGCATAAAAAAACCGAATTTAGGGGAGAAAAATAAAAAAAATTGCAGTTCACAGTTCACACTTCACACTTCACACTTTGCAAAACTTCAAAGCAACCTTCGAACAGGCTTGAACAGAACTGAACTAACAATAATTATAAAAAATTATTCAATTAATCATCCTTCAACAATTAATCAATGCTTCAACAATTACTATTACAAAAATCAAAATTCATACCTAGGGTTAAAAGTTGGAAATCTGGAAAAATGCAGAGCTGGCGGGGATAGGGACAGTGGCTGGCAAGAGGTGGCTGAAGGGGTTGCAGGGTTGAACAGAGTTGGCACCAGCAGTCCCTAACTACGCGCCGGAAAGTGGCACTAGCGGTGGCTATGATTTTTGAGGGCTGACTTGGCGATGGAGCGTGGCAGCGAGAACAGTGGTGGTGGCTCCACGGACGTTGTGACAGCGGGGCTGGACGGAAGTTGTGCCAGAAGCTCGAGGTGGAGACCGCAGACGTGAGAACTGAGAGCAAGAGGTGAGGGTGGACTGTGGTGGCTCGAGAAGAGAGGTTTGAGTGGGTCTGTGGGTGAGACTAGGGTTCATTCCCCTTTGGCCCCTTCTTCAGCATGCAAAATGCAACGTTTTGCTAATGTTAGCCAATTTCAAAAATCGGTTGGGTCACAGTTCGGTTCGACCGACCGGTTCTAAGCCGGTTTGGCAGTTTAATTTCGGTTTCTTAATTTGTCAATTTTGCTGTCTACCCGAACCGTGTTTGTCAACAGTTCACGATTCGACCGGCCAGTTCGAACCGGTTTTTAGAATATTGGTATTTATTTTATGGTCACTTTTGGTTTGTAAATTACTTTTTGCATCTGTATCGTAGTAAATAGTTACTGGTGTTAAGGTGAACAAATTTAGGTGCTACTATTGTTTTTTCAATAAATTCAATCTAATAAGTATAAATTTACATTCATTCAAATAAATAAGATTGTCATACAGTACATACATGTTTATTGAAGTTTAATATGACAAAAGTCTCTTTTGGTTTGATAATAAAACAATGAAAGTTTAAACAGAATGTCCAAAAAATACAATATTCAATCAAGTCTTGAAAATCTAAACATCATTCAAAATTTACAATATTCAACCTGTTTACTTTTTAAATTACCTGATGAAAATTTAAAAAAAAAATTGATAGGGCAGTAGACAGTTTGAAAAGTCTTATGACTTCAAATTCTGTAATTGTATGATCTCTTTATTTTTTTTCACTTCGTCAAAGAGAACTCTTGAAGCATACTCCATTCTAAAAAGATCAATTTTGTCTTACAATTGAAAAAAAATAATTAATCTATGTTAATTTGAAAGTAGAGAATCAATTATCTTTAATGATACTTACTTGTTTCCATTGTTTTAATGTGCATTTTTCTTTTACAATCTTTTCGGGATCAATAAACTCTAACCATTTCTTCACATATAATCTACAATCATATCTAATGAACAAAAATTAAAATTGACGAGACTAATAAAAGTGATAAAATAGGTGAAATAGCACAATAACTAACAAACTGTTTTGTTGATTTTAACAAATCAATGGTGGTTCGATTATAATAATCTTGAAGCGAAACCTACTCCTCTTTTGCAGGTACCAGTTTTATAAGTGCATCAAAGGTTCTCAAATTAGACGAGTATCAAAAAATAGAAAATAAGTTCGGAAAGATGCCAAAAAGATAAAGATATGTAAAAAAAAGATTTGAAAAATAAACTGAATGAAATCGAAATGACTTGTGCTGAATTATAAAGAAAGCGATTAAAATGCCTTCAATTTGGTCGAAGGGCTTTCGACAGAAAACTTAAAGATACTAGAAAATAAACTGGGCAAGTAAGTAAAGGAAACTTTGAATGTAAATCTGACAGGAAAAAAGTAAAGTTTACAGAAATTGTAAGTGGAAAATTAAAGACAATGGAAGGAACCTTACAGAAATCGAACTCGAATGCAGACTCAGAAATTCGCTGGGGATGTGAGTGTTCTTGAGTGTATTTCTGAAGAAAAGTTCCAACCCCTATTTCCTAAAACTTCCTAATATTTATAATATACTTCTGTAACCGATCATCAATTGCATGATGCTACCTTGTATGTGCATTCCTAGGTAATCGTTCCCTCTCTATTGCTAATGAACGTTACCAATAAATTCCCAACTCAGAGAAAAGTCTTCAACTTCCTTCCTTGTGTAACTGCTCGATTCTTCATTTCGAAAGTGCCATTCGATTCTCTATTCGAATTACTTTCCCGATTTGCTAAGGTATCAAAATCGAGTACGCGTCAGATAACTTCCATTTCACGCTGGCACGTGTGTCTTTTCGATTCCTGCTCCCTTCTTAACATCTCTCCAGCATTTCAAATTAGCTTATCCTTTTGAAAGTATTTCTCGACTAACAAAGTGCCCCCTAGGATTAATGTGTTTAACTTCGAAGTCATTCCTTGGAAGATGAAACACTTAATCCTAATCCAGTTTTCAACCACTTTAACTGACCATAATTATCATTTACCTTCTCCATTAATTCTGACCTGTTTGACACGTTTCCTGTGACTCACGCTTTCTCTCTCCACCACTTCATCTTCTTCACAAAGTTACCTCTTTTCTCTTTGAATTCCCTCTGTAATAATGGCTACACTGAAACTCCCTTTAAATTCGACACTTTCGTCTTTGTTCAACTTTCTCGAACCTTTGTTTCCTAAAGTTCTCTTGCATTCACTTTTCTTGTAGAACTTTTACTCTTCAATCTTCACTCTTCTTTGCTCTTCAATCTTCACTTTTCTTTACTCTTCAATGGCTGCTTCGTCATCCCACGTTGCTGCACAAGACAAAAGCAAAGGCCCCATGGTACAACCATCGGCTCCTCCAGCTCTTCACACTTTGAATCAGGTCAATGATGAAGTCATCGATGACCCACAACTTCAAATCAATGACCCTATAATCCTTATTCCCTTTACTGTGAATGAAGATATCCATTGTTTCATTGGTCCCATCGACAATTCAAAAAGGGCAAGCAAAAAATTGCCTTTCTTCCCCAGTGCTTAGGGGGAAGATTTGTTGACCAATAAGGACCTTGATATCTCTTTTTTCATAAATCAAAAACCTTTTAGGAATAACACGAAAATCAACCCTCGTGGAACTGACTTCACAGCCTGGTATGAGCGTCTCTCCATCGAAGAGCACTGCTTGGGGGGCTCTTGGAATTCAAGACCTTTTGAGACTTTCTCATTTTTCACCTTCAACGCTCCCTTGGATGATTAGAGCGGTAACCTTCTTCTAGAATAGGACTACCAACAACTTCCACCTTCCTTGTGGGATGATTGGTATGTCGCTTTTAGAGGTAGCTTACAGGATTCCCGATTAGTCCTCCAAACTTCACTTCCGATATGCAACCCAGGCAACAATACGACATTGCTCCTATGACCTCTTACAGCGACTTCATTGCTCATCATATGGGTGCAGAAGGTAACCCTGTTACAGACGATGAGCACGTAGCCTTTCTGTTCTACTGGATAAATGCAATTGTCTTCTACTCTCAGAGTGTTCAGATGCAGAAGCTTTTCCTTCCTCTTGCTTCCTTACTTCATGAAGGAAACAATCTCAATTTGGCCAAGCTTCTTCTAGGGCATGTTTTCAAAGAACTTGGCCAATTTGTTAATTGTCTTCGAAACAACTATTTGATTAGTACAGGCGGCCCTCTTTGGTTTCTCCAACTATGGCTCAATGCCATTTTTGAAAAGTATATGATAAAGCCTAGAGTTGGTGCTATAGACAAACAGCACATCGAAGAGTTCCGATTGACTAGTTTCAAGCCAAATTTCCCAGAAGCCCAATCGGATGAAAGCTGATTTTGGGCTGTATTTTCTCTTTTTCATTCTTGCAAGGACTTCCATAATGAGAATCTCAATTTCACCCCTTTTTTGCATCGAAATTGTGGTCCGGCTTGGCTCGAGCGCCTCTTCTTCCCAACAATATTGAAGAAAATGAGCTTGCTAACAGGAGTTGGGCAAATTTGTTGGCTGTACAGGTAATTCCTACAGGGCTACCTTAACATAAAAAAGAACGTTTCAAAGTAACTCTGTATGCCCCCTCATTACACAGCTAGACAACCTAACTTCTCACAAGCTATCCCAACTCCACTCCCCAGAAACAACAGGCCATTTTGCCATATTACCTTAGCTTCGAAGAAAGAACTTGATCTCTGCCTCTTAAAAAATCAACAACAAAAAGAGGGTTATAATCACCTTGTTTACGATCGAAGCTCTTACATCACAAAATCCTACTTTGATTGGTGGACTGCTTACTACTCTAAGTACAACCACATTCTGGAAGAGATTAAGTGTTCTGTTGTCCAAGTAGTAGGGGTGGCGAAATGGGCCGAACCCACCGGGTCAAACTGCCAAAAAGGTGGATCGGGACGAGATTTTGAACCCGCCAAATTTTAAAAACCCGCCAAACCCGCACTGCCAAAACCGCGGGCCAAGGCGGTGCGGGGCGGGCTGGCCCGGCGGGCTGACATGTCATTTTTTTTAAGGGTAATTTCGTAAATTTACAAGTGATATATAAATAGGAAAATTAGGTTTTCCTTCCCCTTCTTCTCAGTTCCCACTTCCCACAAACAGCCGGCCCTAACCCTTTGTCCCTTACTCCCTTCCCTGACCCTGACTCCCTGAGATGGTGAGACCCTCAGACGGACGGACCCTGACCCCCGGCTTCATCCTTCAACAGCTCAGCTCCCTCGTCTGTCCTCACTCCTCGGCCTCGCTGTGTTCAGGTGTTCCCTGAGCTCCCTGCGCAGGCAGCATCACACCGTCGCGGTTCGTGGCGGCGCGCTCCAGTTCCACTTCTCTCTGAGTTGGCTCTCATCGTCAGTCAGTCACGTCGCCGGTCGCTGTTTCTTCTCGCCTGTCCTCACCAAACTGAAGTCCCGGCAACGCTGTCTCGGCGGATCCTGGCAGTGCTACTCTCTCCTCCCCTGCCTCTCGACGGCTGTGAGCCAGTAAGTAAATATTTTTATTTTTATTTTATTTTTTTAAGTAAGGAACTGTGAATCTGTGATTGTGGTTGTGGCTATTGAAAATTACTGTGGATTTGTTTATGAAATTTTTTTTTTACTACTGGTGTTTGTTTTTGAAATTTGTTTATGAATTTTGAGGGTAGGCAAGTAACCCTCTCAAATATCAGTATTGTAGTACTTGTTATGCAGGAGCAGGACATACACTGCTTCCATCCATATATGGAAGCATTATTTGTATTTAAATGGCCGTATATATATAACATAATTCTGCTATCATTTCATTGTTTTCCCTCCCTTAAAATTCACCTATGAATTGAAAATGTAAGCATAGTAATTTGAAGGCCTATGTTCATTAATTTATGCAAAGCTTATGATCTACTGAAATAGTTTAGAAAAAAAAGAAAAGAATTACATTAATTACACCAGAAATTATATCTCTGGCATGCTGCTATTACATATTTTCACCATCTTTATCTTCGTCCTTTTAACTAGTGTACTAGTGTGAATAATACATGCTATATTCATCTTGTTTCTTGCCTATCTTTGTGTGGCTTTTATTAGAGTATTACTGTATTAGTATCATTTTAACTATGTAACTTTAGTTTGAACTCTTACTTCGTTGCTTTCTGTGATGCTTGGCGTATGTGTTCTGACTTCTGATGCAACATTATTGATTTATTGCTGATTTAGATATTGTTATCTATTTGTGTTATTTAGGTTGAGTTGTTGATTCTACAATGGATGATTCTGTCTCTATGGAAGTTGATGGTGGGAATGTAACACAATCCTGAAAATATGGAAAGATCTGAAATGGAAGAAGATATTAAAAAGAAAAAGACAAGGGCTGTAACATCTGATGTGTGGAGATATTTTTTTTGGTGTCTTGTTGATTTATGAATTATGTTGTGTTTTGTTTTAATTATGGTAGAATTTATGTGTGGATTATGTGTTTGAGACTTTGAGACTTTGAGACTTATTATTTGTTATGTTATTTTTATTATTGTTAATTTCAATCAAAAAAGTTATTATGGTTAATTATAATTTTTTTATGGATTAATAATTAATTTAAGATATTATTCTATATATTAAAAATAAATTTGATAGAATAATTTTATTATAAAGTAAAATAATTGTTAGTACTTACTAATTAGTATGTTAAATTGAATTTTATTGAATTTTATCATAAAAAAAATTTGGTAAAAAAAAAGGCGGGCCGGCCCGCCAATCCGCCCTTTGGCGGGGCGGGGTAGCAAGTTGAGCCCATATTAGTTTGGCGGGGCGGGCCGGCCCGCCCCATATTTGGGCGGGCCTTGGCGGGGCAGGGTGGGCCAGCCCGCTTTGCCACCTCTACCAAGCAGTGCCTGCTGCTGAGGGTTCTCTAAAGAGAACTCAGAAAAGAAAAGCTAAAGCTACAGCTTCTTCATGCCAACCACTAAGAAAAAGTCGACGGACACCTTCGAAGACTTCTAGGAAGGTAACTATATTCATACGCTCATTCTTTAACTAAGATTCTTCGATAATCACATTCACTTGCAACTCTTTTAATTTCATTTTTTTTAGTTACAATTGCAACCGTCGAGTGAAAGTTCTAATGAAAGTGAACTATCTATTCAGAATATCCTCACTACATCCTCACAGTCAGAGGATACCATTGATTCAAATTCGAGCTTTCTATTAATTCGAAGAACAAGACCCATTTTAGTAACATTATATCATTTCCACATATATTTCGATTTAGTTAAAATAAATGACGACTTATTGTACCTTGCATTTTAGCCCATTGCTGCTGCTCAATCAATCACCTCATCTCTGGTACCTAACCAACCACATCATCAACAACAACAAGACTTGGGACAACCCACATCTCACTTATCAATCCAAGCCACAGAGTCTGTTCAGCCTCTCCAAGTTGCTTTTCCACATCCAACCGGGACACAAGTAGTTGACTTAACAAGGAAGCACACCCACCACTCTCCAACGCAAATTTTTAGTGCTGGACATGCCTCCCCAACCAACCAGGTTGCACCTTCTACTGAATTTCAAGTGGCCCCTGATTCTGACTCTCCCTCTCGAGTCGCTGAGACCATTGCTCCTGATTTGGATTCTCAATCTCGAGTTCTAGAAACCCTTCCTTCTCCACAAAGAACCTCCAGTCCTCCCAAACAAGCTGAACTTCAAACTTTCCTTGGTCAGGAATCAGGAGGTTTGGTTGTTTCTACCGAATCTACAAATGCTAACCTAGTTAACCTGGTCACCATTCTAAACCAAGATATTCAAGAAGATAATGTGCCACTTTCTACACCTGCACCATCTTTGTGCTTCGATCCATCAAAATATAACTTCCAATAGTCAACTTGAATGTTGAGTACATTTACATTTGCCCCCTGGTCATTTAGATTATTCGAATTTTCAACTAGAAAATCTGCAATGACCTGACCTTTCATAACTTTTGCTGGCACATATTGCAAATCGAATTCTGTCAAAGCAAGCATCCATTTTCCCAAACGACCCTTAACATTGGAAAACTCAACATATATTTGACAAGATCAGTTTGTGCTATAACTTTTAGCGATTTAGCCACCATATAACACTTTAATTTCATACAAGCATAGTATAGGGACAAACACAATTTTTCTATCGGGGAATACCTTGTTTCAATATCAGTCAAAACACGATTAAGGTAATAAATTTCCCGTTCATGCCCGTTTTCATCATCTTGGGCTAACATGCACCCAATTGTGTTTGTAGATGCTGCAATGTACGATTTCAAGGGCTCTTGCAGAAGAACATTTGCTATAATTGGAGCCTTAGATAAATAAGCCTTTATTGAATCGAATGGTTGTTGATGCTCATTTGTCCATTCGAACTATGAATCATTCTTTAGTTTTACTAAGGGTGCAAACACTCGAGTTCGATCAGAAAGATTCGAAATGAACCTTCTAAGATAATTTATTTAACCGAGGAACAATTGCAATTCTTTTTTCGATTTAGGTTAAGACAATGCTAAAATTGCATCGGCCTTACTCTTATCGATTGCAATCCCCTTTTTATGAACAACAAAACCTAGGAAATTCCCAACTAATACACCAAAGGCACATTTTAAAGGATTCATTTTGAATCTTTTCTTCCTCATACTGACAAATGCTTTCCTTAAATGATTAATGTGTTGATTCACCAAAATCTATTTGACCATAATGTCATTGATATACACCTCCATAAATCTCCCAATATACTCATGGAATATAGCATTCATTGCTTGCTGGTAAGTTGCACCAACATTTTTCAAACCGAAAGGCATAACCACCGATTCATAAGTGCCTAATGCCCCGGGACAACGAAAGGCAGTTTTGGACACATCATCTTCTGCAATGAAGATTTGGTTATATCCTGAATAACTGTCCATAAAACTTAAAATTTTATTCCCCGCTGTAGAATCGATCAGCATGTTTGCGATTGGCATAAAATACTCATCTTTCGAAGTAGCATTATTCAAGTCTCTAAAATTAATGCACAACTTTAATTTCCCATTTTTCTTCATTGTAGGAACAATATTCGAAACTCATTCAACATAACGTGCGGTTCGAATAAACTTTGTTGTAATCAACCGCTCTATTTCTTCCTTAATCTTTTGATTAATTTCTGGAGCAAAATGACGAGGAGTTTGCTTCACATGTCAAGTATTTGGTTTCAATGCTAATCGATGTTCTACAAGAGAACGATTGAGACCATGCATCTTATGATAATCCCAAGCAAAACAATCTTTGAATTCATGTAAAAGATGAAAAAGTTCAGTTTGAAAAGGATCTACGAGATCTTTACAAATATAAGTAATTCAAACGTCATCAAGAGACCCTAGATTAATTTCTTCTGTGGGATCTTGAGATTCAAATCCTTTTAAATGATCCTCATCCTTTACTGAATGTTTTTCGAAACCGAAAGGTTATAAATCATAGATGCAATCAAAAGAGAAATCAACAAATTCATTAGGAATAAGATGAACTTAGTCATTTGCTAGATTAACATTAGCTTTATTTTCAACACAATGGACTTCTGCTATTAAATCAGTAGTTCGACTAACCATATCATTTGCATTACATAATGAAGAAAAACTTAAACCATGACTAAACTCGATTGAAGACATCAAATTGTTGCTACTAACAGAAAAAATTATATTCCTAAATGATTTCACCTCATCAGAAGAACCACTTTTATTTTCTACAAAAGGGAAATTATTTAAATAATTATTTAAAATTACTAGGTAATCCGAGACATCTTGAGTAGGTTCCATCGAATAATGCCTCAGATCCCTTAAGATGAGCAATCCCATCCAGTTGGGGTCACATTCAGATGTGGATGGCGCAATCTCACTGTCAAGCCTTCTGAAGACAAGTAACAGCCCTCGCAGTTATAAGAATTCAACTCCCTGTCAACATTTAAAGGCTTCAGTTTCAGACTGTATACCTTGAAATCAACATTCAGCTGTTTGACATATAAATTCAAATATGCCTTAACAACTTTAGGTTTGCCATCATCTGTCCAAAGGAGGATACTTTAATGCACAGTAGATGGTATAGCTCCAACTCCGTGAATCCAATCTCGACCCAGTAAAGCATTATAACTTGCTTTCGAAGGCACCACCACAAAAATAGTGTTTCGTTCAGATAACCCCGCTTTCACCCCCAAAGTAACCAGACCTTTTGTGGGAGTAGAAGAACTACTAAATTCTGTTACGGCAATATTGGTGGGAACAAGATCATTAGGATGCTTACCAACTTTCATCAGCATTCTCTCTGGTAAGAGACTTATTGCTACTCCGCCATCGATTAACACTTTATTTACTTTAATCCCACTTAAAGTAGTAGTAATATAAAGTGGGCGGAGATGAGACTTTTGCTTTTCCAAAGGCCTCAGAAAATACCCTGGTTCATCTTCATATCGGATGAAAGAAAAAGTTTCTTCAACATCCATGTCGTAATCTTTTTCAGGATTGCCTTCATACTCCCCCAAAGGCTCAGTTGGAATAATCGACATAGTTCCAACCATTTCATCATCTCCTTCTTCAAAGTATCCTTCATCCAACTCGGCTTCCTTGTCTTTGTCAACCCTTGAAGTATGAGTGATAAGTGAATTCTTTGATGGTATAGAATTTCACAATTGAAATCTCGTTGCAAGTATAGTTCTACACCAACCAACAATCCTCCCAATAAAAAATTTGGTTGTCACAAATAACAAACCCCAAATAAGAATTAACCGAAGTATTTGAACTCCAGGTCATCTCATAAGGAATTGCAATGAAATGAATGATTATTGGCAATGGAGGAACAAAGGGGTTTGATTTTTATATTTTTTTTTTTTGCAAGAAAATAAATGACAAGAAAGTAAAATAACAAGAACTAATAAAATAAAGGAAAGAACTCTTGGCTAAGCATAGGAAATTGAGATCACCATCCTTGTCTCCATATCAAACATGGACAATTATGAGGTACCAACCCACTAAGTCTACTTCTCAAAAGCCTTAAGTACGTATTGTCTACTCCTAGGCTTGAAGTACGTTAAATAGGTTTGATCACATCAACCCATAAGTCCCAACCTATCTACTAATTAGATTAGTAGTGGATTAGTGTCAATGAATATCAAATTGATCACCAAGAGTTCTCAAATCACCAATTCAATGAGACCCAATGACTCAAGGTCACTCAATCCCCTTAGCCTAAGCCAAGAGTAAAGAAAACTACTCAAGAACTAAAGAAAATATTATATCAAACACCTAGAGTGCAAGAAAAGTAAACATCATAAAATGCAAGAATTAACAAAACCCATAACTATCATAAGCAAGAGATCAACAATAACAATGAAGATAAACATAGAAGAGCATGGAAACATATAATTGCATTAGAAGAAATTAAGATCCAATAATTGTTCATCAACATAAGAGAAGGCAAAATAAGAAATTAACAAGAGAAACTAAGATGATTAAGATAATAGAACACTAAAATATAAAGATAATTGAAATCAAAACAAGAATTGAAAGAGAAATTTGAGAGTGATCAACCTAACTTTACTCTAATTTCTATCCTAAATCTAGAGAGAGGAGAGAGCCTCTCTCTCTAGAATTCTACTCCTAAAATATCATAAAAACTAAATTATGACTACTTGGTTCATTCCCCCTCCAATCCTTGGGTTTAATAGCATCAAAAATGAGTTGGACTGGGCCCAAAATGAGCTAGAAATCGCCCCCAACGAGTTGCCCACAATGGACCCATGCTGCTCCATCAATGCGCACATGTAAAGTGCACGTGCGCGCCATTATACATCAAGCAATGGTGCACGAAATTGCAATCACACTTTTGCAACCTCGCACAACTAACCAGCAAGTGCACTGGGTCGTCCAAGTAATACCTTACGCGAGTAAGGGTCGATCCCACGGAGATTGTCGGCTTGAAGCAAGCTATGGTTATCTTGTAAATCTTAGTCAGGATATCAATAATTATCAAGATTGATTATGAAAAGTAAAAGAACATGAAATAAGTACTTGTTTTGCAGTAATGGGGAACAGGTTGAGGTTTTGGAGATGCTCCATCTTCTGAATCTCTGCTTTCCTACTGTCTTCTTCTTCAAGCACGCAAGGCTCCTTCCATGGCAAGCTATATGCAAGGGTTTCACCGTTGTCAGTGGCTACCTCCCATCCTCTCAGTGGAAATGTTCAACGCACCCTGTCACGGCACGGTGACAAATGAATTTTTGTCGGTATAGAATTTATCAAGTGATCAATCGTAGTATAGTCTAAACCAACGCAAAATCCATCATCAAACAAATCTACAATCTATATCCGAGAGTACTAGTCTCCCGAGTCGTTCTCCCTTGGAATTGCCAAAGTATGCATCTTATTGATTTAGTAAACCTTGTTTGAGTTCTTTGAAGGTCTTAGCAAGTAATGAGAAACAAACAATCAATTATCAAAAGGACTTGACTTAGGGTTGGCATTGGAAATCTTATCATTATAGTCCACTCAATGTTGACAACAATTAGGTCTTGCTCCATTTAGTTATCCCCCAAGTGTAGAGGAAAATCAAATGAAAACGATCAACTTGAGTCATAAGTTCTAGCTTCACCTCATGGGGATCTAGCTTTAGTGCACTCCAAGTCAATTGGCAATCCCTAACTCCAAATCAACCATTGATACAACTATTCAACTTATTCCAATGACCAAACCCTATTTCAAGTGTAAAAATTCTACTCCATAACTAGTATTGACATTTTATCAAACATGTAATGAGCAAAAAGGAAAGTCATAGTAAAATGAAGAGAAAAGTAGAAGTAAAGATATTGCAACACAAGGAATTAGCAACAATTATCAAGGAGCAACGATGAGGATCAAAATCTCAAAATATCAATGGAATCCAAAAATCATAGAGTTGAATCCTAGATCCAAGGAATTTTAGCAATTACAACTACAACTTGAAATTGGAAAAGGAAACCTATTACATGAACAATAGTGAAGTGAAAGTTGCAATGGATCTCACCAAGGAATGGGTAAAAATCCAGAATTTTGATGAAGAAGAACCCTAGTAAGAACTTGAGTTCTCTCTCCTCTCTCCCCCAAAATATCTCAAAACTAGAAAAAATGAACTAAGTGTCTTCTACCCTTGCCCCCTTGGTCCTCTTAAGCCTTTTTCCGCCAAAGCACTCCTCAAAAGTTAGGATCTCTAACCAACTCCACGCCTGAGTCACGTGACTTCTAAAAAAATCATATTCGAACATCGGCGCGTACGCGCAAGGTATGCGTGCGCGCCATGGATGCGGTTTTGGAGTGTGCGCGGAGGCGGAACGTACGCGTGCGCGTCCATGAGGATCCTGGCTTAGCCGCTACTCAATCCGGCTCGTGGCTTGGCTCTTAGTCTCGGCTCCACGTTGCTCTCATCCGCGCGGGCGCGTCAGGTGCGCGCACGCGCCCATGCGGAAATCTCCAAAGCTCAATTCTCATGCTTCCTTCCTTTGCACCCGTCTTCCTTCTCTTTTCCTGTCCATTCCTACTCTGTATCCTGAATCCACTTAGCACACGAGTCACGGCATCGAATGGCATCAAGAGAAAAATAGAAATGTATCTATTTTAGTGCAGAATAAGCATGTTTTCATTCATGAAGCAAAACTAGGAAAAGAATGCAATTCCTCGTATTTTCATGCAGAAAGTGTGTGAAATCATTGATAAACCCCTTTGAAATTAGCACAAGATAAACCCTCAAAATGGGGTTTGTCAACCTCCCCACACTTAGATTCTAGCATGTCCTCATGCTTAGGAAAACGCAAAGAAACACATAAGACCGAGGGGTCACAAACGTATAGGACTCATGAAATGCAACCTACCTATATGCATGCAACTACGACTAGTGCTGTTATCTACTTGGTTAGGAACAAATCAGCTTTCTTATGACTTATGCTAGCACATGGGGCACGATGGTGGTCAATGCATAGGACTTGCCAATTTCTAAGTATCAAATGCCCTATATACAACCTTGCATGAGGAATGCTCGCGAGAGCCGGGAATCAAAGGATTGAGTATCGAACCCTCACCGGAAGTGTTTGCGCTCTGGTCGCTCAAGTGTTTAGGGTTGATTCTCTCAATTCTCCCCTAATCATACTTTCCAAGATTTGTTCTTCTTCTAACAATCGACATATATTTCATGCATGCATACATCTATCATGAGGTCTTCTCCTTAGGTTGTAATGGGGTTAAGGTTAAGGTAGGATGCATATATGGTTAAGTGAGCTTGAATTTTGAATCTTTGATAAGCTTAAACTTTTCCACCTAACCTATATAATGACCTATACAATTAAGTGCTAATCTAACTACCCATTCTCACTTTTTCACATACTCATGTATTTTCTATTCATTTCACAACACTTATGCATTGATTTTATTTGAACTTTACTTTGGGGCATTTTGTCCCCTTTATTGCTTTTTTCTCTCTCTTTTTTTTCTTTTTTTTTTCTATAAATTTTTTTCTTTTCCATATTATTTTTTTTTCTTTTCTCTTTCTCATTTTTTTTCTTTCTACATACAAGAACATCAATGCATAAGGTCTATACAATTGATCAATACATGAGCATGTACCCAATTCCCAACATTTTCAATAGAAAATACAAAACTACCCTTTTATGCACCCAATGTCCCAAGGCTCTCACACTTGAACGATTCTCACTCACACTAGCCTAAGCTAATCAAAGATCCAAATAAGGATATTTATTGTTTTTCGCTTTAAGGCTTGTAGTGTGCTAAAATTAAGAACAAGCGGGTTAATCGTAGGCTCAAATTGGCTAACAAAGGGATATAAAAGGGCTGGCTATTTGGATAAGTGAGCTAAAGAATTGATGGCCTCAATCACATAAATGCATGTATACACAAAATAATGGACATAAAGGATCAAAAAAATCAAAGATTGCAATCATGGAGGAGAATAGTGCACACAAGAAGGAAAATAAGTGGTTATAAGATGTAACCACACCATTAGGCTCAAAACTCACTTGCTTGTGTTCTTAGCTCAAAATCATGTTCCAAAATATAATTCTTCATGCAATTTTTGCCATTACAGCATTTAAAATTTGCAATGCCCCATGGTTGCCCCAAAGTATTGGTTTCCTAAGAAAGAATTTCATTGTTCCAACCAAGTAGACTTATCATGCGAATGGTGCTAACTAAGACCTAATCATGCAACCTATCCTAATGTATTCAGATTTATTCAGATGTTACCTATGGAGATCGGTCGGTCGACCTCCCCACACTTAAAACTTAGCACGGTCCTCCGTGCTATAGGTTAGGCGCAGTGGTTGGTTGAGCTCGGAGTGTCCCACATCTCCGATGTCATCGCTTTCTCCGCTTGAAGTTGCGGTAGATGTGGAGATATCGGGTTCCTCCATAGGTGGGGTGACTATGCTTAGAAGTCTCTTCACATGAGCATAACGGCGTTGGTTGCGCCTCTCATAACGGTCTAATTTCTTGTGAAGGTCTTCAAGGCGTTGGGCGGCCGATTTTTGTGATGTAGATGAAGTGGTGGTGTTGCGAGTTGGTGTGGGTAGTCCGATGTCCTTGGCGGCTTCCGGAGGCTTGAGGCATCTCTTGGTCGGAATTATATCACCATCGACCGGAATTGAGGTTCTCCTATCTTTAGCCTCTCGGTTGACGCCGGCTTTTGCAACCAATTCTGTCACCAAAGCGGGGAATGGTAGATTGCCTTTGGCATGAATGCGCCCCATGGATTGGCGGATGACATGCGAAATGTTGACCGGCTTCTCGGTTAAGATGCACCATATCAATAAGGCCAACTCGGCGGTGATGGATGACCCATGTGTACTTGGGAGCACATAGTGAGCTAGAATTTGGGCCCATGCCGTGGCTTCTTGAGTGAGGTGGCGGACATCTAAACCCTTGGGTCTTTGCTTTATGGTCCCCCGAATCCAGTAAGCGTCGGGTAAAGCAATGACGCGGAGGATCGCGCTCCAATCGAATGCACGGTCATCGCATGTAGCCAAGACTTCTTCGTAGGCGTCATATACATCCGTTGATGGTTCAATCCCAAGGACTTCTTGGATGGTTTCCACTGTGACCGAGACTTGCTTTCGGCGCACAAATATTGATGTGAGAAGGGGAGAGTGGTAGTTGGAGTAGAATTCCACTACCCATGAGAGATTGGCCTCCTTTGGTTGCCTCAAGAGGAACCTCCATTGCCTCCGGTCAATGTGTGGCATCACAAACGGACGGAGGTGAGCCGGTAGGACTAGGAGGGGTTCCGGATGATAATTCCTTTCGATCATTCTTGAGTAAACAAGTTCGCAGTAACGGTTGGGAAACTTGTTTGAATCCTTAGGAGGGTTGTCCTTCTCTAAAACATCAACGGGGCCCTTAGTCTTCTTTAAGAGTGGCTTGGCCGTTAAGTCGTGGTGCGCTTTATTGGAAGTTGGCTTTTTTGGGGCTTTCCCTTTGTTCTTTTTGATGACCATCCTATAAGAACAAAGAAAGGGAAAAAAAAACATCAAACCCAAATAAGTGGAAGTAAATGTGATTATGCAATGAAAAGTTATGCCGTAGAATATGGGTATCATTGTCACATGACAGCTGCAACATGTAACTAAGATAACATGGGAAGAGCAAGGCAAATCATATTCGTGTGGTGTAAGGGTAATTTAAGCATGCAAGTAGGAAGCATGAGAAGCACATACCCTTAAGGACCACAAATGGAAAGCAAGTTTAAGAAAAATGTGAGTGGATGGAATGGAGGAAATGGGGATGCGCCCTAAGTGATAAGTTGAGAGGCAATTTAGTTAAAGTGGGCTCAAAAGTCAAGCATGCCTTTCGTCGAACACTTGGTGTGCATCCTTTTGTAGTGTGTGATTAGAAGATGGTGAAAGCAATGTAGTAATTCACAATCCACTATTAATGATTACATTGCACAGTGATTGTAAGAAAAGCAAGCAACACAACTCATCTACTAATGCAAGTGAAGTGGAGACCCAAATGCCCATGAAGAGTTAATTTGAGGGAGAGGAAAAAGGAAAAAGAAAACAAAAACAAAGAACTCCTAAAGAGGTAACTAAAATAAAAGAAGAAAGAAGCTAACTAAAAGAAGGTGAGACTAAATGAATAAGAATCACAAAATATGGTGGCTTAGTATAGTACCTTGTGAAATGATGAAGAAAATGAGAGAGGAGGTTGTGGTGTGGGTTGATGGGGAGTGGTGGAGAAGGTAGTAAGTGGTAGAAGGTAGTGTAGAAGAGGGAATGGAGGGATGAGGTGAAAGGGGGGTGTGCCCCTTTTTCAAGTTGGATGTGTAGTAGAAGGTATGGGAGGGGGGAGAAAATGTGAAGTGAAAGTGAAGGGGTGAGTGTGCCCCTTCTTACATTGGCGCCGTTCATCCGCGCGTGCGCGCGCAGTGCGCGCTCGCGTAGGGAGGCGAGGTGGAAAGGGACGCGCGCGCGCACGTTGCGCGTGCGCGTCCATGCGCTTGGGCTGGGGGCACAAGGGAGGCACAGGGGTGGCACAACTCTCTGGACGCAGTACCAGAGATTGCTTCAGGAGCTTTGGCGCGCGCGCGCACAGTGCGCGTACGCGTCAACGTGGTTGTGCTCCAAGCATGAGAAGGGCCTGGAGGGGGCTCAACTCTCTGTGAAATGGCTCAGAGAGGAGTGCAGGATCATAGGGCGCGTGCGCGGCTATGGCGCGCGCGCATCTTGTGCTCGCTTTGTATGGACGCGTGCGCGCCAGGTGCGCGCACGCGGCAGAGGTTTTAGGCTGGTGGCTTGATATAGGCCTGAGAATGGCTTAACTCTCTGGAATATGTACCAGGAGTGCAGCAGGGCGATCGGCGCGGACACGCACAGTACGCTTGCGCGTCGGTTGGCAGATTTCGCCCAAGTGCGCGGACGCGCCATGTGCGCGTGCGCACGAGCTTTCTGTGCTTCAGGCATGGTCCTGGCATGGTGTGGGTGCAACTCTCGGGTAAATGTATGGAGGGTTGTTATACGCGATCCACGCGTCCGCGCACGGTGCGCGTCCGCGTAGGTGATCGTCGAGTGCCTTAAGGGCGCGTACGCGCCTGGTGCGCGCACGCGCGGGAGGGGTTGCTTTTCCTAAATTTGCATGTGTTTACATCTCTTTTGATATTTCAACTTCCCCCCTCCAAACAGCTGCTTAAGCACTATAGCAGGGCATTTTGCTTGGTAAGCCATCAATGAATTTAACACAAAACAAGAAAGAAAAACGGGGAATCGACATTAAAATCTATCTAACAAACATGAAGTCAAGTGTCTATGTACAAAGCTCAAAGGAAGATCTTACCATGGTGGGGTGTCTCCCACCTAACACTTTTGTTTAACGTCCTTAAGTTGGACTCCCAGCAGCTCATAGTGCTTGTTCAAGAGTTGCATCCCTTAAGAGGAACACTTCAATTTCCTTGGAGTTCTTTCTTTGCTCACCATGATACAATTTGAGGCGGTGCCCGTTTACCTTGAAGATGTCCGGGCTTGTTGGGTGGCGCAAGTGGTAGACCCCATAAGGTTCTACTTTCTCCACTTGGTAGGGTCCATCCCACCTTGATCTGAGCTTTCCGGGTAGTAATCTCAACCTTGAATTGTAGAGAAGGACTAGGTCACCGGGTTAGAACTCTCTTCTCCTAATGTTCTTGTCATGGATGGCTTTCAACTTTTCCTTATAGAGCCTAGCGTTGTCGTAAGCTTCTAATCTCAAGCATTCCAATTCCGCCAATTGAAGCTTTCTCTCTACGCCGGCCCCACCCAAGTTCATATTACACTCCTTTACGGCCCAATACGCTTTGTGTTCGATCTCCACCGGTAAGTGGCATGCTTTACCATATACAAGCCGGAAGGGGCTCATGCCGATCGGTGTCTTGTAAGCCGTCCGATAGGCCCAAAGTGCATCGGAGAGTTTAATGCTCCAATCTTTCCTATTCGGCTTTACAATTCTTTCTAAGACATGCTTGATTTCCCGATTGGAGACTTCGGCTTGGCCGTTTGTCTGAGGGTGGTAAGCTGTGGCGACTTTGTGGATGATGCCATATTTTCTCCTGAGGCCGTCTATTTTTTTGTTGCAAAAGTGTGATCCTTGGTCACTTATGATTGCTCTTGGGGCGCCAAAGCGGCAAATGATATTATTCCTCACAAAAGAGTACACAACATTAGCGTCATCCGTTCGGGTGGGGATTGCCTCCACCCATTTTGACACATAATCGACGGCTAACAAGATGTAGAGAAAGCCATTGGACTTTGGAAATGGTCCCATGAAGTCGATTCCCCATACGTCAAAGATTTCACAAAAAAGCATATTTTGTTGGGGGATTTCGTCCTTCTTGGAAATATCTCCAAACCGAATACATTGGGGGCAAGATTTGCAATAGAGAGAAGCATCTTTGAGAAGAGTTGGCCACCAAAATCCACAATCAAGGACCTTTCTTGCCGTTCTTTGGGGTCCATAGTGACCACCTCCTTCGGAAGCATGGCAAGCGTCCAAGATTGCTTGGAATTCGGTTTGGGGTATGCACCGTCGCACTATTTGGTCCGCTCCACACCTCCACAAATAGGGGTCATCCCAAATATAATATTTGGATTCGCTTTTCAGCTTATCCTTTTTGTTTTTGTCAAGATTGGGAGGGAAGGTGCGTGAAACCAAATAGTTTGCGATTGGGGCATACCAAGGAACCACTTCCGAGATTGCGTGCAAAGCATCTAAAGGAAAGGAGTCATTGATAGGAGTGGTGTCGCCTTTTGTGTGTTCGAGGCGACTTAAATGGTCCGCCACTAGGTTTTGGGAACCACTCCTATCTTTGATCTCCAAGTCAAATTCTTGTAACAAAAGCACCCAACGAATTAATCTCGGCTTTGATTCCTTTTTGGCCAACAAGTACTTTAGTGCCGCATGATCCAAGTACACTACAACCTTGGAACCAAGAAGATAGGCCCGGAACTTGTCCAAAGCAAAAACAATAGCTAGTAGTTCCTTTTCGGTAGTAGTGTAGTTGGATTGGGCTCCATCTAATGTTTTGGAAGCATAAGCTATGACATAGGGAATCTTACCCTCGCGTTGTGCTAACGCGGCTCCTATCGCATAGTTTGAAGCATCACACATGATTTCAAAAGGTTGAGTCCAATTGGGGCCTCGCACTATAGGAGCTTGTGTCAATGCTACTTTGAGTTTGTCATATGCTTCCATACATTCCTTGCTTAGCTCAAATTCGGTGTCTTTTTGTAGTAATCGAGAGAGAGGTAAGGCCACCTTGCTAAAGTCTTTGATGAATCTCCGGTAAAATCCTGCATGTCCAAGAAAAGAACGGACTTCCCTCTCGGAGGAGGGGTAAGGTAAACTGGATATGACATTTATCTTTGCCGGATCTACGGAGATGCCTTCCTTTGATACTATGTGTCCCAAAACAATTCCTTGTTTGACCATGAAATGACATTTTTCAAAATTTAAAACAAGGTTTGTTTTGGTGCATCTCTCTAAGACTTTTTCAAGGTTACCTAAACAATGCTCAAATGAATCACCATACACACTAAAGTCATCCATGAAAACTTCCATTGATTGCTCTAGAAATTCCGCAAATAGGCTCATCATGCATCTTTGGAACGTTGCCGGTGCATTGCATAAGCCAAATGGCATACGCTTGTAAGCATATGTCCCAAAGGGGCAAGTGAATGTGGTTTTTTCTTGGTCTTCTAGAGCAATATGAATTTGGAAGTATCCGGAGTAGCCATCAAGAAAACAATAATATGATTTACCGGCCAATCGATCAAGCATTTGATCAATAAATGGTAATGGGAAGTGATCTTTCCTTGTGGCTGCATTCAATCTTCGGTAGTCTATGCATACTCTCCAAGAATTTTGCACTCTTGTTGCTATAAGTTCACCACTTTCGTTTTTGATTGTTGTCACTTCGGACTTTTTGGGCACTACTTGGACCGGGCTTACCCATTCGCTATCCGAGATAGGATAGATGATGTTTGCTTTAAGTAGCTTAGTGACTTCTTTCTTTACCACCTCAAGAATGGTTGGATTAAGTCTCCTTTGAGGTTGTCGGACCGGTCTTGCTCCTTCTTCAAGGAATATGCGGTGCTCGCATACTTTGGGGCTTATTCCCACTAGATCCGCCAAACTCCACCCGATTGCCCTTTTGTTTTTTCTCAATACGTTTAGCAATTTTTCTTCTTGTTGAGGGGTTAGCTCTTGTGCAATTATCACGGGTAGCTCTTGTGCTTCATCAAGGTATGAATACCTTAAGTGAGGTGGTAGTGGCTTCAATTCCATCTTCTTGTCATTCTTTGAAGTTTGAGTTTTCGGATGGTTTGTATGATGTGTGGTATTTAGTTCACTTGACTTTTCATTTGCTTCTTCAACCATATACTTCTCATCTAACTTTGCTAGATGCACTTCAGCCACTATGTTATCGATTGGATCACACCGAAATAAAGAGTGGTTCTCCGGTGGATGCTTCATTGCTTCCTCTAGGCTAAAGCTTACAATTCTCCCATCTATTTCAAATGAGTAGTTCCCCGAGTAAGCATCAAGTTTAAATCTTGAAGTTCTCAAGAATGGTCTTCCAAGTAGGATAGACGATGCCCTCTTGGTTTCGCTTGATGGCATTTCAAGGACATAGAAGTCAATCGGAAACACCAACCCTTTTATATTCACCAATACATCTTCCGCAACACCCGCTACGGTTATTATGCTCTTATCCGCTAGGACAAATCTTGCCGTCGACCTTTTTAATGGTGGCAACTTCAATACCCGGTAGACGGAGAGCGGCATGATGCTAACACATGCTCCGAGGTCACACATGCAATCTCTAAATTGAACTCCATTGACTGTACAAGTGACCATACAAGGGCCCGGATCATCACACTTCTCGGGCAATGTTCCCATTAAAGCGGAAATAGAGCTCCCCAATGGGATGGTTTCCAATTCAAGAATTCTATCCTTATGTATGCATAAGTCTTTGAGGAATTTGGCATATCTAGGAACTTGGTGGATAGCATCAAAGAGGGGGATGGTTACCTCAACTTTCTTGAACGTTTCTACCATTTTGGGGTCAAGTTCTATGCGCTTTTTAGCTTTCTTCGCAAGTGTTGGGAATGGAAGTGGTTGAGCAACTTCTTCTTCCAAGGTTCTTTTGGCCTTGGTTGTCTCCCTTGTTGGTTGGACCTCATCCTCAACTATGGCTTGTGGTGTCTCCTCTTCCACTACTTCTTCTATATTTATTCTCTCCTCTTCTTGAGCGGTTGTGATAGGGCTTGAGTCCTTTGCTTCCTTCTCTTTTAGTTGCGTACCGGATCTAAGGGTGATGGCATTGAGGCCCCCTTTGGATTTGGTTGAGGTTGAGAAGGAATGACACTTTGGATTGGGGGTTGAGGAGTGGGAGTTGATGGTGTATCCATGCGTGCAAGAAGAGCTTGTAGTGTAGAGGTAAGACCGGTGAGACCGGAAGCAAGTGTGTTTTGTAGTTCCTTTTGGCCTTGGATAATGGTTCGGAGTGTTTCGTCTTGGTTGGAGGGGGTGGTTGCATATGTGAGTTGAGGAGCTTGTGATTGGTTGGGTGGTGGTCTTTGATGTGGTGGTTGATATGCTTGGTAGTTTCTTTGTGGGTTTTGTTGATTGTATGGTTGATTTTGTGAATTGTATGGTCGGTTTTGTGAGAAGTTTTGTGAGTTGTTACCCCATCTTTGACCTCCTCCATTGTTGTTGTTGTCCCTATTCCCTTGTTGATGGTTGTCCCTCCAATTTTGATTATTGTGTCCACTTCCTTGGTTGTGGCCTCCTCCTCCTTGATAAGAGTACCCTTGGTTAGGATTACCGCCTTGGTAGTACCCTTGATTGGGGCGATCATAGAAATTGTGGGTAGCCGCCAAGGTATTATCTTCTTGAAGGCTTGGGCACTCATCCGTGTAGTGAGAGTAGCAAGAGCAAATGCCACATACTCTTTGAGGGACCAATTGTTGGTTGTGTTGTTGAGGTGGTGGAGGATGTTGTTGTTGGTATGATTGAGGTTGTGGTTGTTGTTGGTTCAATTGGAGTTGCCTCAAGATGGATGTCATCTCATTCAAGGATTTAGTTAGAGCGGTAGTTTCACTACTAGTTGATACCTCATTCACGGTCCTTGGACGGTTGACTCTTCGCCTCATATGTTGATTGGATTCGGCTAAGTCAATAATAAGTTGCCATGCCTCCTCCGCGGTTTTATATTTGGACAAAGAACCATTGCTAGAAGTGTCCAAGAGGGTTCTATCTTGCTCTCGCATCCCTTGACATATGTATCCAAGCAATACTTGAGTGTCGAGCATGTGATTTGGGCATGCATCTAGTAGTTTGCGAAACCGTTCCCAATACTCATAGAGTGGTTCCGTCTCACCTTGCACAATACAAGACATTTCCTTCCTTAGCCTATCCATCTTTTCCGGAGGTAGGAATTTATCCAAAAATCCCCTTCTAAGTAAGTCCCAATCGGAGGTAACTTCACTAGAGAGGGTGTAGAACCATTCTTTAGCCTTGTCCTCAAGAGAAAAAGGGAAAGCAAACAACCATATAGCAACTTCATCGGACCCTTCCCGTCTAGTAGTCGAGCATATGCGATGGAAGTCTTTGAGATGTCGGATAGGGTCTTGTGCGGGAAGCCCGTGAAACTTGGGTAGGAGGTTGATCAAAGCAGTCTTCAATTCGAAGTTCGCATTCAAGTTGGGGTGAGTTATGTGAAGGGGTTGAAGGACATAATCCGGTGCACCCGCTTCCTTGATGGTAACTCTCCTCGGAGCATCCATGGTATTAGTACCTAGAACAAAAGAAGATTTGTTAGTGAAATTGATGGAAGTAGGATTAATGCCTTCTTTGAGTGACGGTTCAATGTTCACTTCTAGTAAGGTGGTTGAGGTGGTGAAAGCCTCTTCCCCTTTTCCAAACTTAAGCCGCCTCCGAGCTTGTCTAATATGAAGCAAAGTTCGTTCTATTTCCGGATCAAAAGGGATTAAGCTCGGATTCGGTTGTGAACGCGTCATGCAATGAAGGGAAAATGAAATTCATTGTAACGAATGAGGGGTTAGTCACTTGAATTATTTACAATGAAATGCAACTATGTACATATATACACGCTTAATCCAAACAATAACATGGCACACTAAGCAAATTCCCCGGCAACGGCGCCATTTTGACAAATGAATTTTTGTCGGTATAGAATTTATCAAGTGATCAATCGTAGTATAGTCTAAACCAACGCAAAATTCATCATCAAACAAATCTACAATCTATATCCGAGAGTACTAGTCTCCCGAGTCATTCTCCCTTGGAATTGCCAAAGTATGCATCTTATTGATTTAGTAAGCCTTGTTTGAGTTCTTTGAAGGTTTTAGCAAGTAATGAGAAACAAACAATCAATTATCAAAAGGACTTGACTTAGGGTTGGCATTGGAAATCTTATCATTATAGTCCACTCAATGTTGACAACAATTAGGTCTTGCTCCATTTAGTTATCCCCCAAGTGTAGAGGAAAATCAAATGAAAACGATCAACTTGAGTCACAAGTTCTAGCTTCACCTCATGGGGATCTAGCTTTAGTGCACTCCAAGTCAATTGGCAATCCCTAACTCCAAATCAACCATTGATACAACTATTCAACTTATTCTAATGACCAAACCCTATGCCAAGTGTAAAAATTCTACTCCATAGCTAGTATTGACATTTTATCAAACATGTAATGAGCAAAAAGGAAAGTCATAGTAAAATGAAGAGAAAAGTAGAAGTAAAGATATTGCAACACAAGGAATTAGCAACAATTATCAAGGAGCAACGATGAGGATCAAAATCTCAAAATATCAATGGAATCCAAAAATCATAGAGTTGAATCCTAGATCCAAGGAATTTTAGCAATTACAACTACAACTTGAAATTGGAAAAGGAAACCTATTACATGAACAATAGTGAAGTGAAAGTTGCAATGGATCTCACCAAGGAATGGGTAAAAATCCAGAATTTTGATGAAGAAGAACCCTAGTAAGAACTTGAGTTCTCTCTCCTCTCTCCCCCAAAATATCTCAAAACTAGAAAAAATGAACCAAGTGTCTTCTACCCTTGCCCCCTTGGTCCTCTTAAGCCTTTTCCCGCCAAAGCACTCCTCAAAAGTTAGGATCTCTAACCAACTCCACGCCTGAGTCACGTGACTTCTAAAAAAATCATATTCGAACATCGGCGCGTACGCGCAAGGTACGCGTGCGCGCCATGGATGCGGTTTTGGAGTGTGCGCGGAGGCAGAACGTACGCGTGCGTGTCCATGAGGATCCTGGCTTAGCCGCTACTCAAGCCGGCTCGTGGCTTGGCTCTTAGTCTCGGCTCCACGTTGCTCTCATCCGCGCGGGCGCGTCAGGTGCGCGCACGCGCCCATGCGGAAATCTCCAAAGCTCAATTCTCATGCTTCCTTCCTTTGCACCCGTCTTCCTTCTCTTTTCCTGTCCATTCCTACTCTGTATCCTGAATCCACTTAGCACACGAGTCACGGCATCGAATGGCATCAAGAGAAAAATAGAAATGTATCTATTTTAGTGCAGAATAAGCATGTTTTCATTCATGAAGCAAAACTAGGAAAAGAATGCAATTCCTCGTATTTTCATGCAGAAAGTGTGTGAAATCATTGATAAACCCCTTTGAAATTAGCACAAGATAAACCCTCAAAATGGGGTTTGTCACACGGCTATCCATCTGTCGGTTCTCAATCAGGTTGGAATAGAATCCAGTGATTCTTTTGCGTCTATCACTAACGCCCAGCCTTCAGGAGTTTGAAGCTCGTCACAGTCATTCAATCATTGAATCCTACTCAGAATACCACAGACAAGGTTTAGACCTTCCAGATTCTCTTGAATGCCGCCATCAGTTCTAGCTTATACCACGAAGATTCTGATTAAAGAATCCAAGAGATATCTACTTAATCTAGGGTAGAACGGAGGTGGTTGTCAGGCACACGTTCATAGTTGAGAATGATGATGAGTGTCACGGATCATCACATTCATCCGGTTTAAGAACAAGTAATATCTTAGAATGGAAGCAAGCATGATTGAATGAAAAACAGTAGTAATTGCATTAATCCATCAAGACACAGCAGAGCTCCTCACCCCCAACCATGGGGTTTAGAGACTCATGCCGTGGAAGGTACATAAATAAACGTGTAAAGTGTCATGAGGTACAGATACAATGTCAAAAGATCCTATTAATAGTAAACTAGTAACCTAGGGTATACAGAAATGAGTAAATGACGTAAAAATCCACTTCTGGGTCCACTTAGTGTGTGCTTGGGCTGAGCATTGAAGCTTTCATGTGTAGAGACTTTTTCTGGAGTTAAACGCCAGCTTTTATGCCAGTTTGGGCGTTTAACTCCAATTTTTATGCCAGTTCCAGCGTTAAACGCTGGGAATTCTGAAGCGGATTTGCAACGCCGGTTTGGGCCATCAAATCTCGGGCAAAGTATGGACTATTATACATTGCTGGAAAGCCCAGGATGTCTACTTTCCAAAGCCATTGAGAGCGCGCCAATTGGGCTTCTGTAGCTCCCGAAAATTCACTTCGAGTGTAGGGAGGTCAGAATCCAACAGCATCTGCAGTCCTTTTCAGCCTCTGAATCAGATTTTTGCTCAGGACCCTCAATTTCAGCCAGAAAATACCTGAAATCACAGAAAAACATACAAGCTCATAGTAAAGTCCAGAAAAGTGAATTTTAACTAAAAACTAATAAAAGTATACTAAAAACTAACTAAAATATACTAAAAACATACTAAAAACAATGCCAAAAAGCGTATAAATTATCCGCTCATCACAACACCAAACTTAAATTGTTGCTTGTCCCCAAGCAACTGAAAATCAAAATAGGATAAAAAGAAGAGAATATACTATAGACTCCAAAATATCAAGGAAACTTAGCTCCAATTAGATGAGCGGGACTAGTAGCTTTTTGCTTCCGAACAGTTTTGGCATCTCACTTTATCCTTTGAAGTTCAGAATGATTGGCATCTATAGGAACTCAGAACTCAGATAATGTTATTGATTCTCCTAGTTAAGTATAATGATTCTTGAACATAGCTATTTTATGAGTCTTGGCTGTGGCCTAAAGCACTCTGTCTTCCAGTATTACCACCGGATACATACATGCCACAGACACATACTTGGGTGAACCTTTTCAGATTGTGACTCAGCTTTGCTAGAGTCCCCAATTAGAGGTGTCCAGGGTTCTTAAGCGCACTCTTTTTGCCTTGGATCACAACTTTATTTCTTTCTTTTTCTTCTATCTCTTTTTTTTCGTTTTTTTTAATTACTGCTTTTTCTTGCTTCAAGAATCAATTTGATGATTTTTTAGATCCTCAATAACAGTTCTCTTTTTCCTCATTCTTTCAAGAGCCAACAATTTTAACATTCTTAAAACAACAAATTCAAAAGACATATGCACTGTTCAAGCATTCATTCAGAAAACAAAAAGTATTGTCACCACATCAAACTAATTCAACTAGTTTCAAAGATAAATTCGAAATCCTGTACTTCTTGTTCTTTTGTGATTAAAGCACTTTTCATTTAAGAGAGGTGATGGATTCATAGGACATTCATAGCTTTAAGGCATAGACACTAAGATACTAATGATCATGTAGTGAAGACACAAACATAGTTAGAACATCAAGCATAGAAATCGAAAAACATAATAATAAGAACAAGGAAATTAAGGAACGGGTCCACCTTAGTGATGACGGCTAGTTCTCCTACTTGAAGATCCTATGGAGTGCTTTTGCTCCTCAATGTCTCTTCCTTGCCTTTGTTGCTCCTCTCTCATGATTCTTTGATCTTCTTTAATTTCATGGAGGAGGATGGAATGTTCTTGGTGCTCCACCCTTAGTTGTCCCATTTTGGAACTCAATTCTCCTAGGGAGGTGTTGATTTGCTCCCAATAGTTTTGTGGAGGAAAGTGCATCCCTTGAGGCATCTCAGGGATTTCATGATGAGGAATTTGCTCAAGCTCTTGATTGCTCCATCCTTTTCTTAGTGATGAGCTTTTGAGATGAATCTCTCCATCTCCCATGACTCGGAGGTGGAAGCTTTTGCCTTCCTTTTCCTCTTTCTAGAGGTTTCTCCGGCCTTAGATGCCATAAATGGTTATGGAAAAACAAAAAGCAATTCTTTTACCACACCAAACTTAGAAGGTTTGCTCGTCCTCGAGCAAAAGAAGAAAGAAAGGAGTAGAAGAAGAGAGAGTGGTGGGGTAGGTGGGGATCCTGTGGGGTCCACAGATCCTGAGGTGTCAAGGATAATTCATCCCTGCACCAAGTGGCGAGCAAAAATGCTCCTTCTGCCAATCCTGGCGTTAAACGACGAGCTGGTGCCCATTTCTGGCGTTTAACGCCAGCTTGGTGCCCATTTCTGGCGTTAAATGCCAGTCTGGTGCCCCTTTCTGGCGTTAAATGCCCAGAATAGTGCCAGACTGGGCGTTAAACGCCCATTTGCTGCCCTTACTGGTGTTTAAACGCCAGCAAGCTTTTCCTCTAGGGTGTGCTGTTTTTCTTTCTGTTTTTCATTCTGTTTTTGCTTTTTCAATTATTTTTGTGACTTCCCATGATCATCAACCTATAGAAAACATAAAATAACAAAAGAGAATAGAAAAATATAACATTGGGTTGCCTCCCAACAAGCGCTTCTTTAATGTCAATAGCTTGACAGTGGGCTCTCATGGAGCCTCACAGATACTCAGAGCCATGTGGGAACCTCCCAACACCAAACTTAGAGTTTGAATGTGGGGGTTCAACACCAAACTTAGAAGTTGGTTGTGGCCTCCCAACACCAAACTTAGAGTTTGACTGTGGGGGCTCTGTTTGACTCTGTTTTGAGAGAAGCTCTTCATGCTTCCTTTCCATGGTTACAGAAGGAGACCCTTGAGTCTTATAGTTTGCACTGTCTGCAAGCCACGGAGCTTCCTGAATAGCAAATAATTGCTCATCCAGAAAGGTTTCAGAGATCTCAGTAGGAGGGAGGGATGCTCCTGCTACTGGTTCTATCCGGGACAGGTGATCAGCTACTTGATTCTCTGTCCCTTTTCTGTCTCTTATTTCTATATCAAACTCCTGCAGAAGCAACACCCATCTTATGAGCCTGGGTTTTGAATCCTGCTTTGTTAGTAGATATTTAAGAGCAGCATGGTCAGTGTATACAATCACTTTTGATCCTACTAAATAAGATCTGAACTTGTCAATGGCATAAACCACTGCAAGTAACTCCTTTTCTGTGGTTGTGTAGTTCTTCTGTGCATCATTTAGAATACGGCTGCCATAATAAATGACGTGCAGAAGTTTACCATGCCTTTGTCCCAATACTGCACCAATGGCATGGTCACTGGCATCACACATTAGTTCAAATGGTAATGTCCAGTCTGGTGCAGAGATGACTGGTGCTGTGACCAGCTTAGCTTTCAGAGTCTCAAACGCTTGCAGACACTCCTTATCAAAGATAAATGGCGTGTTAGCAGCTAGCAGATTACTCAGAGGTTTGGCAATTTTTGAAAAATCCTTTATAAACCTTCTATAGAATCCTGCATGCCCCAGAAAGCTTCTGATTGCCTTAACATTGGTAGGTGGTGGTAATTTTTCAATTACTACAACTTTAGCTTGATCCACCTCTATTCCCTTGTTTGAAATTTTATGCCCAAGGACAATCCCTTCAGTCACCATAAAGTGACATTTTTCCCAGTTTAAAACTAGGTTGGTCTCTTGGCATCTTTTCAGAACAAGTGCTAGATGGTTAAGGCAGGAGCTGAATGAGTCTCCAAATACTGAAAAATCATCCATGAAGACTTCCAGAAATTTCTCTACCATATTTGAGAAGATAGAGAGCATGCACCTCTGAAAGGTTGAAGGTGCATTGCACGGACCAAAAGGCATCCTTCTGTAGGCAAATACTCCAGAAGGACATGTAAATGCTGTTTTCTCTTGGTCCTGAGGATCTACTGCAATTTGGTTGTAACCTGAGTAGCCGTCCAAAAAGCAGTAGTATTCATGACCTGCTAGTCTCTCTAGCATCTGGTCTATGAATGGTAAAGGAAAATGATCCTTTCTGGTGACTGTATTGAGCCTTCTATAGTCAATACACATGCGCCACCCTGTAACTGTTCTTGTAGGAACAAGTTCATTCTTTTCATTATGAACCACTGTCATGCCTCCCTTCTTAGGGACAACGTGGACAGGGCTCACCCAGGGGCTATCAGAAATAGGATAAATAATCCCAGCCTCTAGTAACTTAGTGACCTCTTTCTGCACTACCTCCTTCATGGCTGGATTTAGCCACCTTTGTGGTTGAACCACTGGCTTAGCATCATCCTCCAATAAGATCTTGTGCATGCATCTTGCTGGGCTAATGCCCTTAAGATCACTTATGGACCACCCAAGAGTTGTCTTGTGTGTCCTTAGCACTTGAATTAGTGCTTCCTCTTCCTGTGGATTTAGAGCAGAGCTTATGATCACTGGAAAAGTGTCAGCTTCTCCCAGAAATGCATATTTCAGGGATGGTGGTAGTGGCTTGAGCTCTGGTTTAGGAGGCTTATCTCCTTCCTGAGGAATTTTTAGAATTTCTTTTATTTCTTTTAGTTCCTCCAGATTAGGCTGAACATCTTTAAAGATGTCATCTAGCTCTGATTCAAGACTTTCAGTCATATTGACCTCCTCCACCAAAGAGTCAATAATATCAGTGCTCATGCAGTCATTTGATGTGTCTGGATGCTGCATAGCTTTGACAACATTCAACTTGAACTCATCCTCATTGACTCTCAGGGTTAATTCCCCTTTTTGGACGTCAATGAGGGTCCGTCCAGTTGCTAGGAAAGGTCTTCCTAGAATGAGAGTTGCACTCTTGTGCTCCTCCATTTCCAGCACTACAAAGTCAGTGGGAAAGGCAAATGGCCCAACCTTGACAATCATGTCCTCAATTATGCCTGATGGGTATTTAATGGAGCCATCAACAAGTTGGAGGCATATCCTGGTTGGTTTGACTTCTTCAGTCAAGCCAAGCTTTCTGATAGTGGATGCAGGTATTAGGTTGATACTTGCTCCAAGATCACATAGAGCTTTCTTGGTACAAGTACCCTCTAATGTGCATGGTATCATAAAGCTTCCAGGATCTTTAAGCTTCTCTGGTAAGCTCTTTAATATGACTGCACTGCATTCTTCAGTGAGAAAAACTTTTTCAGTTTCTCTCCAATCCTTCTTATGACTTAAGATCTCTTTCATGAACTTAGCATAAGAAGGTATTTGCTCAAGTGCCTCTGCAAACGGAATCTTTATTTCAAGAGTCCTTAGATAGTCTGCAAAGCGGGCAAATTGCTTATCCTGTTCCGCTTGGCAGAGTTTCTGAGGATAAGGCATCTTGGCTTTATATTCTTCAACCTTAGTTGCTGCAGGTTTATTCCTTATAGAAGTGGTTGAAGAAGCCTTTTTAGAGGAATTACTGTCAGCACTCTCAGGTGTCTGATCCTCCCTTGACGTCTGAACGCCAGGATTGGGTGAAGATTTGGCGTTTAACGCCAACTTCTCTCCCTTTTCTGGCGTTTGAACGCCAGAACTGGGCAGGGAATGGGCGTTTAACGCCAGGTTTCCCCCCTTTTCTGGCGTTTGAACGCCAAAAGTATTCCTCTCTGGGCTCTTACTGTCCTCAGAGGGATTTTGGACAGTGGTTTGGTTATCCTCTGTCAATTGTTCCTTATTTGGCTTTTTGCTACTTTGAGCAGTGTTATTCAATGTCTTGCCACTCCTCAGTTGAACTGCTTGACATTCTTCTGTTATCTGTTCAGATATCTGCTGTTTTGCCTGATTCAACTGCAGTTCTATGTTCTTGTTAGCAATTTTAGTTTCATGGAGCATCTCTTTAAATTCTGCTAACTGTTTTGTCATCAGGTGTAGTTGTTGATTAAGCTCAATCATCTGTTCTTGAGGATTAGGATCAGTGGCTACTGCCATGACTTCCTCTTTTGGAGAGAACTCATTGCTAGAGTACAAATGTTGATTTCTAGCAACAGTGTCTATAAGCTCTTGAGCTTCTTCAATTGTCTTCCTCATGTGTATAGATCCACCAGCTGAGTGGTCTAAAGACATCTGAGCTTTTTCTGTAAGCCCATAGTAGAAAATGTCTAACTGTACCCACTCTGAAAACATTTCAGAGGAGCATTTTCTTAGCATACCTCTATACCTCTCCCAGGCATTATAAAGGGATTCATTATCCTCTTGTTTAAAGCCTTGGATGTCCAGCCTTAGCTGTGTCATCCTTTTTGGAGGGTAAAATTGATTCAGGAATTTGTCTGATAACTGTTTCCATGTCTTTATGCTTGCTGTAGGTTGGTTATTCAACCACCTCTTAGCTTGATCTTATACAGCAAATGGAAACAGTAATAGTCTGTAGACATCTTGATCTACCTCTTTATCACGTACTGTGTCAGCAATTTGTAAGAATTGTGCCAGAAACTCAGTAGGTTCTTCCTGTGGAAGACCGGAATACTGGCAATTTTGCTGCACTATGATAATGAGTTGAGGGTTCAGCTCAAAGCTGCTTGCTTTGATGGGAGGTATACAGATGCTACTCCCATATGCAGCTGTAATGGGGTTAGCATATGACCCCAAAGTCCTTCTGGACTGCTCAATTCCACTTAGGTCCATGATGGAGAAAGGGAAATGATATGGATTGCAAGTAGATTAAATTTTTTTTTAAAATGACCGAAAATAATAAAATAAAACAAAAGGGAAATAAAATAAAATGTCGAAAACTAAAAGAAAAATAAAATCAAAGCAAATTGAAAACTAAATCAATCAACCAATTAAAAAGATTTTGGAATTGGCAATTAAAAAGATATGATTGAAAATTATTTTGAAAAAGATTAGATTTTTTTTTGAAATGAGGAAAGAGAAAAACAACAAAATGACACCAAACTTAAAATTTTTAGAAAATCAAACACTAATTTTCAAAAATTTTAAAGGAAAAACACAAAGAGGACACCAAACTTAGAATTTTTAAGAATCAAAAAGGGACTAAGAACATGCAAATTCGTAAATTAAAAGAAAAACAAAAGCATGCAATCGACACCAAACTTAAAATATGAAACTAAACTCAAATAAAAGACTCTAAACCAACAAAAATAAAACAGTCCTAATCTAAGCAACAAGATAAGCCGTCAGTTGTCCAAACTCGAACAATTCCCCGGCAACGGCGCCAAAAACTTGGTGCACAAAATTGCAATCACACTTTTGCAACCTCGCACAACTAACCAGCAAGTGCACTGGGTCGTCCAAGTAATACCTTACGCGAGTAAGGGTCGATCCCACGGAGATTGTCGGCTTGAAGCAAGCTATGGTTATCTTGTAAATCTTAGTCAGGATATCAATAATTATCAAGATTGATTGTGAAAAGTAAAAGAACATGAAATAAGTACTTGTTTTGCAGTAATGGGGAACATGTTGAGGTTTTGGAGATGCTCCATCTTCTGAATCTCTACTTTCCTACTGTCTTCTTCTTCAAGCACGCAAGGCTCCTTCCATGGCAAGCTGTATACAAGGGTTTCACCGTTGTCAGTGGCTACCTCCCATCCTCTCAGTGGAAATGTTCAACGCACCCTGTCACGGCACGGCTATCCATCTGTCGGTTCTCAATCAGGTTGGAATATAATCCAGTGATTCTTTTGCGTCTGTCACTAACGCCCAGCCCTCAGGAGTTTGAAGCTCGTCACAGTCATTCAATCATTGAATCCTACTCAGAATACCACAGACAAGGTTTAGACCTTCCGGATTCTCTTGAATGCCGCCATCAGTTCTAGCTTATACCACGAAGATTCTGATTAAAGAATCCAAGAGATATCTACTTAATCTAGGGTAGAACGGAGGTGGTTGTCAGGCACACGTTCATAGTTGAGAATGATGATGAGTGTCACGGATCATCACATTCATCCGGTTTAAGAACAAGTAATATCTTAGAATGGAAGCAAGCATGATTGAATGAAAAACAGTAGTAATTGCATTAATCCATCAAGACACAGCAGAGCTCCTCACCCCCAACCATGGGGTTTAGAGACTCATGTCGTGGAAGGTACACAAATAAACGTTTAAAGTGTCATGAGGTACAGATACAATGTCAAAAGATCCTATTAATAGTAAACTAGTAACCTAGGGTATACAGAAATGAGTAAATGACGTAAAAATCCACTTCTGGGTCCACTTAGTGTGTGCTTGGGCTGAGCATTGAAGCTTTCATGTGTAGAGACTTTTTCTGGAGTTAAACGCCAGCTTTTATGCCAGTTTGGGCGTTTAACTCCAATTTTTATGCCAGTTCCAGCGTTAAACACTGGGAATTCTGAAGCGGATTTGCAACGCCGGTTTGGGCCATCAAATCTCGGGCAAAGTATGGATTATTATACATTGCTGGAAAGCCCAGAATGTCTACTTTCCAACGCCATTGAGAGCGCGCCAATTGGGCTTCTGTAGCTCCAGAAAATCCACTTCGAGTGCAGGGAGGTCAGAATCCAACAGCATCTGCAGTTCTTTTCAGCCTCTGAATCAGATTTTTGCTCAGGACCCTCAATTTCAGCCAGAAAATACCTGAAATCATAGAAAAACATACAAGCTCATAGTAAAGTCCAGAAAAGTGAATTTTAACTAAAAACTAATAAAAGTATACTAAAAACTAACTAAAATATACTAAAAACATACTAAAAACAATGCCAAAAAGCGTATAAATTATCCGCTCATCAAACAACCATGGCAAATTTAATATCATTTTGAAGCCCCGAATGTTAGCTTTACAACGCAACTAAAACCGCCTCATTTGGACCTCTGTAACTTAAGTTATGGTCGTTTGAGTGAGAAGAGGTCAGGCTTGATAGCTTTACGGTTCCTTCATTTCTTCATGAGTTCTCCCACTTTGCATGCTTTTCTCCTCACTTCTTCCATCCAATACTTGTCTTATGAACATGAAATTACTCAACAAATGAATCAAGGCATCGAATGGAATTAAAGTGAATTAAAATTACCAATTTTAGGGCCTAAAAAGCATGTTTTTACACTTAAGCACAAATCAAGGGAGAATTGCAAAACCATGCTATTTCATTGAATAAATGTGAGAAAAGGTGATAAAATCTCCCAAATTAAGCACAAGATAAACCACAAAATTGGTGTTTATTAAATCTTCCCACACTTAAACCAAGCATGTCCTCATGCTAAGAATAAAGAAGGACAAGAAAAGGGGTATGAACATTTATTCAATGCAAAGAAACTATATGCACCTATCTATATGAATGCAACTAAATGCAAAATGATTCTACCTACTTGGTCAAAAGCAAATCAATCTCCAAGAGCATGTATGAACAAGTACGGCAATGGTCATATGACGATTCACAAACTCTACTAATACAAATATCAAAATGAAGTTCAAATAGACTTACAAGAAGAAAGCTCATGAAAGCCGGGAACAAGGAATTGAGCATCGAACCCTCACCGAAAGTGTATCCCCTCTAGTCGCTCTAGTGTATAGGGTCAATCACTCAATTCTCTTCTAATCATGCTTTCCATGATTTGTTTTTCATCTAACAATCAACAATTATTCAATGCATGCATACATTCATCAGGAGGACTTATTCATAGGTTGTAATGGGGCTAGGGTAAAAGTAGGGATGCATATAGTCAAGTGAGCTTGAAATTTGAATCTTTGATTAACCTAAGCTCTCACCTAACACATATAACAACCTATTCAATTCTAATACAATGCCTAGCTACCCATGATTCCTACTTTTTCACATGCTCATGCATTCTCTTTAATTCACCTTCTATATGCATTGATTTTTATTGAACTTTACTTTGGGACATTTTTTGTCCCTTTTTTATTTCTTTTTCTCTTTTTTTTCTTTTTTATATACATATATATTTTTTCTTTATCATTTATTTTTTCACATTTTTTTGTTTTTTCAAAAGTATATACAACCGTATCAATGCATATGGTTTTACATATAGTGCATGAATATGTACCCAATTCCCAATATTTTCAACAAAAATACAAAAATTACACTTTTACCTCAACCAATGTTCCAAGTTTTTCATACCCAAATCATACACACCCTCACTAGCCTAAGCTAATCAAAGATCCAAATTAAGGACATTTATTATTTTTTTCACTTAGGGGTAGTGATGTGCTATAATTAAGAACAAAAGGGATTCAATAAGCTCAAATTTGGCTAACAATGGTTGACGAAGGGTAGGCTAATTTGGGTAAGTGAGCTAAATAAAATGATGGCCTCAATCATATAAATGCATGTATACATGGAATAATGGACATAAAGAATCAAATAAATCAAAGACTACAATCATAGAAAGAGAACAATGCACACAAGAATGGGAAATAAGTGGTTATAAGATGTAACCACGCAATTAGGCTCAAAACTCACATACTTGTGTTCTTAGCTCAAAAATCATGTTCCAAAATACATTCTTCAAGCAAGTTTGTCACAAAAAAATTTTCAAATTGGTAGGGTGCTCCAAAAATAATTTTTCTTGGAAAAGAAATCATCACCCTAACCAAGTAGTCCTAACATAAAAAAACGGCAAAATATGTACAAATTCTAACTATCATGCAACCTATCATGCAATGCAACAACTAACTAACAAAGAAAAAAATTAAGAATTGGTGTTGAAAAAGGAAGTTGTTACCCATGGAGGTCGGTCGGACAACCTCCCCATACTTAGAAATTTATACCGTCCTCGGTGCATGCAAAAAAGAGCAAGGTGGATGGGTAGCTACAATTGATGAGTTTCTTCAAAGGGTTGTGCAGGTGAACTTGTTTGTTACCCCATTTGAAGCTTTTCCATTCCTTTCCTTCTTGGTGGCCAACCTCAAAGGAGATAAAAAGAAAGAAAATTAAGCCTACAACAAAGATAGCAAAGCATATAGAACATAGCCGGGGCTAATGCCAACTAAGAGTAGGGTTCTCACTACATGTTAGCTACGCATGTGAGTGAGAAAGCAATTCAAGCAAAGGCATATTAACTAATACTTGAAGCAAGAGTAAAGTCAAAGCATGAAGAGCACTCAAAAACATCAAGTTCGACTAGAAAGAGTGGGTCATGAAAGACATACAAGTTCATATCAATGCACAAAGAGTATAAGAGTCATACAATATTAAGCATTGATTTAAAAGTTTCATCACCCAACAATATCAAACAAGTCAAGAAGCACCAAGATTAACCAATAAATTCTCAACAATTGAGTATGAAATTGCAATACCATTATTCGAATAAGAAACTTGAAAAAAAAAAGTAAAAACAGGCTATAAAAACAAAATAAAAATGTAAAGAATAAAAGTATGCGAATGCAATGGACAAAAGAAAATGGAAGATGAGAAAAAAACTCTTTTTTTTTTTACCGGCGCGGACGCGTTATGCACGCTTACACGCCGATGTGCAGTTTAGCAGAAGAACGCGTGCGCGCACCAGGTTATGCGGCACAGTATCGGCCCAAGGTTGGCCCAACTCTCTGGAACATGTACCAGGAGGGCAGGTGGCGCTATCGGCGTGCGCGCGCACAGTGTGCGGGCGCGTGCATTGCGCAATTAGCATCAAGGACGCGTACGCGCACCTAGCGCGTACGCGCGGGTTGACTTGTAACTCAGGCATGATGCTGGCGCAATGTATGCACAACTCTTGGGTCACTGTATGGAGGGATGAAATTTTTCAATCTACGCGTACGCGTACATGGCGCGTTCGCGTGGGTGATCGAAAATGCTTGAGGCGCGCATACACGCCAGGTGCACGCACGGGCGGGTCGGTGCTCTGTTTTTCAAATTTTTTCCAAGTTCTTATGCCAAACTAAGCATTCTTAACCTCCAAACAGCTACCAAAACACCATAAAACCTTATTTTTAACCTACTAAACTACCAATTATACTCAACAAACTCAACAAAACATGAAATTAAACTAATCACCAATATGTACAAAAGGGAAAAATGAGAAGAATTTACCATGGTGGGGTGTCTCCCACCTAGCACTTTTGTTTATTATCCTTAAGTTGGACTTATGGGAAGCTCTTTGTCATGGTGGCTTATGCTTGTATTCATCCTTGAATCTCCAAGGATGCTTGCTCTTCAATTGGTTGTCAGAATTTCCAACCATCCTCAACAAGCTTGGGGGAAGTTCTTCCCAAGATATGAGCTCCCAAAAGTGGTCTTCATGTTGTGATCTGGGATCCCATATCTTATTTTCACACCCATCTTCTAGTTGATCATCACAATTCCAATTGGGTGAGAAGTGATCCGAATTCTCAAGTAAACACCAAAGCATATTCCTAGACTCCTTTAGTTGAGAACTATACCAACCATTACACTTAGACTTTGAGTTTCCAACCATAAGGAACCTTGATTGACAATTCCACCTATCAACCAATTCTCTCTTGCTCTTAACTCCACAAAGAGCTCTAAGTTGCACATCCGTCTCAAGCAAACCATATTCAAGTGGAAAAGTAAATATTAGAGATAAGAATTTTACCCACTTGAATGTTATGTTGGATGGTGACTTAGGAAGGGACGTCTCTAATGGTCTTGTAAGTTCCATTCCCTTGTGCTCTTTTTTGACTACCTCTACCTCTTGGCAAGCTTCTTCAACTTCAACCTCTTCCTCTTGACAAAGTTCTTCACATTCAACCGCTTCTTCACCAACTTCTTCTAGCTCTTCTCCATTCTTCATATCACAACTTGGAGGTAATGTGGAAATTGTCTCAACATCCACCTCAATTTCAAGAGGAGAAGATTCCTCAAATACTCAAGGATCATGTGTTGGTGTGGGCTCATCTCCAAGAGGAAGATTTGTTATTTGTTCACCTTCTTCCAATTCTTCATCATTCATTATATGCTTAGGAGGTTGCGCATTATCCTTCTCAACACCAAATTCAAGCTCATTGGAGGAAGGTTCAACAACTTTCACAAAATCATCAACAATGTCACTTGGTGTAGAAGTGTTCTCAAGCTTGAAATCCACCTCTTGTTCAACTTTGCCTAGGCTTTCAACCACTTCTTCTTCATTAATAATTTCTTTACTCTCCACTTGTTGCAAGACATACCCCATCTCCTTGTCCTCATGTTGAGATTCTAAAATCTTCTTCATGCTCCTTTCTTTGGTTGATTTCTCACATTCATCCATGGAGATGCTTTGCTTGTTGCATGAGTTTCATGAGTCCAAGTTGGCTTTAATTTTGGCAAGGTTGGCCTCGATAACTTCATAATTCTTTTGGGCTTTCTCTTGCTCCTTTTGACGGATTATTGCTTGAAGCCGATCCATTGCTTCCTTGAAGCGATCCATTGACTCTTGGATGGATGAATATGGGTGTCTTCCATGGAGGGTTGTGGTGGAAAGGAAAATTCATTATGTAGTTGAAAGTTGTCATACAGGGGAGGTGGTTCATCTTGGTAATAGTATGGAGGTGGTGGTTCTTGAAGGTATTGGTGGTGGAATTGGGGTGGTTCTTCATATGGTTCATATGGTTCACAAGGTGGTTGGTATGGTGGATATGAGTTGGGGTCGTATGGAGGTGTTTGGTGAAAAGGGGCTTGTGAGTAAGGTGGTTCAAAATCATGTTAAGGGGGTGGTTCATAGGCATGTGGTGGTGGTTGTTGAAAATCACAATAAGGGTCACCACATCCATTAGATTGATATGCATTAGGATGAGAGTTATACCCATAAGAATCCGGAGGTTGTTGTTGCCAAGAAGGGTGATCAATCCTTTGAGGCTCCTCCCACCTTTGATTGTTCCATCCTTGATGCATATTGTCATTATAGCTCCCATTTCCTACAACATCATTTGAGCCAAACTTATAGCTAAAGTGGTGAGAATTCATAATAGCAAGAGGAAACAAAAACTAACAAAAATGAGAAACAAAGACCTAAACCTAACAAAAACCAACAAATACACAAAAGGAAAACATATTCACATATTCACAATAGCCAATAACATAACACCATTGCAATTCCCCGGCAACGGCGCCATTAATTTGATAACGAGAATTGCATTGGTTAGGAATTTCTCTTATAGAAAGAAGAATTTCGTTGCAAGCATAGCTTCAAACCAACAAACAAATCTCACATCAAATTAAATTTGATTTTGTCACAAGTACAAACCCCAAGAAGAATTAACCGAAGTATTTGAACTCCGGGTCGTCTCACAAGGAATTGCAATGAAGTGAATGATTATTGGCTATGAAGATCAAGGGGGTGTGATTTTTATATTTTGGTAAGAAAATAAATGGCAAGAAAAGTAAATCAAGTAATTAAAGAAAGCAATCAATAAAGAGAGACATTCATGGCAAGGTTTGAGATTATAGGCTTTCTATCCTAGTCATACAATGATTAATTCATCTTATCTAGTCAATCCAACAAATAGGGAGAAAGTCAAACAAGACTAATCAATCATATCACAATAATAAACAAGAATTTATCTCATTTCGTCATTCCCAACATTGGAAGAAGGTATAAGTTATCTTCCATGAGAGAAAGTCAAACGAGACTAGTTAACCTCAATCCAAATGTCCCAATTAACTCACTAATTAAATTAGCAAAAGATTATAGTCAATGGAAATAATATTAGCTAACAATTCTAGGTCACCAACATGAGTTGGGTTTTCATGACTCAAGATTACCCAATTACTCTTTCTAAGCCAAGAATGCTCAAGATCTACTATAAAGCCCAACTAAACATTTTATCAAACACTTGGTGGGTAATAAAGGAAAGCATGGTAAATGTGCAAGAATAATAAAATCTAACAACTACCAATGGCTAGAAAAGTAAATCAACAACTCAAATCATCAATAAAAGAAACATCAAACATCAAATTGCATTAATTGTAAATCAAATTTAACATGAGCATCCATGAACATAAAAGTGCATAAAAGGTAAAATTAACATGAGAACTAAAAGAATCAAGTAGTAGGAACAAGAAATTGGAAAAAAAATAAAAAAACAAGATGAAATCAAGAAATCATGCCTAGATCTAAGATGGATTAACCTAACCTAATTCTAGAGAGAAGATGGAGCTTCTCTCTCTAGAAACTAACCTACATGATGTTATACTACCAAACAATAGCTCTCCCCTCGCCCAAGCTTGAATTCTGTATGAAATAGCATTGAAAATGAGTTGGGTTAGGCCCAAAGTGCTTCAGAAATCGCTGGGGGTGATTTCACTTTAGTGGGCCACGAGCAACATCGGCGTGCATGCGTACATGGCGCGTGCGCGTCCCTATACACGAAGTAACATACAGCGAATTTTATATCATTTCGAAGCCCCGGATGTTAACTTTTCAACACAACTAGAACCGCCTCATTTGGACCTTTATAGCTCAAGTTATGCTTGATTGAGTGCCAGAAGGTCAGGCTTGACAGCTTTACGGTTCTTTCATTTCTTCACGAGTTCTCCCACTTTGCATGATTTTCTCCTCACTTCTTCCATCCAATACTTGCCTTATGAATCTGAAATCACTCAACAAATATATCAAGGTATCAAATAAAATTAAAGTGAATTAAAATCACCAATTTTATGGCTTAAAAAGTATGTTTTTACATTTAAGCACAAATCAAGGGAGAATTGCAAAATCATGCTATTTCATTGAATAAATGTGAGAAAAGGTGATAAAATCCCCCAAAATAAGCACAAGATAAACCACGAAATTGGGGTTTATCAATGAGCTATTGTCTTGCCCTTCTCCAACTTCACAGGGGAAGGAATACTCTTCGGGCATGTTTCCCTATCAGAGGGAATAACTATTCGGGAATGCACCAAAGGTGTTGCCCCCTTGCCTTTGTCAACCTGAGGTTTTTTATTTTGAGGTAGGCTTCTTCTTCCTCTTTCCCTTGGGTATCCTTTGGCTCGACCTCGTTGGTAAGGATATTGATTTCGAGGAGGTCCTCAATGTCCCCACTGTGGGTTTCGTCGATATTGCGCATCTCGATTCTGGAATTCTCGACAATTCCGAATCCACTGAACCCCAATAGCCTGAGAACGACTCATCCGTGCAACAGCATTTTACTGAGGAGCCCTTGAACTTTCTCCTTCCACTCGTCTAACAGGTTGCCTCTGACGAGCTTGCTCCTCCATATGAGTCAATTCCTTTTTCATCCTTTCCTTCTCAAAGATCGCTTTAGCCTCAGTGTCAAATACAACATTACATCGGGGACACAAAGATACATCCCGATCTTTGGTCTTTTGCTGCACTAAGAAATCCAGTAAACCATCCCCTACCCAAGGATACACTGATCAAACTTGTGACTCGAAATCACCTAGAGCCACACCAAAGTCATAAGACATACCAACCATATTTACTCCAAAATATGGTTCCACAAAACCAGCTTCAGCATCGAAAGGATTAGCGTCAACTTTCATCTCTTTTTTACCATCATCAAACTTCAAACGTCCCTCCATAATGGCTTCCTGAATCAAGTCCCTGAAACGAACACAGCTATTAGTCAAATGACTGGTTGCTTGGTGAAATTTACAATAAAGTTTTTCTTTTAAATCTTTCACAGAAAGTAAAGTTCTACCCTTAGGAAGAATCAACTGTTTATCTTTAAGCAAGACATCGAAAATCTGATTAGATTTTGAAATATCAAAACTATATTTCTTTCCACTCTTTAGTTTTGATTCATTCAAATTTTCATTACTAGGAAGCTTTTTAAGTAAAGAACAGACATATGGAGGACCCTTTTTAAGTTCAGCCAGATCAACCTCTGTTTCGAGATCGAATTCCTCTTGTGAGGATTCCATGGTAAAATAAGCAACTTTCTCCTTTCGAGTAAAAGTCTTACTCCTGAACTTCTGTTCATTTTTTTATTTCACTTTTTCTTTTTTCATTAATTCGACCTGACGAACCCTTTCAGCCAAATGAGATAAGTCAGGGATATGCACATTAAGCAATTTTCGACACATATAGAATTCTAACCCCATAACTGCTATTTTCACCACTTTACTCTCAGGTAATGACACGTAGCATCTACTTCTAGCATTCTTGAAACGTATCATATAATCATCAATGGTTTCACCATCCTCTCGTTTCAAAACAACTAGATCAGTAACTGCCACATTCAATTCCCCTCGATAAAATTGAGCATGAAAAGCAGTTTTCAACTGATTCCATGTTGTTATTGAATTTGGTCTAAAATTTGAAAACCAAGTAAACGCATTCTTCGTTAACAAAGAAGGAAAAAAGCTTCATTTTCAAATTCTCATCATTAGCTAGATTCCCAATCTCGACCAAATATCGAGCGACATGTTCAGTGGTTGACTCTCTAACTTTCCCTACAAATTTTGTGATTATCTTTGGATTTTTCACCCCTCTTAACACTTCAGCCATTTGAACTACTTGAGAGAAAGCAGACACAAAATGGGATCGATTTATAAAACCAACATTCAAACCAACTCGATTGAGCACTTCTTCCACAATTCGTGACTTGATAACGTTCACCACCATGATTAGCACATAATCTAGCTAAAACATCATCTACATTTTGCCCACGGGAAATTATTTGAGGATTCTACCTGTTTAAAATATTATTTTTATTTTGAAATATATTTTTGAATCCTTCATTGTTCTCCCTGGCATCATGCCTTTCACCTTCATCATAATCAATGATTCGAGCCATTCGTTCGACTTGCCTTGCAAGACGCTCGAATTACGATTTATGATCAACCATCATGGGATTTAGAATTGTGGTTATTTGTAGAGTCAATAAGTTGACTAAATGATGAGCGGATAATTTATACGTTTTTTGGCATTATTTTTAGGTAGTTTTTAGTAAGTTCAAGCTACTTTTAGGGATGTTTTCATTAGTTTTTATGTTAAATTCACATTTCTGGACTTTACTATGAGTTTGTGTGTTTTTCTTTGATTTCAGATAATTTCTGGCTGAAATTGAGGGACTTGAGCAAGACTCTGAAAAAGGCTGACAAAAGGACTGCTGATGCTGTTGGAATCTGACCTCCCTGCACTCGAAATGGATTTTCTGGAGCAACAGAACTCCAATTGGCGCGCTCTCAACGGCGTTGGAAAATAGACATCGAGAGCTTTCCAGCAATATATAATAGTTCATACTTTATTCGAAGAATGACGACGTAACTTGGCGTTGAACGCCAAGTACACGCTGCTGTCTGGAGTTAAACGCCAGAAAAACGTCATGATCCGGAGTTGAACGCCCAAAACACGTCATAACTCGGAGTTCAACTCCAGGAAATGCCTCAGCTCGTGGAATAATCAAGCTCAGCCCAAGCATACACCAAGTGGGCCCCGGAAGTGGATTTATGCATCAATTACTTACTCATATAAACCCTAGTAGCTAGTTTAGTATAAATAAGACTTTTTACTAGTGTATTAGTCGTCTTTTGACCACGTTACATCTTTGGTCTCAGTTTTGTTTTATTCTTCATCTTAAGAGGCTATTGATCACGTTTTAGGGGGGCTGGCCATTCGGCCATGCCTGAACCTTTCACTTATGTATTTTCAACGGTGGAGTTTCTGCACACCATAGATTAAGGGTGTGGAGCTCTGCTGTACCTCAAGTTTCAATACAATTACTATTATCTTCTATTCAATTCTCTTTTATTCTTATTCCAAGATATACGTTGCACTTCAACTTGATGAATGTGATGATCCGTGACACTCATCATCATTCTCACCTATGAACGCGCGTGACTGACAACCACTTCCGTTCTACTCTAGGCCGGGCGCATATCTCTTAGATTTCCCAACAGAATCTTCGTGGTATAAGCTAGATAGATGGCGGCATTCATGGGGATCCAGAAAGTCTAACCTTGTCTGTGGTATTCCGAGTAGGATCCCGGGAATCCGGAAAGTCTAACCTTGTCTGTGGTATTCCGAGTAGGATTCCGGTATTGAATGACTGTGACGAGCTTCAAACTCCTGAAAGTTGGGCGTGATGACAAACGCAAAAGAATCAATGGATTCTACTCCAACCTGATTAAGAACCGACAGATGATTAGTCGTGCTGTGACAGAGCATTTGGACCATTTTCACTGAGAGGATGGGATGTAGCTATCAACAAGGGTGATGCCTCCAAACGATTAGCCGTGCAGTGACAGCGCATAGGACCATTTTCCTGAGAGGATTAAAAGTAGCCATTGATGATGGTGATGCCCTACATACAGCTTGCCATGGAAAGGAGTAAGAAGGATTGGATGAAAGCAATAAGAAAGTAGAGATTCGAAAGGATTCTAGCATCTCCACACGCTTATCTGAAATTCCCACTATTGATTTACATAAGTATTTCTATCCCTTTTTATTTTCTATTTATTATTAATTTTCGAAACCCATAACCATTAATCTGCCTAACTGAGATTTACAAGGTGACCATAGCTTGCTTCATACCAACAATCTCTGTGGGATCGACCCTTACTCACGTAAGGTATTACTTGGACGACCCAGTACACTTGCTGGTTAGTTGAACGGAGTTTTGAGCTTCTCTAACAGTGCCTGGAACTCTTTTATCACAATTTCGTCCACCACTAAATCATGATGACTTTCCTCTACATGTTGTCAAAATACCGCCATAGAATTAGAAGCATTCGACGTAAAGCCCACATTATAATCACGAGAAAACTCAGAATACTGTTGTGGGTTTTGAGAATTATTTACTCCATTCACACTCCCGAAACAAACAGGAGGAACAAAACCACTCACCGGTGGAGTATAATTAGGAGGAAGACCATAAGGAGGCCAACTAGTGGTTATTGGAGGCTGGACTGGTGGTAAGGTACCACGTGGACGAATATTACGTCCATCATTTCCAGTATGCACACTAGTAACCACTATATTTTCACTTACACCCAAACCTTCCGAACGTGAAGTAACGTCCGACGTTTGCACAGTTACTGGTATGTTGTCCTTGGTGGACGAACCATCATTCACATTTGACAATTCATCAGCCATGTGAATAATCTTTTCACTTCTCAATTGCATACACCAAATGACACCAAAAAATTATTTGACACACTTTAATTTTAAACTGTCCCACCGGGCATGCCAATGTGTTTTGTCGTTTTTTAGCAAATTGATGGTGGTTCGATTCTAATGGTCTGGGAGTGAAATTTACTCCTCTTTCGCAGGTACCAGTTCTATAAGTGCATCAAAGATTCTCAAATTAGACAAGAATGAAAAAATAGAAAATAAGTTCGAAACGATGCCAAAAAGATAAAGAAATGTAAAAAAACAAGATTTGAAAAATAAACTAACTTAAATCGAAATGGTTTGTGCTGAATTATAAAGAAAGCGATTAAAATGCCTTTGATTTGGTCGAAGGGCTTTTGATAGAAAACTTAAAGATACTGGAAAATAAACTGGGTAAATAAGTAAAGGAAACTTTGAATGTAAATCTGACAGGAAAAAATTAAAGTTTACAGAAATTGTAAAAGGAAAATTAAAGACAATGGAAGGAACCCTACAGAAATCGAACTCGAATGCAGACTCAGAAATTCACTGGGGATGTGAGTGTGCTTGAGTGTATTTCTAAAGAAAAGTTCCAACCCCTATTTCCTAAAACTTCTTAATATTTATAATCTACTTCTGTAACTGATCATCAATTGCATGGTGCTGCTTTGTACGCGCATTCTTAGGTAACTATTCCCACTCTTTTGCTAATGAATGTTACCAATAAATTTCCAACCCAGAGAAAAGGCTTCAACTTCCTTCTTTGTGTAACCGCTCGATTCTTCATTTTGAAAGCGCCATTCGATTGTCTATTCGAATTACTTTCTCGATTTGCTAAGGTATCTAAATCGAGTATGCATCAGATAACTTTCATTTAACGTTGGCATGTGTGTTTTTTCGATTCCTACTCCCTTCTTAATATCTCTCCAGCATTTTGAATTAGCTTATCCTTTCAAAAATATTTTTCAACTAACACAAACAATAACGGATGAACAAACAAAGTAGTAGAAAAAGCCTAGGAAAATATGTTAAATAATATCGTAATAGCAAATAGTAATAAAAACATGAATACTTGGTTCTTTGACCATTAATCGAAATATAAGTTTCTTTAAGTCCTTTTTTATTGTCTACTACAAAAGGTGATGCTCTACCATACACCATCATTTGGATTATAATCAAGCTTTACAAAAAATGAATTATAAAAAATACTAACACTAGAGAATTCATAAAAAAAATACAAATATAACTTATCTAAATAACTTACAATAAATTTATTAATATTTCTTCTATCTTCGGAGGGATAAACTTTATGCAGGGATCAAACACAAAATTTTTTTCTTTTGAACTTCTGCAGCCACTAGTGGCCTTTGGGACGATAGTTACATTTGGGATAAATAGCACAATATTTTAGTCAAAATAATACAATAAAAAAATAAATTCATTAATTATTTAAAAAATTTTAGAAATAAAAATTTACAAATGAGATGTTAGTTTTTTCTTTATCAAAAAAGATAGATACTCTTTAAATTTATTGATTTTAAGGACTGACTTAATATTTTTTATCAATATATTTAATCGCATACTTTATTAATATGTTTTCTGAAATATTATAGATTATGAAAATAACACCAAAATTAACTGAGAAAAACACACAAAATATATCCAAACACCACCAAAATATATGAATCTAATAAAAAAAATTTTAATGGCAGTAGAATTTATCACTATATCTAATAGTTTGCAGTATATTAAATCTGTAAATCGTTTTATACTTTTTGTTGTTTAAAACTTGATATATTGTAAAAACCACCTATAAAAATAAAATTCCAAAATTACTTATATGTATCACACAAGAACTCATAAAAAAAAATAGAATTTTTAATGTTACAACACAAGCACTTACTAAATTATCTATAAATTTTTTAGGTTTCAAAGAAATAAAGTAATATCTAATTTCCTCCCATTGGGTATCATGGTTTAGTAAAAATATTGTTTTATATTTATTGGTTTTTTCATTCGTATTATATTCTATATGTGTGGTCCAATAATAGCATTTTCTTTGAACTTCTTTGTTATTAGCTTTTATTTTACTAGAATTAATGTATGTTCCTGTGCTCTGTTACATAAAATTACATAAAAAATTTATTAAAAAATTAAATAAAATATATATAATAATTATTATTATAAATATTTTACAAAAAGTTATAATTAAAATCAAATTTTTAAAATTTTTAATATTAAAATATTAAAAATAATTAGTATTTATCTTAATCAATTTGAATTTGTTGAGTAGTCATCTCACTCATATGCTTTAACAACTATTAAGAGTTAGAATATCGTCTTATGTGTGTAGCAATCTATTAGCTAGCAATAAACCTTTAATAAATGAAGAATCAATACGTGGTTAGACTCGGCAGGAGTATCTGAATACGCGGGTACCCGACCATACTCGGTTGGGAAAGGAAATAAGTTGACCCGAGTCGGAACAGATTTTGCTCAGGACCGATGATGTCGGGATTTTTGCTAGTAAAGAATTTTATAAAAATATAGTCGCGTTGTGAGTATAGATTCTAAACCAACAGAAAATTCCTTCGTACAAACGTTTTGGATGTCACAAATAACAAACCCCTAAATAAATTGATAACTGAAATATTCAAACCTCGGGTTGTCTTCTCAAGGAATTGCAGGGAGATATGTTCTTATTATTGGTTATGAGTTTTGTAAATTGGGGTTTTAAAACATGAGGAACAAGTAATTTAAATTGCTATTAAAATAAGTAAGAGCCTGTAAAATAAATAAATAACTGTAAGACACACTTTTGGCAAGGTATGAGAAATTTGAAGTCCTATCCTAGTTATCCTTATCAATGATGATGAAAATTGAATCTTAATTCTACTTAGTTAACCCTTGCTAATGCAAAGGAAGGTCAAGTGACTAATTAGTTTGATCTTCGAATCCTAGTTAATTCCTAGAAAAAGATTGGGATTATTGAAATTCAAACTAATTAGCAAAGATAACAATTGTTGATCACGTTGAGTCTAATAACTCCTGAGTTACTGATTTCTTAACCAAGACCAAAAGGGAAAATTCTAAATTAAATTAAAGACATCATAAATAGAATAAAGTAAGCATAAATCTGAAATACCTCAATTGCATTAATGGAAGCAGTAAAATCTAACATGAAAAAGTTCATAAGCCAATTGGGCAACATAAATCAAATACAAATAAAAGCATTAGAGTATCTAAAAATAGAAGAGAAATATAAAGTAAAAAGAATATTGAACCTGTGGCTGAAGAAGAAATAAACCCTAATTTCTAAAAATCCTAATCCTAAATCCTAAGAGAGAGGAGAGAACCTCCCTCACTAAAGACTACATCTAAAACCTAAAATTGTGAGTTATGAAAAGCATGTTGAGTCTCTGCATATTTCCTGACTTTAATCTGTGTTTCTGGGCCGAAAACTGGGTTGAAATGCGGCCCAGAATCTCTGCCAGCGACTTTTGTAATTTTGCAGATCACGCACGTCACGCGTCCGCGTCGTCTACGTGATCGCGTCACTCAGCGTTTTTCGTACTACGCGTGCGTGTCGTCCATGCATTCGCGTCGTTCGTGCAACTTCCAATCCGCGCGGCCGCATCAGGCATGCGAACGCGTCACTCTGATTTCTTCCATTTCGCGCGGTCGCATGAGCCATGCGACCGCGTGACTTCTCGCTGGTCATCTCCTCAATTCCTTGTGTTCCTTCCATTTTTGCACGCTTCCTCTTTATTCTCTAAGCCATTCCTGCCCTATGAAGCCTGAAACACTTAACACACAGATCAAGGCATCGAATGGTAATAAGAGAGGATTAAGATTAGCTAAATTAAGACCAAAGAAGCATGTTTTCAATCATAGAACTAAACTAGGAAGGAATTGTAAAATCATGCAAATCTTATGAATAAGTGGGTGAAAAGCTTGATAAAACTACTCAATTAAATATAATATAAACCATGAAATAGTGGTTTATCAACCTCCCCACACTTAATCATTAGCATGTCCTCATGCTAAGCTCAAGGAGACTAAATAAATGAGTAGGAAAAGGCAAGACTCATGCAATGCAACCTATGAATGTGAATGCAACTACATGCTAAAATGATTCTACCTACTTGGTGAAAAAGTAAATAAATCTTTCAAGAATAAATATTAGCAGGATTTCACTAATTCAAATCACAGAATACAATACAAATAACTTGCAAGAAAAAGATAGCTCATGAAAGCAGGGAACATAGAATTGAGGGCTGAACCCTTACTGGTAGTGTATATCACGCTAACTCTCAAGTGTCTAGGGTCAATTCTCTCAATTCTCTACTAATCTTGCTTTCTATAGCTTGCTCTTCATCTAACAATCAACAAAAATTTAATGCACCAATACACAAATCAACAGGTCTTTTAAGGGTTGTAATGGGGTTAGGGTCAAAGTAGGATTGTATTTGGCCAAGTGGACTAAAATCTGAATCCTTAATTAACATAAACTTTCCACCTAACTTAAAACAATTCATTTAATTAAAATACAAAATCTAACTTCCCATTAACTGTGTTTTCCATATATTCATGCATCCTAAATTTGAGTTCAGTACATATGCATTGATACCAACACTTACTTTGGGGCATTTTGTCCCCTTTTATTATTTATTTTTTTCTTTCTTTTTTTTTCTCAATGCATATGATTAAAGTATTGAATTCAATAATATGTTCTCAACTATTATTTTACACATTTTCACTAAAATATACAACACCCAGTTACTCAAACCAAATATTTTCAAATCCAACTTCCCCACACTTAAATCATGAGCACGTTTACTAGTCTAAGCTAATCAAGGATTCAAATTAAGGACATTATTGTTTTCCGCTTAGAGTTAGTAATGAGCTAAAGTAAAGAACAAATGGGTGAAATAGGCTCAAATTGGTTTGCAAAGGATAATGGAAGGGTAAGGCCATATGGGTATGTAAGCTTAGTGAAACAAGGCCTCAATCATATAAGTGCATGCATACATCAAATAATGGAAATATAGAATTAAGCGAGACAAAGATCACAATTTTAGAGAGAAAAATATACACCAAAAATAAAATATTGGTTGATAGAATGCAACCAATCAAATGGGCTCAAAATATCACTGGTTTTGTGTGTTCTAGCTTTTAACTATGTTCCAAATACAACTTCCAAACAAATTTAACATTTAAATTTTGATTTAAATTAGTGAATTATTATAAAATAAAGTCTTGAAAAGAAATTTATTACTTCAACCAAGTGGTGGTAAAATATGCACAAAATCTAACTATAATGCAATCAAACATGCAAATGCAAGAACTAACTACAGAAAAGTTTAAACATTGGTGTTGAGTCAACTAACCCATGGAGATCGGTATCGACCTCCCCACACTTAAAGATTGCACCGTCCTCGGTGCATGCTAAGATGCATAAGTGGACGGGCTGCTCCAACTGATGCCTTTCGCTATAGATTATGCAGATTGACTTGTTTGTCTCCCCATTTAGAAGCTTTCTCTTTCCCTTCCATGGTGCCATCCTGAAAGAAGAGGAAAAAGAAGAAAGAGTGACCCAGAAATAAAAATAAGAATATAAATAAAGTCTGGGTGGGTTAATGCCAAATAATGAGGGTCTCAATTATATGGTAGCTACAACATGCAAGTGAGAAAATAATAGAAGCACATGGCATGTCAACTAAATAGCAAATAAGTTAAGAAGCACCTAAAATAATGCAGGAGATATGCAATAGATGAGTAAAAAGATTGTAACATCAATGTAAAACAGCAAATATAGAAAAGAAAGGGAGAAGAAGAAAGAAGAGAGTAAAGAGAGAAGAAGAAAAAGAATGAATAAGGTGAAGAATAGAGATAATAGAAGAAAGGAAAGAAGGAAGAAGAAATAATTAAAAAAGGGAATAGTTGGCGCTGGGATGGATAGGTTGTGCGGCGCAGGAAACGCGGACGCGTGGGGCACGCGGTCGCGTGGATAGTGCTTCGAGGAGGTGACGCGAACACGTGTGGCACACGAACGCGTGACTCGATTTGTGCTAGTGGCACGAGTGCAGCCTCGTGTTCGCATAACTCTCTGTTTAAATGCATTTTGCCAAAAATCTGGGTGACGCGGTCGCGTGGGGGACGCGATCGCGTGGATGGCCTATTTTGAAAATGGCGTGGATGCGTGGGGCACGCGGACGCGTGGGGCACGCGGACGCGTGGGCCACGCGGACGCGTGGGGCACGCGGACGCGTGGGGCACGCGGACGCGTGGCAGGGCTTGTGCTTCTAGCACGAGTCCAGCCCAATTCGAGCTCAACTTTCGGCCATACACCCTTTTTACGTCGATTTGGAGGCACGCGTTCGCGTGGGTGACGCGGATGTGTGGGAGGCATTTTTCCCACATGACGCGGATGCGTCAACGACGCGATCACGTGGATCAATTTGTGCCAAAGGCACACCTCCAGCCACGCTCTCGCGTGACTCTCTGTTCACTTTTCTTTTCTCCCTAATGCACCTGCGACGCAGACGCGTCAGCGACGCTGTCGCGTCGCATGCGAATTTTTTTAATGCAGTATGCAGAATGCAATGCTTAATATGAATGCTATGCAAGTATGTATGATTCCAGGTTCAATCAAAACTCAAAAACAAATGAAATAGACTAAAATGAAAATTGAAAAAGGAACGATCATACCATGGTGGGTTGTCTCCCACCTAGCACTTTTAGTTAAAATCCTTAAGTTGGACATTTGATGAGCTTCCTGCTATGGTGGCTTGTGCTTGAATTCATCCAGAAATCTCCACCAGTGTTTGGAATGCCAGCATCTTCTGGGGTCCCAAACAAGGTACGTAAAGCCCTTGTGTGAGTTCAAACAGGCTTGCAGGCTCCTGGAGTGTTGAATGGTAGAATAGATTCCAGGATCCCAAACTCTACTTGTACACTCGTCTTTGTCTTGATCTGCATTTTTCCAGCCGGGTGATAAGTAATCTGAATTCTCATTGCAGTGACCAAACAGCTTCCGAGATCCTTCCAATTGAGCTTGACACCAATTCCTGTACCTCAAATTGAAGTGCGAAACCTCATTGAATCTTGCATACCAGCGCTGAGTGCAAGTCATTTCCCTTTTACTCTCAAAGCCGCAAAGAGCTCTAAGCTGGCCATCTGTTTCAAGTAAACCATATTCAAGTGGAAAATTAAAGATAAAAGCTAAGGGTTTTACCCACTTGAGGTTTGTATTGGGTGGTAGTGGCCTTGGGATAGGTGTTTCCAGTGGTTCTGCAAGCTCTACTCCCTTGTGGTCTTCTGTGAATTCCTCCACCTCTTTGCAAATTTTTTCAACTTCACCCATGTCTTGATCAAAGTCATTGATATCTTCCTCATCACTTGAGTTATAAACAGGAGGTTAAAAAAAGTCGACCTCTGCATCATCTTCATATTCACTTGGGAGAGATTCTTCCATCTCAAAGAATTCACTTGCGGATGCAAGTTCGTTACTAAGAGAACTTGGCTTGTGATCATCATCATCAAGGAAACTTTATCTTGGGTTATTCCGTCCAGTTCTTCATAAGATATCTGCATTGGGGGCTGCGCAACATCCTCTTTAACATCAATTGTAACATCCTTGACGGAATTCTCTACAACTCTGGATTCAGGTGGCGGTTCGGCATCTCCTAAATCTTCAACCAACTCTTCTTCTTCTATAATGACAGCTTCCTCTATTTGTTTCAGTACAAAGTTATGCTCTATGCTGTCTACTAGAGCTTCTAGCGTCTTCTTTGTGATGCGTTCTTTATTGGATTCTCCACATAAAGCCATGGGAGTCTGTTGAGGGGCTGAACATCTGGAAGATAATTGATTTATTGCTTGCTCCAGTTGATGAAGGGTGGCATTAAATTGGTTTACTGATTCTTCGAAGCGAACCTGTGATTCTTGGCTCGATGAATGTGAACATGGTGTATAGGCGAGTGGTGGTTCTTGGGAGTAATTGGATTGGCGTTGGGGTGGATTAGGATCATGTGGTAGTGAATGGTGAAAAGAAGCTTGTGAGTGTGGTGGTTCGAAGTTATGTCGAGAGGATGGTCTCTGAGCACAGGGTGGGGCTTGTTGGTAGTTACAAGGCGGTCCACCAAATCTATCAGTTGGGCATGCATTGTAAAATGGTCTTTGTCCATGATATCTAGGAGGATGTTGTTGCCAACAGAGGTGATCAGATCCTTTTGGCTCCATCCATCTTTGATTGTTTTGACCGTGATGCATAGTCCTGTTATAGCTTCCATTTCTTGCAACAAAATTGGAACCAAACTCAAAGCGAGAGGGGTGAGAATTCATAGTAGATATCAGAAATAAAAAAAGGGGGGAAAGAAGAAACAATTAAACAAGTAAAATAAAAATATTTACAATAACCAATAATAAGGCACACTGTTGCAATTCCCCAGCAACGGCGCCATTTTGACGTCGGGATTTTTGCTAATAAAGAATTTTATAAAAATATAGTCGCATTGTGAGTATAGATTCTAAACCAACAGAAAATCTCTTCGTACAAATGTTTTGGTTGTCACAAGTAACAAACCCCTAAATAAATTGATAACCGAAGTATTCAAACCTCGGGTCGTCTTCTCAAGGAATTGCAGGGAGATATGTTCTTATTATTGGTTATGAGTTTTGTAAATTGGGGTTTTAAAACATGAGGAACAAGTAATTTAAATTGCTATTAAAATAAGTAACAGCCTGTAAAATAAATAAATAACTATAAGACACACTTTTGGCAAGGTATGAGAAATTGGAAGTCCTATCCTAGTTATCCTTATCAATGATGATGAAAATTGAACCTTAATTCTACTTAGTTAACCCTTGCTAATGCAAAGGAAGGTCAAGTGACTAATTAGTTTGATCTTCGAATCCTAGTTAATTCCTAGAAAAAGATTGGGATTATTGAAATTCAAACTAATTAGCAAAGATAACAATTGTCGATCATGTTGAGTCTAATAACTCCTGAGTTACTGATTTCTTAACCAAGATCAAAAGGAAAAATTCTAAATTAAATTAAAGACATCATAAATAGAATAAAGCAAGCATAAATCTGAAATACCTCAATTGCATTAATGGAAGCAGTAAAATCTAACATGAAAAAGTTCATAAGCCAATTGGGCAACATAAATCAAAAACAAATAAAAGCATTAGAGTATCTAAAAATAGAAGAGAAATATAAAGTAAAAAGAATATTGAACCTGTGGCTGAAGAAGAAATAAACCCTAATTTCTAAAAATCCTAATCCTAAATCCTAAGAGAGAGGAGAGAACCTCCCTCACTAAAAACTACATCTAAAACCTAAAATTGTGAGTTATGAAAAGCATGTTGAGTCTCTGCATGTTCCCTGACTTTAATTTGTGTTTTTGGGCCGAAAACTGGGTTGAAATGCAGCCCAGAACCTCTGCCAGCGACTTTTGTAATTCTGCAGATCGCGCATGTCACGCGTCCGCGTCGTCTACGCGATCGCGTCACTCAGCGTTTTTCGTACCACGCGTGCGCGTCGTCCACGCATTCGCGTCGTTCGTGCAGCTTCCAATCCGCGCGGTCGCGTCAGGCATGCGAACACGTCACTCTGATTTCTTCCATTTCGCGCGGTCGCGTGAGCCATGCGACCGCGTGACTTCTCGCTGGTCATCTCCTCAATTCCTTGTGTTCCTTCCATTTTTGCACGCTTCCTCTTCATTCTCTAAGCCATTCCTGCCCTATGAAGCCTGAAACACTTAACACACAGATCAAGGCATCGAATGGTAATAAGAGAGGATTAAGATTAGCTAAATTAAGACCAAAGAAGCATGTTTTCAATCATAGAACTAAACTAGGAAGGAATTGTAAAATCATGCAAATCCTATGAATAAGTGGGTGAAAAGCTTGATAAAACCACTCAATTAAATACAATATAAACCATGAAATAGTGGTTTATCAACCGGACACATGGTCGGGTTTAGGGTGTACCCACTCCGAATATATACATATAAACACTTTTTAGGAATTAAGATTTGTCTCATATCACAGACTCAGTAATTCACAACTTGAGTCCATACTCTATAACTATGCCAGAGACACCCAATTATCCTCATCCAAAATTTTCTTTTTCTCGACTTCTTCACAAAAAATTTCATAGCTTCCATCATTGTTGTTGCTGAACCATCACCATTTATTCCTTTATAACTCCTATTTTCCTTCACAACTCATCTTGCTATCACTGCTTATTCCATTATCGTTGCTACTTATCCCATCTTCTAATTTTTGTTGTGGATTTGTCTCCTTAATATAGTTCAATACTGCTGCAATTCCAGCATCCATAATCTTAACCAAATTTTCCATTTCTTCAACTAACGACTTGTTTTCTTGGGTTTCGGTTTTCGAAAATTTTTTCATATTGCCTGATGGTTCATACTCTTGTGTAAGAATAGTTTCATTGCTTAATTAACTACTGCTAAAATTAAATAATAGTGCAAAAAATTTAATATTCAGCGTTGTATCAAAAACTATCAATAACCTAATATTATTTGTGCATATCAAATATTATGTAATTTGTCATTTAATATTTTACGTAGTCAATTGTTAACAAAAATTAACCTAAAAATAGAAAGACAAATACAATTAATTTTAAATATTTTAAAAATTAATTTAATTATAAAATTATTCAAAAATAAATTTAACAAACGACTTATTTTTTAGAGATTAATTTGTCCAATACTCTCGCTTATATTTTGTTTATATTCAATTACAAAAATACTATTTGTACACTAAAATCAGTCACTAAAATCAGCTATCAATATATTTATATACAAATACATATATAATTTAATTTATTTTCAATATATATTTATATTCTAACATATATTTTATACTAATAACTAATTTTGATGACTAATTTTAATATACACATAACATAACTCATCTAATTAATATCACTATTAAGTATACCAAGGCTGCTTCGGTTGGACGTGCATTAAATTTTTCCTATTATAATTTCTCTTTCAATAGAAAGGGTCGGGCCGGGAATGCCCCACATGAAAATGAAGTTCATTAACGACAAGGCCCCCAATGCATGGTCAATAATGCCACGCGTAAACAATGGTTTTATTCAAAGCTTGTTTTTATTCATCTAACTAAGGCTAATTTTTTTAAAAAATAAAAAAATTATGCATAATTCAGTATAATTAATTAATTGATGTGTTTTTTTATATAATTTTTTTATTATTTTAAATAATAAATCAGAACTTCAAATTTAAAAAATAAAATAAAATTTGTAAAAAAAAAATTTAAGTATCAAATTTTATAATGCATAAAATCAAATGATTTTACTTGTGTTAAAATAATTTTTTTACCGCAAAATAAATCGAAAGATTTGATTACATATTTAAAATTTTTTTAAGGAAAAATATAGGTAAACAATGAAAATATTAAACAATGTAAACAATAAATATATCGGATGTTCATTTTATTAGTGTACGGATGATTATTTTAAGGAAAAGTCTAGGGGGTCATCAGTTTTGTTGAATTTTAGCCAGCATGTAACCAGCAGAAAAATGTGAGTCATTAGATAAAATCTCACATCAATCTCTCACCATTAAATTATCATTGATGGCTATTTGTTAGCTATCAATCACAAAAATTGCTGGTCCCGTAGCATTGCTCTTATTTTAATATTAAAATTTAGAGGTTTAATTTAGAGGTATAGTGTGTTTTTATTTGATTGATAGTTGTTCACATTGTTCAATAAAATTATTGTCCCCCTAATATTTTTCTTTTTTTAATATTAAAATATAAATCTCATCCTTAGATTGGTATGTTAAACAAATTTTTAATAAAAAAATAAACATAAATTTTAAATTTATATGTTTAAAAAAATAATTTAAAAGTCACAAATCTAAATATTAAATTTGTGGTCTCTATTTAAAAAAATCCCATTAAATTTAACATTATTAAAATACACCATTGAAAGGAGAATACCAAAACTAATACACTTTTTTAATTTTAATATGAGGGTAGCTTTGGTGTATTCCATCGATATTGGGGTGTGGCGTGCATTACAGGAGTGTGGAGGCTGCGAAGGTGAAATCGGACAGTACGATTTGGGGGTATGAAATCGGACGGTCCGATTACTGGCGTGGATGGTGAACAAATCGGACCGTCCGATTTGCGCACCATGGCCACGCGTCGAGCATGCACGAACCCAGGGAGTGGACCCCTTCTCACATTGGAGTAAAACCCCAGCCTTCCATCCAGTGCCCCACTTCGTTCCTCTTTCACTCTCAGACCCTTCTATCTCTTGCAAAATCCATTTTCTTTCTTCCATTGAAGCTTCAGCAGCAAAAAAATTTAAGGATGGGGAGTTGAAAAATGCCAAGGAGACGAAGAACAAAAGATGTGAATCGTCCAGAGTTACACATTGTTAATTATCTTGATCAACCTAATTATGTAAGTTTATTTTATTAAATTAATTTTTTTTAATTTAAATAATAATAATTAGATTACATGCAATTTTTATAATTAGTGAATGTATGCTGTTAGTTAGTTAGTTCAAGTGTTAGTTGTGTAAGTATAATTAGTGAACTAAGTGACATTAATTTATTTATCCTGAACGAGGTATTATTATTATTATTATTATTATTATTATTATTATTATTATTATTATTATTATTATTATTCTAGTGACCGTTAGTTTAGGTTTAGTTTAGTAAGTTAAACTAGTTTAGATAGTTAATTACTGTAAGAATAATAATAATGTGGTTAGTTAGTAGAATAATGTATGGTTGTTAATTTAATTTCCATATGTGTCCGTACAACAATAATAATAATAATAATAATAATAATAATAATAATAATAATAATAATAATAATAATATACAAGAAAATAGTGGGGAATCAGTTATATAAATATAAATTAGATATTATTAATAGTTATTACTATAAACCAAATAGGATTTAGTTTAGATATTGAGTTAGAATTAACAAATATAATTTTATATTGCTGTCGAGTAATAATAATAATTAGATTTAATTTTAAATTTATTTGAGTTTAACATTCATTCTATCTATTTACATTAAACGAATGGAAATCGTTATTAAGAAAAGGTTAGGATGTAGATATTAGAAAATATAGCTTTCATGGAAATAATAGTAATAAATAGATGTTAATTTTAGTTTCATTTAAGGTTTATTAATTATGTTATGTTGCTTATATGATAATGAGAATGCAAGAATGTTAAATATGGTATGTTAATTAAGCATGGTTATATTTGATTAATGTGATATATGACTATGTTTTGTAGGCTTCACGAATGTTAATATGCGATCATTATATGCCACCGGATCCATATAATCCAATTGTGGAGGGGCATTTGCGGGAGACTGGATTTTATTACGTTTCGCAGATTGGAGTTGTCCAATGTCAATCGGCATTGGTTAATGCTCTGATCGAGAGATGGCGGCCCGAGACGCATACTTTTCATTTTCCAATTGGCGAGTGTTACGTGACGTTGGAGGATGTGGCAGTAATTTTTGGGCTTCCGACAAATGGTCTTCCAGTTACAGGACCGACTATGAGTAGTTATGAGGCGTTAGAAGTCGAATGCCTCCATCATTTTGGTGTTGCACCCAGGAAGACAGAATGTAGAGGAAGTTTTGTAAAGTTGACTTGGTTTCGGAGACTAAAAGAACATATAGTCTTAGATAATGATATTCAGGTTCAGAAGTATGTAAAGTGTCACATAATGTTATTATTTGGGACCATTATGTTTGGGGACAAGTCTGCGGCAGGAGTGCACTGGAAATTTCTGCCGTTGCTCCGTAACTTCGGCGGGATTAGAGAATTTAGTTGGGGTTCGGCATGTTTGGCGCACTTGTATAGAGCATTGTGTAGGGCTACTCGTGTCAACTGCAAGGAGATTGATGGACCGCTGACCCTTCTGCTTACCTGGGCTTGGATTCGTTTACCATTTCTCTCGCCTATACCAGGCAATCCTCGAGTCTTTCCGCTTGCTAATAGGTAAGTTCAAACATCATCTGCTTTGAATAAGTGCATCACCTTTTAATTGAGAGTTTTATCATAAGTTGTTTATAATGGGCTGTTTGATGTCAGATGGCGTAATTGGGACCGTGATGAACGGGCTTATAGATATCATTCTCTGGCGCACTATAGGAGGGTATTGGACGATCTGCAGGAAGGACAAGTATGTGATATTCAGTTGTCTTTATATTTTTCATTAGAAGTATTATTATCTGGTGTGTAATACTCTATTATCTTAAATGTGTTCAGTTTGTTTGGGAGGCTTATGCAGTTGAGCGCATTGAGGCGGGTCTGATTCCGGCTAACATCCTCCACCACTCGGTTATTTGGAGTGCAACCGTGCCGCTGATCTCTTTTGAATGCATTGAGTGGCATGCGTCTGATAGGTTGAGGAGACAGTTTGGTTTGAGTCAGGGTGTGCCTCAGCAAGAGCGGAACCTAGGTCATGCACATGGCGAGGTCTTGAATGGACCTAAGAATGAAGATTGGTCCGATGTGCATTCATTCTGGGTCATGCAATGGATGAATCGGTATAGTCACATTCTTTCTGATCCACTGGTTCCATTACATAGTCCCTTGGATATTTACATGCAATGGTATCGGGGGGCATATGGTGCCCACTTGCAACTGACAGATCTCGCATTTCAAGAGAATCTAGAGGGCCACCCAGCAGATCATCAGGAGAACCAACTGCCGCCTCCATCACCGCCCCCACCACCACCCCCAGTTTCTCAGCCAGAAACACAAGAGGCACCTCAGTCATATATTCCTCAGAGTCAGCCTGCGGATTACTTTACTCCATCAGTTCCATTACATCAACAGTATTGGGGTGTTCCATATTTTGACTCAGGAGAACAAGCCTCATTTAGCCAGTTACTTGGATTCATGGCTCCGCAGGATCCGAGTGGTCTTGCTTCAGGTAGGATGTCGTTAGACTCGAGAGCTCGACACCACACATCCTCATCACATTCTGGTGGTCGACATTCTATTGATTCGAGTCGGAGTGAAGTTGCCATGGGAGGTGTCATACAGAGCGGGAACCCACGACGTATTCCGATGAGTCTCATTCATGAGAGTAATAAGGCAGCTGCTGATGAGGCTGATGACTACCTAGTAGATCGTCTAGATGATGAGGATGATGACGATGACGATGATGACGATGAAGATGAGGATGAGGATGAGGATGAGGAAGGTAATGCGGATGATACAAATGGTGACGATGACTCCGACGGCAACGATCCAGCGCCTAGTGCAGGTATATTTATTTGAGAAATACACTTTATTAGAGCTATATTTAATTGAGAAATACATTTTATTAGAGCTTGTTCTATTTCAATAGGTACGGCCACAAGTCAAAAGGGAAAAGGATATGACCTTAGGACTGATCCTCCATGCTGAAGCGCTAATAGATATACTCCATCTACTTTTAAAAGGGTTGCAAAGAAGTGCAAAAAGTTCTGTGATAAAATGAAGTGGGGAAGAAGAAAGTAGCCCTTTATTCGCGTTGACTATAAATAATTAGAGTAAATGTGATGTACTATTTTCATTGGAGTTTATGTGATGTACTATTTTCATTGGAGTTTATGTGATGTACTATTTTATTTGCGTCTCGTTCTTTTAGGTCATGTATTATTTTAATTCGCACGTACTATGTTAGTTGGAGTTTATGTGATGTACTATTGTATTTGACATGTACTATGTTAAGCAGAGTTTATGTAACTAAATATGTTTGAGTTCGTATAACATATTCATATAATGGGTTCAGATAGTCATGAAACAGGATCATAATTTCATATAACAAGTTCATGAGATAGGTTCAAATAACACAAGGTCATATAATAGGTTCAAATAGTCATGCAACAAGATCATACATACATAACACAAGATCATATAATTAGGTGCAAACAGTCATGCAACAAAATCATAAATTAATATAGCAAGTTCATGTGGCTGGATCTGCACTTGCACCACCACGTTGACGACATCTGCTACGGCTGTGGCCCTCGGCCCTACATTGCTTGCAGCGCCTCGGCGCATGCAGCATTCGAGTGTCCATCTCGTTCAAGAAGCGGGTCATCTTTGGCCGACCTTTGGCAACACGTCTAAGAAACGGATTGCCTACAAAACGAGGTCCATTATAAACGGGCCACGTTGTTGGATTTCCTAGTGGCCTAAACCTAGCTCTGTAAACTCTTCGAATTTGGTCCATCTTGTATACTTCATGAACATACACCTGCCAATCAAGTCGCTGATTTGCACAACAAGCAAATACATGTCGACACGGAATGCGATCCACTTGGAATTCGCCACAGTCACAAACTCTTCGACGTAGGTCGACTGCGTACTCCACTCCACTAGGTATCTCACGTACCTCAAATACCTCATTCTGTCTATCAAAGCAACTAACCTAGATGTTTCCCGATGCCCGCTGATTTGCATGCAATTTAGTCGTCACAACCTCAGAGAACACATGTCCAGCATTAATACGTGCCTCAGCCTCGGCCCTTTTTCGTGTGAATAACTCATTAAGCCTGTAAAACGTTGCCTTAACTAGTGCAGTGACTGGGAGATTGCGCGCTCCTTTCAAAACCGAGTTGATGCACTCCACCAGATTGGTTGTCATATGACCCCATCGGTATCCACCATCAAATGCCAAGGCATACTGCTCGCGCGGTATCCTGTCTAGCCAGGTACTGTAGGCCTCACCGCGTTCGCGCAGTCACTGATAACGCATCTCGTACTCGCGGACCGTCCTCGAATATCCTGTGTTTCACAAAAGGCATCATCATAAAATCATGCATTATAACATAATATTAGACAATAATTGATTTGTTTTATTCATATTTACCTATGTTGATGATAAGCTTCTGCAGGTATGGAGCCTTGAACTTTCTCAGGAAGTTTGACTCTATATGCCTGATACAAAACATGTGGAAAGCCCTAGGAGGAGACCAGGCTCTGTTACTCCGAACAATAGCTGAGTTGATGGATTCATGTCTGTCGGATATAAGGCCCACACCGTCACGCGTCACCACATGCTATCGCAAGTTACTGAGTAAAAAGTGCCACGCGTCTGAAGTCTCCCCCTCCACTATCGCGAATGCAATGGGCACAATATTGTTGTTGCCGTCTTGAGAAACTGCCACTAACAGACAACCTTTATATTTTCCATACAAATGAGTTCCGACTACCTGCACTATTGGCTTGCAATGTCGGAATGCTCTGATACATGGGTAATAACTCCAGAAGACTCGATGTAAGACACGGATGTCAGGAACCAAGTCATCATCCTGGTACGCAGGCATTGTTTCAAAGTGAATGACCGCGGATGGCTCTTTGTGACACATGGCCTCAAACCATATGGGCAAAGCTTCATACGAAGCTTCCCACCCGCCGAAAATTGACTCCACTGCCTTCTGCTTTGCTAACCAGGCTTTCCGATAACTTACAGTGTAATTAAACTTCGACTGTACCTCCGCAATGACTGATTTTACTTTTATAGATGGGTCAACTTCTACCAACGGCTTAATTGCTTCTGCAATTGTGTCGGAACCCAATTTGGAATGATCTTGAGAAATTCATGCTTGAGTACACGTGTGACTACCATTGTACCTCCTTACCTCCCAGCAGTACTTTCGGGACATTTTACTCACCTTGATCAGCCAGTCACAACCAGAACCGTACTGTGTACATTTAGCATAGAATGTTGTTGGCTCCGACTCGTACACCCGATAATCCACGCCTCGACGGATTGTATAATCTTTCATCGCCTTAATCACTACCTCCCTAGAACTGAATTCCATTCCAACCATAAATTCACCATCCGCTACAACAGGAAGCTCTGCTACATTCACACCAAAAATTATGTACTCTAATTAATAACTATAAATTGGTCATATAAATATAAATAAGTAATTAAATACATAAGAAATAAAAAATCAACCAAAAAACTAAACGCAAATTACCGTAGTTATCATAACCGAACCGGTCATCAACCAGGTCAAATGACCGGGTCACTGGTTTATCCGGTTGAACCGGTCATAATTAAATCAAATTATTAAATTATAAGAATAAAATTAAGCTGAACAAAAAAATAAATAATAACACAATCAATATCAATATACCAATGTCGGAATCGGTTTCGTTCGAACCAGTTCGGCTTGGTTCGAACCGGTCCGGTTTGGTTTGAATCGGTCCGGTTTGGTTTGCTCTGGTCCGGTTTGAACCGGTCCGATTTGAACCGAACCTAGCATGTTCGTCATGCTAACTAATAAATCTGTCATATTATTCTATCATACATTGTATCAAAACTGCATACCTGCATTCATATACTCAGGAAATTCCGGTATATGCATGGCCTCCAAGTCCAGTGAGCGCATGAAAGTAGGCTCCACAAACGGATGCTGGTTTACTAGTGCATTTGTCACATCGGCCACATCTGCCTGCATAGTGTCCTCAGCCTGATCTCCATCTCCACCCGGATCAAGGCATTCAGAATTACTTTCGAACTCCTCCTCACTATCACTATTATAATTTTCCATCTCAATATTCCGGTCTGCTTCCGACTGCTCAAACTCAATATACAGCTCGATGAATGATATATGTGAGCGAGTTTCCATGTACACTGAAAACATATCTTGCATGCTCGCTTCATCGGTTACATATTTGATTTGAAACTGAACGAACCCACCAAATACAGATACTGTGTTCCTGTACAAAATGCACGATATTCTCCTACATATTTGAGAATCCATCTTCTCACAAATTACACCTTTTAATTCTTCAAACGACAATGTAAATGGAATAATAATATCCAATGGATTTTCACACACAAATTTTACACCTTCAGCTGTTTGTAATAAAATCTGCCCATGATAATAAATCTTTAACAATACTCTATCATCCATTATGATGTACTCACAGAAAATACTCTCAAACTTGCTGCAAATAGGATCTTCAAACAATAAACATGAAAGCTGCTGCCGAAACAATGAAGAAGAAGAAGAAAGAACTAAAGGGGTTTCAGGAGAGAAATTTCACAGACTAACAAAAAATGGAGACTTCGGGTAATGCGGAGGTATATATAAAACCATAAATCGGACGGTCCGACCGCATGCCAATTTTACTACGCCCTGAAATCGGACCGTTCGATTTTCATCACTTTCAAATTCAGAATTTCTAGCATTCAGCAAATCGGACCATCCGATTTCACTTAACTTAACCAAAAATATAGCAGCCCCATGTAATCGGACGGTCCGATTACTATGCTCGAAATTTTCCCTGAACCACAAATCGGACCGTCCGATTTGTGCACCCCCTTCTCCAACAAAGAAATCGGACGGTCCGATTACTAGCCCCTGCTCAGCTAACTAACGCCGTCACATTACTGTATTATCTCCTCAAACCATCATAACGTTGAGTAACACACGTTACTTTCTCATATGAAAATTAATGAGCCAAATTAATAAGCGACTAACTAACTAAATCATTTAACAATCTTAACCAAAGATGACGACATAATTTAGCATCCAATTTTATTACGTCACCTTTCTCTAATTGAGTAGCTGTTTTACATCATTCCTTACGTGAAACTCGCTGACTCAAAATTCTGTTCATATTTTTCATTTGAAACATTAAAGTAATTAAAAGAACTCTTTATGAACCCCTAGAACTCTAAGAGCAATGAAAGTTTTATGCATAGAGGTATTGACCCTACATGTTCATTAAGATAAAATATTTCGAAAAAGCATAAAGAGTTCTCAACAAATAGGGTAGTTAAGTATTATTTTGATTCTTAATATTTAAGTTAAATTTTAATTTAATTTTTAATATTTTAAATGTTATATTTTAATTTAAAAATTTTTTAAGTGAATTTAATATTATTTTGTTATTAAATTTTACATAAATAATTTGTATACTAAAGAATGAATAGTATTTAATTTTAGTATCGGGCCTGCTACACATACAAGCTTACAAGTTTATAAGTTGGCCCAATCCAAATACAACTCACGCGCATGAAGAGGGATTGAATGGAGCGTCACATTCACGCGCTCGCCACTCAAACGGTTACGTAGGCTACGAGTAATGGCAGACTCTTCCACTTCTTCCACTTCCCAAAGCGATTCGAAAACAAAGCAACCCTTCCATTTTCGAGCGAAATCGAAGTTCGCTAACCTTCGAAACCTCCATCAATACACCATCAAACTCTCCATCAAGAATCTGAAGAGAAAACAAAGCAACAATACTTAAGGTAAGTTCATTAAGATTCCTGTATATTTTCCAGATTAGGAACTAGGTTTTACTTTGTTTTCTACGTCGTTGTTCTAGGGTTTACTGTTATTCTTGCTTCTTTGTTACACTGTTCTTCTACGTTGTTGTTCTAAGTTCTCCTGTTATTCTTGTTGTTCTAGATCTTCTGGTAACTGATTTTTGGGGGTATATTCCGTATATTGGGGGGTGTATACTGCTTGACCTTGTAATGTTGCTTGATATTGAAGCATGTTTGAGTGATATCTGACTGATATATATGGATGTATCTGAATCAAATCTATGGGTGTATCTCACTGTTATCAATGGGTGTATCTTACTGTTATTAATGGGTGTATCTGACTCATATATATGGGTGTATCTTACTGTAATCAATGGGTGTATCTTACTGTTATTAATGGGTGTATCTGACTCATATAAATGGGTGTATCTTACTGATATCTTTGGGTGTATGTTTCGTTTCAAAGAAAATGGCAGCAAGAAACCAAACAAAAGACCTTAAGTGTGCCACACATCTCCTAAGTGATAAATTCAGAAACATGAGTGAGGAGAAGAAGGCGATTGTGAGGGATCTCGGATTCGATGGGTTGATGCACATCCCACCACTAAGGGTGCATCACCAACTGTTAAGGGAGCTGGCAAACAACTTCAAACTTGGGGAGAATAGACTGGAAACAGGATATGGTTCTTTCAAAATAACACCAAGAAAGATAGGTCATGCGCTTGGCATCAATGCAACAGGTAACTAGCTCAAAAATTATAGGTGTATATTAAGTTGATGCTTAGGTGTATTTAAGTTGATGCTTGGGTGTATTTGAACCGACTTTGATACTTTGTTGTTTTCCTTTTTGTAGGAGATCTATTTCCTCAGAAAGTCGAGTATAAGAAACTTTCTGAGGATGACAAAATAATATTTAGAAGATTCTAGGGTAAGACCCTCAAAAGTCTTACCGACGAGATGATGGATATCGACGTTGGTAATGAAGAGGAACGCCTAATGTTCAAGAGGATTTTCATCCTCTATATACAGATGGCGTTCCTTTTGCCAACGACGATAAACAAAATCTCGCCTGTGCACCTGGCCCCAATTTTTGAGATGGACGGCATCACGGAGCGAAACTGGGCGGGGCATATTTTGACCTTCATCGTCAAGGGCATCACAGACTACAAGGAAAAGAAGAAGAAGGCAATTGATGGCTGCCTGTTTGCCCTGATGATAATTTACTTTCATCTTTCAAAAAACAAAGGCAAGAAGAGGGCTGAAAGAGACCACCAAATCCCTGAATTGCCAACTGGAGTAAGGAGCAGTTGGTGGAAAGAATGAGTGCAGAAACAGAGGAAATTTTGGTAAGAAAACATAATATGTTGCGTGTATTTTATTTACCTGAATGTTGCTAACTAAAATATCTAATATTTCAGGGGATTGTAAAGATGGCGGAAACGAGAGAAAAAATGAAAAAAAAAATAGAAAAAAAAGGAAAAAAACAAGAAATCAAAAAAACAAAAAAAAAAGAAGGCGAGTTCGTCTTCGGAGACACAAACAACTACTAAGAGTGACAGTTCTACCTCTGAGTCTGAGACTCAAAAAGACTCAGAGGATTCACCAAGGAAACACCCCAGCAAAAAGGGGAAAAAATAAGTACCATACTTGGGTGTAATTACGTTTTGGAGTTGGGTGTATTTTGTGGAACCATTTGGGTGTAATTTGTTGATCAAGTTGGGTCTATGTAGTTTATTAAGTTGGGTGTGTTTCTTTTGCTGCGTTGGGTGTATATTGTCCATTCAGTTGGGTGTATCTTGTGCATTCATCTGGGTGTATTTTATATCTTTAGTATGTTCTAAATAATGATTGTTTGCCTTCCAGATTGGACTCCAGAAAAAGAAAGAAGAGTCAAGAGGAGTCAGACTCTGATTCAGAATCTGAATCTGAATCAAGTGATGAGTAATCTTCTGAAATTATTACTCCTTTCTTTTGGCTTGATTATAAAGATTTCGTGTATTAACTGAAGTGTCTCTTATTAACTTATAGAAGCGAATAATCAATACCGGTGGAGAAGGAAAAGAAAAAGAAAAAGACAAAAACAACACAAAAAAAGTAAGCACTTCTTTGGATAAATATTCTGTGATAAAATTAATTTTTTATTTCTGATTCATACTTTTTTTTCACCCAGAACACAATCAAAAAAGAAAAAAGTTGTTGTAGAGGATTCATCTCCTGAAGAAGATCCATACTTTGATGGGTACAGTACCTCGTAAGCTATATTACCGTCTATCATCGTAATTATTTTTGTTAACATCTTCTTTTATGAATGTAGTGAGAGATATGAAATATCAAGTGAAGAACTAGATGAATTGCTAAGGGAAAACGTTGATAAATCTGTTGCAGAGGGGTATGTCTTGCTGGGGTGTCTATTTCAGATTTTGGTGTGTTTTCTTTACTAATGATTGTTTCTTGTTTCGCAGGGAGAACGAAGCTGACCTGCAATCAACAGAAGGTCGCTATGTCTCCTCTAAAACGTAAGATGCTTTATTTAATAAAATCTTGTTATCATGATTTGGGTGTATTTTGTGGAACCATTTGGGTGTATCTTATTGATCAAGTTGGGTGTATGTTGTTTATTAAGTTGGAATATTTCGTTTGTTGTTTTGGGTGTATATTGTCCATTAAGTTGGTTGTATCTTGTGCATTCATTTGGGTGTATTTTATACATGTCTCTTATTTTGTCTGAATAACATGAAATCTGTTTAGAATACCGGCTGTGAACTTGGGAAGTGATGATCCTTCCTCTCAAGGACGCACAGAACATAGTAGTGTAAACCAGCTGTCACAGAGCATGTAATTTCTCTTTCAAATAACCGTTACTTTTGCTCTTCTATTACCTTCTACTTCTAATTCTGTATATATTTTTTTTAGAAAAAAAAGCCCTTTATTATTTTATTCGAGAAAAAAAAGGCAGGAAAAAAAAGCAAAAACTGCAAGTATGTAAGTTCTCAAAAAGCAAACCCTGTCTTCTTTTTGAATTGTTCGGGTGTATTTTTTGACTTTCTTTGGGTGTATTTTAGGTTGAGTCCGGCTGATTCGAATATGATAGTTGTGAGGGAACAGACACCGTTGAATGCGCTTGTAATGTGAGTTTTTCAAGAATATTTCAACCTTATAACCTTATTATTTTCAAAGGTTAACCTTTCATTTTTCTTCTTCTTTAGAGTCCCGATTCAAGTTTTTGTGCCGGCGTCCTAAACAACCACTGTGCCGGAACTTCAAGAAACACCTGAGTCAGATTTTGAAACAACCCCTCTGCCTCAGATAGAAGGAACTAGAGAAACGTAAGAAATAGTATTGGGTTTATATTGGGTTAAAGTTCGGGTGTATAGTTGGTAACAGTTTGGGTGTATATTGTTCCTGATTTGTTTTTTTTACGCCATGATTAATTTTGTGTAACTGTGCAGCACTCCTGAACCCCCCAACAACTTCAAGAAACCACACCCACGCTTCCCCCAGCTCCAACTAAAATGTAAATTAATCAGACTAAAATCAATCTTTGCTTATCATCCGTATATTCTTATTCTTATAATACGTTATACATGATGACGCAGTCATCCAGCCGCAGAAGACGTTGCTGCCCTTATGATGATGGCACGGACAGCATCCTATGTTCCTAAAACAGATCCAGTGCCATCATTCAGCCTTGGCTTGACTGATTCAAGCCAGGAGGGAGCGTCAACGCAGGAGACAGAAAGTGCAAAATCTCCAGAAGTTGCAAATTTGCCAGAACAATTAGACAATTTGGTCAAAAAAATAGCAAGCAGTGCGGCGAAGGGAAAAAACAAAAGTCCAGAAATTCAAAGGGAGACTGGGGGAGAAAGTTCTGGGAAGTTTGAAACTCTTGAGGGAATAAATCAGATTACGGATGATATGAAACAAAAGTGCTACATCTGGGGGACGCGACTGAAGACAGACGTAGATGGCAATACTAACGAGTATGAGCACATGTGCACTCTGATTGCCCAAGACAAATACATTTTGACTAGAATGCACGTTGCATCCCTCCAGGCAAAAAGTTATATAGAATCTGAGGTAATATTAGAATAACATTAATGTTTTTACACCAAAGTCAACTGCAATGTTTATTAATGTAAAATTGATTTCGGCATATATTTCTAGATTGTATCTGCCACCTGCCTCATCCTTAACCAGAAAAATGAAAAAAGGTTTCAAGAACAAATATACTGTCTCCCCCCCCCCCCCCGATATTGTGGTAAGTGTTACTTCTACGAACTTTGGGTGTATTTTCTGTATTGATTTGGGTGTATTTTTTACGTTCAATTGGGTTTAAGTTGTGTAATCATTTGGGTGTATTTAAAGTATTGACTTGGGTGTATTTTCAGTATTTCATTTATTGTTTCGCAATTGTTGCAGAACATGGCCCTTTCGGATCACCCAAACGGGGAATTCATGTCACCGAAAACAAATAAAGAATTCAGGATGGAAAACTACCCGAGTTTTATTCCCTTCATAGATGCAAAAAAATTAACTTCGCATCCATATGTAAGTTTTCATTTGCTAAATTTGTTAGTACGCTTCTTTACTTATATGCCAAATAAAATAACACACTGTTGAAATGTGGCAATCCTTCAGATTTTTGCACCTGTTTGCTACTCGGGCCATTGGTGGTTATGGCTGATAGATACAACGAAGCGAAGATGTCATATACTTGACCCGCTACATAAAAAAGCTCCAAGCAAAGAGAGAAAGCAGCTTAATAAATTCACTGTAAGTTGCCTTTGTCTTCATTACTTTAATAGATAGGTCTATTTCGAAGGTTGTGTTGGGTGTATATTGTCCATTCAGTTGGGTGTATCTTGTGCATTCATTCGGGTGTATTACTGATTTGTTTTGGTATTTAAGGGATATGTATTTTCAAAATTAATAACATATGCCGGCGGGGAACCTCTGAAGAAAGGTGGTGCATGAAATTGTGATCAATACTTTTCACAACTCAAATAATCCCCGGTGATGAAACCAAAAACTTGGTGTTCAATACCATGGCATAAACACAACTTCGCACAACTAACCAGCAAGTGTACTGGGTCGTCCAAGTAATAAACCTTACGCGAGTAAGGGTCGATCCCACAGAGATTGTTGGTATGAAGCAAGCTATGGTCACCTTGTAAATCTCAGTCAGGCAAACTCAAATGGGTATGGTGATATACGAATAAAACATAAAGATAAAGATATAGATACTTATGTAATTCATTGGTAGGAATTTCAGATAAGCGTATGAAGATGATGTCCCTTCCGTCTCTCTGCTTTCCTACTGTCTTCATCCAATCCTTCTTACTCCTTTCCATGGCAAGCTTATGCAAGGGTTTCACCGTTGTCAGTGGCTACCTCCCATCCTCTCAGTGGAAATGTTCAACGCACCCTGTCACGGCACGGCTATCCATCTGTCGGTTCTCGATCAGGCCGGAATAGAATCTAGTGATTCTTTTGCGTCTGTCACTAACGCCCCGCCTTCAGGAGTTTGAAGCACGTCACAGTCATTCAATCATTGAATCCTACTCAGAATACCACAGACAAGGTTAGACCTTCCGGATTCTCTTGAATGCCGCCATCAGTTCTAGCCTATACCACGAAGACTCTGATCTCACGGAATGGCTGGCTCGTTTGTCAGGCGAGCACTCGGTTGTCAGGCGATCAACCATGCATCGTGTATCAGGAATCCAAGAGATATTCATCCAATCGAAGGTAGAACGGAGGTGGTTGTCAGTCACACGTTCATAGGTGAGAATGATGATGAGTGTCACGGATCATCACATTCATCAAGTTGAAGAACAAGTGATATCTTAGAACAAGAACAAGCGGAATTGAATAGAAGAACAATAGTAATTGCATTAATACTCGAGGTACAGCAGAGCTCCACACCTTAATCTATGGTGTGTAGAAACTCCACCGTTGAAAATACATAAGAACAAGGTCTAGGCATGGCCGATCCCAATGAGGGTTCAATCATCAAAACATGATCCAAAAGATCCAAAGATTGAAAAATCTCCCTTTACAATAGTAAAAGGTCCTACTTATAGAAAACTAGTAGCCTAGGGTGTACAGAGATGAGTAAATGACATAAAAATCCACTTCCGGGCCCACTTGGTGTGTGCTTGGGCTGAGCATTGAAGCATTTTCGTGTAGAGACTCTTCTTGGAGTTAAACGCCAGCTTTTGTGCCAGTTTGGGCGTTTAACTCCCATTTTGGTGCCAGTTCCGGCGTTTAACGCTGGAAATTCTGAGGGTGACTTTGAACGCCAGTTTGGGCCATCAAATCTTGGGCAAAGTATGGACTATCATATATTGCTGGAAAGCCCAGGATGTCTAATTTCCAACGCCGTTGAGAGCGCGCCAATTGGGCTTCTGTAGCTCCAGAAATTCCACTTCGAGTGCAGGGAGGTCAGAATCCAACAGCATCTGCAGTCCTTTTTAGTCTCTGAATCAGATTTTTGCTCAGGTCCCTCAATTTCAGCCAGAAAATACCTGAAATCACAGAAAAACACACAAACTCATAGTAAAGCCCAGAAAAGTGAATTTTAACTAAAAACTAATAAAAATATACTAAAAACTAACTAGATCATACTAAAAACATACTAAAAACAATGCCAAAAAGCGTACAAATTATCCGCTCATCACAACACCAAACTTAAATTGTTGCTTGTCCTCAAGCAATTGAAAATCAAACAAGATAAAAAGAAGAGAATATGCAATGAATTCCAAAAACATCTATGAAGATCAGTATTAATTAGATGAGCGGGGCTTTTAGCTTTTTGCCTCTGAACAGTTTTGGCATCTCATTCTATCCTTTGAAATTCAGAATGATTGGCTTCTTTAGGAACTCAGAATCCAGATAGTGTTATTGATTCTCCTAGTTAAGTATGATGATTCTTTAACATAGCTACTTATTGAGTCTTGGCCGTGGCCCAAAGCACTCTGTCTTCCAGTATTACCACCGGATATATACATGCCACAGACACAGAATTGGGTGAACCTTTTCAGATTGTGACTCAGCTTTGCTAGAGTCCCCAATTAGAGGTGTCCAGGGTTCTTAAGCACACTCTTTTTGCCTTGGATCACAACTTTATTTCTTTCTTTTTTCTTTCTTTTTCTTTTTCTCCCTTTTTTTTTCTAAATTTTCTTTCTTTTTTTTTGTATTCACTGCTTTTTTCTTGCTTCAAGAATCATTTTTATGATTTTTCAGATCCTCAGTAACATGTCTCCTTTTTCATCATTCTTTCAAGAGCCAACATTCATGAACCACAAATTCAAAAGACATATGCACTGTTTAAGCATACATTCAGAAAACAAAAGTATTGCCACCACATCAAAATAATTAAACTGTTATAAAATTCAAAATTCATGCAATTCTTTTCTTTTTCAATTAAGAACATTTTTCATTTAAGAAAGGTGATGGATTCATAGGACATTCATAACTTTAAGGCATAGACACTAAGACACTAATGATCACAAGACACAAACATAGATAAACATAAGCATAATTTTCGAAAAACAGGAAAATAAAGAACAAGGAAATTAAAGAACGGGTCCACCTAAGTGATGGCGGCTCTTTCTTCCTCTTGAAGATCCTATGGAGTGCTTGAGCTCCTCAATGTCTCTTCCTTGTCTTTGTTGCTCCTCTCTCATGATTCTTTGATCTTCTCTAATTTCATGGAGGATGATGGAGTGTTCTTGGTGCTCCACCCTTAGTTGTCCCATGTTGGAACTCAATTCTCCTAGGGAGGTGTTTAGTTGCTCCCAATAGTTTTATGAAGGAAAGTGCATCCCTTGAGGCATCTCAGGGATTTGATGATGAGAGGGGTCTCTTGTGTGCTCCATCCTTTTCTTAGTGATGGGCTTGTCCTCATCAATGGGGATGTCTCCCTCTATGTCAACTCCAACTGAATAACAGAGGTGACAAATGAGATGAGGAAAGGCTAACCTTGCCAAGGTAGAGGACTTGTCCGCCACCTTATAGAGTTCTTGAGCTATAACCTCATGAACTTCTATTTCTTCTCCAATCATGATGCTATGAATCATGATAGCCCGGTCTATGGTAACTTCGGACCGGTTGCTAGTGGGAATGATTGAGCGTTGAATAAACTCCAACCATCCTCTAGCCACGGGCTTGAGGTCATGCCTTCTCAATTGAACCGGCTTCCCTCTTGAATCTCTCTTTCATTGGGCGCCCTCTTCACATATGACTGTGAGGACTTGGTCCAACCTTTGATCAAAGTTGACCCTTCTAGTGTAAGGATGTTCATCTCCTTGCATCATGGGCAAGTTGAATGCCAACCTTACATTTTCCGAACTAAAAACCAAGTATTTCCCCCGAACCATAGTAAGCCAATTCTTTGGATCCAGGTTCATACTTTGGTCATGGTTCTTGGTGATCCATGCATTGGTATAGAACTCTTGAACCATCAAGATTCCGACTTGTTGAATGGGGTTGGTAAGAACTTCCCAACCTCTTCTTCGGATCTCATGTCGGATCTCCGGATATTCACTCTTTTTGAGTGAAAAAGGGACCTCGGGGATCACCTTCTTCAAGGCCACAACTTCATAGAAGTGGTCTTGATGCACTCTTGAGATGAATCTCTCCATCTCCCATGACTCGGAGGTAGAAGCTTTTGCCTTCCCTTTCCTCTTTCTAGAGGTTTCTCCGGCCTTGGATGCCATAAATGGTTATGGAAAAACAAAAAGCAATGCTTTTACCACACCAAACTTAAAAGGTTTGCTCGTCCTCGAGAAAAAGAAGAAAGAAGAGAGTAGAAGAAGAAGAAATGAGGAAGAAGGGAATGGCTTTGTGTTCGGCCAAAAGGGGGAAGAAGTAGTGTTTAGGTTGTGTGAAAATGAAGGAGTGAAGATGGGTTTATATAGGAGTGGGGGGTGGTGATGGTTCGGTCATGTATGGGAGGGTTTTTTTGGGAGGGAAAGTGGTTTGAATTTGAAGGGTGAGGTAGGTGGGGTTTTATGAAGGATGGATGTGAGTGGTGAAGAGAAAGATGGGATTTGATAGGTGAAGGGTTTTTGGGGAAGAGGTGTTGAGGTGATTGGTGAAGAAGAGAGAGAGTGGTGGGGTAGGTGGGGATCCTGTGGGGTCCACAGATCCTGAGGTGTCAAGGAAAAGTCATCCCTGCACCAAATGGCAAGCAAAAATGCGTTTCTAGCCAATTCTGGCGTTAAACGCCGGGCTGGTGCCCATTTCTGGCGTTTAACGCCAGCTTCTTGCCCTTTTCTGGCGTTTAACGCCAGTCTGGTGCCCCTTTCTGGCGTTAAACGCCCAGACTGGTGCCAGACTGGGTGTTAAACGCCCATCTGCTAGCCTGACTGGCGTTTAAACGCCAGCAGGTTCTTCCTCTAGGGTGTGCTGTTTTTCTTTCTATTTTTTATTCTGTTTTTGCTTTTTTTCATTGATTTTGTGACTTCTCATGATCATCAACCTACAAAAGACATAAAATAACAAAAGAGAATAGATAAAATATAACATTGGGTTGCCTCCCAACAAGCGCTTCTTTAATGTCATTAGCTTGACAGAGGACTCTCATGGAGCCTCAGAAATGCTCAGAGCTATGTTGGAACCTCCCAACACCAAACTTAGAGTTTGAATGTGGGGGTTCAATACCAAACTTAGAAGTTGGTTGTGGCCTCCCAACACCAAACTTAGAGTTTGACTGTTGGGGCTCTGTTTGGCTCTGTTTTGAGAGAAGCTCTTCATGCTTCCTCTCCATGGTGACAGAGGGATATCCTTGAGCCTTAAACACAAAGGATTCTTCATTCACTTGAATGATTAATTCTCCTCTATCAACATCAATCACAGCCTTTGCTGTGGCTAGGAAGGGTCTGCCAAAGATGATGGATTCATCCATGCACTTCCCAGTCTCTAGGACTATGAAATCAGCAGGGATGTAATGGTCTTCAACTTTTACCAGAACATCCTCTACAAGTCCATAAGCTTGTTTTCTTGAATTGTCTGTCATCTCTAGTGAGATTTTTGCAGCTTGCACCTCAAAGATCCCTAGCTTCTCCATTACAGAGAGAGGCATGAGGTTTACACTTGACCCTAGGTCACACAAGGCCTTCTTGAAGGTCATGGTGCCTATGGTACAAGGTATTGAAAACTTCCCAGGATCCTGTCTCTTTTGAGGCAGTTTCTGCCTAGACAAGTCATCCAGTTCTTTGGTGAGCAAAGGAGGTTCATCCTCCCAAGTCTCATTTTCAAATAACTTGTCATTCAGCTTCATGATTGCTCCAAGGTATTTAGCAACTTGCTCTTCAGTGACATATTCATCCTCTTCAGAGGAAGAATACTCATCAGAGCTCATGAATGGCAGAAGTAAGTCAAATGGAATCTCTATGGTCTCATTTTGAGCCTCAAATTCCCATGGTTCCTCATTGGGGAACTCATTGGAGGCCAGTGGACGTCCATTGAGGTCTTCCTCAGTGGCGTTCACTGCCTCTTCTTCCTCCCAAAATTCGGCCATGTTGATGGCTTTGCACTCTCCTTTTGGATTTTCTTCTGTATTGCTTGGAAGAGTACTAGGAGGGAGTTCAGTAATTTTCTTGCTCAGCTGACCCACTTGTGCCTCCAAATTTCTAATGGAGGACCTTGTTTCAGTCATGAAACTTTGAGTGGTTTTGATTAGATCAGAGACCATGGTTGCTAAGTCAGAGTTATTCTGCTTAGAACTCTCTGTCTGTTGCTGAGAAGATGATGGAAAAGGTTTGCTATTGCTAAACCTGTTTCTTCCACCATTATTATTGTTGAAACCTTGTTGAGGTCTCTATTGATCCTTCCATAAAAAATTTGGATGATTTCTCCATGAAGGATTATAGGTGTTTCCATAGGATTCTCCCATGTAATTCACCTCTTCCATTGAAGGGTTCTCAGGATCATAAGCTTCTTCCTCAGATGAAGCTTCCTTAGTACTGCTTGGTGCATTTTGCATTCCAGACAGACTTTGAGAAATCATATTGACTTTTTGAGTCAATATTTTGTTCTGAGCCAATATGGCATTCAGAGTGTCAATCTCAAGAACTCCTTTCTTCTGACTAGTCCCATTGTTCACAGGATTCCTTTCAGAAGTGTACATGAATTGGTTATTTGCAACCATTTCAATCAGCTCTTGAGCTTCTGTAGGCGTCTTCTTCAGATGAAGAGATCCTCCAGCAGAGCTATCCAAAGACATTTTGGATAGTTCAGACAGACCATCATAGAAAATACCTATGATGCTCCATTCAGAAAGCATATCAGATGGACACTTTCTGATTAATTGTTTGTATCTTTCCCAAGCTTCATAGAGGGATTCTCCTTCCTTCTGTCTGAAGGTTTGGACTTCCACTCTAAGCTTACTCAATTTTTGAGGTGGAAAGAACTTTGCCAAGAAGGCATTGACTAGCTTTTCCCAAGAGTCCAGGCTTTCTTTAGGTTGTGAGTCCAACCATGTCCTAGCTCTGTCTCTTACAGCAAAAGGGAATAGCATAAGTCTGTAGACCTCAGGGTCAACCCCATTAGTCTTGACAATGTCACAGATTTGCAAGAATTCAGCTAAAAACTGATGAGGATCTTCCAATGGAAGTCCATGGAACTTGCAATTCTGTTGCATTAGAGAAACTAATTGAGGCTTAAGCTCAAAGTTGTTTGCTCCAATGGCAGGGATAGAGATGCTTCTCCCATAGAAGTCGGGAGTAGGTGCAGTAAAGTCACCCAGCACCTTCCTTGCATTGTTGGCATTGTTGTTTTCGGCTGCCATGAGTTCTTCTTCTTTGAAGAATTCGGTTAGGTCCTCTACAGAGAGTTGTGCCTTAGCTTCTCTCAGCTTTCGCTTCAAGGTCCTTTCAGGTTCAGGATCAGCCTCAACAAGAATGCTTTTGTCTCTGCTCCTGCTCATAAGAAAGAGAAGAGAACAAGAAAATATGGAATCCTCTATGTCACAGTATAGAGATTCCTTGAGGTGTCAGAGGAAAAGAAAAATAGAAGACAGAAGTAGAAAATTCGAACTTATCAAAGAAGATGGAGTTCGAATTTTGCATTAAGGAATAGTGTTAGTCCATAAATAGAAGGATGTGAGAAGAAGGGAAGCAATTTTCGAAAATTAAGTAAAAGATTTTGAAAACATTTTGAAAAAAAAAACACTACTTGATTTTCGAAAATAAAAGTGGGAAAGAAGTAAAGTGATTTTGAAAAAGATTTTGAAATTAGAAATCAAAAAGATTTGATTGAAAACTATTTTGAAAAAGATGTGGTTAAGAAGATATGATTGGTTTTAAGAAGATGTGATTGAGAAGATATGATTTGAAAAACATTTTAAGAAGATTTGATTTTGAAAATTAATGACTTGGCTATCAAGAAAAGATATGATTCAAACATTAAACCTTTCTCAACAGAAAAGGCAACATACTTGAAATGTTGAATCAAATCATTAATTGATAGCGAGTATCTTTGAGAATGGAAAGAAATTGAATTTGAAAACATTTGATTGAAAAGATTTGATTTGAAAAAGATTTGATTTTGAAAAATTTTGAAAACTTGAAAAAAATTTGCATTGAAAACAAAATCTTCCCTCTTGTACCATCCTGGCGTTAAACGCCCAGAATGGTGCACATTCTGGCGTTTAACGCCCAAAACTATACCCTTTTGGGCGTTAAACGCCCAACCAGGTACCCTGGCTGGCATTTAAACGCCAGTCTGTCCTTCTTCATTGGGCGTTTTGAACGCCCAGCTTTTTCTGTGCAATTCCTCTGCTGAATGTTCTGAATCTTCAATTCTCTTGTATTATTGACTTGAAAAGACACAAATTAAAAATATTTTTGGATTTTTAATAATAAGGAATAATCAAAATGCAACTAAAATCAAATAACAATGCATGCAAGACACCAAACTTAGCAGTTTGTATACTACTGACACTATATGAGACACATAAACACTCAAGTCAAAAGAATTCAAAGATCAGAGTAAGAAATCATCAAGAATTACTTGAAGATCCTTAAGACACATGAATGAATGTATGCAATTGACACCAAACTTAAAATGAAACACTAGACTCAAACACGAAATATTTTTGGATTTTATGATTTTGTAATTTTTTTGTGTTTTTCGAAAATAAAGTGGAAAAAGGTATCAAAATTCTTAATGAGAATTCCAGGAATCATGCAATGTTTAGTCTAAGACTCCGGTCCAGGAATTAGACATGGCTTCACAGCCAGCCAAGCTTTCAAAGAAAGCTTCGGTCCAAAACACTAGACATGGCCAATGGCCAGCCAAGCCTTAGCAGATCACTGCTCCAAAAGCAAGATTGATAGAAATCAACAAGCTTTTGTGATGATAAGTTGAAACCTCGGTCCAATGAAATTAGACATGGCTTCACAGCTAGCCAGACTTCAACAAATCATCAGGAAACACTAGAATTCATCTTCAAGAATTCTGAAAAAAAAATACCTAATCTAAGCAACAAGATGAACCGTCAGTTGTCCAAACTCAACAATCCCCGGCAACGGCGCCAAAAACTTGGTGCACGAAATTGTGATCAATAATTTTCACAACTCAAATAATCCCCAGTGATGAAACCAAAAACTCGGTGTTCAATACCATGGCATAAACACAATTTCGCACAACTAACCAGCAAGTGTACTGGGTCGTCCAAGTAATAAACCTTACGCGAGTAAGGGTCGATCCCACAGAGATTGTTGGTATGAAGCAAGCTATGGTCACCTTGTAAATCTCAGTCAGGCAAACTCAAATGGGTATGGTGATATACGAATAAAACATAAAGATAAAGATAGAGATACTTATGTAATTCATTGGTAGGAATTTCAGATAAGCGTATGAAGATGCTGTCCCTTCCGTCTCTCTGCTTTCCTACTGTCTTCATCCAATCCTTCTTACTCCTTTCCATGGCAAGCTTATGCAAGGGTTTCACCGTTGTCAGTGGCTACCTCCCATCCTCTCAGTGGAAATGTTCAACGCACCCTGTCACGGCACGGCTATCCATCTGTCGGTTCTCGATCAGGCCGGAATAGAATCCAGTGATTCTTTTGCGTCTGTCACTAACGCCCCGCCTTCAGGAGTTTGAAGCACGTCACAGTCATTCAATCATTGAATCCTACTCAGAATACCACAGACAAGGTTAGACCTTCCGGATTCTCTTGAATGCCGCCATCAGTTCTAGCCTATACCACGAAGACTCTGATCTCACGGAATGGCTGGCTCGTTTGTCAGGCGAGCACTCGGTTGTCAGGCGATCAACCATGCATCGTGTATCAGGAATCCAAGAGATATTCATCCAATCGAAGGTAGAACGGAGGTGGTTGTCAGTCACACGTTCATAGGTGAGAATGATGATGAGTGTCACGGATCATCACATTCATCAAGTTGAATAACAAGTGATATCTTAGAACAAGAACAAGCGGAATTGAATAGAAGAACAATAGTAATTGCATTAATACTCGAGGTACAGCAGAGCTCCACACCTTAATCTATGGTGTGTAGAAACTCCACCGTTGAAAATACATAAGAACAAGGTCTAGGCATGGCCGAATGGCCAGCCTCCCAATGAGGGTTCAATCATCAAAACATGATCCAAAAGATCCAAAGATTGAAAAATCTCCCTTTACAATAGTAAAAGGTCCTACTTATAGAAAACTAGTAGCCTAGGGTGTACAGAGATGAGTAAATGACATAAAAATCCACTTTCGGGCCCACTTGGTGTGTGCTTGGGCTGAGCATTGAAGCATTTTCGTGTAGAGACTCTTCTTGGAGTTAAACGCCAGCTTTTGTGCCAGTTTGGGCGTTTAACTCCCATTTTGGTGCCAGTTCCGGCGTTTAACGCTGGAAATTCTGAGGGTGACTTTGAACGCCGATTTGGGCCATCAAATCTTGGGCAAAGTATGGACTATCATATATTGCTGGAAAGCCCAGGATGTCTACTTTCCAACGCCGTTGAGAGCGCGCCAATTGGGCTTCTGTAGCTCCAGAAAATCCACTTTGAGTGCAGGGAGGTCAGAATCCAACAACATCTGCAGTCCTTTTTAGTCTCTGAATCAGATTTTTGCTCAGGTCCCTCAATTTCAGCCAGAAAATACCTGAAATCATAGAAAAACACACAAACTCATAGTAAAGCCCAGAAAAGTGAATTTTAACTAAAAACTAATAAAAATATACTAAAAACTAACTAGATCATACTAAAAACATACTAAAAACAATGCCAAAAAGCGTACAAATTATCCGCTCATCAAAAGGCGAGAAGGAGAAGGAAATTAAAGCATCGTATGTTAAAATATCAGGCCAAAAAACAAGGTATAAATTTGTGACTCTGAACATTAAACTTTTGTAAATGAGATTTGTAATTTATTTTCTTCGTTTTCAGCTATGACTGCGCTATCTACGTTATGAAGTGGCTTGAGTTAATTGAGCCGGAAAACATTAAAAAAGGGAAGTATGAATGGGATAATTGGCCACAGGTAACTGTCTTTAGAACTATATAACTCTGTACTACTTTACTGAATTAATATTGTTGTTTAAACAGAATATACTTTTTAATTGTAGGAGAAGGTGGACCACTATAGAGTGGAGTATGCTTCGCGGATACTATTGAGTGAGATGAATAAAGAAAGAGATCAGGCAATTGGAGAGAGTAATGCTATAAGGCTGTCGAAGCCATCCTCTGTATTATTGAGTCTGTTTTGTCAGATAAATTCTGCTGATATAGAAACTGCGTAATCCAACTGCTGGGTAGTTTGTAAATTGAACAAATGCTGTAAATATTTGCCATTTATCAACAACTTCTATTCCATGTATATTTTTTTCCATAGTTAAATTATCTGTGCTGTTAAACTGTCTGTACTGTATTCAAAAGCTGTATTACAGGTGGTAAAATATGAAGAAAAAAATCAAGGCATATATAAACGCAAATTATAAAGTGTTACACCCAACGCAAGCTAATAATACACCCAAGATTGCATAAAATATACACCCAAACTGTCTGTACGGTATTCAAAATGTATGAATTACAAGTACTAAAATATGAAGAAAAACATCAAATCAAATATACACCCATAACCTGCAAATTTTTACAGCTTTTGTTCTATATGTATCTATATATGTATCTATATCTAAATCGTGAATTAACAAAAATACACCCGAAAGAACAGTGCTTTTACACCCATATTCTATAAAACTATACACCCAAAGAGTTATCCCCTACTGCTAGTATCCTGAACTGATTATTCATAACGTGTCCTTGATATTGGCTGGAATTTGAATGCACCGCTGATGCAGCATCAAACAGGTTTATCTGAATATAACACTCACACATTAGCTAAACTATTAACGAGAAAAATAAACTCAATCGCCACAAATTTAAAGAACATTACTTTTACCTCGCTTAAAACTTTTGTTTTCTTCTTCTTTGTGGCATTTGCAATCTGTTTGTCCAACTTTGAACCTAACCTATTTTTTGGAAGTCCTCTTGTTCGAATCCTTGGCGGGCTTTGAAGCTCGTTAACGGATTCCAAGTTGGCGTCTTCGTGGGATAAAGAAGATGTCCCCTTCCTTTTGGCTTTTAATGATTCCATCTCGGCCATGACGTTATCGTACGCACGGTGCAGAATTGCAGTCAGCTCCTCCGATTCGGATGCAAATTCGCAAATATTTTGCGAACGAAAAACCAATTGGTCGAACCTCTTGCTTCTTGGCTCCATCAGTGGTTCGTCGTGGCTGCTCTTGATGTGTGTGTGTCGCCTCTTTACCTTCTTGCTCCATCGTTCTAGTATATATCTAGGTGACACTTGGCTTACTTGTTCGAAGCTTAACACGCTTAGTGCGTGACGGCACAGTATCCCTCTCGACTCGAATAATAAGCATTGGCATTTTACCTCGACTGCAACTGAGTCGTAAGTAACCACGAACTTGTTGAATATTGAGCTGAAAACTTGTTCTCCGACTTCGTATACTGAATAGCCTAGAGCGGAATTCTTTAATCTGGTGATGCAATTCGTCTTTCCTCTGAATTGCGCTTGGACTTCCCTATACTTTGCATGAGTGTACGCATCTTGAAACTGAGCTTCAATGGAGTATTTGGTTGCACACGGTATGACCGTATGAAAATCTGCAGCATCTGATTCTCTCTCTGCTTGCTCCCTGCTTCCAAGGCAATTATCATATTGTTTGACGAACTGAATAAGCGAGCTGTTCCGGGTGATAAACTTGTTAAAAAATGAATGCATGCTCTTGCTCCTTTGTGTGCTTCTCATCCCTGCCCAAAAGTGGTGATCCAGATAGATAGGAACCCATATATGACGGTCTTCATACAGATCTGCAGAATACACCCAAACACATACTGTGAATATACCCGATAAAACATGCAATTTACACCTCTGCTGCAGATTTAAAAAAAAACATTACCTGAAAGCCACTTGTTGTCCGCAAGACCAAAATTCAGCAGAAAATCATTCCAATTCCTATCGAATGAGTCTTTGCTATGAGAGTTCCAAACAACTTGGCTCATTTCTTGTTCAATATCGGCATGTCCCTTGTACCCATTTAATTTTCTTAGAATCTTCTTCATGATGTGCCAAATACACCAACGGTGAATTGTTGTTGGCATACAGGCCTCTAAAGCCCTTTTCATTGATGCGCACTGATCGGTGAGAAACCCTTTCGTAGCATTTCCTCCCATGCAACGAAGCCAGCATTGAAATAACCATTTGAATGATTCAATTTCTTCGTTCTTCATCAAAGAGCATCCGAGAAGTGTTGACTGACCGTGGTGATTCACCTCGACAAAAGAACCACAGACCAAATTATACCTGAAAAAATTACCATAGTGCAGAATGCAAACTCATTAGATACACCCTAACAAATACTTCGTATACACCCAATGAAACAGCCAATATACACCTCTCCTGTGGATTCATAAAAATACATTAATTTAGCATCATAAACAGGGGCAGTTTGTTACCTGTTTGTATTGTAGGTGGTGTCGAATAAATTGACGTCTCCGAAATACTCAAAGGCAGCTCTGCTTCTTGCATCGGCCCAAAAAGCCAGCTTAATCGATAGATCCTCCTCAAGTTCGAGCTCAAAAAAGAAATTCGGATTCTTCTCTTTCATCCTTAACAAATATTTCCCGAATTCCTTTGCATCTTCTTGTTCGGAAACATTCCGCACTTCCCTGGTAATGTAATTTCTCACGTCCTTTTCGATAAATTTTAACTCGCGGTGACCCCCGGCAGCCGCAACAAATAATTGGCAGGTTTTGCTTGGTCTGATACCGGCCTCCTCGTTATTCTCTATTGTACGACGAATGGACATGCTTAGTTCCCTGTGCTGTTTGAGCATCTCTGCTTTACTTGGACAGCAGGGGTGTGAATGATCCAGCACAACCTTTGAAATGATCCAAGCACCGACATCCTTCAATGTGTGTATATAATTCTTGCAGGACAGTTTAGACCGGCTGTCGGATTGATCTTCTCGGTCGGAGATATTTTAGATTTCCATTTTCCCTCTCTGCTACATGTAATCAGTTGATTCTTAATCTCGTTTCCCTTCCTATTTGTGCACCGAACTCTTGTAGAGAAACCTGCAGCCTTGGCGTAGTTCCTGTAAAATTTTCCAGCATCTTCAAGGGTGGTAAAGGTCATTCCAACCTTCGGAACAAGCTCGTCATCAACAACCGAGAGAGGCTGCACAATACACCATGTCAAAAACTGTGAATACATCCATAGATATGATTCAAATACACCCAATCATGTCTAATATGATACACCTGAACCGCAACAACTCAACAAAATGACAATAAAAACCATAAACTGTAAATACACAGGCTGCAGAATACACCATGTCAAAAACTAAAAATACACCCAATCATGTCTGATATAATACACCTGAACAACAACAAAAAAACCAGTAAAGTGTAAATACACCCACACTTCTAGCAAAAATACACCCAAAAAAGACCTGATATACACCCGAGCGTCTGCTATAAATTCCAGATAATTAATCACAACTAATACATTGAATCGACAGATTCATGTTAACGTGTTAGTTTCACAGTCAATGTTCAGCAATTTTTCAACTACACAATGCTATACAAATTACTACAAGAAAACTCATACTAATCCAATGTAAATCAAACCTCAGGAACTTCGTTAGATTCAAATTCATAATCCACCTCGCCAGGATTCAGCTGACAATCCGAGGTTGAATGATCCATTATCTTCAAAACGAGTTCAAACTTTGATTTCAGAAAACAACAAATCAAAATAGAAAACGAAGCTCGAGTTGCACAGAGAGAGGAAAGTAACGTAAACAAAGAACATACCAGTGAGAAAAGGAGAGGAAAAGAACGATGGAGAAGAAGGAGGGAAGACGCGCGAGAAGAAGAACGAGCAAATCTCCAAATAACGAAAACGAAAAAGGAAACAAATCTTTTAAATTTGGTAGTTAGATATACGCGGGATCTTTATATAGCGCGTGTAAGTGACGTACGAGTTGCAGCGCGTTTTGGTGGATTAGGCGTTAATGAACTTGTAATAGTTACAAGCCCTAATCGCTTGTATACTGAGTTTTTCTATTTTAGTATATGAGTAAAATTGATTTATCAATAATTATTACTATATTTTGAAACATTGATAATTAATTGTTAAAATTTAGAGTTTTGTATTAAAAAATGGAGAGAAAAATGTTAAAAGAAAATTTTGGTTATGTTTTTTTAACATATGAAAAAAAAAAAACATAACTTAATTAGTAATGCTATTGACGTTTACTTTATTTATTTTGTTCAGTAATAATGTCAAATTTAATGATAAGATTACATTGCTGCTTGAAATCTTTTGAAATAGAAATATTATAATGACATTAGAACTTTGATTTTTTTACTCATGCGGTTTTAAGCAGATCCTCCTGAATTAGTATCTATATATTCTATTTTGGCAAACAATTTCATAGTGCTCAAATCTAAGAATCTTGTTTGAGGGTGAAATAAAACTCGCATGTCATCATCGCTTTGGATTTTATATTTTCGAAAATTTATACATCCCTTACTAAGTGAAATTGTAATCCTAAATAGTATTTGTTTCGAATGCTTTTTCCCAATATTTTTTCAATTTTTGTACTATGCTATTTTAGAGATTCACAAAACTCATTGACGAATTAATAAACACATCAATCTATTTCTTACTAAAGAAATTAACATTCTGACTCGTGTCTTCATCAATTTTTTCATGGTAATAGATTAATGTATATAGACTCTTAGACATGTTTTCTCTCTTTTGCTAAATGTTTTAAGCAGATTGATTGCTTTGTGTTGTATTTCAAATTTATAAATTTATTTCGAGCGTAAATCTTTATTAGGTATTAAGAGTTGATTCTTTTTTTATTAATCGTGTTAGGCTATTGTTACTTATGTTGATATGTAAATAGTAGGATCCTACCATGATTTATATACTATAATTTCTTATTGTATACTCATAAATCGTCACAACTTAAATGTGATTGAAGTTTTAAACATAAATCGTCGTAGAATATGATGATTTATGTGCATTTTTAACACACTATTCTAAACTAAGATTCTGATTTCCTTTTAAGGTCTACTAACTCAATCCATCACGGAGGATCCACTAAAAGAGGATCATCCAAGCTCGAAAAAGGTAAGATTTGGATCGATATCCATCCTAATCTCATAATTAACAACTCCTTAAGTATTGAGACGAGGTGAATCTCACTAATCCCTCACATTAAGAGATTCTTAACAGATTCTTAAAATCATTATATATAAATAAAAAGTCAAAGGTTCTCCCAAATTAAATATAAACATAACTCTAATTATCTTCACCCTTTTGAATATATTCTGACTTAGACGTCAAAATATTAATGCAGTACCACCTCCACTTTTCTCTATTCATCGTTCGATATTAGAGTTACGAGTCCCAATCTCTTTCATCTAGTTTTCGGTAAACTTACAAACACACATATTAGCCCAATATGATTTGCGTGCAATGTCATTGCAATTTTAACTCGTGGAACTAGTTATGTTCTAATTAAAGTTGAGTATCCTAGCAAATTTATTCGAAAATATTTGGTAACAAAAAAATTAGCCAAAAACAGTCATAACTTATCTTATTTAGTATTCATTAATTGTTGTTCACTTATTTGTTTATATACGTATTAAAATTTTAAATTTCACATTGTATTTATAACAATAAAATGAAAAAATTTTCTATAATTAAATCAGCCATACTAAAATATTAAATATATATTAAAAATAAATTAAATAATATATTTATTTATATACAAATATACATATATATAACTAATTTATTAATTATTTTTGGTGTGTAGATAATATTGTTCATCAAAAATAATAATTTACTCAAAGTTTCAAAATTAAAATTCAAATACCTTTTTCTAAGCATCTAAGAACATTTCTAATAAAATATTTTTATAATATCACTTTTAATATTTTTAAGAAATGAATTGAATTATAATTAAAATTTATATTAGAATTGATTTATGAAATAAAACTGATATTACTTTAAAAATATAATATTAGTTTAATAAAAAATTAATAAAATTTTATCATTCGTAAAATTATATTAATAAAATAATATAAAATTTTAATTGAACTAATATTAAATATTAAAAAAATAAATTTTATTTTTAATTTTAGATTATTATTTATGAATCCCATAAATATTTTTATAAGAGAGCTAAAAAAAAATTAGAATTAATATGGGGGATGCTCTAAGTGTAGCATAGAGTTGGTATCAATGCATTCATGGATACCGATAAAACAAAGAAATTGAAATAAAGAAGAAGAGGTAGTTGGGAGATCCACGTAAGGGGGCAAAGAAGCCATTCCATCCAGCTACTACTCCAACACGTTTTATTAATTCAATATAAGTAACGAATTAAAATTTCATTTCCCATCAGAGAGAGAGAGAGAGTCCTGCAACTACACTGCTCTCTGCCATCTCCTGATTCCTTTCTCCTTTGTTGCCAAACCCGAACTCGCTTCCTTCCTCGCTCGCAGCTACAGGGAAAAGAAATCCTTCTAGAAACAAAACAATAGAAACGCTTCACCTTCTTGTATCGTGGACCAACGCCTCTACTCTTGTTTTCTGCATGTCCATCCATTGGCCACTCCAAGCAGCATCATAGTAGTAGTAGAGTCTGAAGATGAAAATGGAGGGTGATCTGAAGCAGAAGCTGCTGCTGCCTTCTTCAGGAGGAGTAGAAGAGGAAGAGGGCTTGTCACTGGTTAGGAGGGTGTGGGAAGAGAGCAAGAAGATGTGGATAGTGGCGGCGCCAGCCATATTCACAAGAGCTTCCACGTTTGGAATCCAAGTTATAAGCCAAGCGTTTGTTGGACATCTTGGTTCTAAGGAACTCGCTGCTTTCGCTCTTGTTTACACCGTTCTTATCAGGTTCGCTAACGGGATTCTGGTATGTTCTCATCTTTTTCAGTTTTCACCTAATTTACCTTTTGCAGTTAGTTTTTTAAATTTTTTTTCCGTGATGGTTTATACTCGGAAATCGGAGTATTCTGGTTGGGCAAAAATTATTGCCGAACCATGTGATGGATTCTGAGCTCCAGGCTGTAAAAATTTTCGGGGAGAATTAAAAAAAGACAGGAGAGGTTAATTTTGTGTTTTTTTTTTTCTACATAATATTCTGTCAAATTTTCTGGCTTGCTAAAATTTTCTTTATTTTTAATTAAATAAATTTGACAAAAAGAGCTTCTTCTCTCTTTTTTTTCTTTAATTTTTATTTTGGGGACGGAACAATATTTGTGTTAAAAGGAATCTGGAGGATTCTCCTGTGCTTCATCAATTAAAATTTAATTTTTTTTAATTCTGTAATATTTTTGGGCGTGCTTCAACTTCTGCCATCAATCAATAGTGATTCCTGTTATTTTCTGAAATGAAAAAAGGAAAAAAAAAAGATTTCAAGCTTTTGAACTTCTGGTATCAGAACAATCAAAATGGTGTGACTTCAAGGGTTTTGTCCGTGCTTTCTTGTTTGTATTTTGTGTTTCAATTTAAACTATGCTATGAATTTATTTTGTTGAATTGTCTTGACATGTTTGTACTGCAAATACAATTGCAATCATAATATGGTCCCTATTAACACTACCAAGTTCTTCCTCCGATTTTATTACAATGATTGCAGTTAGGAATGGCGAGTGCTTTGTCAACACTGTGTGGTCAAGCATACGGTGCAAAGGAATATGGCATGATGGGAGTTTACCTTCAAAGATCATGGATTGTTTTGTTCCTGACTTCACTGATTCTTCTTCCGGTGTTCATCTTCACCACCCCAATTTTAAGCCTCTTGGGCCAAGACGAAACAATAGCACAAGTGTCAGGAACCATTTCACTTTGGTCAATTCCTATCATGTTTGCCTTTATCGTATCCTTCACTACCCAGACATTCCTGCAGTCGCAAAGCAAGAACGTCATTATCGCCTTCTTGGCAGCTTTCTCGATAATCCTTCACATCTTCCTTTCTTGGCTTACCACTATGAAGTACAAATTGGGTCTTCCTGGTGCAATGACCTCCACTAGTTTGGCGTATTGGATTCCCAACTTTGGTCAACTGATATTCATTTTCGGTTGGTGCAAGCAAACATGGCATGGGTTCTCATTCTTGGCATTCAAAGACCTTTGGCCTGTTGTTAAGCTTTCGCTTTCATCCGGTGCCATGTTGTGGTGAGCTTTCTTTCAATTCTTTGTGAATGACACCTTGAATGGAGTAGACAATAGAAGTTTGAGTATCTTAATTTCTTTTATGTCTTCCTAACTCGATCAAATTGGATGTATTTTACAGTCTTGAGCTATGGTACAACACAATATTGGTTCTTTTGACAGGTAACCTGAGAAATGCAGAGGTGGAAATCGATGCTCTGTCTATATGGTAATTCCTTAAACATTAATTCATTAGAATTCATATGTTGTGTTGTTAGCTGTATTGATTTGGTGTGTAAATTGTAATGGACTTTTGACAAATCTTGTTTCTTTACAGTCTTAACATCAATGGATGGGAAATGATGATATCACTTGGGTTCATGGCTGCTGCTAGGTACTAACGTTATATTGACCTACCAATCTTATTTTCCCATGTTTAGTAAAGTTTAGAATGGAAAATTAACTCCAGCTTACATAATTTGCAGCGTACGAGTGGCGAATGAGCTTGGAAGAGGAAGTGCCAAGGCTGCCAAGTTCTCGATCCTAGTGACTGTGCTAACATCATTGGCCATTGGGTTCTTTCTGTTTGTATTCTTCTTGTTGTTTAGGGAACGACTTGCTTACATATTTACCACAGATGAGAATGTTGCCCGGGCAGTCGGTAATTTGTCACCATTGTTATCAGTCTCTATATTACTAAACAGCGTTCAGCCCGTACTCTCAGGTATTCTTCACAAGCTTCATTGTTCTTACAATCTTACATTAGAAAAGCAAATTACTTTGCCAGTTTTGTTACTATGGGATTGTGTCGAGATACAATAATCCAAAGATATACTAGAAGGTAGAATTTAGATCCTCTAAAGTGATGATATTGGTAAAGTGATAAAGTAAAGGGTAAATCACCATTGAACTTGTAATTTTCATCATATATGGATCCCATTATCTTAATTTAAGAGGGATTAACTACTCATTTTATCACTTTACTCTCTCACTTTAGAGAAGCTTATTCAGAAAGTAACAGTGACAGACAAAAAGGTAAATGGGAAGTCATTTAATCGTTCATATGGTTTCTATAGGTGTTGCGATTGGAGCCGGTTGGCAAAGCATTGTTGCTTATGTTAACATAGGTTGCTATTACCTCATTGGAATTCCTGTCGGTATTGTGCTTGGTCATGTTCTTGATTTGCAAGTCGAGGTAGGATTTTAACCTGAAACTCTTGTTTTTCCAAATTGCACTTCAAATTTCTGCTGCATAATCAAATTCTACATCTCTTTCCACTTGTGCAGGGAATTTGGGTTGGAATGTTGTTTGGAACTTTTATTCAAACCGTAGTGCTTGTTATAATCACCTACAAAACTAACTGGGATGAGCAGGTTCAAATTGACCTCAATATTCTAACTCTGCTATGATTATAATTATGAACTAATGATCATTATGAAATAATTAATTGATTATGGTTTTGTGCAGGTGGTCATAGCTCGTTCAAGAATTAGCAAGTGGGCTAAAATGGATGGCCTCGATCATGAATCAAAACCGGATTCATCAGAAAGTTAATTTTGTTGCCTAACATTTCAGTCAAATGCAGCTAAGGATTAATATTGTAGAATGTGTATTGTTATTTATTAATTTTATTAATTGCAAGTTTTGCATTGAAAATTAATGGACTTATGTTCTTTAATTTCGTCCCTCTATTATATAATGTTTTATCTTTTGGTATGAACAAAGGGACAAGAAATAAAGTATCAAGAGAATTTTGAGCTCCACTCTGAACTCCTATGCAGTGTTTCGCTATCTGCCCCTTTTTTGGTTTAAATTATTAGGGGTACAATGATATCCACTTAATTGTTTATTTATTTAGATAAAACATTGCAAACTGTCTTTTATTTTAGGTTTAGTAGCGTGCTTCTCCGTTTAGTTTTTAATATTCATAACTTTTTTTAATCACTAAATTAAGTTTGGTTTATATTCAAATACGAATATCTCAAAAGACTAGTCTTTTCTAGAACCAAAACAGAGTAACTTTGATCCAATTATGGCGTGATTTTAAATGGCTATTTTCGTCCAATTATTCAAATCAGGGTAGAGAGAACTTTGCTTTGTCAACTGAAGTTGCTTGGATATAAGGATATTAGATATACACTGTCTAGAAACTATAAAATAATTCATAGAATGACAAATTTAAAAATTTCGAAGTATGGTACGAATAAACAAATGGAAGCAAGTTTCAAAGCGTATATATCATGTGCGAAAATCCAGTATGCTTCGTCGTCCTATGTTGGGGGACCAGATTTTCAGACATGGAACATGATGATTGTAATTGTATTCTAAAGCTAATAAAATTTTTTTGGAAGTGGTTGGTGAGAGTCAATTCTTGTGTGCGGTACAGTGAGTTTGTGTACTATTCATTGTAGAAGTAGGTTTGGCATTCCCTTGATTTAGGGTAATGTTTTTGTTCCAACATGTAACATTAAATATTTCAATTTTGTGAATAAAGTGTTGTCATTTATTTTACTTGTAATACTGTTTTTTTTTAAAAAATAGTAATTACATTCCAACTCCTCGTGGCACCCGTGGAATTTGATTCCGTCCATCTCAATGCAGTCAATTGTCCTGAACCGCAGCTAGAAAGCTATGCATGCATGAGCTAAACAACATAAAAGAGGGTACATAAACACTTTAAATTCTTGTTTAGACAATAATTTCATTACATATAAAATAAGCAATAAAGCTATACAGCCAAACAATTTTATCGACTAAATTTCAATAAAGTCAGATATGTGTATTTTTCTTTTAAACATGATTTTGTTTTCGTCGACAATTTCTTCGTCTTTAACTTTGTCTTCAAACTTTTTATTCTGCACGCTTCTTTTTTAACAAAGTGGATACTACAATGAAGATGGCATAATTGTCTTCATATGAGTATATTTCTTTTTGACCTTTGGATGATGGATTGTATGGTTAGATTTTGATATTTATAAAAGTGTTATTTTTGTTTAAAGTGTGGCTAAATAAATAAACCACACTTTTAACCAAAACATCTTCATGAAAAAATATTTTTGCCATCTTCATAGTAGTATCCACCTTTTAACAATGTTGTCATTGTCTTTTTTTTCTCCTCTTCTCTTATTTGATTTCTTCTCTTCTTTTTCATCCTCATTCTCTTCGTTATTATCATTGTCGATATCTTTTTCATATTCTTCTTTTATATGATCAGAAAATTAGAGCAAACCACAACGCAAAAATTTTTGATACACAGCACAAAAATTTTGGTTTATAACACAAATTTTTAAAAGAGCACATGCCTAGAACATTGATAGCTAACCAATAAAATACGCACACCATAGAAATTCGATACACACCACAGAAAATTTGATACATAGCATAGAAAATTCGGTGCACAACACAATTTTTTAAAGGACTACATATACAAACTATTAACATCTAACTAATAAAATACACACAGCATAAAAATTTTAGTACACAACACAAAAATTTTTAATGTATAGCACAAAAACTTTTGATGCACATTACGAAAATTTTGAAAGGACTATAATTAACTCACTCAACTAAAAATATATTTGTAGCAAACTTTTATGTGCTATGCGCAAATTTTGTGCTATAAATAAAATTTTTTGTATTATGTGTAAAAATTTCTATGTTATATTGATAAAATTTTGTTATAAAAAAAATTTAATTATATGCCATGTATAAAAAATTTAGGTTCTATGTCAATAAATTTTGTACTCTCTAACAAAAAATTATGTGCTGAAAAAGCTCAGAGAAGCTAAAGCTGTGTTGCATGCGCTTGTGGTTTTTTTTTTGTTTTCGGACTTGTGTTAACTTAATTGAATTTGGTTAAAAAAAAAACTTATATGTGTATCATCATCATAAAATAAGTATATGAAATTAATTTTTAATTGATAAATATTAGTCAACTTTTTTATTTTGAAATTATTTTTTTAATTTTTATGTTTTTGAGAATTTAGAATTAAATTCAATATTTAGAATTTATAATTTAAAATTAATAATTTAAAATTTAAAATAAAAAGATAGGTTTTTTAATAATTTATTAATATTAATTGAAAAATAATTAGTTCCCTAATTGATCTCTTTTACCAGGGATGCTACGTATAAACTAAAACAACACCCTCCGGCACTTATTTATCATTTTAGATTTTAGTTTACTATTAATTCTAATTACTCAATTTTTTTTGTTTGTTAGTTTTCAAAATTATAATTTTACTTTTTTTGTGTGGGTACAATTAAGATCTCTAAAAGACAATCCACATACCCAAGTTGGGTTGGTATAGTAGTTAGCTCACTAGTCCGCTTAAGCAAATGTCGAGGGTTCGAATCCTGCCTTGTACATGCAGCAACCTATTGGCCAGCGACAAATCCTTAAATGGAACTCAGTATCGCGACAAATTAGTCCTTGACCTGTCGGGTTGGAAGCATGGAAAACCGAAAAAAAAAAAAAAGACAATCCACATGTTTCACCATAATGACCGAACGGCCAAATGAGCAACGTAAAAGCTACGTAAATAAATAAAAGCACCATTATAGGCCCCAGGATATACCCTTAAATGCAGCACGGACCTATTCCACATTCTTGTAGGTCCTAATTAAGCAATTATAAATTTATAATATACTAATGGCGCAAAAGGTGCGTGGCTTTTGAGTTTTAATTTAATAAAAAATATAAAATATATAAATAATTATTTTTATGTATTTAGGTTGAATGATCAATTATCAATTTATCGCTATAAGATGACGTGAGTAAAAAAATAAAGGCCAATTTTATGGTGTCTATGAGTTTTTGTCTAAATTATGTCTAATTTATTTTTTGTAGTAAGTTTTGATTTTTTTAAAATTATTTATTCTTATATCTTTTAAATTAAATAATAACTTTTAACCCTTTTTAGTAAATAGGCACCACTTTTTAGGCACCATAGCATTCACCAAAAATAAATCAAGGTATGACATAAAAATATTAAAGTATAAGATATTCGATTCATATTCGTTACATAAAGACATAGTAATTTTGAATTAACTATTTTCCTTTCATAACATGCATGAGTGAGGATGTATTATCTCGTCAAAGCATAAATAATTGTCATCATTAGAGTCACTGATCTGAGTTTGTCTAATAAATAATAAATAATAAATAATACAAGAGTAGTTAGTTAGCTTTAAGCACGTTGTGATGCTGACAAATGATATAGAGCTGCTTTCTCCAAATCTGATTTGAATATTAAAAAAGATTAGTAGCTTTCAGCTGGCCATGTTTTAAACACAAAAGTTGTAAAGAAAAAACAAAAGAAAAAGAGAGCGTGAAAGTTGTGTGGACTCAATTATTTCTATATGGCAAAAGTCTCGTCTTAAACAATGTTAAGTGATGAGATCAGCTTAACTATTTTTATTTTATTTGATACTCAGTACTATATTAACTTAAACATCTGTCTAAAAGGTTAAAAAGATCATAGGTGTTTGGCAAAGTTACTTTATTGAAAGAAGGTGAATCCTAAGTTCCTGACATTTTATACCATCTTTTTTAATTGATTCTCTGAATATATAAGTTGATTAATTGCTTTTCTCTAAAAGACAAAAAGATCTAAGATCGGAAAAGAAGTTGTGATTTTGGGAATTGGGCTAATTAGTAAGAAAGCGAGTATTGATAATGGGCTGATTGATGCATGAGGCCCGTGTTGGTTGAGCCTGCCAAAAGAAGCAAGGAATATTGGAGATCCAGATTCACTAGTACACTTAAGTCTCAATGGTTCGAATTCTGTCTTATACATGCATTAATTTATTGATCAATAAAAAATTCATAAATAAAATTTCGATCAATGACAGATTAATTTTTGGTCTGTTGGACAGCGGCAGATCCAAAAATTTTATAAGAGGGGATCCAAATTAAATACAAAATAAATTAAAATATAACATAACAAAAAACTAATAAAATATATTTTATAGTATATAGGTCAAAATTAATAATTATATAAAAATCAACATTCAACTACATACTTTAGATTTTTGGTATTTTTAAATTTGTTCTGCATTATTTCATATAACTAAAATTATCAATTCATCATCTGAAATAAATTTTGAAGTATTCTCTTTTTCAATATGTAGAATTATATAATCTGCTAAAAATTCATCTTTTATCCTATTTCAAAGTCTTATTTTAATAATTTTTATTATTTAAAAAGTCTATTCAATTATTACTGTTATCGTAAAAAGAGTCAAAATAATTTTTTTATAGTTGTTATTTTTTTTTACATTAATCCAAACCTATATTTTTCAATAACTTTTCAATTATTTATATATTTATACGTCTTTATTATTTTTTAAACCTATTTATTAATTATTACTAGTATATTATAATATACATTATAATTTATACATATTAAGTTACTAACATGGAAATTTTTTTTAGTGTATTAGTATACTAAAATATATTTAATCTATAATATATATATTAATTATATAATAATAATAAACTAAGAGTACTAATTTTTTTTTAAAAAAAATTAGAGGTACCATGACCACCTTAGACCCCTTAAATTCGTTATTGGTGGAAGTCTAAAAAATAATATAGTAACCCTAAAAATTAATTTAGGTAAATTGATTGGTTAATTCATTCTCTACTTAAATAAGTATCGAAAATTTGAATATTATCTTATGTATATAGTAGTTTATTGATTAATAATAAATTTTTAAATAGTGGTTTAGTTTGTGTTTCCTACCTATTTTGTTGGGTGTATTTTGTGTTTATTAATGATATAAATTCTTTGTGCAAAAATAAAAGGTTTGGTACTACAAGAAAGGTATTGGAGGATATCTATACACCTCATAAAGTGTAATGTAATTATGTATACCCGAATACTATAGTTAGTTAGAATAGAAAGAAGAGTTAGTTGGAGTGTGAACACATTAGGAAGGAAGATAATATATAAAACAAAGAACTCTAATATACAATTACAAGCTGAGCTTCTGATCTCTATTCGACAAAATATATGTAACTAATTTTTAGTTAGTCAACTTTAGCATTTAAGTTTATAATTTAAAATTTATGGTTTAGTGTCTATAATTTGAAATAAATAAAGTAATCTTTAAAATATTGACTAATGTTAACTAAACAATTAATTTTTTAATATTATGTTTTCTGTTTGTACTTGCAATGTAAGCAATCTCAATTTTCTTTCAATTCTTGCTTTGCTTTTCTGATGAGAAATTTTGTTATGGTATTAGAGCGCTCTTTATAATTGGGGCATTGCCGAACTACTCTGATCTGATTCTCTTGCATTTGACAAATTTAAATGAAGAGTTTTATTTATTCTCTTTACTAAGGTATGTTATCGGTAATAAATGTGTTCATCCAATTGAAGAAAATTTGGGAGAAATTGAGGATTTTAGACCAATTAATGTGTACTCATGTGCATGCAAAGTTTATAAAGAACTAGATTTCATTATGTGTTTTCTTGAACCGTCTTAATACAGATTCTCTGAAATTTGATCACAAGTTTTGTTAATGGATTACTGATAAACCATTATTTTATGGTTTACAATGTGTTTAATTGTGTGGTTTTATCATGGTCTTTACCCACTTATTCATATAATTAGCATGCATTTATATTTCATTCCTAAAATTAGTACATGATTGAAAACATGCTTTTTTGGTCTTAATTTGGCTAATGTTAATCCTCTCTTATTACATTTCGATGCGTTGATCTATGTGTTAAGTATTTCAGGCTTTATAGGGCATGAATGAGTGAGAGATTGGGAAAGAAGCTTGCAAAAATGGAAGGAACACAAGAAATTGAGGAGATGACCAGCGAGAAGTGACGCGCACGCGTCAGCTACGCGACCGCGCGGAACAAAGGAATTCGCAGTGACGCGGTCGCATGGCTCACGCGACCGCGCGGATTGGATAAGCGCAAGTGACGCGGGAGCGTGGACGACGCAAACGCGTGGCAGGGAAAAATGCGAATGACGCGTCCGCATGGATGACGCGATCGCATGACGTGTGCGATCTGCAGAATTACAAAAGTCACTGGCGGAAATTCTGGGCCGCATTTCAACCTAGTTTTCGGCCCAGAAACACAAATTAAAGTCAGGAAACTTGCAGAGACTCATCATGCTATCATAATTCACAATTTTAGTTTTAGATGTAGTTTTTGGTGAGAGAGGTTCTCTCCTCTCTCTTAGAATTTAGGATTAGGATTTTTAGAAATTAGGAATTTATCTCATCTTCACATCAGGTTCAATATTTCTTTATTTTAACTTCTCTTCTACTTTAAGATATTTTAATGCTTTTATTTGTATTTGATTTATATTGCCCAATTGGCTTATGAACTTTCCCATGTTAGATTTCATTGCTTCGAATGTATGTTATTTGAGGTATTCCAGATATTTATGATTTTAATTTAGCTTTCTACATTCTTGGCTTTGGTTGATTAATTGGTGACTCTTGAGCTATCAAACTCATTGTTGATTGAAAATTGGAATTCTTCAAGAATTGATTCGAGATCCAATAACTCTGACTTTTCCCAAGGAAAGACTGGGACTTGAGGATTCGAATTAATTCATTCACTTGACTTACCTTCATAGTTAGAGGTTAACAAAGTGGGAGAAAAATCCAATTCTCATCACAATTGATAAGGATGACTAGGATAGGACTTCCAGTTCTCATACCTTACCAAGAGTTTATTTTACAGTTGTTATTATTTTATTTTAAGTGTCATTCAACATACCTTTTACCTTAATCCAAAACCCCAAACATACTTTTACATAACCAATAATGAGAACATACCTCCCTGCAATTCCTTGAGAAGACGACCCGAGGTTTAAATACTCGGTTATCAATTTTAAAAGGAGTTTGTTACTTGTGACAACCAAAACGTTTGTACGAAGGGATTTCAGTTGGTTCAGAATCTATACTTACAACGCGACTATTTTTATAAAATTCTTTACTAGCAAAAATCCTAACGTCAAAATGGCGCCGTTGCCGGGAAATTGCAAACGTGTGCCTTATTATTGGTTATTGTAAATATTTTTCAAAAAAAAATATTTTTCTTTTACTTGTTTATTTGTTTTCTCTTTTCCCCTTTATTTCTGATAATTACTATAAATTCTCACCCCTCTCGCTTTGAGTTTGGTTCTAACTTTGTTGAAGGAAATAGAAACCACAGCAGGAATATGCATCAAGGTCAGACCAATCAAGGATGGATGGAGCTAAGAGGATCTAATCAACCCTTTAGGCAATAACACCCTCCAAGATATCATGGACGATGACCATTCTACAATGCATATCCAGCTTAAAGATATGGTGGACAACCTTCTAACTACCAACAAGCCCCACCCCGTGCCTATAGACCATCCTCACAACATAACTTTGAACCACCACACTCACAAGTCCCTTTCCACCATTCACCTCCATATGACCCGAATCCTTATTCACCACACCAACCACCATATGAACCATACCCAGAACCACCACCTCAATATTCACCATCTCCATATCCTTATCAAGATGAACCACCTTCCTACCATGAATCCTTTCTCCCAACAAATGAACCCTCCTATCCACCCCAAACCTCCATGGAGAAAGCATTTACCGATCTAAACTCTACTATACAAGCTCTCGCCACCCGAATCAGACCATCAAATACCTTCAACAATCAACTATCAAGCTCTAGTGCACTTCCTTTTCAACCACATAATGATCCACCCATCCCATCACCACCATCCATGGAAGAGCACCCATATCCATCAATCCAAGAGCAAGATGATCCCAATGATGCTATTGATATGGAACAAGAGAGAGCGGATCGTCCTCGCGAACCCATACTTCATAAAGAGCTAGAGGAGGCACTAAAGGTGAAGGTAGAAGAGACCCTTGAAGGTGAAGGAGTAATTGAAGGGAGTTGTCATGGAAAGGTAATCATCAAGGAGGAGCAAGAGTCAAGGAATCATTTCAAGGAAACAATAGATCAATTTCATGCAACCCTTCATCAATTGGAGCAAGCAATAAGTCAATTACCTTCCGGATGTTCGAACACTCAAGGGATCCCCATGGCTTCATGTGGAGAATCTAATGAAAAACGTAGTATGAAGGAGACACTAGAGACACCAGTGGACAATAAGGAGCATGACTTTGTACTGGAACAAGTGGAGAAAACCATAATAGTTGCAGAGGAAGAAGTGGTTGAAGATTTAGGAGATGCAGAACCTCCACGGGAACCTCAAGTCACAGAACCCTCTTCTAAGGAGTTTGAATTTATTGTTGAGGAGGGTGTACAATCCCCAAAGCATGTTATGGTTGAAGACTTAGAAGAGGTTGATCAAGAGATAGAGATTCAGGAAGAAAAAGCACAACCTCCCATGCCCTTGGTGAACAATGAAGAGGAAATTGAATCAGAAGAAAGCTACCAAGAGGAAGAGGTTGATATTGAAGAAGCTTGCAAAGAGGTGGTAGTTGTCAAAGAAGAGCACAAGGGAGTGGAGCTCGCACGTTCATTAGAAACACCTCCCCCTAAGTTGCCATCATCCTTCACAACATTCAAGTGGGTAAAATTCATATCCCTTAGCTTTCTAATTCCACTTGAACATGGGCTACTGGAGACGGATGGTCAACTTAGAACTCTATGTGGTATTAAGAGTAAGAAGAAGATGGTCAGTGCTAAGATTTATCCTGCAAGGTTTAACATGGTTGTGTGCTCAACATTTAAACGCAAAGGTTAGTGTAAAGCTCGACTGAATGGGTCTAAGAAGTTGTTTGGCTGCTTCAGTGAGAATTCAGACTACTTACCACCCAGATGGAACAATATTGCTCAACAAGAAGACGGGTGCAAAAGCAAGGTTTGGGACCCCGGAATTCAATCTAGAAATCAATACTCTTGGGGCCTTGTCACTTGCTTTAACTTGCATGAAGGCTTTCTACGCCTTGTTTGGGACCCCGGAGGCTACTGGAACTCCAAACATTGGTGGAGATTCTTGGATCAGTACAAGCATAAACCACCATAACAGGAAGCTCACCAAAGGTCCAACTTAAGGACTTTAACTAAAAGTGCTAGGTGGGAGACAACCCACCATGGTATGATCGTTCTTTTTCAATTTTATTTCGTGTTGTTTATTTTTTTCTATTTTATTTTATTTTCATTGAACCTGGAAGTTTTCATAGCATCTACATTAACACTGCATACTGCATACTGCATAATTACATAATAAAAAAAAGAGAAAACACGCACGCGACGCAGCAGCATCGCTGACGCGTCCGCGTCACTAGTGCGTTGGGAAGAAAAGAATTGAACAGAGAGTCACGCGAGAGCGTGGCTGGAGGTGCGCCTTTAGCATAATTTGACCCCACGTGACCGCATCGCTCACGCGACCGCGTCATGTGGAACTTTGGCCTCCCACGCGACCGCGTCACCCACGCGGTCGCGTGCCATGAAAATCGACGTCAAAAAGGTGCATGGCCGAAAGTTGTGCTGGAATTGGGTTGGACTCGTGCTAGAAGCCCAAGCCCTATCACGCGAACGCGTGCCCCACGCGGCCGCGTCGTCTTTTAAAATTGACCATCCACGCGATCGCGTCACCTACGCGACCGCGTCACCCAGATTTTTGGCAAAATGCAATTCAAACAGAGAGTTGTGCGAATGCGAGGCTGCAGTCGCGCCACTAGCACAAATCAAGTGACGCGATCGCGTGACCCACGCGTCCACATCGCCTGACCTTATTGCGCACCACGCGGCCGCGTCACCCACGCGACCGCATCGCCAGCGTCGCACACCTTAACCTCATATGCCAAAATATTTTATCTTTTCTTCCCCAATCCTAATTTTTCCTCCCTCCTTTCTTACTTACTTCTTCTTCCCTTCTTTCCCTTATCATTCTTCTTATCTTTTATTTTCCTTTACTTAATTGCATACTTTCATTTATTGCATTATTTTCATTGGTGTTGAAATTTTATTTGGGTCATTGTTTTTTTCTATATTTTTGTGGATTATTTGACAATTATATATTACTTTTTAAAGGGTTGCTTGCATGTTCAATTTAATACTTTCAAATAGCTTATTTACCATGCATGCTATGTGTTTGTGAAAACGCCCGTATGGCATTGTGCACTATTTTTAAGATTTCTTTTAATCTTCGACTATAAATGCTTGCTTTTCACAAAACCCTTTTTATATTTTATTAATTAAATATAACTGTTAATACAAATGTTATTGTTAGTTTCTTACGACTAACAATACATTAAAGCTTTTGATACTTGATCTATGCTACTCATGCCCTTGCCGGCATGCTAATAAACATATTGCATCCAATACTCCCATGCCTTGCTATATTTCCATTGATGAACTGATCACATGGAATCGCGACCATGTCTTCCATTCACTATTTTCCTTACTTGGCATGATATTCACTCGTACCGCCCTCCTCTTTGCTCTACACCTTTGACTTCATATCCCTTTCTCCTCTCCCTTTTTCAGGCTAGACACCAGAACGGGTAAAAGGAAAACTTCTACAACGAGCAACAGCTGAGGATCCACAACACCCACCCACCTGTACATTTCAGCATGCACCGAGGATGGTGCAATCTTTAAGTGTGGGGAGGTCGATACCGATCTCCACGGGTCAGTTAGCCCCTTCTTAACACCAATTTTTATTTTTCATTGTTGCATTTACATGTTTGATTGCATGTTTATTTTTTGTGCATATTTTACCACTTGGTTAAAGTAATATTTTCTTTTTCAAGAAAATTTTATAGTTTTTTACTAATTTGAATAAATTTTTTTGAAAAACTTGTTTGAAGAAATATTATTTTGGAACATAGCTTAGAGCTCGAATACACAAAACCAGTGAGATTTTGAGCCTATTTGATTGGTTGCATTTTATCAACCAACATTTTATTTTTGGTGAGTGTTTTTCTCTCTAAAATTGTGATATTTGTCTTGCTTAATTCTATATTTCCATTGTTTGATGTATGCATGCACTGATATGATTGAGGCCTTTGTTTCACTAAGCTTACATACCCATATGGCCTTACCCTTTCATCATCCTTTGCAAACCAATTTGAGCCTAATATACCCATTTGTTCTTTACTCTAGCTCATTACTGACTCTAAGCGGAAAATAATAATGTCCTCAATTTGAATCCTTAGTTAGCTTAGACTAGTAAAAGTGCTTATGATTTAAGTGTGGGGAAGTTGGGTTTGAAAATATTTGGTTTGAATAATTGGGTGTTGTATACTTTAGTAAAAATGTGCAAAATAATGGTTGAACACATGTTATTGCATTCCATACTTTAATTATATGCATTGAGAAAAAAAAGTAAAAAAGAAAAAGAAAAGAGCAATTAATAAAAGGGGACAAAATGCCCCAAAATAAATAAGTGAAATCAATGCATATGAGCTGTACTCAAAACTTAGAATGCATAAATATGTAGTAAACACAGTTGATGGGAAGTTAGATTTTGTATTTTAATTAAATGGATTGTCTTGAATTAGGTGGAAAGTTTATGTTAATTAAGGATTCAGATTTTAGTCTACTTGGCCAAATACAATCCTACCTTGACCCTAACCCCATTACAACCTTAAAAGACCTCTTGATTTGTGTATTGGTGCATTAAATTTTTGTTGATTGTTAGATGAAGAGTAAGCTATAGAAAGCAAGATTAGTAGAGAATTAAGAGAATTGACCCTAGACACTTGAGAGTTAGAATGATATATACTATTAGTAAGGGTTCAGTGCTTAATTCTATGTTCCCTGCTTTTATGAGCTATCTTCTTCTTGTAAGTTATTTATATTGTATTTTGTGATTTGAATTAGTGAAATCCAGTTCATATTTATTCTTGAAAGATTTATTTATTTATTTTACCAAGTAGGTAGAATCATTTTAGCATGTAGTTGCATTCACATTCATAGGTTGCATTGCATGAGTCTTGCCTTTCCCTACTCATTTATTTGGTCTCCTTGAGTTTAGCATGAGGACATGCTAATGTTTAAGTGTGGGGAGGTTGATAAACCACTATTTTATGGTTTACAATGTGTTTAATTGTGTGGTTTTATCATGGTCTGTACCCACTTATTCATATAATTAGCATGCATTTATATTTCCTTCCTAAAATTATTACATGATTGAAAACATGCTTCTTTGGTCTTAATTTGGCTAATCTTAATCCTCTCTTATTACATTTCGATGTCTTGATCTGTGTGTTAAGTGTTTCAGGCTTTATAGGGCATGAATGAGTGAGAGATTGGGAAGGAAGCTTGCAAAAATGGAAGGAACACAAGAAATTGAGGAGATGACCAGCGAGAAGTGACGCGTACGCATCAGCGACGCGACTGCGCGGAAGAAAGGAATTCGCAGTGACACGGTCGCATGGCTCATGCGACCGCGCAGATTGGAAAAGCGCAAGTGACGCGGGAGCGTGGACGACGCGAACGCGTGGCAGGGAAAAACGCGAATGACGCGTCCGCATGGATGATGCGATCGCGTGACGTGCGCGATCTGCAGAATTACAAAAGTCGCTGATAGAGATTATGGGCCGCATTTCAACCCAGTTTTTGTCCCAGAAACACAGATTAAAGTCAGAGAACTTGCAGAGACTCATCATGCTATCATAATTCACAATTTTAGTTTTAGATGTAGTTTTTGGTGAGAGAGGTTCTCTCCTCTCTCTTAGAATTTAGGATTAGGATTTTTAGAAATTAGGAATTTATCTCATCTTCACATTAGGTTCAATATTTCTTTATTTTAACTTCTCTTCTACTTTAAAATATTTTAATGCTTTTATTTGTATTTGATTTATGTTGCCCAATTGGCTCATGAACTTTCCCATGTTAGATTTCATTGCTTCGAATGTATGTTAGTTGAGGTATTCCAGATATTTATGATTTTAATTTAGCTTTCTACATTCTTGGCTTTGGTTGATTAATTGGTGACTCTTGAGCTATCAAACTCATTGTTGATTGAAAATTGGAATTCTTTAAGAATTGATTCGAGATCCAATAACTCTGACTTTTCCCAAGGAAAGACTGGGACTTGAGGATTCGAATTAATTCATTCACTTGACTTACCTTCATAGTTAGAGGTTAACAAAGTGTGAGAAAAATCTAATTCTCATCACAATTGATAAGGATAACTAGGATAGGACTTCCAGTTCTCATACCTTACCAAGAATTTATTTTACAGTTGTTATTATTTTATTTTAAGTGTCATTCAACATACCTTTTATCTTAATCCAAAACCCCAAACATACTTTTGCATAACCAATAATGAGAACATACCTCCCTGCAATTCCTTGAGAAGACGACCCGAGGTTTAAATACTCGGTTATCAATTTTAAAAGGGGTTTGTTACTTGTGACAACCAAAACGTTTGTACGAAGAGATTTCTGTTGATTCAGAATCTATACTTACAACGCGATTATTTTTATAAAATTCTTTACTAACAAAAATCCTAGCGTCAATCACACAATTAACACATGCTTGACTTCACTCCCAATCCAAAGAAGGGGGGAGAAGTGGCTGATATCCTCAAATGGTGATGAGAATGAGGATTCTCCTAAGGAAGAAGTTTAACAACTTTCTAATATATCATTAAAGAACAAGTTCAAGGCTTGATGAGCGTAATTACTACGACTTTACTTTAAGGAAAGTCAAAGTAATTAGTTATAGCTTTTACAATGCATGAGAAAGTGATATTCTTTGAGTTAGTTTTTTAGTCGGGTTAAACCTACTCAAAGGACTAATTTATTGTGAATTTGAACTTTATTTAAAAATTTATTATTGGTCAATAGATTGTTGCATGTACAAAAGTGGGATTTGAATTTTTGCTACTTATTTAAATGAACCAATAAACTAACTATTCGGCTAACCTAAATTGGTTATAATACGGCTATATAAGATGGTCTTATAAATGTAAAATAATCTTCACTCTTTGTACTAACATCTAAGATTAAATTAGTTTAAGATCTTATGTGTTTTTTGCGGAGTGTCGCTCCGCTATTTCCTTGAATAATAATTCTTCTATTGTCAAAAAAAAAAAAAAAAAAAAAACCATCTAAGATTGAATTAGACTCTCCCTGTTTTAATAGTTTTGTCCCAATCCTTGGATGTAAGGCTAGTATATGTGCTTTATTATGGTGGTAGTGTTGAATCTTTGTTGTGGATCCACGTGACCAGTGTGAAAGATATAAATCAATATATGCAGGGAATTTTAGTATGGGAGGGTTGGTGATGAATAAAAATGGAATGTGTAGTTGGAATAAAAAAATATTAAATTTGTAAGGGAGTGCCAATTTTATCGATGTATAGGTAGATTGATAAAATATATCTGGTGAACCATTTGAACAGGTATCATATTGTCACCATCTTATAAGTCGCATCATCTCTATTCACAACTGAGGCAATTTTAATTTTTTCCCCTTCCCAGGGAGCAATGCATTTTGGAGGTATATGCATGTTTCTAGTCATTTTAAATTTATTCTTGTCGAAATACCATATATATATATACAATCTGAAAAGGCAGCAAAATAAATATTTTTTTTAAGAATCACGTGAGTCATACACTCATACCTACTATCCTACCAAAAAAGTTTTACATTAAATGTCATTTTCATAAGAACTAATTTTAACATATATTACCAAAAAAACTGCATAATTTGGGTTGATTTGATTTTCTCTTGTTTTGATTTATTGATTTTGGACTGAGGTAGTAATAATTTTGTAAGATAGATTCTTGAGGCTAGTTTTAGGTGATGAAAGAACAGAGATTAACCGATTTTTGTGGAATTAGTTTTGTGAAATAGGCAGTTACAGTTGATTCTCTTACAGTTCTGTAATTATATATGAACCTATCACCCTGGTTATATATCTGTTTTTTAAACTATCCCATAGATCAGAGGCTACATTTTTCAGAGACTTCAGGATTCAATGATCAATTTATCCAAGAAACTAAGTGATGCATCTCTCCCAAGCTTCAAAGTGGATCTTTTTGATCCAGTTTCTTGATTGTGCCATCAATAATAAGCTAGGTTGATGTATTCTCTGGAATTCATCATAAGATGCAAAAACAAGAGTAGAGTTTTGAATAACTTTAAGACTTCATCCGGTTTAACTTCACATGATGATATTCTTGAACATTAAAACATACATTGATGACCCACTCCTTGAGACATAATACAATACATCACCTTTTTTTTTATATTCTGTCAAATACCGATGTAACATGATACTAAACAATCATTGTAGATAAAAACAATAGTTTATTCCAAATAAAAAAATTGATTTCAGAGCAAAAATAACGATTTTAAGAATATAACAACACTTTTTAATAAAGATAATACTTTTAATTTATATCACGTGTCAAAAATTTAATACATAATAATCTATTTAATAGACAAGATCAAATATCTTTATTTAAAGACGATTTAACCGTCTTTGCCTCGCCTAATTCCATTCATGTTGGAATTAAAGCATGGCTTGGTTGTCTTATACGACTAATAAATCAAATGATGTAACCGAATACGGAGAAATTGAGACAACCATGTTGTTGCTAGCATTCTCAAGTGCACTTTTTCGTGGCACAACCTACATTTAAAAGGTACCAAGTTAAAGCATATAATAATTTTGTAATAATTCCTAATGAGCGAAAATGATCAAATATTAAATCCTAACATTATATATATTATTACCTTGTTTGGCTGTGAAAAAGAATTTTCATCCATTTTGTTCGATGACGTGAGCACTGTCTTTGTTGATCTAGATTGTTGCACATTGGAGCTCAATCCATTAATAGTTATCCGAAGCTTCTCAATTTCACTTCCAAAATTCACCACCTGCAAAATTTAATATATTAAATTAATTTCATATATAATGAACAATAAGCTTAGGTTTCATGTATATATGATTTCTTAAATGTCAATAAAATCATACACGTACATATTGTGACTTGATTCATTGTAAGTAAATTAAGTTGACTAACTATTTTTACTCTTTTATCTACAAATTATGACAAAAGAAAAAAATGATTAGCCAGCTCAATTTTTTCACAACGAGTTAAGTCACACACATTATATAATCATATACAATTAGAGTATAATATTAGTGCAATTACCTTCACTCTTAAGTAGGTTTTGGAATCTTGGGAACTTCGATAGCCAATTGCAGATGCAACAATTGAATTAGACGAAGTTTGGAGAGTTGATTTGAGATATATAGCTCCACTTGACTCACTAAAAAGTTGTTGGACCCAGTAGCTTGGAGTTCCATAGCTTTCATGGGAGTTGAATGCTATTGCATCCGGAATCCAACTATACCTGATAATTCAATTTAATTTCTCATCACATTAATTACTTTTATTGCTTTAAAATATATTTTTAATCTCTATAAATATAAGTTATTTTGAATTTTCTCTCTTTACTTTTCTTTTTTTTTTTCTGTTGGTTTTAGACTTTTAATCCCTCTTAATTTTAGAGGGACAAAAGAAATGACAAAAATTTAGACTGAGAATATATGCAACTCATTTTTCTTCTCAAGAAAAAAAAAGTTGGTGGTCAAGAGAACTAGATTATTGACCTTCCATTTTTATTTATGAACAGCGGTGCATAGCAAACCATGTGAACAATATCACTGCATCAAATTAAGAGATAAAATGAAATAAATGTGAGTAAATAACTGGTAGATCAAATAAAGAAAATTACTTAAATTAAAAAGCCAGTTTGCCAAAAATTAAACATAATTAATTAAAAAAAGAAAAAAAACAATGTATTATATCCACAATGTTTGGTGACCAAAGAAAATTAACCAAAAACTGTGATAACTTACCTTATTTAACATTCATTCATTGTCGCAACAATTAATGAATACTAAATAAGACAAATTCTGTTGTTTTTTTTTTCTCCCTAACATTAGGGTATTATATTGCCACCTAACCTGTTCCTTTCTAATCCAATGAGGAATGCAGCTTCAGCCAATGCAGCCAAAAGGGTTCCATTTCTTGCATCATCCTTCACAACAGCATATTCACTAACAAACACCTACATTTAAAGCCAATAGACAAAGTTGATCTTTCATTTATCAAATGCATGTATATAATAAACAATTCATAAATAATAATTCCACTAAAGAAATTAAAAGTATGCAATATAATCAAACCTTTGGACCCGATCTTGATGTCTTGTCGAATACGGAGTATTTGGAAAACATGTCCATAGAATTATTTGGATATATCTAACAAATTAAAAAAAAAATCACTAAATATGGCAAACTAAAAAAGAATAAAGTTTAGTAGTTATTAGTTTAGTTGAAAAATTACATGGAAATCAATGAGATCAGCAGGGTGATTTAATGGCGTTTTAGAACCATCACAATTTGAGATAATCCGAATCTCTGGATAAGCACGTTTTATAGCATCATAGAACTTAAAGTACTTTTCTGCTCAGTCAATAAATAAATAAATAAATACAAAAGAAAAATAAATAAAGTAGTTAATAATAATAATCATAGACAAAATAAATTAAAGAATGATTGCCTTGATAGTGCACTTCGTGATGAGGAAAACAATTTTCATTTCCAACAGCAACAAATCTGAAATCGAATGGTTCAGGATGTCCCATTGAAGCTCTAACAGATCCCCACTTTGAAGAGGGAGAACCTTTAGCAAATTCAATGCCATCAAGGGCATCCTATTGTAATTAAATACAAATCTTAATTTAGAAAGAATAATATCATACATAAAAATTGGTATAATAATATATTGAATTTACAATTAATTAAAAAAAGTGAAGGTTTTTCATACTTGAATAAAAGGTGAAAGGGCAGACATGTTAACTTCTTCTCCAATGCTCATTCCTAAACAATATATTTAATTGAAAATAAGCAAGGGCACATACATTCTCATAGAGGTAATTGTGATTTTTATTATCTTTTCTTTTTCTAAAAGAAAAAAAAAATTAAAGTTGTAGTTAATTAATATAATAAGAGAACGTACCATTATTAAACACCCATATTGGCAATGCACCAAGGTCCTCTGCTAACTATTTAAACAAAACACATTAAATATAATAGAACAACAAATTAAACATAATCCGATTTAAAAAAAAAAGCCACTATTTTTTTAAGATTATAAAGTCATTAGTGCACCGACTTGAAGCATCTCAAAAAAGCCAAATCCATCATCAGTCCAATATTTCCAAACATCACCATAGTGACCGGGTCTCTGCTCCCATGCTCCAATTGTATTTTTCCACTTAAATCCATTCTTCAGATAGTATCCTTCAACAAAGCAACCACCTATTGCAATAATAAAAATGAACAATTATTATTACATCTTATATAGAGGACCAACTAATATTAGTTAAGTAACAAGTTCCCGTATAAGATAGCTAAATATATACATAACATTATATATCTTATGATTCAAAACTCAGTTATTACTTTTTTTTTTCCTTCTTGTTTCATCAATGTTTTTTTAATTTAAAAAAAATAAATGTAATTGAAACTTATAGTATTAGCATACCTGGAAATCTCAAAAATTTTGGTTTCAAATCTGCCACCATTTTAAAAAGATCCATTCGGAAACCATGACCCTATACCAACAATAATAGTAAACTTCTAAAAAGAATGATGATTATATATATAAGGATATTTTCATATTTCTAAAACTTCTACACTAAATCTTTGGAATATTTTTTAATATAAAATTTTCATAAATATAAGAACATTTTACAAACCACATATCCTCTAAAATAAAATGCAGATTAATTAACAGTAATTGTGGTATACTCAAGTTAATAACAGCAACACTAACAAAACATACCTTATATGTGTCCAAAGGCATAAGTGATACTTGATCTAACCATAATATGGCTCTCGTAGTAGTTGTTATTTGAAGGTTTGAATTATGATTTGTTGCCTTTGATTCTAATATTCCCTCCAATTTTATCCACTTTAAAATATTATTATCTGTCATGACGCTGCCAAGAACGTATATAATATAAGCAATCTAATTTGTCGCGGTTTCATGTGTAATTTAGATGTGAACTGTTTAAAATATATAATTCGATACTTTAAAGTTGATAAGTGGTCAATTTCTTTTTAAAACATAACTTCTCGTCTAAAATTTACAAATTAAAATAGGGTAGGGTATCCATCATCATCATCATCATCATCAATTCCACTTATTTTAATTTAAATAATGTAACTCACCTAAAGCTAATAATAGAAGCCATGTTAACACGGTGAACAGATCCCGTCAATGAAACTTGTAAATCAACTGGTCCACTAGCTTTAACTTTAACATACATCACAAGTTTATATTTTTTTCCCTTCTCAATATTCTGTTCATACATGGGGAAAAAAGAAGTTAATCAAAGGTAATAATGGTGATTTTTTTAGTGAAAATACTGCTTTAATTTAATCCCTACTATTTTAACTGAATTTTAATTTTGTTTCTAACCTTTAAAACATTTTAATTTTGTTTAAAACACCTTATTTTGTTTTATTTTAATTTTTTAATCAAAATCAAAATTTTTCTTTTAAAAATATATTTTTTTCTTATCATCTTTTTTTAGATATAATAAAAAAATCGTTACTATAGTAACTATAATAGTGATTGTAGTAAGAATAAAAACAGAAGAAAATAAAAAAAAGATATATATTAATACAAAGATAGTAATTTTTAACAAAAAAAAATTGATTTTGACTAAAGAAAAAGTAAAATTAATAGAAACGTTAATATCCATCAATACATTAGTATATATAAAGAGAATTATAATAAAATCAGTATATAAATTAAAATATCCTTTCTTTATATTTATAAAAAATATTTTGTAATTTCCAAATTATTATTATTATTATTATTATTATTATTATTATTATTATTATTATTATTATTATTATTATTATTATTATTATGTACATAGTAAATTTTAGTGGGGAAAAGTGAACTAATATAGTGAATAAGTAACAGAATATATATAGAAAGTAGCAGTATTGTGAGATCTGACCATGCCCCAATAACCAGGGTTAGAGACACCAACACCAGCAGGAGGACAAGATTTTGGTCCATTACAAAACACTTCCATGCGTAGAGCCATTTTGTTACGTTCAAAGCATGACGTCAGATCCGTTGAAACTGAAATCAATGATTCATTTCCAATTACTCTCCATGGATAAATACTTGAAGGACTACCACTCCCTCTTCCTGCTTCAAAACCTGAAATGATAATGTTAAAAGAAAATCATTGTACATTATTAATATGAGCAATGTTATAGAGATAATATCTAAAATTATTTTATATAATATAATATTTATAATAATATATTTATTATATCTAAAATTATATAATTATTTTAAAATAACTTTAGATTATTTGAATTAATTTTTTATTATTTTTCAAATATTATTGCTCAATATAAATATTTAATTTGATCTTTACAAAATTTTAAAATTAAATACTTTTTATTCTCAATAAATTTTTTTTATTATTCTTAAAATTTTTTAGAAAAATTACTCTTTTTGTAAAAAAGACTAATAAAATTTTATTGAAAACTACAAAAAGACCAATATGTGAAGTAATATTAGAGATTTTCATAATAATAAAAAATTATTAAAGACAAAAGTATCTAATTTAAAATTTATTAGATATTAATTTAAATGATTTTTTTATTATATATTAGTATATAGTTAAGGTTATTTTAAAAAAATAATACATAGTTAATGTTTATTTAAAGGGTTAAGTACTTTTTTTATCCCTAAGGTTTGGGGTGAAAATTAAAATCGTTCCTGACTTTTTTTTTGTTTTTAAAATCATCCTCGACGTTACGAAACGTTATAAAATCATCCTTTTGTCTATAAATAATATTTTTAGACAATTTTACCCTTGAACCAAAATAAAAAAACTCTCTCCACCCTCACCACTGCCTCATCATCATCATCACCATGAACCACCATAACAATAAAATAAATCTGTTTCATCATCATCACCATAGTTACACCATAAATTTAACCACAAAATAAATCAACAACTAACAAAAACAACATCCACAAAATTAGCAACATAAATTAAAAAAAAATTCATGTATACGTTCTTTAAAAATTAAAAAAAAGGAAGGACAAAGAAGAGAAAAAGAGAGCTGTAGTATCTTCTCCTTTTATTTTTTATCTCTACCATTTACTTTCTATCCTCAACACTCTTTCCACTTTCATCACACCACTGTTTTAGCCTTTCTTTTCTGACTGGAACAAAGTCATCACAAGTCTAACTTTAACTCTATCCAAAATCAACAACAACAACACAGACAAAAAAAAAGTAAATAAAAAAATATACAGAAAAAAGAAAATTAAAAAAAATAAAAGAATGAAGAACAAATTGAAATCCACAAATAGCACCATATCTTAGCTAAAATCCTTTTGTTTTTCCTCTATTGGCATCCTCTTTTTGTTTGCAATAGTCCCTTCCCAGAATCGTTCCCTCATTTCTCAATCCCGTAACCTTCTTCTCAAAAAATGCTTTCAATTCGTCATTTAATTCCGCCGTGGAACTATCTTCGACGACTACCGCATTGTTGGACAGAATGAAGACCAGATCGACAACGTCTCCCTCTTTCACTGCGCGTTTGCAGCGTCGCCACCATCTATTGCGGCTCCTCCTCCGACAGGAGCAATGACCGCCTATTGTTCATATTTTATGATTCTTTAATTTGTGTGTGATTTAATCTTTATTTCTGTGATAATGGTGATAATGATTGTGATAATGGTGATGGTGATGAGAAGAAGACGAGTGAAGTTAGTAGTGAAGGAGAGTAAGAGTTTGGGATAAAAAGAAAGAGAAAGAAGTTCGATAATGATGATGAAATGGCTTAGTGGTTAGTGATGAGGGAGAGAAAGAGATTGGAAGAAAGAGAGAGAGAAAGAAGCTCGGTTATGATGATGAAGTCTGAAAGAGGATTGGGGGTTAGTGAGAAAGGGAAGGGTTTTTTTATAGAGGGTAAAATCATCTTAAAAATGTTGTTTATGAATAAAAGAATGATTTTATAATATTTTGTAACGTTGAGAATGATTTTAATAAAACAAAAAGTCGAAGACGAATTTAATTTTCACCCCAAACTTTAGGGACGAAAAAAGTAGTTAACCCTTATTTAAATATTCCTACAAAAAAAAATAAGGAATTGTAGTTTTAAACTGTTGTTTTGTAACGACTATTGTATTAACAGCAATATTGCAACTGCATCAAGCACCATGCATAATTAAAAATCCACAGTAGCGCAATTTAAAATTAGCATAATTAAAATGTGAATGATATGGTAATTAGTGGTTATAGACTTATAGTGGCTATATAAATTTAGCCACACTTAAGAAATATTATAAAAAGTAAAGTAATATTTTTTTATTGTTTAATAATATCTTTAATTTGAAATAAAAATAAAAAATATTAGTAAAATATAAAAAATATAGCTTTAGTTTTAACATTTTTAAAATTTTGACAAAGTTGTATTATGTATAGCCACATTAACCATAGTTATAAGAAACTCCACTTAATAAAAATGCTTAAAATATATATAATAATGACGACCTCTATTGCTCACAAGTTCTGCCCACAATCCCCCAGCACCGGCATGATTAATCTCCTGCAAAATATAAATAATTAAATTTCTTGGTAATTATGTAACTAAGAACTTAATCTGACATGAACTATAAATTAATTTATCACACCACATATAGATTATAACTATAGCCATGGGAAAATAAAAACAGAATGCGCACATACAATGAAAAAAAAGGGTATAATATAAATTAATTAATTACCTCAAAGAATGCTCCAAGAAACGTGTTGGGTATTGGTCTTCCAGAATTTGGAGATCCATCAACCATTAATGTTGAAGTGGCATCACTCGTAAACCATTGAAATGCATTAGCAACAAGAACAACACACAACACAAAAGATGAGAGCAAATTAGAAGAGCTATAACTATAAGAAACCATATTGTTTTGTGATTATTATTCTCCGGATGCCTATTGAAAAATTAAAGAACAATGTCTCTCTGCATGTGACTCTCTATTTAAAAAGAAAAGTAGAAGAAAACAATGCGTGTGTGTGAGAGAGAGTCTGGAAAAATACAGATTCAATTATATTCTAGAGGGGTATAATTGACTATTTTGGAAAAAAAATAAAAATTGTGTAAATTACGGTAAATTAGACATTTTAAAAAAGGTTTAAGAGTAAATTTTCCTAATTAAAAAAAAGTGTATATAAAATAAAGTTCGTAAACATAAACTACAATTAATTAACCCTAAAAAATTAAAAATTTTACATCACAATTAATTCTACCTAGAATGAATTATACCAAAAGAAGAACTGATTAAACACGTTAATATATATTAGCTAATCGGGCACAAGGTTATGTAGTCCTCTTAGGTTCCTATTATATATTTAGGTAATGTCAAATATTATTCGGAGAGATTCTGTTGCTAATTAAAGAGTTCAACAAAGCTTTTCACATAGTAATATTCGAATGGACCACCCAATTAAGAGGCCATCGCAGTTTATAGGTAAAGCTTTCAAGTTGCAATTTTAAGGAGAATCTCATTAATGCCATCTCAAGTCTCAAATAGGAAGTTTTCTCAAATTCTTCTGGAAAAAAGGAATAATGACTGGTTCTGAACTAGCAAAAATGTTTAGACTTTTTTGTGACATCTATAAATGTTTCGAGACATTTTTGTAAGTGAAAACAATAACAATATGCGAACCCTAATAACAATGTTTTACCACCCGGTTTGCCTTATTTGAAATGATTGTAAATTTATGATGAATTGTTTTGAATTTTGATGCATTATTGGATTCTTTAAAATTGAAGGTAGCAATATTCCTATTATATATAATGTATGTTATGAGAATGAGACTTTTATATAAAAATATAAGAATATATTTATAATTATAGTTATTATCTTTAATTTTTATTAAAATATGAGACTTGTTATATATACAAGTCTTTTTGGCATACAAATTTATACAAGTTAGTTCAAACCCAACAAAAACAACTCTCAATTTAAAGAGCGTGTAAATATGCACTTCTTCAACTTTGAATAGCGCGAAATGAAAAACGGTTCTTCTTTAACGTTTGTATTCCAGGTTCTTCCTCCTGCTCCTTCGCCTTCTTCTTCTTCTTCTTCTTTGCATTCCTCCTCATTTTTCTTTGCATTCATTCTTTTTCTTTTTCGTGTTTTCATCCTCATCGTGGTTCTTTTTATTATTGTTATTGTTGCTGCATTTTTTTCCTCCTCCTCTTTCTATTGATTTTGCAACATTATGTATTTTTTTCTTCTTTGTTTGATTTTTTTCTCCCAAGAAGAATTATAAGAAAACGAAATAAGAAGATGAGGAAGAAGAAGCAGTAGAAGATGAGAAGGAGGAAGAGGAAGAGTTTTGAATTATGCAGAACTTATCAGAATAAAAATACACCCAAATATCTTCATGTTACACTCAAATATCTTTGTGTTATACCCAAATTTGCTGCAAATATAGAAAAATATTTTCTCTAACGCTGCATTTTTTTTCTTCTTCTCTTTTTCCTTATTTCTTTCTTTCTTTAAATTAAATGAATGTAAATTCATCATCTTCTAAGTAATTTTGCAGCATTATGTGTTTCTTCTTCTTCTTTGTTTGATTTTTTTGTTAAATTCTTGTTAAGAGAGTAAAACAAGAAAAAATTTCAGAAGGTAAAACATAAAGAAAAAGATGAATAAGACAAAAAAAGATGGTGATCAAGGTTGTCAAACTCGCGAGTCTAGGTAAACTCGTGGAGCTGACCTAGACTCGACAAGTAGACTCGTACGAGTTTACCTGTTATAAATTTTTTATAAAAAATATATATATCATGTATAATATATATTTACTCAAATATAGGCATTCAAACAATTTGAACATCAAAACACATAATAAATTAACATAATACTACAATTATAACAAGTACTCTAGACCACACATTCAAGTCCTTCACAAATATGCATCTAGTTCAACATGAAACACACAATCACACAATCAAAGCTTCATATAACACAACCGAAAAACAAAAGAAAATAACAAAGCAACAATTAAATGTTCTAATAAACACTACCAGAAATGTGATGATTAGCCACAGAAAAAACCGTGGCTAAAATCAAGAAAATTCGTGGCGACTAAGCCTTAACAACGAATATATTGTCGTGGCTAACAAGGGCGACGCCTTTTCAGTTAGCCACGATTTTCGGTCGGTTAGCCACGGTTTTATGACCCATGGAGACATCTAAATAGCCACGATTTTTACGTTATTGGCCACATTCTAAACCGTGGCTAAATAACAACAGTGTAACCAACAAGTATAGTTTTGCCACAATTTTTTCGTGGCTAACATTGACAAACTGGACTTTTTTTGTCACATTTTTTCTATGGCTAAATATTATTGTGTTATTTAGCCACGATTTTTTTTGTGGCAAAAAAAATCATGCACAAAAAATATTTGACAGGTTGGATTTTTTTCCACATTTTTTTCTGTGGCCAATATTATGGGCTATTTATCAACACATAAATCCGTAGCTAAATTTTTTTTTCTAAAAAAAACCTCTCAACTATAATTACCAATTGAATATTTTTTTAAATTAATATCACACACACAGATATATATATACTAACATATTAAAATAATTTTATAACAATATAAACAATCAAAGCAACGATAATAACATTAAAACAAAAAAATAGCAAACTAAGTAATAATAGTAAATTAAAGTGTATGCATTGTTCATATATATAGTAAAGAAATAACAAAAACCAAATTTTATAATTCTGTACGACAAAAAATAAAAGTATCTCTAATAACAGTATAAACTAGATATAAATTAAAATTAAAATAAACATGACATGAGGTGCATCATTCTGACTTAATGTGTGACACAGAATTAGAGAAGCTAGGTATTTCATCACCGTATTTCTGTTATAAAAATTTGTAAAGAGTTGCCACTTGACCTTTAACTTCTTGAAGTTGCCTTTCTAAATCGGAAACATGCTGTTGTGATGCATTCCTAGAACCTCCGCATATTGCCCCTCCAAAGATGCACTTTGACTTACCAAAACCACTGGGACATGCAACATTACTAAAGCCATGTACTCGCTTACTATTCTTAGGACCGCAAACTTTTTCAATTGCATCATCTGGATGAGCCAAGACTTTTGAATGAATATCTTCAGTGGCAGCACGGTCTTGGTCTTCAGACAAATGCTTTGCTATTTTTTCCTACAAACAAATGCACATCGTATTGGAGTAGAGTATTGACATAATTAAGGCATATAAAAAAATATACAGCTATATAAAATATAATTGAGACACTCACAGCTAATCGTTGTCCTTTCCCACTCACATAACTCCCATCTTTCTTTAGCAAAGTTGATACAATAACCTCGCTTCGACATACAAGCCTTCCCAATTTTTTTCCTAATACAATAAATAGAATATTAAAGGTAATCACAAATTTAATTAAAACCGCTAATTTTATAGTAATAGTATAATAGTACTAGACTCAATAATAATAAAATAATAATACCATCTGAGTTGCTCTTCTAGCATTGCTTTTACTTCCACCGACATGTGAAACTATAAGCTTCTCACGATTTCTGGTATTTTGCAAACATTGTTTCTATGATTTTCAAGAACAAGAAACAAGTAAATAAATGTTACCAGATATCCATAATAAAGATTCAATAAAAAAAATAAAAAAACATAGATTAATTATTTACCTTTGTTTTAGGATCCATATAATGATCCACAAAAGCAGTCTATTTAACAGGCGGTATGTCTGAGAGATTCGCAGCCAGAATTTCTGTCTTTCTTTTGTTAGAAAAGAAGTATTTTCCTCGTAAATTATACTTATGGCCTTCCATCTATCACCTAAGATCCTCAAAGCCCATTTGATGCCAACATCATAATCGAACTCAAAATTTTTCTTGAAATATTTCATAGAGGAGACCAATTATTAAAAAATATGCAATTTGATAACCATATTGCAGATTATATCTTAGAAAGATAATATTAAAAAAAAGAATTTTTAAAGCTAATCCTAACCCATACTTACTGTAGTTTATCCACTTCTGAAACATTCATAACAGTGTATTATAATACAATGTTGTGTCAGATAGATGTGTAGTCGCAACGGCATATATTTGAAAAAAAAGATTGAGAAAATGGATGATGCATAACAAAGACCTACTTATAAGTTTTTATAATGAACATTCTTGTTGTAATGTGATCATAAACATGTGTGAACAAAAAAAGGAAGGAATCCAATATACAAGCCTAGTTGCAAAAAGACTCACCACCTCAAATACATAGCTCCTTTTGAATTCTACTAAGGTAAAGATAAAGTTTTTCTGATTATAATTTTATCAGCTTTCATCAAACTGAGACAACTATATATCTTAACAAAATTTTTCTCTCAAGTATTTCTAATTCCAAATATTAATTTCAAAACATTCATTAAAATAGCAATTGGAACGGGAAAAGAAATCCAAAAAGTGTATCCTAACTCCTAAGAATGAAATGCAACTAACTTGACAATATTGATAGTAATAGCATATAACCTGCAGCAGTACTTGTTTAATACCTAATCAATTCATAAATCATAGAGCAATGGCATCTTGTTATAGCTTACTTAAAGTACCTCCAAATGAATATATCTACACCAAGACTAAGCCTAGATAAAATTGGAATAGGAAACTAAGAGAACTAATAATATAGTGAATTTATGTTCAATGAAAATAAATTAGAAGCACATCAGACATAATATTCTCCTGGATAGCAAATTTGACAAAATCGTCTAGCTTTCTCACGAGCAACAGGATCCGAATCCTCCTTCCAGAATGGCTTCTTGTTGAGATCAAAATCCTTTACCGCAGCCTGGATTTCTGGTGATTCAATTGTAGAGCGAATATATCCTTTCTTTTGAAAAAACTTTGCAATGTATTGCTCTATGATGATAAATTGTTTTCAACGTGCCCACTCAAACTCACATGCTGGCTTGATTTTAATGCTTGTCTACATAGATAAAAATGCACTTATTTATTTACAATGTTATATACAGGTGCTAGCAAACAATTTTGAAAATAGTAAAAAGGAAATAACAATATATCTTTGTTACCTTCAGATCTATTAATATAACATCAGCATCCCAGTCAGAAGAAATAGTAAAATATGGAAATCCATGCCTTTGCAGATACTGCACGCTAAGTGCATATATCTCCTACAAAATTTCAACCAGACCGAATAACTATAGAGAATTATTAATGGTAACATCATGTTAAATTGGATAACAAAGCACAAATAGAATATTAAAGGCAGCAAACCTCTATACTAGAATCCATAACAGAAGATGGGGCACTAGTGTAGAATTCATGTGAAAAGGACGACTTTTCACAGATATTGGTGTAAGCATTGAGTGCTATCAGTCAAGAATGCACATTAATCTTGTTACACCAAATATCGGAGGCCACATCGAGTGCGTGTTACAACGAGGAGAATGGAAAAGCAGAAGCCATCTCCGACGCAAACTTAATGCTTACACAGCATTCAAGCAAGTCACACTCTTCCATAGTAATCCAAGTTAAATCTTTTCTGCAAGGTCGTGCGATTGTCATTTTGTGTGACCTAAATAATAACAAATACATCAAGATTTAAAAAGCATAATTAGTCATATTTTTTATAATTAGGACAATTAATAAAATTCATATAAACAAATCAAAAATTGAAAAATCACTGGAATATACTAACAAAAAATTAGTTCTCATTCACTTCACACCCCAATTCAAAACATGCTCTTTATCAGAGTTAAACTATACTAACATACTATCATTGTATATAGAAGTAGCCATCAAAACTAAGAGTTAAAGATGGAATTCAAGACAAAATTAAAACTAGATCATGAATAAATTTTGCATATTTTTTATTATTTGTATTTCTTACCTTTTTATTTTTTACTATTTATTTATGGTGGAGTTAAATTTTGATTTACATACTTAAGAACACAGACACGAGTCATAACAATCATCACCATCATCACCAAACTATTAAAAAAGAATTCAACGCTACAATAATGATTCATCATATATATGAAAAAAAATATAATTGAGATAAAAAGTGATTTTTAGTCACAAGTAATTTATAAAATTAGTTTCTTTTGGTACTCACTTGTACTCTTCTTATAATTTTAACATATATAACATGGATCATTATTATTGTAGTATTAAATTATCTTCTAATAACTTGATGATGATTGTAGTGACTATTGTATCAAGTATGCATCTCAAATAGAATCAACATTTAACTCCACTATAAATAAATAATAAATAATAAAAGGATAATAAATACAAATATAACCACCATAAATAAATAGGAAAGAATAAATTGCATTTGGTCAAAGAACATCAACAGAAAAAATATCCATGGTAAAAATGAAAGAAAGAGTGAAATTGCAATTCATGATCCACATCTAATTTTTATACCGCTAATGAACAACATAACCACACTGAAAAATTACTATTAAATCAAGAAGCGAAAATTAACCAAGTTGGCAGAATTGTAAATCATGAATCGTATCTAAAATTAAATAATTAACATACCTTAGTAATTCTCAGTGGCAGCACTGGGAAGGAGGGAGAAGAAACCAACTATCAGGATTTCTGAAAAAAAGCTGCACCCTAATATTTATTTGAAGTTAATTACGGTTTAAATTTAAGAAAAATATAAACGACATAAAAATATTTTGAAAGGGTTGGAGGGAATGACCAAATTAACCGCGGAATTGGAAGTGGACATCGTTCCATTTTGTCTCGGTCTGTGGCAAATAAGAAAATCCATCTCAAATTGGCCACGGACAAACGAGAACGTCGGAAAACTCCGTAAAATTTGACCACAGAGATATAATACGTTGTCATTGGTTACCACGGTCATTGAACGTTGCTTCGTGGGTACCTTCTCGTTGGTAACTCTCGTGTTTTTGGCAGTGAAAGTAAAAATCTAAAACTAAAATCCTCTAATATCTTTATCTTCCATGACATCAATATCATCATCTTCACCATCTTCATCAGAAACATCATTTGTTTCATCTTCACCATCATCATTTTGTATTTTTGTCCCTAAATCAACAAATTAACAAACCAAATAATTAATTTAGCAAAGTTATCCAGAGTTTTAAATTTCAGATTTCAATAAACTAAACTAAACTAACATTTAAGATTTCCTAAATTCATATTTCAACAATCAATAAACAAAACTAAACTAAACTAAACTAACATTTCAGATTTTCTAAATTCAGATTTTAGTTTTCAATAAACTAAACTAAACTAAACTAACATTTCAGATTTTCTAAATTCAAATTTTAGCAATCAATAAACTAAACTAAACTAACATTTCAGATTTTCTAAATTCAGATTTCAGTTTTCAATAAACTAAACTAAACTAAACTAAACTAAACTAACATTTTAGATATCCTAAATTCAGATTTCAGCAATCAATAAACTAAACTAAACTAACATTTCATATTTTCTAAATTTAGATTTCAGTTTTCAATAAACTAAACTAAACTAACATTTCAGAGTTTCAGTATTTCAGATATTCAGATTCATTAACAAAAAAATATCTAAGTAACTAACAATCTAATTATCTAAGTATCTAACACCAGAGCTTATACAGTAATCCATATTTCAGCATTCATTAACAAATATTTAACTATCAGATATTCAGATTCATTAATCCATATTTCGTCATTCATCTCACCAGAATTCAAACTAAAAAAATTAAAAAATTTAATTTCAGAACCAAAATGGCAGAATTCATACCAAAATTAATGATATTTAAATTTGTTCAAAAAAATTACCTTGGAGAAGGAAGCTCAGGCAAAACCGAAGAAGAAGAGAGGTAGCTCAGGCAACTGAAACCCCTTGCCAAAGTGAAGCAGAAGTAGATCGACAGTGTAGAATTTCAGAACCACAGAACAGAGGCGTCGGGCAAGGAACGCAGACCAAACTCCAAAGGCAAGGAACAGCGTGCCATAAAGCGTCCCGTCGAGTGCTCCGACGTGGGGAAGAACGAGGCGTCGAGGAACCTTCAGCGTCAGCCTTCAGCTTCACCGAGGAACTGAGGAGTGGACATGATTCACATGAACGATGGTGGCAGCGCTATATCACGAGGAAGAAGATGGCGGTGGATCTGTCCGGCCTCCAGCGTGGCGGCGCAGACAATGGTGGATGGCAGCGCAGACAATGGTGGGGAAGAATGATGGGCTTAGAGAAGACTAGAAGAGAGTGATTGAGTGAGGGCTTGGAGAAAAGAGTGTTCTGTATGTGTGAGCCATTTGGGATTAGGGTTACATGAACGACGCCTTTTCTTTCTTTCTTTTTTTTGGCCCAAAATGACGCCGTTTTAGCGAAAATGGGCACCCAAATCAAAACTCGCTGACTCGACCTCAAACTCGCGAGTTTGACCGATTCTGTCTGAGTCCACCCGAGTCTACCCGAGTCTACACAGAAATGAGTTTGTGTCCGAGTTAACTTGATTCTACTACCTAAACTCGTAAACTCGTACAAGTTTACGAGTTAACTCGCGAGTTTGATAATAATGATGGTGATGATGATAAAAAAAAAGTAATAGAAGATGAGGAGGAGGAAGAGGAATAGTTTTAAATTATGCAGAACTTATTAGAATAAAAATACACCCAAAATTCTTAAAATACACCTAAATATCTTCGTGTTATACCTAAATATCTGCGTATTACACTCAAATTTGCTGCAAATACAGAAAAATATTTCCTCTAATGCTACATTTTTTTCTGAATTGAACCACACCTCAGCCATTTGATTGGATTCAAAACAATAAAAGGAGGAGAAGAAATTCTAATGAAAAAAGAAGGAGAAAGAGGAGGAGGAGGAAGAGGTGGTGTTGATGATGACAATAATGAAAAAGAAGACGAAGAAGTGCAGTAACGGCACGAAACGCGTGAATATAAATGATTTGAAAAGAGTTGTATAAAAAAAATACTTATACGTGGAGATAATTCTTAAAGTATATCTAATAAATAAATTTTAAATAATTAGATTTTACATAACTGTTACAAAAATAACATAATTAAAAAAAATTGTATACAAGCAATATTTTTTAAAAATGGAATTACATAATTAAAAATGTTTCATTTCTTTATTTTCTCAAAATAATTATTTTAATTTATTAGTGATTTCAAATCTGACCCAACATTATAAGTCATAATCGTAGTTGATTATAGTGCAATTGATTATAAATTATTGTAACTTGCCCCGTTTGCTTCAAATCGCAATTAGAATTAGAACCCCAATTCATGGAAAGCATTAATTGAAGAGAAAAGGAATGTGTTAATCATGAGTTGGGAATTGGGATGGCTCGGTCCTCGCTGTTTAAGGAATTTAGAATTTACCAATCCAAAATCAACAACAGCGTGTGATATTATATTGATTTTGCTAGTTGTGTCTTGTCGGCATAAGCTAATTATTGTAAAAATTAATTATCTTTTATATTTTTAATACATTAAATACATTAAAAATATTAAAAAAAATATATTATTATATTTTTAAAATATATCTTTGGAAGATAAATTTATTAAATTCTTATGATATCTATGTTAGACATATAATTATTTATTAGTATATATATTTAAATTTTTGAATAAATAATTTTATAATATAATATTAAAATTATTAATTTCTTTTTATTTATCGACTCAAAATAATTAGTCTTCAAAATAATTTAATAACTATGTAAAAATTTAATTATTTTAATTTATTTATTAGTTATATTTTAATAAAAATTAAAGATAATGACTATAAATATATTATTTGTATATAATTTATTAAGTATATTTAATTTTAACCATTTAAATCAATCTAATGGCTATAAATATATTTTCAGCAAAGACATTCAAAATCGATCCAATCAAAATAAAACTGATCAATAAAAAAACACCAATAACCAAACAAATTAAAAATTAAAAAAAATGAATTTTTACAGTTTTTGTTTGGCTTGGTTTAATATGCGGTTTTTATACCAAAAACCTAAACCAAATCAAATTGAACCGATGGATATTTTATATCAATTAATTTTATAAAAATATTCCGACTTCACCTAAATCCTAATACACTCACTCACTCAACATTCATGATGCACACATAAACTCCTCTCTCACTCACGCACTCACACTGTACAAACTTTTCTATCACTCACTCATTCAATCTTAGTCTCCACTCTCCTCACTCTCTCAATCACAATCCTCTTTATCGGCGCCGTCCATCAACTAGCATTTCCGTCTCGTCATCCGTCGAAACCTCACGCTATCCAGTAGTCGACTCGTGATTGATTTAAAATTTTCAAGCCTTAGGATTTTTATATTTTAAATTTTGTTTTTAAATTCTATTTAATTTGTCATAAACTCATAATTTCATGTAAATGATTCTAATTTTGATGTTGTTTTAAACTCTTTCGGCCTTAGTTTTTTTTTTTTAAATTTTATGTGTAAATTTAGCTTTATTTATTACTTCACTATAAGAAAAGCAAATACTAGCGACGTTTTTTTTCCTTTTGAGTTTTGCGCTGCCGCTAAACAAAATACCAGCGGTTTAAGAATTGTCCTCCTTTAGAGCGCAGGGATTGATTTTTGCGGCAGTTTCAAACAACCGTTGGTATAACTGCCGCTATTCAGATATTTTGCGTTGGATTGATTTGCGGCGATTTCGGACTCCCGCGTTATACCCAAACACAATTTTCGCATTCTTTTGTGACGGTCACTAACCGCCGTTATTTGGTGCTGCAATTTTTTGCAAAATTTTATTTTCGGCAGTTACTAACTGCCGTTATATTAAAATCCACGCAATATTTCGAATTTATTTTTGTTGGTTACAAACCACTGCTATTTGTTGCTGCTAATTTTTTAAATTAAAATATATTAATTTATTTTTCTTTAAATATTTTAGGAATATTTTTTTGTTTTTTTTTGGGATTATTTTTAAATTTTAAAAACTTTGTCAATTTTCTCTAAAAATCTAAATTGAGGGCGAAAACTCATGAAAATTTAACTACAAAATAAACTAATATATTTATATTAATATTAATAAAGTATTTCTCTAGTTAATAAAGCTGCATATTCAACTTAAAAAAAATATACTTCAAATAAAATAATATCAAATCCTAATTTCTATTTTTCGCTATATCCATCCAAAGAATTCATCCGTGCAACAATATCTGGTGGTAGCTCCCCACCTTGCCGTTGAATTAGATAACTTAGAACACCATCTATTGCCTGCCCCTTTATTTTCTCTACTACTACATCATCCTCTACTGCCTTCCTTTTCAATATTTCTGCTGGTACTTCATCCTTCACTGTCTTTATTTTCAATTTCTCGGCTGTCACCTTTGCCTTTAGTTCAAACAGCACCCTTTGGGCCTCCTCTGTTGAGCTCCATCCACCGGTGGCTGCGAACTCGGACGGAAGAGTTAACTTGAAGTTGGTCTGACCCACGGCACGCACTCTGCCCAAGTACTCTTTTTTGAGAGCTTGGACAAGGGAATCATTTCAGATAATATTCTAGTGGATTCATCATGCTGCTCAATCTCCACAAATTTTTTCCTACAGACGTAGTATGAAGGTTGTGGTAGGCTTAGAGAAGGGGGGTTGAATCTATGCCTTCCTTTTTAAGTTGCTGTTATGAACCTTTTTAAACAAGATTACAATTCTGATTCTGTTTGAACTTAGCAGCAGAAATTTATGAGACAATTTATTTTTGTCTCATGAATATCAGAAAACAGAACTTTGCAGAGAAGAGAAAAGAGAACACCAGCATATATCCTGGTTCGGTTGCCTTGTGCTATGCAACCTACATCCAGTCTCCTCCACAACTGTGGAAGAATTTCACTATAGTTAACAGTATTACATACACCAATTTCACACTCAAGTTCTAACCTAACTTGACATTGGCTATGCTAACACCTAACTATTTACTCTTAGTGCTAACCCAACTAAGAAAGGGATACCAAACAGGTACAAGATACAAGACACTTAACCAACCTAAAGAAATCTGAAAATAACTCTAGGCTTTTCTCTAAAGTGTATCTCTCAGCCTTTTTCATTTCTTGGCTTTTTTTCAAGCTTTCTCACAATGCCTTTTCTCTCAAGAAATTACAGAAAGATAAGCTTAGAAAAATACATTACAAGCAGTAAAACATGAAGGAGATTGACTTCATCAACAGCCTCTAAGCTATGTGAAAAACCAGCTTTGCAAACCTCTGAATTTGTTCTTCAGTATTGGCAGAATGCTTCTTTGATAGAGAGCATTGTCCAAGTAGAGGAACTTCACAGGGAATACTTCACAGAACTCAACTTCTCAAACTCTGGTTTTCTCTCCTTGCTTCAGAATGAACAACAAGCTTCTTTTTATCTCCTTGCATGTTCCTTGGTTCTTCTTCCAAGGTCAACATCTTGAGCCTTGAGCTTCACCAACCCACCAGCTCACTTTTTCTTCTCAATCATCAAAGTAGAACCTTTCCTTCTGACGTTTTCAACTTGACCGAAAGCCATGAAAGAGTAACCGAAATAGTTTTCCTATGGTCAACCAAATCTGAACCATAGAGATGCAACTTGGTCCCCAAGAATCTCTTGTGACCGTGGATTTGTAGCAGTGAAGAACAGATATCAACTTTTCCTTGAATGCCATTTTTGGATAGTGCAGAGAGTTGGGAAGAAGGGATGAAGATCTGATGCATGCAAGATGAGATGGATTACCTTTCTTAAGCTTGATTTAGCTTTGAATTACTGTTTTAGCTTCTGTGCTTCAAGCTTCACTCTCTCTCTCTTTTGCTTCTTTGGTCACTAGCTTATGGATGAAGCTTTTTCTCTCTTTCTCTTTCTTACTTTTCTGATGCTATGATTTGACTTGATTAGAGAAGTGTACGTTGCTGTGGTGAGAGCAAGTGAGAGGGAATGAAAGCTTCTATCTTGTATGAGAAGCTTTGTGGGATGGATACGGGCTTGGATCCGGTTTTCATTCAGCCACTCGTTTGGCCCATTGGATCCTTTGGCTTTGATTCTCTTGGGCTGTGCTTGATTACTTATCCATCAGCCTTGCTATATCATTTTCATACCATTTGGGCTGCTTGAGATTTTGTTGGCCTGCAATATGAAATAAATAATTAGCAACATATACTTATTAACACTTAACACTAATTATTTATTTTGCCCAAAAATAATGTTTGTCATCACTAATTAATTTAGTTAATTTCTTAACTCAACAATCTCCGCCTTCATGACAAACATGATTTAAGCAACAATCAAAAGGAAATGAGTTTGATTAAGGTTTTAGAGACTCCCTTTGAATGATGTTGCTTGCTAATGTGTTGCTCCCCCTTTCCTTTTCAACAATAGCTCCCCCTGAATCTATGCTTTTTCCTTTTTGTTCCTGTTTGTATTAAGCTTAAAAGGAGCTTATTCAAGATGTAACTTGACTAAGGGATTCTATATAACTAGCAACACATATTCAGCCCAGTATTTTTTATCATGACAATAGCCAAAGCATATTGTAAATCAAAAACAATTTGCAAAAACAGAGTTCAGTTCTAATCCAAAACAAAGTTCAGAACAGAATTATCAGCATCAATAAATTATCAGCATCAATCAACTGACTAATCAGAAAAATTAGTAGCATCATTCAACTGAATCAAAAACCAACTTTTAATGGCTGTTACTCCCCCTTTTGTCATCAAGGGCGGATAACATGCAAGATCAATAAAAACAGCACTATAAATCCTGCAAGAAAGGTTAGTGCACAGTCAAAATAACCAAAAAGTGTATCAGTGTTCAAAGTTATTACAGTCATCCAAGACAAGAAAAGTAGAGCAAACAGTAGCAAAATAAACAAAGTTTATGAGACAAAAATTGAGCAGCAGCAGCAGTTTTTATGAGACAAATCCTAGGCATCAGAACCAGTTCTTTCCGAGGCAGCATCCTCTTCAATATCAGTGGCAATATCTTCATCATTGTGAAGGTTATCAATGAAGGTCATGAGCACAGCCACCCTATCCCTTGATTTCTTCAAAAAGTTCTCATGCTTGCTAGCTAACTTCCTTTGTTCCTTGCTCATGGCAATTATGTGATTTGATTGAGATACAAATTCTTGAGCAACATCCTTGACCACATTCAGCAGAGTGGATTTCTTCCCAGTGGAAATGGAAGTACCTTCGGTGGAAGGAGCAGGAGAATCCTCAGGGACAAAGTCCTCATCTTCATCATCTAGGACGACTCTTTCAGATCTAGTAGGTCCTTTGTTCTGTTTCACTGAACCACCCCCCTTTAGGTATGAATGTCTATTTTCATATTTCTCATTGGTTAAGTCAACACCAAAATGCTCAAATATGCAAGTTAGAAACATGCCATAAGGAAGTGCTTTATCTTTTGTACTTCGAACAGAATCAAACATGTATCTAGCCATCAAGTATGCAAAAGAGATTTCTGTTTTTGTAATAAGGGCATATAAAACAAGTGTGTCAGTGTAAGAAACCCTTTGATATGAACCACTTTGAGGAATCAAAATGTGGTTGACAATGCGGTGTAATTGAGCACGTTCATATCCTAGGGCTTTGTGAGTGGGTGTGATGCCATCAATTAAAGAAACATGTTCACAAATGTGAGCCAATGCATCAAGATAAGAAATTCCAACACCTTCATCCCACTTAACCGAAGTGTAAGCACAAGGCCCAACATCAGTATACTTCAATGCATCACTGACAGTTTCATTATTTAAAAAGATGTCTCTGCCCTTAACATAAGAAAGCACACTTCCTTCATGGTAAGTCATGTTCGCATAAAATTCTTTGACCAACTGAGGATATACAGGTTTTTTTTTATGTCAAAAAGGTGATTCCAGTCTAAAAATTCCAAGTTTTCAACAAAATGAAAACCTTTCTTTTTTAAATCAGGTAAATCAGCCAGAAAAGATGGACATAGAGTACGATACTTAATAACTCCCTCATAGAAATCGTGGTTCATGGCAGATTTGAAACGATGGGGGTTAAAGTCTGAGTGAGATGTCATATAGTGTGATTTGTGAGCAAAAGGATCAACGTCTAGTTCTCTAACAGATGAGAGAGGAACTCGAGCTTTACCTCTTTGAGAACGTGATGGAACAGACCTAGATTTTGGTTGTGTGGACTCAGGTGGAGGTTCTGGTGCCGCAGGTCGCTTTCCTTTGGTTGAACTCGGTTTCGATGAACCTGGCTTGGATGGTGTGACTTTCGGTGGTGGCGTTGGCTTGGCAGAGGCAGGGAACCTTGAAGTGTTCTTGGTCCGAGCCATGGGGTCACAGCGAGGAGGAGAGGTAGGAGGAGAAGGAGATGGAGTGAAGGTTTTGTTTTGTGAGCGAGTGGAAGGTTTGGATGGAAGTTTATACAGCTTTTCACGAGGAGGTTTATGAGCAATGGTTTTCTTCCTCATTTTGTGGTTATGATTTAGGAAGAAAGAGAGTGTTAGGGGTAGTGGTGAGAACCGAAGGGATAGAGGAGGAGTTATGGAGGGAAGAGAGTTATGTTGGTAACCGTACCCAAAAGTAAATTTCCAAAACCATGCAACTGCATCACCATTTGACAAGACTTGAAAAGACATGACATCATAAAGGAAAAGATTTTATTTGATTTTTAAATTGAAACGGGAAATTAATTTTAAATTTTGAAAGGCAATCAGAATTAAATTGAAACACTTTTTGGACCAAAGTCAAAAATTAAGTTAGCCAAAAAGAAACTTTTCGGGCCATTAAACAAAAAATTTAAGAAAACTTAAACACACACTTAAACATAAGAATGTAACATTCATATTGGGCCCAGATGTGGTTTGAACAAAAGAGACACATAGGACTACTCAGATCTGAAATGAGGTTGGCCCAGAATGATTTTTCACTAGCAATAAGCCCAGAACACGCTGACTAGAAGGAAACATTCATCATCTGCCCAAAATTGTCTCATACCTGTTTATGAGACAAAAAGCTCCAGCAAGAACATCAGCACTTTTCAAACAAGGAGTCATAACTCAAAATTCCTAGACAGGTCCTAAGCAAGCAGAATCTATCCTCAGCTAATGGTTTTGTAAAAATATCTGCTAATTGCTCCTCAGATTTAACAAATTGAATGCTAATATCCCCCTTTTGGACATGTTCTCTTATTGAGTGAAATTTCACTTCAATATGCTTAGTCCTAGAGTGCAAAACTGGATTTTTAGAAATATTGATGGCACTCATATTATCACACATTAAGGGAATATTTTCAGCATTTAACTTATAATTAGCAAGCTGTGTTTTTAACCATAAAAGCTGAGAACAACAAGAAGAAGCAGCTATATACTTAGCCTCTGCAGTGGATGAGGCCACTGTTGGTTGCTTCTTACTTGACCAAACATTTAAGGACTTTCCAAGGAAGCAACATAAACCAGAAGTGCTCCTTCTATCTACTCTGTCACCAGCAAAATCTGCATCATAATAACCAACTACAGAAAAATCATCAATCTTAGGATACCAAAGACCAAAGTTGGATGTGCCATGAATATATCTAATGATCCTTTTAACCGCAGAAAGATGTGACTCCTTAGGTTTGGATTGGAACCTAGAACACAATCCAACACTTTGCACAATATCGGGTCTAGAGGAAGTTAAGTACATAAGAGAACCAATCATTCCTCTATACCTAGTCTCATCAACATCTTTCTCAGTTTCTCCCTTATCTAATTTGGAATTAGGATGCATGGGAGTTCCCATGGGTTTGGCATTTTCCATACCAAATTTCTTAATTAATTCCTTGGCATACTTTTCTTGATGAATGAAAATACCATTTTCAATTTGTTTAATTTGCAGCCCAAGGAAAAAATTAAGTTCACCCATCATACTCATGTCAAATTCCCTTGTCATGAGCTTTCCAAATTCAGTACAAAGGGACTCATTTGCTGATCCAAAAATAATGTCATCAACATATATTTGGACTAAAATAAAAGAATCATTAGAGTTCTTGATAAATAGAGTTGTATCAGTGGTGCCTCTTTGAAAACCAATTTTCAAAAGAAAAGTGCTAAGTCTCTCATACCAAGCTCTAGGAGCTTGTCTTAAACCATAGAGAGCTTTAGACAATTTAAAAACATGATTAGAATGCTCTTTATTTTCAAAACCAGGGGGCTGCTCCACATATACCTCTCTATCTATCACACCATTCAAAAATGCACATTTCACATCCATTTGGTATAGTTTAAAACCACAAAATGCAGCATAGGCTAAGAGAAGTCTTATGGCTTCCATTCGGGCAACAGGGGCAAAGGATTCATCAAAGTCTATTCCTTCTTCTTGGTCATATCCTTGTGCCACTAGTCTTGCCTTGTTTCTTGCAATGCTACCATCTTCTCCTAACTTGTTCCGAAATATCCACTTGGTGCCGGTCACTTTCTTTCCACTTGGCCTTGGAACCAAAGTCCACACTTGGTTCTTTTCAAACTCAAGAAGCTCATCCTCCATAGCTTTAACCCAAGAGGGGTCATTTAGTGCTTCCTTGACGTTTTGAGGCTCTATTTGTGAAAGAAGGGCAATGTTTGAACCTTCATTTGCCTTTCTAGTGGAAGATCTAGTTTGCACTCCATGAGAGACGTCCCCAATTACAAATTTCTCAGGATAATTCTTCAAGAATCTCCATTCACGAGGTTTGGTGGACTTGGATGCGGATTCAGTCACCAAGGGATTCTGTGTGCTGCTGTCTGCAGAATTTCCTTCAGATTCATGAGACAAAATGGAATTGTCTCTTGATTTTTCAGCATTTGCTGTTTCTGGTTCAGCTTGTCCAGAGTTTTCTTTTTCATGATTCTGAGCTGTTTCATCCTCCATTTGAGCCTGATTTCCTGCATCACCATCTTCCAAAATGCTTTGCACCAAGTTAGTATCACAGAATGTAACATGTATGGACTCTTCAATAATTCTAGCATCTTGATGATAAACCCTATATGCTTTACTAGTTGTCGAATATCCTACAAATAAGCACTCATAAGCCTTTGGATCAAATTTTCCCAAATTTTCTTTGTTATTTAGAACAAAACATTTGCATCCAAAGATGTGCAAGTAATCTAAGTTTGGTGGGTAGCCTTTCCGAAGTTCATAAGGGGTTTTCTTCAAAAATTTCCTTATGATTGTTCTATTTAAAATGTGGCAAGCCGTGTTAACTGCCTCAGCCCAAAGGAATTTTGGAACATTACTCTCACAAAGCATAGCTCTTGTCATCTCTTGTATGCTTCTATTTCTTCTTTCCACAACACCATTTTGTTGTGGTGTCCTTGGACAAGAGAAGTTGTGAGATATTCCAAATTCCTCACAAAATGATTCAAACAAATTATTTTCAAATTCAGTTCCATGATCGCTTCTTATAGAAGAGATTTTCAAATCCTTTTCATTTTGAATTTTCTTGCAAAAAGGTTCAAAGGCCGAAAAGGCTTCATTTTTGTGTGCAAGAAATAGAACCCAACCAAACCTAGTATAGTCATCCACAATTACTAAACCATAATGTTTACCACCTAGGCTTTGAGTTCTTGTTGGACCAAATAAATCAATGTGTAGCAATTCAAGTGGTCTTTTAGTAGAGATGTCTTCCTTTGGTTTAAAAAAACTTTTTGTTTGTTTTCCCATTTGGCAAGCATCACAAGTGATGTCTTTGTCAAACTTTATCAAAGGAAGACCTCTTACTAATTCTTTCTTTACAAGTTTGTTTATTTGAAACATACTTGCATGGCCTAATCTCTTGTGCCATAACCACTTTTCAGACTCTTTAGAGTGGAGACAAGCTACATTTTGATTTTTGAGTTCATCAAGAGTAAGTCCATACATATTATTGAAACGCTTGGCAACAAACATCACTTCATTTGTCTTTTCATTTACAACACAGCATTCAAGCCTTTTGAAAACAACTAAATATCCTAAATCACACAACTGACTTATGCTCAAAAGATTGTGCTTTAAACCACAAACCAAAAGTACATCATCAATGAAAGTAGATTGCTCATTACCTACTTTTCCAACAGCAATGATTTTACCTTTACCATCATCTCCAAAGGTCACAAAACCTCCATCATACTTATTTAGTTTGATGAAGTAGGTTGACCTTCCAGTCATGTGCCTTGAACATCCACTATCCATGTACCACATGTCCTTTTTGTTCTTGGATGCTAGGCAAATCTGCATGAAGATTTTCAAGTAGCCTTAGGTATCCAAACTAATTTGGATCCTTTGAAGTTAATCCATCTTGGTTGCCCAAGTGCATTGAAATCACAAACAACATTGTAAACTTTGTTTCCTACAACTCTTTTTTCAATGAAGCATTGTGCATATGAGTGACCAAATTTCTTGCAATTAACACAATGATTTTCTGATGTGTGCCGCTGAAATTGGGATGAGTTATATTGCTTGAAATGATTAAATGGTTGGAATTTTCTGGTTTTTGGAGGAGAAGCATTTCTTTTGACAAACTGATTTTTGTTATAATTATTCCTCTTTGCAAAAATGTTTTCACCAGAATTTTTTTGAATATTTTTACCTTTCGAAAATGAGGTTTTGTTGTAAAATGGTGGTTTCTTGAAAGCATCCTCATTTTTTGAAATGTAACCCAAACCTGGCCGGTTTGAACTCGGTTCAGTTTTTTTTGAATGCTCAGTTTCACTTGTGTATACTTCATCAAAATTTTTTTTAAATGTTGCAACATTTTCAACACCAACTTTGTTTGGTATAGTTTTGGTATTTGATGAAGAGGCCACAAACTTTATAGAGGAAATATTAGAAACTGCTTCTTCCTTGGCTATGTAGCCTAAACCAGATTTTTCAAACAATGGTTTTTGACTTGCAAGTAATTTGTCCAAGTTACTAGAACCTTGAGCAAATTTTGCTAAGTCACCATTCAGCCTTTTAATTTTGTCATTTAATCTTTCATTTTCAGCAATTAACTCATGTGAGGGATCCACAATGTGCTTTCCTTTTAATTTTTCAAGTTCAGATTTTAGAAATCTGTTTTCTTCAATGATGTCTAAAGCACATTCAGTTTCCTTCACTTTTTCTTTTAAAAACTCATTTTCAGCTCTTAACACATCTCTTTCAGACCTACATTCATTGTATTTATCAAGCAGTTTTGAGGTGTTTAAGGTAAGATCATCAATAATAGCATGCAAGTCCTCAATGGTCAAATCATAATAGTTTACCTCATCAAGATTGTTGTTTCCAGCCATGAAACAGTCCTTGTCATCTCCTTCAGATTCTTCTTCTTCATTTGAGTCATTCTCAAGATCCTCCCAAGCTGCCATGAGTACTCTCTTCCTTTCCTTCTTTCCGTTGTCCTCCTTTTTGAGCTTTGGGCAGTTTGACTTGAAGTGTCCAATTTCCTTGCAATGATGACACGTCACCTTGCTCAAGTCTATCTTTTGCTCCTTTGAACTTGAACCTTTGTATTTGCCCTTGCTTTTCATCATCCTTCTAAATTTCCTAGCAAAAAACAAAAGCTCGTCATCTGAAATACCATCACTAGACTCACTCTCTTTCGGTTCTATTTGTGACTTGAGGGCTATTCCCTTTTTCTTTGAGTCTGTGTTTGTGTGTGTGGCTTCACAGGCAAGGAGTTTTCCTCTCAGCTCATCATAGGTTATGGGACTTATATTGTTACTCTCGGTTAGGACAGTGGCAGTGTTTTCCCACTCTTTTGTGAGGCTTCTAAGGAGTTTTTCACCAAGGTTTGTTCTGCATAGTTTGTACCCATAGCATCAAGGTTGTTGATTATGATTGAGAATCTCTCAAATGCTTCATCAATGCTTTCTCCATCCTTCATGCTAAACATCTCGTACTCTTTTCGCAGCATATCAATCCTCGTTTCTTTGACTTGTTTGGTGCCTTCATGTGTAACCTGGAGTTTTTCCCAGATTTCTTTGGCTGTCTTGCATCTAGACACCTTCCGGTACTCTTCAAAGCTGATAGCACAATGAAGAAGGTTGATAGCTTTAGCGTTCAGCTCTATCTTCTTCTTATCATCTTCATTCCATTCAGCTTCTTCTTTTGGAGTCACCACTCCATCAGCACTTGTTTTTGTTGGGATCTTTGGACCGCTCACAACGATCTTCCATAGGTTGTAGTCAATGGATTGGATGAAGATCCTTATCCTTTCTTTCCAGTAGGAATAGTTTTTCCCGTTGAAGAAAGGTGGTCGGTTGTTTGACTGACCTTCAGTGAGGGTGTAGGCAACTGTGGTTGTGCCCAAGTTGTTCGCCATTGGATCTTTGCTCCAAGCGGTTAAGCTTGATTCTTGAGACCTTTGCTCTTGATATCAATTGAAGGTTGTGGTAGGCTTAGAGAAGGGGGGTTGAATCTATGCCTTCCTTTTTAAGTTGCTGTTATGAACCTTTTTAAACAAGATTACAATTCTGATTCTGTTTGAACTTAGCAGCAGAAATTTATGAGACAATTTATTTTTGTCTCATGAATATCAGAAAACAGAACTTTGCAGAGAAGAGAAAAGAGAACACCAGCATATATCCTGGTTCGGTTGCCTTGTGCTATGCAACCTACATCCAGTCTCCTCCACAACTGTGGACGAATTTCACTATAGTTAACAGTATTACATACACCAATTTCACACTCAAGTTCTAACCTAACTTAACATTGGCTATGCTAACACCTAACTATTTACTCTAGTGCTAACCCAACTAAGAAAGGGATACTAAACAGGTACAAGATACAAGACACTTAACCAACCTAAAGAAATCTGAAAATAACTCTAGACTTTTCTCTAAAGTGTATCTCTCAGCCTTTTTCATTTCTTGGCTTTTTCTCAAGCTTTCTCACAATGTCTTTTCTCTCAAGAAATTACAGAAAGATAAGCTTAGAAAAATATATTACAAGCAGTAAAACATGAAGGAGATTGACTTCATCAACAGCCTCTAAGCTATGTGAAAAACCAGCTTTGCAAACCTCTGAATTTGTTCTTCAGTATTGGTAGAATGCTTCTTTGATAGAGAGCATTGTCCAAGTAGAGGAACTTCACAGGGAATACTTCACAGAACTCAACTTCTCAAACTCTGGTTTTCTCTCCTTGCTTCAGAATGAACAGCAAGCTTCTTTTTATCTCCTTGCATGTTCCTTGGTTCTTCTTCCAAGGTCAACATCTTGAGCCTTGAGCTTCACCAACCCACCAGCTCACTTTTTCTTCTCAATCATCAAAGTAGAACATTTTCTTCTGACGTTTCCAACTTGACCGAAAGCCATGAAAGAGTAACCGAAATAGTTTTCCTATGGTCAACCAAATCTGAACCATAGAGATGCAACTTGGTCCCCAAGAATCTCTTGTGACCGTAGATTTGTAGCAGTGAAGAACAGAGATCAACTTTTCCTTGAATGCCATTTTTGGATAGTGTAGAGAGTTGGGAGGAAGGGATGAAGATCTGATGCATGCAAGATGAGATGGATTACCTTTCTTAAGCTTAATTTAGCTTTGAATTACTGTTTTAGCTTCTGTGCTTCAAGCTTCACTCTCTCTCTCTCTTGCTTCTTTGGTCACTAGCTTATGGATGAAGCTTTTTCTCTCTTTCTCTTTCTTACTTTTCTGATGCTATGATTTGACTTGATTAGAGAAGTGTACGTTGCTGTGGTGAGAGCAAGTGAGAGGGAATGAAAGCTTCTATCTTGTATGAGAAGCTTTGTGGGATGGATACGGGCTTGGATCCGGTTTTCATTCAGCCACCCATTTGGCCCATTAGATCCTTTGGCTTTGATTCTCTTGGGCTGTGCTTGATTACTTATCCATCAGCCTTGCTATATCATTTTCATACCATTTGGGCTGCTTGAGATTTTGTTGGCCTGCAATATGAAATAAATAATTAGCAACATATACTTATTAACACTTAACACTAATTATTTATTTTGCCCAAAAATAATGTTTGTCATCACTAATTAATTTAGTTAATTTCTTAACTGAACATAATAACATACATAAGCAATTACGGGCTAGAGCATATTCAACATTAAATACCTTACTTATGTTTCAGTATGCTGTTTGGTTCAACATAAAAATAGAGACTGAAATGAGTGAAGTTACTAAAATATTTTTACTAACCCTAACGTGACTACAATAACACAAACTCACTCACTCTCCATCTCCACTAAGTGCCACACCCACTCTGTTTATCTCAAACTCTGACTTAGTGATGAATCTCTTTCCTTCAGTCTCCATCCAGACTCTAGTGTATTTCACTCGTCCAGTCTTTGCTAGTAGCGCGTGCCTTGGTTCCTTTCTTTCACTAGCGCCTTGGTTTTTGCAGACTCCAGTGCCCTTCCCTCTAGCTTTCGCAGCACCATCGAGCTCGCTACACAATTGGTTCCCTTCTTCTCCGATCCCCTGCATCGTCGTTCTCTGCGTCATCGAGCCTCTTTCCTTGTGCTTCTGGATCTTCCTCTCAGAGAGGCTGTTAAGTCGAGTGAGATTGGAGGGATGGTGGTGGCAGTGGTGATGAGCAAAAATTGAATTTGTTCACGGATACTAGCAAGAGCACCAGATCATTCAAGTAATACTACGGTGAGTGGATATCATTCATACGAGAATTAAAAGATTGAGCATGCAAATATTGAGTTAAATAACTAACTAGATCAATGAATACTAAATTCTAGAATGTTGAAGTGTTCAATGCTAGAAAGAGGACAGTGAACATATGCTTGATGAATGTTAAGGGCTTCGGAGATGTTTAAATCCTAGGAAAATCAAACCTTGTTTACCTATTCTAAAGCGTGCAAAGATCTTTTCACGACGAACCTTAATTAACTGATTTCCAATGTCTTGGCTCCTCAGTTTATCCTCAATTAACTAACCACCAATGTCTTGGTCAATCAATTAATTGAAGAGGTTAAGTACAAATCTGATTAAGCTCCTTATAAGATTCAAAAGTAGTCCTTAGGTTAGATTATAAATCACGTATCCAAGCTAGTCCTATTCGATTGAATCTTATAAGAAAATACAGTTTTCAAAAGTTGTTCTAATCCATATTATATGTCACGTATTCAAAACTAGAGTGATTGAAAATCTTGTATGTGTCGCACACTTTAAAAACCACTATGTCTGGTCAATTCAAAGATTCATGTGAAAGAATTTTCAAGCATAATTCGAATATTAGTTCTGTCGAAGTAATAAATAATTCAAGACGGGATTATCACACATTTCAATACTACTAATCCTTTAAGGATGAAGAATGAATATCTCAATCATGAAATAGATCAATGCAATACTTTAAAATAAAAGAAAACTTAGATTAATAAACCATAGAAACACAAACAGATCTCCTAATCCTTTGATAGAGAGATTAGTTACTCATGGAGGAATGAAGAAAAATAATGAAAAAATGAAAAGTAGAAGAAGAAGGTGTGGAATTGGATTCAAAGATCCTCTCTCGGATGTCTTACTTATGAACCTTGCTCACTTATTTATATCCTAAGTTCTATCTAAAATTCAAATAAAAAACTAAATCTAATCTCATCTTTAAAAAAGAAAAGATATCTACCTACTTAAATTCAAATCAAATCTTAACAATGATTCAAATCTAATCTAAAAATAAATCTTAACAACCAAATCTTATTCTTCTAGAAGAAGTTAATGCCAACTAATCATTTGAATCTTAAATCTTTCGGTTGAATTCATGAGCGGATATTTTATACGCTTTTTGGCATCATTTTCATATAGTTTTTAGTAGTTTTTATTTAGTTTTTATTAAGTTTTTATAAGTTTTAGTGTTAAATTCACATTTTTGGATTCTACTATGAGTTTTTGTGTTTTTAGACAATTTCAGGTATTTTCTGGCTGAAATTGAGGAGCTGGAGCAGAAGTCTGATTCAGAGATAGAGAAAGCACTGCAGATGCTGTCCAGATCTGACCTACCTGCATTCGGAAGAGCTTTTCTGGAGCTATAGAGGTCCAAATGGAGCGCTCTCAATGACTATGGAAAGATGACTTCCAGAACTTTCCAGAAATAGATAATAGTTCATACTTTACTTTGGATTAGAAGGCCCAAAATTGGCGTCCAATGCTAGCTTCCTGCCCCCTTCCTGGCGTCCAGCGCCCAAAGAGCAGAGACCAATGTACAAACGCCAAAAAAGGACCCCCTGGCTAGCGTTCCATGACCAAGAGACCTCATAGCACGTGGATCTCATCAAAGCTCAGCCCAAACACTCACCAAGTGGGTCCAGAAGTGGATTTTTTTTTGAAAACTTCAATTTGTTTATTAAAGAGCTACTCTCTTCACATCAGTGGAGTGCTTAGAGGACGGTACAAGAGTAAGTACTTAAAATAAAAAAAAATAAAATAAAAGAAAATTGAAAAAGAAACATGATGCATAAAAAGAAAGAAAACAAAGAAAAAGAAAAACAAAGATAAAATAAAATAAAATAAAGTTACCAAATTTTACTCATTATCATCGTCATCCTTGTCTTTTGTCTTTGGACTTTCTTAATGTGTTCTTCTATTATTTGAAAGCTCTTGCTTTTTCCTTAACCACTAACACTAAATTTAGAGATTTGTCAAATTTCTAAGTTTAAATATTTTAGAGAGTATGAAGATTATATGTTTGCTTGAGCAAGAAGGACGAAAAATAGTGAGAAGATGACAAACAAAATGGTAGGAGGAAGACAAATAACATAGTGATAGTTATGAAAAGAAAAAGAAATAAAGATGATCATGCATGCAAAAATTACTCTTTTTAAAAAAAGTTAAAACATAACGTAAACAAAAAAATGAAAAAAATGCAAAAGAACAAAAAGTAGAAGAATGTAAATATGGAATACTTAAATAAAAAAGAAAAGATAAAGACCTTTTTTTCTTTTCTAATTAATTAAAAGAAAATATTTTAATGGAAAAGAGGAGAAAAAGATACTCACTAATTGGATTGTCTCCCATAATTTTATTACCTCTTTGGGAACAACTTCCTTCATTATTGGATTAAGCCTTTTTTGTGTTTGTACCACAAGTTTAAAATAATCTTCCAATAAAATTTTGTGCAAGTACATGGTAAAGCTTATTCCCTTCAGTAATTCATCTTTTCACTCTTCCTTTTCTTCAAATCTGGAGTGTAGATTTTTCTAAGGGCTCTTTTATCAAGGACTTTTTGATTTAATGAATCAATCAAGTCACCCTTTGTGCTTTTTTTCTATTTTACTGAGATATAGACCCCTTACATTGATTTTCTTGCATTCTTCTGTGAGATTTAGGATTGTTTTATTTGGAAAGGAATGTTTTTGTTTTGCTGCCGATTGCTTAGCAATATGTTCTACTTATACCTCTAGATTTTTTATTGAAGCTTTTTTATTTTTGAATTTTCTCTTGTTTCTTCCATGAAATTTTGAGGTTTTTGTCTGAAGGAAATAGTGGTTTGGGACAATTTTTTTCACGGCATTCTCAAGAAATGAGATAGAGGCTTCTTGAGCAATCATAGCAATAGTTTGATCTTTTTTTTTATGGCAAGCTCAAGAGGTGATAGTCTTTAAGGGATTTGATATTTAACATTAAAATTTATTTGTTCTTGGTATGGAAGGTTGTAATATTCTTGTCCTTGACTCCCCCAATTATAGTTTGGGTAATTCTTTCATTCAGGGAAAGATAAGTGATTTCTTAGCTAGTATGAATATTCCAGTGGCTCACACTGCGTTTGTTCCATTAGTCATGTAAGAGACACGAGTTGCTGGTGCAAAAGTTTATTGATGGCTAGGATTGTGTTCATAGCATTTGATTCCATGATTCCTCGCACACACAAACAAGAAAATATCAAATGCACCTTGCGGAATAAAAGAAAGAATAAAGAAGGAAGAAAGAATTTAAACAAGATAAAGAAAGTAAAAAAAGAACGTAAAAAAAGAAAATAAACATGAAATAAAAGAAATTAAAATAAACATGATCTAAGTTAGGATTTAATTGGACGTATATTGTCAATCTCAATTAATCCCCAGCAACGGCGCCAAAAACTTGATGAGCAAAATTAAATTTGTTCACGGATACTGGCAAGTGCACTAGATCATTCAAGTAATACCACGGTGAGTGAATATCATTCCCACGAGGATTAAAGGATTGAGCATGCAAATATCGAGTTAGATAACTAATTAGATTAATGAAACCTAGATTGATGAATGCCGAAATCTAGAATGCTTGAATGTTGAATATAAGAAAGAGGACAGTGAACGTATGCTTGATGAATGTTAAGGGCTTCGAAGATGTTTAAATCCTAGGAAAACCAAACTTTATTTACCTATTCTAAAGCATTGAGATATCTTTTGATGATGAACCTTAATTAACTGATTTTCAATGTCTTAGCTTCTCAGTTTCTCCTCAATTGACCAACCACCAATATCTTGGTCAATCAATTAATTGAAGAGGTTAAGTACAAATCCGATTCATTTTCTCATAAGATTCAAAAGTAGTCCTTAGGTCGAATTATATGTCACCTATCTAAGCTAGTCCTGTTTAATTGAATCTTATAAGAAAATACAATTTCAAAAATTTTTCTAATCTGAATTATATGTCACGTATTCAAAACTAGAGTGATTGAAAAGCATGTATGTGTCGCACACTTTAAAAACCACTATGTCTAGTCAATTCAAAAAGTCATGTGAAAGAATTTTCAAGCATAATTTGAATATTAGTTCTGTCGAAGCAATAAACAAATTCAAGATGAGATTAGCATACCTTTCGATACTACTAATCCTTTAAGGATAAAGAACAAAAAACTCAATCATGAAACAGATCAATGTAATACATTAAAATAAAAGAAAACTTAGATTAATAAACCATATAAACACAAACAGATCTCCTAACCATTTGACCGAGAGATTAGTTTACTTATGGAGGAATGAAAGAAAATAATGTAAAATGAAAAGCAGAAGAAGAAGAAGGTGTGGAATCGGATTTGAAGATCCTCTCCCGGATGTCTTCTTTATTAACCTTGTTCAATCATTTATATCCTATGTTCTATCTAGAATTCAAATTCAAAAACTAAATCTAATCTTATCTTTAGGAAAGATAAGATAACTACCTACTTAAATTCAAATAAAATCTTAACAATGATTCAAATCTAATCTAAAAGTAAATTCTGACAACCAAATCTTATCCTTGTAGAAGAAGTTAATGCCAACTAATTATTTGAATCTTGAACCTTTCGGTTGAACTTTAGATCTTTCTGGAAGGAGGAATGGGTTGGGTTTCAAGTCTTGGCATTTTGGGCACTGATTTTCATAACCAAAATATGCTGGCTGTGAATGACTCAAACTAAATGTCCACTGTAGACATTGATGAGCAGATATTTTATACGCTTTTTGGCACCATTTTCATATAATTTTTATTATGTTTTGTCTAAGTTTTATTATGTTTTTATAGGTTTTAGTGAAAAAGTCAGAATTTTGGATTCTAATTTGAGTTTGTGTGTTTTATGATGATTTTAGGTATTTTCTAGCTGAAATTGAGGAGTTTGAGCAAAAGTCTGATTCAGAAGCAGAGAAAAGACTGTAGATGCTGTCAGGATCTAACCTTTATATACTTGAAGGAGCTTTTCTGGAGGTACAGAAGTCTAAATGGTGTGATCTCAACGCTATGGAAATATAACATCTAAGGCTTTCCAGAAATATATAATAGTCTATACTTTACTTTGGAAATGAAGGTCCAAAACTGGCGTTCAACTCCAGCCACCAGTCCTATTCCTGGCGTCCAGTGCCCACAGGGGAGCAGCTGGCGTCCAACGCCCAAAAGGGAGTCCTTAACCAGCGTTCAACGCCCCTTAGGGATACTAGCTCGTGGGAAACACTCAAACTCAGCCCAAACACTCACTAAGTGGGCCCCAGAAGTGGGATTTTGCACTACAAGACTAGTTTATCTTTTTTCTGTAATTCCTAGTTAGCAGATTAGTATATATATACAAGAGTTTACCTTTGTTAGAGGACTCTTGTCCACTTTCACTTTCTCCATTGTATTTTCGAACTGCATGAGTCACTAACCTCCTAAAGTTAAGGTTAGGAGCTCTGCTGAGTTTCATGGATCAATAATATTACTGTTTTTATTCAATATGTCTGATTCTATTCTCTTATGCAACCTCGATCTTCATCTAATGAATTGAGGGTGACCCGTGACAATCACCCTTGTTCTACATGGGTTCCATGCGATTCCTGACCTAGATAGCGTTAAACTAAAGCTAGAGATTGTATTGCGGATTCCAATAGAGCATGTGAGCAACTTTGGATATGTCACATATAATCCCGTTGACTATGGGTACATGAGGTTTTTGTGGCGTTAAGGCCAGAGTCAGAGAAGCAGCACTATCTGATTCGGAAGATCTGCCTTGTCTGTGGCACCTTGAGTAGGATTGTAAAGGGGAGTGGATTACTTAGAGCTTCATCTTCTGCTACAGGGAAAAACCTATAGATGGCTTGATGAGAGGACATGTGTCATTTCAACGTGGTGGATTGCTGCAGTAGAGGAGATTAACTTGATGAAAAGACATGAGTTAATCACTTATGGCTATCATTGAAGCAATCAGAAGGTTATTGAAGAAGATAGTAAGAAAAGTTAATCCGGAAGGACAAAGCATCTCTAAAGCCTCAACCATTCTATTGATGAGCGGATATTTTATACGCTTTTTGGAGGTAATTTCATGTAGTTTTTAGTATGTTTTAGTTAGTTTTTAGTATATTTTTATTAGTTTTTAGGCAAAATTCATATTTCTGGACTTTACTATGAGTTTGTGTATTTTTCTGTGATTTTAGGTATTTTCTGGCTGAAATTGAGGGAGCTGAGCAAAAATCTGATTCAAGCTGAAAAAGGACTGCTAATGCTGTTGGATTCTGACCTCTCTGCACTCGGAATGAAATTTTTGGAGCTACAGAAGTCCAATTGGCGCTCGCTTAATTGGGTTGAAAAGTAGATATCCAGGGCTTTCCAGCAATATATAATAGTCCATACTTTGCACGAAGATAAATGACGTAAACTGGCGTTTAACACCAGTTTCATGTTGCATTCTGGCGTTGAACGCCAGAAACAGGTTGCAGGTTGGAATTAAACACCAGAAACAAGTTACAACCTGATGTTTAACTCCAGAAATAGCCCAGGCACGTGAAAAGCTCAAGTCTCAGCCCCAACACACACCAAGTGGGTCCCAGAAGTGGATTTCTGCATTATTCATCTTAGTTTACTCATTTTCTGTAAACCTAGGTTACTAGTTTTGTATTTAAACAACTTTTAGAGACTTATTTTGTACCTCATGACATTTTAGATCTGAACTTTGTATTTTCTGACGGCATGAGTCTCTAAACTCCATTGTTGGGGGTGAGGAGCTCTATAGCATCTCGATGAATTAATGCAATTATTTCTGTTTTCTATTCAAACACGCTTGTTTCTATCTAGGATATTCATTCGCACTTCAATATGAAGAAGGTGATGATCCGTGACACTCATCACCATTCTCAACCTATGAACGCGTGCTTGACAACCACCTCCATTCTACATTAGATTGAATGAGTATCTCTTAGATTCCTTAATCAGAGTCTTCGTGGTATAAGCTAGAATCCATTGGCATCATCCTTGAGTATCCGGAAAGTCTAAACCTTGTCTGTGGTATTCCGAGTAGGATTCAGGGATTGGATGACTGTGACGAGCTTCAAACTCGCGATTGTTGGGCGTAGTGACAGACGCAAAAGGATCAATGGATCCTATTTTGACATGATCGAGAACCGACAGATGATTAGCCGTGCGGTGACAGCGCATTTGGACCATTTTCACTGAGAGGACAGATGGTAGCCATTGACAACGGTGATCCACCAACACACAGCTTGCCATAGAAGAAACCTTGCGTGCGTGAAGAAGATGTCAGTAGGAAAGCAGAGATTCAGAAGACAAAGCATCTCTAAAACTCCAACACATTCTCCATACAGCGTAACCATTACTTTTTTTCATGCTCTTTCACTTTTTACAATTGAAACTAAAGAACCCTATTGGTATCCTGACTAAGAATAATAAGATAACCATAGCTTGCTTTAAGCCGGCAATCTCCGTGGGATCGACCCTTACTCACGTAAGGTATTACTTGGACGACTCAGTGCACTTGCTGGTTAGTTGCGCGAAATTACATAGTGTGAGTGTAATTTTTGTGCACCAAGTTTTTGGCGCCGTTGCTGGAGATTGTTCGAGTTTGAACAACTGACGGTTTATCTTGTTACTTAGATTAGGAAAAATTTGTCTTTTTGGTTTAGAGTCACTAGAATTGCATCTTTTATTATTCTTTTTTTTTAAAAAAAAATTCTTCAAAAATATTATTTTTCTTTATTAATTGTTAGTTTTGCATTGAGTCTAGTTGCATATTTTAAGTTTGGTGTCCTTTGTGTTTTTGTCTTAAAAAAATGGTTTTTATCTGTTCAATCCTTGCATTTGTTAAATGTGTATATTTTCTTGGGAATAATTGCCCCTTTGAGTTTTCCTTTTTAAAATATTTTTAAAAATAATTTTTCTTTGATTAAATCTTGTGCCAAACTTTAAGTTTGGTGTTCTCTTGTTAATTTTTCTTTAATTTTCAAAAATTTTATTGTAGTTTTCTAAAAATTTTAAATTTGGTGTTCTTTCTTTTGTTTTTGTTGTTCTTGTGAGTCTTTAAGGTGATCTTGAGTCTTCTTTGTGTTTTGATCTTAAAATTTTTAAGTTTGGTGTGCCTTGGTGTTTTTCCTCCAAAATTTTCGAAAACAATGAGCATTGGATTTAAAAATTTTAAGTCTTATGTCTTTTGTGTGTTTTTCTCTTTCATAATAAAATTCAAAAATAAAAAAATATATTTTCTAACTATTTTTGAGCAATTATTTCAAATTGTGTTTATAAAAATTCAGATTTCAATTTCAAAATTTTTCAAATCTTGTCCTTTTAAGATTTTTAAAATCATATCTTTTTCAAAAATATCCTAACCACTTTCTCTCTCTCCTCACTTTTTCGAAAATCTTCATAAAATATTTTCAAATTTCTTTTAATTTTATTTTTTATGTTTATTTTAGTTTTTATTTTATTATTTCAAAAATTATTTTTTCTTATATAATAAAATAAATAAAATAAATCCACATCTTCTTCCTTTCTCCATTATGGACCTAAGTGGAAATAAACAGTCCAGAAGGACTCTGGGGTCATATGCTAACCCCACTATTGCTTCATATGAGAGTAGTATCTGTATACTCTCCATCGGAGTTAGTAGTTTTGAGTTAAATCCTTAGCTCATTATCATGGTGCAGCAAAGTTGCCAGTATTCCGGTCTTCTACGGGAAGAACCTACAGAGTTTCTGGCACAATTTTTATAAATTGCTGACACAGTACATGATGAAGAAATAGATCAGAATGTCTACAGATTATTACTATTTTTATTTGTTGTAAAAGACCAAGCTAAGAGGTGGTTAAATAACCAACCTAAGGCTAGCATAAGGACATGGAAACAGCTATCAGAAAAATTCCTAAATCAATACTTCCCTCCAAAATGGATGACACAGCTAAGGCTGAACATCCAAGGCTTTAAACAAGGAGATAATGAATCTCTTTATGATGCCTGGGAGAGATACAGAGAGATGCTAAGAAAATGCCCCTCTGAAATATTTTCAGAGTGGGTGTAGTTAGACATCTTCTATTATGGGCTTACAGAGAAAGCTCAGACGTCTTTGGACCACTCAGCTGGTGGATCTATACACATGAGAAAGACAATTGAAGAAGCTCAAGAGCTCATTTATACAGTTGCCAGAAATCAGCATCTGTACCTAAGTAGTGAACCTTCCATGAAAGAAGAGGCTAAAACAGTAACTGCTGAACTCAGTCCTGCAGAAGAAGTTATTGAATTCAATCATCAATTAGATTTTCTAACAAAACAGCTAGCCGAATTCAAGGAGATATTGCAAGACACAAGACTGGCTAATATGAATATGGAAGTACAGTTGAAGCAAACAGAACAGCAGTTATCAAAACAAATAATAGAAGAATACCAAGCAGTTCAATTAAGAAGTGGGAAGACATTAAATACCTCACTTCAAGGTAGCAGGAAGCCAAGAAATGAACAAACTGCTACCCAAAATCCCTCTGAGGACAGTAAAAACCCAGAGAGGAATAATACTGGCACTCAAATGCCAGAAAAGGGTGGAGAATTAGCGTCAAACGCCCAACCCATGCTCAGTTCTGGCGTTCAAACGCCAGAAACAGGCAAGGAATTGGCATTGAACGCCCAAAGAAAGCTCAGTTTTGGCGTTCAGACGTCAGAAACAGGTAAGGAATTGGCGTTTAACGCCACTCCAGCTTCCACCCCTGGCATTCAAATGCCAGTAGGGGATCAGACACATATAAGTGCTGATAGCAACCCCTCTAAAAAGGCTTCTCAACCCACGTCTGTAGGCAATAAACCTGCAGCAACTAAGGTTGAGGAATACAAAGCCAAAATGCCTTATCCTCAAAAACTCCGCCAAGCGGAACAGGATAAGCAATTTGCCCGCTTTGCAGACTATCTCAGGACTCTTAAAATAAAGATTCCGTTTGCAAAAGCACTTGAGCAAATACCCTCTTATGCTAAGTTCATGAAAGAGATCTTAAGTCATAAGAAGGATTGGAGAGAAACTGAAAAAGTTTACCTCACTGAAGAATGCAGTGCAGTCATTCTGAAAAGCTTACTAGAAAATCTTAAAGATCCTGGAAGCTTTATGATACCATGCACATTAGAGGGTACTTGTACCAGGCAAGCTCTATGTGATCTTGAGGCAAGTATCAACCTAATACCTGCATCTACTATCAGAAAGCTTGGTTTGACTGAAGAAGTCAAACTAACCCGGATATGTCTCCAACTTGTTGATGGCTCCATTAAATACCCATCAGGCGTGACTGAAGACATGATTGTCAAGGTTGGGACATTTGTCTTTCCCACTGACTTTGTGGTGTTGGAAATGGAAGAGCACAAGAGTGCAACTCTTATTCTAGGAAGACCTTTCCTAGCAACTGGACGAACCCTCATTGACGTCCAAAAAGGGGAAGTAACCCTGAGAGTCAATGAGGACGAGTTTAAGTTGAATGTTGTGAAAGCTATGCAGCATCCAGACACCCCCACACGACTGCATGAGCATTGCTATTATTGACTCTCTGGTAAAAGAGGTCAATATGACTGAGAGTCTCGAATCAGAGCTAGAGAATATATTTAAAGATGCTCAGCCTGATCTGGAGGAACCAAAGAGAATAATAGAACCTCTGAAAATCCCTCAAGAAGAGGAAAAACCTCCCAAACCTGAGCTCAAACCATTACCACCATCTCTGAAATATGCATTTCTGGGAGAAGGTGGTACCTTTCCTATAATCATGAGCTCTACCTTAGAGCCACAGGAAGAGAAAGCACTAATTCAAGTGCTAAGGACACACAAGACAGCTCTTGGGTGGTCCATCAGTGATCTTAAGGGCATTAGCCCAGCCAGATACATGCACAAGATCCTATTGGAGGATGACGCTAAGCCAGTGGTTCAACCACAGAGGCGGCTGAATCCAGCCATGAAGGAGGTGGTGCAGAAGGAGGTCACTAAATTACTAGAGGTTGGGATTATTTATCCTATTTCTGATAGCCCCTGGGTAAGCCCTGTCCAAGTTGTCCCTAAGAAGGGTGGCATGACAGTGGTGCATAATGAAAAAAATGAACTGTTCCTACAAGAACAGTTACAGGGTGGCGTATGTGTATTGATTACAGAAGGCTCAATACAGTTACCAGAAAGGATCATTTTCCTTTACCATTCATAGACCAGATGCTAGAAAGACTAGCAGGTCATGAATACTACTGCTTCCTGGATGGATATTTAGGTTATAATCAAATTGCAATAGATCCCCAAGATCAAGAGAAAACAGCATTAACATGTCCATTCGAAGTATTTGCATACAGAAGGATGCCATTTGGTTTGTGCAATGCACCTGCAACCTTTCAAAGGTGCATGCTCTCTATTTTCTCTTATATGGTGGAAAAATTTCTGGAAGTCTTCATGGATGACTTTTCAGTATTTAGAGACTCATTCAGCTCCTGTCTTGACCATCTAGCACTTGTTCTAAAGAGGTGCCAAGAGACTAACCTGGTTTTAAACTGGGAGAAATGTCACTTTATGGTGACTGAAGGAATTGTCCTTGGGCACAAAATTTCGAACAAGGGAATAGAGGCGGATCAAGCTAAGGTAGAAGTAATTGAAAAATTACCACCACCTGCCAATGTTAAGGCAATCAGAAGCTTTTTGGGGCATGCAGGATTCTACAGGAGGTTTATAAAAGATTTTTCAAAAATCGCCAAACCTCTGAGTAATCTGCTAGCTGCTGATACGCCATTTATCTTTGATAAGGAGTGTCTGCAGGCATTTAAGACTCTGAAAGCTAAGATGGTCACAGCACCAGTCATCTCTGCACCAAACTGGACATTACCATTTGAACTAATGTGTGATGCCAGTGACCATGCCATTGGTGCAGTGTTGGGACAAAGGCATGACAAGCTTCTGCACGTCATTTATTATGCCAGTCGTGTTCTAAATGACGCACAGAAAAACTACACAACCAAAGAAAAAGAGTTACTTGCAGTTGTTTACGCCATTGACAAGTTCAGATCCTATTTAGTAGGATCAAAAGTGATTATGTACACTGACCATGCTACTCTTAAATATCTACTCACAAAGCAGGATTCAAAACCCAAACTCATAAGATGGATGTTGCTTCTGCAAGAGTTTGATATAGAAATAAGAGACAAAAAAGGGACAGAGAACCAAGTAGCAGATCACCTGTCACGAATAGAACCAGTAGAAGGGGCGTCCCTCCCTATTACTGAGATCTCTGAAAACTTTCTGGATGAGCAACTCTTTGCCATCCAGGAAGTACCATGGTTTGCAGACATTACAAACTACAAGGCTGTGAGATTCAAACCCAAAGAGTATAGTAGGCAGCAATCAAAGAAATTGATCACAGATGTAAAGTACTATCTTTCGGATGAACCATATCTCTTCAAGAGATGTGCAGAAGGAGTAATCCGTAGATGTGTGCCTAAAGAAGAAGCACAGAAGATCCTATGTCATTGCCATGGATCACAATATGGAGGACATTTTGGAAGTGAGCGAACAGCCACAAGAGTCCTCCAATATGGCTTCTATTGGCCTACTCTCCACAAAGACTCTCAAGAGTTTGTACTTAATTGTGACAGTTGCCAAAGATCCGGCAATCTGCCTCACAGTTATGCCATGTCTCAACAAAGAATCTTGGAGATTGAGTTATTTGATGTATGGGGTATTGACTTCATGGGACCTTTCCCACCATCATACTCAAACACTTATATTCTGGTGGCAGTAGATTATGTATCCAAATAAGTGGAAGCTATTGCAACACCCACTAATGATACTAAGATAGTGCTGAAATTCCTCCAGAAACATATCTTCAGTAGATTTGGTGTCCCTAGAGTACTAATCAGTGATGGGGGCGCTCATTTCTGCAATAAACAGCTGTACTCTGCTATGGTTTGATATGGAGTCAGCCACAGGGTGGCAACTCCATATCATCCACAGACAAATGGGCAAGCTAAAGTCTCTAATAGAGAAATTAAAAGAATCCTGGAATGGACTGTGATTAACCGTAGAAGGGATTGGGCAATAAGTTTGGATGATGCTCTGTGGGCATACAGAACAGCATTTAAGACTCCTATAGGGACCTCTCCATACCAGCTTGTATATGGAAAAGCCTGTCACTTGCCAGTGGAACTGGAACATAAGGCCTACTGGACAACCAGATTCTTAAACCTTGATGCCAAGTTAGCTGGAGAAAAACGATTGCTCCAGTTAAATGAGCTAGAGGAATTCAGACTTAATGCTTTCGAAAATGCAAAAACTTACAAAGAGAAAGCAAAAAGATGGCATGATAAGAAGCTGTCATCCAGAGTCTTTGAGCCAGGGCAGAAAGTTCTGCTATTTAATTCTAGGCTCAAATTATTCCCCGGGAAATTGAAATCCCGGTGGAGAGGTCCATATGTGATTACAAGTGTGTCACCATATGGATACATAGAGCTTCAGGATAATGATTCTAACAAAAAGTTCATTGTTAATGGACAGAGAGTCAAACATTATCTTGAAAGCAATTTTGAGGAAGAATGCTCAAAACTGAGACTTCATTAAAGTTTAGTAATAATCCAGCTAAAGACAATAAAGAAGCGCTTGCTGGGAGGCAACCCAGCCGTTAACAAAGTTTATTTGTTAATTAATTGAATTTTACAGGTTCATACTAATTATCTTCAAAGTAAAATAGCAATTGCATGAGTTCATAGAGTTACAGAAGGATTCAGAGGATAAAACAGCAAAAAGAAGCTCACTGGTGCGAAAAAGCCAGTAAGAGCTGTTTTGGGCGTTAAACGCCCAAAAGGAGCATCTACTGGGCGTTTAACGCCAGTAGAGATAGCCATCTGGGCGTTAAACGCTAGGAAGAAGCAACTTCTGGGCGTTTAATGCCAGATTTGCACCATCCTGGGCGTTCAGAAAAATGGCCAGTGATAAAGGATTTTCTGGCGTTTAACGCTAGCCAGATGCTACAGCTGGGCGTTAAACGCCCAGGAGAAGCTACAAATGGGCGTTAAACGCCCAAAACATGTAGTGTTTGGGCGTTTAACGCTTGGATTGTGGGGAGGAGGTAAATTCATTTTCACTTCAAATTTTTTCCATTTTTCATGTTTCAATTCATGATTTCTTGCATAAACATGTTACAAACTTTCATCTTTCAACTTCAATTCCAAAAATTTTTAATCCTAAACATGTTTCTTAATTTTTCTTCAAAATCTTTTCAAACCTTTTTCAAAACTCAATTATCTTTTTAAATTCTTTTCAAATCTTTTTAAATTCTTTTCAAATCTTTTTAAACTCATCATATCTTCTTTTCAAAATTCAGATTTATCTTTTTCAAATATCTTTCATAACTTTTCAATTTTAAATTACATCTTTTTCCTATCATACTTATCTTTTACAAATCATATCTTCTATCCGATCTTTTTCAAAATTTTCGAAAATCCACCCCTCTTCCCTTTAAATCTACAATCGGCCTCCCTCCTCTCCTCCACAATTCGAAATTGGCTCTCCTTCTAAGTTTGGCGTGTTTATCCGTGATCACTAAACCAATACCCACTAAGATCATGGCTCCTAAGGGAAAACAAATCACTCCAAAAGGCAAGAAAGAGAATATTTCAAAACCACTTTGGAATCAAGGGAAGTTCTTAACCAAAGAACATTCAGACCATTACTACAAAATAATGGGTCTAAGGTCAGTGATCCCGGAAGTTAAATTCGATCTGAAAGAAGATGAATATCCAGAGATCCAAGAGCAAATTCGAAACAGGAGCTGGGAAATCCTAGCTAATCCTGAAACAAAGGTGGGATGAAATATGGTTCAGGAATTCTACTCTAATCTGTGACAAACAGACTGGCAGAGAATAGCTGGAACCGCCTTCTATGACTATCGGACTTTGGTCAGAGGGAAGATTGTTCACCTCCACCCTGACAAAATCAGGGAGATCTTTAAGCTACCTCAGCTGAAAGATGACCCAGACTCCTTTAATAGGAAAATGATGAGAACAAATAAGGGCTTGGATGAAATTCTAGAGGACATATGCCTCCCTGGAACCAAGTGGACAACTAGCACAAAGGGTGTCCCAAATCAACTCAAGAGAGAAGATCTCAAACCAGTCACCAGAGGCTGGCTGGACTTCATTGGGCGTTCTATACTGCCCACTAGCAACCGCTCTGAAGTCACCATCAAAAGAGCAGTAATGATCCATCGCATTATAATGAAAAAAGAAGTGGAAGTTCATCAGCTGATTTTTTGTGAACTTTACACAATTGCAAACAAGAACTCCAAAGATGCCAAATTGGCTTATCCAAGCTTAATCTCTATGCTATGTAAAGATGCTGGGGTGAAGATGGGAGTGACTGAGTATATCTCAGTTAAACGACCAATTACAAAAAAGTCAATGGAAGGACAACAAGTGCAAGACGACCCCATCAAGAGGAAAGTACAGGAGTTTCTCCTGGAAATCCCTCAAATTGAATACTGGGAGCGTCTTGAAGCATCTGTCACCAAGTTGCAAGAAGCTATGGAGCAACTAAAAGAAGAATAGAAAAATCAAAATATCATGCTTTGCAAACTGCTTAGGGAACAAGAAGAGCAAGGGCGTGAACTGAAGCAACTGAAGCATCAGAAGCTGTCTCTTGAAGGGCCAAGCACCCCACAGATTAAAGGAGCATCCACCTCTCAAAATAAAGGTTGTTGAGTCCTAATCTTAGCCTTAACTCTGTGATAATTGTTCTTATTAGGAATTTACCTTAGAAGTTATATATGAGTAATAGTAATTAGTATATCTATTTTGATTTTATCTCCAATTAAGCTATAATTTATTTTTCTCATCATCATCAAACATGAATAAAATAGTAGATTTTTAGAATAAAGAGACAATATTTTTTCGAGTTTTTAATAAGGAAAATTCTAATTATTTATATGTGGTGGCAATACTTTTTGTCTTCTGAATGAATGCCTGAACAGTGCATATTTTTTATATTAAAATTTATGAATGTTAAAATTGTTGGCTCTTGAAAGAATGATGAACAAGACAAATATTATTGTTGATCTGAAAAATCATGAAATTGATTCTTAAAGCAAGAAAAAGCAGTGAAAAAAAAGAGAAGGAGCAGTAGAAAAAGCCAATAGCCCTAAAAACCAAAAGGCAAGGGTAAAAAAGATCCAAGACTTTGAGCATTAATGGATAGGAGGGCCCAAGGAAATAAATCCAGGCCTAAGCGGCTAAATCAAGCTGTCCCTAACCATGTGCTTGTGGCATGTAGGTCCAAGTGAAAAGCTTGAGACTGAGTGGTTAAAGTCGTGATCCAAAGCAAAAGAGTGTGCTTAAGAACTCTGGACACCTCTAATTGGGGACTCTAGCAAAGCTAAGTCACAATCTGAAAAGGTTCACCCAGTTATGTGTCTGTGGCATTTATGTATCTGGTGGTAATACTGGAAAACAAAATGCTTAGGGCCACGGCCAAGACTCATAAAGTAGCTGTGTTCAAGAATCAACATACTAAACTAGGAGAATCAATAATACTATCTGAATTCTGAGTTCCTATGGATGCCAATCATTCTGAATTTCAAAGGATAAAGTGAGATGCTAAAACTGTTCGGAAGCAAAAAGCCACTAGTCCCGCTCATCTAAGTAGAATCTGAACTTCACTTAAAACTCTGAGATATTATTGCTTCTTGATTTCTTTTTATCCTATTTTATTTATCTAGTTGCTTGGGGACAAGCAACAAGTTTAAGTTTGGTATTGTGATGAGCGGATATTTTATACGCTTTTTGGGGGTAATTTCATGTAGTTTTTAGTATGTTTTAGTTAGTTTTTAGTATATTTTTATTCGTTTTTAGGCAAAATTCATATTTCTGGAATTTACTATGAGTTTGTGTATTTTTCTGTAATTTCAGGTATTTTCTGGCTGAAATTGAGGGAGTTGAGCAAAAATCTGATTCAAGCTAAAAAAGGACTGCTGATGCTGTTGGATTCTGACCTCCCTGCACTCGGAATGGATTTTTTTAGAGCTACAGAAGTCCAATTGGTGCACTCTTAATTGGGTTGGAAAGTAGACATCCAGGTCTTTCCAGCAATATATAATAGTCCACTTTATGCGAAGATAAACGATGTAAACTGGCGTTTAACGCCAGTTCCATGTTGCATTCTGGCGTTGAACGCCAGAAACAGGTTGCAAGTTGGAGTTAAACGCCAGAAACAGGTTACAACCTGACGTTTAACTCCAGAAACAGCTCAGGCACGTGAGAAGCTCAAGTCTCAGCCCCAGCACACACCAAGTGGGCCCCAGAAGTGGATTTCTGCATTATCCATCTTAGTTTACTCATTTTCTGTAAACCTAGGTTACTAGTTTAGTATTTAAACAACTTTTAGAGACTTATTTTGTACCTCATGATATTTTAAATCTAAACTTTGTATTTTCTGACGGCATGAGTCTCTAAACTCCATTGTTGGGGGTGAGGAGCTCTGCAGCGTCTCGATGAATTAATGCAATTATTTCTGTTTTCTATTCAAATACGCTTGTTTCTATCTAGGATATTCATTCGCACTTCAATATAAAGAAGGTGATGATCCGTGACACTCATCACCATTCTCAACCTATGAACGCGTGCCTGACAACCACCTCCATTCTATATTAGATTGAATGAGTATCTCTTAGATTCCTTAATCAGAGTCTTCGTAGTATAAGCTAGAATCCATTGTTCGAATTACTGTAATTTGTGTATCTGGTGAGCTAAGAATTCTATTCCTGTGGAATGAATAGCTAAGTCTTAATATCTGAATATTTCATTTGTCATCACATTGCAGATCAAGCGTAAGATGGGAAGAGGCTAACATTGTAGAAATTGAATCAACCAAACCCGTGAGGTAGAAAATTACCGAGCCTAAGACTCTGTATCACCCTATGATTGATGATGAAGACATGGAAAGAACACTGTTAAATCAAGAAGTGTACAAGAATAGCAAGCTACTAGTTGCTGTTATCCACTTTTAGAACTTTGGTAAATTAAGAATTGTATGTATTTGGACATTATTTATCACCAATATTTTATTTTAATTTAACTTTTTGCACGAGACAACTATAAGAAATGCTTGATTACAAGTAAAGCAAGTTGATTCTGTTTAGTTAGGACAAAACATGCATCTTTTTTACCCTCATCAAGAGCTTCTTTTGGGATTTTCATTAAGAGGAAGGGGAGCAGTGGCAAATCTGAAGTGACACTACAAGAGACACGGAACATAGCTGCAAAAATTTGCTGGCCGCTCAGCTTACCGCCGCAAAACATCTCTGCAGAAGTACCAATCCTTCATGTGCCGCACCATCGGTGGCGACTGCGTCAAGAAATGCCGCTAATTTGGATCTTTATCATAATTCAATTTTTATTTTGCCTCTTTTTATCTTATAACCATTCATTTCTCCCAATATTGCAAAAATCCGTAAAGTGAGATTGGGAGCGCACGAAACCCTGGCATTGCTGCTCCACCGTGCATCGCTAATCCATCCTCCTCTTTCCGGTGTCAAGCTTTCGACTCTCCTGCACATTGCCTGAAATCCATACTCCCTTATCCACGGTGTCTGAAATCCCTAATCTCCGATTCACCCTGCGCATTTGTGTGGTTGTGGAGTCGCGCGGCTGCCCTCCGTCCTTCTCTCACCGGCGTCGAACTCTTCCATCTCCTCGATCGTGCGTGAAACCCTTACACCCTCCTCCCCCTGCGCCAATCTGAGCTATCACGGCCTCTCCCCTATCACTGGTTCGTTCTTCTACATATTTCTTTCTTGCTTTCATTCTTGGTTCAGAATTTTGATTCAGGTTATTTTGATTCATAATTTGCCTAATCTTCTATTAATTGGGGTTAATTGTTGCTATTTAGAGTTAGGGATTTGAAGGTACTACTTTTTTTTTTATTTATTGTATGCTTTATATTGAAATTGATAGTTAGAGTAAATAAATAAAAAAGTTATTTGATTGATTCGGTTTCAATAATGTTTGATTTAGTTTTAATAATATTATGGAAGTAACTATTTGAAATAAGGTCCCCAACCATCCTTTTCCTGGGACTCTGTTACACACTTACATTATCAATCGATAGCCATAAGGTTCAGCTCAGCTTAACTTCAGTCGAATCATGTGCATCGATTATTTTCATTCCCTGCTTTATTACATTTTTTCCATAAAGTTAGAAATAGCTTAACTTTAGTACTAATAACTAGCTTAATATCTTTTTTTCCCTTTTATTTTTGGGTGCATCTCATGAATCGCTACTTATATATTGATGGATTCCTTTGTTCCCTCATTGACAGCTCTATTTTCTATTGTGCATGCCAAAGAAAGTGTCATTCTGTAATTTTAAAAAGTGTTGTCCAGTTTTGCTTGTTATAGTTTATTTCATTCAAGTCTATTGCAACTTGCAGTACTTGTATAATTATCAATTGCAATTTTGCAAGTTATTGTGCTATAATTTTTGCATTGCATTCTAAATAGAAGATAATTTCAATAAGTGGATATCTCCTTGAGAACTTATTTAATTATTTTTCAAACTTGTATTTTTCCTTGAGTTTTCATGTTCTAAAATGATATCCTTACTTTTCATATTACAAGAAATAGGATTCTATTCAATTTGTGGTGTTTATAGCTGCTGTTATTGTTTGTTTTCTTTTTTCCTAAACTTATTAGTTTAGTTGTTAAACACTCACAACTTTAGTTCTTTTTTCCTTATAAGGGTCAAAGTTGGTTTCAGAATACTGCTGATGCTATAACTGTAAGGTAGTTTCACTGGCTATTTAAGATGCTAAGCTATTTCATTATCATGTACTTTATTTCATGTATTAATCCTAACACATATACTCTAATTGCTTGCTTGTTGACAGAGAATATAAAACTTTGTATGTGCTATATATGTTGTTCTGTTGACATATGGTATACAAAGTGTCGTTAGTTCCATTTTTTAATTAATGACAATGATTATTTGTTGTAGGATCCAAGAACAAAGAACATTGAGGATGTATTGATTCTTTCCGGAGATCACTTGTACAGAATGAACTACATGGATTTAATTCAAGTAAGTCATCATCACCATCATTGTATCTAAGATTTCAACTCCAAATTTAATTTGCATTTTAAAAAATTAAAATGACTTCATATTCTTTCTACACTTCAGGTTCACCGGGAGAACAAAGCTGAATTAGGAATTGACTGTAAAAAGAGGTGTGGGTGAAAGGTTGGTTTTTTTTGTTAGAGACACTATTGACATGTTTATGTAGTAGTTGATAATTTTATTCTTGATGAATGATGATCTCTTTGAAGTAGTATAGATGATGTTCTTCTCTGATCATGTAGTTTACTTGTTTTGGCTCTGACTTAGAGAGAATTTTGATTTTTTCAAAGATGCTGCCACCAATGTATCTCTGGCAGTTTCAAGGCAAGACATGGTAACACAAATGATAAATATATTATTTTATTTTTCAGTTAATTTTGTTATTTTTGTCACAAGTTTAGATTCAATAAAGGAAAAATATTAAGATTTATAGTATTAAACAAATTCAAAAAAGGCCAAAAAAACGTATCTTTAAAATTAAATAAAACATCAGCGTTTTTTAAAAGGAAAATCCAATTTTTTTAAATTTGTATTGAAATTAGCGGCGGTTGTAAAACTGCCGCCAAATAGTCGCAAACTTTAAAAAATGTGTTAAATAGCGGCGGTTTGTAACCGCCAGTAAACATACGCGAAATCGTTGAACTTGTATTTAGCAGCAGTTTTTTAACTGAATGCCGCAAAATATTGATTTAGCGGCGGTTATACCAGCAGTTGTTAGAAACTGCCGCAAAACCTAATTCCGGCGCCAATATCCAGGGCGTTTTCGTTAGCCGCCGGCATTTAATTTTGCGGCGATTTAAAACCGCTGCTAATCATAAAAAACACTGCCGCAAAGTAGCGCCTCTATTGTAGTGTGAGTGCTAGCTAAAAGGACTGTGACATCACTGGGTAAAGGAAAAGATTGCCCATTCAATGCCTCAAACTAATGTTTCTCCACAGTGATCAGCAAATAAAACCCACTCTCTAGTTTTATTATGATCTTGTGTTATTCTCATTTTCATTGCATTATGTTATTGTCTTCAACTTGCTAAATTCCATTGTATAATAGGTATATCTTTCACTCTATATTTTCTTATGTTAGTAATTGGTATTTGATAACTGCAGAATATGAATTCTATATTTTGGTTTCCTGAAATTGTTGATTTCCATTGTTGTTTGATGCACTGCTTACATTGTTGTTGCAATTCTTGATTCCTTTCGTGCTGTTAATTGTCTTTCAACTTCCTGAGCTTCACAGAGGTAAGGGAAGATTGCTCAGGATTCGAATTATACAAAAGCGTTATGGTTTATGCACAACTTGTTATAGGTCCCGTTGGTAGTGGCAAAGTAATTTAGTGTATCATCTCATTTGTGTATTTCTTGTCCATAGTGAATTGTTGATAAATAATGCTGGGATTGGTTTGGGTGATAAATATCCTATTGGTAATAAAGTTCAGGCTGTTTGGAGTGAAGATGGGGAATGCTATATTCAGTAATTAATTTCTTTTTCTTTGTCCATTTATTCCACAATTAATATGATGATCATATATATTTTAGTATTTCAACTCAATTTGTAATTTTACTATTTTAGTTTAGTTAATTTCTATTTACACTCTTTTTGTGAACCTTTAGAAGAATTTTTTTTGTCTATACTTTTTAGAAGTGCAAGTATTTTTGCAGCAATCCCGCCGAAAATGAACAAGAGAATAATCACTAATACAATTGTTAAGGTCAAGAGTTTTTTTGATGATGATAAAGATCAGCATGAAAAAGATGTGTTCGAGAAGAATCTGAAGGCGCTTGAGAACATTTTTTAGTCATTATGCCAAGATTGGAAGATTAACGATTTTCTGCTTGTTAAGCTCTTTTCGGATACAGAATGCAAACTTTACATTATTTTAATTGATATATGATATAAGTTTTATGTGACTTAAAATTATCTTATGTTATATTTTAATTGTTAATTGCTTCTTAAGATTATGTCCTTAAATTGTGTAAGGATAATTTTTATTATTTAAAGAAATTATTTAGTATAATTATGTGTTTAATTTTATTTTATAATTTAACTCATTTAATTAAAAATATAAAATTATATATGTAATAATATTACTAAATATTATGTTGTACAAAAAATTATATAGTATATATATATATATATATATATATATATATATATATATATATATATTAAAAAAAATAATGAGGGATTTAAGACTACACTTATATAGAGTAGCTATGGTATATAATATGGCTACGTTTTAAAGGTGATGCAGTAGTAAGGAAAAGTGTAGCTTATTTTGGTAACAATTAGTGTTGAAAAATGTAACCTTTAATCCTGAACAGCATCACTTAAAAAGCGCACCTTATTCTCAAAGGCCAGAAGCGTAGTCTTTGATATACAAAAAAGCGTAGCCTTTGAGAATAGACAACGCTGGTATAAACATCCCACAAAAGCGTTTTCGAATCCTAAAAAACATAACCTTTGTCTAAGGCATCATTTTTTTATTTTTGACTACACTTTTTAAGTGTACTTGAATTAATATTTTTTTGTAGTGTACTTTTTTTTTTCACTTAAGAATCAAATTTTACTTAATTGTTCGAGAATAAAATACAAAAAATATCAAGGTCGGAAAGCAAGGTTAGAGATGATATGTCTAGTAAAATATTTCACTAGGCATGGAAGTGAAGTTGAATAATATACCTAGTTATCCAATCTGTCGATTCCATATACATGTATGAGATCTCAAACTCTTAAATAGGAGGATTTTTTGAATACTCTTGGAAGGAATTTTTTCTTTATTGATTGTTGTTTAAGAATAGAACACTTGCTAAATTAGTAGTATATGATGACAATGTCATATATATATTCAAAGGAAAATTATTAAAGATCCCATCACTTCTCATGTATTCGTGAGACTCGGGTGCAATAATATATTCTAATTGTTTGATTTCCTTAGGCTTTTTATTTGCCCCATTGGCACCAATTAGAAAATGACACCACAATTCTAATTCCTAATTAATCTACACATATTTAGCTAGAACCCCCACAAATATCTCATCACACTTCTATTCAAACTCTTGAACATTCCTTGTTATATATTTTATCATCATTCTTCAACTAAGACAACAATCCATATTTTGCCATTACCAAAATCTTAAATGGGGTTTTTCATTGATTATCCTAAACTCTTGCTTAACTGGTTAACCCCCACAATTAAGTACAAGAATATCAGATCCATTATTAGCAATAATAATAATGATAATCCCCAAGGAGACGAAGAAGAGGAGGAGGAATTGACATTAATGAAGAAGACATGGAAGGAGAGCAAGGCAATGTGGGTTGTGGCATTCCCAGCCATATTCACAAGATTTTCAACGTTTGGGATCAATATAATTAGCCAAGCATTTATTGGTCATGTTGGATCAAAGGAACTAGCTGCCTTTGCACTTGTATTCACTATTGTCGTTAGGTTTGCCAATGGCATTCTGGTAAATATTCACAAAATTTCCACTCTTCATTCCTTTTTTCTTTTTCTTTTTTTTATCAATATAATGGATTTAATTAACTTTCAGCTATAGTAATTAGAATCTCAATTTAACTCTTAAAATCTTCGAATATTACAATTTTAAATGAGTTTATCGATTTTACGAAATTTGTACTAAATCTGACAATTTTATAATTTAAATTTTATTAAAATTTTACGTTTTATTAAAATTTTATTAAAATTTCAAATCATCTTAATACATTTTATAAAAAATAAAAACATCTTAAATTTGATTAGTCTCTATTTATTGAAAATCAAAAATTTCTAAAATTATTAGTTTTTGATCTACAAAATAAAATAATAAATAATAAATTAACACCAATTCATTAATTATAGATATTATGTGTTTAAAATTATAAATTTTATATATATAAAATTATGGATATTAAATTAAAAAATTTTAACAACTTTTACTATACAACTCATATTTTACATATAGACTATTAGAAAATAAAAAATAAAGAATGAAAAATAAACAAAAATTAAAAAATAAATTTTTAAAAGTAATTATTAACTCATTATATTAAAATCAATAAATAAGCATAAATATAAATATTAAATAAAAAAATTAAAATAATTAAAATCATGATCTATTTTTAGTGCACATATGAGATAATTTGAAGAATATAATAATATATGTAGTTTAAAATATGGTGATATTAATTATAAAGATTTATTAATTATAAACATCATATGTATGAAATTATGAATGTTATGAGTGCGAAATTATAGATGTTATTAATATGAAATTATGGATGTTATGTGTATGAAATTATGGATGTTATGAGTAAATTTATCAATTGAATAAATTAATTTAAGTATTTGACATTTTTTTCAAATCCAATTACGATAAAATTTAAAAACATTGTGTTAACTCGATAGTTACTTATGCAATAACTAAAAAATATATGTGTATGGATGTAATAACTAATCAACATTAATTTAATTTTTGGATGTTAGATGCATGTAATTGTTGATGTTATGCGTATGAACTTATGGATAGCATAATCATGAACCTACAAATGATATCTCATACCTCATCAAAGATAGTATGATTTTTCTTACTATCAAAAATTACTTGACTGTGAACAACCTCATCGACTGAGTCTCTTTGTTGTTCAACTTCTTCAACTTTTTCTGACATAGGCACCGTGTTAAGATCGAATTCAAATGTCATACTATATAAAAAAAGAATTACAATTCACTATAAGAAAAACATTGAGTACCGTCGGATTTATCGTCGAAAAATAAAAAAATTTCAACGATAAGTTTATTATCGTTGGATTTACCATCAGAAATAATCGGACGATATAAATCTCACCGGTAAAAGTTTACCATCGACGGTAATTACCGCCATATTCTACAACGGAATATAGTTAGTATGAAAATGGATCGTGTTGGACATTACCGTCAAAAATTTTCGACAGTAACATTGGCGCCACATTGTTCATTTTCCCGCTATATTATTAACGGATTCATCCGATGGCAATGCTGACAGAAATGGTTTTTTGAATTTTTTTTAAAATAATGTTACTGTTGAAAACTTTTGACAATGATTCCTATGGTAGCGTTTTTATTTTTTTAAATTATCTTTTTCCGTCCATCTCTAGTGTATCCTGATAATTAACAATTAAAATAGTGCTTCAAACCTGATGTGAAGTACGAAAAATATAAATTACAAATACTGAATGATGGTAACTAAAATATCTGAAACAATGCTAACTATTTTACATTTACAAAACTATGCTCAAAGTTACTGAAATATATATTACAAATACAATTCGGTTTTTAAAGAAATACATATTACAGAATTATGTTTACATTAACCCTAATCAGATTTATCATCATCTTCTTCTGGTTCACCATCCTCCTCTTCCAATGCAGTTTCCTAATTATCATCAAACTCGTCTTCCTCTTCTTTTTCACCATCGATCCCATCTTCTTCTTGAAGATCGTCATCCTTTGCTGGAAGTGCGCCAGTATCTAGTCCAAGGTCAATGATGTTATCAACTATAATAACAGACCTAAGGGACATTGGCTCACCGGTATCAAACACCGTTTTCGAAGGAGTTGGGTCATCAATTTGGTAAGGTTTCTGACCCTCTATCTTATCATCAGATTCGATGCGGCCTCTTGACGTAATCTTAACCACAACCACCTAATTAGACTTGCATGAACCCAGATAAAGCAAATAGTATACATGTCGTGCATTTTGAGGTAGTATAAAAGGATCATAGTGCCTATATTTCCTGGTTACATTAACTTCAGTTATATCATAGTCTTTGTGCTTTCAGGTTATTTCCCTGCTCTTCCACTTCTCTGTGTTTCGTCCACATCCAATACCCATCCTTGAACCCGTTACGGTAGAGGTAAAATATTGTTTCTGTAGGTCCTAACCACTTAGTCAGCCGACACTTTTGACATAGATACCTAGAAATTCCTTCAGACATAAACGGTTCTATGCTGGAAACATGCGTGACAAATGCGTCAACCCCCTTAAAGAATTCGGGTTTTTAACCCTCCGGCCATCGTTATCCCTCTCATACATCCATAGACGATGACTTGGAATCATATCAAAATACACATCCTAGAATTCCACGAACAACAGAAATCATTAAATTTTTTAGAAACTTTGGCAGAGTATCCCCTATAATTAGAATTTTCTGCCGAATATAGTTATCTCTGACAAACTAAACACGTTTTAAATAATTTAAATGATAATTTGGTAGAATTTCTCCTTAATTCAGCGACATCCATCAAACCAATACAACAATTTTTATATAAGAATTCAATAAAACATCAAATCCTAACCGTTCTAGTGTGGAACCCCTTATAACTCCACAATTTTTCAGCTAACAAGGGTTTCGAGAAGGCGACCTTCTCCTACTTTCATCCTAAAACTCTATCATGGGAAAAGTAAGTCCAACATAAAATTTAAACAATTAATTATATTCAGAGATAGAAAACTAACCTGAAATATTACTGCACAAACAACAAAAAAGAAAACTCCAACTGAGCTCAAAGAAAATAGCATTGTCCTAATAAAAAGGATTACTTATGAAATTCACAAGATGAAACTAATTCAAAAACTAATTTCAAAGAAGAGGTAAAACTCATTATTCTAATCAATTAAAACCTAATTCTTAATTCAACCAAACTAATAAGAGACATGACAAATTTAATTTTTACTTACATTAAATTAACACAACAACTCCTAATAACATACTTCATTAAGTAAATTTAACCACTAAATTAACAACAACCCTAACAAAATGTTAAACTCACAAAGTAATATGAAAAAATATAATAACTATACTAACAAACCAATCTAATGATAGTGGCTGCAGTCTCTCTTTAATATTGTGGTGACAGCGGCGGCAGTGACGGTGACATGAGCAACAACCGTGGAAGAGGATGTGATGGGGACAGCAGTAGCAGTAGATTTGATGAGCACGTGCAGCGGCAGTGACAGCGGGTGTTCAAGGTACAGTGGCGACATCAGCGACAAGCTCCGGCGGTGGCCATGGAGACTGTTGCCCTCAGAGGTGTGAGCAGATGAGGAGAGACAGAGAAAGAAGAAAGAGAACAACATCGGACAAGTGAGGGGGAAGGACTTTGCATTTGAATTTAGCCCCAAATTTACCGTCAGATTGATCTGACAGTAATGTCTTTCGTGTACCCAAAATGCAACGTTTCACTAAACAACAATACCATCGGATCTACCCGCCGATAAATCCAACGGTAGTAAGCGTGCCAAAATTTCTTTATTTTTCTCCTCAAAATATTACCGTCAACATTATCGTTGAAACAACAATTCTGACGGTAATATTTTAAAGTGATGAATTTATCGCCAAATCTGACGATGGAAAACTCGCCACTAACATCCAATGATAAATTTGATGATACTCAACATTTTTCTTGTAGTGGTTGATTGTGAATTATTTGGCTTAATCCACCCAAAATAAGACTCAAAGAGCTTCAAGAGTATAGCATGCACGTATTGGTTCAATTTATAAAACACTCTCAATTGCAAATCTTATTTCTCTGTCCGGCTAATTGATGCATCAAGCTTTCAATTGCTTCAACCGTGCCTTATTATGCCAGTGATAAAATTTCAAAGTTGAATTTTTTTTTCCTTGTGAATGAAGTGGAATGAGGTGAATCAATGAAAGGGTGAGTGGTTACAAAATAAAATAAATTAAAATTAATGTCAATTAAACAGTATTATTATGATTAGTCTTTATTGTAATAATATATACGAAAATTAAATTATATTAGATATCATTAATATGTGATACATTACCTCCTAATAATTAGGGATATACTATGATTAATATGCGGGAAGAATGAAATCTGGGATAAGTTGTGTGATAAGCGAGTGTGGTAAAAATTCAATATATATAATGATGATATAAATAAACTCAATTTTGAAAAGTTGTGGCTGATTATGGCTGAAATATTTTGGTTCCCAAACATTTTTACACTTTTTTTGTGTTTGTGTGTTTTTTTATCACTCTGTGTCTATTTCTATCCTATCGGTCTAAACACTTCCCAAGTATTTAACCGGAGTTACTCATGAAAAATGTGTATGAAGAGCGTTCCGAAGCTAAAAGTTTTGTTCTTTACAACAAATAAAAATATAATTAATAGAACTAACATAATTAGTATCTAATTCAAACTCGTTGAAAATATAGTAAAAAAATTTCCGTCCCTAAAAATATCTCATTATCATCAGCAATTTGCTCCTTGAAAAAGCACCTGCTTTAAATATTTGGCAACAGCAAAAAGTATAGATATATAATAATTCTACATTAATTATAGAATACACTTAAAGTGTGGGGCAATGATGACTTAAAAAATGAGGAAATGACCATTGAATATTACAGAAATAAATCACATTTTTATTTTTGTCTTCAAGATGTATATATACACAAAAATACATGTGACTACATATATTGAAGATGATATATTTAAGGTTAGAATAGAAAATTGAGTATATAAGTAGATTTGGTAGTATTGTAAATTAAAAGAAAGTAAATGTGTGGGAAAGAATAATCGAAGGCATGCATGCTAACTTAAATTATGGTACAATTTACAGTCTCGAGCTGTGGTACAACACAATATTAGTTCTTTTGACAGGTAGCGTGGAAAATGCAGAGGTTGAAATCGATGCTTTATCCATATGGTAATATTTCATATGCATTTTCACTTTACTACTTTTACATTTTTCCTTCTTATGTCTTGACAATAGATTATAACTTGTCCAACTAAATATATTAAAGTTTATTATTTTCAGCCTCAATATCAATGGATGGGAAATGATGATTTCTCTTGGATTCATGGCTGCAGCCAGGTGATGTTCATGCATTCAATATGTTATAAACACAGAGAGAGAAAAAATGTGTTTTGATACAACGATTGATACATATATATACTAATAAATTACTAATAACTCTACTAAACATTTAACTTAATCCACTAACCATATATTATATTCTAATATCTCTCTCAAATTCAAGTGAAAATTAAGCAAATCATCTTGAGTTTGGACAATAAATTTCAAAGTTTAGTAGGATGATGAGCTTTGGTAAAGATATCAGTTGTCTAGTCCATAACCTCAATAGCGATTAGACGAATAACACCAATAAAAAGTTATTATCATACAAAATGATAGTCGTTTTCAATGTGTTCGATGCGCTCATGAAAGATATCATTATGGGCAATCTAAATCACTTCTGTTATCACAATAGAGATTAGTAGGAGAAGGCTAAGTAGCTCTTAAATCTTCAAAAAGGTAATGAATTACAACGATTTTAACAAAAGTGTTAGCCAGAGTATGATATTTTACTTCTGTACTTGATCAAACGATAAAAGTTTATTTCTTGGCACACCAGGAGATTATAGATTCATCAAGGAACAAAAAATAACTAGTAGCAGAATGGTAATCAGTGGGATCACCTAGCCAATCAGTATCGAAATATGCTTGAAGAATTAAAGAAGATTGAGCAAAAAAATGAAGACTCTGAAACATAGTACCTTTGATATAGCAAAGAATTCGAAGAACAACGCCATAATAAGTAGTCCGTGGTGCTCATAAAGCTGGCTAACAACACGAACAATATAGGCAATATCTGGTTGAGTAACAGGTGGGTAGATAAGTCCACCAACCAACTGTATATAGAGAGTGAGATTATCCAAAGTATTTCTATCCATAGGAGTAAAGTGAGCATTAGGCTTAAGATGAGTAGATTCTGTGTGACTATCAATTATCCCAACCCTAGCAAGAAGATTATATGCATACTTTGCTAGCTTGAGAAAGATAGATGTCATCAATTAATGAGATAATTTCAAGACCAAGAAAATAACTAAGAGATCCAAGGTCGTTCATCTCAAAGTGGTGGTGAAACTTGCTTTAAGATCAATGATGCCATCAACATCATCTCTAGTAATGATCATGTTATCAATATGTAATAGCAGGAGAACAACACCCTTGTCACTCTTACAAACGAAAAGAGCATTCTCATAAGGACTGCAAGTAAAATCGAGATTGCAAAAAGTATTGCTAAACTTTTCAAACTATTCTCAACGAGCTTGCTTAAGACTATAGAGTGCCTTGCGAATGAGACAAATATTGTTAGCAGAACAAGAATATCCCAAAAGAGATTTTATGTACACTTTCTTTTTCAAGTCATCCTTGAGAAAAACACTTTTCACATCCATCTGACTTAGAGACGATTTGCAAACGGCAGCAGTTGCAAGAAAAGATCAAATAGATGTAAGTCAAAGAATAGGAACAAAAGTCTCTTCAAAATCGATACTATACTCTTGAGTGTATCCTTGAGCATCCAAACAAGCTTTATACTGATCAATAGAGCTGTCAGAGTGAGTCTTGATTTGTATACCCTTATGCTGCCCACAACTTCCTGATCAAAAGGAAGATCAACTAAGTCCCAAGTGTGTATTTTATCTAATGTCCAAATTTCTTTCTGCATTGCTTGTCGCTAATTTAGATTTGTAGAGGCTTCTTTGTATGACCTAGGTCCATGAATGCGAAGGATAGTAATAAAACAATGATAATTAAGAAGACGTGTAGGTGGATTTTGTACCCTAGTACTATAAGTGGACGTAGGAGGAAGGACTATAGGAGCAAGATCATTGTTCGAGCTTGGATTATCAGGAACAGTAAAACGGCGCAGGAATAGGAGGCTCAGGAGGTGAACTTGTTACAGTGCCTATATTATCATCACTAGAAAAAAGATCAACACTAGAATTAATAAGAAAAAAGGTGAATGGGTAGGAAAAATAGATTGAAAGGAGAAAAAATAGAAAATATATAATGTTCTCAAAATACATGATGAGATATGCAAATTTTGGTAAAAGATAGGATCCCAACGACAATAACTAAGGTTCAATGTCATAATCAAGGAAACAACATATATAGGCGAATCCGAGGTTCAAGTTTATTATGTTCATGGAGTTGAAGAAGAACAAAATAAAAACACAACCAAAGACCTTAAGCAAACTATAGTCTGGTGAAGTATTATAGAGATGCTTAAAAAGAGTGATGTTATCTAAAACAAAAAAAGCAACGTAATTGATTATGAAAATTAAATAATATTTTGACATAAGATCAATCAAATATAATTTTATGGGTTTTTTATTTGAAAACAAACCACGCATGCATTTTGTAAGTTTTGAAAATATAAAAACAAAAAAAAAATTAGTAAATAAAAACAAAATGAAAATAGAAAATATTTTGCAAACCCCTTAAAGTTCAACCCTTTTTCACCTATACTAGGATTATATTGTAGGACAGAACTAACTATATATATTCTTATCTTGAAATTTTTATTGTAAAAACTTAAATGCTTAGAAAAAATAAATAAATAGTTATATATTTAATACACAACAACACTCTGATACAAGAGCCTCGTTTTAATGCTTGAAGCGTGAATTATGAACAAGTCTTTTTTTTTGTTTTATGCTAAAATAATTGTTTGGGAATAACGTAATTGAACTTCTCCAAATCATTTAATCATTTTAAATTTTGATATTATGTCAAGCATAGAAAGTATACATCTAACAAAGCTAATATATTATTGAAGTGTTCGAGTATCAAATGAGCTTGGAAGAGGGAGCTCGAAAGGTGCAAAATTTTCCATTGTGGTGACGGTGCTTACGTCATTCACCATTGGGTTCCTTCTGTTCATATTTTTCCTATTCTTTCGGGAAAGACTTGCTTACATATTTACATCAAATGAAGATGTGGCAGCTGCAGTTGGAGATTTGTCACCTTTCTTGGCAATCTCTATATTGCTAAACAGCGTTCAACCTGTACTCTCAGGTATTATTTTTAAAATTTCATATGTTTCATATATATTCATACTAAATTGAAAATTTGTAACATGAAATAATTTATCAAAACTATGCTTTATGTACATACTATATGGACCAGCTCATATTCAGATATGAACAAGTATACGAGGTACTGATATTTTAATATACACTTAGCGTTAAATAAGATAGGGGAAAAAATAATGTGATTTAAGAGAAAGAAAAATTGAGGTATACTGGAATAATGGAATTTTAATTACTTATCATTTTGGTTTATATGAGAATTTTGTACTAAAACATGTCTGCAGATATTGTACATTCATATTTACAATTTTTTTTCAATATTTTTATTTTAAGATAGATTCCATAAAAGGAACACAATGTAGAGTTGCTTTAGATATTAAAAAAAACAAGAGACACAGTTTAAGAAAATTCAGAAAGTATTATTTTAGACATTAAAAAGACGGCCTAAGAATAATTTAAAAAGGTGTTGTTTTAGGTGTCAGAAAAAGACAATCTCAAATACATTTAAGCAAGTGTTGTTTTAGGTATCTTAAAAGATAATGAAAAAAGTAGCTCCTTTAGATATTAAAAAAGAATACAATTAAAAAAAAACTTAAAAAATATTATTTTAGATATCAAAAAAATAACCTAAAATAATTTAAAAAGGTGTTGCTTTAAGTATAAAAAAAAAATTTAAATAAACTTAGATAAGTATTGATTTAAATATTAGAAAAGATAATACTTCATGCATGTTCTCATGTTAATTAAAAAGACAATCCGTAAAAAATGTTGTAATAAAGTGGTTACCAAGTGTTTTTTTGGAAATTTTAAGACAATCCTTACTCAACTTTGCTTTTTATTAGTAGAAAATTAAAGGAATGTTTTTCAAGGGTTGCCACAGAAAAAGTTCACTTGATGCAAAAAAGCATTGTCTCAAATCAGATGTAACAGCCATATAATCAATCCTCCAAAAACATTGCATTTGTGAAAAGTGTTGCCTTTGATTAAAGGCACTATTTTTCATGTGTAAAGACAACGTTTTTAAAAAGATGCTTCCGTCCGAATTTGATGTAATGGAACAAAGGAAACTTAGTTAGTAATTGAATATGTAAGTCCTCTTAATTTGGGATGTAATTAGTCTCTAATAATTTGATCAGGAGTAGCGGTTGGAGCAGGTTGGCAAAGCATTGTAGCATATGTAAATATTGGATGTTACTACATCATTGGAATTCCTACAGGAGTTTTACTTGCCCGCATTATCCATTTGCAAGTTAAGGCAAGTTGTTCTCGTTTTATTTTTTTTTTTTTCTTGAAACAAGAAAATCAAAATTTAAATTCTTACATGTATAGGTTACTCTTTATTTGAATTTCTTATGAGTTTATCATCCAATTTCTTTGATATGTTATAGGGGATTTGGATTGGAATGTTGTTTGGGACGTTCGTTCAGACCATAGTGCTAACTATATTCACTTACAAAACTGATTGGGACGAGCAGGTATTCTTTTAAATTACAAAACTTCCACCAATATTATTTTTGTCTGATGAAGATATCAAATAATGAATGTTACCTTGCAGGTAATCAAAGCACGTAATCGTGTAAATAGATGGTCTACGTTGGACAATGATCAAGAAACAATTACATATACATTCGACAAGTAGTTTAGGGGTGCTCAATTTTGATAATTATAGTCCTAGTTGTTTTATTCAGATAAACTTCTTGTAAAGTAAAAATATATATATATATATATATATATATATATATATATATATATTTAAAGCGAGAAAGAAATATTTTAATAATTTTTAAATTAAGATAGTAAGACGGATTATTGGAGTTATAAATTTTTTTCATTTAAATTTTTATTTTATTTTATTCGTATTGAAACTTGGAAGTGACCTAGTGTGAATTTTGAAGGCCCAAGAATGCACGTAGAGTAATTGCATGAACCAACGAGTCTCAAAAATTAAAAAAACAGGTGACTACAAAAGCATTTCTCAATTTTGAGTCTTATAAATGAGATTTTAAGTTAAATCTTTTTGCTACGTTCATGTACACAAGATTTTGTGTTTATATTAAAACGAATTAGAGATGCATGCATTATTTAGTAACATGACGTTGTCAATAGCAGGATTTTATGTATAGTAAAAAAAGATTACGGTGATTTCTAACCAAATCCTCTTACAAATACGGGGTTGGCTATCCACTATGTCATGTTTGAATGTTGTTGGAAGTTATACGGAGGGAGTGACATCAGAAAGAGTGTCGGACGGACGAAGAGAGTTTGAGGCGAACGGAGAAGGAGATGGAGAGTTCGCAAAAGGACAAATCGAGGTGGTGCCGTAGTCGGAAAAGATGGAGCTACTAGCATCAACTCAGCCATTGAGCAAGCCATCGGGGAGGGAGGGAGAGAGGAGAGAGAGAGGGTTTGGGTTGTTTGGAAAATTGTAAAAATTGTAAAACACAACTGTTTTGGAAACTCTCGGAATTTGCACGGATGATCTTATCATAGTTAACTAATTTGGTATATTAAACTCATGTTAAAGGCCGGATTAGTGTTTATTGTTTAACCATAATGACTCAATATAATTCTTCCAATAACCTTCATATATGTCAGAAGATTGGCTAAATATCACCTAAAAATAAATGTCAAATGCAAGCATTCTTAGCAATTTTTTACAGTATTAAATTATACACAGTAGTAAATAAAGCAAAATCGAGTTCAAGCAAGCAATTGAAGAATCATAGGCACAGAGAAGGAATACGTTGTGTTAAAACGTAGTAATTGTTGAGAACGGAAATTTCTGAACACCTGTGTTTCTACTTTTTAAGGCTTTATAAATTATAATACATATCTGCTTAATTCTTAATTCATAAAAACATTAATCTGATATTTTGCTATCTCACTTAAACTTTAATTTTCAAGATTTTTACCACTGTACATCTAAAATGGCAATGCCCTTTGGGAAAACAAGAGAGAGAAAGATAAATGTTAAAAAGTAAATTTAAAAAAAAAAAAGAGCATAGTAAATCATCATCTCAACATGTTGTAAGCAGGTAAATCTTTGACACTGAAGATGTCGTCAAGAGCAAGCTCCCTCTCTAACTGCGTTCTCGTGGACTTCAAAACATCCTAATCAAAATGAAAAAATAGATGAATGCATGAGAAGAATATCAAAGCAAACGTTAAAACCAAAATATATAATAATTAAGCTTTGGACTTAAACAAAGTTAATGATATATTACATTGAATTCCATATAAGTAGCACGCTTTGCTAGCCATTGAGCATCCATCATTTGAAAGGCAACACAATAAAGCATATCAAATGCCATTTCATCCTCCTCAAGAAGTTTTAGGAAACGGATTCCTGATGAAGATGATGGAGACCCTGCAAGGAAAATATTTCTTCAGATAACATTACATATCAACACCAAGTACAATTAAGGAAAACCCTATACTTACTAAAATCCCTGAAGGCTTTATAAAAATTATAAATAAATGAATCAATAAATCTTTCAAAGGTGGCATGGTAAATAAGATTTCATATCAAGTTAGATACAACCACATTAGAAAAACTAGCTATTGGAGAATCCAAGGCTTTGTAACCCAGAATTCCCAGGAATCCCACTTTCGATGTGATACTCAAGTCTCATCTTGTGATTGGATCCTAAAACCTTACATCCATAAAAGTAAACCCATTGTTTTTTATCAATGGAGAATTTATGTTACCTGCTTGTAGATCCAACATCTGCACCAACATAAAAGAAATATTGATTCCAGCCACGGCAAACGGATATTCCCACTCTGCTCTGACTCCATCTTTTTTATGCAATAGTCTCTGAAATGATTCCTATAACAGTGGCAAGAAAAGATGTACTTGACTAACTAAAATCACACTGCTTATAAAGTATGTAACACAATAGTAGTCCTACTGTGCTTGCACAAAAAAGTGAAGATGCAGAAAGTCATTTTTAAACATGCACAGTGAACTGCTTATGTTGTTCTCATTGAAAGTGTTCTGTTTAGAGGAAAATGCAATCATTGTTAAGGCCATTATATATAGGAAGAGATTGTGTTTACTGGCTTTCTTTGGTTATCTTTAAGTGCATTTTTATTAAGCGAGTTTCAGATTCATTTTATGAGATGGAAGAATGAACAATTATATTGAATTTGCTCTAATATAACAGCCTCATTATTTTCCTCCTTAACTTGAATGAATATCATTTGTCTATCAAGAAAACAAATATTGAGGTTTGACAACAGAGGTTTGAGGTAATATAATGGAGCTGAATCTAAACAATAATAAGCTTTCATATAATAGCTTATCTTTGTTTTCACACTGGGTCAAGTTTTGTGCTCATTTATTGGTAGTCACAAGACAGTCAAACGTGTAAATAAGAGACCATGAATCACTCCTAACAAAAATGGCAGGGTGGGGTCGCGGGGGAAAATTTTGGAATGGAGCAGAGAAGTCCATAGAAAGGTCAAATAAATATTTAAAGGAGAACCGAACTGATAATGTATTATAGTTTACCAGTCACGCAAGGACAATGTGTTGATGAATGCAAAAATGAAAATACAGTAGAAGAACTTACAGGGTACTTCAGGGCAAAAAAGATGAGATTCTCTAATGATATAAATCCTCCACCCCTGCAGACCATGGTTAAATAGTATACAGTCAGTTATTCATAATACAAAACTAAGATTAACAACAAAAACAAAGCCTTATTCCACTAAGTGAGGTCGGCTACATGAATCAAAGTCGAAGGACACTATTGCATAATAAATTAATGGATAAAACAGTGACTGTAGAAGAAACATTGATAGCAAGGAAACTTTTGTTGGAGATGTGACACATTTGGGAACTATCAATACATATAAGATGTGCAGAATATTCTCAGGCACCTTCCATTATGAAGCAAATAAAGTCTAAATCGCCTTTCCCATAAAAATAAACAAATAAAGTCTAAATGGCGTGAAATAACCGCTGAATAATGTTTACCATACTCATCCCCCCACCCCCAAAAAAAGCTCCATTTCCCAATGTACAATGTATTGCTTTGATCACACACCTAAAATCTGTTGAAGGGTCTGAGCCTTGCCATCCCATGTCCTTCCAAAGCTCTGATTTAAGTGAAGGAAGCTCCCTGTCAGGGTAAGCCAATTTCCATAATTGTTTAAGTGCATCCTGAAACAAGGAAAAAAATGAAATCCTAATCTCAATCAAAAAAAGTTTATGTTTTTCTTTTTTCATTATTGGTGGGGGGAGATACAAGAAGCAATCATTCAAGACGGAAAGAAGAACTACTGACATTCATTATATTTGTTTCTATTTATACCATAGATTCTCTAAAATAATGTGCACTAGGTATCAATGTACTAATATAGACATGCAACAAAGAAACGGATAGTAATTTTCTTTGCAACCTATTGGTTAATCCAATAAGGCAACTCAATTTAAAATATTTCTATTTCTCCCTAAACATTTCCTTATTAACATGAATTTGCACGTCAAGTAGTTATTGTCACCACATTGCAGATTAACAACATTAAGACTGTTTATTAAGTAAGCCATGCAAAGCAAACTTGAGCAGTAGCATAAAAGTGAAGATTGGATCAGAACAAGAGAAAAAATTGGACATGATAGAATGCGGGGTATAGTAGCGAATTTCAGAATATGGATTTCAAAATTACAAAACTTGCATCAACCACATACTTGGTGCTCTGTTTTGGAACCATCAAAGGGCACTTCAAGCCGGTGCCTCAAATTTCTGAGTCTTTCTTCCTACAAAAGAAATAAATAACAAAGAACAATAAGCAACAGGTTACATAACAAATAATATATAAACTACAAACAATAGATAAAATTCTACAAAATGCAATAAGATGTCATTCTTCAACATATACTAATATAAAAGATAGGCACACTCCAAAAATAAGACAATGAAGGAATCAAAATACTGATGAATTATAAGTTTGAATATATTTATTAAGGCTTGCTTTTATCATGTGAAAAATTTACATTAATATTTCAACAAAATACACATAATCAGTTCTAAATAAACATCCACTGCCCGCCTACGTCTTTACAAACAATACCTCAGACATTCAAGACACTGAGTCGCAATATCAAACTAACTCCAGTGATGAGACCATACAAGCATATACAATGACAATCTTTTCATATTAGATTGAGTCGACTACATATACAATGACAAAATTGTGCTATCTTAATTATCCTGCAGCTTCTTCACTTACTGAACCTCCTAATTGATGTGCAGTATTGTGCACCCTTTAGTTCTCAAATGACAACAGTCGGCTAAGTTGGGGTTGGTGGGCATTGATTCAAAAGGCATGATAAAAAAAAAAAGTCTGTTAAATTCATAGTTTATCAATTGAATTTTCACCTAGGATTCCAAAATATGTGGGGTTTAGAGAGAATATTCAAAAGCAAAAGCATTTGAATCTATTTGCCAAAGGATCAAGGTCTTGATCACTTGATTTACAAAACGATAAGTACATGATAATTCAAAATACAATAACACTACACATACCTGCAGGGAGCTAAGAGAAAGAGGATGCATCTTATTGTTTGGCCCATTTAGAGCAGTAGAAGGTAAAGATAGAATACGCCCGATAAGTGATCCAGATCCTAGTACAATGTTTGCTGCAAATGCAATATTAATAATTAGTTACAGATCACTAAATCATTTGTGCACTAGAAAAGCTCATTTTTACAGAAAGCACACATACAACCGAATGTCTACTATTTCATAGTAAAGCTTCATATGTTTTCCCCAAGCACTAAAATGGGGCTATTAGAAATATAGAAAGATAAATCATCATAATCCTATAAAAATAGGAAAATAATAAAATAATAAAGAAAACCATAGATTTTTTATTCTTTGCTTTATAAGATTTCAAACTCAAGTAATGCTACACAACCACTACGTGCCTCCAAACTCCATTCCTAGCCTATTATCAGTCACCCTCCTCAATTCAGTCAATTAAATCTTCTAATTATAATAGAAATTTGGAGTTAAAAATAATTGTATAAACTGCTACTATAAATATTAGGACTTTTAAGGGGGAAAAGGATGTTCATTGCCTTTATTTTTACTCGATTCCCAACAAAAGCAAGGGATTTTAATCCCCTTTAACCAGAAGTGGTGCAAAATTATGTCCAGAAAAATCTAGGATAGAACTCATGAACTGTGAACACAAGAAAAATATGCCATCATAAATGCAGGGTTTCCTACAGTAAAAAGGGCGAAAAAGGGGAGAATAAAGGGCAAAAAATAATATGGTAAAAAGGATGTGTCCTTCGGCATATAAAGGGAGAATAAGCTATTTGCCTAATTGGAGAAGATAACTAAAACAACAAATTACTTATTAACAAAAAAGCCAGTGACAAACAGTCAATTATTGCGATTCTTGCTAACCAATGTGAAACAACAAACCACTTCATTATTCATATCATGGAGGCTTAGCTGTAACTATGAGGGAAGTCAAAACTAAATCATACACATACCAAACCACTGTGCCCACTGCGCAATATGGTTCGAAAATAAGAATGTCCAATGAAACTGTGCTTTCTTCCTCTCATCATCCCAAGTATCATCAAGTTCATTTGTCTGTATAAGAATAAAAAAATCACAATTTAAGAACAGATTAAACAAATGAATTTAGAATAAAAACCAAACCAAAACAGATAACCACAAAGAATCTCTTACCCTCCTACTACCATATGATTCATCATCACCCAGTAAGGGCTCACTCAAATTATCCAATCCCGAACTCTCGTAGTGTGCCCTGCTTCTATCACCAACATCCCCATGATGGAGCCTTCTTCTCAGTGTTCTTGATGACATCAATATGACTCTTTATAATTGGCTAGCCTATCAGCCAAAAACAGAACCTTTTCTAAGAAACCAGCAAGCTCAAGACCATAATCATCAATATACCAGATATTAAATTAGACCCAAAACAAAAGCAAATATTTTTTATTGATCACTCGGCTGCTGAGCATTACTATGATCCATCAAGCACCAAAACATTCCCTCATTCCCTCTAATTTTGCTAACCCTAGATGAAAAGCTTATCAAATTGATCAACTAAATCGCAGTAAAAACAACATAATGAACCAAAATTGAGCTGATACTTCAATACGGGGCACAAGTGCACAACAACGATGGAAACAAACACGATAAACACACACACATACATGAATTAAGAGAAGCAATTTCATATACCCTAAAGAGGAAAGATGAAAAGTTTACTATTTGAATTTTTTTTCTTAAAGAAAAATGGGCTCCTTTTGCTTCCTCAGCTGATGCCGAATCGAATAATGTAGGATGCGGATTAACAGAAATTGGGGGCGAAGGGTTCTTACTATTTGTACCTTAATTTCACGGAGGGAAAGGAATCCTCGTACGTAAATGCAAAACAACCTAAGAAACCGGAAGGGTTTATAAATTTCAAAGAACTAATATTGCTTATATCCAATTGCTATTGCTTTTCGTGCATGTTAAGGAAAATTTTGAAAAAAAAAAGAATGAAGAAAATAATAAAATAATTGAGAGAGAAGGAAAGAATCGAAGTTTTGGTGTGTTACCGAATCAAGAGAGTAGCCACAGCTGAAACGCGTTCTGGTTTGGGTGTGCAAGCTCTTGACTTGTTTTTTGGGTAAATGGCAACCAACTGACCAAGGAAAGCAAGGAAAACGAACATAAATTATTCTTATTAATTTTTCATATTTATACATTTTATTATTATATATTTAAATAAAAAATAAAAGTAAATTAAATTTTTATATTATGTTCTAATTTATCACTATTTATGCTCCGACCCAAAAAATAAAACCAAACCCAAAAAGAACAGAAATCCACCCAATAAAAATAGCCTCATCAACTCCTACTTGACCTCATAGAGATTGGGCACGATGACAACAGTTCAACCTTATTTATTTGAATAAACAACAACCTCCTAAGATATTTTTCACTTATCTCGAAGGGAGATCTTAACAACTTCCTTAGAAAAAGAGAACTGTTATCCACTACTTACGGTGGAACTGCTCCAAAAAGGTGGTTATTTTTTCTACTATAAATACACTAACACTCTCAGGTATATTCAGAATTCAATCTACAAAAAACCTGCCTAAAGTCTTTGCTAACTTAAGCATTAGAGTCTCTTGCAGGTACCACCCTCTACCTCCTCACAAAGAACTCAAACGGCAGCTCTTCGGCACCAACACAAGTTGGACGCTGCCTCAGAAGGAATCTGAACCTCACGTTCTGGCCCTAATCATCGTTTCAGGTATTGGCACCGTTGCCGGAGACCTGGAAGTCTACACATATGAATGGTGGACAATCAATTCGAAGATGGCTATACGGCATCTGAATCGGAACCGGAGCCTCACAACGACAATTGAGCACTTGTGTTACCTCCACCATGAGAAAGAACAAGTACCCCCCACAGAGAAGGTACATCAGAAAACCCGCCACCATGGCGGATCCATTCAGAGATCCACCCACCCGAAGATGAAGAACCTCCTCATCCCACGGTGATACTAGGACTCGTACATGGGCATCGCGATCGATTAGAACAACTTGAGCCAAAAGTTGAATGGACAGCAAGAAGCAAAAAGGGAATTACGAAAAGAGGTACGACGACAAAGAGAGCTGGAGGAAAAGCTCTTGAGATTAGAGGTCGACCTAAGAAGTCGGAGAAATCGGGCCAAAAGAGAGAAAAGTTCTCTTGGATGGGAGGACCATTCATTGAAGCATTCATGCGAGCACGGATTCCCAGGAACTTTAAAAGTCTCGATAAGGATCTCTACGATGGAATGATCGACTCAAGACATCCCCTCAAAAGTCAGATGTACCTAGCTGATGAGTCCGATGTAACTCATTGCAAGGCCTTCCCGACAACACTGACCAAAGCAGTGATGAAATGGTTTGATAACTTACCGTCCAGGTCAGTGACTTGCTTTGATGACCTGGCAAGGAAGTTTCTGAACCGATGTTCAATTCAAAAGAATAAAGTCAAACATGCTTCGAATCTCTTAGGGGTAAAATAAGAGGTTGGTGAAGCACTCTGAGATTATATAGAAAGATTCAACAAAGCTTGCTTGGAAATACAAAACTTACTTCTTGAACCAGTGATAATGGGTTCGTTAACGGCCTTAGAGAATGGACGTTTTTCCAATCCATATCCAAGCGACACCCGACATCCATGTATAATGTACAAGAACAGGCAGAGAAGTATATCAACATGGAGGAGAACTTCTGACTTGGAGATCTCGTTCCAAAGCCAAACCTTCCCTACCAAACTCGGGATAAAGAGAAGGAGACAATGAAAAAAGTGGAGTATATCTCAGAGAAGCCTCGAAGATACCACAACTACACTCCACTCCGAGTTTCTCTTGTCGATATTTACAAAGAGATTTGTCACACTGAAAAAATTTTACCTCCTCGCCCCATTAAACACAAAAAGGCCAGAAGTAGAATAGAATATTGCGAGTATCACAAACTATATGAGCATTCTATCAATGACCGTTATGATCTGAAAAATGTTATAGAAAAGTTGGCTGAAGAAGGTAAAGTAGAAAGATACCTCGCTAAAAGGACGGATGACATAGGAAAAAGGAAAAAAGATATAAAGATGGAAGTCGGTAAGATCGGCCACCACAAAACCCCGATAGGCACATACACATGATAAATGGCAGATTTGCAGGAGGAGGAGTTACTAAGTCCTCAGGCAAAACACATCTTAAAGAGGTATAAAGTTAGGAAAGACAGTGGAGCTCTCAATCTACTAAAGGTGGCAATGGGTAGGGTAGGGTAGGGTTTGAACCCAACCCTAACCCTACCTGTGGGTTAAGTTTTTAATCAACACTCAACTCTACCCTACCGGCGGGTTGAAAAACACCCAACCCTAACACTACCCGCACTCAACATGCGGGTATCCGACCCTAACTGCGGGTTGACTGATAAACCACTATTTTATGGTTTACAATGTGTTTAATTGTATGGTTTTATCATGGTCTTTACCCACTTATTCATATAATTAGCATGCATTTATATTTCCTTCCTAAAATTATTACATGATTGAAAACATGCTTTTTTGGTCTTAATTTAGCTAATCTTAATCCTCTCTTATTACCATTCGATGCCTTGATCTGTGTGTTAAGTGTTTCAGGCTTCATAGGGCAGGAATGGGTAGAGAATGAAGAAGAAGTGTGCAAAGATGGAAGGAATACAAGGAATTGAGAAGATGACCAGCGAAAAGTCACGCGGTCGCGTGGCTCACGAAACCGCGTGAAATATAAGAAATCAGAGTGACGATCGCATGGCTCACGCGACCGCACGGATTGGAAAATCACAAGTGACGCGGAAGCGTGGACAACGCGAACGCGTGGCAGGAAAAAACGCGAATGACGCGTCCGCATGGATGACGCGATCGCGTGACGTGCGCGATCTGCAGAATTATAAAAGTCGCTGGCAGAGATTCTGGGCTGCATTTCAACCCACTTTTCGGCCCAGAAACACAGATTAAAGTCAGGAATGCATCCATTCAAGGAGTATCCGAATTTTCAGTCACTTTCCATGATTTAGGTTTAGTTTGGAGAGAGGTTCTCTCCTCTCTCTCTTTAGAATTTAGGATTTAGGATTTCTCTTAGTTTTAGGAGTAACTCTCGACCCCAGGTTCAATATTCCTTTTACAATTTAATTTCTCTTCTATTTTTGTTTACTCTGAAGCTTTTATTGTGTTTGATTGATGTTGTTCAATTGGCTGTTGATATTGTCCATGTTAGAATTGACATTTTTATTTAATGATATTTGAGGTATTTTGGTGGACGAAATTGTGATCACTTGTTCTTTCTATTTGTGGGATGTTTACTCTGATGACATTGTTTATTTTCACAACTCCGTTCAACTAACCAGCAAGTGTACTGGGTCGTCCAAGTAATAAACCTTACGTGAGTAAGGGTCGAATCCACAGAGATTGTTGGTATGAAGCAAGCTATGGTCACCTTGTAAATCTCAGTCAGGCAGATTAAAATTGTTTATGGGTTTTCGAAAAATGCAAGTTAAGGAAATAAACAATAAAAGGGATAGAACACTTATGCAGATTCATTGGTGGGAATTTCAGATAAGCGGATGGAGATGCTATAGAGCTCTCGGACGCCTGCTCTCCTACTCCTTCTACTCAATCCTTCTTACTCCTTTCCATGGCAAGCTTTGTATAGGGGTTCACCATCAACTGTGGCTACTTTCATTCCTCACGGGGAAATATCCTGTGCGGCTGTCACTCGCACAGCTAACCAGTCTGGAGGCATCACCCATGGCTGATGGCTACATCCCATCCTCGCAGTGAAAACTATGCTAACGCACTCTGTCACAGTACGGCTAATCACCGGTTGGTTCCCGCTCCTACTGGAATAGAATCCCTCTTTTGCGTCTGTCACCAACGCCCAGCAGGTTAAAGTTTGAAGCACGTCACGGTCACTCATTACCGGAATCCTACTCGGAACACCACAGACAAGGTGGACTTTCCGGATTCCCAGGATCCTACTCGGAATACCACAGACAAGGTGAGACTTTCCGGATCCTCATAAATGCCGCCATCTATCTAGCTTATACCACGAAGATTCTGTTGGGGAATCTAAGAGATACGCATTCAAGCTCTGTTGCATGTAGAACGTAAGTGGTTGTCAATCACGCGCGTTCATAAGTGAGAATGATAATGAGGGTAATCTGACTCATAACATTCATCATGTTCTTGGGTACGAATGGATATCTTGGAATAAGAATAAAAGAGATTTGAATAAAAGAAGATAGAATTTCATTAATACTTGAGGTACAGCAGAGCTCCACACCCTTAATCTATGGTGTGCAGAAACTCCACCGTTGAAAATACATAAGCAAAAGAGGTTCAGGCATGGCCGAATGGCCAGCCCTCTCCATGATCAAGTGACCGAATAATGAAAGACTTAAAGTGGTCAAAAGATGTCTAATACAATAGATAAATGTCCTATATATACTAGACTAGCTTCTAGGGTTTACATGAGTAAGTAATTGATGCATAAATCCACTTCCGGGGCCCACTTGGTGTATGCTTGGGCTGAGCTTGATCATTCCACGAGTTAAGGCATTTCTTGGCGTCAAACTTCAGGTTATGACGTGTTTTGGGCGTTCAACTCCGGATCATGACGTTTTTCTGGCGTTTAACTCTAGACAGCAGCGTGTACTTGGCGTTTAACGCCAAGTTACGTCGTCATTCTTCGAATAAAGTATGGACTATTATATATTGCTGGAAAGCCCTGGATGTCTACTTTCCAACGCCGTTGAGAGCGCGCCAATTGGAGTTCTGTAGCTCCAGAAAATCCATTTCGAGTGCAGGGGAGGTCAGATTCCAACAGCATCAGCAGTCCTTTTGTCAGCCTTCTTCAGAGTTTTGCTCAAATCCCTCAATTTCAGTCAGAATTTACCTGAAATCACAGAAAAACACACAAACTCATAGTAAAGTCCAGAAATGTGAATTTAACATAAAAACTAATGAAAACATCCCTAAAAGTAACTTAAACTTACTAAAAACTATATAAAAACAATGCCAAAAAGCGTATAAATTATCCGCTCATCGCAACACCAAACTTAAATTGTTGCTTGTCCCCAAGCAACTGAAAATCAAATAGGATAAAAAGAAGAGAATATACTGTAAAGTCCAAAATATCAATGAATATTAATTTAATTAGATGAGCGGGGCTTGTAGCTTTTTGCTTCTGAACAGTTTTGGCATCTCACTTTTTCCTTTGAAGTTTAGAGTGATTGGCTTCTCTAGGAACTTAGAATTTCAGATAGTGTTATTGACTTTCCTAGTTAGGCATGTTGATTCTTGAACACAGCTACTTTTGAGTCTTGGCTGTGGCCCTAAGCACTTTGTCTTCCAGTATTACCACCGGATACACAAATGCCACAGACACATAACTGGGTGAACCTTTTCAGATTGTGACTCAGCTTTGCTAAAGTCCCCAGTTAGTGGTGTCCAGAGCTCTTAAGCACACTCTTCAGCTTTGGATCACGACTTTAACCATTCAGTCTCAAGCTTTTCACTTGGACCTTCATGACACAAGCACATGGTTAGGGACAGCTTGATTTAGCCGCTTAGGCCTGGATTTTTAATTTCCTTGGGCCCTCCTATCCATTAATGCTCAAAGCCTTGGATCCTTGCTTTAAAAATTTCGCCACTTTTTTTTTTCACTGCTTTTTCTTGCTTCAAGAATCAATTTCATGATGTTTTTCAGATCATCAATAACATTTCTCTTTGTTCATCATTCTTTCAAGAGCCAACAATTTTAACACTCATAGACAACAAGATCAAAAATATGCACTGTTCATTCATTCATTCAGAAAACAAAAATTATTGCCACCACATCAATATAATTAAATTAAATTCACTAATAATTTCGAAAATTATGTACTTCTTGTTCTTTTGAATTAAAACATTTTTCTTTTAAGAGAGGTGAAAGACTAATGGATTTTATTCATAGCTTTAAGGCATGGTTACACACTAATGATCATGAAGTAGAGACACAAAAACATAGATAAACATAACACTTAAAAACCGAAAACAGAAAGAAAATAAAGAACAAGGAATGAATCCACCTCTAGTGGCGTCTTCTTCTTGAAGGACCAATGATGTTCTTCAACTCTTCTATGTCCCTTCCTTGCCTTTGTTGCTCCTCCCTCATTGCTCTTTGATCTTCTCTTATTTCTTGGAGAGTGAGGGCGTGTTCATGATGTTCCACCCTTAGTTGTTCCACATTATGGCTCAAGTCTTCTAAGGAGGTACTGAGTTGCTCCCAATAGTTGTTGGGAGGAAAGTGCATTCCATGAGGCATTTGTTGATGATGAACTTCCTCATGTTCTCCTTGGGGGCCGTGAGGAACTTCCCTTGTTTGCTCCATCCTTTTCTTGGTGATGGGCTTGTCTTCTTCAATGGAGACATCTCCATCTATGATAACTCCGGCTGAATAACATAGATGGCATATGAGGTGGGGGAAGGCTAGCCGTGCCAAGTATGAAGGCTTGTCAGCTATTTTGTAGAGTTCATTAGAGATGACTTCATGAACCTCTACTTCCTCTCCAATCATGATGCTATGAATCATGATGGCCCGATCCACAGTAACTTCAGATCGGTTGCTTGTAGGGATGATGGATCTTTGGATGAACTCCAACCATCCTCTAGCTACAGGCTTGAGGTCCAGTCTTCTTAGTTGGACTGGTTTGCCTTTGGAGTCTACTCTCCATTGGGCGCCTTCCACACAAATGTCCATTAGGACTTGGTCCAATCTTTGATTGAAGTTGACCCTTCTTGTGTAGGGGCGTTCATCACCTTGCATCATGGGTAGATGAAACGCCAACCTCACATTTTCCGGACTGAAATCTAAGTATTTCCCCCGAACCATTGTGAGATAGTTCTTTGGATTCGGGTTCATACTTTGATCATGGTTCCTAGTGATCCATGCATTAGCATAGAACTCTTGAACCATCAATATTCCAACTTGTTGCATAGGGTTGGTTATGACTTCCCACCCTCTTCTTTGAATTTCATGTCGGATTTCCGGATACTCGTTCTTTTTGAGCTTGAAAGGGACCTCGGGGATCACCTTCTTCTTTGCCACAACATCATAGAAGTGGTCTTGGTGGCTCTTGGAGATGAATCTCTCCTTCTCCCATGACTCGGAAGTGGAAGCTTTTGCTTTCCCTTTTCCTTTTCTTGAGGAAACTCCGGTCTTGGGTGCTATTGATGGTGAATGAAAAATAAAAAGCTTAGGCTTTTTACCACACCAAACTTAAAATTTGCTCGTCCCGAGCAAAAAAAGAAAAGAAGAGTAGAAGAAGAAGAAGAGAATATGGGAAGAGAGGGAGAAGAGGGGTTCGGCTATAGGAGAGAAGAAGGGGTTTGTGTTGTGTGAAAATGAAGAAGAAAGGAGAGGTATTTATAGGGAAAGGGGGGGTTTATGGGGAAGAGGAGGTTGATGTGAATGGTGAATGGGGTAATTGGGAAGAGGAATTGAGGTGATTGGTGAAGGTTTTTGGGAAGTGTGACATTGAAAATGAGATTTGGAATAAGAGGGTGTGATTAGGATTAAAAGAAAAGGTAGGTGGGGATCCTGTGGGGTCCACAGATCCTGAGGTGAAAAGAAATACCATTCCTTCACCCTATAGGCGTGTAGATTGCCTTCATGCATCATTCTGGCATTCAAACGCCCATTGGTGCATGTTCTGGGCGTTAAACGCCCATGTGATGCATGTTTCTGGCGTTGAACGCCAGTTTCAAGCTTGTTTCTGGCGTTCAGCGCCAGATTGTCCTCTGTGTGCGCATCCTGGCGTTAAACACCAGGATGTAGCTTGTTTTGGGCGTTCAGCGCCAGAAAGATGCTCTGTTCTGGCGTTGAACGCCAGCCAGATGCATCTTCTGGGCGTTGAACGCCGGCCCGTGCGTCCTCCAGGGTGAAAAATTTTTTTTCTTCTGTTTTTGACTCTGTTTTTAATTTTTTTGATTTTTTCGTGACTCCTCATGATCATGTACCTAATTAAACACAAAAATAACAAAGAAACAAAATAAAATAAAATTTAGATAAATAAAATTGGGTTGCCTCCCAACAAGCGCTTCTTTAATGTCAATAGCTTGACAGTGGCTCTCATGGAGCCACAGAGTGATCAAGTCAATTTAGTGTGTTGTCTCCACACCAAACTTAGAGTTTGGATATGGAATTTGAACACCAAACTTAGAGTTTGGTTGTGGCCTCACAACACCAAACTTAGAGGTTGATTGTGTGGGCCCTTCTTGACCTTGAACTGAGAGAAGCTCTTCATGCTTACTCTCCTTTGTCACAGAGGGATGACCATGTGCTTGAAACACAAGGTATTCCCCATTTAATTGAAGGACTAACTCTCCTCTGTTGACATCTATCACAGCTTCTGCTGTGGCTAGGAAAGGTCTTCCTAGGATGATGCATTCATCATCTTCCTTCCTAGTATCTAGGATTATGAAATCAGCAGGGATGTAAAGGCCTTCAACCTTCACTAGCACGTCCTCTACCATTCCATAAGCTTGTCTTATTGACTTGTCTGCCAATTGTAATGAGAACAATGCAGGTTGTACCTCAATGATCCCCAGCTTCTCCATTACAGAGAGTGGCATAAGGTTTATCCCTGACCCAAGATCATATAGAGCTTTTTCAAAGCTCATGGTGCCAATGGTGCAAGGTATTAAAAATTTGCCAGGATCTTGTTTCTTTTGAGGTAGAGTTTCCTGAATCCAAGTTTCCAATTCACTAATGAGCAGGGGAGGTTTACTTTCCCAAGTCTCATTACCAAACAGCTTGGCATTCAGTTTCATGATAGCTCCTAAATATTGAGCAACTTGCTCTTCAGTCACAGCTTCATCCTCTTCAGAGGATGAATATTCTTCAGAGCTCATGAATGGCAGAAGGAGATTTAATGGAATCTCTATGGTCTCTGTATGAGCCTCAGATTCCTCAGGATCCTTAATAGGAAACTCCTTCTTGCTTGAGGAACGTCCCAGGAGGTCTTCCTCACCAGGATTTTCGTCCTCCTCCTCCTTGATGCATTCGGCCATGTTGACTAAGTCAATGGCTTTGCACTCTCCTTTTGGATTCTCTTCTATATTGCTTGGGAGAGTACTGGGAGGAGTTTCAATAACTTTCTTACTCAGCTGGCCTACTTGTGCCTCCAAATTTCTAATGGAGGATCTGGTTTCATTCATGAAACTAAAAGTGGCCTTTGACAGATCAGAGACTATATTAGCTAAATTAGAATTATTTTGTTCAGCATTCTCTGTCTGTTGCTGAGAAGATGATGGATATGGCTTATTATTATTCAGCCTATTGCGTCCACCATTATTAAAGCCTTGTTGAGGCTTTTGTTGATCCTTCCAGGAGAAATTTGGGTGATTTCTCCATGATGGGTTATAAGTGTTTCCATAAGGTTCACCCAAATAATTAACCTCTGCCATGACAGGGTTCTCAGGATCATAAGCTTCTTCAGAAGCTGCCTCTCTAGTAATGTTGGATGCATGTTGCAATCCATTCAAATTTTGAGAGATTATGTTGACCTGTTGAGTCAACATTTTGTTCTGAGCCAATGTGGCATTCAGAGCATCAATTTCAAGAACTCCTTTCTTCTGAGGTATCCCATTATTCACAGAATTCCTCTCAGAGGTATACATGAACTGGTTGTTAGCAACCATGTCAATGAGTTCTTGAGCCTCTTCAGGCGTTTTCTTCAGGTGAATAGATCCACCTGCAGAATGGTCCAATGACATTTTCGAAAATTCAGAGAGACCATAATAGAATATATCTAATAGGGTCCATTCTGAAAACATGTCAGATGGACATCTCTTGGTCAACTGCTTGTATCTTTCCCAAGCTTCATAGAGGGATTCACCATCTTTTTGCTTGAAGGTTTGAACATCCACTCTCAGCTTGCTCAGCTTTTGAGGAGGAAAGAACTTATCTAAGAAGGCAGTAACCAGCTTATCCCAAGAGTTCAGGCTGTCCTTAGGTTGTGAATCCAACTATATTCTAGCTCTGTCTCTTACAGCAAAAGGGAAAAGCATGAGTCTGTAGACTTCAGGATCAACTCCATTCGTCTTTACAGTCTCACAGATCTGCAAGAATTCAGTTAAAAACTGATAAGGATCTTCAGATGGAAGTCCATAAAACTTGCAGTTTTGTTGCATTAAAGCAACTAGTTGAGGCTTAAGCTCAAAGTTATTGGCTCCAATGGCAGGAATGGAGATGCTTCTTCCATCAAACTTGGACGTTGGCTTTGTGAAGTCACCAAGCATTCTCCTTGCATTATTATTATTATTATTTTCGGCTGCCATGTCCTTCTCTTGTTCGAAAATTTCTGAAAGGTTATTTCTGGATTGTTGTAATTTAGCTTCTCTTAATTTTCTCTTCAGAGTCCTTTCAGGTTCTGGATCAACTTCAACAAGAGTGCCCTTTTCCCTGTTCCTGCTCATAAGAAAGAGAGAAGAAAACAAGAAGAGAAAGAGGAATCTTCTATGTCACAGTATAGAGATTCCTTTATGTTAGTAGAAGAAGAAGGGGGTAGAAGAATGAAGAATGGATTCGGATTTTTGGATGAAGAGAGGTGAAGAGCAGTGTTAGTAATTAAATAATTAAATAGAAGAAGAAAAGAGAAAGATGATTTTCGAAAATAATTTTTGAAAAGAGGTTAGTGATTTTCGAAAATTAAAGATGAATTAGAATTAAAATTTAAAACAATTAATTAATTAAAAAGAAATTTTGAAAAAGGGATGAGGTATTTTCGAAAATAGAAGAGGGAAAAGTAGTTAGGTGGTTTTGAAAAAGATAAGAAACAAACAAAAAGTTAGTTAGTTGATTGGAAAAGATTTGAAATCAAAATTTGAAAAAGATAAGAAGATAAGATATTTTGAAATCAAATTTTGAAAAAGATAAAATTTTTGAAAAAGATAAGATAAAAGATAAAAAGATATATTTTGAAAAAGATATTTTGAAAAAGATTTAATTTTTAAAAATTACTTAACTAACAAGAAACTACAAGATAAGATTCTAGAACTTAAAGATTGAACCTTTCTTAACAAGAAAGTAACAAACTTCAAATTTTTGAACCAATCACATTACTTGTTAGTTAATTTTTCGAAAATTAGATAAAAGATAAGAAAAATATTTTCAAAATATTTTGAAAAACAATTTTGAAATTTTCGAAAATTAAATAAAAAATGAAAAAGATATGATTTTTGAAAAAGATTTTGAAAAGATAAGATTTTTAAAATTGAAATCTTGACTTGACTTGTAAGAAACAACTAATTTTGAAAATTTTTGACCAAGTCAACCCAAAATTTCGAAATTTTGGAGGGAAATAAGGAAAAGATATTTTTTTGATTTTTAAATTTTTAAAGAAAAACACAAAAATGACCCAAAACATGAAAATTTTGGATCAAGACACAAGATGCATGCAAGAATGCTATGAATGTCAAGATGAACACCAAGAACACTATGAAGATCATGATGAACATCAAGAACATAATTTTAAAAAATTTTTGATGCAAAGAAAACATGCAAGACACCAAACTTAGAAATCTTTAATGCATGAAAAATATGAATGCAAAAATGTACATGAAAAACAACAAAAGACACAAAACAAGAAATCATCAAGATCAAACAAGAAGACTTGTCAAGAACAACTTGAAGATCATGAAGAACACTATGAATGCATGAGATTTTCGAAAAGAATGCAAGAAAAATTTTAAAAGCATGCAATTGACACCAAACTTAAAAATTGACTCAAGACTCAAACAAGAAACACAAAATATTTTTGATTTTTATGATTTTCTAATTTTTTTGGATTTTTATTAATTATTTTCGAAAATAAAGTTTGTGAAAACGAAGAAGAAAAGAAAAAATTTTTGAAAAAGATTTTTGAAAAGAAAATTACCTAATCTGAGCAACAAGATGAACCGTCAGTTGTCCATACTCGAACAATCCCCGGCAACGGCGCCAAAAACTTGGTGGACGAAATTGTGATCACTTGTTCTTTCTATTTGTGGGATGTTTACTCTGATGACATTGTTTATTTTCACAACTCCGTTCCACTAACCAGCAAGTGTACTGGGTCGTCCAAGTAATAAACCTTACGTGAGTAAGGGTCGAATCCACAGAGATTGTTGGTATGAAGCAAGCTATGGTCACCTTGTAAATCTCAATCAGGCAGATTAAAATTGTTTATGGGTTTTCGAAAAATGCAAGTTAAGGAAATAAACAATAAAAGGGATAGAACACTTATGCAGATTCATTGGTGGGAATTTCAGATAAGCGGATGGAGATGCTGTAGAGCTCTCGGACGCCTGCTCTCCTACTCCTTCTACTCAATCCTTCTTACTCCTTTCCATGGCAAGCTTTGTATAGGGGTTCACCATCAACTGTGGCTACTTTCATTCCTCACGGGGAAATATCCTGTGCGGCTGTCACTCGCACAGCTAACCAGTCTGGAGGCATCACCCATGGCTGATGGCTACATCCCATCCTCGCAGTGAAAACTATGCTAACGCACTCTGTCACAGTACGGCTAATCACCGGTTGGTTCCCGCTCCTACTGGAATAGAATCCCTCTTTTGCGTCTGTCACCAACGCCCAGCAGGTTAAAGTTTGAAGCACGTCACGGTCACTCATTACCGGAATCCTACTCGGAACACCACAGACAAGGTGGACTTTCCGGATTCCCAGGATCCTACTCGGAATACCACAGACAAGGTGAGACTTTCTGGATCCTCATAAATGCCGCCATCTATCTAGCTTATACCACGAAGATTCTGTTGGGGAATCTAAGAGATACGCATTCAAGCTCTGTTGCATGTAGAACGTAAGTGGTTGTCAATCACGCGCGTTCATAAGTGAGAATGATAATGAGGGTAATCTGACTCATAACATTCATCATGTTCTTGGGTACGAATGGATATCTTGGAATAAGAATAAAAGAGATTTGAATAAAAGAAGATAGAATTTCATTAATACTTGAGGTACAGCAGAGCTCCACACCCTTAATCTATGGTGTGCAGAAACTCCACCGTTGAAAATACATAAGCAAAAGAGGTTCAGGCATGGCCGAATGGCCAGCCCTCTCCATGATCAAGTGACCGAATAATGAAAGACTTAAAGTGGTCAAAAGATGTCTAATACAATAGATAAATGTCCTATATATACTAGACTAGCTTCTAGGGTTTACATGAGTAAGTAATTGATGCATAAATCCACTTCCGGGGCCCACTTGGTGTATGCTTGGGCTGAGCTTGATCATTCCACGAGTTAAGGCATTTCTTGGCGTCAAACTTCAGGTTATGACGTGTTTTGGGCGTTCAACTCCGGATCATGACGTTTTTCTGGCGTTTAACTCCAGACAGCAGCGTGTACTTGGCGTTTAACGCCAAATTACGTCGTCATTCTTCGAATAAAGTATGGACTATTATATATTGCTGGAAAGCCCTGGATGTCTACTTTCCAACGCCGTTGAGAGCGCGCCAATTGGAGTTCTGTAGCTCCAGAAAATCCATTTCGAGTGCAGGGAGGTCAGATTCCAACAGCATCAGCAGTCCTTTTGTCAGCCTTCTTCAGAGTTTTGCTCAAATCCCTCAATTTCAGTCAGAATTTACCTGAAATCACAGAAAAACACACAAACTCATAGTAAAGTCCAGAAATGTGAATTTAACATAAAAACTAATGAAAACATCCCTAAAAGTAACTTAAACTTACTAAAAACTATATAAAAACAATGCCAAAAAGCGTATAAATTATCCGCTCATCATATTTCAGTTTATGATTGTTCCTTTTTATTATTCCCAATCTGAAGACATTTTCATTCCTGTAGATTTAATTTCCTTCCTTTTGGTCTTGGTTAAGAAATCAGTAACTCAGGAGTTATCTTAGCTCAACATAATTGATAACTGTTATCTTTGCTAATTGGACTGAACTTCAATAATCCCAACCTTTTCTTAGGAAATAAATAGGATTCGAAGGTCAACTAATTTATCCCTTAACTTTCCTTTGCTTTAGCAAAGGTTAACTAAGTGGAATTAAGATTCAACTTTCATTATTATTGCTAAGAATAACAAAGTCTGGACTTCCAATTTCTCATACCTTGCCAAAAGTTTGCTTTACAGTATTTATTTATTTTAATTGTCATTTAAATTATTTGCCATATTTATTCCTTATTTCCAAAACCCCCAATTTTATCTTTTTCATAGCCAATAATAAGAACATACCTCCCTGCAATTCCTTGAGAAGATGACCCGATGTTTAAATACTCGGTTATCAATTTTAAAAGGGGTTTGTTACTTGTGACAACCAAAATGTTTGTATGAAAGGACTCTTGTTGGTTTAGAAGCTATACTTGCAACGGAAATTTATTCTGAATTCTAGACCACGCAAAAGTTCTAACGTCAAAATGGCACCGTTGCGGGGGAATTGCAAACGTGTGCCTTATTATTGGTTATTGTAAATATTTATTTAAATATATATATATATATTTTCTTTCACTTGTTTATTTGTTTTCTCTCTTCCCCCTTATTTCTGATATCTATTATGAATTCTCACCCCTCTCGCTTTGAGTTTAGTTCTAACTTTGTTGAAAGAAATAGAAACCACAGCAGGAATATGCATCAAGGTCAGACCAATCAAGGATGGATGGAGTCAAGAGGATCTAATCAACCCTTTAGGCAACAACACCCTCCAAGATATCATGGACAACAACCATTCTACAATGCATACCCAGCTGAAAGATATGGTGGACAGCCTTGTAACTACCAACAAGCCCCACCCCGTGCCTATAGACCATCCTCTCAACATAACCTCGAACCACCACACTCACAAGCTTCTTTTCACCATTTGCCACCATACGATCCTTATTCGCCCCAACACTAATCCAATTACTCCCAGGAACTACCACTCCCCCGTACACCATACCCATATCCATCAAAGCCAGAATCACAGGTTCGCCTTGAAGAATCAATGAAACAATTTGCTACAACCCTTCATCAACTGGAGCAAGCAATAGTGGAGGAGTTAAAGCAATTATCTTCCAGACGTTCAGCTCCTCAACAGACCCCCATGGCTTTATGTGGAGAATTCAATGAAGAACACAGTACAAAGAAGATACTAGAAGCTCCAGTGAACAGCATAGAGCATAACTTCGTACTAGAACAAATAGAGGAAGCTGTCATTGCAAAAGAAGAAGAGTTGGTTGAAGATTCAGGAGATGCCGAACCGCCACTTGAATCCAGAGTTGTGGAGAACTCCGTCAAGGATGTTACAATTGACGCTGAGGAGGATTTTGCACCGCCTCCACTGCGATTATCTTATGAAGAACTGAACGGAATAACCCAGGACACAGGCTTCCTTGATGATGATGATCACGAGTCCTGTTCTCTTAGTGACGACCTTGCATCCGCAAGTAATTTCTCTGAGACAGAAGAATCTTCCCTGAGTGAACATGAAGATGATGCTGAGGTATATTTTTCTCAACCTCCAATATATGACTCGAGCGATGATGAGGGAGAAATTGAAGACTCTGATCAAGATATGGTTGAAGTGGAAGAATTCACAGAAGATTATAAGGGAGTAGAACTTATAGAACCACTGGAAATACCTATCCCAAGGCCATTACCGCCCAACACAAACTACAAGTGGGTAACACCTTTGCCTTTTATCTTTATTTTTCCACTTGAATATGGTTTACTTAAAACAGATGGCCAGCTTAGAGCTCTCTGCGGTTTTAAGAGGAAAAGGGATATGACTCGCACTCAGCGCTGGTATGCAAGATTCAATACGGGTTCGCACTTCAACTTGAGGTGCAAGAATTGGTGTCAAGCTCAATTTAAAGGATCTCGGAAGTCGTTTGGTCACTGCAGTGAGAATTGGATTACTCCTCACCCGATTGGACCAATGTAGATCAAGACAAAGACGGGTGTAGAAGAAAAGTTTGGGATTCTGGAGTCTATTCTGACATTCAATACTCCGGGGGCCTACAAGCCTGTTTGAACTCACACAAGGGCTTTACGTACTTTGTTTGGGACCCCGGAGGATGCTGGCATTCCAAACACTGGTGGAGATTTCTAGATGAATTCAAAAATAAGCCACCATAGCAGGAAGCTCAACCAATGTCCAACTTAAGGACTTTAACCAAAAGTGCTAGGTGGGAGACAACCCACCATGATATGATCGCTCTTGTTTCCATTTTATTTCGTTTTATTTATTTTATATTATTTTATTCCTATTGAACCTGGATGCCATTCATAACATTTTCATTTAGCACTGCATACTGCATAATTGCATTTCGCATTAAAAAAAAGAGGCACGCATGCGACGCGGCAGCGTCGCTGACACGTCCGCGTCGCATGTGCGTTGTGAAGAAGAGAAATCGAACAGAGAGTCACGCGAGAGCGTGGCTGGAGGCGTGCCCGTGGCATAAATCGTCCCACGCAACCGCGTCGCTGACGCGTCCGCGTCGAGTGGGAACACTGGCCTCCCACGCGACCGCGTCACTCACGCGGCCGCGTGCCTTGGAATTCGACGTAGAAAAGGTGCACGACCGAAAGTTGTGCTAGAGTGGTGTTGCATTGGTGTTAAACGTACAATTCTTCCCATGCGGCCGTGTGACCGACACGACCACGTCATATCCTCATAATGGCCACTCACACGACCGCATGCCCCACGCGATCGCGTCACCCAATATTTGGCAATTAATGATTTTGAACAGAGAGATGTGCGAGCGTGAGGCTACCCTCGCGCCAGTGGCATAAAACGGGTCACGTGACCGCGTGACCGACGCGACCGCGTGACCGACGCGACCGCGTGACCGACGCGACCGCGTCAATCTGTATAAGTGTAAGTCACGCGACCGCGTGCCCCACGCGTCCGCGTCACGTGCGCCGCACAGCTTATCCTAATTTGCCAAATATCTTATCTTTTCTTCCCCAATCCTAATTTTTCCTCCCTCCTTTCTTACTTACTTCTTCTTCCCTTCTTTCCCTTCTCATTCTTCTTATCTTTCATTTCCTTTTACTTAATTGCATACTTTCATTCATTGCATTATTTTCAGTGGTGTTGAAATTTTATTTGGGTCATTGTTTTTTCTATATTTTGTGGATTATTTGACAATTATATATCATTTTTTAAAGCGTGCTTGCATGTTCAATTTAATACTTTTCATACCTTATTTAATATGCATGCTTTATGTTTATGAAAAAGCCCATATGGCATCATACAATTTTCTACATTATTCTATTCTATTATTCAATGCTTGCTTTTCACAAATTTCCTTTACTATTTTATTAATTAAATATAATTGTTAATACAAACGTTATTGTTAGTTTCTCACGACTAACAATACATTAAAGCTTTTGATGCTTGATCTATGCTACTCATGCCCTTACCGGCATACTAATAAACATCTTGCATCCAATACTCCCCATGCCTTGCTATATTTCCATTGATGAACTGATCACATGGAATCGCGACCATGTCTTTCATTCACTATTTTTTTACTTGGCATGATTATCACTCGTACCGCCCTCCTCTTTGCTCCATCCCTTTGACTTCATGTCCCTTTCTCTTCTCCCTTTTTCAGGCTGGCCACCAGAACGGGTAAAGAGAAAGCTTCTACAACGAGCAACAGCTAAGGAACCACAACACTCACCCACCTGTACATCTCAGCATGCACCGAGGACGGTGCAATCTTTAAGTGTGGGGAGGTCGATACCGATCTCCACGGGTTAGTTAGTCCCTTCTCAACACCAATTTTTGTTTTTCATTGTTGCATTTGCATGTTTGATTGCATGTTTGTTTTTTGTGCATATTTTACTACTTGGTTAAAGTAATATTTTCTTTTTCAAGAAATTTTTATAGTATTTCACTAATTTGAATAAAACTTTTTGAAAAACTTGTTTGAAGAAATATTATTTTGGAATATAGTTTAGAGCTCGAACACACAAAACCAGTGAGATTTTAAGCCTATTTGATTGGTTGCATTTTATCAACCAATATTTTATTTTTGGTGTGTGTTTTTCTCTCTAAAATTGTGATCTTTGCCTTGCTTAATTCTATATTTCCATTATTTGATGTATGCATGCACTTATATGATTGAGGCTTTGTTTCACTGAGCTTACATACCCTTATGGCCTTACCTTTTATTATCCTTTGCAAACCCATATTGAGCCTATTTTACCCCCTTGTTCTTTACTTTAGCTCATCACTAACTCTAAGCGGAAAACAACAATGTCCCTAATTTGAATCCTTGATTAGCTTAGACTAGTGAGAATGCTCATGAATTAAGTGTGGGGAAAAGTGTGTTTGGAAATGTTTGGTTTGGGAATTGAGTATGTTAGACTTTGTGTGAAAATATGAAAAATGTTAAGAACATGTTTATGCATTCAAAACCTTAATCATATGCATTGAGAAGAATAAAAAAAAGCAAGTAATAAAAGGGGACAAAATGCCCCAAAATAAATAAGTGAAATCAATGCATATGAGTTGTATTCAAAACTTGGAATGCATAAATATGTAGTAAACACAGTTGATGGGAAGTTAGATTTTGTATTTTAATTAAATGGATTGTCTTAAGTTAGGTGGAAAGTTTATGTTAATTAAGGATTCAAACTTTAGTCCACTTGGCCAAATACAATCTTACCTTGACCCTAACCCCATTACAACCCTTAAAAGACCTTTTGATTTGTGTATTGGTGCATTAAATTTTTGTTGATTGTTAGATGAAGAGCAAGCTAGAGAAAGCAAGATTAGTAGATAATTGAGAGAATTGACCCTAGACACTTGAGAGTTAGAATGATATACACTACTAGTAAGGATTCAGTGCTTAATTCTATGTTCCCTACTTTTATGAGCTATTTTCTTCTTGCAAGTTATTTATATTGTATTTTGTGACTTGAATTAGTAAAATCCAGTTCATATTTATTCTTGAAAGATTTATTTACTTTTTCACCAAGTAGGTAGAATCATTTTAGCATGTAGTTGCATTCACATTCATAGGTTGCATTGCATGAGTCTTGCCTTTCCCTACTCATTTATTTGGTCTCCTTGAGTTTAGCATGAGGACATGCTAATGTTTAAGTGTGGGGAGGTTGATAAACCATTATTTTATGGTTTACAATGTGTTTAATTGTGTGGTTTTATCATGGTCTTTACCCACTTATTCATATAATTAGCATGCATTTATATTTCCTTCCTAAAATTATTACATGATTGAAAACATGCTTCTTTGGTATTAATTTAGCTAATCTTAATCATCTCTTATTACCATTCGATGCCTTGATCTGTGTGTTAAGTGTTTCAGGCTTCATAGGGCAGGAATGGCTTAGAGAATGAAGAAGAAGTGTGCAAAGATGGAAGGAATACAAGGAATTGAGGAGATGACCAGCGAAAAGTCACGCGGTCGCATGGCTCACGCGACCGCGTGAAATAGAAGAAATCAGAGTGACGCGATCGCATGGCTCACACGACCGCGCGGATTGAAAAAGCACAAGTGATGCGATCGCGTCCGCATGGATGATGCGATCGCGTGACGTGCGCGATATGCAGAATTACAAAAGTCGCTGGCAGAGATTCTGGGCCGCATTTCAACCCAGTTTTCGGCCCAAAAACACAGATTGAAGTCAGGAATGCATCCATTCAGGGAGTATCCGAATTTTCAGTCACTTTCCATGATTTAGGTTTAGTTTGGCCCTCTCTCTTTAGAATTTAGGATTTAGGACTTCTCTTAGTTTTAGGAGTAACTCTCGACCCCAGGTTCAATATTCCTTTTACTATTTAATTTCTTTTCTATTTTTGTTTACTCTGAAGCTTTTATTGTGTTTGATTGATGTTGCCTAATTGGCTGTTGATATTGTCCATGTTAGAATTGACATTTTTATTTAATGATATTTGAGGTATTTCAGTTTATGATTGTTCCTTTTTATTATTCCCAATCTGAAGACATTTTCATTCCTGTAGATTTAATTTCCTTCCTTTTTGGTCTTGGTTAAGAAATCAGTAACTCAGGAGTTATCTTAGCTCAACATAATTGATAACTGTTATCTTTGCTAATTGGACTGAACTTCAATAATCCCAACCTTTTCTTAGGAAATAAATAGGATTCGAAGGTCAACTAATTTATCCCTTAACTTTCCTTTGCTTTAGCAAAGGTTAACTAAGTGGAATTAAGATTCAACTTTCATTATTATTGCTAAGAATAACAAAGTCTGGACTCCCAATTTCTCATACCTTGCCAAAAGTTTACTTTACAGTATTTATTTATTTTAATTGTCATTTAAATTATTTGCCATATTTATTCCTTATTTCCAAAACCCCCAATTTTATCTTTTTCATAGCCAATAATAAGAACATACCTCTCTGTAATTCCTTGAGAAGACGACCCGAGGTTTAAATACTCGGTTATCAATTTTAAAAGGGGTTTGTTACTTGTGACAACCAAAACGTTTGTATGAAAAGACTCTTGTTGGTTTAGAAGCTATACTTGCAACATGAATTTATTCTGAATTCTAGACCACGCAAAAGTTCTAACGTCATTGACAAAAAGAAACATCATTATTAAGAAATCTAAAAATCTAAAAATCATAGAAATTAAAAAAATTCAATTCAAACATTCAAACAACACAAATTATCCTACAAATAACACAAGTATCTCATACATAACATAACCATCAAATATTTAATTACACATAAGAGTCTTTGCGTAAGTAAATAACATAAACATAAATAAAATGATTTAATTTCATGTCTCCATGAGCGTTCCATTTATTGCAATAGCACCATCACTAGTCTATGACCTTAGATACAACATCATCATCATCATCATTATTTGCAGTTTGATAATCAGGTTTTTCACCTAAAAATCAAAGATAATAAATTTATTTATTAATCAATCTATATATAAATTTAACATTACCATAAACAAATAGAAAAGATAAATCATAAATAACCTCTTTGACGATATGCTGCCCACAACCAGTTTTGATTACACATAAGAGCTTTCATAGTATCTTCACGAAGACTACCACAATGAGAAGTAATTACTCGACCACTTGTACTAAAAGAAGATTCAGAAGCAACAGTAGACACGAGGATAGAAAATATATCTCTCACAATTCTTTAAAGTGTTAGAAATCTAAGCCCATTCACTTTCCACCAAGCTAAAATATCAAAGCTGGCACAAAAAGGATGAACATCTTTCTCTATGTAATGATCAAATTCAGTCTTTATAAATGAACCATTTTTCCTCTTCTTTTGTCTAATATACAATTGGTAAGCAGTAGCATCATCTTGCTCTACATTCATCTGTAGTTCTTGTACTGTAGAATCCTCAAATGCATTACTTGAATTAGATGGATTCTGTTGGTACTCATGAAACAAGTCATAGCATATCTGTTTGATCCTCTCAATCTTACTTGAGCACCTATCTTGATTTTGATATAACATTGAGAATTTATACTCAAGCCTAGCAAGCTTATACCTAGGATCTAGAATGACAGCAACACCCATCATGCCATGAATTTCTTCCCAATACTTATCAAATTTTACCCTCATACTACATACCATATTACTAATCAGTGGATTTGGAGAAGCAGACTATTTTTTCAAGGCAACATTTATATCACATACTTTGTTAAAATAAATGTTGGCTGTTGGAACTTGAGTACCAGAAAATAATTGCCACATCATAAAACAATTTTAATTTACCACAAATTTCTTTAGCAAGGTCCTACTCCTCATTGTTTGGCAAACTTTTGTAGTTATGATCCTTCTGTCTTAATCGAGGAAACACATTTCGATACAACCATGCAGTCTTTAACATCACATATGTGGAGTTCCGTATAGTTAGACAATCAAGAACTAATTTTTTTGTAAATTGAACATTTGACTTACTACACCAACTCACAAAGGTTTCATGTCTTTTAGGGGTTGAAGTCCAATACACCACACTACCATGAATTTTTTTCACACTTTTCTTAACCAAATTTAGACCATCTTTCATAATTAGGTTCAAGATATAAGCACAACAATGCATATGCAACATGGAGCCCCCCAACAACAAATATTTTGAATCTAAGCCCCCCAACAACTCATCAACCATAGCATCATTAGTAGAGCAATTATCCAATGTAATAGTTGACAATTTTCTATCTATATTCCACTCTAACAAAACTTTCATTAATGCATTCGAGAGCACTTCACTCATATGAGGAGCGAGAACATAAGTAAAATTGAAAATCGTTCAAGAAAATATTTCAATTATTATCTAAAAGATAAATTAATTTCAAGTAAAAAATATTAAAAGTCATATCAATTACTAGAAATATAATTTAGAAGATTACCTTAATATGCGCATTTGAAAAATCCATAAACTATCAATGTAGTGTGTCGTGACAACCATGTATCCGTTTTCTTGGTTGGAAGTCCACATGTCGGTTGTAACTGCTACTCGACTATCATTTCTATCCATTAGCTTAGTCATGTTGAGCTAGGCACCTTAATGGTTTGTTGCATTGTTGCATATACTTCCTTCATTCCAACATGTTCCACAAAAGATAAAAGGTATTCATGCATACATATGGCCTTGCAATACACCTTCTTGGTAAGATGGATCAAATACAAAATCGTCCACAGCACTCCTTGCATGTTTAGACAATGAATCAGCTATTGTTGATTGCCTAGAGTTTGCTAATTTGGTCCTTTTACAATAATGGAGCACATGATTCTTTAAATTTTTAGTTCCGTTTCTTGCATTGGCTCCAAGAACAGATTTGCAATGGTTGCATTTTGCCTTCCACTCTTTTTCTTCATGAAATCGACTAAAATATTACCAATAAACACTCTCCAAGCTCGATTTGTTGCTATTTTTAATCAAAGCGGACTCATCTAGAATAAAATTAGCAGTTGCTTCCACCGGGGATTCTTGTTGTTGTTCTTCTGCAGGCACATCTTGTGCCACTACATCCATGTTGGTACTTGACATTTCGAAGTGAATTCCCTACAAATATATATAAATGTAACATGTTTAAATACAATTTGTACAAATATACAAATTATAACCAGTCAAAATAAAATCAAATAACACAATCAAATCACACACACATACATATAAAAAAAAGAGAAAAGAAAAAAAGAAAATAATCATCCTGTCATAGCTAGTAAAAAATTCTATTTTTTAGTCATAGGATTTCAACTTCACTCTTTTTGGAAAGGTACAAGAAATTAAGAATTATTATTGTAAAAATGAGTCAAAATTAATTAAACAAGTATTACTGAGTAAAAAATGGATAAACAATCAGCGTTTAAGTATTAATGAGAGACAAAATTTAGCAAATAAAAACACTGTTGTATGATAGTTGGTGAATTATATAGGTTATCTTTCCATTAAAATTTTTAAATAATTTTCTAAATGAGCATATTACCCAGAAGAGCATATTTCCCAAAAATGAATACTAAACGAGGAAAGAAACTTTTCCATTTTTCTTAAACTTTTGAAGCTAAGTATAATTAACAAGCATTGAAATATCAGCCTGAAAACAATGCAGAGACAAGCATTCAGAGTCAGTTCCATGAAACATAATGAACTATTGCCAAATATCCTTATATCATCACCTTCCCCAAATATCCTCACCGATGTATGTTAATTAACCTAAGAAATGACCAAATCAGAACTAATGAACTATGACCAAATTTATCAAATACATACGCGTACTGTACACACACACACATACATATCTAATTAAAATGAAATTAAAACACACAAACACAAACGTGCACTGCGCACACACAAATACATATCTAATTAAAATAACATTAAATAATAATTGAGTTTCAATTTTGAAGGCAGATACATACTTTGAGAGTTTTAGCACGAGGAGCAGTGCTGAACAGAGGAATGACCGAACGAAGCACAGGGTAGGGCAGTGAACAGGGGAACAACGCGGGGAAGTTGAACAGAGAACGGGCTTCGCAAACAAGCTAGCAACGAGGGTGAGGGGAGACTGCAACATTGTTGACGACGCGGGTAATGTGAGTAGCACCGGCGACATAGTCAGAGTGTGGAGATATTTGGATTTGAGATTTGGGAGAAGAGGATTAGGGTTCTTGTGCCGCTGAGGGAGTGGCTGTGAAATAAAGGGCTGTAATCTGAATGATTGAGGCCTCTAGGTTGTTAAAAGTTGTATTTATGTTTCATTAAATGAAAAATACGTTTTATAAAAATAAATGTGTTAACATTATAGATTTATAAATATGCTTCAGTGGCAAAAAGCCTTTTGCACATGCTGAAGGTCCTTGATTCAACTCCCATATATGTAACATTTTTAAACATATAACACATATATAAGAGGGGTGTGGGTAGGGCGGGTAGGGTTGAAGTTCAACCCGCACCCTACCCGCTCCGCGCCCAACCCTACCAGCAGCGGATCGGGTTGGCAACCCTACCCAATCGGGTTAGATCGGATTGGGTACCCGCGGGTAGGGTCCATGTTGGTGCTGTTATGTGGTGTATGATAGCAGATTCTATATCCTAGAAACTTCTTAATATTTATCTCTCTCATTTTAAACCCATGATTATTATTTTATTTTAGACTATGGTTTTTGCATGCTTTATTTTTCTCATCTTATTAGACTAAACATATTTGTGTTTAAATAAATCAAGTTAGATTAGTGTACTAGTTAGTTCGCCAATCCGCTTAAATAAGTGTTGGGATTCGAGTCTCGACTTGTGCATGCAGCAATCTGTTGGTCAGCGATAAATCTTTAAATGGAGCTCATTACCGCGACAGATTAGTCCTTAGTCTGGCAAACTGAAAAATATTGTGAAAAATAAAAAAACATTTGTGTTCAAATAAAATAGAGCCAAATTTGACTCAAATTGACTGGATCCAAGTGTTGTTTTTTCAGATGGACCAGGCCATGAGCATGATCTATATCCTAACTATCATCTTGGGGCCATACCAGTGTTTTTGTCCAAGTTCGTAAAGTATTTTGGGATTTCTTGGAGTTTTGGTATCATCTTTATGGCCTAGGCCCATCCCACCTAATTACTATTCTTGGGTTGTAGTTCTTGTTAGAAGATAAAAGATTCAAGTTCAAAGATAAAGATAAAAGATTGATTTTTTTTTGTTTTGCATGAGATAAAATTAGTTTTGAAAATTAAATTTAAATTGATTTATTTGATTTGCTGAAAATACGTTTAAATCGAAAAAAAATTAGCTTCCAATTTTGTTGCAATAAATATTGTTTATGCTAACTTTATATTAGTTTGTTACATGAGCTAGATAAGATCAAATCAATTTTAAAATTTAAATTTAAATTAAATATTGTGATGTTATTGAATTTTGAATTGGATTAGATTGGATTTTAACATGATTAAAAATAAACTCTCAAAAATTCTTTACGAAATTAACTAGAAATTGAGTATTTTGTGAAAATTGAGTGATTAGAGTGGTGAGGAAGCAAGACTACAATGGCTTGGGGTAGTATTAAGCTATATCCACTTGTCCTTTTTGTTTGTTTTCTGTTACTTAGGAGATTTTTATTTTTGTTCTTGTTCATGTGCTTTGCAGAAAATCAACCATAGAATTGGTCACTAAATGCTATGCATGAAATCACAAGGATTTTATCATCCACTACAAAGGCACAAAACTTCTACAAGCTTGTGTTGCTTCCAAGAGTGAGAGATTATATCAGCAAAAATCAAAAGCTGCATTATCTTTTATTTCGATCACTCGCAAGGGCATCACTCGTACCTCAAGCATTCTTCGATGGAATTGTGTTTCCACTCTGTGAGGTATATATAGAATTTAATTTTGACGTATTATCAATGTATAACCACTTTACACGTGCATCCAATCACATAATGTCATATTAGCAAAAATAACTATCTTGTGAATGATAATCCAAGAGAATGGTTATGATTGTAGGACTGTGTAGAACAGTTATATGTATAGTCACTTATTCTGACCCTTAATTTTGTTGTTCTAATAAGTTAATCATACATTATATTTGTTCATGTTTATTTTACTAGGCTCTATTGTTCAGGTGATTTCAGTTAATTCTAATTGATGGTATAGACTTTGGTGCAGTGTAAAACATTATTTGATTTCAAATATGTTCAGCCAAACATGTCAAATCATCTAAGGGTTTAGAATATCATATATGTCTTCATGAAAATAACCAATTTCTTAAATGACAAGTGCATCTTATACATGTGTGTGTGTTTATCTAATATAAGAAATTAGAAGGACTAAACAAACAAGATTGTTGGTGCTCTAAACAACTTATACTTGTAATATGCAGTGAGGAACTTGCACTGTGAAGGAAGCTGTATATGTTGGATCCATTTTAGAAGGGGTCTTTGTTCCTCCACCTGTTTCTAGGTATGTTAGCTGAGGCAATCTTCGAATATAAATATAAAATTATTATGTGTACACCAAAATCAGTTAAAGTGTAACTGTGTATAAATACATATATTATTTTACTTGTATTTTGTATTACAACATCTATTTCATATTAGTAGCTGATTTTTGTGTACACTTCGAATGGTTGAATAAATGTATTAATAGCAATATTGGCTCAACTCAAACTTGTCAATTTGTTTACAGCTTTGCGTTATTGAAGCTGGCAAGCATGAAATATTTTGGCACTATAAGGTAGTTTTTTTTTGTTTATTGAAGTATAATATGTACAAAGCTGATAAGGAGACAACATATATTGTAACGGTAATGTTAGGAAGACAAAAAAAAAAAAACCAAAACTTACCTTATTTAGCATTCATTAATTATTACAACAATTAATGAATGATAATTAAGACAAGTTCTGGCTGTTTTTGGTTAATTTATTTTGATGACCAAACATTTTTGATATTATCAAGCATAGTTAATAATCTAATAATTGTCTACTATGAACGTACATACATACTCAAAAGAGGTGGCATAACTTAAAATGCAATTTGTTAAAATGTTATATTTGAGAACTAATTGTGATAATAACTGTAGGTATTTCATGAAGATTTTGTTGGAAAAAGAACCTAATCTGCCTGATCCTAATCCTGATCCAGCTGTTAATGCATTAATGGATCACTTTTTGAGATTTCTTACTAAAACTAGACAACTTCCTGTGTTATGGCACCGATCACTTCTTGTATTTGTGCACAGGTCACTGATTCACTCTTTTTTGTACCAAGTTGTATTTATCATTCAGTAGTGATGCACTTATTTGATATTTCTTTCTTTCAGGTACAAAAATTAGCTACAAGACCCAAGATAAAGACCGTTTAATGGTTGTATTGCAAAAGCATGAACCACTGAGTGCAGGGTCTCTGATGGGCTTGTTTCCTTGACTTCCATTTGTCATAACTCATAATTAACTGATATTAATTTCTAGTATTACAGTTTACGGGATATCATTAGAGAGCTAAACGATAATTAGCTGCTTCAAACCTTCAATGAATCTTTTGAACCTGGCATACCATAATATGAAGCTAAGATATTTGTACCAAAGTTTTTTTTATTTTTAGATATTGACACAGTTAAGTTTTAACTTTGGCAAAAATAATGTACTTTATTTTTCCTTCTGTTAATGTATTAGTGGTGATTTTGCACCTTTTTCCAACAGAAACTTATTTTTATTATGGTAAAATCTTATTGAACTAAATCTTTAACTAGAGATTCTTCACTCACAGTTGCAATATATAAATGTGAGAAACAAACAGAAAGATTTAGAAATTAAATTAAGGAATATTAATTTAAAGTTATAATCTCACCAATTGCATGCATGGTTTGATCATTCAAAACACTAAATTTGAAGAATGTGATCCTTGTATTCCACCTTCTTATATTAAGATCTTCAATGGTTTTAGATCTTCATTAACTTTTGATGGAGACTTATTTTTCTTCCTCCTCCTCCTCTTCTAAAATAGTGGCATGTCCGGCTTATTTCGTGATTCGCATTTTCGTTATTCGTTATTGCAACTATTCATTGTTCTTATCGTCATCAAGATACCAAGAACACGTATGAGAAAAAAAGTTGAGATTGTTGTTGTCATGGTAGGCATGCAAGGCAAATAAAATATTATAAATATCACTTTTATAAAATAATTTTGTCCTCATCATTATCACTTCTACCTCTACTTTTTTTTTTATTGTGTAACCATGTTTTATCACCAGCGTTATCTCCTCTACTGTCATCATCACCTCAACATTAACGTTATCTTATTTAGTTTCTTGTTCGATGCTATTTTTTTCCTTTAAAAAGTCTTAGTACTACAATTACTTTTTTTTTACAACATCATTTTCAGCAATTATTTTTCTCCACTTAACCACCACCGGTGAAAGATTTTTTCAGAAGTAAACTTATTAATAGTTTGTGGGAGTTTAAAACCTCCACAAATTACAGATAAAATCTCCCACAAAACTAATTTTTGTTACTATTTAATGAAATTTTTAACAGAAGGGTCGTATTGTCTTAAAATGAAAAGGTTGAGGACCGAAGTATTCCTTTTTATTAAACAAGAGGCGCCTTGTCCTTCAAAAAAATAGATATAGGCCAGATTGAGTCTTTACTCAAAGTAAGAATATGAAAAGGTAAGGCTAAATTTCAGATTTTAAAAGATGAATGGGAAGAAATAGTTGAATGAAATACATTTTATAACTCAAAACTATTAAAGAGAAATAACATTAAGATTGAATACATAGAGTAATTTAAAGAGAAATAAATATTTAGACAACATGAGAGTAAAAAAAGAATTCTATGGCATAACGTAAAGATAGAAAGTTACAAGAGGATAAAATGTAACAAAAATCTTATAATATAATACAAAGATAGAAGGTTATGCATCTAAGAAAAAAAATTTTCTGTGACAAAATAGAAAAATGTCAAATATCTAAAGTTGGTTTTAAAATTGTTAGTTTTTCGTCTAATATATTATAAATGGATAAATAGGTAAAAGTAGTAATAATAAATAGATAAATAGCTTGAATATGAAGCATAGTTACCTAATTAAAAAAAAAATAGAAAACCATATTATTAGTTTATTACCTTGGTTTGGCAACCGTTGAAACGTTCCTCAAGTTGCAATTTTATTGCATTTCTCTGATAATTGAAAACAAAAAAAAATTGTCGATTCAAAACAAACCCAGCATAACATGGAAGACAGGTACCACGTGAAGATGTAAAGGCATTGTCTATTGGCACAACATTTTTTAACCTTATATTGTTACCATGATTCATGTGCAGCTATATATTCCTATAGTTTTTATATGTTAATACCATTATTGTTGTTATTAATAACCTCATAACATAATATATATTACCATGATATTTCATATATACATGTGCTGCAACATGATGTTTCTTGTTTATTTAGCTACTTTTATATAATTAATTATTTTTTAAAAAAGAATTATTAGATCAAAGCCAGCTTGCAACTCCATAAAATCTTTGTCTAAAAAGCCATTCACTTTGCTGTTGCTAAGATCATATCATGGCTAATGCACTTGTTGGGGGAGCTTTGTTCTCTGATTTCAATAACGTTGTCTTTAACAGGTTCATTACAACAGATGCAGTCAACCTGGTCTTGGGCAAGAAGCTCGGTCCTGACTTAGTTGAAAGGTTGAAGATTTTTCTGCTTGCTGCTGAAGCTCTGGTTGGTGATGTTGAGTACAAGCAATTGGACAACCCTTCTGTGAGGGAGTGGCTTAACAGTATGAGGGATGCTGTTTATGTAGCTAATGACTTGCTAGACGCTATCCTCACCAAAGCTGCAACTCGAAAAGATGTACGTTCTTTCTAGGGGTGACTATGGGTAGGGTAGGATAGAGTTTGAACCCAAACCTAACCCGACCGGCAGGTTGAGAAATACCTAACCCTAACCCTTCCTGCACTCAACCCGCAAGTATCCAACCCTACCCACGGGTTGACAAAAAGAAACATCATTATTATGTAATCTAAAAATCTAAAATGCATAGAAATTAAAAAATTCAATTCAAACATTCAAACAACACAAATTAACCCATAAATAACACAAGTGTCTCATACACAACATAATCATCAAATATTTAATTACACATAAAAGTCTTTGCCTAAGTAAATAACATAAACATAAATAAAATTATTTAATTTCATATCTCCATGAGCATTCCATTTGTTGCAACAACACCATCACTAGTCTATGGCCTCAGATACAACATCATCTTCATTTGCAGTTTGATAATAAGGTTTTTCACATAAAAATCAAAGATAATAAATTTATTTATTAATGAATCTATATATAAATTTAAAATTACCATAAACAAATAAAAAAGTTAAATCATAAATAACCTCTTTGACGATATGCTGCCCATAACTAGTTTCACATACGAGCTTCCACAGTATCTTCATGAAGACTACCACGATGAGGAGTAATTACTCAACCACTTGTGCTAAAAGAAGACTCAGAAGCAACAGTAGACACAGGGATAAAAAATATATCTCTCGCAATTCTTTGAAGTGTTGGAAATCTAGCCCCATTCACTTTTCACCAAGCTAAAATATCAAAGTCAGCACTCAAAGGATGAACATCTTCCTCTATGTAATGATCAAATTCAGTCTTCACAAATGAACCCTTTTTCTTCTTCATTTGTCTAATATACAATGGGTAAGCAACATCTTCTTGCTCGGCATTCATCTATAGCTCTTGTATTGTAGAATCCTCAAATGCATTACTTGAATAAGACAGATTCTGTTGGTACTCATGAAGCAAGTTATAACATATCGGTTTGATCCTCTCAATCTTACTTGAGCACTCATCTTAATTTTAACATAACATTGAGAATTTATACTCAAGCCTAACAAGCTTATACCTAGGATCTAGAATGACAGCAACACCCATCATGCCATAAATTTCTTCTCAATACTTATCAAATTTTACCCTCAAACTACATGCCATATTACTAATCAGTGGATTTAGAGAAGCAGATTATTTTTTCAAGGCAAAATTTATATCACATACTTTGTTAAAATAAATGTTGGCTGTTGGAATTTGAGTACCAGAAAATAATTGTCACATCATAAAATAACTTTAATTTACCCCAAATTTCTTTAGCAAGGTCCCACTCCTCATTGCTTGGCAAAATTTTGTAATAAGGATCCTTCTGTCTTAATCGAGGAAACACATTTCGATACAACCATGCAGTCTCTAACATCACATAAGTGGAGTTCCGTCTAGTTGGACAATCAAGAAGTAATTTTTTTTGTAAATTGAACATTTGACTTATTACACCAACTGACAAAGGTTTTATGTCTTTTAGGGGTTGAAGTCCAATACACCACCTACCACAAATTTTTTTCACACTTTCCTTAACCAAATTTAGACCATCTTTCACAATTAGGTTCAAGATATGAGCACAACAATGCATATGCAAAATGGGACCCCCAACAACAAATATTTTGAATCTAAGTGGCCCAACAACTCATTAACCATTGCATCATTAGTAGAGCAATTATCCAATGTAATAGTTGACAATTTTCTATCTATGTTCCACTCTAACAAAACTTTGATTAATGCATTCGAGAGCACTTCACTCATATGAGGAGCAGGAACATAAGTAAATCTGACAATCGTTCAAAAAAATATTTCAATTATTTTCTGAAAGATAAATTAATTTCAAGTAAAAATAATTAAAATTATATCTATTACTAGAAGTATAATTTAGAAGATTACATTAGTACGTGCATTTGCAAAATCCATGAACTATCAATGTTGTGTGCCGTGACAACCATGTATCCTTTTTCTTGGTTGGAAGTCCACATGTCAATTGTAATTGCTACTCGACTATCATTTCCATCCATTAGCTTTGTGATGCCAGGGCATCTTGGCCAGTTTCACTGACCTTTTCTTTACTGTTTTTAAGGTAGTTTCATGCATTTCCTTAGGAAATAAGCTAGTTTTTGGTATACATTCACTTACACCTTGATTCAAGCATACATTGTGAATTTTACATGATTTCATGAGGATTTTGCATGAGTTTAGTAACAAATTGTATGTTGCATTACCCATGACTTGGACTAGAACTTTGATGCACTCTATTGCTTGATTTTAGGACCAAAGGAAGCAAGAAAGAACCACTTAGCAGTCACGTTAATCTAATTAACGTTACCACTAACGTGGAATGGGAGGTAACTTGCAAAGTTAATGAGAAAAGTGATTGCCAATAACGCTCTCGAAGCCATCATTGCCCACGTTAAGAGTCACGTTAACTAAGTTAACGTGAACTCTAATGTGAAGAAGGGACTTTGAGCCAACGTTAGTGACACTTAACATTATCACTAACGTTGGCCAATGATCATAAGTGGCCACGTTAGAGTCCACGTTAACTTAGTTAACGTGGCCTCTAACATTAAAAGGGGGAAGGAAGCCAACGTTAGTGCACTCAACATTGTCACTAACGTTGGCCTAAGGTGCAATGTACCACGTTAACTCCCACGTTAACTTGGTTAACGTGGGAGCTAACGTAAGAGGCAAGGGTGGTCGACAACGTTAGTGACACCCAACATTGTCACTAACCTTGGAAGCAACCACAAAACCCCAAGGAGCCACGTTAACTTAGTTAACGTGGAAAGCTAACGTTGATGAGTGAAAGATGAGCCAACGTTAGTAACACTCAACATTGTCACTAATGTTGGGGATGGCTAAGAATGGCCACGTTAGAAGCCACGTTAACCTAGTTAATGTGGACTCTAACGTGAGACATAGGGGCACATTGGAACGTTAGTGACAATGTTAAGTGTCACTAACGTTCTTGAAGGTTGGCAAGGCCACGTTAGAAGCCACGTTAACCTAGTTAACGTGGGCTCTAACGTGAGGCAAAGGGGTACATTGGAACGTTAGTGACAATATTGAGTGTCACTAACGTTCTCGAACTCATACTTTCACTAAAACGTTAACACCCCTAACGTCCTGAGCTAAAGTCTCTGCCCACTTCACACTTTCTCTCTGCAAGTAAAACCAAGCCCAAATGAAGAAGAAAACTGCTTCAAACTCAAGATCCAAAGGCCCAAGACTTGAAGAGCCAACTAGAAGCTGAGAAGAGTAGTATATATAGGAGTAGCTTTGAATTATTTAGGGAGTTCTGGAAGTTGGAAAAGAGCACTACTCTCTGTATTTTACTCTGCTCTTCTAGTTCTATGATGTATTCTCCATCTTTGTTTTCATTTTCTAGAGCTATGAACAACTAAACCCCTTTCATTGGGTTAGGGAGCTCTGTTGTAAGTTGATGGACCAATACTAGTTTTCGTTATTCTTCTTCTATCTTTTCTCTTGATTTTACTTGAAAGCTTTCGATCTTCATCCCATTGGGTAGTTATCTTGGAAAAGAAGCTATTCAAACTTGGATCTCTTCTGAGCCTTGAAAGAGGAATGAAGAGATCAAGCTAGAAATGCTTTCTCATGCTAGACCAAATTGGGTTTGGATGGATATGTGACTATAATCCTCTCAATACTTGATTTGGGAAATGCATGTGGTATAATCAGTGACCACACTTCATCTCTTCTCATGAGCAATTGACCAAGGAATTGGCTATTGATCAATATTTGAGAGATTGAATTGCAAGGAATTACAATTCAATCAATTAAGATTGCCAAGGAGATCAATGAGTGCATTGATTGAGGAAGAGATGAAAATGAACTTGATCCGGAGAATTGCAACATCTCCTGCGCCCAATGAACTCCCCAATTCTAATCTCACCCATTCTCTTTAATTTCTGCGTTTACTTTCATGAGCAAACACCCCATTCCCATTTACAATTCTGCAATTTACTTTCAGTCATTTACTTTCAGCCCTTTAATTCTAGCATTTACTTTTTCTGTTATTTACAGTCCTGCCATTTTATTTTCTGCAAATCTCAACCCAAATTCTGAATTCACTCAACTAGAACATTCTTCTAATTAAAGTTGCTTGATTAATCAATCCCTGTGGGATTCGACCTCACTCTATTGTGAGTTTTTACTTGACGACAAATTCGGTACACTTGCCGAAGGAAATTTGTTGAGAGACAGTTTCCACCTGCATCACTTTGTCATGTTAAGCTTCTCCAACTCATACATTTCAAAAATGCCCTTCTTGATTGTGTTTCGGCTAGGCACCTTAAAAGTTGGTTGCATTGTTGCATATACTTTCTTCATTCCAACATGTTCCATAAAAGATAAAGGGTACTCATGCATATATATGGCCTTGGCAATACACCTTCTTGTATAAGATGGATCAAATACAAAGGCATCCACAACACTCATTGCATGTTTAGACAATGAATCAGCAATTATTGATTGCCTAGAGTTTGCTAATTTGGTCCTTTTACGATAGTGGAGCATGTAACCCTTTTACTTTTAATACCTCATGATCGTACTAAAAGTACAAGCGTTACTTACCTCTAATCCTTTAATTTGATACTATATTTATTTAATATTGAACCTTGGCGAATATGAACCAAATTTTTTATTATAAAAGCAAAAGGTCTTTACTTTAAAATCACACAGTCACATATCATATTCACGTAATAATAAGTACATAGACTTATCCAAAACTTCTTAATATACAAGTCCTGCCCCTCTAAAATCTCGAAATGACAAATAACGAAGGGTAAAATAAAATCTAAAACTAAGTCAAATACAGAAGATGAAATATATATATATATATATATATATATATATATATATATATATATATATATATATATATATATATATATATATATATAACTCCGTAGTTCGATCGCGGCCTGTGCCAAAGCTTTCTGAACCTGTCACTGAAAATGAAATTCTGTAAGGGAGTGAGAACATCATCTTCGAAAGGGTTCTCAGTAGAGGGTTTAAGAATTGTTATAAAAAGATATTTAAAAGAAAACTGTCTTTCGATTGCAGTGATTATCGCTTGTCTTATGAATTCTTTTTAAAAACCAACTATTAATCATCCAAAACCTTTTCAAAGAAGCTCTTTTTGATTTTTCAAAACTCCAAACCCCTTCATTTATTATAAGAAAATCTCAATCAGTTTCCTAGACTATATGAATGACCAACCTGTTCCAAGCATAGGTTCATTAAGTCTATGTTGAACCAGCTTGATTTTTCATACTTTACTAATACTTCAATCAGAAACCAATCACAGCCTTCATCCTATCACACAATCAATCAACACAGCCATCATCTCAACACCAAAAATCTCAAAAGTACCATATCAGAACAAACACAGACAATACAGATAAGAAAAGCACAGGTTTAGATAGCAGTTACAGTAAATGGCTCAGAACGCAGTTAATAACAGTTTAGCAAATAGGCAAACCAAAACAAATTCAAACTTAAGCAAAGCATACAAATGCATATGATGCATGCCTGTCCTATGGCTAATGAGCTCATTTATCATTTATATAGCCAACCTGACATGTTCGAAAGCTAACCTGCACACCGTCCTCTTGAAAACTGGTGAGCGGTATAGTACCACGATCCTCACCTGGTGGGTGGTAAACCACCTCGATCCCCACCATCTGCGGGTGGTAAATAACCTCGATCCCCACAGATGTTTTCTATTGGAAAGCAATACACACATGGGCAGTAAATAACCATGATTTCCACAAAATAATTTACTTTAAAATCTGATGGGCGGTAAATAACCACGATCCTCACAAAATATTTCCAAATCAAATTTATCCTCATCATCATTCAATTCATTCAACAATTATCATCATCACACCTCCCTTCCGTTCATCAATAATTCACACTCAAAACATAATTCTCTTATCAAGGAAATCAAACTCGAAACATAAACCTTTCTTTGATAAATTGAATTCAAAATAGTACAATTCTTTCATCCATATTTGTTTAAATAATACTTCAAACCAAATTTTTGAATCCTATAAAAATTTCGACAGCATCTCCTCTAAAATTCGGACTATGCCACCCTTACGGGTCCCATCAAAACCACATTTTCCAACCATTTCTCAACCAGCTTCAATATCAAACATCAAATACTTTCTAATTTTTAAACCAATTTTGACAACAAGTTAGGTTCGATGTCAAACCATTTCAAAACTAATTTATTTCTCTAATTCAATTTATTTCCAATAAATCAAACTCTTTTCCAAATCTCAATCATTTTCTAAAATTTGACCAATTCTAATATCAAATTATTTTCAAAATCGAACTAAATCCAATAATAAATTATTTTCAAAATCAAACCAGCTCTAATATTAAATTATTTATAAAATCAAACTAATTCAAAATCAAACCGCTTTCGAAATCAATTCATTTTCATATTTCAAATCATTTCCAAAGGCAATTCATTTACATTATCAAATTAACTCTAAAACTAAGAAAAATTACTTCTCATAATATTCAACTAAATAACTTTACAAACCAATTTCTCATCAATAATGGCATGCTACTCAAGCAATTAGTAATTCAGTCCAGCAAGCAACCACATCCACAAGACAAAGATAATCACATAAATATATTTTTCACATTAATATCCATTTATAACAACTCTGTAATATAAAATAAAATTTAAGAAAAACCTCTACCTCGATTGTTGAAACTCGAAAACATTAAAACGCATCACAAATTCATTTTTTCTTGGCTCACAATGGCGACAGACGCAACCACAGCTTCAAACCACTTTCACAGCAACCACAACAACTCTAATCGCAACATATAATAACCAAAATTCAATCTTATAGCAATTAACACTGCCAAAACCTCAACCAAGATAACAGAACAGTGGCAAAAGAACTTTTCAGAACGAAAAGCTTACCGCAACTAAGAAGAAACTGAACTAAGTAGCAAAGAGTGGTTTAACTGCAGCAAAACAGCGACGGAGTTCTGGCGGCGTCGTAGGTGGCTTCTCCCTCTCTCCCATCGCGTCGTCTCTCTCTCTCTCTCTCTCTCTCTCTCTCTTCGAGCTTCTCCGGTAATAACGTCTCGAACGGCAACGACGACGGTGACTGGAAGTAGCTCCTCCTATGGTGATGATTGTAAAACCCGGTTAATTAACGGCTAATTAACCCATAAATGAGAATTTATTCTAGAAAGCCAAAAATGTTATTTTTATGGCTAAATGTGATAGAGGAGATTGAGACAAGAATTTCGGTACCAATTTTATAGAAATCGGACCAAGATTGGACCGAACAGGCCAAACCGGGCCAACCGGACCCAAAGTGGGCCCTTGGCCCAACTAAACTAAACCAAAACCCTATTTTTCAGCACTCTCTCTCCTCACAACACACTCAAACACGCTGAAATGGTGGAGAGGAAGGGAAGAACTCTCTCTCAACTTCTTTCTCTCACTTGATCTTCAAACCACCATAACTTTTGATCTAGAGCTCCGATCGCCGCTCCGTTTGCGGCCACGCGTTCACAGCGAAGAGCTCTACAAAACCCATACAATCAATTTTGAGGTAAGCCACGTGTTTCTGTTCGAAATTCCAGCCCTTATTTTCGAGTTTCATGGGTGAAATGTTGAGATTTTGGGTTCTTTGATGTTATAGGACCCAACTCTCTTGAAGGAGAAGGTTAATATTGTCTCCTTGGACCTTGAGTGTGGTAAGATTCTCAACCCTAGTGTATTTTGTTGTTCTATGATGTTTGGGTATTGAGATGTTGTGTATAGGTATGATGATTGTGGCTTAGGTTGTGTATATGTGAATATTGGAGCTTGATTGGTGATTTTGAAAAGCTTGGAAAGGGTTTGGTGGTGAAAAATCTGTTTTTGGAGGTGTTGAGGCCTTGAGAGCTTGTGGATAAGTGGTTTGGAAGTGCTCCGGTGGAGCTTGGGAAAATCGGCTAAGGTACGGTTTCGGTTTCCCGTATCTAATATGTAATGTGGTAGGAAATACTTAGGCTAGAGGCCCTAAGATAGGCATTGAATTGTTGATGTTGTTGAATAGTTGATATATATGATGTGGTCATATATGTGATGATGATTAATGATGCCTTGATGGTATGATGTATGAGAAATATGCATGTTGTAATATATGCTTGTTGAATGGTTATGGTTGAATTGTGGGTTGAAACATGTTGATGGTGAGTACGATATTAATTGTGTACAATGATGATTTATTGGAATTGGTGTTGTTGAGAATTGGCATGAGGAAGAGTATATGATATGTCAATGTATTTGGGTTTGAGCCATTTGGGTGAAGTGGGTTAAAATGATGAGATAGTGATTTTGGTAATTTGTGGTAAAGTGTCAATGTGTGAGTTGAGGAGGCTTGATGTTGAATTTGATATATTTTGATTGATTTCAAAGAAAAGGGGTGACATTGGCATGTTTTGATTGATTTTGAAATGAGTTGGAAATGGCTTGTTTTGAAAATGGCACTTTGTGGTTTTGTATGAAAAATATGATTTTTGGGCATACTTTGACGGGACATAACTTGGACTACGGATCTCTGTTTTGTGCCAAATTTATTTAGAAATGAAATTGGATCCGGGATGTCCATGCCGTTCGAAGAACGGGTAAAAAACGATTTAAAATGAGGAAGTTATGTCCGTTGGAAGATTGGGGTTTAAATCTGTGAATTCTGCAGCTTTTAACTTAGAAGAATTTTTAGCAGAATGACCCCTTGCGCGTGGGCGCACTTGGCGCGTACGCGCTGTTCTTCCCTAAAGCGCCATCCACGCGTGCGCGTGATGTGCGCAGGCGCGCCGATTGTGCTGCACCCAATGCCCAGCCATTTTCCAAAGAGTTATGCCAGAACTGTGCCGGTGTTGTGCCTGGGGCACGAGAACACCCACGCGTACGCGTGGTTGACGCGTGCGCGTCGATTGGCAAATTTTTAGTCCACGCGTTAGCGTGCATGACGCTTGCGCGTCGATGAGTTTTCGAGGCCATCCACGCGTGCGCGTGGAGTGCGCGTACGCGTGGCCCTATTTTCATCCCAAAGTTGATTTTTCAGTTTTAAAAGCCAAATCTCATACTTCTAAGCCTCCGATCTCACCACTTATGTCTTAAATCATTATGATATGCCTAGCTATTAGAAAAGGAGCTAGTGAATGTGGTAACTTGCGAGTGAAGCAAGGAAAAAATGGATGATCAATGAGGATCAAGCATGATTATGTGAGAGGCGGAGGATGGCGGTGGAAGTGCTTGTTAGGCCATGGGCCGAAAGGCTGTGATTGATAATGAAACGGCTGGTTATGGATTTAACCGTGAGCCGGGTGGTTGGTTATGGATTTAACCATGAGCCGGATGGCTGGATTATTGCCGTGTTACGGCGGAGCCATGATTATGGCTAAGAATAAATGCATACATATGCTGTTGAATGAATTGTGAATGTTGCACTTCCATTATCGGAGATGAGAGTTTCCCTGGGAGAAAGCTGTGGCTAGGCACCACGTGCTCCAGGTTGAGACTTGAAGCTCTTTTGACCCTATGTCGTCAGGGTGGCCGGGCACTGTGAAAGCCCCGGATGAGCTCACCCCCATAAATATTCACCAGTGAAGGTGATGGATATGGATCATGGTTATGATCAAGTTTATATTGAGTATAACTCGAGTTGGGGAGACACGACAGAGGGACAGTCCAGTGGTTAACTGCCAGGACTTGTCGGGTTGGCTCTGTAACCGACAGATGATATCATCAGCCACTAGGGACAGGCATTCATCATATGCATACTATATGAATTGTTTGAGATTGCCTATTTGACTGCATATTACTTGCTAATTGTCTAAATGCCCTACTTGTTCCTAATTGTATATTTCTTGCTTGATATAACTGTGTTTGCTACATTATACTCCTGCTGGTGGTTGGGAGGTGAGAAGGAATTGGAAAGGGAAGTATTAGTTAGACTAAAGAATCTTTAGTCAGATACCCTTATATGGTTTAGCTTGTTTATAAGCTTTAATATTATCTGGAGGAAGTTCTAGGATTGCCTTTGGCTTTCCTCCAATATTATGTATTATATATGTGGAAGCTGTTACCATGCTGGGGACCTCTGGTTCTCACCCATGCGGATTTTGTGGTTTTCAGATGCAGGGCGTGAGGTTTCCCGCTGAAGCATGCTGGAGACTTCTATTTTTGCGAAGATCCTTTGTTCTCGGGGCTATGTTTTAGTTTATATGTTTTGCTTAGATATATTTATCTCCATTAAATAATACAAACTGTGATGACTCCTCTTATGGGAGATTTTGGAGAATAGATTTTATGTATTTGTGTCCCTTTGGGTTTCCTTTGGGGTTTTCCTTATTTTTATCATATGTATATATTGCTATGCTCGGACCGGTTATCTTCGCAGCCGGATCTTGAGTCTTGATATTCCTGTTTTTGACACTCCTTTGTATATATATAATCCCACGTTGGTTTATCCTTGCTCGTTACGTTATCGATCAGTGTTGCGCTTTAGAATTGCGATTTTTGTTTACCCCTTTTTCTACAAAGGCTCCTAGTTATAATCAGTCATTCACACTACTATACGTACTAAATTTTTATTTTAGAGGTCGTAATACCTTGCCATCTCTGACTTATGACTTAAGCATAAGACTCTGTATGATAGGGTGTTACATTATGGTATCAGAGCAGTTCGTTCCTGTAGAGCCTGAGGGATGGACTGATTATGCTTCTGTGCATTCTCTATATGTGTGTTATGTGCTATTAGTATATCTACTTGATATAATTTGCATAAACGTTCATGAGCATGCATTTGGGACTTGAAGGACTAAACTTCCGATATTGAGGCTGATCAACTTAATATCGATTGTTTGGTGTGTATAGGAACCAGATGGCACCTCGTGGGCGCGGTAGAGGCCGTGGTAGAGGCCGTGGTAGAGGCCGTGGTAGAGGTCGTACTAATGTTCGTGTGCCGGAGAATAACCCTAATGATCCAGTGAACCTTATGACTACGTTGAAAAATATGGCTGCTGCGATGCAAGCCACTGCTGAAGCTCTTGGGCAACGGATAAACAATCATGGCAACAACAGAAATAGAGCTCAGGGACCAATAGAGGTCAAAACTTTCTCTGTGATGGTAAACAAGTGTACGGTTGCTGAAGAGTGTGTGAAGAAGCCAGCCGCTGAGAGAGGAAATCACAAGGGACCATTCCCACAGAACCGAGGAAAGAGCCTTGCACCTAGAGATCCGCCTTTCAAGTGGGGAAGTTCTTTCAGGAGGCCCAACAACAACAACTCCCAAGGAAAAAAGTTTGGGAAGCAACCACAGCATGAGCAAGCTTGTGCTAGGTGTGGAAGTCACCATCCGGGAGCCCCGTGTATAGCTGGATGGGGTTTGTGCTATTACTGTAGTAAGGCGGGACATAAGGTCCCAAACTGTCCAGAGAAGCAGAAACAAGGTGCTGGGAAATCACAACAGACTGATCGGGTGTTCACCACTTCAGCTGTAGGAGCTGAGGGATCTGAGACACTCATTCGAGGTAACTGTGAAATAGCTGGTCAAACTTTAAATGCTTTATTTGATTCGGGAGCATCACATTCATTCATTGCATTTGAGAAAGCCCATGAGTTAGGATTGAAGATCGTAACATTAGGTTATGACCTAAAGGTGTATAATGCTACCCATGAAGCCACAGTAACTAGGCTAGGATGCCCGAAAGTTTCCTTTAGATTCAAGCAGCGTGATTTTTATTCATAATTTAATCTGCTTACCGATGATCGGTCTTGATCTTATCTTGGGATTGGACTGGTTATCTAAGAACCATGTCCTGCTTGATTGTTCTACAAAGTCTGTGTACTTTATGCCGGGAGATACAGAAGGGCCGGTCGTGGTGAATAACTATTACTTGAATTCGATGATGGTGAACTGTTCCGGAACCGAATGTCAGGGTATCATGTTGTTAACCGCGGGCGTTTCGGGTGATGATCAAAGGTTGGAACAGATTCCGGTTGTGTGTGAGTTTTCGGAAGTGTTTCCCGATGATATTGATGAGTTTCCACCTAACCGAGAGGTTGAGTTTGCTATTGAATTGGTGCCCGGGGCGGGACCAATCTCAAGTGCTCCTTATAGGATGTCACCGTTAGAGATGAACGAGTTAAAGTCTCAGTTAGAGGATTTGTTGGGAAAGAATTTTATCCGACCAAGTGTCTCTCCGTGGGGTGCGCTAGTGCTACTGGTGAAGAAGAAAGATGGGAGTATACGGCTCTGTGTGGATTATAGGCAGCTGAACAAGGTTACAATAAAGGATAAGTACCCATTGCCGAGAATTGATGATCTCATGGATCAGTTACAAGGAGCTGGAGTTTTCTCCAAGATCGATTTGCGATCCGGTTATCACCAGATAAGGGTGAGGGGTGAGGATATCCCTAAGATCGCTTTCAGGACTCGTTATGGTCATTACAAGTACACTGTAATGTTTTTTTGGGTTGACGAACGCTCCTGCGGTATTCATGATTACATGAATAGAGTTTTCCGTCTGTTTCTGGATAAATTCGTTGTTGTCTTCATTGATGACATACTGATTTATTCCAAGACTGAAGAAGAGCATGCGGAACATTTGAGGACCGTGTTGCAGATTCTAAAGGAGAAGAAATTTTATGCAAAACTGTCTAAGTGCGAGTTTTGGAAAAGTGAGGTGAAGTTTTTGGGCCATGTGGTGAGTAAGAAGGGAATAGCCGTAGATCCAACTAAGGTGGAGGCTGTGATGGATTGGAAGCAACCAACCACCGTAACAGAGATAAGGAGTTTTCTGGGTTTAGCTGGCTTTTACCGAAGGTTTATCAAGGGCTTTTCACAGATAGCTTTGCCAATGACAAAGTTAACCCGTAAAGACACTCCGTTTTTTTGCACTCCTGAGTGCGAGGAGAGCTTTCAGACATTGAAGAGAAAGTTGACCACTACAACTGTGTTAGTGTTACCCGAGCCGAATAAGCCATTTGAGGTGTATTGTGATGCCTCATTGAAGGGTCTAGGGTGCGTGCTGATGCAGCATCATAATGTGGTGGCGTATGCCTCACGACAGTTGAGACCTCATGAAGTTAGTTACCCTACGCACGATTTGGAACTTGCTGCAGTTGTTTTTGCCTTGAAGGTGTGGAGGCATTACCTCTATGGGGTTATGTTCCAAGTCTTCTCTGATCATAAGAGCTTGAAGTACCTCTTTGATCAGAAAGAGCTTAATATGAGGCAGAGAAGGTGGATGGAATTGTTGAAGGACTACGACTTTGAGTTGCATCACCATCAGGGAAAGGCGAACGTAGTGGCGGATGCGTTAAGTCGGAAGTCGTTATATGCGGCTTGGATGATGCTTCAAGAGGAGAAGTTGCTCAAGGGATTCGAGAGTCTGAAAATTGGTGCTCGAGAAGCATCCGGAACCTTGTGTTTGAGCCGATTAGAAATCTCAAGTGAGTTTAAGTCCGAACTCCTAAAGGCTCATCAGAATGATGAAGCGTTATGGAAGGTGTTACTGGCTATTGAGCAAGGAAAAACAATGGAGAGTGTCGGAAGAAAAAGATGGGTTATGGAGACTCAAGGGTAGGATCATTGTGCCGGATGTTGGCACTTTGAGGCAACATATTTTAAAGGAGGCACACAAAAGCGGATTCTCCATTCACCCGGGAAGTACTAAGATGTACCATGATTTAAAGACGATGTTTTGGTGGCCGGGTATGAAGAATGATGTGGCAGAATATGTATCAAAGTGCTTAACTTGTCAAAAGGGTAAAGATTGAACATCAAAGACCTTCCGGGATGTTGCAACCCTTAGAGATTCCACAATAGAAGTGGAAAAGTATTGCAATGGACTTTGTGTCAGGATTGCCAAGGACTAGGGCTGGTTTTGATGCTATTTGGGTGATTGTAGACCGACTGACGAAGTCAGCTCACTTTTTACCCATTCGTATGAATTACACCCTTGAGGAGCTAGCACGGTTATACATAAAGGAGATCGTGAGACTTCATGGTGTACCTGCTACTACAATCTCTGATAGAGATCCTCGTTTCACTTCAAGGTTTTGGGGTGCATTTCAGAAAGCTTTTGGAACCCGATTAAACTTGAGCACGGCTTACCATCCTCAAACAGATGGTCAATCTGAGAGGACGATCCAAAAACTAGAGGATATGTTGAGAGCTTGTGTTTTGGACCAACCGGTGAGTTGGGATCGGTATATGCCATTAGTGGAGTTTGCATACAATAATAGCTATCATGCGAGCATCGGAATGGCTCTGTATGAGGCCTTGTATGGGAGGAAATGTCAATCTCCACTATGTTGGTATGAAGCTGGGGAGAAAAGCTTGTTGGGACCGGAAATGATAGCTGAGACCACTGAGCAAGTCAAGAAAATCCGAGATAGGATGCTTACGGCGCAGAGTCGTCAAAAGAGTTACGCCGATCAGAGGCGAAAGCCCTTAGAATTTGAGGAAGGAGACCATGTTTTCCTTAAGGTTACTCCGACCACGGGAGTAGGTAGGACGATTAAAGCAAAGAAGTTGAATCCTCGATACATTGGTCCATTTCAAATCCTGGAGAGGATTGGACCGGTGGCGTATCGGATGGCTCTACCACCTCATCTTTCGAACCTGCACGACGTGTTTCACGTGTCGCAGCTTCAGAAATACACTCCTGATGCTAGCCATGTGTTAGAACTTGAGTTGGTTCAGTTAATGGAAGATTTGACGCTTCCAGTAGCTCCAGACAGAATTGATGATACAAGTATTAAACGGTTGCGTGGAAAAGAGGTTTCATTAGTCAAAGTGGCATGGAGTCGAGGCGGTGTTGAGGAACACACTTGGGAACTTGAGTCGGAGATGCGAACGGATTATCCGCATTTATTCTCAGGTAATTGCATTTGAATTTTGTGGGCAAAATTTCCAATTAGGTGGGTAGAATATAAAACCCAGTTAATTAATGGCTAATTAACCCATAAATGAGAATTTATTCTAGAAAGCCAAAAATGTTATTTTTATGGCTAAATGTGATAGAGGAGATTGAGACGAGAATTTCGGTACCAATTTTATAGAAATCGGACCAAGATTGGACCGAACGGGCCAAACCGGGCCAACCGGACCCAAAGTGGGCCCTTGGCCCAACTAAACTAAACCAAAACCCTAGTTTTCAGCACTCTCTCTCCTTACAACACACTCAAACACGCTGAAATGGTGGAGAGGAAGGGAAGAACTCTCTCTCAACTTCTTTCTCTCACTTGATCTTCAAACCACCATAACTTTTGATCTAGAGCTCCGATCGCCGCTCCGTTTACGGCCACGCGTTCACAGCGAAGAGCTCTACAAAACCCATACAATCAATCTTGAGGTAAGCCACGTTTTAATGTTCGAAATTGCAGCCCTTATTTTCGAGTTTCATGGGTGAAATGTTGAGATTTTGGGTTCTTTGATGTTATAGGACCCAACTCTCTTGAAGGAGAAGGTTAATATTGTCTCCTTGGACCTTGAGTGTGGTAAGATTCTCAACCCTAGTGTATTTTGTTGTTCTATGATGTTTGGGTATTGAGATGTTGTGTATGGGTATGATGATTGTGGCTTAGGTTGTGTATATGTGAATATTGGAGCTTGATTGGTGATTTTGAAAAGCTTGGAAAGGGTTTGGTGGTGAAAAATCTGTTCTTGGAGGTGTTGAAGCCTTGAGAGCTTGTGGATAAGTGGTTTGGAAGTGCTCCGGTGGAGCTTGGGAAAATCGGCTAAGGTATGGTTTCTGTTTCCCGTATCTAATATGTAATGTGGTAGGAAATACTTAGGCTAGAGGCCCTAAGATAGGCATTGAATTGTTGATGTTGTTGAATGGTTGATATATATGATGTGGTCATATATGTGATGATGATTAATGATGCCTTGATGGTATGATGTATGAGAAATATGCATGTTGTAATATATGCTTGTTGAATGGTTATGGTTGAATTGTGGGTTGAAACATGTTGATGGTGAGTACGATATTAATTGTGTACAATGATGATTTATTAGAATTGGTGTTGTTGAGAATTGGCATGAGGAAGAGTATATGATATGTCAATGTGTTTGGGTTTGAGCCACTTAGGTGAAGTGGGTTAAAATGATGAGATAGTGATTTTGGTAATTTGTGGTAAAGTGTCAATGTGTGAGTTGAGGAGGCTTGATGTTGAATTTGATATATTTTGATTGATTTCAAACATGTTTTGATTGATTTTGAAATGAGTTGGAAATGGCTTGTTTTGAAAATGGCACTTTGTGGTTTTGTATGAAAAATATGATTTTTGGGCATACTTTGACGGGACATAACTTAAACTACGGATCTCTGTTTTGTGCCAAATTTATTTAGAAATGAAATTGGATCCGGGATGTCCATGCCGTTCGAAGAACGGGTGAAAAACGATTTAAAATGAGGAAGTTATGTCCGTTGGAAGATTGGGGTTTAAATCTGTGAATTCTGCAGCTTTTAACTTAGAAGAATTTTTAGCAGAATGACCCCTTGCGCGTGGGCGCACTTGGCGCGTACGCGCTGTTCTTCCCTAAAGCGCCATCCACGCGTGCGCGTGATGTGCGCAGGCGCACCGATTGTGCTGCACCCAATGCCCAGCCATTTTCCAGAGAGTTATGCCAGAACTGTGCCGGTGTTGTGCCTGGGGCACGAGAACACCCACGCGTACGCATGGTTGACACGTGCGCGTCGATTGGCAAATTTTTAGTCCACGCGTTAGCGTGCATGACGCTTGCGCGTCGATGAGTTTTCGAGGCCATCCACGCGTGCGCGTACGCGTGGCCCTGTTTTCATCCCAAAGTTGATTTTTGAGTTTTAAAAGCCAAATCTTATACTTCTAAGCCTCCGATCTCACCACTTATGTCTTAAATCATTATGATATGCCTAGCTATTAGAAAAGGAGCTAGTGAATGTGGTAACTTGCGAGTGAAGCAAGGAAAAAATGGATGATCAATGAGGATCAAGCATGATTATGTGAGAGGCGGAGGATGGCGGTGGAAGTGCTTGTTAGGCCATGGGCCGAAAGGCTGTGATTGATAATGAAACGGCTGGTTATGGATTTAACCGTGAGCCGGGTGGCTGGTTATGGATTTAACCATGAGCCGGATGGCTGGATTATTGCCGTGTTACGGCGGAGCCATGATTATGGCTAAGAATAAATGCATACATATGCTGTTGAATGAATTGTGAATGTTGCACTTCCATTATCGGAGATGAGAGTTTCCCTGGGAGAAAGCTGTGGCTAGGCACCACGTGCTCCAGGTTGAGACTTGAAGCTCTTTTGACCCTATGTCGTCAGGGTGGCCGGGCACTGTGAAAGCCCCGGATGAGCTCACCCCCATAAATATTCACCAGTGAAGGTGATGGATATGGATCATGGTTATGATCAAGTTTATATTGAGTATAACTCGAGTTGGGGAGACACGACAGAGGGACAGTCCAGTGGTTAACTGCCAGGACTTGTCGGGTTGGCTCTGTAACCGACAGATGATATCATCAGCCACTAGGGACAGGCATTCATCATATGCATACTATATGAATTGTTTGAGATTGCCTATTTGACTGCATATTACTTGCTAATTGTCTAAATGCCCTACTTGTTCCTAATTGTATATTTCTTGCTTGATATAACTGTGTTTGCTACATTATACTCCTGCTGGTGGTTGGGAGGTGAGAAGGAATTGGAAAGGGAAGTATTAGTTAGACTAAAGAATCTTTAGTCAGATACCCTTATATGGTTTAGCTTGTTTATAAGCTTTAATATTATCTGGAGGAAGTTCTAGGATTGCCTTTGGCTTTCCTCCAATATTATGTATTATATATGTGGAAGCTGTTACCATGCTGGGGACCTCTGGTTCTCACCCATGCGGATTTTGTGGTTTTCAGATGCAGGGCGTGAGGTTTCCCGCTGAAGCATGCTGGAGACTTCTATTTTTGCGAAGATCCTTTGTTCTCGGGGCTATGTTTTGGTTTATATGTTTTGCTTAGATATATTTATCTCCATTAAATAATACAAACTGTGATGACTCCTCTTATGGGAGATTTTGGAGAATAGATTTTATGTATTTGTGTCCCTTTGGGTTTCCTTTGGGGTTTTCCTTATTTTTATCATATGTATATATTGCTATGCTCGGACCGGTTATCTTCGCAGCCGGATCTTGAGTCTTGATATTCCTGTTTTTGACACTCCTTTGTATATATATAATCCCACGTTGGTTTATCCTTGCTCGTTACGTTATCGATCAGTGTTGCGCTTTAGAATTGCGATTTTTGTTTACCCCTTTTTCTACAAAGGCTCCTAGTTATAATCAGTCATTCACACTACTATACGTACTAAATTTTTATTTTAGAGGTCGTAATACCTTGCCATCTCTGACTTATGACTTAAGCATAAGACTCTGTATGGTAGGGTGTTACAATGATCGAGAGCTCAACTGCGAGGACGAGCTCCACCAGTTCGCACGCAACGGTTTCTCCCTCGAGCCCTCCTTCTCGGCGCTACTCTCTCTCTCTCTCTCTCTCTCTCTCTCTCTCTCTACGAGTGGCAGCGGCAACGACGTGGAGCTTCGACGGTGAGGCGTGGCAGCGACGGCTCTTCCCTCCAACTCGGCAACGACGTGACGGCAGCCCAAACCCTTCCGGTGATGCATCTTCCTCTCTCAGATCTCTCCTCCGTGTATGTGAGTGTGTTTGTTTTGTGTGTGAATGGCTGGAACGCAGAAAGAGTGAGGAGAGGGTTAGGGGCTGCATAGCATGAAGAGGAAAGGGAGGCGGTGAGTGTAGTAGAATTAGGGTTAAGGGCATTTTAGTCATTTTACTAAAATTAGAGGTAATAGAGTAATTGAAAACAAATTTTAATTCAACAAAATTATCTTTAAAGAAGATATTATTTAATCATAAATTTACAAATTAATTTTAATGAAATACTATAGTTCAAGGATTAGAGATAAAATTAATTTTCTTTGCTTGTAAATATTAAAGTATTAAATTCTAAAATCTCAATTATTTAAACTAAGTCATATAAAACTGATCTTATTCTTTTATAACTACTAAGCACTATAGTTTAAATATAGAAAATTATTCAATAATTGAAAAATTAATTAAATTTTCTATTTTAATTATTAGAATTTGATTTAATTACTTTTAATAAAATGATTTATGAAAATTAAATCTTTAATGAATAAATAAATTAAAATTAATTTGTAATAAGATTTTTTTCCAAAATTTCTGGGTCTTACATCACATGATTCTTCAAATTTGTAGTTCCATTTCTTGGATTGGCTCCAAGAGCATATTTGCAATGGTTGCATTTTGCCCTCCAGTCTTTTTCCTCTTAAAATCGGAAAAAGTATTGCCAATAAACACTCTTCAAGCTCGATTTGTTGCTATTTTCAATCGAAACGGACTCATTTGGAACAAAATTAGCGGTTGCTTCCACCGGGGATTCTTGTTGTTGTTCTTCTGCAGCCACATTTTATGCCACTACATCCATGTTGGTACTTGACATTTCGAAGTGAATTTCCTACAAATATATATAAATGTAATATGTTTAAATACACTTTGTACAGATATACCAATTACAACCAATCAAATAAAATCAAATTACATAATCAAATTACACATACATATAAAAAAAAAGAAAAAAAAGAAAATAATCATCTTGTCATAGCTAGTAAAAAATTCTATTTTCTAGTCACAGGATTTCAACTTCACTCTTTTTAGAAATGTATAAGAAATTAAGAATTATTGTTGAAGAAATGAGTCAAAATTAATTAAACAAGTATTACTAAATAAAAAATAGACAAACAATCAGCATTTAAGTATTCATTAGAGATAAAATTTAGCAAATAAAAATACTATTGTATGTTAATTAGTGAATTATATAGGTTATCTCTGCATTAAAATTTTTAAATTATTTTCTAAACGAGCATATTGCTCAGAAGAGCACATTGCCCAGAAATGAATACTAAATGAGGAAAGAAACTTTTCCATTTTCCTTAAACTTGTGAAGCTAAGTATAATTAACAAACATTGAAATATGAGCCTAAAAATAATGTAGAGACAAGCATTCAGAGTCAATTCCATGAAACATAATGAACTATGGCCAAATATCCTTATATCATCACCTTCCCCAAATATTCTCACCGATGTATGATAATTAACCCAAGAAATGACCAAATTAGAACTAATGAACTATGGCCAAATTTATCAAACACATACGTATACTGTACACACACACACACATACATATCTAATTAAAATAAAATTAAAGCACACAAACACAAACGCACACTGCACACACAAACATACATATCTAATTAAAATAAAATTAAATTCAAATTAAAAAATGACCGAGTTTCAATTTTGAAGGCAGATACATACTTTAAAAGTTTTAGCACGAGGAACAGTGCTGAACAGAGGAACAACCAAACGAAGTACATGGTAGTGTGCTAAACAAGGGAACAACACGGGAAAGTTAAACTGAGAACCGGCTTCATGAACAAGCTGGCAATGAGAGTGAGGGGAGACTGCAACACCTCCGGCGATGCGGGTAACGTGAGTAGCACCGGTGACATGGTCAGAGTGTGGAGAGATTTAGATTTGAGAATTGAGAGAAGAGTATTAGGGTTCTTGTACCGCTAAGGAAGTGGATGTGAAATAAAGACTGTAATCTGAATGATTGAGGCCAGTAGGTTGTTAAAAGTTGTATTTATATCTCATTAAATAAGAGATACGTTTTATGAAAATAAATGAGTCAACATTATGATTTTATAAATTTGGTTTAGTGGCTAAGAACCTTTTGCACATGCTGAAGGTTCTTGGTTCAACTCCCATATGTAACATTTTTAAATATATAACACATATATATGAGGGGTGCAGGTAGGGCGGGTAGGGTTGAAGCTCAACCCGTATCCTACCCGCTCCGCACCCAACCCTACTCGTAGCGGATCAAGTTGGCAAACCTACCCAACCGGGTTGGATCGAATTGGGTAGGGTCCATGCTGCCAAGCCTAGTTGGTGGCTTAGTGCTGTTATGTGGTGTATGATAGCTGATTCTATATCCTAGAAACTTCTTAATATTTATCTTTCACTTTAAAACAATGACTTTTATTTTACCTTAGACCATGGTTTTTGCATGCATTATTTTTCATATCTTATTTGACTAAACATATTTGTGTTTAAATAAATCAAGTTAGATTAGTCTACTGGTTAGTTTACCAATCCGCTTAAATAAGTGTTGGGGATTCGAATCTCGACTTGTGCATGTAGCAATTTGTTTGTCAGTGATAAATCCTTAAATGGAGCTCATTACCGTGACAGATTAGTTCTTAGTCTGGCAGATTGAGAAATACTGTGAAAAATAAAAAGACATTTGGGTTCAAATAAAATCGAGCCAAATTTGACAAAAATTGACTGGGTCTAAGTGTTGTTTTTTCGGTTGGATCGGGCCATGAGCATGATTTATGCCCTAACTATCATCTTGGGGTCATACCAATGTTTTTGTCCAAGTTCATAAAGTATTTTGGACTTTTTCGGTGTTTTGGTATCATCTTTATGGGCTAGGCCCATCTCACCTAATTACTATTCTTGGGCTATAGTTCTCGTTAGAAGATAAAAGATTCAAGTCCAAAAAAAAAAGAAAAAATATTGATTTTGTTTTGTTTTGCATGAGATAAAATTATTTTTGAAAATTAAATTTAAATTGATTTATTTGATTTGCTGAAAATACGTTTAAATCGGAAAAATCAGCTTCCAATTTTGTTGCAATAAATATTGTTTATGCTAACTTTATATTAGTTTGTTACATGAGCTAGATGAGATAAAATCAGTTTTAAAATTTAAATTTAAATTAAATTAAGTTAGATTAGTCTACTGGTTAGTTCACCAATCCGCTTAAATAAGTGTTGGGGGATTTGAATATTGACTTGTGCATGCAGCAATCTGTTGGTCAGCGATAAATCCTTAAATGAAGCTCATTACCGTGGCAGATTAGTCCTTAGTCTCTTAGATTGAGAGATACTGTGAAAAATAAAAAACATTTGTGTTCAAATAAAATCGAGCCAAATTTGACTCAAATTGACTAGGTCCAATTGTTGTTTTTTTGGCTGGATCGGGCCATGAGCATGATCTATGCCCTAACTATCATCTTGGAGCCATACCAATGTTTTTATCCAAGTTCAGAAAGTACTTTGGGCTTTTTCGGTGTTTTTGTATCATCTTTACGGGCTAGGCCCATCTCACCTAATTACTATTCTTGGGCTATAGTTCTCGTTAGAAGATAAAAGATTCATGTCCAAAAAAAAAAAGAAAAAATATTGATTTTGTTTTGTTTTGCATGAGATAAAATTAGTTTTGAAAATTAAATTTAAATTGATTTATTTGATTTGCTGAAAATACGTTTAAATCGGACAAATCAGCTTCCAATTTTGTTGCAATAAATATTGTTTATGCTAACTTTATATTAGTTTGTTACATGAGCTAGATGAGATAAAATCAATTTTAAAATTTAAGTTTAAATTAAATATTGTGATCTGATTGAATTTTGAATTGGATTAGATTGGATTTTAACATGCTTAAAAAGAAACTTGAAAATTCTTTACAAAACTAGAAATTGAGTATTCTGTGGAAATTGAGTGATTAGAGTGGTGAGGACTGAGGAAGCAAGACTACAATGGCTTAGGGTAGTATTAAGCTACATCCACTTGCCTTTTTTCTTTGTTTTCTCTTGCTTTGGAGATTTGATTTTTGTTCTTGTTCATGTACTTTGCAGAAAATCAACCTTAAAATTGGTCACTAAATGGTGTGTATGAAATCACAAGGATTTTATTGTCCACTACAAAGGCACAAAGCTTCTACAAGCTTGTGTTGCTTCCAAGAGTGAGAGATTATCAGCAAAAATCAAGAGTTTCATTATCTTTTATTTCGATCACTCGCAAGGGCATCACTCATACCTCAAGCATTCCTTGATGGAATTGTGTTTCCATTATGTAAAGTATATATAGAATTTAATTTTGATGTATTGTCAATGTAAAACTGTTTTACACGTGCATCCTATCACATAACGTCATATTAGCAAAAATAAATATCTTGTGAATGATAATCGAAGAGAACAGTTATGATTGTAGGACTGTGTAGAATGGTTATATGTATAATCACTTATTCTGACCCTTAATCTTGTTGTTCTAATAAGTTAATCATACATTATATTTGTTCATATTTATTTTATAAGGTTCTATTGTTCAGGTGATTTCAGTTAATTCTTAATTGTTGGTATATACTTTGGTGTAGTGTAAAACATTGTTTGATTTCAAATATGTTCAGCCAAATATGTCAAATCATCTATGGGTTCAAAATATCATATATGTCTTCATGAAAATAACCAATTTCTTAAATGACAAGTGCATCTTATATATGTGTGTGTGTTATATCTAATCTAAGAAATTAGAAGGACTAAATAAAGAAGCATTGTTTGTGCTATAAACAACTTATACTTGTGATATGCAGTCAAAAACTTGCACTGTGAGGCAAGCTGTATATGTTGGGTCCATTCTAGAGGGGGTCTTTGTTCCTCCACTTGTTTCCAAGTATGTTAGCTGAGGCACTCTTTAATTATAAATATAAAAATTATTATGTGTACACCAAAATCAGTTAAAGTGTAACTGTGTTAAATACATATATTGTTTTACTTGTATTTTGCATTACAACATCTATTTCATATTAGTAACTGATTTTAGTGTACACCTGGAATGGCTAAATAAATGTATTAATAGCAATATTGGATTCACTCAAACTTGTTAATTTGTTTACAGCTTTGCGTTATTGAAGCTAGTAAGCATGGAATATTCTGGCACTATAAGGTATTTCTTCTTTTTTTATTCAAGTATAACATGTACAAAGCTGAGAAGGTGACAATATATATTGTAACGGTAATGTTAGGGAGATGAAAAAAAAACAACCAAAACTTGCCTTATTTAGCATTCATTAATTATTACAACAATTAATGAACAACAATTAATGAATGCTAAATAAGGCAAATTCTGGCTGTTTTTGGATAATTTATTTTGATTACCAAATATTTCTGATATTATAAAGTATAGTTAATAATTTAATAATTGTCTACTATGAATGTACATACATACTCAAAAGAGATGACATAACTTAAAACGCAGTTTGCTAAAATGTTATATTTGATGGGAACTAATTGTGATAATAACTGCAACTATTTCATGAAGATTTTGTTGGAGAAAGAACCCGATCTGCCTGATCCTGATCCAGATCCAGCTGTTAATGCATTAATGGATCACTATATGAGCTTTCTTACTAAAACTAGACAACTTCTTGTGTTATGGCACCGATCATTTCTTGCATTTGTGCATAGGTCACGGATTCACCCTTTTCAGTTCCAAATTGTAATTATCTTTCAGTAGTGATGCATTTATTTGATATTTCTTTCTTTCAGGTACAAAAGTCAGCTACATGACCAAGATAAAGACCGTTTAATGGTTCTATTGCAAAAGCATGAACCACTGAGTGCAGGGTCTCTAATGGGCTTGTTTCCTTGACTTCTATTTTTTTTTATCATAACTCATAATTAACTGATATTAATTTCTCGTATTGCAGTTTACGCAATATCATTAGAGAGCTAAACGATAACTAGATGCTTCAGACCTTCAATGAATCTTTTGAACCTGGCATACCATAATATGAAGCTAAGATATCTGTACTCAAGTTTATTTTTTTTACTTTTAGATATTGACAGAGTTAAGTTTAAACTTTAGCAAAAATAATATACTTTATTTTCCCTTCTGTTAATGTATTAGTGGTGATTTTGCACCTTTTTCCAACAAGAACTTGTTTTTATTATGGTAAAATCTTATTGAGTTGAATCTTTAACCGGAAATTCTTCACTCACAGTTGCAATATATAAATGTGACAAACAAACATAAAGATTTAGAAATTAAATTAAGGAACATTAATTTAAAGTTATAATCTCACCAATTGCATGCATGGTTTGATCATTCAAGACACCGAATTTGAAGAATGTGATCCTTGTATTCCACCTTCTTATATTAAGATCTTCAATGGTTTTAGATCTTCATCAACTTTTGATGAAGACTTAGCTTTTCTCCCTCCTCCTCCTCTTCAAAGATAGTGGCAAGTCTGGCTTGTTTCATGATTTGCATTTTTATTATCCGTTGTTGCAACAACTCATTGTCCTCATCGTCATCAAGATACCGAGAACACATATGAGAAAAAAAAGCTGAGATTGTTGTTGTCATGGTAGGCATGCAAGGCAACAAAAATATTATAAATATCACTTTTATAGAATAAGGGTTTAATTACTCTGTTGGTCCCTATAGCTTCGCGAAATTTTTAATTAGGTCCCTATACTTTTTTTTTCCTTTTAATTAAGTCCTTGCACTAATTTTTTTTAATTAAGTCTCTACACTTTTTTTCCTTTTATTTGAGTCCCAGCACCAATTTTTTTAGTTGGGTCCCTATACAATTAAGCCAATTACTACCAAGAGGGATCTAATTAAAAAAAAAATTGGTGCAGGGATCCAATTAAAAGGAAAAAAAGTATAGGGACCTAATTGAAAATTTTGCAAAACTATAGGGACCAACAGAGTAATTAAACCTAAAATAATTTTGTCCTCATCATTATCACTTCTACCTCTACTTTTTCTATTGTGTAACCATACTTTATCACCAGCGTTGTCTCCTCTATTGTCATAATCACCTCAATATTAATGTTATCTTATTTAGTTTCTTGTTCGATGCTATTTTTTTCCTTTAAAAGGTCTTAGTACTACAATTACTTTTTTCCTACGACATCGATTTCAGCAATTGTCCTTTTCCACTTAACCATCATCGGTGAAAGACTTTTTCAGAAATAAACTTATTAGTACTTTGTGAGAGTTTAAAACCGCCACAAATTACTAATAAAACCCCCCTCCCCCAGAAAACTAATTTTTGTTACTATTTAACGAATTTTTTTATAGAATGGTCATATTGTCTTAAAATGAAAATGTTGAGGGCCGAAGTATTCCTTTTTATTAGACAAGGGGCACCTTGTCCTTCAAGAAAATGGATAATGGCCGAATTGGGTCTTTACTCAGAGTAAGAATATGAAAAGGTAACGCTAAATTTCAAAATTTCAAAGATGAATGAGAAGGAATAGTTAAATGAAATGCATTTTATAACTCAAACCTATTAAAAAGAAATAACATTAAGATTGAATACATAGAGTAATTTAAAGAGAAATAAATATTTAGACAACATGAGATTGAAAAAGAATTCTATGACATAACGTAAAGATAGAAAGTTATAAGATGATAAAAATATAATAAAAATCTTATAACATAATACAAAGATAGAAGGTTATGCCATCTAAGAAAAAAATTTTCTGTGACAAAATAGAGAAATGTCAAATATCTAAAGATGGTTTCAGAATTGTTAATTTTTTTCTAATATATTATAAATGGATAAATAGGTAATAGTAGTAATAATAAATAGATAAATAGCTTTGAATTTGAAGCATAGTGACCCAATTAAAAAATAGAAAACGATATTAGTTTATTACCTTGGTTTGGCAACTGTTGAAACGTTCCTCAAGTTGTAATTTTATTGCATCTCTCTGATAATTGAAAACAAAAGAATTGACGATTCAAAACAAACCCAGCATAACATGGAAGACAGGTACCACATGAAGATGTAAAAGCATTGTCTATTGGCACAACATTTTTTAACCTTATATTGTTACCATCATTCATGTGCAGCTACATGTTCCTATAGTTTTTATATGTTAATACCATTATTGTTGTTATTAATAACCTCGTAACATAATATATATTGCCATGATATTTTCATACATACATGTGCTACAACAAGATGTTCCTTGTTTATTTAGCCACTTTTATATAATTAATTAATTTTCAAAGAAGAATTATTAGATCAAAGCCAGCTTGCAACTCCATAAAATCTTTGTCTAAAAAGCCATTCACTTTGCTGTTGCTAAGATCATATCATGGCTGGTGCACTTGTTGGGGGAGCTTTTCTCTCTAGCTTCATTAACGTTGTCTTTGACAGGTTCATTATAATGGATGCGGTCAACCTGGTCTTGGGCAAGAAGCTCGGTCTAGACTTAGTTGAAAGGATGAAGATTTCTCTGATTGCTGCTGAAGCTCTGCTTACATCATCATCATCAAAGATAATGAATTTATTTATTAATCAATCTATATATAAATTTAACATTACCATAAACAAATAGAAAAGTTAAATCATAAATAACCTCTTTGACGATATGCTGCCCACAACCAGTTTTGATTACACATAAGAGCTTCCACAGTATCTTCATGAAGACTACCACATTGAGGAGTAATTACTCGATCACTTGTGATAAAAAAGACTCAGAAGCAACAGTAGACACAAGGATAGAAAATATATCTCTCGTAATTTTTTAAAGTGTTGGAAATCTAGCCCCATTCACTTTTCACGAAGCTAAAATATCAAAGTCGGCACTCAAAGAATGAACATCTTTCTCTATGTAATGATCAAATTGAGTGTTTACAAATGAACCCTTTTCCATCTTCTTTTGTCTAATATGCAACTGGAAAATAGCATCATCATCTTGCTCTGCATTCATCTTTAGCTCTTGTATTGTAGAATCCTCAAATGTATTACTTGAATTAGACGGATTCTGTTGGTACTAATAAAGCAACTTATAGCATATCTGTTTTATCCTCTCAATCTTACTTGAGCATTCATCTTGATTTTGTTATAACATTGAGAATTTATACTCAAGCCTAGCAAGATTATACCTAGAATCTAGAATGATAGCAACAACCATCATGCCATAAACTTCTTTCCAATACTTATCAAATTTTATCCTCATACTACATGGCATATTACTAATCAGTGAATTTGGGGAAGCAGACCATTTTTTCAAGGCAACATTTATATCACATACTTTGTTAAAATAAATGTTGGCTGTTGGAACTTGAGTACCAAAAAATAATTGTCACATCATAAAACAATTTTAATTTATCACAAATTTCTTTAGCAAAGGTCCCACTCCTCATTGCTTGGGAGTCTTTTGTAATTAGGATTCTTCTGTCTTAATCGAGGAAACATATTTTGATACAACTATGCAGTCTCTAACAATCAAGATCTAATCTTTTTGTAAATTGAACATTTGACTTACTACATCAACTCACAAAGGTTTCATGTCTTTTAGGGGATGAAGTCCAATACACCACACTACCACAAATTTTTTCCACACTTTTCTTAACCAAATTAGACCATCTTTCACAATTAGGTTCAAGATATGAGCACAACAACGTATATGCAACATGGAACCCCCTAACAACAAATATTTTGAATCTAAGCACCCCAACAACTCATCAACTATAGCAACATTAGTAGAGCAATTATCCAATGTAATAGTTGATAATTTTCTATCTATGTTTCACTCTAACAAAATTTTCATTAATGCATTCGAGAGCACTTCACTCATATGAGGAGCGGGAACATAAGTAAAACTGAAAATCGTTCAAAAAAATATTTCAATTATTATATAACAGTTAATATCAATGACTAGAAGTATAATTTAGAAGATTACCTTAATACGCGCATTTGCAAAATCCATGAATTATCAATGTAGTGTGCCGTGACAACCACGTATCCTTTTTCTTGGTTGGAAGTCAACATGTCGGTTGAAATTGCTACTTGACTATCATTTCCATCCATTAGCTTAGTCATGCTAAGCTTCTCCAACTCATACATTTTAAAAATGTCCTTTCTGATTGTGTTTCGGCAGGCACTTTAAAGATTGGTTGCATTGATGCATATATTTCCTTCATTCCAAAATGTTCCACAAAAGATAAATGGTACTCATGCATACATATGGCTTTGGCAATACACCTTCTTAGCTTGTATAAGATGGATCAAATACAAAAGCATTTGTAGCACTCCTTGCATGTTTAAACAATGAATCAACAATAGTTAATTGCCTAAAGTTTGCTAATTTGATCTTTTTACAATAGTTGAGCACATGATTCTTCAAATTTGTAGTTCCATTTCATGGATTGGCTATAAGAGCAGATTTACAATGGTTGCATTTATCCTTCCACTCTTTTCCTCTTGAAATCGACTAAAGTATTGCCAATAAACACTCTTCAAGCTCGATTTGTTGCTATTTTCAATCGAAGCAGACTCATCTGGAACGAAATTAGCGGTTGCTTCCACCGAGGGTTCTTGTTGTTGTTCTTCTGTAGCCACATCTTGTGCTACTACATCCATGTTAGTACTTGACATTTTGAAGTGAATTTTCTACAAATATATATAAATGTAACATGTTTAAATACACTTTGTACAGATATACCAAGTACAAATAGTCCAAATAAAATCAATTTACATAATCAAAGTACACACACATACATATAAAATAAAAAAAGAAATAAAAAAGAAAATAATCATCTTGTCATAGCTAGTAAAAAAATTTTATTTTCTAGTCACCGGATTTCAACTTCACTCTTTTGGAAATTTATAAGAAATTAAAACTTATTGTTGTAGAAATGAGTCAAAATTAATTAAACACGTATTACTAAATAAAAAACAGATAAACAATCAGTGTTTAAGTATTTATTAGATACAAAATTTAGCAAAAAAAAAACCACTGTTATATGTTAATTGTTGATTATATAAGTTATCTCTCCATTAAAATTTTCAAATTATTTTCTGAACGAGCATATTGCCCAGAAGAGCATATTGTCCAAAAATGAATACTAAACGAGGAAAGAAACATTTCCATTTTCCTTAAACTTGTGAAGCTAAGTATAATAACAAGCATTGAAATATGAGCCTAAAAATAATGCAGAGACAAGCATTCAGAGTCAGTTCCATGAAACATAAAGAACTATGGCCAAGTATCCTTATATCATCACCCTCCCTAAATATCCTCACTAATGTATGTTAATTAACCCAACAAATGACCAAATCAGAACTAATGAACTATGGCCAAATTTATCAAAACATATATGTACTATACACACACATATATATCTAATTAAAAGAAAATTAAAGCACACAAACACAAACGCACACTGCGCGCACACACATACATATCTTAAAATAAAATTAAAATCAAATTAAATAATAACTGAGTTTCAATTTTGAAGGTAGATACATACTTTGAAAGTTTTAGCATGACGAGCAGCGCTGAACAGGGGAACAACGTGGGAAAGTTGAACAGAGAACAAGCTTCGCGAACAAGCTGGCAAAGAGAGTGAAGGGAGACTGTAACACCTCCAGCGACGCAGGTAACATGAGTAGTGCCGGCGACACGATCAAAGTGCGAAGAGATTTGGATTTGAGAATTGAGAGAAGAAGATTAGGGTTCTCACGCCGTTGAGGGAGTGGCTGTGAAATAAGGGCTGTAATCTGAATGATTGAGGCCACTAGGTTGTTAAAAGTTGTATTTATATCTCATTAAATGAGAAATACATTTTATAAAAATAAACGAGTTAACATTACAATTTTATAAATTTGGTTCGCTTTTGCACATGCTGAAGGTCCTTGGTTCAACTCCCATATGTGACATTTTTAAACATATAACACATATATATGAGGGGTGCGGGTAGGGCGGGTAGGGTTGAAGCTCAACCCGCGCCCAACCCTACCCGCAGCGGATCGGGTTGGCAACCCTACCCGACCGTGTTGGATCGGGTTGGGTACCCACGGGTAAGGTCCATGCTGCTATGCCTACGATATACCCACAATCTCTTTCACCAAAGAGGATGCACAAGGGGTGGCACATGGTTACGACGACCCAGTGGTAATTACAATGATCCTTGCCAACGCAAACCTCCATAGAACTTTGGTGGACTAAGGGAGTTCGGCCGACATACTATTTAAGCCTGTTTTGAGCCTATTTTTGACAAACTCGGGTTAGAAAAAAAGGATCTAAAGACTTATCCAGACAATCTTTTTGGGTTAGGAGATGCACTAATCCGACCTCTTAGTTTTATCTCATATATACACTTTTGATAAAGGCATGATATCAGGGACCTTAAGCATTGGCTACATTGTGGTAGACGTGGTATCAGTCTACAATGCTTTGATAGGTCAGACAACCTTGAACCGATTAACTATAGTCATTTCTACATCTCACCTATGCATGAAGTTCCCAACTGTAGAAAGAGTTGCCACTGTAAAAAGAGAACAAAAGTTGGGAAGAAGGTGTTACAATGAAAGTCTCAACTTCAGATGCAGTACAAGTGGTAAATAAGTCAATACTGCTGAGCTCGACGATGTCTAAGTTCAGGAAGAGCTGCATCCTCAACCTAAAGGAAAGATAGAAAAGGTGTGATAAACCCCGATTTCGTGGTTTATTTTGTGTTTAATTTGGAGGATTTTATCACCTTTTCCCATATTTATTCAATAAAATAGCATGATTTTATAATTCTCCCTTGAATTGTGCTTAAGTGTAAAAACATGCTTTTTAGGCCCTTAAATTGGTGATTTTAACTCACTTTAATTCCATTCGATGTCTTGATGTGTTTGTTAAGTGATTTCAGGTTCATAAGGCAAGTATTGGATGGAAGAAATGAAGAGAAAAGCATACAAAGTGGAGAATGCATGAGGAAACAAGAATTGGGAATGCATTGATGGGCACGCACGCGTACAAGGCGCGCACGCCCAAAAGTAATTTCGCATAGAGACGTGCACGTGGTGCGCGAAATTGTGAACTATACTTTTTCACAACTCTCATAATCCCCGGTAATGGCTCCAAAAACGTGGTAGCTCAATACCATGGCATTACACAACTTCGCACAACTAACCAGCAAGTGCACTGGGTCGTCCAAGTAATAAACCTTACGTGAGTAAGGGTCGATCCCACGGAGATTGTTAGTATTGAAGCAAGTTATGGTCATCTTGTAAATCTTAGTCAGGCAAACTCAAATAGTAATGGTGATGAACGAAAATAACATAGAAGATAAGGATAGAGATACTTATGTAATTCATTGGTAGGAGCTTCAGATAAGCGCATGAAGATGCCTTCCCTTCCGTCTCTCTGCTTTCCTACTGCCTTCATCCAATCCTTCTTACTCCTTTCCATGGCAAGCTTAAGCAAGGGTTTCACCGTTGTCAGTGGCTACCTCCCATCCTCTCAGTGAAAGCGATTGCATATGCTCTGTCACAGCATAGCGGAATTCATCTGTCGGTTCTCAATCAGGCCGGAATAGAATCCAGTGATTCTTTTGCGTCTGTCACTAACGCCCCGCCCTCAGGAGTTTGAAGCACGTCACAGTCATTCAATCATTGAATCCTACTCAGAACACCACAAACAAGGTTAGACCTTCCGGATTCTCTTGAATGCTGCCATCAGTTCTCGCCTATACCACGAAGACTCTGATCTCACGGAATGGTTGGCTCGTTTGTCAGGCGAGCACTCGGTTGTCAGGCGATCAACCATGCATCGTGCAATCAGGAATCCAAGAGATATTCACTAAGCCTCAAGTGCTTGTAGAACAAGAGTGGTTGTCAGTCACTTTGTTCATGAGTGAGAATGGTGATGAGTGTCAATCATCACCTTCATCAAGTTGAAGAACAAGTGATATCTTGGAACAAGAACAAGCGGAATTGAATGGAAGAACAATAGTAATTGCATTAATACTCGAGGTACAGCAGAGCTCCACACCTTAATCTATGGTGTGTAGAAACTCCACCGTTGAAAATACATAAGCATAAGGTCTAGGCATGGCCGAATGGCCAGCCTCCCATTGATCTAAGAACTAAAATGTTCAAAGATGATCTAGAGATCTCAAATGATCAAAAGATTAAAAGATCCAAAGATTTTTAAATACAATAGTAAAAGGTCCTACTTATAGAAACTAGTAGCCTAAGGTGTACAGAAATGAGTAAATGACATAAAAATCCTCTTCCGGGCCCACTTGGTGTGTGCTTGGGCTGAGCAATGAAGCATTTTTCGTGCAGAGACTCTTCTTGGAGTTAAACGCCAGCTTTCATGCCAGTTTGGGCGTTTAACTCCCGTTTGGGTGCCAGTTCCAGCGTTTAACGCTGGGATTTCTTGAGGTGACTTTGAACGCCGGTTTGGGCCATCAAATCTTGGGCAAAGTATAGACTATCATATATTGCTGGAAAGCCCAGGATGTCTACTTTCCAACGCCGTTAAGAGCACGCCAATTGGGCTTCTGTAGCTCCAGAAAATCCACTTCGAGTGCAGGGAGGTCAGAATCCAACAGCATCTGCAGTCCTTTTCGGTCTCTGAATCAGATTTTTGCTCAGGTCCCTCAATTTCAGCCAGAAAATACCTGAAATCACAGAAAAATACACAAACTCATAGTAAAGTCCAGAAAAGTGAATTTTAACTAAAAACTAATAAAAATATACTAAAAACTAACTATATCATACCAAAAACATACTAAAAATAATGCCAAAAAGTATACAAATTATCCGCTCATCAGCACGCGTAAATGACGGTTCACACAGATGAAGAAATAGCCAATCGATGCGCATGCACACATGGCACGTACGCGTCAATACTCGCACGTGACTCACTTAATGGCAAAATGTTAGGGGCGATTTTTGAGCAGCCCAGGCCCAATTCCAACCTGTTTTTGAGTGTATTTCATGCAGAATTGAAGCCCAAGCAAAGGGGGGAGCAATTGTTTGAAGCATTAGCACCATCTAGTGTAGTTTCTAGAGAGAGAAGCTCCCCTTCTCTCTAGAATTAGGTTTAGGACATTTCCATCTTAGATCTAGATTCAATTACATGTTTACATCTTATTTCTTTTATAATTTCTTATTCCTACTACTTGATTCTCTTAGTTTTCATGTTAATTTCTCTTTTATGTTCAATGATGCTCTTGTTGGATTTGATTTACTTTTAGTGCAATTTAATGTTTGATGTTCTTTTATTGTTGATTTGAGTTGTGATCTCATTTTCCTTGTAATTGATAGTTGTTAGATTTTATATTTCCTTGCAATTTACCATGCTTTCCATTTGTACCCACCAAGTGTTTGACAAAATGCTTGGTTGGGCTTTAGAGTAGAATTTTATGCTCTTGGCTTAGGAAGGTAACTTAGGAACTCTTGAGTTGCTAATGTCCAAGTGATTGATGATTGGGAGCCATTGACCTTAGATCTCACTAATTGCATTGGTGGAGAACTAGGACTTATGGACTTGGATTGACATAGCTCATTTGACTCTCCTTTATTAGTTAGAGGATGACTTAATGGGGTTGATCCTTGCCAATTCTCATATTGTGGTTAGTGATAAGGATAGAGATCCTTGACCACCAACCCTTGCCAAGGCCTTTTTGTTATTTGAATTTCCTTATCATTTACTTTTCATGTCTCTTATTCCAAAAACCCCAAAATATTCTTTTATTGCCAATAATTGACCACTTCATTGCAATCCTCGTGAGACGACCCGGAGTCCAAATACTCTGATTAATTCTTATTTGGGGTTTGTACATGTGACAAAACCATAATTTTAATTTGATGTGAGAATTGTTTGTTGGTTTGGAGCTATGCTTACAACGAAGTAATTCCTTTCTTTAAGAAGAAATTCTAGACCGACGACGATTCTTGCTATCAAGGTGCAAATCCAAGATCAAGCAGAAAAGACAACAAATATTGGGGCCAACTTCGAAGAAATTATAAAGGCACAACTCGTTTATCTCTTACAAAGGAATTCCAACCTTTTCGCCTGGAAAGCCTCCGATATGCCTGGTATAGACCCCGACCTCATGTCTCACAAGCTCGCTATTTATCCAAGATTTTGACCTATTCAGCAAAAGAGATGGAAGCTTGGTCCTAAAAGAATGTAGGTAATGGAAGAATAGGTGCAAGTCTTATTAGAAGATAGATTTATAAGGGACGTAAAATATCCTTTATGGCTGGCTAATGTGGTCCTTGTAAAAAAGCGAAATGGAAAATGGAGGATGTGAGTGGATTATACCAACCTCAACAAAGCTTGCCCCAAAGATCCATACCCTCTTTCTAGTATTGACGCCTTGGTTAACTCAGTTACAAGGTATAGATATCTTCCCTTTATGGATGCATACTCGGGATACAACCAAATCCCGATGTACAAGTCAGATCAAGAAAAGACTTCTTCTATTACTCCAAAGGCTAACTATTATTATGTAGTAATGCCTTTTGAATTGAAGAATGCTGGAGCCACATAACAATGGCTGATGAATAAGGTGTTTTCATCTCACCTTGAAAAACTAATGGAGGTATATGTGGACAATATACTTGTCAGAGATGAACCTTGCTCTTTTGACCGACTTGTCTGAGATGTTCTCCACAATAAAGAAGCACGAGATGAGATTAAATCCTTTAAAATGCAACTTTGCAGTGGAGGCTGAGAAGTTCTTAGGCTTCATGCTCACTCAAAGTGGTATTGAGACCAACCCAGATAAGTGCACAGCCATACAAGAGATGAAAAGTCTGACTTGCCTCAAGAAAGTCCAAGAACTAAACGAGAGGTTGGTTGCATTGTCTAGGTTTCTAACAGGATCAACTCTGAAGTCTCTACCTTTCTTCTCAATACTAAAAAAGGGAACCAATTTGAATGGACTCAGGAATGTGAACAAGTCTTCCAAAACTTCAAAACATTCCTAAGCCAACCCCCAATACTTACTCGACCTCTCCTAGGGGAGGAGCTTATCCTCTACCTAGAAATAGCACCTCGGGATATAGTATCAACCTTGGTCCGAAAGGATGAATGTTAGAGGAAAAATGTCGGTAAAGATTTTCACAAAAATATTGCGTTGCAAGTATAGTTCTAAACCAACAATTAAACCTCAATCAACGTTTAGATTGTTTGTCACAATACAAACCTAATAAAATAAACCGAAGTATTCAAATCTCGGGTCATCTCTCAAGGAATTGTAGGAAAGTGTGTTTATTATTGGTTATGGAAAAGTATTTTTGGGGTTTTTAATTGTTGAAGAAGGAATGTAAATGACAAGAAAATAAAATGATAACTAAGTAAGCTCTTAATAAAGAAAAAGAATTATACGTCCTATCCTAATTATCATCATCAATTGTGATGGTAAATGTAAATTGCCTTCACTTAGTTTACCTCTAACCAATGAAGGAAAGTCAAGTACATACAATCAACTTGAGTTCACAAAACCTAGTCAACTGATAGTGAGAGATTAGACTTAGTGAAATTCAAGCTAACCAGAAATCTTCAATTACCAATCAACAAGAGACTTTAGCAACTCAAGAATCTCTATTTAATCAATCCAAGTCAAGAACATAAAAATCTAATTTAAAATCCAACCAATCATTTTATCAAACACTTGGAAGGTACAAAATAAAAACATAGAAAACTAACAAGACATAGCAAAATCAAAGGCTAACAATTGCAAGAGGAAACAATAACAACAAATTAAAGAAAGCAATCATAAACATGAAAACATAAATTGCATTAATATGGATTAAAGGAAACAAGAAGAATTCATAAACTAAATTAGCAACATAGGAAAATCAACAAGAGAAATAGATAAACTAAAATACTAGAACAAATAAAAGTAGAAGAGAAACTAAATTAAAGGTAGAAATCTGAATTTGAGAAGGAACAAGACTAAAAACCATAAAACCTAGAAAGAGGAGAGAGCCTCTCTCTCTCTCTAGAAACCTACATATAAAACCTAAAATTGTGTCTATGAAAGTCAGTCTCTCTTCCAGCTCTACTCTACAGCCTCTAGACTGTATTTTTGGGCCTGAAACTGGGTCAAAAGCAGCCCAGAAATCGCCCCCAGTGAATTCTGTTTATTGCAGCATGTGACACTTTGTCACGCGTACGCGTCAGTCATGCATACGCGTCGCTAGTCTTTTCACCTGGCCACGCGTAGGTGTCATCTACGCATGCGCTTCAGTTGTCTGCTGCACCAGTCATGCGTACGCGTCATCTACGCATGCGTGTCACCACCTGTTCCGAGGGTTACCTAAAACTGTAGGTCGATCTCGGATGAGATTTTTTGTACTGGTCGGAGCTATTGTGTTTGACCTGTTGGACTTGGTGATGGTGCTGATCCTTCGTCACCGGAGGGTGGTGGTACCTGCAAGGGACTCCGATGCTTAAGTTAGCAAGGGTATTAAATAGGTTTTTAGTAGAATTAGAGTATGAGTTATACCTGGGTGCTCCAGTGTATTTATAATGGCGTAGAGTGACCTTCTTAGATAAGATAAGTTAGTTATCTTATCTTATCTTTATCTTATCTTTAAGTGAGGTCATCTTATCTTCAAGGGAATCTCCCTTCTCTCTGTAGGCTTGCGCTGCCTTAGTATTTGAGGCGTGGTCCTCCATTTGGGGCCTTTTTGGGCTTTCCTAGTGATTTGGCCGAGCTCTCTGAGAAGAGGTCGGTCACTTTGTCTGTAGAACATCTCGGGTCGGACAGCTTGACCCAGGGTATGAACAGTGTCCCTGCTCGAGCTTGGTCTTTATTTGGAGGTTGAGTCTTAGTTTTAGAACTTCAACCTTCTCGGGTGAAGCCAAACTCGAGCACCTTGTCGATTTTGCTTTTGTAGAGTTCTTTTTTGAATGTGGAACGTTTCTTCTTTCGTTTCGTCTAAAAGCGCGCGCTTTTGTATTAGCGTCCTAGCCTTGGGAATATGCGAGGGTTTTAATGCCCTCATTAATTGGTTTTTGATGCTCCGTTTCTCTTGGCTTTTATTTCAAATTTGATGCTTTGAGAGACGGTTTTTTTCTTTTTTCCGTAACGTCCCTTCTTTTTCCCGGTTCTTCTTTGTGACGCTTTATTTTGATTTTTCGTTGGTGTTTTGCTTCGAGGAACGACTTTCATCGCTCCGTCTTTTAGTATTTGTCATCTCCTTCCTACTACAGGTGAGCCTTCTTTCTCTTCTCCTCTTTTCTTATTTTATATCCGATTTTGAGAAAGTCTCGATCTTTTACTTTAGAAAGTTTGAATATTTCTTTTGCTTGCTTGTGGCTGATCGTTTCTGCAATGTGCGCCATTTTAGGGCTTCCTCAATTTGTATGACCTTTCGTCATTTTTTTATAGTTGCTGCTTTTAGGGCTTTGAGTTTTTGTTACTGCTCCTGATTGTGCCTTCTGGTTTGAAACAAACTTGCTTGATTCTGAGAAAGATTGCATTTTTGATCATTTTCTACTTGGCATGTTTGATGTTGATCATTCCACTTGCTGATATACTGTTGGGTGATGATCTCTTTTGATGACGTTTTTATGATTGTCTTTATTTTGAAGTGTTGGATGTCGTTTGAAGGAGGGTTTTTTTTTTCGCTTGAGAGATGCCAGGATGTAGACTTGAAAATTTTCCTGAGTCCTTATTCCTTTGCTGCCTCCAAAGGATGCCCCTGGATCTTTTGGCATAAGTTCCGGGGTTTTCTTTTGTTTGCTATACCTGACTTTTCATTGTTTTCATGCTTTTATGCTGAGTTGTATCCATTTATGCCTGAGCTACTCTTCGTTGACTTGCCCGAGGTGTTTGATTAGTACTTCGAGTAGTTTTAGTAATCCATCTTTTCTTTGATTGTAGGACTAGTTGGCCATGTCTTCTCGCAAAAATATTATAGAGACGTCTTCTAAAGTTCCTGAGGGGATGTCCGACTTGTTGGACTCCCTTGTCTTAATGTGTGTTTCTGTGGTGAATGCTGAGTTTTGTGTAGAGCTGAGAAAATATCATAAGGTTTGTGGTAGCGGTGCCCAGGAGAGGGATTATGAGCTTATAGCGCCTGATTCTGACGAGAGGGTTTGCTTTCCAACTTTGGTCGAGGGGGAGCGTCCTTTCTTCTACGCCTATGAATATTTCTTCAGCCAATTGAACATTACTTTTCCCTTTACTGCTTTTGAGACCGACTTGTGGTGGTCGTGTAACGTTGCCCCATCCCAGCTCCATCTGAATTCCTGGGGCTTTATCAAGATTTTTCAGTTGCTTTGTCATGAATTAGGCATCAAACATTCTCAGACTCTCTTTCTTGATCTCTTCGTTTCGGCCAAGCCTGGGGCTTCTTCCAAAAAGAAAGCTTTTTGGGTTTCTTTTAGATCTGCCCAGCGACATAAAGTTTTTGCCATGTATGATGAGTCCTTTAAGGACTTTAAGAACTATTTCTTTAGAGTTCGAGCTGTTGAGGGGGCCCGCCCCTTTTTTCTTGACGAAAATGATGAGCCTGCTTTTCCTCTGGAATGGCAAAAGAGTGTGACTGTGTCTTTTTATTCATTGGATATGCTTGACAAGATCGAGCGGGCTTTTGTGATTGTTCTAGAGAACCTATGGGGGGAACCTCCCCACCTTGATACAAAAAAGTTTCTGGGGAACCCGTCCCTGGTCCGAACTGCGTTGGGTACTGTCTGACTTGTTTTGATCCTTTCTTTTTAGCTTTATTTCTTTTTATTTTGCGATTGTAACCCTTTACTGTTGTTGATTCTGTTTTTCCAGAGATGTCTAAAAATAATGACTCCATGAAGGCCTTCAAAAAGGAAAGGAAGGCTGCTGCTGCTCAAAACATATCGGCCAAAGCGTCAGGAGAGGGATCTTCTTAGGTTCAGGTGAAGCCGTCCGTGCCGATCTCACCTGGGCCGAGGAGGGTAATCCCTACTTCCCAGGTTTGTCTAGCTGACCCTCCACAAACTTCAGCTGCTGCTTTTGGCGCTCCTCCTCCAAAAAGTAAAAAACATCTGAGCCTTTTAACCTTGATGCCCCTGATTTTGATGTCATCGAGTTTGTTGACCAGCAGATTGCCCCCTATGGGGTCTTTCAATGGATGATGTGTCCATTCTTCATCACCTAGAGTTCATAACTAAAAGTAGTGTGAAGATGGCTCATATGGGCGTGGCTCTTTTTCGAACTGCTCAAGGTATCCTAGTCCATGCTACAAAATCTTTCATGATGGAGGCTAAGTTGGAGTTTGATAGGATAAAAGGTTTGAAGGAGGAGCTGGAGGTAAAGTTGGTGCAGGTGGAGAAAGAATTAGAGGGTGAAAAGGCTAGTTCTGTGGCCTTGGCAGCTTATGTGAAGTTGGCCGAAGACACTGTGTTGAAGCACAAGGAGAGCTATGTTTCGGCGTACAGAGAAGTGGTGCATCTCCGGGGTGATTTAGAGACTGCCCGGGATGATTATGCCGAGCTCCAGGGTCACCTTGTGGGCAGCGTGACTGCTGCTTATGAGAACTTAAAGGAGCAGGTTCGGGTTCTTGCACCCGAGCTCGACCTTCCCCTCTTTAGCCTTGACAACGTTGTGAGGGACGATAAGATTGTCCTTGACGACCCTGATGATGATGATGCTGAGCCTCCTCCTGCGCCTGCTGCCAAGGCTTCTGTCATGCCGACTTCTTCAGCTCCTTCAACCGGAATTGAGTCAGAACCTGACTGTCAAATCTTGAACCGAGAGGATGGGACAGTGGATGCTGTACTTCTCCAAACTTACCCTCTGTTCCGAGGGTTACCTGAAACTGTAGGTTGATCTCGGACGAGATCTTCTGTGCTGGTCGGAGCCGACGCATCCGGCAGGTGTATTGCGGCCAGAGCTGGTGTGTCCAACTTGTGGAATTGAGAATGCTACTGATCCCTTGTCACCGAAGGGGGGGTACCTGCAAGGGACTCCAATGCTTAAGTTAGCAAGGGTATTAAACAGGTATTGAGTAGAATCAGAGTATGAGTTATACCTGGGTGCTCCAGTGTATTTATAATGGTGAGGAGTGACCTTCTGTGGATAAGATAAGTTAGTTATCTTATCTTATCTTTATCTTCAAGTGAGGTCATCTTATTTTCAAGGGAACCGCCCTTCTCTATTTAGGCTTAGGCTACCTTAAGATTTGGGGCGTGTTCCTCTATTTGGGCCCTTCTTTGGGCTTTCCTGGTGATTTGGCCGAGCTCTTAAGAAAGAGGTCGGGTTGTCCTGACCTGAAGAGGTCGGTCGCTTTGTTTGTCAAACATCCCGGGTCGGACAACTCGACCCAGGGTATGAACACCCTCCTTCACCCCATGTTGATGCAGCTACTTGGAAGCCTCTGGATCTTCTTTAGTTATTCTCGACATATTGGCATAAGCCCTTCCTCTGGGCTTTGAACTTTTTCTTTTGTAAATGGTGTTTGTTGACTGTTGACACTTTTTTAGTTGATTGTTTAGCAACTTTATTTTGAAAAACAAAGTAGTTTCCAAGCTTTTGGGGTTGGTTTTGGTAGCCTCTGAAGCTTGCTGTTATTATAGCTGGTAGTTTTTATATCATGTCTGTCTACACTTATCTTGATACCTTTCGGTTTTTGGGGTTTTGGAACTTTTTGTTGTTTGACCTCTTTGGATTGGCTTGATTCCATCGCCTGATGTTATTTCCAACAATTCATTTTGCTCGAACCTTGTCCAGGTCTTTGTCAGGAATTTCTTTGTATAACGCTGAGATCGCCAATTTCGTTATGTCGGTTTTGTCCAAGTTGTTATTAGTAATCCTCTTTTTGGGACCTTGTTCAGGTCTCTTTCAAGGATTACTTTGTAGCTTTTATGTTTTGGGCTGACTTCATTACGTCGGGTTCTTCTAAGTTATTTCTGTAATCCTCTTTCTTGGACCTTGTTCAGGTCTCTTTCAGGGATTACTTTTATAACTTTTACGCTTTGGGCCGACTTTGTCATGTCGGGCCCTTCTAAGTTATTTCTGTAATCCTCTTTCTTGGATCTTGTTCAGGTCTCTTTCAGGGATTACTTTTATAACTTTTACGCTTTGGGCCGACTTTGTCATGTCGGGCCCTTCTAAGTTATTTCTGTAATCCTCTTTCTTGGACTTTGTTCAGGTCTCTTTTAGGGATTACTTTTATAACTTTTACGCTTTGGGCCAACTTTGTCATGTCGGGCCCTTCTAAGTTATAGTAATCCTCTTTTATAGGGCTGGCCAGACCTCTTTCCAGGGATTTACTTATAACTTTTGGTTATTGCGACTGGTCCGACTTCTTTACGTCGGTCAGTCTTTAAGTTATTTTATAGCAATCCATTTTATTAGGACCTCGTCATATCCTTTCTATGGATCACTTTCTATAACTTCTTGCATTATTCTATTTTCATCTTTGCCGATTTTGTAGAGATTGGGTTTAACCCTCGTTTGGTCGACCTTTTAATGAATTTGGTTTTCATCTTTGGTCTTTACCGTGATCGCGTAGTGAATTTGATTTTCACCTTCTGCCAATCTGTAGCTTTATAATCAGACGATGAATGTTTCAGATTAATGCGGCTTGAGCATTTATAGAGGATCTAAACCAGATTTTATTCAAAAGAAAATGCAAATATATACATGCGGGAGGTTAATCCTCTAAGTCGGGTGATTTGTAGGTCTTGGCTTGGCGCCTCATTAAAAAACCTTTTCAGGAAAAAGAGTGCGCCTTATCCTAAGATCCTTTATCATCCTTAACTATAGTACCATCTTAGGTTGCAGGCGTGCCATGACCTAGGAAGCTCTCGCCCATCGAGTTCGGACAGTCTGTAGTAGCCCTTTCCAAGTACTTCTATGACTCGATAGGGTCCTTTCCAGTTTTTTGCCAGCTTTCCTTCTCCAGATCGAGTTGTTTCGATATCATTTCGGATTAGGATGAGGTCGTTCTCAGCAAAAACTCACTATACTACCTTTTGGTTGTATCTCGCAACCATTCGTCGTTTTAATGCTTCTTCCCTAATCCGAGCTCTTTCTCGGACTTTCGAAAGTAGGTCGAGTTCTTCCTTTTGAAGTTGGGAGTTGGCTTCTTCACTATGGTGGATCACTCTAGGTGACCTTTCTTCAATCTCCACTGGGATCATTACCTCCATTCTGTACGCTAATTGGAAGGGTGATTCTTTTGTGGTGGAATGTGGCATTGTTCGATATGCCCATAGGACTTGTGGGAGCTCCTCGACCCAGGCTTCCTTTGCATCCTGTAATATCCATTTCAGCCTAGCCAGTATGACTTTGTTGGCAGCTTCGGCTTGTCCATTGGCTTGGGGATGTTCTACAAAAGTGAATTATTGTTTTATATTCAAGTTGGCCGCTAGCTTTTTGAAGTCTGCATCTATGAACTGGGTGCCATTGTCTGTAGTGATGGAGTATGGAACCCCGAACCTTGTGACAATGTTCCTATATAGGAATTTTCGACTTCTTTGAGCAGTGGCATTAGCTAGGGGTTCTGCCTCGATCCACTTTGTGAAATAGTCTATCCCCACTATGAGGAATTTAACTTGACCCGATCCCTGAGGGAAGGGTCCAAGAAGGTCGAGTCCCCATTTTGCGAATGGCCAAGGTGAGGTCACGCTGATGAGCTCCTCTGGCGGGGCAATGTGAAAGTTGGCGTGTTTCTGACATGATGGACATGTCTTTACGAACTCTGTGGCTTCCTTTTGTAGAGTTGGCAAATAGAACCCTGACGAAGTACTTTTTTGGTAAGTGCTTGCGCTCCGAGGTGATTGCCACAAATTCCACTGTGTACTTCTTCTAGAACTTCCTTTGTGTTAGAAGTCGGTACACACTTTAACAATGGTATTGAAATCCCTCTTCTGTATAGAGTATTGTTTATGATAGTGTAGTATTGTGCCTCCCGTTTCAACCTCTTTGCCTCCTTTTCCTCTGTGGGGAGCGCTTCTGTTTTGAGATAGTTAATTATGGGAATCATCCATCCTTGATCCTGACCTGTTATGGCCAGGACTTTTTCTTCTTCCGAGATTGATGGATTCTGCAGAATTTCTTGGATGAGGCTTCTATTGTTGCCCCCTGGTTTGGTACTGGCTAGCTTTGAGAGTGCGTCAGCTCGGGCATTTTGTTCTCGGGGTATGTGGCAGACTTCATATTCTCTGAGTTGTCCGAGCTATTCCCTGGTTTTGTCCAAGTACTTTTGTCCAAGTACTTTTGCAAAGTGACTACTTGTGAGTCGCTGAAGATGCCTGGCCAGCTTCAAACCAGCTAGCAGTGCCTCATATTCTGCTTGGTTGTTTGAGGTAGGAAACTCAAATTTGAGGGAGAGTTCGATTTGGGTTCCTTGGTCACTTTCAATTATCACACCCGCGTCGCTTCCAGCTTTATTTGAGGAACCGTCCACGTAGAGATTCCATTCTGTAGGGATTTTTGGTGTGTCTGTAAATTCTGTAATGAAGTCGGCCAGGTATTGTGATTTGATGGCTGTCTGAGCTTCGTATTGGAGATCGAATTCGGACAACTCGACTGCCCATTGCAAGATTCTGTCTGCCAGGTCTATTTTTTGTAAGATCCATTTTATGGGTTGGTTGGTCTGGACCCTGATGGTGTGGGCTTGGAAGTATGGACGAAGTTGTCGAGATGTTAGTATGAGAGCGTAGGCAAACTTTTCTATTTTTTGGTAGTTCAGCTCGGCTCCCTGTAGTGCTTTACTGATGAAGTATACGGGTTGTTGCCCATTGTCGTCTTCTTGGACTAGTGCTGAGGTTACTACCCGACTTCCTACTGCGAGGTATAATATGAGTGGTTCTCCTTTCCGTGGCCAAGTTAGAATAGGTTGTTGTCCCAGGAACCTTTTGAGATCTTGAAAGGCTTGCTCGCACTCCGTTGTCCATTCAAAGTTCTTTCCCTTCCTTAGAGTAGCGTAGAAGGGAAGAGATCTTATTGCCGATCCGGCTAGAAATCTGGACTAGGCTGCTAACCTCCCGTTGAGTTGTTGTACCTCTTTGACACAAATTGGACTCTTCATGCCGAGTATGGCCCGACATTTATCCGGGTTTGCTTCGATTCCTCTTTGTGTGAGTGATGCAAGTGGAAACTGTCTCTCAACAAAATTCCTTCGGCAAGTGTACCGAATTTGTCGTCAAGTAAAAACTCACAATAGAGTGAGGTCGAATCCCACAGGGATTGATTGATCAAGCAACTTTAATTAGAAGAATGTTCTAGTTGAGAAAATTCAGAATTTGGGTTGAGATTTGCAGAAAATAAAATGGCGGAAATGTAAATGACAGAAAAAGTAAATGCTATAATTAAAGGGCTGAAAGTAAATGACTGAAAGTAAATTGCAGAATTGTAAATGGGAATAGGGTTTTTGCTCATGAAAGTAAACGCAGAAATTAAAGAGAATGGGTGAAATTAGAATTGGGGAGTTCATTGGGCGCAGGAGAGGTTGCAATTCTCCAGATCAAGTTCATTTTCATCTCTTCCTCAATCAATGCACTCATTGATCTCCTTGGCAATCTTAATTGATTGAATTACAATTTCTTGCAATTCAATCTCTCAAATCTTGATCAATAGCCAATTCCTTTGTCAATTGCTCATGAGAAGAGATGAAGTGTGGTCACTGATTATACCACATGCATTTCCCAAATCAAGTATTGAGAGGATTATAGTCACATATCCATCCAAACCCAATTTGGTCCAGCATGAGAAAGCATTTCTAGCTTGATCTCTTCATTCCTCTTTCAAGGTTCAGAAGAGATCCAAGTTTGAATAGTTCCTTTTCCAAGATAACTACCCAATGGGATGAAGATCGAAAACTTTCAAGTAAAATCAAGAGAAAAGATAGAAGAAGAATAATGAAAATTAGTATTAATCCATCAACTTACAACAGAGCTCCCTAACCCAATGAAAGGGGTTTAGTTGTTCATAGCTCTAGGAAATGAAAACAAAGATGGAGAATACATCATGGAACTAGAAGAGCAGAGTAAAATACAGAGAGTAGTGCCCTTTTCCAACTTCCTCCCCTAAATAATTCAAAGCTACTCCTATATATACTACTCTTCTCAGCTTCTAGTTGGCTCTTCAAGTCTTGGGCCTTTGGATCTTGAGATTGAAGCAGTTCTCTTCTTCATTTGGGCTTGGTTTTACTTGCAGAGAGAAAGTGTGAAGTGGGCAGAGACTTTAGCTCAGGACGTTAGGGGTGTTAACGTTTTAGTAAAAGTATGAGTTCGAGAACGTTAGTGACACTCAACATTGTCACTAATGTTCCAATGTACCCCTTTGCCTCACGTTAGAGCTCACGTTAACTAGGTTAACGTGGCTTCTAACGTGGCCTTGCCAACCTTTGAGAACGTTAGTGACATTCAACATTTTCACTAACGTTCCAATGTGCCCCTATGTCTCACGTTAGAGTCCACGTTAACTAGGTTAACGTGGCTTCTAACGTCTCCTTGCCAACCTTCGAGAACGTTAGTGACATTCAACATTGTCACTAACGTTCCAATGTGCCCCTATGTCTCACGTTAGAGTCCACGTTATCTAGGTTAACGTGGCTTCTAACGTGGCCATTCTTAGCCATCCCCAACGTTAGTGACAATGTTGAGTGTCACTAACGTGGCTCATCTTTCACTCATCAACGTTAGCTTTCCATGTTAACTAAGTTAACGTGAAAGTTAACGTGGCTCCTTGGGGGTTTTGTGGGTGCTTCCAACATTAGTGACAATGTTGGGTGTCACTAACGTTGTCGACCTCCCTTGCCTCTTACGTTAGCTCCCACGTTAACCAAGTTAACGTGGGAGTTAACGTGGTACATTGCACCTTAGGCCAATGTTAGTGACAATGTTGAGTGTCACTAACGTTGGCTTCCTTCTCCCTTTTAACGTTAGAGGCCACGTTAACTAAGTTAACGTGGACTCTAACGTGGCCACTTATGATCATTGGCCAACGTTAGTGATAATGTTAAGTGTCACTAACGTTGGCTCAAAGTCCATTCTTCACGTTAGAGTTCACGTTAACTTAGTTAACGTGACTCTTAACGTGGGCAATGATGGCTTCGAGAGCGTTATTGGCAATCACTTTTCTCATTAACTTTGCAAGTTACCTCCCATTCCATGTCAGTGGTAACGTTAATTAGATTAACGTGACTGTTAAGTGGTTCTTCCTTGCTTCCTTTGGTCCTGAAATCAAGCAATAGAGTGCATCAAAGTTCTAGTCCAAGTCATGGGTAATGCAACATACAATTTGTTACTAAACTCATGCAAAATCCTCATGAAATCATGTAAAATTCACAATGTATGCTTGAATCAAGGTGTAAGTGAATATCTACCCAAAACTAGCTTATTTCCTAAGGAAATGCATGAAACTACCTTAAAAACAGTAAAGAAAATGTCAGTGAAACTGGCCAAGATGCCCTGGCATCACAACACCAAACTTAAAGCTTGCTTGTCCCTAAGCTAGTACTGGAACAAGAGAATGATGAATGGAATGCCAAGAGAAATGAGTCATTCTTGTGGAAGTCATGTCACTGATTTTATGGTGGTTTCATGCATAGCAACTTAGGTTCATTCCATTACTGGCTTTCAGACCTTTATCATGTCTTAAAACACTGATTTTGCTTATATCCCATGAGACTTTTATTGATCCTTTTTTTGTCATTCCAGGGCTTATTTGTGTTCTTCAAGCTAAGTGCTCTATAAGGGGGCAACTCTTTAAGATAAGCTTTCAGCCAACACTCCCGAACCAGTTGGTTCAAGGTGCTAGGTGTTGAGACACCCCTAAGGACTTACTCCCTCAAGTCTCTCCTCCATACATACACACCATAGGCATCTGGTTCATTTATTTTCCTTCTTGAGACCTTGGTGTCCAGCACCTCTTTGGGTTACTAAATGCTCTGTAGTGAGGGTTACTCTTGATAGTGGACTTTCAGCTGATAATCCCGAGTTAGTTAACCCAAGTTACCAAGTGATAAGGCACCCCTAAGAGCTTATTCATCCAAGTAAATCCCTCACACAGGAACACCACAGACACATGCCTCAAGATTAAAACCATTGGTGCCTAGCCTTATTGCTTACTCTTTTTCTTTTGTTTTTTCACTTTAAGTGTTCTTTCCCTTTCTCTTATTAGGATCTTGTTATTTACTTAGTCTCATGGGTATATTCAAAGTATAGTATTCAGGCCAGATAGTTGTTATCCCCACCTTACGGTTGAACCAACTTAGCTAACTTATGACTACACCACAAACTCATGAATACACTTCCATATTATGAACTCCACTCTGGTCTATTTAAAACACAATCATTCTCTTTTTCATTTGATTTAAAAGACAAGCATACAATAAGTAATGGTATGATGCAGTAACACTTAAACCAAAAATCATAGACCTAAGCAATAAAACTTAAAATGCATAATTGAAAAAGTTCAAACTAACATGGAAGCATGTTCTATTTCATACAAGATCTTCCTTATTTCAAAATAGAAAAAGAGAGACCAAAGAAGGAGCTCCACCACCTTTTACTCATGTGGTTGCCCATGCTATCCTTCTTGCTTGTCCTCTTGGTGTTTTTCTTGAGTGCTTGTGCTCCCACTTGCTTTGCCTTTCCCAAGCAGTTTCTTCCAGAAGCCAGCATCTTCCATATTCTTCTTTAGTGTGTCTTTCTGCTGTTTCACCTTCCTTTCTTCTTGTTCAACAAACTCTTTTTGGACCTCATCATATGTGGGAATGGCATAATGTAGATGATGCATATTGCTGGACATGTAGTTCAACCTGGCCTGAGTGTTTACGTTGAACTCCTCCTTATGTAACTGCCTTCCTTCATTCAGCACATTGAACTCATTGAATGATTTCATTTGAGCTAGTTGCCGCTGGTTGAGTTCTTGAAGGCGTTTATCTTGACGCTCTTGCCTCTCAGTAACTTGGTGGATGGCTTGAGTGAGTTGGGAGTATTGCTCCTGTTGCTGCTCCATGTGTTATTTTTGCCACTCTTCTTGTTGTCTCATCCAGTTGGACTAAATGTGAAGTATTTGCTCTTGTCCCTCCATTTGTCTCATTCCCAAATCCTCAATGGCTCTTAGAAGGTGAGTCATATTTAGGTTGGCTGGGTCATGATGCTCTTCTTGTTGGTATTCTTCTTGATGATATTCCTCTTGATGAGTTCCTTCCTTGGCTTTTTGCTTTCCTATATGTGGCCTTCTTTGTTGCTGAGCAGGTGTGGTATAGACCAATCGCTTGAGTGTAACTGGCCTCCCTGGGTTAACCCAGTCTGGATTGCTGTCCTCAAATATCACCCTTGCCTTGTTGCACAGGCAGAGAATGGTGCTGGGGTACCAAAGCCTGGCACCTGAATTAACCTTCTCAGCTGAATCTTGAATCCCCTCGGTGATGAGCTCATGCACATTGATTTCCCCACCCTGTACCAAGCAATGCACCATAGTAGCTCGATTGATGTTAACTTCTGAATTATTTGCAGCTGGTAGGATGGACCTCCTTACAAGTTCAAACCACCCCTTGGCTTCAGGGCTAAGGTCTCCCCTCTTGATGAACTTGGGCCTCCCATCTGCGTACCTCTCCCAATCAGCTGCTATAACACAGATGTCTAACACTATCTCTGAGAGCTCATCATTATCAGGGCTTCTACTTATCCTTGCCTAATAACTGGCCTCATCAAAATGAGGTAATTTCAGGTGAAGAGCTCTTGTTATGGCACTTGGGCTGAAGTCCACCTCCTTGCCTCTCATGTAGCTTTTGAAGGTTGGGGCCTTGGTCTTGTCTTCTCTAACTACATTTGCATAGAATTCTTTGATGAGGTTTTCATTGATCTTTCCCTCTGGACTTGTGAGCAATTGCCACCCCCTCTGTTCGATTTTCTCCCGAATCTGTGGTGATTCATTTGCATTGATTTGGAATATTAATTCTGGCAATATCTTTCTGGCCCTTATCCGCTCAAATTCACGCTCATGAAAGGCAGTTTTGAATCTCTTCTCATCGAAAGGAGCACTCTCCATGGGTTCTTTCCTCTTTTGCCTCTTTGAGCTTGATGATTCCATGAACTTGGGTTGCTATTTTTGAGGGGGTTGGAGGATACGGATGGATGAAGAGTGGGTTGGCTAGGACAAGGTATGATGAAGGGTTTTAGCAAGCCGAAAGTGTGAAGTGTGAGAGTGGGGGTTTGAATGTGAGGAGTGACCATGCACTAAGGTTCCCTTATATAGGGATATCATGAGAGAACGGAAGGTGTGGATTGCAAGAATGGTTGCTTGATGGACGGTTGGGGTTGTGCATGAAAGAAGGACAAGGATCATCACTTAATGAGAGTGAATGGTTCGGTCTTCAAGGGTCTCCTTTCTTCAATGTTGCATGGCAACGTTTCCCCATGCGTTCCTTCTTGAGACAAGTGTGTAGTTCTCTTCATGAAGTGGCCGAATCCCCCCATTTAATTGTCCAATCAATCCTCATCAATGCTCCTTTTTCTTTTCCCTATAAAGATAAAATAAGAAAAGTAAGAAAAGATATCAAAATGACAATATGAACTTTACGGCTAGAATTAAAAAAAAATAAGAAAAGATTAGATTGTTTATTTATGAATTCCAACTAACTAACTAACTGTGGGTCCTTATATGCATATTGGTGGCACCATGGGGTGACGCCAAACTTAGTGTGGAGCATTGTGGTGAAGAGTTCTGTTTAAAGCTCCAAGACTAGCATGCACCTTGGTTTGCTTTGAACACCAAACTTGTTCCTCACTATATACTGCACAATCAGGATTTCACCAAGTGTTTGTCAAGTTTGGGTTGGACTTCATAAACATTGACTTATTTACTTTTCTAAAAGCATACAAAACATGGGTTGCCTCCTATGAAGCACTTCTTTTACGTCACTAGCTTGACGTTTCTCCCTCATCAGGGTGGTTGGTAATGCTTGAGGTCTTTCCCTCTTGCTGTGGACTTGTATCCATTGGTTGTATCAATGATCTCGACATGTTCCAGGGAGAGAACACTGTTGATAGTGAAGACCTTAGGTAACTGAGATGGTACAGTGGGGAGATTAGGGGGAATATCTGGGAAGTAAGCTGAGATCACTCTATCCCCTAGAGAGAAGTCTTCCGTAAGGATATTTTTGTTCCTCTACTTCCTTGGTACCTTCTTCCTTGTGTCTTTTGACATTGCCTTGCTTTTGATGACTCCTTCCTCTGAGGTGGTTTTGTTGCTTCCTTCACATATCTCTAGTGGTTTAGGTTCCTCTAGTTTTTCCTTGAGTTGTGACAACTGCCTATTTCCTTGTTCCTCATGCATGGGTTTTGCTAGATGGGTTGGGTGTGCTTCAATGCTTGCTTCCTCCTTCAACATCTCATTGTGATCTTTGCTTGGTTTCTTGTGCTCTTGGTCTGCTTCTTGTGAGCATTTGAATATATTAAAGCTGAGTCGTTCATCATGGATCCTCAATATTAGCTCCCCTTGCTCCACATCTATGAGTGCTCTGGCTGTAGCTAGGAATGGTCTTCCCAATATGATTGGGTGGGTGTGACTCTCTTCCATGTCTATAATGACAAAGTCTGTTGGGAGAAAGTATTTCCCAACTTTTAGCAACACATTCTCCACCACTCCTATTGCTTGCTTTTGAGTTTTGTCAGCCAGTCTGATGACATCTGTGGGCATTATCTCATTGATCTGCAGCCTCTTTACCAAGGTTAATGGCAGTAAGTTGATGCTTGCCCCCAAATCACAGAGTGCTTTATCGAACATTGTTTCTCCTATGGCACAGGGGATGTGAAACTCCCTGGGTCTTTTCTTTTTGCAGGCAACTCAGGTTGAATAAGGGCACTACATTCCTTGTTCAACACTATAGTCTGGCCTTCTTTGAGTGAGCTTTTTTTGGGAAGAAGTTCCTTCATATACTTGATGAATGCATGCATTTGTTGGATGGCCCTGATGAATGGTATGTTCACATGCAGAGATGCAAACAAGTCTAGGAACCTTGAGTATATTCTCTTTCCCACAGTACCATTGAGCAGTTGAGGAAATGGTGCATAGAGCTTAAGCAACTCTTGTTGTGAGATTTCTGGTTCTTGGTGATCTCTATCCTCCTCCTCTGTTGAGCTGTCTTCAGGCTGTTTGGAGAGTTTGCCTTGCTTGTCTTCAGCCTCTTGATCACTTGTAGTGACCATTTTACAATCTTCCCATCTTACTTTCTTTGCTTCTCCTCTTGGATTTTTCTCCGTGTCACTTGGAAAGCTATCAGTAGGTTTGGGAATCTTCTGAGCTAAGCATCCCACTTGGAATTCCAGCTTCTTGATGGTCTCTCCCTGGTTCTTAATATTGGCTCGCACCTCCTCTTTAAACACCTTGTTTTCTTGAATCTCTTGGCATATTCCTTCAAGTAAGGTTTCAAGCTTAGAGAGTCTATCATCAATTGATGGTAGATTGGGATTAGAGGTGGAAGGATGAGAGGTGTTGTTGTGGTTTTGATATGGGTGTGGAGAAGTGTTGTTGTGGGGGTGTTGATATGTCCTCTGTGTGAATTGTTGATGAGCTGCATTGTTGTTGGAGTTGTAACGTCTCTGGTCTTGGCTTTGATCTTGCTGATTCCCCCACCCAAAGTTTAGGTGGTTCCTCCATCCAAGGTTGTATGTCTTGGAGTATGGATCATGGTTCTGTCTAGGTAAATTCCCGATGTAGTTGGCTTACTCAAGGTTACCCTCTGCTTCTTCTTCAACTCTTTCTTGGGTTGTTGAGGAGGTGGTGATTGCTGCCACTTGGTTCCTCTCCATCTTCTTGGTGAGGTCAGCTCGCTGCTTGGTAATGAGCTTGTTCTGAGCCAGCAGAGCATCTACATTGTTTAGCTCTATCACTCCTCTAGTGTTCCCTCTTTCGGAAGCATAGAAGTAGTCATTCTCAGCTACAGTCTCAATTACATCTATGGCTTCTTCAATGGTCTTCTTCTTGTTCAATGATCCTCCAGAGGAATGGTCTACTGCCTTCTTTGATTCATATGACAAGCCTTCATAGAAGATGTGCAACTGCACCCATTCATTGAACATATTTGGTGGACACCTCCTTGTTAGGTCTTTGAACATTTCCCAAGCTTCATAAAGTGTCTCCCCATCTTGCTGTCTGAACGTTTGCACTTCAGTTCTCAGCCTATTGATCCTTTGAGGGGGGTAAAACCTTGCCAAAAACTTATTCACTACCTCCTCCCAATTTGTCAGGCTTTCTTTTGGGAAGGATTCAAGCCATTTGGATGCCTTGTCCCTGAGTGAAAAAGGGAACAAGAGTAGCCTATAGACATCCGGGTGGACTCCATTGGACTTCACTGTGTCACAAATCCTCAAGAAGGTGGTCAAGTGTTGATTCGGATCTTCTTGAGCACGTCTTCCAAATGAGCAATTATTCTGCACAAGAGTGATGAGCTGAGGTTTTAGCTCAAAATTGTTGGCATGTATGGTGGGCTTCTAAATGCTACTTCCACAGTTGCCTGTGTTTGGATTAATGTAAGAGCTTAACACTCTTCTATCTCCCCCAGCATGATTTGCTCTACCTCATCCCCCATGGTTATTAGCCTCTTCTTCATGTTGGTTTTCCATGTTGCCTTCCATGTTTAGTTCAAAGTGTTCCTCCTCCTCTTCAGCACCGATTGCACGTTTTCCTCTTGCTTCCCTCCTTAATCTAAGGAGGGTCCTCTCTGGTTCAGAATCGAAAGAAGTTAAAGCCCCGCTTCTTCTCCCTGTCATACAACCAACAAGTACAAGCAAGTAACAATATGTGCAGATAGTATTGCTGTCAGAATTACTGTTAGTTGTGAGTGATGCAATATATTAAACAGTTAGTGGGTTAGCAAACTGAATGGTAAATAACAAAGAACACGAAAGAGTAGATGGGGAAGGGGACAGGTTAACTAAGACAGAAAGTAAATTACTCAAACAGAAAAGTAAATCAACAAAACAAAAATGTTCAATCTAGCGATCTCCTAATTTAATCATTGTTGATGCACAATCAATCCCCGGCAACGGCGCCATAAACTTGATGCAAGTGGAAACTGTCTCTCAACAAATTTCCTTCGGCAAGTGTACCGAATTTGTCGTCAAGTAAAAACTCACAATAGAGTGAGGTCGAATCCCACAGGGATTGATTGATCAAGCAACTTTAATTAGAAGAATGTTCTAGTTGAGCGAATTCAGAATTTGGGTTGAGATTTACAGAAAATAAAATGGCGAGAATGTAAATGACAGAAAAAGTAAATGCTAGAATTAAAGGGCTGAAAGTAAATGACTGAAAGTAAATTGCAGAATTGTAAATGGGAATGAGGTGTTTGCTCATGAAAGTAAACGCAAAAATTAAAGAGAATGGGTGAGATCAGAATTGGGGAGTTCATTGGGCGCAGGAGATGTTGCAATTCTCCAGATCAAGTTCATTTTCATCTCTTCCTCAATCAATGCACTCATTGATCTCCTTAGCAATCTTAATTGATTGAATTACAATTTCTTGCAATTCAATCTCTCAAATCTTGATCAATAGCCAATTCCTTGGTCAATTGCTCATGAGAAGAGATGAAGTGTGGTAACTAATTATACCACATGCATTTCCCAAATCAAGTATTGAGAGGATTATAGTCACATATCCATCCAAACCCAATTTGGTCCAGCATGAGAAAGAATTTCTAGCTTGATCTCTTCATTCCTCTTTCAAGGTTCAGAAGAGATCCAAGTTTGAATAGATTCTTTTCCAAGATAACTACCCAATGGGATGAAGATCGAAAGCTTTCAAGTAAAATCAAGAGAAAAGATAGAAGAAGAATAATGAAAATTAGTATTGATCCATCAACTTACAACAGAGCTCCCTAACCCAATGAAAGGGGTTTAGTTGTTTATAGCTCTAGGAAATGAAAACAAAGATGGAGAATACATCATGGAACTAAAAGAGCAGAGTAAAATACAGAGAGTAGTGCCCTTTTCCAACTTCCTCCCCTAAATAATTCAAAGCTACTCCTATATATACTACTCTTCTCAGCTTCTAGTTGGCTCTTCAAGTCTTAGGCCTTTGGATCTTAAGATTGAAGCATTTCTCTTCTTCATTTGCGCTTGGTTTTACTTGCAGAGAGAAAGTGTGAAGTGGGCAGAGACTTTAGCTCAGGACGTTAGGGGTGTTAACGTTTTAGGAAAGTATGAGTTCGAGAACGTTAGTGACACTCAACATTGTCACTAACGTTCCAATGTACCCCTTTGCCTCACGTTAGAGCTCACGTTAACTAGGTTAACGTGGCTTCTAACGTGGCCTTGCCAACCTTTGAGAACGTTAGTGACATTCAACATTGTCACTAATGTTCCAATGTGCCCCTATGTCTCACGTTAGAGTCCACGTTAACTAGGTTAACGTGGCTTCTAACGTCTCCTTGCCAACCTTCGAGAACGTTAGTGACATTCAACATTGTCACTAACGTTCCAATGTGCCCCTATGTCTCACGTTAGAGTCCACGTTAACTAGGTTAACGTGGCTTCTAACGTGGCCATTCTTAGCCATCCCTAACGTTAGTGACAATGTTGAGTGTCACTAACGTTGGCTCATCTTTCACTCATCAACGTTAGCTTTCCACGTTAACTAAGTTAACATGAAAGTTAACATGGCTCCTTGGGGGGTTTTGTGGGTGCTTCCAACATTAGTGACAATGTTGGGTGTCACTAACGTTGTCGACCTCCCTTGCCTCTTACGTTAGCTCCCACGTTAACCAAGTTAACGTGGGAGTTAACGTGGTACATTTCACCTTAGGCCAATGTTAGTGACAATGTTGAGTGTCACTAACGTTGGCTTCCTTCTCCCTTTTAACGTTAGAGGCCACGTTAACTAAGTTAACGTGGACTCTAACATGGCCACTTATGATCATTGGCCAACGTTAGTGATAATGTTAAGTGTCACTAACGTTGGCTCAAAGTCCATTCTTCACGTTAGAGTTCACGTTAACTTAGTTAACGTGACTCTTAACGTGGGGAATGATGGCTTCGAGAGCGTTATTGGCAATCACTTCTCTCATTAACTTTGCAAGTTACCTCCCATTCCACGCAGTGGTAACGTTAATTAGATTAACGTGACTGCTAAGTGGTTCTTCCTTGCTTCCTTTGGTCCTGAAATCAAGCAATAGAGTGCATCAAAGTTCTAGTCCAAGTCATGGGTAATGCAACATACAATTTGTTACTAAACTCATGCAAAATCCTCATGAAATCATGTAAAATTCACAATGTATGCTTGAATCAAGGTGTAAGTGAATATCTACCCAAAACTAGCTTATTTCCTAAGGAAATGCATGAAACTACCTTAAAAACAGTAAAGAAAAGGTCAGTGAAATTGGCCAAGATGCCCTGGCATCAGTGAGCATAAAACCCAAGAATTTTCCAGCTTCTACTGCGAAGGTGCATTTTGCGGGATTGAGTTGCATGGCATGCTGTCTTTTAGTGTCGAATACTTGGGTTAGGTTGGACAACATCATCTCTTCATTTTGTGTCTTTATTAGCATGTCGTCCACGTAGACCTCCATGATTTTTTCAATGTGATCTGAAAAGACCTTATTCGTTAATCTTTGATACGTAGCTCCTGCATTTTTAAGAACGAAAGGCATGATGATGTAGCAATAGTTTGCTTTTGGGGTCAAGAAGGAAGTTTTTTCTTGGTCGGGTGGATACATTGGAATTTGATTGTATCTCGAGTATGCGTCCATAAACGAGAGGTATTTATATCCGGAGGAGACATCAACCAGTGCGTTGATACTTGAGAGCAGATAAGGATCTTTTGGGCAGGCTTTGTTGAGATCAATGTAGTCGGTGCAGATTCGCCACTTCCCGTTTGATTTTTTCACCAAGACGATGTTAGCCAGCCATAGTGGGTATTTGACTTCTCTTATGAACCCTGCCTCCAATAGAGCTTGTATCTGCTCTTCTACAGCTTGGGAGCATTCTGGGCCGAGCTTTCTACGCCTCTGTTGTACCGGCCGAGATCCCGGGTAGACTACTAGCTTGTGGCACATTAACTTGGGGTCTACGCCTGGCATGTCTGCGGCCTTCCATGCAAAAAGATCGACGTTGTCTCGTAAGAACTGTATGAGGGATTTCTTTATGTCTTCTTTTAGGGTTGTACCGATATTGGTTGTTTGGTCCGGGGTGTCCCTGATCCGGACTTCCTCTATTTCACCTTCAGGTTGTGGGCGGAGTTCTTCCCGCCTCTGAACTCCACTGAGTTCGATTGTGTGGAATTCTTCTCCTCTGCCTCTGAGGTTTAGACTTTCATGGTAACAGCAGCGCGTCGTCTTCTAGTCTGCCTTTATTGTAGCTATCCCTTCTGCAGTTGGGAATTTCATGCATAGATGTGGAGTCGAGACTATTGCACCGAGCTGATTCAACATTGTCCAACCTATTAAGGCATTGTAGGCTGAGCCTATGTCGACCACGATGTAATCTATCTTGAGTGTTCTTGACTGGTTTCCTTTCCCGAAAGTTGTGTGTAGCGAGATGTATCCCAGCGGTTGAACCGGGGTGTCTCCTAGTCCGAACAGGCTATTCGGATATGCTCTAAGTTTTTTTTCTTCCAAGCCGAGTTTGTCGAAGGTAGTTTTGAATAAGATGTCGGCGGAGCTCCCTTGGTCTATCAGTGTGCGGTGGAGATTTGTGTTTTCCAGCATAACAGTGATGACCATGGGATCGTCGTGCCCTGATATGATGTTTGATGCGTCTTCTTTGGTGAAAGTAATCGCGGGGATGTCGGGTGCTTCCTCTTTCCCTTCAATATGATATACGTCTTTAAGATGTCTTTTGTGAGATGATTTGGAGATTCCTCCCCCCCCCCCGCAAATATGTCGTGTATCATGTGGACATGTCTTTCTGGTGTACGAGGTGATCGCTTGGTTTGTCCGACATCTTCTGCTCTTCTTTTTTTTTTCTTTGCTCATCGTCCCGGGTGGCCAGATACTGATCTAGTTTCCCCTCTCTTACTAGTTTTTCTATGACGTTTTTTAAATCGAAACACTTATTGGTGGAATGCCAGCAGATTCAATGATATTCACAATATTCAGCCTGATTTTCTCCTCCTTTTTTGCCTTTGAGTGGTCGAGCTGGAGGTATTTTTTCAGTGTTACAAACCTTTCTGTAGACATCCACAAGAGACACCCAAGGGGGGGTAATTGTGGTATTTTTTATTTTTTCTCCATGTCGATTTTCCTTCTTTTTGGATTCTTTGTCCTTATCCTGGGAGGTGAATCCGGATTTTGAGGTCTCTCCTAGTCGAGAGTTTTCCTCCATGTTGATGTACTTCTCTGCTCGTTCTTGCACTTCGTTCAGAGATGTGGGGTATTTTTTCGATATAGATTGACTAAAAGGTCCCTCTCGTAAGCCATTGATGAGGCCCATAATGGCAGCCTCTGTTGGTAGGTTCTGTATGTCCAGACATGTTTTGTTGAGTCTTTTCATGTAGTTGCGGAGAGTTTCCCGTTCTCCTTGCTTGATTCCTAATAGACTTGGAACGTGCTTAGCCTTTGGTGTAGTGTCCGTATTTTTGTGCGGTGTTATATCCTCTAGATCTGAATTGTGGTCGATCTCTAGGTCGTTCGCCATAATAATGAGATGACTTCCAGGTTCCCCGGCAATGGCGCCAATGTTCTAAGGGTAACCTGAAACTATAGGGCGATCTCAGATGAGATCTTTTGTACTGGTCGGAGCTGTTGTGTCCGACCTGTTGGACTTGGTGATGGTTCTGATCCTTCGTCACCAGAGGGTGGTGGTACCTGCAAGGGACTCTGATTCTTAAGTTAGCAAGGGTATTAAACAGATTTTTAGTAGAATCAGAGTATGAGTTATACCTGGGTGCTCCAGTGTATTTATAATGGCATAGAGTGACCTTCTTAGATAAGATAAGTTAGTTATCTTATCTTATCTTTATCTTATCTTTAAGTGAGGTCATCTTATCTTCAAGGGAACCGTCCTTCTCTCTGTAGGCTTGGGCTGCCTTAGGATTTGGGGCGTGGTCCTCCATTTGGGCCCTTTTTGGGCTTTCCTAATGATTTGGCCGAGCTCTTTGAGAAGAGGTCGGATTGTCCTGACCTGAAGAGGTCGGTCGCTTTGTCTGTAGAACATCCTGGGTCGAACAACTTGACCCAGGGTATGAACACTACCATATTCTGAAATTCTCAATTTCTTGTTATTCATGCATCGGTTCGAGCTATAAAGGATCGGGTTGGCCGACCTCTTGGAAGGTTGGCCCATTACCGACCTCTTCACAAAGAGTTCGGCCAAATTGCCATAGGAGGCCTAAGCAGGCCCAAACAAAGGGACACAGTCCAAATCTAAAGGCGGCAAAGCCTAAAGAAAGATAAGGTGGTTCCTATTCCGAGAGTTACCTAAAACTAGAGGTTGATCTCGGACGAGATCTTCTATGCTGATCGGAGCTGCTGAGTCCGATCTTACGGAAGTGTTTAGAGTCGCGGTGTCTGATGTGTGAGACTTGGTGATAATGCTGATCCTTCATCCCCGGAGGGTGGGGGTACCTGCAAGGGACTCCGATGCTCAAGTTAGCAAGGGTATTAAGTAGGTTTTTTGTAGAATCAAAGTATGAGTTATACCTGGGTGCTCCAGTGTATTTATAATGGCATAGAGTGACCTTCTTTAGATAAGATAAGTTAGTTATCTTATCTTATCTTTATCTTCGAGCAAGGTCATCTTATCTTTAAGGGAACCGCCTTTATCTCTATAGGCTTGGGCCGCCCTTGGATTCGGGTCATGTTCCTCTGCTTGGGCCCTTTTATTGGGCTTTCCTGTGACTTGGCCGAGCTCTTTAAGAAGAGGTCGGGTCATCTTGACCGGAAGAGGTCGGTCGCTTTGTTTGTAGAACATCCCGGGTCGGACACCTCGACCCAGGGTATGAACAGTGTCCCTCCTCGAGCTTGGTCTTTTATCTGGTGGTCGAGTCTTGGTTTTAGAACTTTGAGCCTTTCTCGGGTAAAGCCAAACTCGAGCATTTTGTCGCTTTATCTTTCGTAGAGCTCTTTCTTGAATGCGGAACGTTTCTGTTCCGTTTCTTCTGAAAGCGCGCGCTTTTGCCTTTTAGCATTTTCCTTGGGAATGTGCGAGGGTTTTTAATGCCCCAATTAATTTGTTCTGTTTCTCTTGATTTTTCTCTTTTCAAATTTTTGTATCCAAGAGACGATTTTCCTTTCCCTGTAACTTCCCTTTTCTTTCGCCGTTTCCTATTCGTCTCTGTGTGAAGCTTTGGCCTTCGCTTGGTGCTTCTGCTTTGTGATCGATTCTATGCTACTCACTTTTCAAAGTTTTCTTCCTTATTCCAGGTTGTTTTTGCTTTCTTCCTCACCTTTTTATTTCTGCTACTTTTGCTTTTGATCCTTTTGATGACGCCTTGATTTTGTATACTTGGAAAGCTTGAACTTTTTTCTTCGTTTCTGTCTTTGGAATGCGATTCTCCAATAAAGTTTTAATTTTGCTTGAGTTGTTGTTGGAAAGCTTGCATCTTTTCGTACTACTATGCTTGACTGTCGCTATGATGTATGTTTCTAATTTTTTTGTCTTTCTGTATGCTTTCGGCTGGATTTCCTGGCTCTGGCTTCCTTTTAGGGTTGATTTCCGTACTTCTGTTTTGAAAAAAAAGGTTATTCCTTTGATAACTTGTTTGCTTCGTTGATGATTTTGCTATACTGGTTGATGACTGCTCTTCAGTAGAAATGGTGGTTTTTGATGACTTTCTTTTGACTTTTCGCCTTTTTCTTCTCGAGACGCTCGTTTTGTTTGAAAAGATGATTTTATCTTTGTAGCTCTTTCACTCTGCTATTGCCTCCAAAGGATGCCCCTGGACCTTGGTGTGTGTCTTGGGGTTTTCCTTTTACTGTTTTTGTGTGCTTTAAGGTTGCGTTTGCTCGAGTTGCTTCCTTTTTGTCCAGACCTGTTTTTGGGTTTGTAACCCGTTTCCTTTTCTTTGTAGGATTAGTTGGCCATGTCGTCTCGCAAAAATATTGTTGAGGCGTCTTCTAAGGTACCTGAGGGGATGTCCGAGTGGTTGGACTCCCTGGTGTTGTTGTGTATATCCCTAGCTAATCTAGAATTCTCTACAGAGCTTAGGAAACACCATCGGATCTGTAGTAGCGAGAATCAAGAACGCAATTATGAGTTGGTGGAACCCGATTCTGATGACAGGGTCTACTTTCCTACTTCGACCCAGGCAGAGCGTCCTTTCTTTTATGCTTACGATTTTTTCTTTAGCCAGATGGGAATTACCCTTCCTTTTACTTCCTTTGAGACCGACCTGTTGTGGTCATGCAATGTGGCCCCCTCTCAGCTTCATCCAAACTCTTGGGGTTTTATCAAGATCTTACAGATGGTTTGTTATGAGTTTGGCGTTTAAACCCTCTTTAACCCTTTTTCTGTATTTCTTTGTGTTGACCAAGCCTGAGACTACCAAAAAGAAAGTTTCTTGAATTTCTTTTAGGTCGGCCGAGGGACATAAAGTCTTCTCCATGTATGATGAGTCTTTCCGTGATTTTAAGAATTATTTTTTCAAGATCCGAGCTGTTGAAGGAGCTCGTCCTTTCTTCCTGGATGAGAATGGTGAGCCTCGTTTTCCTTTAGAGTGGCAAAGGAATGTAGTTGTGTCTAGGTATACTTGGGAGATGTTAGACGAGGTCGAGCAGGCCTTCGTTGCTGCTTTAGAGGACATTTGGGGGGAGCATCCTCATCTTGAGACCAAGAAATTTCTGGGGGATCCGTCCTTGATTCGTGATGTTCTAGGTATTTTATAAACTGTGTTCCCATGTCTTTTATTCTCTGCTTTCTTTTCTGGGTATTCACAAGTTGTTTGTATTTTTCCTATTTTTTAGAGATGTCGAAGAATAATGATTCACTGAAGGCCTTTAAGAAGGCGAGGAAGGCTACCGCGGCTCAGAACATCCCGGCAAAGGTGGTCAGGGAAGGGTCTTCCCAAGTTTTATCGAAACCATCCATCCCGAGCTCTCCTGGGCCGAGGAGGATGATCCTGACTCCCCGGGTTCATTTGGTCGACCCACCTCAGCCTTCAGTGGGTACCTCTGCTCCTCCAGTTGCTCCTCCTCCAAAAAGACCTCGGAATGTCGAGCCGTTTAATCTTGGTGCTCCCAATTTTGATGCCGTTGGGTTTGTAGACCAACAAATTGCTCCCTATGGTGTGATGCCTACCGACGATGTATCCATTCTTCATCATCTAGAGTTTATTACTCGGAGTGGTGTTACTCTGGCACACATGGGGGCGGCATTGTATCGAACTGCTCAAGATCTTCCTATTCATGCTACCAAGGCTTTTATGGAGGAGGCGAAATCATAATTTGACCGAATTAAGGGTTTGAAGGAGGAGCTCGAGGTGGAAGTGGCCGAGCTAAAAAAAGAGCTAAAGGGGGGAAAAAGCCTGGGCTGTTGGTCTGGCGGCTACTGCGCAACTGGCCGAGGATACAGCTCAAAAACACAAGGATAGCTATGTTACTACTTATAAAGAGGTGATGGAGCTCAGGAGTAGGTTGGAGTCTGTTCAGGCCGATTATTCTGAACTTCAAAGTCATCTCGTAGGTAATGTTACTGCGGCTTATGAAAATCTGAAAGAGCAATTCCAAGTTCTTGCGCCAGATCTCGACCTTTCCCTTATTAGTCTGGATAATATTGTTAGGGATGGTAAGATTGTCCCTGACGACCCCGATGATGATGATGATGCCATCCCTCCTCCAGTTACTTCTATCAAAGCCTCTGTTGTCCCACCTTCCTCGACCTCGGCAGTTGAAGCTACTCAGCCAGAATCTGATCCAGACGTCCAGATTTTGAACCAGGATGACGGGACAGTGGACGCAGTTCCCCTTCAGACTCGTCCTCCTTCTCCCCAAGATGCTGCTACTGGGAAGCCTTTGGATCCTTGATAATTTTTCTGATATGTTTGTGTATAGCCCGATTTTTGTGGGCTTTTGAACTCTTTATTTTTGTAAGTTTGTGATCTCTAGCTTTGAATTCTCCAGTTGCTACTTTAGCAACTTTATTTTGAAAAACAAAATAGTTTCTCTTGCTCTTGGGGTTGGCTTCAAGCGGCCTCTTGAGTCTTTGTTTTATGGTAACTGCCTTGTTTTTGTGATATGCTTGCTTGTAGCTTTCTTTAGCATTTACCTGGAATCTTCAGAGTGTTTTTTATCCAACCTCTTTTGATTGCCTTTGTGCTCCTCGTTTTTGCCTTAGTTGAAGTGTCCGTTTAAGGCTAGCTGTTTGTTTGAGTATTCTTTTGATAGAATACTTTTTTGATTGACTTTGGCGAGGTTGAGGTCTATCAGGTCGAGTTATCTCCCCTCTATTGATCTTTCTTGAGTTATTTCTAGTAACCCCTTGGGATTACTTTTTATAACTTTTTGTAGCTTTAACCCGACTTCTTCATGTTGATCCCTGTTCTGTTATTAGGTGATCCTTTTTCTTAGATTTTGTTCAGATCTCTTTTGAGGCTTTACCTTTTGTAACTTTATCCTTTTCGGGCCGACTTTGTCATGTTGGACTTCGTCGAGTTACTCGATAATCCTCTTTCTTGGACCTTGTTCAGGTCTCTTTCAAGGATTATCTTTTGTAACTTTATCTTTCCGGGCCGACTTCATCAGGTCGGGCCCTGTCGAGTTGACTTGATAATCCTCTTTCTTGGACTTTGTTCAGGTCTCTTTCAGGGATTACCTTTGTGGCTTTACGTCTTTCTGGGCTGACTTTGTCACGTCGGGCTCTGTCGAGTTACTTTGATAATCCTCTTTCTTGGACCTTGTTCATGTCTCTTTCAGGGATTACCTTTGTAGCTTTACATCTTGGACTGACTTTGTCATGTCGGATCCTGTCGAGTTACTTGGTAATCCTCTTTCTTAGACCTGGTTCAGGTCTCTTTCAGGGATCACCTTTTGTAACTATTATCTTCCCGGGCCGACTTTGTTACGTCGGACCCTGTCGAGTTACTTTGATAATCCTCTTTCTTGGACCTTGTTTAAGTCTCTTTCAGGGATTATCTTTTGTAACTTTTTGTAGGAGTCCGACTTCGTCATGTCGGGCTCTTCGAAGTTATAGTAATCCTCTTTTATAGGGTTGGCAAGATCTCTTTCCAGAGCTTTACTTATAACTTGGTTTGTTGGGGCTGGTCTGACTTTAGGTGTCGGCCAGCCTTTAAGTTATTTTATAGCAATCCATTTTATTAGGACCTCGTCAGGTCCTTTCTATGGACGCTTTCTATAGCTTCTTGTATTATTCTATTTTCACCTTTGCCGATTTTGTAGAATTTTGGGTTTTAACCCTCGTTTTTATCGTGATCGCACAGTGAATTTGGTTTTCACTTTCTGTCGATCTGTAGCTTTATAATCGGGTGATGATTGTTTTTAGAATAATATGACTTGAATATGTGTAGAAAATCTGAAAAAATTTTATCAATGGAAATGCAAATATATACATGCAGGGGTTAGTTTGTAGGTCTTGGGCCTGACACCTCGTTAAAAAACCTTTTCAGGAAAAAGAGTGTGCCTTATCCCAAGATCCCTTATCCTCCCTAACTATAGTACCTTCTTAAGTTACAGGCGTGCCATGACCTTGGCAGCTCTTGCCCGTCGAGTTCGGAAAGCCTGTAGTAGCCCTTCCCTAGTACTTCTATGACTCGGTAGGGTCCTTTCCAATTTGCAGCCAGCTTTCCTTCTCCAGGTCGAGTTATTCCAATGTCATTTCAGATTAGAATGAGGTCATTCTCCATGAAGGTCTGCTGTATTACTTTTTGATTGTATTTGGAAGCCATTCGTCGCTTCAATGCTTCTTCCCTTATCCGAGCTCTTTCTCGGACTTCTGGGAGTAATTCGAGCTCTTCCCTTTGAAGTTGGAAATTGGCATCTTCACTATAGTAGATCACTCTGGGGGACCTTTCTTCAATCTCTACTGGGATCATGGCCTCCATCTCGTAGGCTAATCAAAGGTGACTCTTTTGTCGTGGAATGTGGAGTTGTTCGATATGCCCATAGGACTTGCGGGAGCTCTTCAGCCCAGGCTCCCTTTGCATCTTGTAATCTCCATTTTAACCCTACTAATATAACTTTGTTAGCAGCTTTAGCTTGCCCATTAGCTTGTGGGTGCTCAACAGAGGTGAATTGTTGTTTTATATTCAGATCGGCCGCTAGTTTTCTGAAGCCTGCGTCTGTGAACTGGGTACCATTGTCTGTAGTGATGGAGTATGGAACTCCGAACCTTGTGACGATATTTCGATACAAGAATTTCCGACTTCTTTGAGCTGTGGCATTGGCTAGGGGTTCTGCCTCGATCCATTTTGTGAAGTAGTCTATTCCTACTATGAGGAATTTGACTTGTCCTGATCCTTGGGGAAAGGGTCCGAGGAGATCGAGTACCCATTTTGCGAATGGCCATGGTGAGGTTATGCTGATGAGTTCCTCGGGCAGAGCGGTGTGGAAGTTGGCATGCTTCTGACATGGCAAACATGTCCTTACGAAATCTGTGGCTTCTTTTTGTAGGGTTAGCTAATAGAATCCGGCCCGTAGTACTTTTTTGGCGAGTGCTTGTGCTCCGAGGTGATTGCCACAAATGCCACTGTGTACTTCTTCTAAGATATCCTTAGTATTGTAAGTCGGCACGTGTTCCGAGGGTTACCTGAAACTGTAGGTCGATCTCGGACAAGATCTTCTGTACTGGTCAGAACTGTTGTGTTCGACTTGTTGATGGTGGCTGGAGCCACCGTGTCTGACTTGTTGGACTTGGTGGTGGTGCTGATCCTTCGTCCTCGGAGGGTGGAGGGTACCTGAAAGGGACTTCGATGCTTAAGTTAGCAAGGGTATTAAGCAGGTATTGAGTAGAATCAGAGTATGAGTTATACCTGGGTGCTCCAGCATATTTATAATGGTGTTGAGTAACCTTTCTAGATAAGATAAGTGGTGCACGAAATTGTGATCATCAATGGCGCCATCAACATGGTACGCTCAATTGCAATCTCAACTCTTTATCACAATTTCGCACAACTAACTAGCAAGTACACTGGGTCGTCCAAGTAATAAACCTTACGCGAGTAAGGGTCGATCCCACGGAGATTGTTGGTATGAAGCAAGCTATGGTCATCTTGTAAATCTCAGTCAGGCGGATTCAAATGGTTATGAAGGATTGATAATTAAAAGATGAATAAAATATAAAATAAAGATAGAGATACTTTTGTAATTCATTGGTGAGAATTTCAGATAAGCGTATGGAGATGCTTTGTCCCTTCTGTCTCTCTGCTTTCCTACTGTCTTCATCCAATCCTTCTTACTCCTTTCCATGGCAAGCTGTATGTTGGGCATCACCGTTGTCAATGGCTACAGTCCCGTCCTCTCAATGAAAATGTTCAACGCGCTCTGTCAAAGCACAGCTATTTATCTGTCGGTTCTCGATCATGTCGGAATAGAATCCAGTGATTCTTTTGCGTCTGTCACTAACGCCCCACAATCGCGAGTTTGAAGCTCGTCACAATCATTCAATCCCTGAATCCTACTCAGAATACCACAGACAAGGTTTAGACCTTCCGGATTCTCAAGAATGGCCGCCAATGAATTCTAGCTTATACCACGAAGATTCTGATTAAGGAATCCAAAAGATAAACATTCAAGCCTTATTGCATGTAGAACGGAAGTGGTTGTCAGGCACGCGTTCATAAGTGAGAATGATGATGAGCGTCACATAATCATCACATTCATCATGTTCTTGGGTGCGAATGAATATCTTAGAACAAGAATAAGCTAAATTGAATGGAAGAACAATAGTAATTGCATTAATACTCGAGGTACAGCAGAGCTCCACACCTTAATTTATGGTGTGTAGAAACTCCACCGTTGAAAATACATAAGTGATAATGGTGATCATTGGCTTCGGCCCCAAAGAGGGAACCAGAAGAACCAAGATGAAAATACAATAGCAAAAGGTTCTATTTATAGAGAACTAGTAGCTTAGGGTTTACAAAAATGAGTAAATGACATAAAAATCCACTTCCGGGCCCACTTGGTGTGTGCTTGGGCTGAGCATTGAAGCTTTCATGTGTAGAGACTTTTCTTGGAGTTAAACGCCAGCTTTTGTGCCAGTTTGGGCGTTTAACTCCCACTTTTGTGCCAGTTCCGGCGTTAAACGCCGGGAATTCTAAAGCTGATTTGGAACGCCGGTTTGGGCCATCAAATCTCGGAAAAAGTATGGACTATTATATATTGCTGGAAAGCCCTAGATGTCTACTTTCTAACGCGATTGATTGAGAGAGCACCAATTGGACTTCTGTAGCTCCAGAAAATCCACTTCGAGTGCAGGGAAGTCAGAATCCAACAGCATCTGCAGTCCTTTTCAGCCTCTGAATCAGATTTTTGCTCAGGTCCCTCAATTTCAACCAGAAAATACCTGAAATCATAGAAAAACACACAAACTCATAGTAAAGTCCAGGAAAGTGAACTTTAAATAAAAACTAATAAAAACTAATTAAAACATACTAAAAACATACTAAAAACAATGCCAAAAAGCATATAAATTATCCGCTCATCAATAAGTTAGTTATCTTATCTTATCTTATCTTATCTTATCTTTTGGGTGAGGTCAACTTATCTTCAAGGGAACCGCCTCATCTTTCTGGGCTCTGACCGCCTTTAGATTTGGGCTGTGCTTCTTCGTTTTGGGCCTACTTTGGGCTCCTATGGCGATTTGGCCAAGCTCTTTGTGAAGAGGTCGGGCATTGGCCGAGCTCTTTGAGAAGAGGTCGATCAGCTTGTCGCTAAACATCCCGGGTTGGATAGATTGACCCAGGGTATGAACAGTGCCCCTGCTTGAGTTCGATCTTTCCGTGAGATCGTGCTTTTCAGAGCTTCGATATCTTTGGAAGTTTTGCTCAAGCATCTGTCTGGCTTGTTTCTTCATTGCTTTGCAATCTTTGCAGATTTTCTAGAGGTTTGGTACTTCACAGTCCCACCTCTTTTGAGCGGTAGTGTGGGTTTTCTATCCTTGCCTTCTGGATCACGCCTTGCTTTAAGTTTGTGTTGACAACCCTCTGCTTTGGCGAAGTTATCCTTGCGGCTTGATATTCGGGCTTTTAGTGACTTGTCCAATGACTTTTTAGTGTTCTTTATATAGAACCTTTTTTAGTCTCGGATGACGTTCATAGCCCTGTTTGAGATTGTGTCTTCTTTGAGTGGAGTTGTATCCCTTTTGGCTAAGCACATTTGAGCCTTAAGTTGTTTCCCAACCTTTTGGCTTGTTCTTTTTTGAGATCGTACTTGTGCCTCTTCTTAGCTGACGTCGACCTGTACGACTTTGCCCCTGCTTGAGTTCGGATCTTTTCGTGAGATTGTGCTTTCAGAGCTTTGATCACTTTGAGGAAGTCGTGCTCAAGCATCTTGACTTTGGTCGATCTTGAGTAGTTTCTCCTTTGTGCGAGTCTGGTATTGCTCTTTTTATTTTGTTGATAGGTCTTTTCAGCCTTCTTCTGACTTAGTTTGTATTCACTGCTCGGGCTTTTTAGTCATAATCCAACAACTTTTTAGATAGTGTTCCGATGGGAGAACCTTTTTATTGTCTATTTGGATGACTTTTTAGCGTCGTTTTGATTTGTGCTTTTGCCTTTTAAGTAGTGTCTTTTTTCAAGACTTCGTACTTTTTAGCAAAGCATTTCTGGCCTTCCTCTGGCCGTTGTGAGATGTCTTTGTCCCCTTTGTGGATCTTTGTAGAGTATCGGTACTTTGTTGTCCGACCTTTTTTGATCACTTTTGGTTTTGTCCACTTTCTGCTTGGTTGAGGTGGTCCTTGGGGCTAACTTGTCTGACAACTTTTTAGTGTTCTTGTAGAACTCTTTTTAGTCAGTCTGAACAATTTTGATAGCCTTGTCGTGGAGCCGTGGCTTTTTTGGGCGGAGCTATGTCCGTTTTAGCGCACGTTTTTCATTTGTCCGACTTATCTTGTCGATCCTTCTTTAGCTTTTGTTGGTTCGACTTCTCCTTGTCGGTCCAAGCTGTAGCTTTTGTTGGTCCGACTTCTTCTTGTCGGTCCAATCTGTAGCTTTTGTTGGTCCGACTTCTTCTTGTAGGTCCAATCTTAGCTTTCGTTGGTCCGGTTTCTTCTTGTCGGTCCAATCTGTAGCTTTCGTTGGTCCAACTTCTTCTTGTCGGTCCAAGCTGTAGCTTTCATTGGTCCGACTTCTTCTTGTCGGTCTAATCTGTAGCTTTCCAAGTTATTTCTGTAATCCTCTTTCTTGGACCTTGTTCAGGTCTCTTTTAGGGATTACTTTTATAACTTTTGTGTTGTGGGCCGACTTTCGTCGTGTCGGGGCTCTCCTGAGTTATTTCTGTAATCCTCTTTCTTGTACCTTGTTCAGGTCTCTTTCAGGGATTACTTTTATAACTCTTTTGTCGTTTGGGCCGACTTTGTCATGTCGGGCTCTCCTTAGTTATTTCTGTAATCCTCTTTCTTGGACCTTGTTCAGGTCTCTTTCAATGATTACTTTTATAACTTGTTTTGTAGGAAACCGACTTCGTTAAGTCGATCTCTTCTAAGTTATTTTTGTAATCCTCTTTCTTGGACTTTTGTTAGGTCTCTTTTAGGGATTACTTTTATAACTTGTTTTGTAGGAAACCGACTTTGTTAGGTCGATCTCTTCTAAGTTATAGCAATTCCTCTTTAATAGGGTTGGCCAGACCTCTTTCCAGGGATTTGCTGATAACTTGGGTTGACTTGGTCCAACTTTTTAGTGTCGACCAGTCTTTCTAAGTTATTATATAGCAATCCATAAGACCTCGTCAGGTTCTTTTTGGGATCACTTTCGATAACTTCTTGCATTATTCTGTGTTCATCTTTGCTGATTTGTAGATGGTGGTTTCTGTCCTGGTTTGATCGTCCTTTAGGTGAATCGCGTTTTCACCTTTGTCGGATGATCATTCCTATCAAGATCGTACAGTGAATCTGTTCTTCACTTTCTGTCGATCTGTTGCTTTATAATCGGACGATGAATGCTTCAAATTAATGCGTCTTGATTGGGCAGTGAATTTGGTTTTCACTTTGTCGACCTTTGTCGAAATCAAACGATGAATTCGGTTTTCATTGTGGTCGGGCAGTGAAGTTGGTTTTCACCTTGCCGACCTGTCACTTTGTAATCGGATGATGAATTTGGCTTTCATCTTGCCGACTTTGTCGTGATCGGGCGGTGAATTTGGTTTTCACCGTGCCGACCTTTGTCGTGATCGGGCGGTGAATTTGGTTTTCACCTTGCCGACCTGTCGTAATCGAACGCCTTGGTAGGAAACCTTTTAGGGAATCTGCGAACTTTTAAACAATAAAATGAGGATATGAATAAGAGTGTGTACATGTTAGTGCTTACCCTTCTAGGTCAGGCAATCTTTTAGATCTCGGCCTGGCGCCTTTTGTAGGCATGCCATGACCTTGGTAGCTCTCACCCCTCGAGGTTGGACACTTTATGGTGACCTTTCCCCAGTACTTCCGTGACTTGGCAAGGTCCTTTCCAATTAGCTGCTAGCTTTCCCTCTCCCGGTCGACTTGTTTTGATATCATTTAGGATGAGCTTTTTCGTTGTACAGGATCGTTTTGGAAGATCCTTCTTCGACTTCTACCGGTATCATTGCCTCCATTCCATAAGCCAATCGGAAAGGTGATTCCTTTGTGGTAGAATGTGGAGTTGTCCGATATGCCCATAGGACTTGTAGGAGCTCTTCAGCCCAAGCTCCCTTTGCGTCCTGTAGCCTCCGTTTTAACCCGACTAGTATGACCTTATTGGCAGCTTCTGCTTGTCCATTAGCCTATGGGTGTTCTACGGGTGTGAATTGGTGCTTTATTTTCAAGTCGGCTACCAACTTTCTAAAGCCTGCGTCTGTGAATTGAGTGTCATTGTCTGTGGTAATGGAGTAAGGAACCCCACACCTTGTAACAATGTTTCTGTACAAGAATTTTCGACTTCTTTGAGCAGTGGCATTAGCTAGGGGCTCTGCCTCAATCCATTTTGTGAAGTAATCCACCTCTACAATGAGGAACACGACTTGTCCCGATCCTTGGGGAAGGGGTCCGAGGAGGTCAAGTCCCCATTCTCCGAACGGCCAAGGTGATGTTACATTGATGAGCTCCTTTGGTGGGGCAATGTAGAAGCTAACATGCTTTTGATGTAAAGCTTTAGACTTTGTATTTGGGTTTTTGCTCTCTTGTTGCCTCCAAAGGGTGCCCCTGGACTTTCGTGTGAGTCCTGGGGTTTCCCTTTTACTGTTGTGTCTGACACTTGATGTTTTGCTGTTATTGTCCGAGTTGTTTCCTTATTTGTCCGAGTTGTTTGGTAATAACCCCATGGTTGACCTATGTCTTCTTGAAAAAATATTGCTGAGATGTCAACTAAGATCCCAGACGGCATGTCTGATTGACTGGATTCCATAGTTTTAATGCGTGTTACTGTGGCTGACCCTGAGTACTGTGTGCGACTTAGGAGGTTCCGTAGAATGAGTTGGTGTCGCCGGACCCCGAGGAGAGGGTTTGTTTTCCTTCCTTATTGTGGTCTTGTAATGTAGCATGGATGAGGCTTCTGTTATTGCCTCCTGGTTTGGTGTTGTCTAGTTTTGAAAATGCATCAGTTCGGGCATTCTACTCCCGAGGTATGTGTCAGACTTCATATTCCCTGAATTGTCCGAGCTGTTTTGTGTTTTTGTCCAGGGTCCCCCGAATTGTCCGGGCTATTTTTTCATGGTAGGATCCTCAGCTTGGTTGCTCCCTTCTATTTTTGAAGTGACTACTTGTGAATCACTAGACACGGTAAGCTCATATCTTCTTAGCTAGCCTTAAACCAGCCAGTAGTGCCTCATATTCAGCTTGGTTATTTAGCTTGATTTGGCTTCCCTGATCGCTTTCTATAATTACACCTGCACCACTCCCGGTTTTGTTTGGAGAGTCGTCCTTGTAGAGTTTCCATTTTGTAGGAGTTCCCGGGGTGTCAGTGTACTCTGTAATGAAGTCGGCCAGATACTGTGATTTGATGGCTGTCCGAGCTTCATGTCAAAGATCAAATTCAGATAACTCGATTGCCCACTGTAGGATTCTTCCAGCTAAGTTTGTTTTCTGTAGGGTGCCTTTTATGGGCTGGTTGGTCTGAACTCTAATAGTGTGACCTTGAAAATATGGGCAGAGTTGTCGAGAAGAGAATGTGAGGGCGTAGGCGAACTTTTCTATCTTTTGATAGTTTAGTTTGGCCCCTTGTAGAGCCTTGATGATGAAGTAGACGAGTTGTTGCCCACTTTTGTCTTCTTTAACTGGTGATGAGGCTATTGCCCGACTTCCTACTACGAGGTATAATATGAGCTTTTCACTTTCCCTTGGTCGGGTAAGAATGGGTGGTTGCCCCAAGAATTTTTGTAATCTCGGAAGGCTTGTTTGCACCCTGTTGTCCTATTCAAACCTCTCTCCCTTCCTTAATATCCCTCTTTGAGGTGTCCTTTGCGAGATGATTTAGAGATCCCTCCGCCTGCGAATCCTCCATGAACATGTCTCTCAGGGGTGTGAGGTGGACGTTCAACTCGTCCGACCTCTTTGGCATGAGACACTCAACTCGTCCGATTCGTCTGACTTCTTTGGCGTGAGACATTCAACTTGTCCGACCTCTTTGGTGTGAGGTGGACCTTCATCTCGTCCGACCTTTTGGGGTGAGGTGGACCTTTAACTCATCCGACCTCTTTGGGGTAAGGTGGACCTTCAACTCGTCCGACCTCTTTGGTGTAAGGTGGACCTTCAACGCGTCCGACCTCTTCGGTGTGAGGTGGACCTTCAACATGTCCGACCTCTTCGGTGTGAGGTGGACTGATAAACCCATATTTCGTGAGTTCTTTTGTGCTTAATTTGAGTGATTTATATAATCCTTCACCTACTTATTCACATTAATTTCATGGTTTTACTTTCCCTTCCTTACTATGTCGTATTGTGAAAAACTTGTTTCCTAAGCTTTAAAAATTAATTATTTTAATTACCTTTATTTCCATTCGATGCCGTGATTAGTATGTTGAGTAGTTTCAGATTTTCTAAGGCAGAATGACTTAGAGGATGTGATTGTGTGTGGCGTTGGCAACGCCAATCCCAAGTTGGCAACGCCAACTTCTTGCCTTGGTTGCCTCCAGGGCTAAGCTTGCCTTGTGTTGTGGAGTTGGCAACGCCAATCCCAAGTTGGCAACGCCAACTTCTTGCCTTGGTTGCCTCCAGGGCCAAGCTTGCCTTGTGTTGTGGAGTTGGCAACTCCAATCCCAAGTTGGCAACGCCAACTTCTTGCCCAGCTTGCATCATTCTTGCTTCCATGCTTCCTTGTTTCATCACCTATCATCAACAAGGGAAATAGCTTCAAAGTCTTACCAATTCAAGCAATAAATTTCATGAGATTCATTCATACTCATTCATATATGCATTCCTTAAATCATTTGCATGAATTTGGCTAGAATTAACATGTTCCTTGATATCATCATGCATGGAAACAAAACTCATAAAAGGACTTGTTTATTAAGAGAAAATGAGTGAATTTAAGCTAAAACTAACTGAACTAACTAACTAATAAAGCAAATATGCACTTGCATCACAACACCAAACTTAAAGTATTGCTTGTCCTCAAGCAAAATATAAAGGACTTTGTCACAAGCGTTTAAGATGTAAGACTTGAATGTTCTTCCAGAGAGTCATTTCTCATTGAGCATGTCATCCTCACTTGTGTGGTCATTAATTTATTGTAATTGAACACAACTATTCAACTTTTTCAATTAAAATGCTTGCTTCACTACTAAATTGGTTAACTTCACTAGACTTCTTTCATACCTTAGCACATGATCCTTGAACCAATTTTTTTGCTTATTTCTTTTTCCCTTTTTTTTTCAATTAAGCTCGAAATCTTGTCTTAAGGCGGCTCTTTAGCATAAGCTTTCAATCAACAATCCCAAACCAGTTGGTTCAAGTTGTTAAGTGTTGAGACACTCTTAAAGATTTACTCACTCAAGCCTCTTTCCTTAACACATTCAGTCACAGGCATATAACATTGAAATTTTTGTTTGGATAGTGGTGTCCAGCACCTCTTTGGGTTGCTAAATGTTCTGTTATAGAGCTACTCTTGATTGTGGGTTTTCAATCGATAATCCCGAGTTAGTTAACTCAAGTTACCGGGTGATGAAGCACCCCTCGGATTTACTAGCCCAAGTATATCTCTTAACATCAATCACCACAGACACATATCCAAATTTTGTCATTGATGCCTAGCCTTTCATTCTTTGTACTCTATTTTCTTTATTGTCAAGGTTATTTGTGCTTTTACTGTTAAAGTCTTTGTGATCCTTAACCAAACTAGTCTTGTATAGCAAGCATTCTTTTGAGTTCATTGAACCTTGATTCTTTCACAATAAATATACTAGCACTTTTCCTATGGGATAACATGATCCTTTTTAAGCTAGATTTCTCTCTGTTCTTGCTCAAACTACATCTTTTATTCCAATGACAAGTAAAAGTATTAAAGACAAGCAACCATTCCAAATCTGTGAGTGGTGATGCATGGAATGGGCAACATAAAAGACAATGCTTCAAAAATAAAATGCATCCTAGAAGGTATACCATATTTCAGACATACATCTTCTTTATTTAATAGAACATAAGAAAAAAAAAATATATATAGGAACTTCACCACCTTTAGTCTTCATGTCCCTTTTCCTTTGCTTGATTCTCCTTGCTTTCCTTTGCCTTTTGGGTCTTCTTTCTTTTTGCTTCTCCTTTCTCCTTGTTGTTGTGTTGTTGCATCTCCCTTTGGATCTTCTTTCTTTTTGCTCCTCCTTTCTCCTTGTTGTTGTGTCGTTGCATTCCCTTTTGGATCCTCTTTTTGCCAAATTCCTGAGCTTATCATTGTCTCCTGTAGCCTCTGTTGATTGAATCTCACCCTTGCTAGTTCTTGCTGTTCAAATATCTTCCGAGCCTCATTAAAACATTTGATTTGTGGGTTGATCAATGGGGGTGTGGAACAGAGGTAACTAAGCTTTTCTTGGGTGCATATGTCATAGTCAAGTCTGTCCTTGTGCCTGGCTTCCTTGAACATTCTGTTTTCATTGAAATCTCTGTAGAGTGTTTCATGCCTAGCATCCAACCTATGGAGAAGTTCTCTTTGCTGAGCTTGCTCCATCCTTAGTTGAGCTTGTTCTTGTATCACTTTCTCCATGGCTTTCTCATGTTCCATAGCTGAATTGTTGATGGCTTCTTGCATCTTGGCATATTGTTCTTGTTGCAACTCCATCATGTGTGCTTGGTACTCATTTTGTTGGTTCATCCATTGAACTTGAACCTCTCTTTGTTGATCCATCAATTGCCAAAGGTCCCTTTGTTGTTGAACTTGTTCCTCTTGGCTTCTTTGAATTTGTGAATACTGCCCAGAAATCCCTTCCAAGGCGGCTTGGAGTTGGTTCATGTTCAAAGTGTGGGATTCATCCATTTCTTGAGGCTCCTCCTCTTGTCTTACTTCCTTCCTTTTCTTCCTTCTTGCTAAAGGTTGTCTTTCCAATTGGGTTGTGGTGATGAACTCCAACCTTTCTTTGGTAAGAGGTTTTCCAATAGAGACCAAATCAGTTTCTTCAAATTCTCCCAGAGGCACTCCAGCTTCTTCACATAGGCGCAGAATAGTACTAGGATATCCTAGCCAGCTGTCCTGTTTGACCTTTTGAGCTATTTCAATGATGTTCTTGGCTATAATGTCTCCAACATTGATTTCCCCTCCTTTCATTATGCAATGGATCATTATAGCTCTATTCACCGTTACCTCAGAGTTATTTGAAGTAGAGATCAATGACCTCCTCACTATGTCATGCCATCCTTTTGCTTGAGGTATGAGATCACCTCTCCGAAGTTTGAGTGGTCGGCCATGTGAATCCAATACCCAATCAGTGCCTACTCTGCACAAGTCACTCACCACATCCACATATCTTGGGTCATTTTCAACCCTTTCTTCATAGCTAGGTCGTTTGAACTGTTTGTGCTTGACCCTTAGCACCCTATTGATGGTGTCCGGGCTAAAATCAACATCCACACCTCTTACATAGCTCATGTATGGTTCTTCATCATCATATTCTCTTATCACATTAGTGAAGAACTCATGGATGAGAAGCATGCTTATTTCTTGAGGTTGGTCACAGAGGAGCTCCCATCCCCTTTTTCTGATTATTTTTTGTATCTCAGGGTATTCATCTTTTTTAAGCTTGAATGGTAGCTCTGGAACAACATCTTTGCTTGACATCCAACTAAAAATTCGCTCATTGTGTTTGGATTTGAATCTTCTTTGATCAAATTCATCTTCTCTCCTATCCCTTGATGATGAGGCCATTGAGATTCACTTGCAAGATTGAATCTCCCCAACACCAAACTTAGATGAATGCTTGTCCTCAAGCACAAGGAAAATGATTGTGAATGAGAGATGTGAGGTAAGCACGGTGACTTAGAAAATGATGGTGAAGGAGATTGAGTGTTTCGGTTATGTGAGAGATGTGATGCTTCAAGAGGAGTTTTGTTGGGTAAAGATGAGGTTCAAGGTTAGAATTTGTGAAACATGGAGTAGGTTGGAGGTTGAGTATGAGTTCGGTTAGTGAAGTGAAAGTTGGTGGGTAGAAGAATGAATGATGAATGAATATGGTTGAAGTATTTAAAGTGAAAGTTGGTGGGAAAGCATTTAAGGCTCGGTCATGGCATGCTTCCTTGTGCATAATGCATGTTGATTTCTTTTTCCCCATGTACAAAGTTCAAAATTCATGTGACTTCCCTTCCTTGTGTATCCGTGACCTCCATCCAAGATTCCCCATCATTTCTTTCTTTCTTTCATTATATGCTTCCAAGATTCCCCATCACCTCTTTCTTTCTTTCCTGCAACAAAATGCCAAAAGCTTAAGATTCTTAAAGTGACATTAATAGCTAGAAGCTTATGATGATATTCCTATGCAAAATTAACTAAGCTAAAATTAAAAATTTATGAATTGATTCCCTAATCTAATTTTTCTAGCATTAATAATGTAAGTAAAGACACCAAACTTAGTTTGTGACTAAGTGTTATATGGAATTAATTTCAAAGGTAGCCACATCAAACTTAGTATTTTACCTACATTATATGCTATTTTCACGTTTTTTTTTTTTTTAATATAACTAAAGTGGATGACAAAACTTTCATAGCCTAGCATTTTCGTGTATGCATGGACACCAAACTTAGTTTGTGGCTAAGTGTTGTAGAACACACATTTGCCATTACTTCAAGATTGGCCACACCAAACTTAGTGCCTTGCATACACCATGTACTAGTCTACTTGATCATTATTGGTTACTAAAACATGAAATTAAAAGACTCCCTGTGCATGGGTTGCCTCCCATGAAGCGCTTTGTTTATTGTCCTTAGCTCGACATTGCAGCTTCTTTGCTCATGTTAAGAGTTGCACACTCTCTTCCTTGCTCCAAGGGCCACCAAAATAGTGCTTCACCCTATGTCCATTGACTGTGAAGGTTTGTTTTGAGGCTTCATCAAGCAATTCAACATAGCCATGAGGTGATACTTTGGTGATGGTGTATGGACCAGTCCATCTAGACCTCAGCTTCCCAGGGAAGATCTTCAATCTTGAATTGAATAATAACACCTTTTGGCCTGGTTCAAATGTTCTTTGAGAGATCCTCTTATCATGCCATCTCTTTGCTCTCTCCTTGTATATTTTGGCATTGTCATATGCCTCCAATCTGAACTCCTCAAGCTCATTGAGTTGTAGCAACCTCTTCTCTCCTGCTGCTTGAGCATCTAGATTTAGAAGTTTGGTGGCCCAGAAAGCCTTATGTTCAAGCTCTACAGGGAGGTGGCATGCCTTTCCATACACCAACTGAAATGGAGATTTTCCTATGGGTGTTTTGAAGGCTGTCCTATATGCCCAGAGTGCATCATCCAGCTTCCTGACCCAATCCTTTCTTGTTGTTCCCACAGTTTTTTCCAGGATCCTTTTTAGCTCTCTGTTGGCAAGTTCAGCTTGTCCATTGGTTTGTGGGTGATATGGGGTAGCTACTTTGTGTGTAACACCATACTTGTGGAGTAAGGAATTGAGTTGCTTGTTGCAAAAGTGGCTTCCCCCATCACTTATAAGTCCTTTGGGTACTCCAAATCTTGTGAAGATGTTCTTCTTGAGGAATTGCAAGACCACGTTGGTATCACATGTGGTGGTGGCTATTGCTTCTACCCATTTGGAGACATACTCTACTGCTACCAGGATGTATTTGAACGTGTAGGATGGAGGAAAAGGTCCCATGAAATCTATTCCCCACAAATCAAAGAGTTCCACTTCCAAAATGAACTTTTGGGGCATCTCATTTTTCTTTGACAAACCCCCTGTTCTTTGGCATTCATTGCATTGGCTCACAAACTCCCTAGCATCCTTGAAGATTGAAGGCCAATAGAAACCACTTTGAAGGACCTTTGCAGCAGTTCTTTCAGCCCCAAAATGACCACCATAGCTAGAGTTGTGACAATGCCATAGTATGTCCTTCATCTCACCTTCTGGCACACATCTTCTTATCATTCCATCTGGGCATCTTTTGAACAAGAATGGTTCGTCCCAAAAGAAGAACCTAGCCTCATGCAACAGCTTCTTAACTTGTTGTCTTGTGTACTCTTGTGGAATGATTCTTCCTGCCTTGTAGTTGGCCATGTCTGCAAACCAAGGGACATGTTGAATCTGCAAGAGATGTTCATCTGGAAACTCTTCATTTATTGATGGAAAGTTGTCTTGGCATTCATCTTGTGGTACCCTTGATAAGTGATCAGCAACTTGATTTTCACTGCCCTTTCTATCTTTGATCTCAATGTCAAACTCTTGTAGGAGTAGCACCCATCTAATTAGCCTTGGTTTGGCATCCTGTTTTGACATAAGATACTTAATGGCAGCATGGTCAGTATACACTAAGACTTTAGATCCAATCAAATATTGTCTAAACTTATCAAAGGCATACACCACGGCTAGTAACTCTTTCTCTGTTGTGGTGTAGTTTCTTTGAGTTTCATTCAATACCTTACTTGCATAGTAGATAACATGAAGCCTCTTTTCCTTCCTCTGCCCCAACACAACACCAATTGCAAGGTTGCTTGCATCACACATGAGTTCAAAGGGTAGTCCCCAAGTTGGGGGTGTGATGATTGGTGCTGTGGTGAGCTTAGCCTTTAGAGTTTCAAAAGCATGTTTACATTCATCATCAAAGATAAAAGGATTGTCTACCACCAGCAAATTACTTAGTGGCTTTGCTATTTTTGAAAAATCTTTGATAAATCTCCTATAAAATCCAGCATGCCCCAAGAAACTCCTAACGGCTTTCACACTAGTTGGCAAAGGAAGTTTTTCTATAATTTCTACTTTTGCCTTGTCAACCTCTATACCTTTTCTTGAAATTTTGTGACCAAGAACAATGCCTTCGGGTACCATGAAATGGCATTTCTCCCAATTCAAAACTAAGTTTGTTTCTTGGCATCTTTTCAAGACTAAGGTAAGATGGTGCAAGCAAGTATTGAAGGAATCACCAAAAACAGAGAAATCATCCATAAAGACCTCAATGAATTTTTCTACCATGTCTGAGAAGATTGATAGCATGCATCTTTGAAAGGTAGCTGGGGCATTGCAAAGTCCAAATGGCATTCTCCTATATGCAAAAACTCCAAAGGGACAAGTGAAGGATGTCTTCTCTTGATCCATGGGGTCAACCACAATCTGGTTATACCCAGAATATCCATCAAGAAAACAATAATAAGCATGGCCAGCCAACCTTTCAAGCATCTGATCAATGAAAGGTAGAGGGAAGTGATCCTTCCGTGTGGCATCATTCAGCCTCCTATAGTCGATGCACATCCTCCATCCTGTCACTGTTCGTGTTGGAATAAGCTCATTCTTCTCATTAACAATGACAGTCATGCCTCCTTTCTTAGGTACTACTTGCACTGGACTAACCCATGGGCTGTCAGATATAGGGTAGATGATCCCAGCCTTGCACAACTTCAGAACTTCCTTTTGAACAACCTCCTTCATTGTGGGATTCAATCTTCTTTGAGGTTGTACCACCGGTTTGGAACCCTCCTCTAAGAGTATCTTGTGCATGCATACAGCAGGACTTATGCCTTTCAAGTCATCAATGGTCCAACCCAATGCTTCTTTGTGAGCTCTCAAAACCACAAGGAGCTTTTCTTCTTCCTCTTCATTCAATGTGGAGTTGATGATCACTGGGAAGCTATCCTTCTCACCAAGAAATGCATATTTAAGATGAGGGGGTAGTGGTTTCAACTCTTGTTGTGGTGCCTCTTCTTTGGTAGCTTCACTTGGTTCCTTTGATGCTTTCAACGTGTTTTCTTCTTGTCCCTTGATGCTATGGACTTCCTCTTGTTTCATTTGATGGTTTGTGTCAAGCACTTCTTCAACCAAAGAATCTACTACATCAACCCTCATGCAACTTTCTTTCTCGACAGGGTGTTGCATTGCTTTGAAGACATTTATGGTCATTTGCTCATCATGCACTCTAAAGATCATCTCTCCCTTTTCCACATCAATGATTGTTCTAGCTGTAGCCAAAAAGGGTCTACCAAGAATGACTGAATTATTTCCCTCTTCATCCATGTCTAGGACCACAAAATCAGCTGGGAATATGAAGTTTCCCACCTTCACCAAGAGGTTCTCAACTACTCCATTTGGTACTTTGATGGATCTGTCAGCAAGTTGAAGTGACATCCTTGTGGGTTTGAGCTCTTCAATCATCATTTTCTTCATCATGGTAAGTGGCATTAAGTTAATGCTTGCTCTCAGGTCACAAAGTGATTTGTCAACAGCCATGCTCCCAATCGTGCAAGGTATGAGAAAGCTGCCAGGGTCTTTGAGTTTTGGAGGTAACCCTTGTTGAATGATGGCACTACACTCTTGATTGAGAATCACGGTTTCTTTTTCTTGCCAACTTCTCTTCTTGGTGATCAATTCCTTAAGAAACTTTGCATATAATGGCATTTGTTCTAGAGCCTCTGCCAATGGGATGTTGATTTCAAGTTTCTTGAAGATCTCTAAGAACCTTGGGAATTGTTGGTCTTTTGCTCCTTTGTGTATCCTAGTTGGGTATGGAAGCTTGGGTACATAAGCTTTCACTCCTTCATTTTTGTTTTCTTTTTGTGAATTCATACCCTCCTTGCCATCACGGTTGCCTCCTTGACTTGGTGGATTGCCTTGTGGCTTGACAACCTCCTTGCTTTTGTTAGATGTTGAAGCCTTTTCTTCATCTTGCCTCTCCACTGTGTCTTGCTCTTTGGGTTTTGTTGCTTCTTTATTTGAACTTTCACCAACTACCTTGCCACTCCTTAACTGCAGAGCCTTACATTCTTCTCTTGGGTTGGGTATTGTGTCACTTGGAAGAACATTGGTTGGTCTCTCGGCTTGTTTGGCTAGCTGTCCCACTTGTCTCTCAATGTTCTTCATGATGACCTCATGTTCCTTGTGTCCCTTAGCTAAGGCTTGAGTGGTTTGAGCAAGTGCTTGCAAGGTAGCTTCAAGACTTGCAATTCTAGTCTCATGATGGTCAATTGGGGGTATGATGGGGGGTGATTGTTGTTGGAAGTTGTTGGGTGGATTAGTGTGGTAATTCTGTGTGTTGGATGTTGGTGCAGGGAAGTTATTTTGGTGGGTTTGTGAGTTATGATGGGGTGGTTGATATGTGTTTTGTGGTTTTCTATATTGGTTAGTGTTGTTGGCATGGTGATTTTGGTTGCTTGTGTGACGGTTTTGGTTGTGGTTGCTATTCTTTTGCCAATGATTTTCACCCCATTTAAGATTGGGATGATTTTTCCAAGATGGGTTGTATGTATCTCCATGAAATTCATCATGAGAATTTGAAGTATTCTGCATGTATTGAACTTGTTCTTGTGGTTGTTCAACATTGGTCCCTTCACCTTGGTTCCATTCAAGCAATGGTTGATTTGTTGTGTTCACTGCTGCAAGTTGCAAACCATCCATTCTCTTTGTTATCATCTCCATTTGTTGTTGGATTTGTTGGTGCATTAACTTGTTTTGTGCCAAGATAGCATCAACACCTTCAAGCTCCATTACACCTTTCTTTGGGGGCGGATTGTTTTGCCTCTCTGATGAGTAATAGTATTGGTTGTTTGCCACAATCTCAATGAGGTCTTGGGCCTCCTCGGCAGTTTTCATCATGTTGAGTGATCCTCCTGATGAATAATCTAGTCCCTTCCTTGCTTCAAAGCTTAAGCCTTCATAGAAGTTTTGGAGCTTAACCCAATCACTAAACATGTCAGGGGGGCATCTTCTCATTAGTGCTTTATACCTTTCCCAGGCTTCATACAATGACTCCCCTTCCATTTGCCTAAAAGTCTGGACCTCTGTCTTCAACTTGATGATCTTTTGAGGTGGGTAGAACTTTGCTAGAAACTTGCCCATCACTTCATTCCAATCATTGAGGCTTTCCTTGGGGAATGATTCTAGCCATTGAGTAGCTTTATCCCTCAAAGAGAACGGAAATAGCAGCAACTTGTAAACATCTGGATGCACTCCATTTGTCTTCACTGTGTTGCATATCCTCAGAAAAACAGAGAGATGTTGATTTGGGTCTTCAAGAGGTCCCCCTCCATAAGAGCAATTGTTCTGTACCAAAGTGATGAGCTGAGGTTTTAGCTCAAAGTTATTGGCCTGAACATTTGGTGTAGCAATACTACTCCCACAATGTCTTGGATCAGGGATAGTAAATGATGATAACACCCTTCTAGCTTGTCCACCATTATTGTTGACCCCTCCAGGAGGGTTTTGCATCTCATCATCCATGACTTGATCTTCTCCCTCTGATTCCTCTGACCCTTCTTCACCAACTATGAACTTTCCTCTTTCTGCTCTCCTTAACCTTCGGCGGGTTCTCTCGTCCTCAATATCACGTCTACTTGTTCCTGACATACACAAACAGAACCAAAATCACAAATGCAACACGCTAAAATTAGAGTGAAATTGGAGTTAGTGAAACAAAGTATCAAACAGTTAGTGGGCTTAATGAAAACACAAAAGAAAATGCTTAATCTAAACCACCTTTCACTTAATCATTGTCAATCTTTCCAATCCCCGGCAACGGCGCCAAAAACTTGATACGTAAAAATTAGAATTTACGTATAACCGGCAAGTATACCGGGTCGTATCAAGTAATAAAACTCACAAAGAGTGAGGTCGATCCCACGAGGATTGGTAGATTAAGCAACTTTAATTAAATGGTAGATTTAGTCAAGCAAACATAGTTTTAATTTCATGAGCATTTTGATTTTTGAACATAATTGCAAGAATTTAAATGGCAAGAATGTAAAGAACTAGAATTAAGAAATAAAGTGCAAGTAAATGACGGAAACTTAAAGTGCAAGATATTAAAGCTTGCAGAAATTTAAAGAACACAAAAGTAAATGGCAAGAAGTAGATGAACAGAATGTAAATAACAAGAGTAGTAAATAGACAGAATGTAGAAAGGGATTGGGAATTGGGTAATCAAATAACTAGAGCAAGAGAAATGAGAATTAATGATAGAGAGGATCATTAGGGATTAGAGATGTTAGTTTTCATGAATTGATGTTAGTCAGATCTTTCTCAATCATGGGTATAGATCCATGGCAAATGGGTGATTGAATCCCAATCTCTTGGTGATTCAATCTCTCTTTACATAACCAATTGCCACTCTCGTGATCTAATTGTTCATGAGAAGAGATGAAGCTCAATTTTAATCCAGCCACACAATGTCCAAAATCTCAACCAAGGAGAGTTACATCTCACATACTAACCAAGGTATATTGATTGAGGAAATCATGAGAGGATGAACTCTAAACTGAATTATGTGGCTCATTCATCAAATTCACCACATAATTCATATAGATTAACCCCTCTCTCGATGGTGGTTGAATCTTTGAAGAACAAGAGTTCCCTCTTTAGATCAACCACTAAAATTGAGAAAGAGAAGATGGGTTCACCAATTCATTCCAACCAACAGAGCTCCTCCCCCTAATGAAAGGGGTTTAGTGAATCATAGCTCCAATTTCAACAACAATTGCCATCAATCAGAGTTAAACTAAATTGCAAAGAAAGATGAAGAAGAAGAGGTAAATGCTTGAAGATTAAGAAAAATGAAGAAGATAAGTTCCAAGATGAACTAAGAGTAGCTCTCTGGGTCTTCTCTCGGAAGTACCAAAAGAGTTTTCCAAATACAAGTGCTAAAAAGTGTCAAAATGTCTAAGTGTCAAAAATAAAAAAAGTGTAAAAGTGTAAAAGTGTAAAAGTCCCCTCAAAGTACAAACTCAATCTCTATTTATACTAGTCCTAAAGATCTTCAAGTGGGTTAGCAAGATGGGCTTCCTCTTTGTTGAATTCTTGGCTCAATTGATGAAGTTTCTGGCCTTTGTGAGGAATAGGGGAAGTGGAGCAAGTTGGCACCAATTCTGGCCCATTGAGGGCGTTATTGGCACTAACTCCAGGCCAAATGCACGTTGGCAACGTGCAGGACAATTTCCTGGGCATGAAGTATGAGACTTGGGCGTTGCTAGCCCAAGTTGTTGCCAACAACTTGCTTTTCCTCTTCTTGGCCTTACTTTCATGCTAAATGTAGCCCAGAATTTGAGTGTCAACCTTCAGCTTCAATATGGACTATCATACATCATTGGAAAGCTCTTGATGTCTATTTTCTAATGCCACTGGAATCACCTCAATTGGACTTTCCTAGCTCAAGTTATGGTTCCTCAAAGAAGGTAAGGTCAAGCTGCCAAGTTGTTGCCAAGTTGTTGTGAATAACGCACCCTCAACCCCAAGTTGGCAACGTGCTCGAGCATCACTCTCCCAAGGCAAGGACTTGGGGCTGGCGTTGTTGCAAAACACGCCTCCCTTGTGGCACGTTGGCAACGTGCTCGACCCACACCCCAAGGTCAATCTCTAGCTTTCTTGAATTTCACTTCATGTTCTTGTTTTTAGGGCCTAAAGATGACTCTGGTTTGGCTCCAATCTTGTGCTCCACCATGGACTATTATATATGGTTGGAAAGCTCTGAATGTTAGCTTTCCAACGCAACTGGAAGTACTCAATTTGGATCTCTGTAGCTCAAGATATCTTCCATTGAAGTGGACATGTTCAGGCTGCCTTGTTTTGGTAAGTTGGCGTTGGCAACGCCCATCCAGCGTTGGCAACGTGAGTGGTGCGCCAATGGGCGTTTAGAATGCTGGTTGGTGCGCCATTGGGCGTTTGGCAGCCTGGTTGGTGCGCCAATGGGCGTTTGGCAGCCTGGTTGGTGCGCCAATGGGCGTTTGGCAGCCTGGTTGGCACCAAAACTTGGTGCCTAGCCAAACTTTCTTGTGTGGCGTTGGCAACGCCATTCTTGAGTTGGCAACGCCAGCTCCTTTTCTTCCATGGCTCCATTTGTTGCTTGGTTGTGTGGCGTTGGCAACGCCCATCTTGAGTTGGCAACGCCAGCTCCTTTTCTTCCAGGGCCAAGCTTGATTGTTTGGCGTTGTTAGCCTGCGTTGTCCTCAAAAACGCCCCTCATCTCTAGGCTGGCAACGTGCTCGAGGCTCCAAATTAGCTCTCTAAGATTGCTTGGGTGGGCGTTGGTAACTTGGTTCTAGAGTTGGCAACGCCAACCTTGCTTCCAGGGCCAAGTTTGCTTGCTTGTGGCTTGTGTGTGGCGTTGGCAACTTGGTTCTAGAGTTGGCAACGCCAACCTTGCTTCCAGGGTTGCCAAGCTTGCTTGGTATGATTGTGTGTGGCGTTGGCAACGCCAATCCCAAGTTGGCAACGCCAACTTCTTGCCTTGGTTGCCTCCAGGGCTAAGCTTGCCTTGTGTTGTGGAGTTGGCAACGCCAATCCCAAGTTGGCAACGCCAACTTCTTGCCTTGGTTGCCTCCAGGGCCAAGCTTGCCTTGTGTTGTGGAGTTGGCAACTCCAATCCCAAGTTGGCAACGCCAACTTCTTGCCCAGCTTGCATCATTCTTGCTTCCATGCTTCCTTGTTTCATCACCTATCATCAACAAGGGAAATAGCTTCAAAGTCTTACCAATTCAAGCAATAAATTTCATGAGATTCATTCATACTCATTCATATATGCATTCCTTAAATCATTTGCATGAATTTGGCTAGAATTAACATGTTCCTTGATATCATCATGCATGGAAACAAAACTCATAAAAGGACTTGTTTATTAAGAGAAAATGAGTGAATTTAAGCTAAAACTAACTGAACTAACTAACTAATAAAGCAAATATGCACTTGCATCAGGATGGAAAAGGAAACATACAAAAATGGAAGGAGAAAGCAAAACGGAGCTTTAAGGAAACTGGTGTTCACGCGATCGCATGGACGACACGATCGCGTGCCAGAAGCAAAGATTTAGCGACGCGGCCGCATGACTGACGCGACCGCGCGCCTTAAGCAGAACGCACATGACGCGGTCGCAAGATTGACGCGACCATGTGGCAAGGAAAAGCTCCGAATGACGCGACCGCGTGACTCACGCGGACGCGTGACAGAGGCCAGGCACCAGAAAATTACAGAACACGCCCCAGCAAGTTCTAAACCCCTTTTTGGCCCAAATCCAAATCCAGAAAGCATAGACCAGAGGTTATAAAGTGGGAGAATGTATCCATTCAAAAGAAGGGCTTTTCATAATTTACTTTTCCATGATTTAGATTTAGTTTTGAGAGAGGTTCTCTCCTCTCTCTCTTAGGATTAGGATTAGGACTTCTCTTAGTTTTAGGAGTGACTCTCAATCCCAGGTTCTTTATTTTTATTTATTTTTCCAATTAAATTTATGAACTCTTTCATGTTATAATTTTCTTTGAATTAATATTATTTGAGATATTTCAGTTATTATTGCTTTCTTTTAATTACATGATTATTGCTTCCCATCTGAAGGCATTTTTATTTGAGAAGTTTCAATTTTCTTTCCTTTTGGCTTTGGTTAAATAATTGGTGACTCTAGAGTTATCAAACTCATTGTTGACTGAAAATTGGAATTCATCCACTTAACTTACCTTCATAGTTAGAGGTTAACAAAGTGGGAGAAAAATCCAATTCTCATCACAATTGATAAGGATAACTAGGAAAGGACCTCCAGTTCTTATACCTTGCCAAATGTTTATTTTACAGCTATTATTATTTTATTTTACTTGTCATATAATATATTCACACATTACTTCCAATACCCCAATTTTACCTTTTTCATAGCCAATAATAAGAACATACCTCCCTGCAATTCCTTGAGAAGACGACCCGAGGTTTGAATACTCGGTTAACAATTTTTAAAGGGGTTTGTTACTTGTGACACCCAAAACGTTTGTACGAAGGGATTTTTGTCGGTTTAGAGACTATATCTACAACGCAACTATTTTTATAACATTATTTACTGGTAAAAATCCTAACGTCAAAATGGCACCGTTGCCGGGGAATTGCAAACGTGTGCCTTATTATTGGTTATTGTAAATAATTTTCAAAAAAAATATTTATTTTTTTTAAAAATCTTATCTTTTTCAAAATATTTTCTTTTTGTTGATTTTTATTTTTATTTTGTCTCACTACTATGAACTCTCACCCATTTGGCTATGAGTCTGGTTACAATTATATTGCAGGAAGAGGAGATTATAATGACAACATGCACCATGGTTGGAACAATCAAAGATGGGAGGAGCCACAAGGATTTGATCAACCCTCATGGCAACAACCACCTCCAATGGACTATCAACAACCATTCTGTGATGCATATCAAGATGATGGCTATGGTGAGCGCTCTTTTGATTATCAACAACCACCACCATATGCCTATGAACCCCCTCCTCAACATGACTTTAGACCACCATACTCACAAGCCCCTTTCCGCTATTCACCTCCATATGACCCTAACCCTCAACCACCATACCAACCACCTTATGAGCTATATGAACCATATATAGAACCACCCTAATTCCAACCCAATTACTCACAAGAACCACCACTTCAATATTCACCATCTCCATATCCATCAATCCAAGAGCGTTATGATCCTACTTATGAAAACCGAGTGCATCAAGAGGCAAAGGATCGTCTCAAGGAAACAATGGATCGATTTCAAACAACCACTCAACAACTGGGGCAAGTATTAATTCAATGGGCTTCTAGACGCTTAAATACACAAGGATCAGCCACAGCCCCATGTGGATAGTCTAGTGAAGAGCATAGCATAAAGGAGATACCAAAAACCCCAGTGGACAAGACAGGGAATGAATTCGTACTAGAACAAGTAGAAGAAGCTATCATTGTTCAAGAAGAAGAGTTGGTTGAAGATCTAGGAGATGCAGAACCTCCATGGGAAAGACAAGACATAGAGCCTCCTTCCAAGACGGTTGAAATTGATGCTGAAGAGGGTGTATAACCTCCAAAGCATATCATAGTTGAAGACTTGGAAGAGGTTGATCAAGAGATGGAGATTCAAGAAGAAGAAGCACAACCTCCCATGCCCTTGGAAAGCAATGAAGAGATGAGTGAATTGGAAGAAAGCTACCAAGAGGAAGAGGTTGAAATTGAAGAAGTTTGCAAATAGGTGGTAATTATCAGAGAAGAGCACAAGGGAGTGGAGCTTGCAATTTCATTAAAGATACCTCCCCCTAAGTCGCCATCATCCTTCACAACATTCAAGTGGGTAAAATTCATATCCCATAGCTTTCTAATCCCACTTGAATATGGGCTACTGGAGACGGATGGTCAATTTAGAGCTCTTTGTGGCATTAAGAGTAAAAGGAAGATGGTCAGTGGTAAGAATTGTCCTGCAAGGTTCATCATGGTTGGAAGCTTTAAGTTTAAACGTAAAGGTTGGTATAGAGCTCAACTGAATGGGTCTAGGAAGTTGTTTGGCTGCTTACGTGAGAATTCAGACTGCTTGCCACCCGGATGGAACAATATTGCTCAACCAAAAGACGGGTGCAAAGGCAAGGTCTGGAACCCCGGAATCCATTCTACCAATCACCACTCTTGGGGCCTTGTCACTTGCTTTAACTTGCTTGAAGGCTTTCTGCGCCTTGTTTGGGATCCCGGAGGCTATTGGAAGTACAAACATTGGTGGGGATTCCTGGATCAATACAAGCACAAGCCACCCTAGTAGGAAGCTCATCAAATGTCCAACTTAAGGACTATAACTAAAAGTGCTAGGTGGGAGACAACCCACCATGGTATGATCGTTTCTTTTTCAATTTTATTTCATTTTGTTTGTTTTTATTTTATTTTATTTTATTATATTGAACCTGGAGTTTTGCATCACATTCATATTAACACTGCATTCTGCATCTTTTAAAAAAAAAAAGCGAGCACGCGACGCGACCGCATCAGCGATGCGTCCGCGTCGCAAGGAGATGAGAGAATAATAAATTGAACAGAGAGTTTCGCAGGAACAGCGCTGGAGGCGCGCTATTAGCACAAATTGACTCCACGCGAACGCGTCGATGACGCGTCCGCGTCATTTGGAAAAATAGCCTCCCACGCGACCGCGTCACCCACGCGGCCGCGTGACCTGAAATCGGCGTAAAAAGGGTGTATGGCCGAAAGTTGAGCTGGAATTGGGCTGGACCCGTGCTAGCAGCACAAGCCCTGCCACGCGAACGCGTCACCCACGCGTCCGCGTCATATTGGAAATAAGGCCACCCGCGGGATCGCGTCGACCACGCGACCGCGTCACCCTAGATTTTGGCAATACCAAGTTTCGAACAGAGAGTTGTGCGACCGCGAGGCTGCACTCGCGCCACTAGCACAAATCGAGTCACGCGATCGCGTGCCCCACGCGTCCGCGTCACCCAACCTTATCGCGCACCACGCGACCGCGTCGCCAGCGTCGCACAACCTATTCAGATTAGTGCCAATTTTCTTGTCCTCTCTTTTCTAATCCTAATTTCTTCCTTCTCTCTCCTTTCTCGCTTTCTTTTTCTTCTTCTCCTCCTTTTTCCCTCTCATTTTATTTTATTTTATTTGCATACTTTCATTCATTGCATATTTTTATTTTTCTAAATTTATTCTTTTACCATTGGTGTTCAAATGTTTTTATTCAACTGTTATTTCTTTTCTGGTATTATCTTGGTGCTTATGACTTGTTTTATTCTGGTTAGGTAATATTATTTAAATCAATGCCAATCTTTCCTTCCCCACTCTCTTCCCCATTGTTGCATATTCTGCACCACTGGTATGCCATGGCTTCTATTGTTTTCTTACATGTTGTAGCTACTATGTAATTGAGACCCTTATTTTTGGCATTAACCAACCCCTGTTTTATTTGTTTTCTATCTTTGCTTTGGGTTACTTTCCTTCCCTTTTTCTTTCAGGATGGCCGCCAGGAAAAGATCGGAAGACGTTTACATGGGAGAGACAAACAAGTTCCTACGCACATTCCTTGATGAGAAAAGCATCAGTTGGAGCAACCCGTCCACCTGCACATCTCAGCATGCACCGATGACGGTGCAATCTTTAAGTGTGGGGAGGTCGATACCGACTTCCATGGGTTAGTCACTTCATATTTTAGCACCAATGTTTAAATTTTCTTTGTAGTTCATTATTGCATTTGCATGATTGATTGCATATTTGTTTGATTTTTTTTTACATATTTTACCACTTGGTTGAAGTAATATTTTCTTTTTCAAGAAATTTTTTAGAGAATTTCACTAATTTAAATAAATTTTTTTTGTTACACTTATTTGAAGAAATATTATTTTGGAACATAGTTTAAAGCTTGAACACACAAAACCAGTGAGATTTTGAGCCTATTTGATTGGTTGCATTTTATCAACTGGTGCACGAAATTGCAATCACACTTTTTGCAATCCGCACAACTAACCAGCAAGTGCACTGGGTCGTCCAAGTAATACCTTACGTGAGTAAGGGTCGAATCCCACGGAGATTGTTGGATTGAAGCAAGCTATGTTTATTTTATTAATCTTAGTCAGGATACCAATAGGATTCTTTAGCCTCGTATAAAGTAAAAAGGGCATAAAATAAATAGTTGTTACTTTAATAATGGAGAATATGTTGGGGTTTTGGAGATGCTTTGTCCTTTGAACTTCAACTCTTCCTTGAAATCCTTTTCCACACGCAAGGCTCCTTCCATGGCAAGTTGTATGTAGGGTGTCACCATTATCAGTGGCTACCTCCCATCCTCTCGGTGAAAATGGTCCAGATGCTCTGTCACAGCACGGCTAATCAGCTGTTGGTTCTCGATCATGTTGGAATAGGATCCATTGATCCTTTTGCGTTTGTCATCACGCCCAGCAATCGCGAGTTTGAAGCTCGTCACAGCCATTTAGTCCTTGAATCTTACTCGGAATACCACAGACAAGGTTTAGACTTTCCGGATCCTCAAGAGTGGCCGCCATCAGTTCTAGCTTATACCACGAAGATTCTGATTAAGGAATCTAAGAGAAGCTCATTCAATCTGATGTAGAACGGGGGTGGTTGTCAGGCACACGTTCATGGATCTGAGGAAGGTAATGAGTGTCACGGATCATCACCTTCTTCATGTTTAAGCGTGAATGAACATCTTAGATAGGAACAAGCGTGTTTGAATGGAAAACAAAAGTAATTGTATTAATTCATCGAGACGCTGCAGAGCTCCTCACCCCCAACAATGGAGTTTAGAGACTCATGCTACCTAAAGGTACAAATTTCAGATCTAAAATGTCATGAGGTACAAGATAAGTCTCTAAAAGTTGTTTAAATAGTAAACTAGTAACCTAGGTTTACAGAATATGAGTGAACTAAGATAATTGGTGCAGAAATCCACTTCTGGAGCCCACTTGGTGTGTGCTGGGGCTGAGACTAAAGCTATCCACGAGCTGAGGCTTTTCTTGGAGTTGAACTCCAAGTTATAACGTGTTTTGGGCGTTCAACTCCGGATCATGACGTGTTTCTGGCGTTTAACTCCAGACAGCAGCATGTACTTGGCGTTCAACGCCAAGTTACGTCGTCTATCTTTCGCAAAGTATGGACTATTATATATTGTTGGAAAGCCCTGGATGTCTACGTTCCAACACCATTGAGAGCGCGCCAATTGGATTCCTGTAGCTCCAAAAAAATCCATTCCGAGTGCAGGGAGGTGATAAATGAATTTTTTGTTGGTATAGAATTTATCAAGTGATCAATCGTAGTATAGTCTAAACCAACGCAAAATCCATCATCAAACAAAACTACAATCTATATCCGAGAGTATCAATCTCCCGAGTCGTTCTCCCTTGGAATTGCCAAAGTATGCATCTTATTGATTTAGTAAGCCTTGTTGAGTTCTTTGAAGATTTTAGCAAGTAATGAGAAACAAACAATCAATTATCAAAGGGACTTGACTTAGGGTTGGCATTGGAAATTCTATCCTCATAGCTCATTCAATGTTGACACCTATTAGGCCTTGCTTCATTTAGTTATCCCCTAAGTATAGAGGAAAATCAAATGAAAACAATCAACTTGAGTCACAAGTCCTAGCTTCACCTTATGGGAATCTAGCTTTAGTGCACTCCAAGTCAATTAGCAATCCCTAACTCTCAATCAACTATTGAGATGACTATTCAATTCCTCCCAATATCCAACCCTATGCCAAGTACAAAAATTCTACTCCATAGCTAGTATTGACATTTTATCAAACATGTAATGAGCAAAAAGGAAAGTCATGGTGAAATGAAGAGAAAAGTAAAATTAGAAATATTGCAACACAAGAAATTAGCAACAAGTATCAAGGAGCAACAATGAGAATCAAAATCTCAAAATATCAATGGAATCCAAAAATCATAGAATTGAATCCTAGATCCAAGGAATGTCAACAATTACAACTACAACTTGAAATTGGAAGAGAAAACCTATTACATGAACAAAGTGAAATGAAAGTTGCAATGGATCTCACCAAGGAATGGGTAAGAATTCAGAATTTTGATGAGGAAGAACCCTAGTAAAAGCTTGAGAAAAATTGATGAATCCTAGAGAGAAGTTGGAGTTTCTCTCTCTAACAATGTAACTAACTCCCAAAATATCTAAAAAATTAGAAAATGAACTAAGTGTCTTCAACCTTTGCCCCCTTGGTCCTCTTAAGCCTCTTCCCGCCAAAGCACTCCTCAAAAGTTAGGACCTCTAACTGATGACATGTCATCATATACCCATTTTCTATGCTTTTTCATACAAGAAATTGATGATTTGTGCATAAATATTGAATGCTTTTTGTACTTAAATGATATATTTTCTTGATATTTTAATTTTATAAATCTTGTAGGAAATAAGAAGAAAAAGAAGCAAAGAAGCACAAAAAAAGGAGAAAAAAAGAGCTTTGGGTACACTTTGAAGTTGGGGTACACTTTGGAGCCTTAGGCCACGCTTTTAAAAGCGTGGCCCATGACCAAATCAAGGAAGGAAGCAGCCAGCACGCACACTGCCCTGCCCTTGCCAAGGGCAGGGCAGAATCGTGATGCACATTGAGGATTGGAAGCAAGAATTTCGCTAAGGTAAAATCTGGGCGCTCACAGCATGACCATGCCTCCTTCAAAGGGCTATAACTTGAGCTACAGACGTCCAATTGATGTGCTTCCAGTTGCGTTGGAAAGCTGACATTCAGAGCTTTCCAACGATATATAGCAATCCATATTTGGCGAACAATTGAGGCAGGAACGAGAGGCATCTTTAAGGGCCAAAAATAAGCAAAAATAAACCAAGGAAAAGGAGTAGCGTGTGCATCCACCAAGTTTCGAACTTGGAACTTCATCTTTTGGAAATACTGCCCTGCCCTCCGCGAGGGCAGGGCAGCATTTTGTGGTGCACACACGCACCAGATTGGCGCACCAAGGAAGGCTTCGGCAGCACCAGCAGCACGCACAAGCACCAAATTGGCGCACCAGATTTTTCTGCCCTGCCCTCCGCAAGGGCAGGGCAGCATCTTCACACTCCAAGCCCACACCACGCTCGCACCAAGGACGCACGCACCAAATCCTGCCCTTGTGGCAGGGCAGCCTCCTGGGAACCCATGGGTCAAAATTCAACTCAAATTCCCTTTGAACCCAAATCTTCACCAATTGAACCAAGGCCATCCAAGACCCATCTCTCCTCAAATCCAAAGCAAGCAAAGCCCACATCATCACTCAAAGGCACATGGATAAATTAGATTAGGATTTTTATTTTAATTGTAATTTGTTTTAATTTCATTTTCACTTTGAAAAGCCTATATAAAGGCATCACTCTCATTTCAAAAGGGGAGCTCCATTAGAAAGAGGCGAGACCCACTAGGGAATATTAGGATTGGAGAGCTCTTTCCTTTATTTTTTTCTGTCTTAAATCTGGGATTGAGAGTGAAGGAATTCTGTTTCCCTCTTGGTCTAAGATTTCTCTTGTTATTCTTCTGCAAAATTTTAGTGAATTAAGGATTTCTCTTGTTTTGAACCAAAACTCTCTTTACTGCTTTCATCTTCTTTCCATCTGCAATTATTCTTGGTTGGATCAAGGAAGGGAGTGAGATCTAGACTTGTTTTCTAGTCTCTTTGATTCCCTGAGATCTTCAATTTTATTTTGCAATTGAGTTGAATTCTTAGCTGCTCTTCTGTTTTTACTGTTCCATTGGCTTTCAATTTACTTTCAAGCAATTTAATTCTTCTGCACTTTACATTTCTGTTCATGATCCCAATTTACTTTCCTGCAAGTTAAGCTTTCTGCAATTGTTCTAAGCTTGGATTTATTGCTTCCTTTAATTTCCAGCACCCACTTCCCATTTACATTTAATGCAATTTACATTTCTTGTCATTTAAGATTCTTGCAATTTACATTTTTTGCTCTTTAAGTTACTTGCCAATTTACTTTCTGCATCTTTAAGATTTCTGCCATTTACTTTCTGTTGGCTACACTTCACACAATTCACTCAATGTTAGCTTGACTAAACTAATCACCCACTAAAATTGCTTGATCCATCAATCCCTGTGGGATCGACCTCACTCTTGTGAGTTATTACTACTTGATGCGACCCGGTACACTTGCCGGTTGGATTTGTGTTTTGGAAATTCGTTTTTCCGCAAAAACACCATCACTAACCAACTCCACGCCTAAGTCACGTGACTTTTAAAAAAATCATGTTCGAACATCGGCGCGTACGCGCAAGGTACGCGTGCGCGCCCTGGATTCGGCTCTGGAGTATGCGCGGAAGCGGAGTGTACGCGTACGCGTCCATGAGGATCCTGGCTTAGCCGTTACTCAAGCCGGCTCGTGGCTTGGCTCTTAGTCTCGGCTTCACATTGCTCTCATCCGCGCGGGCGCGTCAGGTGCGCGCACGCGCCCTTGCGGAAATTTCCAAAGCTTCAAGTCTCATGCTTCCTTTCCTTGTACCCGTCTTCCTTCTCTTTTCCTGTCCATCCCTACTCTATACCCTGAAACCACTTAGCACACAGGTCACGGCATCGAATGGCATCAAGAAGAGATTAGAGAGGTATCAATTTTAGTGCAAAATAAGCATGTTTTCATTCATGAGACAAGACTAGGAAAGGAATGCAAGTCCTTGTATTTTCATGTAGAAAATGTATGAAATCATTGATAAACCCTTTGAAATTAGCACAAGACAAACCCTCAAAATGGGGTTTGTCAGGAGGTCAGGATCCAACAGCATCGGTAGTCCTTTTTCAGCCTAACTCAGATTTTTGCTCAGCTCCCTCAATTTCAGCCAGAAATTACCTGAAATTACAGAAAAACACACAAACTCATAGTAAAGTCCAGAATTATGATTTTTGCCTAAAAACTAATAATATTTTACTAAAAACTAATTAAAACATACTAAAATCTACATGAAATTACCCCCAAAAAGCGTATAAAATATCCGCTCATCACAACACCAAACTTAAACTGTTGCTTGTCCTCAAGCAACTAGATAAATAAAATAGGATTAAAAGAAATTAAGAAGTAATAATATTTTAGAGTTTTTAAGTGGAGCTCAGATTCTTATTAGATGAGCGGGGCTTGTAGCTTTTTGTTTCTGAACAGTTTTGGCATCTCCCTTTTATCCTTTGAAATTCAGAATGATTGGCATCCATAGGAACTCAGAATTTAGATAGTATTATTGATTCTCCTAGTGTAGTATGTTGATTCTTGAACACAGTTACTTTATGAGTCTTGGCCGTGGCCCTAAGCACTTTGTTTTCCAGTATTGCCACCGGATACATAAATGCCACAGACACATGACTGGGCGAACCTTTTCAGATTGTGACTCAGCTTTGCTAAAGTCCCCAGTTAGAGGTGTCCAGAGCTCTTAAGCACACTCTTTTTGCTTTGGATCACGACTTTAACCACTCAGTCTCAAGCTTTTCACTTGGACCTGCATGCCACAAGCACATGGTTAGGGACAGCTTGATTTAGCCGCTTAGGCCTGGAATTACTTCCTTGGGCCCTCCTATCAACTGATGCTCAAAGCCTTGGATCCTTTTCACCCTTGCCTTTTGGTTTTAAGGGCTGTTGGCTTTTATTCCTTTTCTTGATCCAATGATTTCTTGTAACAAGAAAAAAATTTTTTTTTTCACTGCTTTTTCTTGCTTCAAGAATCAATTTCATGATTTTTCAGATCATCAATAATATTTTTCGTGTTCCTCATTCTTTCAGGAGCCAATATTCATAAAATTCAAGATAAAAATTATGCACTGTTCAAGCATTCATTCATAAAACAAAAAGTGTTGCCACCACATATAGTTAATTATAATTTTTATTATTTAAGAACTAAAAAAAAATAAATTACTTCTTTATTCTAATTAACTACTATTTTATTCATGCCTGATGATGATGAGAAAAATAAATTATAACTTAATTGGAAATAAAACCAGAATAGATATACTAATTACTACTACTACTACTATATATATCCCCTAAGGTAAATTTCTATAATAACACTATCACAGAGTTAAAGCTAACATTAGAACTCAACAACCTGTGTTTTGGGAAGTAGATGTTCCTCTGATCTGTGGGATGCTTAGTCCTTCAAGGATTAATTTCTGGCGCTTCAGCTCCCTTAAATCACGCCCTTGCTCTTCTTGTTCCTTAAGCAGTTTGCAAAGCATGCTGCTTTGATTGTTCTGTTCTTCCTTTATTTGGTTTATAGCTTCTTGCAATTTGGAAATAGATGCTTCAATATGTTCCCAATATTCGAATTAAGGAAGTTCTGGGAGGACTTCCTGTGCTCTCCTCTTGATTGGATCATCTTGCAGCTGTTGTCTGTCCATTGATATTCTAGTGATTGGCCTTTCAACTGAGATATACTCTGTTATTCCCATCTTCACTCCGGCATCTCTGCAAAGCATAGAAATTAAGCTTGGATAAGCCAATCTGGCATCCTTGGAATTCCTGTTTGCTATTTTGTATAGTTCACACGAGATCAGTTGATGGACTTCTACTTCTTTTCCCAACATGATGCAGTGAATCATCACTGCTCTTTTAATGGTAACTTCAGAACGGTTGCTGGTGGGCAATACGGAACGCCCAATGAAATCCAGCCAGCCTCTGGTTACTGGTTTGAGATCTTCTCTTTTGAGTTGATTTGGGATGCCAGTCGTGCTGGTGGTCCACCTGGCTTCGGGGATGCATATATCCTCTAGAATCTTGTCCAGACCTTTATTTACCCTCATCATTCTCCTATTAAAGGAGTCTGGGTCATCTTTCAGTTGAGGAAGCTTAAAGATCTCCCTGATTTTGTCAGGATGGGTATGAACAATCTTTCCTCTGACTAAGGTCCGATGGTCATAGAGGGCAGCTCCAATTATTCTTTGCTTGTCTGTCTGCCATAGATTAGCATAGAACTCCTGAACCATGTTCCTTCCCACTTTCGTTTCAGGATTAGCTAGGATTTCCCAGTTCCTGTTTCGAATTTGTTCTTGGATCTCTGGATATTCATCTTCCTTCAGATCAAACTTGACTTCTGGGATCACTGATCTGTGGCTCATTATTTTGTAGTAATGGTCTGAATGTTCTTTAGTTAAGAACTTCCCTTGATTCTAAAGTGGCTTTGGAATATTCTCTTTCTTGCCTCTTGGGTTGGGTTGTTTTCCTTTAGGGGCCATGATCAAAGTGAGAATGTTTTTGTGATCATGGATAAGCACACCAAACTTAGAGGTTTTCTTGTCCTCAAGCAAAAGAAAAGAGAGAAAAGGAATAGGAGGAGAGCAAGTGTGGAATGGTGGATGATGAGAGGGGCGCCGAAAGTGGATATAAAGGGAGGGGGTGGGTATTCGAAAATAAGAAAAAGATATAAGATAAAAGATATGATTTATAAAAGATAAATATGACAAGAAAAGGATATAATTTAAAAAGATATGAATGATATTTAAAAATAAATTTGAAATTTATAATTTGAAAAAGATTTTAAAAGATAATTAAGTTGGGAAAGAGCTTGGAAAAAGAGTTGGATTGGATTGAAAATCAACTGTCTTTATGGATTAAGATGCATGTAAAATCTTTGAAATAAGGATTTCAGAAATTAGAGATTTTAGAAATTAGGATTAAAATTTTTGAAATTGAAGGATGATATTTGGAAACATGTTTATGCAAGAAATCATGAATTGAAACATAGAAATTAGAAAATTTTTGAAGAAAAATGAATTTTACCTCCTTCCTACCATCCTGGCGTTAAACGCCCAAACGCTGCATGTTTTGGGCGTTTAACGCCCAATTGATGCTTCTCCTAGGCGTTCAACGCCCAGCTGTTGCTTCTTTCTGGCGTTGAACGCCAGGAAGTCCTTTGTCACTGGGCGTTTTTCTGAACGCCCAGGACGCTGTCAATCTGGCGTTAAATGCCCAGAAGGTGCTTCTTTCTGGCGTTCAACGCCCAGAAGATGCTCCTTTTTGGCGTTTAATGCCCAGATGGCTACCCTTACTGGCATTGAACGCCCAGTGGATGCTTCTTTTGGGCGTTCAATGCCCAAAACGTTTCTCACTGGCTTTTCCACGCTAGTGAGCTTCCAGATTCTCCTGTAACTCTGTGAACTCAAACAATTGCTATTTTACCTTTTGAAGATACTTGACACATACCTGTAACGAAAAGGAAATTTATTTAATTAGTAAATAAACTTTGTAAATGGCTGGGTTGCCTCCCAGCAAGCGCTTCTTTATTGTCTTTAGCTGGACTATTACTGAGCTCTAATCAAGTCTCAGTTTTGAGCATTCTTGCTCACGATTACTTTCAAGATAATGTTTAATTCTCTGTCCATTAACAATGAACTTTTTGTTAGAGTCGTTATCCTGAAGCTCTACGTATCCATATAGTGATACACTTGTAATCACATATGGACCTCTCCACCGGGACTTTAATTTCCCGGGGAATAATTTGAGCCTAGAATTGAATAGCAGAACTTTCTGCCCCAGCTCAAAGACTCTGGATGACAATTTCTTATCATGCCATCTTTTTGCTTTCTCTTTGTAAATTTTTGCATTTTCGAAAGCATTGAGTCTAAATTCCTCTAGCTCATTTAACTGGAGCAAGCGTTTTTCTCTAGCTAACTTGGCATCAAGGTTCAGGAATCTGGTTGCCCAGTAGGCCTTATGCTCCAGTTCCACTGGCAAGTGACATGCCTTTCCATACACAAACTGGTATGGAGAGGTCCCTATAGGGGTCTTGAATGCTGTTCTATATGCCCACAGAGTATCATCCAAGCTTCTTGCCCAATCCCTTCTACGGTTAATTACAGTCCGTTCCAAGATTCTTTTGAGTTCTCTGTTTGAGACTTCAGCTTGCCCATTAGTATGTGGGTGATATGGAGTAGCTACCCTATGGCTAACTCCATAACGAACCAAAGCAGAGTAAAGCTGTTTATTGCAGAAATGAATGCCCCCATCACTGATTAATACTCTAGGGGTACCAAATCTGCTGAAGATGTGTTTCTGGAGGAATTTTAACACTCTTTTAGTGTCATTAGTGGGTGTTACAATAGCCTCTACCCATTTGGATACATAATCCACCGCCACCAGGATGTAAGTGTTTGAGTATGATGGTGGGAAAGGTCCCATGAAGTCAATACCCCATACATCAAACAACTCAATCTCCAAGATTCCTTGTTGAGGCATGGCATAACTATGAGGCAGATTGCCAGATCTTTGGCAACTGTCACAATTAAGTACAAACGCTCGGGAATCTTTATAGAGAGTAGGCCAGTAGAAGCCACATTGGAGGACTCTTGTGGCTGTTCGCTCACTTCCAAAATGTCCTCCATACTGTGATCCATGGCAGTGCCATAGAATCTTCTGCGCTTCTTCCTTAGGCACACATCTACGGATTACTCCGTCTGCACATCTCTTGAAGAGATATGGTTCATCCCAAAGATAGTACTTTGCATCTGTGATCAATTTCTTTGATTGCAGCCTACTGTACTCTTTGGGTATGAATCTCACTGCCTTGTAGTTTACAATATCTGCAAACCATGGCACTTCCTGGATGGCAAAGAGTTGCTCATCCGGAAAGGTTTCAGAGATCTCAGTGAGAGGGAGGGACGCCCCTTCTACTGGTTCTATTCGGGACAGGTGATCTACTACTTGGTTTTCTGTCTCTTATTTCTATATCAAACTCTTGCAGAAGCAACACCCATCTTATAAGTCTGGGTTTTGAATCCTGCTTTGTGGGTAGATATTTAAGAGCAGCATGATCAGTGTACACAATCACTTTTGATCCTACTAAATAGGATCTGAATTTGTCAATGGCGTAAACCACTGCAAGTAGCTCTTTTTCTGTGGTTGTGTAATTCTTCTGTGCGTCATTTAGAACACGGCTGGCATAGTAAATGATGTGCAGAAGCTTGTCATGCCTTTGTCCCAACACTGCACGAATGGCATGATCACTGGCATCACACATCAATTCAAATGGTAATGTCCAGTCTGGTGCAGAGATGATTGGTGCTGTGACCAATTTAGCTTTCAGAGTCTCAAATGCCTGCAGACACTCTTTATCAAAGATAAATGACGTGTCAGCAGCTAGCAGGTTGCTCAGAGGTTTGGCGATTTTTGAAAAATCCTTTATAAACCTCCTATAGAATCCTGCATGCCCCAGAAAGCTTCTGATTGCCTTAACATTGGCAGGTGGTGGTAATTTTTCAATTACCTCTACCTTAGCTTGATCCACCTCTATTCCCTTGTTCGAGATTTTGTGCCCAAGGACAATTCCTTCAGTCACCATAAAGTGACATTTTTCCCAGTTTAAAACCAGGTTAGTCTCTTGGCATCTCTTTAGAACAAGTGCTAGATGGTCAAGACAGGAGCTGAATGAGTCTCCAAATACAGAAAAGTCATCCATGAAGACTTCCAGAAATTTTTCCACCATATCAGAGAAAATTGAGAGCATGCACCTCTGAAAAGTTGCAGGTGCATTGCACAGGCCAAATGGCATCCTTCTATACGTAAATACTCCAGATGGACATGTGAATGCCGTTTTCTCTTGATCTTTTGGATCTACTGCAATTTGATTATAACCTGAATATCCATCCAGGAAGCAGTAGTATTCATGACCTGTTAGTCGTTCTAGCATCTGGTCTATGAATTGTAAAGGAAAATAATCTTTTCTGGTGGTTGTATTGAGCCTTCTATAATCAATACACATACGCCACCCAGTAACTGTTCTTGTAGGAACCAGTTCATTTTTTTCATTATGAACCACTGTCATGCCACCCTTCTTAGGGATGACTTGGACAAGGCTTACCCAGGGGCTATCAGAAATAGGATAAATAATCCCAGCCTCTAGTAACTTAGTGACCTCTTTCTGCACCACCTCCTTCATGGCTGGGTTCAGCTGCCTTTGTGGTTGAACCACTGGCTTGGCGTCACCCTCCAGTAAGATCTTGTGCATGCATCTGGCTGGGCTAATGCCCTTGAGATCACTGATGGACCACCCAAGAGCTGTCTTGTGTGTCCTTAGCACTTGAATTAGTGCTTCCTCTTCCTGTGGCTCTAAGGTAGAGCTTATGATTACAGGAAAGGTATCACCTTCTCCCAGGAATGCATATTTTAGGGATGGAGGTAATGGTTTGAGCTCGGGTTTAGGAGGCTTCTCCTCTTCCTGAGGGATTTTCAAAGGTTCTACTATTCTCTCTGATTCCTCCAGATCAGGCTGAACATCTTTAAAGATGTCCTCTAGCTCTGATTCGAGACTCTCAGCTATATTGACCTCTCTTACCAGAGAGTCAATAATATCAACACTCATGCAGTCATTTGGGGTGTCTGGATGTTGCATGGCTTTGACAACATTCAACTTGAACTCCTCCTCATTGACTCTCAAGGTTACTTCCCCTTTTTGGACGTCAATGAGGGTTCGGCCAGTTGCTAGGAAAGGTCTTCCTAGAATGAGAGTTGCACTCTTGTGCTCCTCCATTTCCAGCACCACAAAGTCAGTAGGAAAGGCAAATGGCCCAACCTTGACAATCATGTCTTCAATCATGCCTGATGGGTATTTAATGGAGCCATCAGCAAGTTGAAGACATATCCTGGTTGGTTTGATTTCTTCAGTCAAACCAAGCTTCCTGATAGTAGATGCAGGTATTAGGTTGATACTTGCCCCAAGATCATATAAAGCTTGCTTGGTACAAGTACCCTCTAATGTGCATGGTATCATAAAGCTCCCGGGATCTTTAAGCTTCTCAGGTAAGCTTTTCAGAATGACTGCACTGTACTCTTCAGTGAGGTAAACTTTTTCAGTCTCCCTCCAATCCTTCTTATGACTTAAGATCTCTTTCATGAACTTAGCATAAGAGGGTATTTGCTCAAGTGCTTCTACAAACGGAATCTTTATTTCAAGAGTTCTGAGATAGTCTGCAAAGTGGGCAAATTGCTTATCCTGTTCCGCTTGGTGGAGTTTTTGAGGATAAGGCATTTTGGCTTTGTATTCCTCAACCTTAGTTGATGCAGGTTTATTGCCTGTAGAAGTGGGTTGGGAAGCCTTTTTAGAAGGGTTGTTATCAGCACTTGTATGTGACTGATCCCCTACTGGCGTTTGAATGCCAAGGGTGGAAGCTGGAGTGGCGTTAGACGCCACTTCCTTAATTGTTACTGGCGTCTGAACGCTAGAACTGTGCTCCCCTTGGGCGTTCAACGCCGGATTCATGCTTGTTTCTGGCGTTGAACGCCAGGAATGAGCATGGGCTGGGCGTTCAGCGCCAGGCTTATTCCTCTCTGGGTTCTGATTGTCCTCAGAGGGATTTTGAGTAGCCATTTGTTCATTTCTTGGCTTCCTGCTGCTTTGAAGTGAGGTATTTAATGTTTTCCCACTTCTTAATTGAACTGCTTGGCATTCTTCTGCTATTTGCCTTGACAGTTGCCTCTCTGTTTGCTTTAACTGTACTTCCATATTCCTGTTAGCCATTCTTGTTTACTGTAGTATTTCCTTGAATTCGGCTAGCTGCTTGGTTAGAAAGTCTAATTGCTGATTGATTTCATTAGCCTGATCCATAGGACTGAGTTCAGCAGTTACTGTTTTAGCTTCTTCTTTCATGGAAGGTCCACTGCTTAGGTACATATGCTGATTTCTGGCAACTGTATCAATAAGCTCTTGAGCTTCTTCAATTGTTTTTCTCATATGTATAGATCCACCAGCTGAGTGGTCTAGAGAAATCTGAGCTTTTTCTGTAAGCCCATAGTAGAAGATGTCTAATTGCACCCACTCTGAAAACATTTCAGAGGGGCATTTTCTTAGCATCTCTCTGTATCTCTCCCAGGTGTCATAAAGGGATTCATTATCTCCTTGTTTGAAGCTTTGGATGCTTAGCCTTAGCTGTGTCATCTGTTTTGGAGGGAAATAGTGATTCAGGAATTTTTCTAACAGCTGTTTCCATGTTTTTATGCTGTTCTTAGGTTGGTTATTTAACCACCTCTTAGCTTGATCTTTTACAGCAAATGGAAACAGTAATAATCTGTAGACATCCTGATCTACTTCCTTATCATGCACTGTGTCAGCAATTTGTAAAAATTGTGCCAGAAACTCTGTAGGTTCTTCATGTGGAAGACCAGAGCACTGGCAGTTTTGCTGCACCATGATAATGAGCTGAGGATTCAACTCAAAGCTACTAACTCCAATGGAGGGTATACAGATACTACTCCCATATGAAGCAGTAGTGGGGTTAGCATATGACCCCAGAGTCCTCCTGGACTGTTCATTCCCACTTAGTTCCATGATGGAATAAAGGAGATGATATGTATGTTGATATTATTTATTTTATAAAAAAAATTATTTTATAAAATAAAATAAAAACGAAATAAATAAAAGAAATTGAAAATACTTTGAAATTGAAATCTGAATTTTTATATAAAATTTTCAAAAATGTAGTTCAAAATTAGTTAGAAAAGATATTTTTTTTTTAATTTTGAATTTTATGATGAAAGAGGAAAACACACAAAAGACACAAGACTTAAAATTTTTAGATCCAATGCTCCTTATTTTCGAAAATTTTGGAGGGAAAACACCAAGGAACACCAAACTTAAAAATTTTAAGATAAAAACACAGGAAAGACTCAAGAACACCTTGAAGATTCACAAGAACACCAAGAACAAAAGAAAGAACACCAAACTTAAAATTTTTAGAAAAACAAGACAAATTTTCGAAAATTAAAGAAAAATTAACAAGGAAACACCAAACTTAGAGTTTGGCACAAGATTCAATCAAAGAAAAATTATTTTTGAAAAAGATTCCAAAGAAGATACCCAATTATCAAGAACAACTACTAATGCTCCAGCCAATTGGGCAGTAACTTCAGTGTTGATTTTAAGGATGTATTATATTTATGGATAAAAGTATAAATTTTTGAAAGTTAAATGTTTTGAAAAAGCACAAGAAAAACAAGAAAAGACACAAAACAAGAAAAACTCAAGATCAAACAAGAAAAATAAACAAGAACAACTTGAAGATCAATGAAGAACAAAGAACACAAGTTCGAAAATTTAAAGAAAAATATAAAATATGCAATTAACACCAAACTTAGAACAAGACACTAAACTCACAAAAATTAGCAATTAATTAAGAAAAATAATGTTTTTGAAAAGAAATTTTTGAAAAGAAACTATCCTATCAGGATTTAATGACTCTATAACAATAAAAATAAATTATTCCTAATCTAAGAAATAAACAAACCTTTAGTTGCTCAAGCTCGAACAATCCCCGGCAACGGCGCCAAAAACTTGGTGCACGAAATTGCAATCACACTTTTTGCAATCCGCACAACTAACTAGCAAGTGCACTGGGTCGTCCAAGTAATACCTTACGTGAGTAAGGGTCGAATCCCACGGAGATTGTTGGATTGAAGCAAGCTATGTTTATTTTATTAATCTTAGTCAGGATACCAATAGGATTCTTTAGCCTCGTATAAAGTAAAAAGGGCATAAAATAAATAGTTGTTACTTTAATAATGGAGAATATGTTGGGGTTTTGGAGATGCTTTGTCCTTTGAACTTCAACTCTTCCTTGAAATCCTTTTCCACACACAAGGCTCCTTCCATGGCAAGCTGTATGTAGGGTGTCACCATTGTCAGTGGCTACCTCGCATCCTCTCAGTGAAAATGGTCCAGATGCTTTGTCACAGCACGGCTAATCAGCTGTTGGTTCTCGATCATGTTGGAATAGGATCCATTGATCCTTTTGCGTTTATCATCACGCCCAGAAATCGTGAGTTTGAATCTCGTCACAGCCATTCAGTCCTTGAATCCTACTCGGAATACCACAGACAAGGTTTAGACTTTCCGGATCCTCAAGAGTGGCCGCCATCAGTTCTAGCTTATACTACGAAGATTTTGATTAAAGAATCTAAGAGAAGCTCATTCAATCTGATGTAGAACGGGGGTGGTTGTCAGGCACACGTTCATGGATCTGAGGAAGGTAATGAGTGTCACGGATCATCACCTTCTTCATGTTTAAGCGCGAATGAACATCTTAGATAGGAACAAGTGTGTTTGAATGGAAAACAAAAGTAATTGTATTAATTCATCGAGACGCTGCAGAGCTCCTCACCCCCAACAATGGAGTTTAGAGACTCATGCTGCCAAAAGGTACAAATTTCAGATCTAAAATGTCATGAGGTACAAGATAAGTCTCTAAAAGTTGTTTAAATAGTAAACTAGTAACCTAAGTTTACAGAATATGAGTGAACTAAGATAATTGGTGCATAAATCCACTTCTGGGGCCCACTTGGTGTGTGCTGGGGCTGAGACTAAAGCTATCCACGAGCTGAGGCTTTTCTTGGAGTTGAACTCCAAGTTATAACGTGTTTTGGGCGTTCAACTCCGGATCATGACGTGTTTCTGGCGTTTAACTCCAGACAGCAGCATGTACTTGGCGTTCAACGCCAAGTTACGTCGTCTATCTTTGTACAAAGTATAGACTATTATATATTGCTAGAAAGCCCTGGATGTCTACTTTCCAAAGCCGTTGAGAGCGCGCCAATTGAACTCTTGTAGCTCCAAAAAATCCATTCCGAGTGCAGGGAGGTCAGGATCCAACAACATCAGCAGTCCTCTTTCAGCCTAACTCAGATTTTTGCTCAGCTCCCTCAATTTCAGCCAGAAATTACCTGAAATCATAGAAAAACACACAAACTCATAGTAAAGTCCAGAATTATGATTTTTGCCTAAAAACTAATAATATTCTACTAAAAACTAATTAAAGCATACTAAAATCTACATGAAATTATCCCCAAAAAGCGTATAAAATATCCGCTCATCATCAACCAATATTTTATTTTTTGGTGTGTGTTTTTCTCTCTAAAATTGTGATCTTTGTCTCGCTTGATTCTATATTTCCATTGTTTAATGTATGCATACACTTATATGATTGAGGCCTTGTTTCACTGAGCTTACATACCCATTTGGCCTTAACCTTTTCATTATCTATTGCAAACCAATTTTGAGCCTATTTTACCCCTTTGTTCTTTATTTTAGCACATCATTAACTCTAAGAAAAATAATAATGTCCTTAATTTGAATCCTTGGTTAGCTTAGACTAGTGAGAATGCTTATGAATTAAGTGTGGGGAAGAGTGGGTTTGGAAACATCTTGTTTGAGAATTGAGTATGTTAGAATTTTCTGAAAATGTGAAAAAAATATTTAGGACATGTTCATGCATTCAATAAATTAATCATATGCATAAAAAAAGAGAAAATAAGAAAAAGGGGACAAAATGCCCCAAAGTAAGTAGTGAAGGCAATGCATATGTACTATACTTAAAATTGGAATGCATGAATATGTGGAAAACATGGTTAATGGATGGCTAGATGTTGTATTATGATTACATAGATTATTTAAGTTAGGTGGGAAAGTTTCAGTTAATTAAGGATTCAAATTTTAGTTCACTTAGCCAAATACAATCCTACCTTGACCCTAGCCCCATTACAACCCTTAAAAGACCTCTTGATTTGTGTATTGGTGCGCATTAAATTTTTGTTGATTGTTAGATGAAGAGCAAGCTATAAAAAGCAAGATTAGTAGAGAATTGAGAGAATTGACCCTAGACACTTGAAAGTTAGAATGATATACACTACCAAGGGTTTAGTGCTCAATTCTATGTTCCCTGCTTTCATGAGCTATCTTCTTCTTGCAAGTTATTTGTATTGTATTTTGTGATTTGAATTAGTGAAATCCAGTTCATATTTGTCTTGAAAAACTTATTTATTTTTAACTAAGTAGGTAAAAACAATTTGCATTTAGTTGCATTTAATTTAGGTTGCATTGCATTCCATCACTTTAACCTTAATTATTTACCTTGGATTTAGCATGAGGACATGCTAGTGTTTAAGTGTGGGGAGGTTGATAAACCCATATTTCGTGAGTTCTTTTGTGCTTAATTTGAGTGATTTATATAATCCTTCACCTACTTATTCACATTAATTGCATGGTTTTACTTTCCCTTCCTTATTATGTCGTATTGTGAAAAACTTGTTTCCTAAGCTTTAAAAATTAATTATTTTAATTACCTTTATTTCCATTCGATGCCATGATTAGTATGTTGAGTAGTTTCAGATTTTCTAAGGCAGAATGACTTAGAGGATGGAAAAGGAAACATACAAAAATGGAAGGAGAAAGCAAAACGTAGCTTTAAGGAAACTGGTGTTCACGCGATTGCATGGATGGCGCGATCGCGTGCCAGAAGCAAAGATTCAGCGACGCGGCCGCATGACTGACGCGACCGCGCGCCTTAAGCAGAACGCACATGACGCGGTCGCATGACTGACGCGACCACGTGGCAAGGAAAAGCTCCGAATGACGCGACTGCGTGACCCACGCGGACGCGTGACAGAGGCCACGCACTAGAAAATTACAGAACACGCCCCAGCGAGTTCTAAACCCCTTTTTGGCCCAAATCCAAATCCAGAAAGCATAGACCAGAGGTTATAAAGTGGGGGAATGCATCCATTCAAAAGGAGGGCTTTTCATAATTTACTTTTCCATGATTTAGATTTAGTTTTGAGAGAGGTTCTCTCCTCTCTCTCTTAGGATTAGGATTAGGATTTCTCTTAGTTTTAGGAGTGACTCTCAATCCCAGGTTCTTTATTTTTATTTATTTTTCCAATTAAATTTATGAACTCTTTCATGTTATAATTTTCTTTGAATTAATATTATTTGAGATATTTCAGTTATTATTGCTTTCTTTTAATTACATGATTATTGCTTCCCATCTGAAGGCATTTTTATTTGAGCAGTTTCAATTTTCTTTCCTTTTGGCTTTGGTTAAATAATTGGTGACTCTAGAGTTATCAAACTCATTGTTGACTGAAAATAGGAATTCATCCACTTAACTTACCTTCATAGTTAGAGGTTAACAAAGTGGGAGAAAAATCCAATTCTCATCATAATTGATAAGGATAACTAGGAAAGGACCTCCAGTTCTTATACCTTGCCAAAGGTTTATTTTACCGCTATTATTATTTTATTTTACTTGTCATATAATATATTTGCACCTTACTTCCAATACCCCAATTTTACCTTTTTCATAGCCAATAATAAGAACATACCTCCCTGCAATTCCTTGAGAAGACGACCCGAGGTTTGAATACTCGGTTAACAATTTTTAAAGGGGTTTGTTACTTGTGACACCCAAAACGTTTGTACGAAGGGATTTTTGTCGGTTTAGAGACTATATCTACAACGCGACTATTTTTATAACATTCTTTACTGGTAAAAATCCTAACGTCATGGACCCTCAACACGTTCGACCTCTTCCACCGCGTCCGACCTCTTTGGTTTTGGATTGGGCGAGGTGGTGGGATCTTCTCAGTATTGCATATTTCTCGGTAGACATCCACATGAGACACCCGAAGGGGTGTAATTGTGGTATTTTCTAGGCTTCTCTCCATGTTGGTCTTCTTTTTTCTTGGACTCTTTATCCTTATCCCGAGAGGAGTAGGAATGTTTGGTTTTTGAGATCTCTCCTAGTCGAGAGTTTTCCTCCATGTTGATGTACTTCTCTGCTCATTCTTGTACCTCATTTAGAGATGTTTGGGTGCTTCTTGTACCATTGATGAAGCCCCTGATAGCTGCTTCTGTTGGCAGACTTTGTATGCCCAGACATGTTTTGTTGAATCTTTCCATGTAGTTGCGAAGGCTTCTCTCGATCTCCTTGCTTGATTCCTAATAGGCTCGGTGCGTGTTTGGCTTTGTCCCTCTGGATGGAGAATAACGTATTGCATCTGAGGCCTCCGTGAGATACATCCTGCTTCTGAAATTGCTAAGATGATGGCTTGGATCTGATGTGCCGTTGTACGGAGTCATGTCTGGAGCTTTGAAGTCCTTTGGGACCTTTAGCTTTCATGATCTCTTTGGTGAATGGATATTGGTCCTTGTAGGAGCTATCCTCATGAGAGGATTGATTAGCTTTGATCTTGAGATCGGCTTCGAGTTTTAGGAGTTTGTCCTCCAATTCCCGGCGTCGCTTTATCTCCCTTTACAGGTCTTTCTCAGCCTTTCGTTGATGTAGGGCTTCTTCTTCCAGTTGTTTTAAACGGTCTCGAAGCGCCTCCATGGCTCCCGCATTTGGAGAATCCTTTTCGTTGTTAAGTTGAGGAGTATCCTTTGGTGTAGTGTCTGCGTTTTTGTGCGGCATTCTATCCTCTAGATCTGAATCATGGTGGTTGTCATAGTTGTCCGCCATGGTGGTGGGATGACTTCTAAGTTCCCCGGCAACGGCGCCAATGTTCCGAGGGTTACCTGAAACTGTAGGTCGATCTCGGACGAGATCTTCTATACTGGTCGGAACTATTGTGTCCGACTTGTTGATGGTGGCTGGAGCCGCCGTGTCCGACTTGTTGGACTTGGTGGTGGTGCTGATCCTTCGTCCCCGGAGGGGGGGTACTTGCAAGGGACTCCGATTTTTAAGTTAGCAAGGGTATTAAGCAGGTATTGAGTAGAATCAGAGTATGAGTTATACCTGGGTGCTCCAGCATATTTATAATGGTGTGGAGTGACCTTTCTAGATAAGATAAGTTAGTTATCTTATCTTATCTTATCTTATCTTTTGGGTGAGGTCAACTTATCTTCAAGGGAACCGCCTCATCTTTCTGGGCTCTGACCGCCTTTAGATTTGAGCTGTGCTCCTTCGTTTTGGGCCTACTTTGGGCTCCTATGGCGATTTGGCCTGAGCTCTTTGTGAAGAGGTCGGGCATTGGCCGAGCTCTTTGAGAAGAGGTCGGTCAGCTTGTCGCTAAACATCCTAGGTCGGACAGCTTGACCCAGGGTATGAACAGCACGCATTTTAGCAATGGTGTTGAAATCCCTCTTTTGTATAAAGTGTTATTTATGATGGTATAGTATTGTGCTTCCCGTTTTAACCTTTTTGCCTCTTTCTCATCTGTAGGGAGGGCCTCTGTTGTGAGGTAATTAATTATGGGGGTCATCCATTCCTGATCACGACTTGTTATGGCTAGGACCTTTTCTTCTTCTGAGATTGATGGCTTCTGTAGAATTTCTTGGATAAGGCTTCTATTGTTACCTCCTGGTTTGGTGCTGGCTAGTTTTGAGAGTGCATCGGCTCGGGCATTCTGTTCTCGGGGTATATGTCGAATCTCATGATCTCCGAGTTGTCCGAGCTGTTCCCTGGTTTTGTCTAGGTACTTTTTCATAGTGGGATCCTTGGCTTGGTAGCTGCCTGTTATTTGTGAAGTGACTACCTGTGAATCGCTGAAGATGATAAGTTTTTAAGCTCCGACCTCCCTAGCCAGCTTCAAACCTGCTAGTAGTGCCTCATATTCCGCTTGATTATTCGAGGCGGGAACCCAAATTTAAGGGAGAGTTCGATCTGAGTCCCCTGGTCCCTTTCGATTATTACGCCTGCACCACTTCCCGTTTTATTTGAGGATCCGTCCACGTATAGATTCCATTTTGTGGAGACTTCCGGTGTGTTCGTAAATTCCGTAATGAAGTCGGCCAGGTATTGAGATTTGATGGCCGTCCGAGCTTCGTATTGGAGGTCGAATTCGGACAACTCGACTGCCCATTGCAAGATTCTACCTGCCAAGTCTGTTTTCTATAAGATTCTTTTTATGGGTTGGTTGGTTCGAATTTTAATGGTGTGAGACTGGAAATATGGGCAAAGTCGTCGAGATGTTACTATGAGAGCGTAAGCAAACTTTTCTATTTTTTGGTAGTTCAACTCGGATCCTTGTAATGCTTTGCTGATAAAGTATATGCGTTGTTGCCCATTGTTGTCTTCTCGGACCAGTGCTGAGGCTATTGCCCGATTTTCCATTGCGAGGTACAAGATGAGTGGTTCCCTTTCCCGTGGCCGACTCAATATAGGTGGCTGCCCCAGAAATTTTTTGAAGTCTTGAAAGGCTTGCTCGCATTCAACTCTCCATTCAAACTCCTTTCTCTTCCTTAGAGTGGCGTAGAAGGGGAGAGATCTTATTGCAGATCCCGCCAGGAATCTGGACAAGGCTGCCAGCCGCCCGTTGAGTTGTTGTACCTCTTTGATGCAAGTCGGGCTTTTCATGTCGAGTACGGCCCTGCACTTGTCCGGGTTTGCCTCGATTCCTCTCTGTCTAATCATAAAACCCAAGAATTTACCAGCTTCTACTGCGAAGGTACATTTTGTGGGATTGAGTCGCACGCCGTGTTGTCTTATGGTGTTGAATACTTGTGTCAGGTCGGATAATAACATCTCTTCATTTTACGTCTTCACTAGCATGTCGTCTACGTAGACCTCCATGATCTTTCCGATGTGTTCCGAAAAAACTTTATTCATTAATCTTTGGTAAGTGGCTCCCGCGTTCTCGAGACCGAAGGGCATAACAATGTAGCAGTAATTTGCCTTTGGGGTTAAGAAAGAGGTTTTTTCTTGGTCGGGTGGGTACATTGGGATTTGGTTATATCCCGAGTATGCGTCCATAAAGGAGAGGTATTTGTATCCGGAGGAGGCATCTAACAGTGCGTCGATGTTTGGGAGCGGATAAGGATCTTTCGGGCAAGCTTTGTTGAGATCGGTATAGTCAGTGCACATTCTCCACTTCCCATTTGACTTTTTTACCAAAACGACATTAGCAAGCCATAGCGGGTATTTGACTTCTCTTATGAAGCCTGCCTCCAGTAGAGCTCGTACCTGTTCTTCCACCGCTTAAAAGCGTTCTGGTCCTAGCTTTCTGCGCCTTTGTTGTACCGGCCGAGATCCTGGGTAGACTGCTAGCTTGTGGCACATTAGTTTGGGATCTATGCCTGGCATGTCTGCGGCCTTCCACGCAAAGAGGTCGGCGTTGTTGCGTAGGAACTGTATGAGGGATTTTTTTATATCCCCTTTTAGGAGTGTGCCGATGTTGGTTATTTGGTCCGGGGTGTTCCCGATCTGGATTTTCTCTATTTCTCCTTCAGGTTGTGGGCGGAGTTCCTCCCGCCTCCGAACTCCACCGAGCTCGATTGTGTGGAATTCTTCTCCTCTGCCTCTAAGGTTTAGACTTTCGTTGTAACAGCGGCGCACCATTTTTTGGTCTGCCTTTACTGTGGCTATTCCTTCTGCGGTTGGGAACTTCATGCATAGATGCGGAGTCGAGACTATTGCGCCGAGTTGATTTAACGTTGTCCGACCTATTAGGGCATTGTAGGCTGAGCTTACGTCAACGATGATGTAATCTATTTTGAGTGTTCTTGACTGACTTCTCTTTCCAAAAGTTGTGTGGAGCGGGATGTATCCCATTGGTTGAATCGGGGTATCTCCAAACCCGAACAGGCTATCTGGATATGCTCTGAGTTCCTTTTCTTCTAAGCCGAGTTTGTCGAAGGCAATTTTGAATAAGATATCGGCAGAGCTCCCCTGGTCTATCAATGTGCGGTGAAGATTTGCGTTTTCCAGTATAATAGTGATCACCATGGGATCGTCATGCCCTGCCGTGACGCCGAATGCGTCTTCCTTGGTAAAAGTGATCGCCGGGATGTCGGGTGTTTCCTTCTTTTCTGCGACGTGGTATACGTCTTTGAGATGTCTCTTGTAGGATGATTTGGAGATTCCTCCCCCGGCGAATCCACTGTGTATCATGTGGACATGTCTTTCTGGCATCCAGGATGATCATGCGGTTAGTCTGACGTCTTCTGCTCTTCTTCTTTTCCTTTGTTCATCATCACGGGTGGCTAGATAGTGATCTAGCTTCCCTTCTCGTACAAGCTTTTCTATGACGTTTTTCAAGTCAAAACACTCATTGGTGGAGTGCCCACGGATCCAATGGTATTCACAATATTTAGCCCGGTTTCCTCCTCCTTTTTTTCTTTGAGTGGTCGAGCTGGTGGTATTTTTTCTGTTTGCAAACCTCTCTGTAGACATCCACAAGAAACACCTGAAGAGGGGTGTAATTGTGGTACTTTTTGATTTTCTCTCCATGTCGATCTTCCTTTTTTCTGGAATCTTTGTCTTTATCCCGAGGGGTGAACCCTGCTTTTGAGGTCTCTTCTAATAGGGAGTTTTCTTCCATGTTGATGTACTTTTTCGCTCGCTCCTGCACCTCGTTCAGAGATGTGGGGTACTTCTTTGATATGGATTGGCTAAAAGGCCCTTCTCGCACACCATTAATGAGACCCATGATGGCAGCTTCTGTTGGAAGGTTTTGTATATCCATGCATGTTTTGTTGAATCTCTCTATGTAGTTACGCAGGGTTTCCCGCTCTCCTTGTCTGATTCCTAGTAAGCTCGGAGCGTGTTTAGCTTTGTCCTTTTGGATGGAGAATCTGGCCAAGAATTTTTTAGCCATGTCGTCAAAACTTGAGATGGACCTAGGAGTGAGATTGTCGAACCATCTAATTGCTATTTTTGTTAAAGTGGTTGGAAAGGCTTTGCAACGAACTGCATCTGAGGCATCGGTGAGGTACATTCTGCTTCTGAAGTTGCTGAGATAATGGCTGGGATCTGTAGTGCAATTGTATAGGGAGTTTAAAGTCCTTTGGGATTTTTGTCTTCATGATTTCTTTGGTGAATGGGTCTTGCTCCTTTCGTGCGTTGTCTTCGGGAGTGGATCGGCTGGCTTTTGTCTTGACATCAGCTTCAATTTTTAGGAGTTTGGTTTCGAGTTCCCACCGTCGCCTTATTTCTCTTTGCAGATCCTTCTCGGCCTCTCGTTCACGTAGGGCGTCTTCCTCAAGTTATTTTAACCGATCTTGGAATGCTTCCAGGGCTCCCTCATTTGGGGAGTTCTTATTGTTGATTTGGGGAGTATCTTTTGGTGTTGTGCCCACGTTTTTGTGTGGCGTTCTTTCTTCTAGATCTAAGGTGTGATCATTGTCATGGTCGTCCGCCATGGTAATGGGATGACTTCCAGGTTCCCCGGCAACGGCACCAATGTTCCGAGGGTTACCTGAAACTAGAGGTCAATCTCGGACGAGATCTTTTATGCTGATCAGAGCTGCTGAGTCCGATCTTACGGAGGTGTTTAGAGTCGCGGTGTCTGATGTGTGAGACTTGGTGATAATGCTGATCCTTCATCCCAGAGGGTGGGGGGTATACCTGCAAGGGACTCTGATGCTTAAGTTAGCAAGGGTATTAAGCAGGTTTTTTGTAGAATCAGAGTATGAGTTATACCTGGGTGCTCCAGTGTATTTATAATGGCGTAGAGTGACCTTCTTAGATAAGATAAGTTAGTTATCTTATCTTATCTTTATCTTCGAGCGAGGTCATCTTATCTTTAAGGGAATCGCCTTTATCTCTATAAGCTTGGGCCGCCCTTGGATTCGAGTCGTGTTCCTCTACTTGGGCCCTTTTATTGGGCTATCCTGTGACTTGGCCGAGCTCTTTAAGAAGAGGTCGGGTCATCTTGACCAGAAGAGGTCGGTCGCTTTGTCTGTAGAACATCCTAGGTCGGACACCTCGACCCAGGGTATGAACAGTAATCACTCTATTCTTCTCTAATCATGCTTTCTAAACTTTGTTCTTCATCTAACCAATCAACAAATATTTAATGTATACATACAAACATCATGAGGTCTTTTTCAAGGTTGTAATGGGGCTAAGGTAAAGATAAGGGTATATATATAAGGCTAAGTGAGCTAATAATTGAACCCTTGATTAGTCTAAGATGTCACCTAACATATGCATACTCTATATAATCTAAAAATCTTGCCTAGCTGCCCAATTTTTTCCACTTGTGTGTTACATACTCATGCACCAATTTTATTTTTGATTTTGTTCCATGTCCATTGATTCTTTAATTTTTGTACTGGGGTAATTTTTGTCCCCTTATTTAATTACTTAATAAAATTTTTTTCTTTTTTTTTTCAATCTTTTTTTTGAAATATAAGAATAATATATCAATGCACATGGTGTTTTAATTATTTTGATTTCACATGAGTATGCTCCCAAATTTCAAATAATTTATTCACTTTAATACCTTTTTCCTATCATCCCATGTTCCCATAAATTTTTCCACACTTAGTTGATACACAATTTCTATCTTAAGCTAACCAAGGATTCAACTTGGGAATTTAATTTGTTTTTTTCTGCTTAAGGCTAGTAATGTGGTTATAGAACAGAAGGGGATTAAAAGGCTCAAGAGGGCTAACAAGGGTGATGTAAAAGGTAGGTTTATTTGGGATAAGTGAGCAAAAATTCAAATAATGGCCTCAATCACATGCAGGTATGTAAATACACTAAATAATGGACATATAGAATGGAACAGAGCAAAGATTGCAATTATAGAGAAGAAAACACACAAGAAAAAAAATAGTTATGGTTTAAATAATGTAACCATGTATTTAGGCTCAAAGTTTTTATGGGTTGTGTGTTCTTTAGCTTAAAAACCATGTTCCAATTACAACTTCCAAACAAATTTAACACATAGAAAATTTTAATAATTTTTTTAATTTAAATTAGTAAAATTTTTCAAAAATAGGGTCTTAAAAAGAAACTTATTATTTTTCAACCAAGTAGTACTTAGATGCAAACAATCAACTACACATGCAATTTATTATGCAATGCAACAATGAGCAAACAAAGAAAATAGAATATTGGTGTTGAGAAGAGAATAACTAACCTATGGAGATCGGTATCAACCTCCCCACACTTAAAGACTGCACCGTCCTTGGTGCATGCTAAGATGTACAGGTGGACGGACTGCTCCAACTGATGCCTTTCTCTATAGATTGTGTAGATTGACTTGCCTGTCTCCCCATATAGATGTTCTTCCTTTTTCTTCGTGGTGGCCATCCTGAAAGAAGAGAAAAAGGAAGGAAAGTAACCCAAAAATAAAGATAAGAACAGAAATAAAATATGGGTGTTAATGCCAAATAATAAAGGTCTCAATTACATGGTAGCTACAACATGCAAGTGAGAAAATAATAAAAGCACATAGCATATCAATAGTGCAAAAAGTTGCAACAATGAGAAAGAGAGTGTGGGTAATGCAAGGTAGAGTAAGTGCATATCAATGCAAAAGGAATATCAGTATTATAAAAATTAGCATTGACTTATGAATAATACCCAATCAGAATAAAACAAGTCATGAAGCACCAGAATAATTCAAGAAAAGAAGCAATAGTTGAAGAAGAGAATTTTAACACCAATGGAAAAGAAAAAAGAAAGTAAGAAAGGAGGAAGAAAGAAATAAGAAGGAAAGAAAAGATTTAGATATGGGGAAGAAAAAGATAAGATATTTGGCTGATTTGGATAAGCTGTGTGCCGCTTGTGACGCGGACGTGTGAGTGACGCGTTCGCGCGGATAGCGCTTCTATGAAATGACGCGGACGCGTCATCCACACGGTTTTGTGCCATTAGCACGAGGGCAGCCTCGCGGTCACGCAGCTCTCTGTTTGAAACTCATATTGCCAAATCTTTGGGTGACACGATCGCGTGGTTGATGCGATCGCGTGGATGGCCTAAATTTGAAAACGGCGTAGACGCGTGGGGCACGCGTACGTGTGGCAGGGCTTGTGCTTCTTGCACGAGTCCAGCCCAATTCTTGCTCAACTTTCAGCCATACACCCTTTTTACGTCAATTTTGAGGCACGCGTTCGTGTGGATGACGTGGACGCGTGGGAGGCATTTTTCCCACATGATGCGGACACGTCATCGACGCGGTCGCGTGGACCAATTTGTGCCAAAGGCACGCCTCCAGCCACGCTCTCGCGTGACTCTCTGTAAAGTCTCTTTTCTTCCTAAGGCACAAGGGACGCGGACGCGTCGGCGACGCTGTCGCGTCGCGTGCCCTTTTCTTCTTTTTTTGTTTTTTTTTTTAAATTGATGCATTATGCAAAATGCAATGAATGTTATGCAAAATTCCAGGTTCAATCAAAACTCAAAAACAGAATAAAATTTAAACTGAAAAAAAAGGAACGATCATACCATGGTGGGTTGTCTCCCACCTAGTAGTTTTAGTTAAAGTCCTTAAGTTGGACGTTCTGGTGAGCTCCTTGTTATGGTGGCTTGTGCTTGTATTCATCCAAAAATCTCCACCAATATTTGGAATTCTCACAGCCTCTGGGATCCCAAACTTTGCTTGTGCACCCGTCTTCAAGTGGATCCTGATGATTCCATCCGGGTGGCAAGCAATCTGAATCCTCAGGGGAGCTGTCAAATAACTTCTTAGAATCCTCAGGGGAGCTGCCAAATAACTTCATAGACCCATTCAACTGAGCTTTACACCAAACTTTGCATGTCAACTTGGAGCATACAACCATGTTGAACCTTGCTTGACAACTCCAACCACTAACCATCTTCTTCTTGATCTTAATGCCACAAAGAGCTCTAAGTTGACCATCCGTCTCTAGAAGCCCATATTCAAGTGGGAAAGTAAAGGTCAAAGATAAGAATTTTACCCACTTGAACATTGTGTTGGATGGTAATTGCTTCGGGAGAGGTGTTTCTAATGATCTTGCAAGCTCCACTCCCTTGTGCTCTTCTTTGACAACTTCCACCTCTTTGCAATCTTCTTCAATATCAACCTCCTCCTCTTGGTGGATATCTTCTAATTCAATCCCTTCTTCATTGTCCACCAAGGGCATGGGAGGTTGTGCTTCTTCTTCTTTAATTTCCATGTCAAGTCCAATGGGGGAGGATTCAAATGTAGATAAGAATTCATTAATGATTGAATCCATCTCTTGATCATCCCCTTTAAAGTCTTCAACCATGATATGCTTTGGAGGTTGCACACCCTCCTCAACATCAACCACTTCTTCTTCTTCAATGGCAGGCGTAGCTTCTTCCAATTGTTCCAATACCAAATCGTGTTGCTCACTGTCCACCGGAGTGTCTAACTTCTCCTTCCTGCCATGTTCTTCAGTAGATTCTCCATATGAAGTGATGAGCGGATAATTTATACGCTTTTTGGCATTGTTTTTATATAGTTTTTAGTAAGTTTGAGCTACTTTTAGGGATGTTTTCATTAGTTTTTATGTTAAATTCACATTTCTGGACTTTACTATGAGTTTGTGTGTTTTTCTGTGATTTCAGGTAAATTCTGACTGAAATTGAGGGATTTGAGCAAAACTCTGAAGAAGGCTGACAAAAGGACTGCTGATGCTGTTGGAATCTGACCTCCCTGCACTCGAAATGGATTTTCTGGAGCTACAGAACTCCAATTGGCGCGCTCTCAACGGCGTTGGAAAGTAGACATCCAGGGCTTTCCAGCAATATATAATAGTCCATACTTTATTCGAAGAATGACGACGTAACTTGGCGTTGAACGCCAAGTACACGCTGCTGTCTGGAGTTAAACGCCAGAAAAACGTCATGATCCAGAGTTGAACGCCCAAAACACGTCATAACCTGGAGTTTGACGCCAAGAAATGCCTCTACTCGTGGATTGATCAAGCTCAGCCCAAGCATACACCAAGTGGGCCCCGGAAGTGGATTTATGCATCAATTACTTACTCATGTAAACCCTAGTAGCTAGTCTAGTATATATAGGACATTTATCTATTGTATTAGACATCTTTGGTCTCAGTTTTGTTTTATTCTTCATCTTAGGAGATCATTGATCACGTTAGGGGGGCTGGCCATTCGGCCATGCCTGAACCTCTTTTACTTATGTATTTTCAACGGTGGAGTTTCTGCACACCATAGATTAAGGGTGTGGAGCTCTGCTGTACCTCAAGTATTAATGAAATTCTATTATCTTTTATTCAAATCTCTCTTATTCTTATTCCAAGATATTCATTCGTACCCAAGAACATGATGAATGTTATGAGTCAGATTACCCTCATTATCATTCTCACTTATGAACGCGCGTGATTGACAACCACTTCCGTTCTACATGAAACAGAGCTTGAATGCGTATCTCTGAGATTCCCCAACAGAATCTTCGTGGTATAAGCTAGATAGATGGCGGTATTTATGAGGATCCAGAAAGTCTCACCTTGTCTGTGGTATTCCGAGTAGGATCCTGGGAATCCGGAAAGTCTAACCTTGTCTGTGGTATTCCGAGTAGGATTCCGGTAATGAATGACTGTGACGTGCTTCAAACTTGTAACCTGCCGGGCGTTAGTGACAGACGCAAAAGAATCAATAGATTCTATTCCAGTAGGAGCGGGAACCAACCGGTGATTAGCCGTACTGTGACAGAGTGCGTGAGCATTAGTTTTCACTGCGAGGATGGGATGTAGCCATCAGCCATGGGTGATGCCTCCAGACGATTAGCCGTGCGACTAACAACCGCATAGGATCATTTTCCCGAGAGGATGAAAGTAGCCACAGTTGATGGTGAACCCCTATACAAAGCTTGCCATGGAAAGGAGTAAGAAGGATTGAGTAGAAGCAATAGGAGAGCAGGCGTCCTTGGGCTCTACAGCATCTCCATCCACTTATCTGAAATTCCCACCAATGAATCTGCATAAGCATTCTATCCCTTTTATTATTCCTTTTTATTTATTATTTAATCCAATAATCACAATTCCCCTTTTTTCTGCCTAACTGAGATTTGCAAGGTGACCATAGCTTGCTTCATACCAACAATCTCTGTGGGATCGACCCTTACTCGCGTAAGGTTTATTACTTGGACGACCCAGTACACTTGCTGGTTAGTTGAACGGAGTTGTGTCCACTCGTGCCAATTTCTAAAATCCAATTACAATGAATATGATCACAATTTTGTCCACCATGAAGCCATGGGGGTTCCTTGAATGTCCGAACGTCGGAAAGGTAATCGATTTATCGCTTGATCCAGGTGTTTAAATATGAAATCATATTCCTCTTTAATGGCTTCTTTTCTATGATAACTCCCTTCAACTACTCCTTCATCTGCAAAGGTCTCTTCTACCTTCACCTTTAGTGCCTCTTCTAGCTCTTTATGAAGTATGGATTCGTAAAGATGATCCCTTCTCTCTTGTTCTATGTTAATAGCATCATTGGGATCATGTTTCTCTTGATTGATGGATGTGGGTGTTCTTCCATGGATGGTGGTGATGGAATGGAGAGATCATTCTGTTGTTGAGATGGAAGTGCACTAGAGCTTGAGGGTTGAGTATTCGAGGTAGAGGATTGGTCCATGCAGGATATAAGATTTTGGAGTTTATAAGTGAGACCCCTGAGAGAGGTAAGTATGTTCTCCATGGAGGTTTGGGGTGGACAGGAGGGTTCATCTTGATAATGATAAGGAGATGGTGTATATTGAGGTGGTGGTTCATGAGAGTAATTGTGTTGGAATGGGGGTGGTTCTATGTGTGTTTCATTTGGCTCATAAAGTGGTTGGTATAGTGGATACGGGTTAGGGTCATATGAAGGTGAATAGTGGAAAGGGGCTTGTGAGTATGGTGGTCCAAAGTCATGTTGAGGAGGGGGTTCATAGGCATATGGTGGTGGTTGTTGATAATCAAAAGAGTGCTCACCATAGACATTGCCTTGATATGCATCACGGAACGGTTGTTAATAGTCCATTGGAGGTAGTTGTTGCCATGAGGGTTGATCAAATCCTTGTGGCTCCTCCCATCTTTGATTGTCCCATCATTAATGCAAGTTGTCATTATAATCTCCTCTTCCTGCAACATAATTGTAACCCGACTCATAGCCAAAGGGGTGAGAGTTCATAGTAGTGAGAGAAAATAAAAACAAAAACTAACAAAAAGGAAAATATTTTGAAAAAAAATGATTTTTGAAAAAAAAAGATAAGATAAGATTTTGAAAAAGATATGATTTTTTTTAAAAAGATTTGAAATTTGAAATTTGATTTTGAAATAAGATAAGATAAGATAAAAATTTTAATAGAAATCTGAAAAAAAAAATTGAAAAATATTTACAATAACCAATAATAAGGCACACGTTTGCAATTCCCCGGCAACGGCGCCATTTTGAAGAACTGAAGATTGATGGTTTAGAAGTTATAATAAATTCTCGTTGCACGTATAGTTTCTAAACCAAGCAATCAACCTTTCTTACAAATGTTTGGTTGTCACAAGTAACAAACCCAGTAAAATTTATAAACCAAAGTATTCAAACCTCGGGTCGTCTTCTCAAGGAATTGGAGGGAAGTATGTTTTACTATTGGTTATGGAAAATAGTGTTTTTGGGTTTTGAAAAGGTTTTGAACAAGAGAAAGGATTGTAGGAAATTAATAAATTAATAACTAATAAAATCTCTTGGCAAAGTATGAAAACTGGAAGTCCTATCGTAGTTATCCTTATCAATGGTGATGAGAATTATATTTCTGCTACCACTAAGTCAACCTCTAACTATGAAGGTCAGTTAAGTGGACAAATTAATTTAACACCTAAAGTCCTAGTCAACTCCTGAGGAAAGACTAGAGTTATAGAAATCTAAATCAATCAGCAAGGATAATAATTTTCAATCACGTTGAGTTTGACAACTCAAGAGTTACCAATTAATCAACCAAAACCAAGAATATAGAAAGCTAAGTTAAAATCATAAATATCTGGAATACCTCAAATTAAATTGAATGGATATGTCTATTCTAACATGGAAAAGTTCATAAGCCAATTGGGCAACATAAATCAAGTACAAATAAAAGCTTCAGAGTGAACAAAAATAGAAGAGAAACATAAATTATTGAACCAGGTGCGAAGAAACAATCCTAATGACTAAAGGAGATCCTAATCCTAAAACCTAAGAGAGAAGAGAGAACCTCTCTCCCTAAAAACTACATCTAAATTATGAAAAGTGAATTATGAGTCTTCTCCCCTTCATTCATCTACTTTGCAGCCTTTAATCTGTGTTTTCTGGGCTTAAAACTGGGCCGAAAATGGCCCAGGATTCACTGGAAACAAATTCTGCCACGCTGATTTTCGCAGATGCCACGCGTCCGCGTGGAACACGTGTTCGCGTCGCCTAACTCTATGGCCACTATAGGAAATTATATATCAAATCAAAGCCCCGGACGTTAGCTTTCCAACGCAACTATAACTGCATCATTTGGACATCTGTAGCTCAAGTTATGGTCGTTTTAGTGCAAGAGGGTCAGGCTGACAGCTTTGCAGTTCCTTCAACTTCTTGTATTCCTTCCACTTTTGCATGCTTCCTTTCCATCCTCTAAGCCATTCCTACCCTGTAATCCCTAAAAGCATTTAACACACATATCAAGGCATCGAATGATAATAAGAGAGGATTAAAATTAGCTAAATTAAGACCCAAGAAGCATGTTTTTAGTCATAACACAAAATCAGGAAGGAGAATGTAAAACCATGCAAATAGTATGAATAAGTGTGCAAATGCTTGATAAAAACCACTCAATTAAACACAAGATAAACCATAAAATAGTGGTTTATCAATCAAGCATTACCTTGGAGGAGAAATTGAGCCAGGAGGCTCCATACTGCTACTAAGATAAGTACAATGAAGTCTAGCTAAAGATATTAAAGAAGCACTTATTGGGAGGCAACCCAATGATTAATTATACACTATTTCTAATTTTCTAATCATTTTGGTGTTAATTAGTTTTTCCTTATAATTTGTTTTTAATTAGGGCAATTTTAATGTTAGTGATCATGAACAATATTTAGATAGAGACAGAATGATGTAGAACAGCAAACAGAACAGCCTAGAGAAGGGATCTCTCTGGCGTTAAATGCCAGAAAAGAGTGGAAATTGGGCGTTCAAACGCCCATGGAGGCAGCAAGCTTGGCGTTGAAATACCAGCTAAGGAGCCTGGCTGGGCATTCAATGCCCAATGGGAAAGACAAGCTTGGCGTTGAACACCAGCAAGCGTACCTGGCTGGGCGTTCAAACGCCCATAAGGAGGGCAGCCTAGCGTTGAACGCCAGAATGGGTGTCATTTTGGGCGTTCAATGCCCAACAAGCAGAGGCAGCAGCGTTAAACACCAGAATGCAGCCATTCTGGGTGTTTAAACGCCAGCAAGACAGCATGGGAGGTAATTTCCAAAATCTTATATTTTCTTCTTTCAATCTATCTTTTTCAAATTCAATTTTGAATTTTTGATTTTTAAATCAAATCTTGTTCAAATATTTCAAATTCAATTCAATTTCAAATTTAAAATAATTTCAAATCTTTTCAAATCTTTTTCAAAATCTCATATTGTTTTCAACTAGTTTTCAAATCCTTTCAAACCTTTTCTTATCTTTTGAAATTCTTGTTCCTATCTTTTATTAAACTTTCAAATTTTTTTCATACTTCTTATCTTATCTTTATATCTTTTATATCTTTTTCATATCTTTTTCTTATCTTTCAAGTTTAACAACTTATCTTTTTTCTATCTTTTGCAAAATTTTTATCTTTCTTTTAAGATTGAGTTCGAAAATCCCTCCCTCCCTCCCTATATATTTGTGTCCGTGCTCCCTCCCCCTCACTCACTACCTCTCATTCAAATTCTCTTCTTTTCTTCTCTTCTACTTCACTTTTTCTTCTTTTTCCTTTCTTATCTTTTGCTCGAGGACGAGCAAATATTTTAAGTTTGTTGTGGAAGGAGCCCTGTTCTCTAATAAAAAATTCGAATCACATGGCTCCAAGAAATGGGAAGACCGCTCCAAGAAGTGGCAAGACCGCTCCAAGAAACAAGAAAGAAGATGACCCAACAGTTGTTTTCAAACCTGTTCGATTCTATACCAAGCAACATGAAGAACATTATCACAAGATAATGAGTAAAAGGCCAGTAATCCCTGAGGTAGGATTCAAATTAGGAGAAGAAAAATACCCGGAGATTCAAGAGTAAATTCAAAAGAGAGGCTGGGAGATTCTAACTAATCCTGAGATCACTGTTGGATATAACATGATCCATAAATTCTATAAAAATATGTGGATGACAGATAAGCAAAAGAAAGATGGAACAACATTCCATACTTTTTGCACTATAGTCAGGGGAAAAATAATCTACTTTCATCTGGATAGGGTGAGAGAGATCTTTAAATTACCCTTACAAAGGGATGACCCTGACTCCTACAATAGAAAGGTGGTAGACAACCCTAAGATGGATCAAGTCCTAGAGGCATCTACCTGCCTAGAACTCAATGGATTGAGGATGCAAAGGGCAAGCCAAACCAACTGAAAAGAATGAACCTCAAGCCAATTGCTAGAAGATGGCTAGACTTCATTGAGCATTCTATACTCCCTACAAGTAACTGCTCTGAAGTCACTATTCAGAGAGCTGTGATGGTTCACTGTAACATGATGGAGAATGAGGAAGAAGTCTATCAAATAATCCCCCGTGAGATGTACAAGTTGGCAAACAGGATGTCTACTAATGCCATGTTGGCCTATCCAAACCTTATATTTCGCCTATGCCAAGAGGCTAAGGTCCTGATCCATGTGGACAACTTTATTCTAGTGGAAAGCCCAATCACTAAGCAAGTGATGGAAAGCTCCAGAATACCAGAGGATCAGCCCAAAAGGAAGGCATTTGAGCCTCCCCAAGAGATCCCTCCAATTGAGTATTGGGACCAGCTGAAGGCGTCTGTGATGCACTTGCAAACCACTTTAGATCAACTCAAAGAGGAACAGAAAGATCAAACTAGCATGATTTACAAACAGATCAAAGAGCAAGAGAAGTAGTGGCGTGAGATAAAGGAGTTGAAGCGCCAGAAGCTCGGGGTGCACAGACCCGGCCCGGCCCGAAGGCCCGGCCTGGCCCCAAACACTTTAGGGACTAATTTGGTGTGATTTCATCGGGTCTAGGGTCGGGTACGGGTCTCAAAAATAGACCCGGTCATTATTTTGGGTCGGGTCCGGGCCATATCTCGGGTCACCCGAAGTCGGCCCGGTGATTTTTTTAGAAGAATTAAAGATGCATAAATTTTTGAGTTTTACAATAAGAATAATCAATTATTTTAAAGTGGTGGCATTGCTTTAGTTTTTTTAATGTATGAATAAACAATGCATATTTGAAATTGAAATTAAGACTGTTGGCTGGTGCGTATGAACCCCACACCTTTGTACAGCAGTATCAGCAAGTGCACTGGCTCGTCCAAGTAATACCTGAGCGAGTTAGGGTCGATCTCACGAGGATTATAGTTTGAAGCAAGCTATGGTTATCTTGCAGGTCTTAGTCAGGCATATCAGAAGGTTGTTGGTTGTGAAAAGAATATCGAATTGGAATCTATGATAGGAATAGAGTTGACATGAAAGGGATAAAACCGATTGGATTAAATCAGTAAGAGGAATAGAGTTAAGGAATGGAGCTGCTTTGTCTTTCTAAATTAAGTCTGGTATTACTGCCTTTTCTACTTGTGAATGATCTTCTTCTATGGCAGGCTGTATCTGATCAAAGCCATTGCCCATGGTCATTGATCTCCTCTGCTACAGATTGAACGCCATTGGCCGTGGTCATCCAATCTGACGAAGGGTGAAGCGCATAGCAGTTCATTCTCTTAGCGATCCTACTCAAAATGCCACAGACAAGGTTAGATCTTTCGGATCAGAGAATGCTGCATCTTTGGGTTCTAGCCTCTACCACAGAGACCCTAATCTCCCCAGAAATCGGCTGAACTGATGTATCGAGAAGTCCCCAACAAAGTTGTGGATTAGTCATCTGAGAGATGTAAATTCAAGCTGTTGGTTGTCTTTGTCCGGTGAAAGACGCATTCTGACCTAAGTAGACACGGGTGTTGTCAGGCACGTTCGTCTTAATGTGATGAACAGAGCTAATTTGTTAGATCATCCTATTTACCACAATGAAGTATGAATATACATATTAGAATTAATCAAACATAAATCGAAGAGAAACAGTAGTACTTTTATTAATTCATAGGATTCAGCAGGGCTCCTCCCCTCAACCTAGAAGGTTTAGAAACTCATACTGAAGATAGAACACAATGTAAATGTGTATGATGTTGAATGGTGGTATGTTGTTCGAATGATTATGTAAAATACACTTTAAATACTAAACAGATGACTAGTAAAGGTAAAATAGTCTATTTAGTGCTAAATTCCACTTTTGGGGCCCACTTGGTAAGTGTTTGGGCTGAGCTTTGATGAGATCTACATGATATGAGGTCATTTGGGCATGGAACGCTAGCTAGGGGATCCTCTTTGGGCGTTTGTACGTTGGTATCTGCTCTATGGGCATTGGACGCCTGGAAGGAGCCAAGAAGCTGGCATTGGACGCTAGTTTTGGGCTTTCAAATTCGAAGTAAAGTATGAATTATTATATATTGCTAGAAATCTCAAGAAGTCAGCTTTCTATAGCTGTTGAGAACGCTCCATTTTGACTTCTATATCTCTAGAAAAGCTCTTCCGAATGCAGACAGGTCAGATTTGGACAGCATCTACAGTGCTTTCTCTGTCTTTGAATAAGACTTTTACTATTAGATCCTCAATTTTAGCCAAAAAATACCTAAAATTGTACAAAAACACAAAAAATTATAGTAGAATCCAAAAATGTGAAATTAACACTAAAACCTATAAAAACTTAAGACTAAACCACCAAAAGTAACCATGAAAGATTGATTCGCTGACAAAAGTAACCATGGAAGATCAAAACTCCTCAGATACCCACAATTGATTTGTTCTGTTTGTCAAATGTGACCAAATGTTAATAAAATGTTGTTAAATTACACAATGTGTCCACATCCATTGCAACGTGGCAAAAGAATGCCTTACGTGGATTAATTTTTTTTTGTTAAAATTGTATTTATTTAGTTTATAAAAAAAGAAAATGTTACTCTTTCAAGCATTGAAATTAGAAGAACAGAAAGAGGTGTTACCCCTCCCTTTTGAGCGTGACATCAATCATGCCCTAATATAGCAGTTTTTCATCTTCTTCTTCTCTAGCGTACTCCCATTGTACTCTGATTCCATTCCTGTGATGACATTAGAGAAGGAGGTTGCTACTTCTCCAACGATTCCTGTTATGACATTAGAGAAGGAGGTTGCTGCTTAACGTGAGCGAAAATTGGAAGATTAAGAATTAATTAGAGAAATAACGTTGTGAGTACAGTTCTTAACCGGCAAAAATCCACTCGTCAATTTAGAAAAGGGTTGTCACAAATTTTAGAAATAAAATACTGGGAGTATGAGTCCCAGGTCGTCTCCCAACGAGTTGCAGGAAGATGTGCTATTTTATCAATAAGAGGTTTTCAAAAGGGGTTTTGAATTTGATGAAGAAAAAATTAAATTAGAGAATTTATATGATTTAAATAAAATCTTGACCGGGAGAAGATTAATTGGAAGTTCTATCCTTGTTAGAATTTTATCAAGAGCAATTAATAATTAGTCATTGTTTACATTTAGTTAACCCTCAACGAATGAAGGAAAGTCAAATTAAAAGTCAACTTCTATTCACAAGTCTTAATCCTCTCCCTTGGGAAGGATTAGAGTTAGTGACTAACAAGCCAACCAACAATGAACCAATTACAATTGAAATTTTGAGTATTCTAACTCAAGGTTCTCCTTTTAATCATCTCCCAATCAAGTTAGGGGACTACTCCATAATCATAATTGTAGACTTCACAAAATCAATGGGAGAAATAAGAGAATACATAATAAATAATAATGAAAGAGATTAATTAAAGGTAGAAATAGTCTTGTATTAATAAACTATGAAAAATAATCCAATCTCAACTCTGGGTAAATTAAGAATATGGAAGAGTAAATGAAAAGTAAAATAACAAACTATGATGATCAGTACCAGAGGTAGACTCTTCTCAAAAGCTAAAGCCAAAATTCTTCAAAATCCTAATTTATGAATGTTCAAGTGAAAAACCTAGGGGAAGAGTAAATTCAGATCTAAAAACTTAAAATTGTCTGGAATGAATTCTTTCTCTGTCTCTGCATGTTTCCTGGCTCTAATTTGTATTTCTGGGCCGAAACCTGGGTTGAAATGCGGCCCAGAATCTCTGCCAGCGACTTTTGTAGTTCTGCACATCGCGCACGTCACGCGGCCATGTTGTCCACGCGATCGCGTCACTTAGCATTTTTCGTACCACGCGTGCACGTCGTCCACGCATTCACGTCGTTCGTGCAGCTTCCAATTAGCGCGGTCGTGTGAGCCATGCGAACGCGTCACTCTGATTTCTTCCATTTCGCGCGGTCGCGTGAGCCATGCGATCGCGTGACTTCTCGCTGGTCATCTCCTCAATTCCTTGTGTTCCTTCCATTTTTGCACACTTCCTCTTCATTCCTTACGCCATCCTTGCCTTATGAAGCCTGAAACACTTAAACACACAGATCACGACATCGAATGGTACGAAAGAAAATAAAAATATACAACTAAAAGGTCTTTAGGAAGCAAGTTTTCAATCATAGAATATTTTTAGGAAGGAATTATAAATACATGCAAATCATATGAATAAGTGGGCGAAGACCTGATAAATACATGCAACCTATATACATATGAATGCAGCTATATGATTTTGTCTACATGATTAAAAATAGATAAGTTCTCTAAGATAAAACATGGGGCAGATTTCACTAATTCAATTCATATTGTAAAAGCAGATAAATTTGTAAGAAGATAGCTCGTGAAAGCAGGGAATACAGGACTGAGCATTGAACCCTTACTGTTAGTGCGTGTGCACTCTAATCATCTCTAGTATATGGGGTAATCACTCTATCCTTCTCTAATCATGCTTTTGAAATTTTTTTCACCTAACCAATCAACAATTTTAAAATGCCCATGCAAACATCATGAGGTCTTTTCGTGGTTGTAATGGGGCTAAGGTAAGGGTGAGGATACACATATGGCTAAGTGAGCTTATACATTGAATCTTTAATTAACCTAAGCTCTCACCTAACATACATATATTCTATATAATTTTAACATTCATCTTAGCTACCCAAAATCTCCTTTTCACATTCCATATTCATGCATCAACCTTTATTTTAATTTTATCACATGTGCATTGATTATTAAACTCTGACTTATCATTGGGGTGATTTTGTCCCCTTATTTACTAACATAAAGGAAAATTTTTTTATAGCTTATTAATGCACATAGATTTGTAATGTTCTTTTATGGTTTCAATTGGGATTTTTCATTGTTTTTCTGCTTAAGGCTAGTAATGTGGTAAAATATAGAATAAATGAGATTAACAACAGCTCAAAGTGGTTAACAAAGGTAATTAAAAGGGCTGGCTTATTTGGGATATGTGAGCTAAACAAACAATGGCCTCAATCATATGCATGCACATAACACATTAACATTAGACATATATGATAAAACAAAATTTAGATTACAATCATAGAGAAGAAAACACATGAGAAAAAAATGTTTATGGTTAAATAGTGTAACCATGTATTTAGGCTCAAAATCTCACGGGTTGTGTGTTCTTTTAGCTCAAAAATCCTGTTCCAATTTCAACTTCAAACAAATTTAACATAAATGTTCTAATTTAAATTAGTGAAATTTTCAAAAAAAATATATGGTCTTAAAAGAAACTTATTATCTTTTCAATCAGGTAGAACATGCATGCAATTAACCTACTAATATGCAATCTATCATATTCTAAAGAAAAAGAAGTTGGTGTTAGGGGGAAGAATTACCTCCGGAAGTCAGGTAATGACCGACCTCCCCACACTTAAGGCTTTGCACCGTCCTCGGTGCCATCTATCAGGAATAAGGGTGGGCTGGTGGCAGTATCTTCATAGTCGGGACCGTCATGGCTCCCTGTGCAGGTAAAGCAAGTGGAGTCTGGAGTGCCTGGGTCCTCGTCAGGTCTGTGGTTGCCTGTGAGTAGCTCCTTGAGGTATTTGAATCAGCGGTGGTTGTGACGCTCTCGTAGCTTTGCTTTCTGGTCTTGTTGGTCTAACCTCTTCAGTATTTGATGCAGCAGCTGACTAGTAGATGGTGGAATGTCTGTAGCATCTTCTGTGGACTGGCTGGTAGTGGCAAGTGGACCTGAGATATCTCCCGTTAGGAACGTATTGATCATCCCGTGGAAGTATGGCTTTGGTGTCCCCAGCTTTGTAGGAGACTCCGGCTGCTGAGTCAAGATTTGAGACCAAGGCGGGAAAAGGAAGGTTGCCCACGATTTGCACGTGTCCCATAGCATTTCGGATGTGTCTTGGTAGATTTAGAGGCTAGTCTGTGAGGATGCACCATAGTAGAACGGCCATGTCTGCGGTGAAGGAGGACTCATGAGTGCTCGGAAAGACGTAATGGGACATAATTTGTGCCCATACGTGAGCCTCTAAGGTGAGTGCGGAAGCCGAGATCCCCTTAGGATGGGAATGATGGTTTCCGAAGATCCATTTGCTGCTAGGTTATGCGATAACTCTGAGAATAGCGTCCCAGTCAAATCTGTACGCCTGGCACTTGAGTGCGCCTTCTTGAAATGCGTCCAATCCTTCTGGAGCAGGGGGAAGATCTAGGGCTCGCTGAATGGCCTCTTCTGTAATGTGGACTTGCTTCTGACGGACATAAACAGACTGCAGGGTCGGTAGGTGGAAATTAGAGTAGAACTCAACTACCCAAGAAAGGTTAACCTGTCGTGGTTGTCTCTATAGGAATCCCCAATGTCATTGTGCAATTTGTGGCTCAACAAAGTTGGCAATACGAGGTGGAAGGATAAGAAGGTGTTTGTTGTTGTAATTCCGAGCTGCCAAAATGGGGAACATCTGCTCACAGTAACGATTGGGAAATCGTGCAGTGTCCTTTGCTGGGAAGGCTTTCTCCTTTTCATCGACCTTGATAATCCTTTTAATTCTTTTTGTTGAGGGCTTAACTGTAGTTAAAGAAGGCTTTGCCACCAATGCTCTTTTTGTTCTTTTTCTTGCTGTGGATTTGGGGGTAGCTTTCTTCTTGCCTTTCTTGGTGGCCATCCTGAAAGGAAATGAGTAAAGATATGAATATTTCAAGGGTCATAGCAAGGAAAAGAATGGGAAAGGTGGTAATCAATGCACAGGAAAGGATAATGATGTGAACACATGGTCATGACTACATGTGGCAAATCAACAATGGAAATAAAGCAAGTGCATGTGATGACAGTCAAATGCCAGGTGTTTATTAACATGCCGGCAAGGGCATGAGTAGCATAGATCAAGCATTCAATGTCCAAGGTAGATTACCAAATCTTTCCAACTAACAATATGCTTGTAATAACAATTATATTTAATTAATAAAATATAAAAAGGGTTTTGTGAAAATCAAGCATTCAGAGTAGTAGATTAAAAGAAATTTAAAAATAGTGCATAGTGCCATATGGGCGTTTCAACAAACACATAGTATGCATGTTAAATAAGGGATGGAAAAATTAATTTTGAACATGCAAGTAACCCTATAAAAATAATATATAATTGTTAAACAATTCCTAAATAATTTACAAGCAACATATAAGAATAATGACCCAAATAAATTTTCAACACCAATAAAAGGAAGAAGAAAAGAAACATAGATAGGGAAAGTAGAAGAGAAAGAAAAAAAAAAGAAAACATGAAAATAAAAAGAAGAATGAAAAAGTAGGAAAGGGAGAATAGAAGAAAAACCTTGATAATGGTGGTAGGAAAGAGGGGGTAGAAGAGAGAAAGAAGGGAGGAAGAAGGAAGGGGGAAAAATAAAATAGGAATGGGATGACAAAAGAAAAGATAATCTGGCAGATTTGAATGAGTTGGGCGGCGCAAGCAACGCGGACACGTGGGGCACGCGGTTGTGTGGAAAGCCCGTAGATGAAATGACGCGGACGCGTCGGTCAGGCGGACGCGTGACATGATTTGCGCTAGTGGCGCGAGGGCAACTTTGCGCTCGCACAACTCTCTATTTAAATAATGTTTTGCCAAATTTTGGGGTGACGCAATCGCGTGGTGGACGCGATTGCATGGATGGCCAGATTGATAAAATGGCGCGTTCGCGTGGGGCACGCATTCGCGTGACAGGGCTTGTGCTTTTGGCATGAGTCCAGCCCAAGTCCAACTCAACTCTCGGCCATACACCCTTTTTACGTCGATTTATAGGGCACGCGTTCGTGTGGGTGACGCGGATGCGTGGGAGACCTTTTTCCCACATGACGCGGACGCGTGGGCAGTGCGGTTGCGTGGGACAATTTGTATCACAGGCACGCCTCCAGCCACACTTTCGCATGACTCTCTGTTTCTTTTCTTCTCGTGTCTAAGGCACCTATGACGCGGACGCGTCATCGACGCTGTCGCGTCGTGTGCTCTCTTTTTTTTAAAGTAGGAATATGCAATATGCAGTATGTGGATAAGATGGAAAAGATAGGCATTAGTACTGAGAAGAGTTATTGACAAGGGAGGATAAGGAGAGGGGACGGAACGATCATACCATGGTGGGTTGTCTCCCACCCAGCACTTTGCTTTAACGTCCTTAAGTTGGACGCTCCACTAGCTCAGTCTTCTGCTATGGGCGGATCTTCCAAGAGGGAGATCTCTAGTTCCTGGTTTTTTGCCATCTTTTCACCATGGAATAACTTCAAGTGATGTCCATTGACCTTGATAAGTTCAGAGCTTGAAGGATGGCTCAAGTGAAAGACTCCGTACGGTTCCACCCACTCTACTCGATATGGAGCATCCCATCTGGATCTCAGCTTGCCTGGCATGAGTCGCATTCTGGAGTTGTAAAGTAGGACTAAGTCCCCTAGTTGGAATTTTCTTCTCTTAATGCTCTTGTCATGCACAGCCTTCACCTTCTCTTTCTACAGCCTGGAGTTTTCATAAGCTTCAAGGCGAAGGCTCTCTAATTCTTGTAGTTGCAACTTCCGTTCAGCTCCGGCTCTCTCATAGTCCAGGATGCATTGCTTTACCGCCCAGAAGGCTTTGTGCTTTAACTCAACCGGGAGATGACAGGCCTTTCCATAAACCAAGCGAAAAGAACTCATCCCAGTTGGTGTCTTTGTATGCTATTCGATATGTCCAAAGCGCGTCTTGGAGCCTGGTGCTCCAATCCTTTCTATGAGGCTTGACTACCTTTTGCAGTATGTGCTTTATCTCTTTGTTAGACACCTCTGCTTGCCCATTAGTCTTGGGATGATAGGCTGTTGATACTTTATGAATGATCCCATGCCTCTTTAGTAAAGCTGTTAGTCTCCTGTTGCAAAAGTGAGTGCCTTGATCGTTCACGATTGCTCGTGGTGATCCAAAGCGACAAATAATATGGTTTCTAACAAAGGAAACAACAGTGTTAGCATCATCAGTATGGGTAGGAATCGCTTTCACCCATTTAGAAACATAAGCTACAGCTAACAGTATATAAAGGTGGCCATTAGAATTTGGAAATAGACCCATGAAGTCAATGCCCCTGATGAGCGGATAATTTATACGCTTTTTGGCATTGTTTTTAGATAGTTTTTAGTGTAATCTAGTTATTTTTAGGGATTCTTTCATTAATTTTCATGCTAAATTCACATTTCTGGACTTTACTATGAGTTTGTGTGTTTTGCTATGATTTCAGGTAATTTCTGGCTGAAATTGAGGGAGCTGAGCAAAACTCTGATAGAAGGCTGACAAAGGACTGCTGATGCTGTTGGATTCTAACCTCCCTGCACTCAAAATGAATTTTCTGGAGCTACAGAACTCCAAATGTCGCGCACTTAATGGCGTTGGAAAGTAGATATCCAGAGCTTTCTAGCAATATATAATAGTTCATACTTTATTCGAGATTAGATGACGTAAACTGGCACTCAACGTCAGTTCCATGTTGCATTCTGGAGTCAAACGCCAGAAACACATCACGAACCAGAGTTGAGTACCAAAAATACGTTACAACTTGGCGTTCAACTCCAAAAGAAGCCTCTGCACGTGTAAAGCTCGAGCTCAGCCCAGGCACACACCAAGTGGGTCCTGGAAGTGGATTTCTGCATCAATTACTTACTTCTGTAAACCCTAGTAGCTAGTCCAGTATAAATAGGACATTTTATTATTGTATTAGAAATCCTGGATCCTGGATTGTATTTTTGATCCTGTGATCATATTTTAGAGGCTGGCCATTCGGCCATTCCTGAACCTTCATCACTTATGTATTTTCAACAGTGGAGTTTCTACACACCATAGATTAAGGGTGTGGAGCTCTGCTGTACCTCAAGTTTTAATGCAATTACTACTATATTTTATTCAAATTCAATCTCATTTCTATTCTAAGATACTACTCACACTTTAATCTGATGGATGTGATGATCCGTGACACTCATCATCATCCGTCCCTATGAACACGTGCCTGACAACCACTTCCGTTCTACAAGCGAAAGCTAGAGTGTGTATCTCTTCGATTCCTGATGCACGACGCATGGTTGCCCTCGCCTGACAACCGAGCCTTCCATTCCATGAGATCAGAGTCTTCGTGGTATAAGCTAGAATTGATGGCGGCATTCATGAGAATCTGGAAAGTCTAAACCTTGTCTGTGGTATTCCGAGTAGGATTTCGGGATTGAATGACTGTGACGAGCTTCGAACTCGTGATTGTTGGGCGTGATGACAAACGCAAAAGAATCAAGGGATTCTATTCTGACATGATCGAGAACCGACAAATGATTAGTCGTGCCGTGATAGAGCATTTGGACCTTTTTCACTGAGAGGATGGGATGTAGCTGATGAGCGGATAATTTGTATGCTTTTTGGCATTGTTTTTAGTATGTTTTTAGTGTAATCTAGTTAGTTTTTAGTATATTTTTATTAGTTTTTAGCTAAAATTCACTTTTCTGGACTTTACTATGAGTTTGTGTGTTTTTCTGTGATTTCAGGTATTTTCTGGCTGAAATTGAGGGTCCTGAGCAAAAATCTGATTCCGAGACCAAAAAGGACTGCAGATGCTGTTGGATTCTGACCTCCCTGCACTCGAAGTAGATTTTCTGGAGCTACAGAATCCCAATTGGCGCGCTCTCAACGGCGTTGGAAAGTAGACATCCTGGGCTTTCCAGAAATATATAATAGTCCATACTTTGCTCAAGATTTGATGGCCCAAACCGGCGTGGCAAATCAGCCTCAGAAATTCCAGCGTTTAACGCTGGAACTGGCATGAAACTTGGAGTTAAACGCCCAAACTGGCATGAAAGCTGGCGTTTAACTCCAGAAAAGGTCTCTACACGAAAATGCTTCATTGCTCAACCCAAGCACACACCAAGTGGGCCCAGAAGTGGATTTTTAAGTCATTTACTCATCTCTGTATACCCTAGGCTAATAGTTTACTATTAATAGGATCATTTGACATTGTATCTGTACCTCATGACACTTTACACCTTTCTTTGTGTACTTTCCACGGCATGAGTCTCTAAACCCCATGGTTGGGGGTGAGGAGCTCTGCTGTGTCTTGATGGATTAATGCAATTACTACTGTTTCTCATTCAATCATGCTTGCTTCCATTCTAAGATAACACTTGTTCTCAACCCGGATGAATGTGATGATCCGTGACAATCATCATCATTCTCAACTATGAACGTGTGCCTGACAACCACCTCTGTTCTACCTTAGATTAAGTAGTTATCTCTTGGATTCTTTAATCGGAATCTTCGTGGTATAAGCTAGAACTGATGGCGGCATTCAAGAGAATCCGAAAGGTCTAAACCTTGTCTGTGGTATTCTGAGTAGGATTCAATGATTGAATGACTGTGACGTGCTTCAAACTCCTAGCAGGCGGGGCGTTAGTGACAGACGCAAAAGAATCATTGGATTCTATTCCGGCCTGACCGAGAACCGACAGATGAATTCCGCGTGCTGTGACAGAGCATATGCAATCGTTTTCACTGAAAGGATAGGAGGTAGCCATTGACAACGGTGAAACCCTACATACAGCTTGCCATGGAAGGAGACTTGCGTGTTTGAAGAAGAAGACAGTAGGAAGGCAGAGATTCAGAAAGATGTAGCATCTCCAAAACCTCAACCTATTCTCCATTACTGCAAAACAAGTAACCATTTCATGTTCTTTTGTTTTTCACAATCAATCCTGATAATTTCTGATATCCTGACTAAGATTTACAAGATAACCATAGCTTGCTTCAAGCCGACAATCTCCGTGGGATCGACCCTTGCTCACGCAAGGTATTACTTGGACGACCCAGTGCACTTGCTGGTTAGTTGTGCGGAGTTGCAAAAGTGTGATTGCAATTTCGTGCACCAAGTTTTTGGCGCCGTTGCCGGGGATTGTTGAGTTTGGACAACTGACGGCTTATCTTGTTGCTTAGATTAGGACTGTTTTATTTTTGTTGGTTTAGAGTCTTTTAGTTGAGTCTAGTTTCATATTCTAAGTTTGGTGTCAATTGCATGCTTTTGTTTTTCTTTTAATTTTCGATTTTTGCATGTTCTTAGTCCCTTTTTGATTTATAAAAATTCTAAGTTTGGTGTCCTCTTTGTGTTTTTCCCTTAAAAATTTTCGAAAACTGTGTGTTTGATTTTCTAAAAATTTTAAGTTTGGTGTCTTTTTGTGTTTTTCTCTTTCCTCTTTTCAAAATCAAATCTTTTTCATAAAAATTTTTCAATCATATCTTTCTAATTGCTATTTTCAAAATCTTTTTAATTAACTCATTGATTCAGTTTTCAATTTGCTTTGATCTTATTTTCTTTTTGATTTTCGAATTTTTTATTTTAATTTTATTTTGTTTTATTCTTTTTTTTCGTAAATTCAAAAAAAAAAACAAAATTTATCTCCTTGCAATCATTATCATTTCCCTTTTGTCCATTATGGACTTAAGTGGGATCAATCAGTCCAAAAAGACTCTGGGGTCATATGCTAACCCCATTACAGCTGCATATGGGAGTAGCATCTGTACACCTCCCATCAAAGCAAGCAGCTTTGAACTAAATCCTCAACTCATTATCATAGTGCAGCAAAATTGCCAGTATTCTGGTCTTCCACAGGAAGAACCTACTGAGTTTCTGGCACAGTTTTTACAAATTGCTGACACAGTACATGATAAAGAGGTAGATCAGGATGTCTACAGACTATTATTGTTTCCATTTGCTATAAAAGATCAAGCAAAAAGGTGGTTGAATAACCAACCTACAGCAAGCATAAAGACATGGAAACAGTTGTCAGACAAATTCCTGAATCATTTTTACCCTCCTAAGAGGATGACACAGCTAAGGCTGGACATCCAAGGCTTTAAACAAGGGGATAATGAATCCCTTTATAATGCCTGGGAGAGGTATAGAGGTATGCTAAGAAAATGTCCCTCTGAAATGTTTTCAGAGTGGGTACAGTTAGACATTTTCTACTATGGGCTTACAGAAAAAGCTCAGATGTCTTTAGATCACTCAGCTGGTGGATCTATACACATGAGGAAGACAATTGAAGAAGCTCAAGAGCTTATAGACACTGTTGCTAGAAACCAATATTTGTACTCTAGCAATGAGTTCTCTCCAAAAGAGGAAGTCATGGCAGTAGTCACTGACCCTAGTCCTCAAGAACAGATAACTGAGCTTAATCAACAATTGCTCCTGATGTCAGAACAGTTAGCAGACTTTAAAGAGATGCTCCATGAGACTAAAGTTGCTAACAAGAGCATAGAACTGCAGTTGAATCAAGCAAAACAGCAAATATCTAAACAAATAACAGAGGAATGTCAAGCAGTTCAATTGAGGAGTAGGAAGACCCTGAATAACACTGCTCAAAAGAGTAAAAAGCCAAACAAGGAACAATTGACAGAGGACAACCAAACCACTGTTCAAAATCCCTCTGAGGACAGTAAGAGCCCAGAGAGGAATGCCATTGGCGTTCAGACGCCAGAGAGGGAAGGAAAGCTGGCGTTAAACGCCCATTCCTTGCCCAGTTCTGGCGTTCAAACGCCAGAAAAGGGGGAAAAGCTGGCGTTAAACGCCCAATTTCCACCCAATCCTGGCGTTCAGACGCCTGGGGAGAATCAGACACCTGAGAGTGCTGACAGTAATCCCTCTAACAAGGCTTCTTCAACCACTTCTGTAAGGAACAAACCTGCAGCATCTAAGGTTGAAGAATATAAAGCCAAGATGCCTTATCCTCAAAAACTCCGCCAAGCGGAACAGGATAAGCAATTTGCCCGCTTTGCAGACTATCTAAGGACTCTTGAAATAAAGATTCCGTTTGCAGAGGCACTTGAGCAAATACCCTCTTATGCTAAATTCATGAAAGAAATCTTAAGTCATAAGAAGGATTGGAGAGAAACTGAAAAAGTGTTTCTCACTGAAGAATGCAGTGCAGTCATATTAAAGAGCTTACCAGAAAAGCTTCAAGATCCAGGGAGCTTTATGATACCATGCACATTAGAAGGTGCTTGCACCAAGACAGCCCTATGTGATCTTGGAGCAAGCATCAATCTAATACCTGCATCCACTATCAGAAAGCTTGGGTTGACTGGAGAAGTCAAACCAACCCGGATATGCCTCCAACTTGCTGATGGCTCCATTAAATACCCATCAGGCATAATTGAGGACATGATTGTCAAGGTTGGGCCATTTGCCTTTCCAACTGACTTTGTGGTGCTGGAAATGGAGGAGCACAAGAGTGCAACTCTCATTCTAGGAAGACCTTTCCTAGCAACTGGACGAACTCTCATTGATGTACAAAAAGGGGAAGTAACCTTGAGAGTCAATGAGGATGAGTTCAAGTTGAATGCTGTAAAAGCCATGCAGCATCCAGACACACCAAATGACTGCATGGGCGCTGACATTATTGACTCTCTGGTAGAAGAGATCAATATGACTGAAAGCCTAGAATCAGAGCTTGAGGACATCTTCAAAGATGCTCAACCTGATCAAGAAGAACTAGAGGAAGCAAAGGAATTTTCGAAAATTCCTCAGGAGGAGGATAAGCCTCCCAAACCTGAACTCAAACCACTACCACCATCCCTGAAGTATGCATTTCTGGGAGGGGGTGAAACTTTTCCAGTGATTATAAGCTCTGCTTTAAATCCACAGGAAGAGGAAGCACTGATTCAAGTGCTAAGGACACACAAGACAGCTCTTGGGTGGTCCATAAGTGATCTTCAGGGCATTAGCCCAGCTAGATGCATGCACAAAATCCTGTTGGAGGATAATGCCAAACCAGTGGTCCAACCACAAAGGAGGCTAAATCCAGCCATGAAGGAGGTGGTGCAGAAAGAGGTCACTAAATTACTAGAGGCTGGGATTATTTATCCTATTTCTGATAGCCCCTGGGTGAGCCCTGTCCAAGTTGTCCCCAAAAAGGGAGGCATGACAGTGGTTCATAATGAAAAAAATGAACTGGTTCCTACAAGAACAGTCACAGGGTGGCGCATGTGTATTGACTACAGAAGGCTCAATACAGCCACCAGAAAGGATCATTTTCCTTTACCATTCATAGACCAAATGCTAGAAAGACTAGCTGGCCATGATTATTATTGCTTTTTGGATGGCTATTCAGGCTACAACCAAATTGCAGTAGATCCTCAGGACCAAGAGAAAACAGCATTCACTTGCCCTTCTGGCGTGTTTGCCTACAGGAGGATGCCTTTTGGTCTGTGCAATGCACCTGCAACCTTTCAGAGGTGCATTCTCTCTATCTTCTCAGATATGGTAGAGTAATTTCTGGAAGTCTTCATGGATGACTTTTCAGTATATGGAGACTCATTTAGCTCCTGTCTTAATCACCTAGCACTTGTCCTGAAAAGGTGCCAAGAGACTAACCTGGTTTTAAACTGGGAGAAATGTCACTTTATGGTGACTGAAGGAATTGTCCTTGGGCACAAAATTTCAAGCAGGGGAATAGAGGTGGATAAGGCAAAGGTAGAGGTAATTGAAAAATTACCACCACCTGCCAATGTTAAGGCAATCAGAAGCTTTCTGGGGCATGCAGGATTTTACAGAAGGTTTATAAAGGATTTTTCGAAAATTGCAAAACCTCTGAGTAATCTGCTAGCTGCTGACACCCCATTTGTGTTTGACACACAGTGTCTGCAGGCATTTGAGACCCTGAAAGCTAAGCTGGTCACAGCACCAGTCATCTCTGCACCAGATTGGACATTGCCATTTGAACTAATGTGTGATGCCAGTGACCATGCCATTGGTGCAGTGTTGGGACAGAGGCATAACAAGCTTCTGCATGTCATTTATTATGCCAGCCGTGTTCTAAATGACGCACAGAAGAACTACACAACCACAGAAAAAGAGTTACTTGCAGTGGTTTATGCCATTGACAAGTTTAGATCCTATCTAGTGGGGTCCAAAGTGGTTGTGTACACTGACCATGCTGCTCTTAAATATCTACTCACAAAGCAGGATTCAAAACCCAGGCTTATAAGATGGGTGTTACTTCTGCAAGAGTTTGATATAGAAATAAGAGACAGAAAAGGGACAGAGAACCAAGTAGCTGATCATCTGTCCCGAATAGAACCAGTAGCTGGGGCGTCCCTCCCTTCTACTGAGATCTCTGAGACGTTCCCAGATGAGCAACTATTTGCCATTCAGGAAGCTCCATGGTTTGCAGATATTGCAAATTTTAAAGCTGTGAGGTTCATTCCCAAAGAGTACAGCTACGTGCAGAGAAAGAAATTAATTTCAGATGCCAAGTACTACCTCTGGGATGAACCATATCTCTTTAAGAGATGTGCTGACGGAGTGATCCGCAGATGTATACCCAGAGAAGAAGCACAAAGGATCCTATGGCACTGCCATGGATCACAGTATGGAGGACATTTTGGAAGTGAGCGAACAGCCACTAAAGTCCTCCAATGTGGCTTCTACTGGCCTACTCTCTATAAAGATTCCCAAGAGTTTGTGCGTAACTGTGACAGTTGCCAAAGAGCTGGTAACCTGCCTCATGGATATGCCATGCCTCAACAAGGGATATTAGAGATAGAATTGTTTGATGTATGGGGAATTGACTTCATGGGGCCATTCCCACCATCATACTCAAACACTTACATTCTGGTGGCAGTGGACTATGTATCTAAGTGGGTAGAAGCAATTGCTACACCCACTAATGATACCAAGACCGTACTGAAATTCCTCCAAAAAAACATTTTCAGCAGGTTTGGCGTTCCCAGAGTGCTAATCAGTGACGGGGGAACTCATTTCTGCAATAAACAGCTATACTCTGCTATGGTTAGATATGGAATTAGTCACAAAGTGGCAACTCCGTATCATCCACAGACAAATGGGCAAGCTGAAGTCTCTAACAGAGAACTAAAGAGAATCCTGGAATGGACTGTGATAGCCCGAAGAAAGGATTGGGCAAAGAGCTTGGATGATGCTCTGTGGGCATACAGAACAGCATTCAAGACTCCTATAGGAACCTCTCCATACCAACTGGTGTATGGGAAGGCCTGTTATTTGCCTGTGGAACTGGAACATAAAGCCTACTGGGCAACCAGATTCCTAAACATGGATGCACAGTTAGCTGGCGAAAAGAGACTACTCCAGTTAAATGAGCTAGAGGAGTTCAAACTCAATGCCTTTGAAAATGCAAAAATTTATAAGGAAAAGGCAAAGAAATGGCATGACAAGAAGTTGTCAACCAGAGTCTTTGAGCCAGGACAAAAAGTTCTGCTCTTCAACTCTAGGCTCAGACTGTTTCCAGGAAAACTCAAATCCCGTTGGAGGGGTCCGTATGTGATTACAGGAGTATCACCATATGGATATGTTGAGCTTCAGGATATTGATTCTGACAAAAAGTTCATTGTTAATGGACAGAGAATCAAGCATTATCTTGAAGGAAACTTTGAGCAGGAATGCTCAAAACTGAGACTTGAGTGATTCTCAGTGAAAGTCCAGCTAAAGACAGTAAAGAAGCGCTTGCTGGGAGGCAACCCAGTCATTAGGAGGTTATATGATTAGTTCTTACAGAGGCAAATATCAAAAATGAAGGAATTCACAGAGTTACAGAAGGATTCAGCTCAAAAAGCAGAGAAAAAGAGCTTACTGGCGAAAAAACGCCAGTAAGGGGCATTTTGGGCGTTAAACGCCAGAATGGGTACCATTCTGGGCGTTTAATGCCAGGAATGGTGCCATTTTGGGCGTTAAACGCCAGAATGGGCACCATTCTGGGCGTTTAACGCCAGGTGTGCAGCATCCTGGGCGTTCAGAAAAACGCCCAGTGCTAAAGGATTTCTGGCGTTTAATGCCAGCCAGGGCACCTGGCTGGGCGTTAAACGCCCAAAAGGGGTGCCAATTGGGCGTTAAACGCCAGAATGAGTGCCATTCTGGGCGTTTAACGCCAGAAAGGTGGGGGGACCACAATTTTGTTTTCAAATCAGATTTTTTCAAACTTTCCTTTTCTCACCCATATTTTTCTACAAAAATACATTTCAATCTCTCATTATTCACTTTCAAATTTTCAAAATTTAAAATCATTCTTCAAATCATTCCCAAATTTTGTTCAAAAAAAAAACTCACCATTCTTTCACTTTCTTTCCATATCTCCTCAAATCTCCTTTCAAATTTTTTTTCGAAAATCTCTCCCCCCCACTCTATAAATGAACGTTTGCCACCCCTCATTCCCCACACCATTCGAATTTCCTCTTTCTCTCTCTCTCTCTCTTCTCTTCTTTCTTTTCTTTTTGCTTGAGGACAAGCAAACCTCTAAGTTTGGTGTGCTTTTCCGTGATCACTAAGCCAAGATTCATCAAGATCATGGCTCCTAAGGGAAAACAAACCAATTTAAGAGGAAAGAAAGAGACTAATCCAAAGAATCTTTGGAATCAAGAGAAGTTCTTAACCAAAGAACATGAAGACCATTATCACAAAATAATGGGTCTGAGGTCAGTGATCCCGGAAGTTAAATTTGATCTGAAAGAAGATGAATATCCGGGGATCCAAGAGCAAATTCGAAACAGAGGATGGGAAGTTCTGACCAATCCTGAAATAAAGGTTGGAAGGAACATGGTTCAGGAATTCTACTCTAATCTGTGGCTAACAGATAAGCAAAGAATGACTGGAACTGCTTACCATACCTACAGAACCATGGTCAGAGGGAAAGTTATGTACTTCCATCTGGACAAAATAAGAGAAATCTTCAAACTACCTCAACTACAAGATGATCTTGATTCCTTCAATAGGAGGATGGTGAGAGTAGATAAAGGGTTGGATCAAGTTCTAGAGGATATATGCCTCCCTGGGACTAAGTGGATAACCAATTCAAAGGGTGTCCCAAACCAACTCAAGAGGGGAGACCTCAAACCAATTGCAAGAGGTTGGCTAGACTTTATTGGGCGTTCCATATTGCCCACTAGCAACCGTTCTGAGGTCACCATCAAGAGAGCAGTAATGATTCATTGCATTATGCTTGGAAAAGAAGTGGAGGTCCATCATGTGATTGCTTGTGAGATCTACACAATTGCAAATAAGAATTCCACTGAAGCCAAATTGGCTTATCCAAGCCTGATCTCCTTGCTCTGTAAAGAGGCTGGGGTGAAGATGGGAGTAGATGAGTTCATACCCATTGAACACCCAATCACCAAGAAGTCAATGGAAGGACAAGTGCAAGACAACTCTATCAAGAGGAGGGCGCAGGAATTCCTCCCTGAATTCCCAAGAATTGACTACTGGACCAGCCTAGAAGCATCTATCACCAAGTTGCAAGAGACTATGGAGCAACTGAAGGAAGAACAGCAGAATCAGAACTGCATGCTCTGCAAATTGCTGAAGGAACAAGAGAAGCAAGGGCGTGAACTCCAAGAGTTGAAACGCCAAAAGCTCTCCTCTCAAGTTGAGGGAGCATCCACTTCTCAAAATCAAGGTTGTTGAGTCCTAACTCTGTGAAAACCTCTATCATTAGGAGCCTATGTTTTTGCGTTTTTATTTTCTTCTGTTTTGTTCTTATTTTTCGTTTTTCTAGTCTCATTTTATATCTATTTTTTTTTTAGTCTTGTTCTTAATTCATAATTGATAAAATTGAAATTTTATGCCTTAAAGTTATAAATGTCCTATGAATCCATCACCTCTCTTAAATGAAAAATGCTTTAATCACAAAAGAACAAGAAGTACAGGATTTCGAAATTTATCATTGAAACTAGCTGAATTAGTTTGATGTGGTGACAATACTTTTTGCTTTCTGAATGAATGCTTGAACAGTGCATATGTCTCTTGAATGTGTTGTTTTGAGAATGTTAAAATTGTTGGTTCTTGAAAGAATGAGGAAAAAGAGAACTGTTATTGAGGATCTAAAATCATTAGACTGATTCTTGAAGCAAGAAAAAGCAGTGGATACAAAAAAAAATTTCGAAAAAAAAAGAGAAGAAGAAAAGAAAAAGAAAAAGAAAGAAATAAAGTTGTGATCCAAGGCAACAAGAGTGTGCTTAAGAACCCTGGACACCTCTAATTGGGGACTTTAGCAAAGCTGAGTCACAATCTGAAAAGGTTCACTCAATTATGTGTCTGTGGCATGTATGTATCCGGTGGTAATACTGGAAGACAGAGTGCTTTGGGCCACAGCCAAGACTCATACACTAGCTATGTTCAAGAATCATTATGCTCAACGAAGAGAATCAATAACACTATCTGAGTCCTGAGTTCTTATAGATGCCAATCATTCTGAACTTCAAGGGATAGAGTGAGATGCCAAAACTGTTCGGAGGTAAAAAGCTACTAGTCCCGCTCATCTAATTGGAGCTATGTTTCCTTGATATTTTGGAGTCTATAGTATATTCTCTTCTTTTTTATCCTATTTTGATTTTCAGTTGCTTGGGGACAAGCAACAATTTAAGTTTGGTGTTGTGGTGAGCGGATAATTTGTATGCTTTTTGGCATTATTTTTAGTATGTTTTTAGTGTAATCTAGTTAGTTTTTAGTATATTTTTATTAGTTTTTAGCTAAAATTCACTTTTCTGGACTTTACTATGAGTTTGTGTGTTTTTCTGTGATTTCAGGTATTTTCTGGCTGAAATTGAGGGTCCTGAGCAAAAATCTGATTCCGAGACCAAAAAGGACTGCAGATGCTGTTGGATTCTGACCTCCCTGCACTCGAAGTGGATTTTCTGGAGCTACAGAAGCCCAATTGGCGCGCTCTCAACGGCGTTGGAAAGTAGACATCCTGGGCTTTCCAGCAATATATGATAGTCCATACTTTTCCCAAGCTTTGATGGCCCAAACCGGCGTGGCAAATCAGCCTCAGAAATTCCAGCGTTTAACGCTGGAACTGGCATGAAACTTGGAGTTAAACGCCCAAACTGGCATGAAAGCTGGCGTTTAACTCCAGAAAAGGTCTCTACACGAAAATGCTTCATTGCTCAACCCAAGCACACACCAAGTGGGCCCAGAAGTGGATTTTTAAGTCATTTACTCATCTCTGTATACCCTAGGCTAATAGTTTACTATTAATAGGATCATTTGCATTGTATCTGTACCTCATGACACTTTACACCTTTCTTTGTGTACTTTCCACGGCATGAGTCTCTAAACCCCATGGTTGGGAGTGAAGAGCTCTGCTGTGTCTTGATGGATTAATGCAATTACTACTGTTTCTCATTCAATCATGCTTGCTTCCATTCTAAGATAACACTTGTTCTCAACCCGGATGAATGTGATGATCCGTGACAATCATCATCATTCTCAACTATGAATGTGTGCCTGACAACCACCTCCGTTCTACCTTAGATTAAGTAGTTATCTCTTGGATTCTTTAATCGGAATCTTCGTGGTATAAGCTAGAACTGATGGCGGCATTCAAGAGAATCCGGAAGGTCTAAACCTTGTCTGTGGTATTCTGAGTAGGATTCAATGATTGAATGACTGTGACGTGCTTCAAACTCCTAGCAGGCGGGGCGTTAGTGACAGACGCAAAAGAATCATTGGATTCTATTCCGGCCTGACCGAGAACCGACAGATGAATTCCGCGTGCTGTGACAGAGCATATGCAATCGTTTTCACTGAGAGGATGGGAGGTAGCCATTGACAACGGTGAAACCCTACATAGAGCTTGCCATGGAAGGAGACTTGCGTGTTTGAAGAAGAAGACAGTAGAAAGGCAGAGATTCAGAAAGATGTAGCATCTCCAAAACCTCAACCTATTCTCCATTACTGCAAAACAAGCAACCATTTCATGTTCTTTTGTTTTTCACAATCAATCCTGATAATTTCTGATATCCTGACTAAGATTTACAAGATAACCATAGCTTGCTTCAAGCCGACAATCTCCGTGGGATCGACCCTTGCTCACGCAAGGTATTACTTGGACGACCCAGTGCACTTGCTGGTTAGTTGTGCGGAGTTGCAAAAGTGTGATTGCAATTTCGTGCACCAGTAGCCATTGACAATGGTGATGCCCTACATACAGCTTGCCATGGAAAGGAGTAAGAAGGATTGGATGAAGGCAGTAGGAAAGCAGAGATTCAGAAGGAGCACAACATCTTCATACGCCTATCTGAAATTTCCATCGATGATCTACATAAGTATTTCTATCTTTATTTTCTGTTTATTTATTATTATTATTCGAAAACTCCATAACCATTTACAAGATGACCATAGCTTGCTTCATACCAACAATCTCCATGGGATCGACCCTTACTCACGTAAGGTTTATTACTTGGATGACCCAGTGCACTTGCTGGTTAGTTGTGCGAGGTTGTGAAGAAAGTGTTGAGTTAGTAAATGCGCACACCAAGTTGAAGGCCATTATAAGAGATCACAATTTCGTGCACCAAATTTTTGGGATTGTTCGAGTTTGGACAACTGACGGTTCATCTTGTTGCTCAGATTAGATAATTTTCTTTTTGTTTTATTTTCGAAAAAAAAAATTTCAAAAATCTTTCAAAAATTTATCACCTATTTTCGAAAATTTTCAGAGTTTTCAAGAATGAATTCTAGAGTTTCATATAACATGTTTTAGCTTGGCTGGCTATTAAGCCATGTCTAATTCATAGGATTTTGATTGAGGACTTTGGATTCATTACTTTCTTTTTCCTATATGTTTTTGGAAAAATATAAAATAAAATACAAAAAAATAATAAAATCATAAAAATAAAAAATATTTTGTATTTCTTGTTTAAGTCTTGAGTCAACCTTTAAGTTTGGTGTCAATTGTATTTTTCTAAAAATTTATGCATTTTTCGAAAATCCATGCATGGTGTTCTTCATGATCTTCAAGTTGTTCTTGGTAAGTCTTCTTGTTTGATCTTGATGTTTTCTTGTTTTGTATCTTTTGTTGTTTTTCATGTGCATTTTTGCATTCATAGTGTCTAAACATTAAAGATTTCTAAGTTTGGTGTCTTGCATGTTTTCTTTGCATCAAAAATTTTTCAAAAATATGTTCTTGATGTTCATCATGATCTTCAAAATGTTCTTAGTATTCATCTTGACATTCATAGTGTTCTTGCATGCCTCATATGTTTTGATCCAAAATTTTCATGTTTTGGGTCATAATTGTGTTTTTCTCTCTCATCATTAAAAATTCAAAAAAATAAAAAATATATCTTTTCCCTTTTCTTCTCTCAAAATTTTGAAAATTTGAGTTGACTTAGTAAAAAAAAATTTAAATTAGTTGTTTCTTATAAGTCAAGTCAAATTTTCAAATTTAAAAATCTTATCTTTTTCAAAACTTTTTCAAAAATCAAATCTTTTTCATTTTTCTTTTATGATTTTCAAAAATTTCAAAAATTATTTTCAAAATCTTTTCTTAATTTTATTTCAAAATTTTCGAAACTTAACTAACAAGTAATGTGATTGGTTCAAAAATTTGAAGTTTGTTATTTTCTTGTTAAGAAAGGTTCAATCTTTAAATTCTAGAATCATATCTTTTAGTTTCTTGTTAGTCAAGTAATTAATTTTAATTTTAAAAAAAAATTAAATCTTTTCCAACCATATCTTTTTAATCATATCTTTTTATCATACCTTTTTCAAAATTTTATCTTTTTCAAAAATTTGATTTCAAAATATCTTCTTATCTTCTTATCTTTTCAAAATTGATTTTCAAATTTTTTTCAACTAACTATTTGACTTTTTATTTATTTCTTATCTTTTTCAAAACCACCTAACAACTTTTCTCTCTCTAATTTTCGAAAATACCTCCCTCTTTTTCAAAAAATCTTTTTAATTAATTAATTGTTTTAAATTTTAATTTTGATTTTATTTCTTATCTTAATTTTTGAAAATCATTAACTCCTTTTTAAAATTATTTTCGAAAACTTCTCTCTCTCATCTTATTCTATTTATTTATTCATTTACTAACACTTCTCTTCATCTCCAATCTCTGCCCCTATCCTCACCCTTGTGTTTGGATTATTCATTCTTCTTCACTCTTATTCCCTTTCTTCTTCTACTAACATAAAGGAATCTCTATACTGTGACATGGAGGATTCCTCTTCCTTTTCTATTCTCTTCTTTCTCATATGAGCAGGAATAAGGAAAAAGGTATTCTTGTTGAAGCTGATCCTGAACCTGAAAGGACTCTGAAGAGGAAACTAAGAGAAGCTAAATTACAAAAATCCATAGACAACCTTACTGAAATTTTCGAACAAGAAAAGGATATGGCAACCGAACCCAACAACAACAATGCAAGGAGGATGCTTGGTGATTATACTACACCTACTTCCAAGTTTGATGGAAGAAGCATCTCAATTCCTACCATTGGAGCAAACAATTTTGAGCTAAAACCTCAACTAGTTGCTCTAATGCAACAAAATTACAAGTTTCATGGACTACCATCAAAAGATCCCTACCAGTTTTTAACTGATTTCTTGTATATCTGTGAGATTATTAAGACTAATGGAGTAGATCCTGAAGTCTACAAGCTCATGCTTTTCCCTTTTGCTGTAAGAGACAGAGCTAGAACATGGTTGGACTCATAACCTAAAGATAGCCTGGACTCTTGGGATAAGCTGGTGACGACCTTCTTGGTTAAATTCTTTCCTCTTCAAAAGCTGAGCAAGCTTAGAGTGGATGTTCAGACCTTCAAGCAAAAAGATGGTGAATCCCTCTATGAAGCTTGGGAAAGATACAAGCAGATGACAAAAAAGTGTCCTTCTAACAAGTTTTCAGAATGGACCATGATAGATATATTCTATTATGGTCTGTCTGAGTTTTCTAAGATGTCACTAGACCACTCTGCAGGTGGATCCATTCACCTAAAGAAAATGCCTACAGAAGCTCAGGAACTTATTGAAATGGTTGCAAATAACCAATTCATGTACACTTCTGAGTGGAATTCCGTGAATAATGGGACGCCTCAGAGGAAGGAAGTTCTTGAAATTGATGCTCTGAATGCCATATTGGCTCAGAACAAAATGTTGACTCAGCAAGTCAACATGATTTCTCAAAGTCTGAATGGATGGCAAAATGCATCCAACAGTACTAAAGAGGCATCTTCTGAAGAAGAAGCTTATGATCCTGAAAATCCTGCAATGGCAGAGGTAAATTACATGGGTGAACCTTATGGAAACATAATTCTTCATGGAGAAATCATCCAAATTTCTCATGGAAAGATCAACAAAAGCCTCAACAAGGCTTTAGTAATGGTGGAAGAAACAGGTTTAGCAATGGCAAGCCTTTTTCATCATCTTCTCAGCAATAGACAGAGAATTCTGAGCAAAGTACCTCTAACTTGGCAAATATAGTCTCTGATCTGTCTAAGGCCACTTTAAGCTTCATGAGTGAAACAAGGTCCTCCATTAGAAATTTGGAGGCACAAGTGGGCCAGCTGAGTAAGAAAGTCACTGAAACTCCTCGTAGTACTCTCCCAAGCAATACTGAAGAGAATCCAAAAAGAGAGTGCAAGGCCATATGGCCGAACCTAGAGAGGAAAGGGAGGACATGAATCCCAATGAGGAAGACCTCATGGGACGTCTCCCAACCAAGAAGGAGTTTCTTATTGAGGATCCAAAGGAATCTGAGACTCATATAGAGACCATAGAGATTCCATTAAACCTCCTTCTGCCATTCATGAGCTCTGAAGACTATTCTTCCTCTGAAGAGGATGAAGATGTAACTGGAAAGTAAGTTGCTCAATGTCTAGGAGCTTTCATGAAGCTGAATGCCAAGTTATTTGGTAACGAGACTTGGGAAGTTGACCTCCCTTTCTTATTAGTGAACTAGATACATGGGTTCAGTAAACTTTACCTCAAAAGAAATAAGATCCTGGTAGATTCTTAATACCTTGTACCATAGGCACCATGACCTTTGAAAAGGCTTTGTGTGACCTAGGGTCAGGCATAAATCTTATGCCACTATCTGTAATGGAGAAACTGGGGATCATTGAGGTACAGCCGGCTATATTTTTATTGCAAATGACAGACAAGTCAGTAAGACAAGCTTATGTATTGGTAGAGAACGTGTTGGTAAAGGTTGAAGGCCTTTACATCCCTGCTGATTTCATAATCTTAGACACTAGGAAGGAGGAGGATGAATGCATCATCCTTGGAAGACCTTTCCTAGCCACAACAGGAGCTGTGATAG